>NC_090443.1:895950739-897200739 GCF_031143425.1 Pleurodeles waltl
AGGGATAACTGGAAATGGTGCAGAGTGTAAGTACCCCTTGGTACCACTACAAACCAGGACAGCCTCCTACATTGGTTGTGCAGTGGTGGGATAAGTACTTGTAACTACTGTAGGAGGCTGGACTGGCTTGTAGTGAGTACCAAGGGGTACTTGCACCTTGCACCAGGCCCAGTTATCCCTTATTAGTGTATAGGGTGTCTAGCAGCTTAGGCTGATAGATAATGGTAGCTTAGCAGAGCAGCTTAGGCTGAACTAGGAGACGTGTGAAGCTACTACAGTACCACCTAGTGTCATATGCACAATATCATAAGAAAACACAATACACAGTTATACTAAAAATAAAGGTACTTTATTTTTATGACAATATGCCAAAGTATCTTAGAGTGTACCCTCAGTGAGAGGATAGGAAATATACACAAGATATATATACACAATAGCAAAAATATGCAGTATAGTCTTAGAAAACAGTGCAAACAATGTATAGTTACAATAGGATGCAATGGGGAAACATAGGGATAGGGGCAACACAAACCATATACTCCAAAAGTGGAATGCGAACCACGAATGGACCCCAAACCTATGTGACCTTGTAGAGGGTCGCTGGGACTATTAGAAAATAGTGAGAGTTAGAAAAATAACCCTCCCCAAGACCCTGAAAAGTGAGTGCAAAGTGCACTAAAGTTCCCCTAAGGACAAAGTAGTCGTGTTAGAGGAATAATGCAGGAAAGACACAAACCAGCAATGCAACAACTGTGGATTTCCAATCTAGGGTACCTGTGGAACAAGGGGACCAAGTCCAAAAGTCACAAGCAAGTCGGAGATGGGCAGATGCCCAGGAAATGCCAGCTGCGGGTGCAAAGAAGCTTCGACTGGACAGAAGAAGCTGAGGTTTCTGCAGGAACGAAAAGGGCTAGAGACTTCCCCTTTGGTGGACGGATCCCTCTCGCCTTGGAGAGTCGTGCAGAAGTGTTTTCCCGCCGGAAGGACGCCAACAAGCCTTGCTAGTCGCAAATCGTGCGTTTGGCGTTTTTGGACGCTGCCGGGGCCCAGGAGGGACCAGGAGGTCGCAAATTGGACCTGAAGAGAGAGGGGACGTCGAGCAAGACAAAGAGCCCTCACTGAAGCAGGTAGCACCCGGAGAAGTGCCAGAAACAGGCACTACGAGGATGCGTGAAACGGTGCTCGCCGAAGTTGCACAAAGGAGTCCCACGTCGCCGGAGACCAACTTAGAAAGTCGTGCAATGCAGGTTAGAGTGCTGTGGACCCAGGCTTGGCTGTGCACAAAGGATTTCCGCCGGAAGTGCACAGGGGCCGGAGTAGCTGCAAAGTCGCGGTTCCCAGCAATGCAGCCCAGCGAGGTGAGGCAAGGACTTACCTCCACCAAACTTGGACTGAGGAGTCACTGGTCTGTGGGGGTCACTTGGACAGAGGCGCTGGATTCGAGGGACCTCGCTCGTCGTGCTGAGAGGAGACCCAAGGGACCGGTAATGCAGCTTTTTGGTGCCTGCGGTTGCAGGGGGAAGATTCCGTCGACCCACGGGAGATTTCTTCGGAGCTTCTGGTGCAGAGAGGAGGCAGACTACCCCCACAGCATGCACAAGCAGGAAAACAGTCGAGAAGGCGGCAGGATCAGCGTTACAGAGTTGCAGTAGTCGTCTTTGCTACTATGTTGCAGGTTTGCAGGCTTCCGGCGCGGTCAGCAGTCGATTCCTTATCAGAAGGTGAAGAGAGAGATGCAGAGGAACTCGGCTGAGCTCATGCATTCGTTATCTGAAGTTTCCCCAGAGACAGAGACCCTAAATAGCCAGAAAAGAGGGTTTGGCTACCTAGGAGAGAGGATAGGCTACTAACACCTGAAGGAGCCTATCAGCAGGAGTCTCTGACGTCACCTGGTGGCACTGGCCACTCAGAGCAGTCCAGTGTGCCAGCAGCACCTCTGTTTCCAAGATGGCAGAGGTCTGGAGCACACTGGAGGAGCTCTGGACACCTCCCAGGGGAGGTGCAGGTCAGGGGAGTGGTCACTCCCCTTTCCTTTGTCCAGTTTCGCGCCAGAGCAGGGGCTAAGGGGTCCCTGAACCGGTGTAGACTGGCTTATGCAGAATTGGGCACATCTGTGCCCAACAAAGCATTTCCAGAGGCTGGGGGAGGCTACTCCTCCCCTGCCTTCACACCATTTTCCAAAGGGAGAGGGTGTCACACCCTCTCTCAGAGGAAGTTCTTTGTTCTGCCATCCTGGGCCAGGCCTGGCTGGACCCCAGGAGGGCAGCTGCCTGTCTGAGGGGTTGGCAGCAGCAGCAGCTGCAGTGAAATCCCAGGAAGGGCAGTTTGGCAGTACCAGGGTCTGTGCTACAGACCACTGGGATCATGGGATTGTGCCAACTATGCCAGGATGGCATAGAGGGGGCAATTCCATGATCATAGACATGTTACATGGCCATATTCGGAGTTACCATGGTGAAGCTACATATAGGTAGTGACCTATATGTAGTGCACGCGTGTAATGGTGTCCCCGCACTCACAAAGTTCAGGGAATTGGCTCTGAACAATGTGGGGGCACCTTGGCTAGTGCCAGGGTGCCCTCACACTAAGTAACTTTGCACCTAACCTTTACCAGGTAAAGGTTAGACAGATAGGTGACTTATAAGTTACTTAACTGCAGTGTAAAATGGCTGTGAAATAACATGGACGTTATTTCACTCAGGCTGCAGTGGCAGGCCTGTGTAAGAATTGTCAGAGCTCCCTATGGGTGGCAAAAGAATTGCTGCAGCCCATAGGGATCTCCTGGAACCCCAATACCCTGGGTACCTCAGTACCATATACTAGGGAATTATAAGGGTGTTCCAGTAAGCCAATGTAAATTGGTAAAATTGGTCACTAGCCTGTTAGTGACAATTTGAATGAAATGAGAGAGCATAACCACTGAGGTTCTGGTTAGCAGAGCCTCAGTGAGACAGTTAGGCACCACACAGGGAACACATACATGCACACCTATGAGCACTGGGGCCCTGTGTGACAGGGTCCCAGTGACACATACATATAGGCCACAACCTTATGAGCACTGGGGTCCTGACTAGCAGGGTCCCAGTGACACATAACAAACATACTGAAAACATAGTGTTTTCACTATGAGCACTGGGGCCTAGCCATCAGGATCCCAGTGAGACAGTGAAAACAGTGACAAACATCCTGACATACACTCACAAACAGGCCAAAAGTGGGGGTAACAAGGCTAGAAAGAGGCTACTTTCTCACACAACCCCCCCCCAAACGAAGGACAATAAGGCTAACCTTGGCCAGTTGAGACTTTATTGTCTAAGTGGTGATAAGTAGAGAGTAGCTCTGCAATAGACTGGTTACTCCCTTTATCATCCACTATATGGTTACTTCCCTGTGGGGATGTAAACCACCCTGTTTGAAGTTTTTAGCTAAGCAACAATGTGAAGATGTATTTTCAGAGTTTCTATCAGTAAGTTTTAGTTTAGCGCAGTGGGAATTGTCCACTGAACCTATTTGTAGTGATGGAAATGCCAGACAGGGATGCTGTCTCAATAAAGCCATAGCTGGGCAAAAACTTTGTCCATTTGGCTGGAAGAGAGAACAGGGATGCTGTTTCTCTTGAGTTGGAGCAGGGCAGGGATGCTGTCCTATGAGCTCCACACTAGGGCAGGGATGCTGTCCTAAGTGTTGTGAGGCAGTGCAGGGTTTCTGCACTAAAGTTTCTCTGGGAGGGTTGGAGGGATGCTCCATGTTAACTAAAATGGTGCTCTTTTTGTCACCAATGTTAGTTATCCCACAGAGAGGTACTTCTACCTCAGGGAGTCCAGCTTTGCCAGCTGATGATTCCCTTGGAACAGGTGCCACCCCAGGAGAGGTTTCTCCCACCACAGGAATGGTATCCTGAATGGTAGGGTGGTTAGGGGATACTGTGATACCCTTTTTATCTGTTGATGGAGAGGGATCCTGAGTTTTCAGGCCTTCTCTCCTTTGCTTTTTCATTTCAGTAGAAATGAGAGGGAACAATTCCTCAGGGATGCCCAGCATGGCTGCATGGGCATAAAATTCTACATCAGCCCAACCTGAGGCCTCTAGGTCATTACCTAAGAGACAGTCTACAGGCAAGCTAGGTGATACCACCACCTGCTTAGGGCCAGTAACTCCACCCCAACTAAACTGAATTATAGCTAAGGGAAGAAACTTAGTGGAGTTATGGACATCAATAATCTTATACTGTTGTCCAATGATGTGTTGATCAGGGTGCACTAGGTTTTCAGTCACCAAAGTGAAACTGGCACCTGTGTCCCTGTAGGCCAAGGCCTCAACACCATTTATTGAAACTGTCTGCCTGTACTTATCCATTGTAAGGGGACAAGCAGCCAGTGTGGCAAGGCCAGTGCCACTAGGTGTGACAGAAACTGTCTTGGGACTGATGACATCAGTTTCCACTATGGACCCATAAGTGAACCCAACTACACCCTTTGCTTGACTGTTGCCAGCAGTCCCACCACTAGTACCACTACTGCTAGGGGCACTAGAGCTTGATGTATTAGTGGTGGTAGGCTCAGGGGGTTTACCTGGACAGGACTTATCCCCTGGCCTATGGCCTCTATTTTTACACACAAAGCACCAAGGCTTTTTAATGTGTGCAGGTTGGGAAGAAGAGGAAGAATTTGTTTTATCCCCACCCTCTGAAGAGTGTTTAAGATTTGAAGTGGGATCTTTGGTTTTACCCTTATCCCCATGCTTATCTTGAGATTTTTCACCATCTTTCTTCTTATTGCCATCTTTGTCACCCCCTGTATGAACTTTTCTGTTCACCCTTGTTCTGACCCATTTGTCTGCCTTCTTTCCCAATTCTTGGGGAGAGGTCAGATCAGAGTCTACCAGGTACTGGTGCAACAAATCAGACACACAATTATTAAGTATATGCTCTCTCAGGATTGTGTTATACAGGCTTTCAAAATCAGTAACTTTACTGCCATGTAACCACCCCTCCAAGGCCTTCACTGCCTGGTCAATGAAATCAACCCAGTCTTGTGAAGACTCCTTTTTGGTCTCTCTGAACTTTATCCTGTACTGTTCAGTGGTTAAGCCATAACCATCCAGGAGTGCATTCTTAAGAACTTGGAAATTATTAGCATCATTTTCTTTCACAGTAAGGAGCCTATCCCTACCTTTTCCACTAAATGATAGCCATAGGATAGCAGCCCACTGCCTTTGAGGGACATCCTGTACAACACAGGCCCTCTCAAGTGCAGCAAACCACTTGTTAATGTCATCCCCCTCCTTATAAGGGGGAACTATCTTGTGCAGATTCCTGGAATCATGCTCTTTTGCAGGATGACTATGGGGAATACTGCTGCTGCCACCATGGGTATCTAAACCCAACTTCTGTCTTTCCTTCTCTAATTCAAAAGACTGTCTATCCAACTCCAGCTGTTGCTTTTTAAGCTTCAGTCTGGTTTGTTCCACCCTCAACTTATTGAGTTCCCTCTCTAACATTCTGTCATCAGGGTTGGTGGGAGGGACATTTCTAGAAACAGAGCTATGATGGGAATGAACAGAAGGAGACCTGTCCCTTACAGAAGCCACCCTAACAGCTTGGTTTACAGAAACATTACTACCAGTATGGTGAGAATAAATGCTTTTGCTATGATGTGAGACAACACTATTTATTTGGTGTGGCTCATCATCATTACCATCTATGCTAGATTGTCTAGTAATGGGCAGGCTAGGAAGTTTCTTTCCTGAATCTTTTCCTGGGGGAGTCCCTGAATCAGATTGGGAACTATTAGGTACTTTTTCAACAGATGGGGCACCTATGGCCTTATCCTGTTCTCTAAGCATGTTAAGTAACAGTTCCAAGGAAGGATTTTTCCCTACACTCAAACCTCTCTCTATACAGAGACTCCTTGCTCTTTTCCAGCTAAGGTTGTCATATGCAAGTTTGGACAGATCAACAGTTTGGCCTGTGCCAGACATTTTTTAGAGAGAGTTAAAGTGATAGAAAAAGAGAAAAAAGTTTTCAGAACTTTTTGGAAAGACAGAAAAAACTTTTTAAACTTTTAAGAACTTTTTGAAAGTTTAGAAGTACTTTTCAGCACTTAGAAAAGAGTGAAAAGAGGAAATGCAAAACTTTTTGGCTATGTGTATATACACTGACCTTGTTTTGTATATTTTTCTCTTATGAAAAGTACAATGACAAGAGTGGTAAGTAGTCTCAAGCACTTATCCCACCACTGCACAACCAATGTAGGAGGCTGGACTGGCTTGTAGTGAGTACCAAGGGGTACTTGCACCTTGCACCAGGCCCAGTTATCCCTTATTAGTATATAGGGTGTCTAGCAGCTTAGGCTGATAGATAATGGTAGCTTAGCAGCTTAGGCTGAACTAGGAGACGTGTGAAGCTACTACAGTACCACCTAGTGTCATATGCACAATATCATAAGAAAACACAATACACAGTTATACTAAAAATAAAGGTACTTTATTTTTATGACAATATGCCAAAGTATCTTAGAGTGTACCCTCAGTGAGAGGATAGGAAATATACACAAGATATATATACACAATAGCAAAAATATGCAGTATAGTCTTAGAAAACAGTGCAAACAATGTATAGTTACAATAGGATGCAATGGGGAAACATAGGGATAGGGGCAACACAAACCATATACTCCAAAAGTGGAATGCGAACCACGAATGGACCCCAAACCTATGTGACCTTGTAGAGGGTCGCTGGGACTATTAGAAAATAGTGAGAGTTAGAAAAATAACCCTCCCCAAGACCCTGAAAAGTGAGTGCAAAGTGCACTAAAGTTCCCCTAAGGACAAAGTAGTCGTGTTAGAGGAATAATGCAGGAAAGACACAAACCAGCAATGCAACAACTGTGGATTTCCAATCTAGGGTACCTGTGGAACAAGGGGACCAAGTCCAAAAGTCACAAGCAAGTCGGAGATGGGCAGATGCCCAGGAAATGCCAGCTGCGGGTGCAAAGAAGCTTCGACTGGACAGAAGAAGCTGAGGTTTCTGCAGGAACGAAAAGGGCTAGAGACTTCCCCTTTGGTGGACGGATCCCTCTCGCCTTGGAGAGTCGTGCAGAAGTGTTTTCACGCCGGAAGGACGCCAACAAGCCTTGCTAGTCGCAAATCGTGCGTTTGGCGTTTTTGGACGCTGCCGGGGCCCAGGAGGGACCAGGAGGTCGCAAATTGGACCTGAAGAGAGAGGGGACGTCGAGCAAGACAAAGAGCCCTCACTGAAGCAGGTAGCACCCGGAGAAGTGCCAGAAACAGGCACTACGAGGATGCGTGAAACGGTGCTCGCCGAAGTTGCACAAAGGAGTCCCACGTCGCCGGAGACCAACTTAGAAAGTCGTGCAATGCAGGTTAGAGTGCCGTGGACCCAGGCTTGGCTGTGCAGAAAGGATTTCCGCCGGAAGTGCACAGGGGCCGGAGTAGCTGCAAAGTCGCGGTTCCCAGCAATGCAGCCCAGCGAGGTGAGGCAAGGACTTACCTCCACCAAACTTGGACTGAAGAGTCACTGGACTGTGGGGGTCACTTGGACAGAGTCGCTGGATTCGAGGGACCTCGCTCGTCGTGCTGAGAGGAGACCCAAGGGACCGGTAATGCAGCTTTTTGGTGCCTGCGGTTGCAGGGGGAAGATTCCGTCGACCCACGGGAGATTTCTTCGGAGCTTCTGGTGCAGAGAGGAGGCAGACTACCCCCACAGCATGCACAAGCAGGAAAACAGTCGAGAAGGTGGCAGGATCAGCGTTACAGAGTTGCAGTAGTCGTGTTTGCTACTATGTTGCAGGTTTGCAGGCTTCCAGCGCGGTCAGCAGTCGATTCCTTGGCAGAAGGTGAAGAGAGAGATGCAGAGGAGCTCTGATGAGCTCTTGCATTCGTTATCTAAGGAATTCCCCAAAGCAGAGACCCTAAATAGCCAGAAAAGAGGGTTTGGCTACTTAGGAGAGAGGATAGGCTAGCAACACCTGAAGGAGCCTATCAGAAGGAGTCTCTGATGTCACCTGCTGGCCCTGGCAACTAAGAGCAGTCCAGTGTGCCAGCAGCACCTCTGTTTCCAAGATGGCAGAGGTCTGGAGCACACTGGAGGAGCTCTGGGCACCTCCCAGGGGAGGTGCAGGGGAGTGGTCACTCCCCTTTCCTTTGTCCAGTTTCGCGCCAGAGCAGGGCTGAGGGGTCCCTGAACCGGTGTAGACTGGCTTATGCAGAAATGGGCACCATCTGTGACCATGAAAGCATTTCCAGAGGCTGGGGGAGGCTACTCCTCCCCTGCCTTAACACCTTTTTCCAAAGGGAGAGGGTGTAACACCCGCTCTCTGAGGAAGTCATTTGTTCTGCCATCCTGGGCCAAGCCTGGCTGGACCCCAGGAGGGCAGAAACCTGTCTGAGGGGTTGGCAGTAGCAGCAGCTGCAGTGAAACCCCTGAAAAGACAGTTTGGCAGCACCAGGGTCTGTGCTACAGACCCGTGGGATCATGGGATTGTGGCAACCATGCCAGGATGGCATAGAGGGGGCAATTCCATGATCATAGATATGTTACATGGCCATATTCGGAGTTACCATTGTGAAGCTACATATAGGTAGTGACCTATATGTAGTGCACGCGTGTAATAGTGTCCCCGCACTCACAAAGGCCGGGGAATTGGCCCTGAACAATGTGGGGGCACCTTGGCTAGTGCCAGGGTGCCCACACACTAAGTAACTTAGCACCCAACCTTTACCAGGTAAAGGTTAGACATATAGGTGACTTATAAGTTACTTAAGTGCAGTGTAAAATGGCTGTGAAATAACGTGGACATTATTTGACTCAGGCTGCAGTGGCAGGCCTGTGTAAGAATTGTCAGAGCTCCCTATGGGTGGCAAAAGAAATGCTGCAGCCCATAGGGATCTCCTGGAACCCCAATACCCTGGGTACCTCAGTACCATATACTAGGGGATTATAAGGGTGTTCCAGTATGCCAATGTGAATTGGTGAAATTGGTCACTAGCCTGTTAGTGACAATTTGGAAAGAAATGAGAGAGCATAACCACTGAGGTTCTGGATAGCAGAGCCTCAGTGAGACAGTTAGTCATAACACAGGTAACACTTTCAGGCACACTTATGAGCACTGGGGCCCTGGCTGGCAGGGTCCCAGTGACACATCCAACTAAAACAACATATATACAGTGAAAAATGGGGGTAACATACCAGGCAAGAAGGTACTTTCCTACACAACCCCCCCCCCCCAAACGAGGGACAATAAGACTAGTCATTACCTGATGGGTCTTCATTGTCTAAGTGGAAATATCTGAAGAGTCCATCTGCATTGGAGTGGGTACTCCCAGGTCTATGTTTCACTGTATAGTCCATTCCCTGTAGGGATATGGACCACCTCAACAATTTAGGATTTTCACCTTTCATTTGTTTTAGCCAAAGTAGAGGTTTGTGGTCTGTCTGAACAATGAAGTGAGTGCCAAACAGGTATGGCCTCAACTTCTTCAGTGCCCAGACCACAGCAAAGGCCTCCCTCTCTATGGCAGACCAACACTTTTCTCTAGGGATCAACCTCCTGCTGATAAAAGCAACAGGTTGATCCTGGCCCTCAGAATTACGTTGTGATAGGACTGCCCCTACTACTAATTCAGATGCATCAGTTTGGACATAGAATTTTTTAGAGTAACAGGGGCTTTTCAGGACAGGTGCAGAACACATGGCCTGGTTCAGCTCCTCAAAAGCTTTCTGACAGTTTGCTGTCCATAATACCTTCTTAGGCATTTTCTTTGAAGTGAGGTCATTAAGAGGGGCTGCAATGGAGCTATAGTTCTTTATGAACCTCCTATAGTACCCAGTGAGGCCTAAAAAGGCTCTCACCTGAGTCTGTGTAGTAGGGGGAACCCAATCTAAAATAGTTTGGATTTTCCCCTGAAGTGATGCAATCTGTTCTCCACCAACCAGGTGTCCCAGATAAACCACCTTCCCCTGCCCTATCTGGCACTTTGAAGCCTTGATAGTGAGGCCTGCCTTTTGCAGGGCCTCTAAAACTTTCCATAGGTGGACCAGGTGATCATCCCTGCTTGAGCTAAAGACAGCTATATCGTCCAGATATGCTGCACTAAAAGCTTCCAGCCCTTGCAGGACTGTGTTCACCAACCTTTGAAAAGTGGCAGGTGCATTTTGCAATCCAAAAGGCATTACTGTGAATTGGTAATGACCTTCAATGGTTGAAAATGCAGTTTTTGCTTTTGCATCTTCTGATAATTTGATCTGCCAATACCCTTCAGTCAAATCAAAAGTGCTTAGATACTTGGCAGATGCCAGTGTATCTATGAGCTCATCTGCCCTGGGTATAGGGTGAGCATCAGTTTAGGTTACCTGGTTGAGACCTCTGTAGTCAACACAAAACCGCATTTCCTTCTTTCCATCTTTGGAATGAGGTTTTGGTACAAGTACCACAGGAGAAACCCATGGACTTTCAGAGTGCTCAACCACTCCTAGTTCTAGCATTTTCTGTACCTCTTGCTTTATGCAGTCTCTGAAATGGTCAGGCTGCCTATAGATCTTACTTTTGACAGGCAAGCTGTCTCCAGTATCTATAGTGTGCTCACACCAAGAAGTGGTACCTGGCACAGTAGAGAAGAGTTCAGAAAACTGACCCAGGAGATTTATGCAGTGGTCTTTCTGCTCAGCAGTAAGACAATCTGCCAGTACAACACCTTCCACTAGAGCATCTTGTTCTGTGGAAGAGAAGAGATCAGGGAGAGGGTCACTCTGTTCTTCCTGTCCCTCATCAGTTGCCATGAGCAGGGTGAGATCAGCCCTGTCATAGTAGGGTTTCAGGCGATTGACATGGAGCACCCTAAGGGGACTCCTGGCAGTGCCTAAGTCAACTAAGTAGGTGACTTCACCCTTCTTTTCAACAATTATGTGGGGTCCACTCCATTTATCTTGGAGTGCTCTTGGGGCCACAGGCTCCAAGACCCACACTTTCTGCCCTGGTTGGTACTGAACCAAAACAGCCTTCTGGTCATGCCATTGCTTTTGGAGCTCTTGGCTGGCCTGAAGGTTTTTACTGGCCTTTTTCATGTATTCAGCCATCCTTGATCTGAGGCCAAGTACATAGTCCACTATGTCTTGCTTTGGAGCTTTTAAAGGTTGTTCCCAACCCTCCTTAACAAGTGTTAGAGGACCTCTTACAGGGTGACCAAATAGGAGTTCAAAGGGGCTGAAGCCCACTCCTTTCTGGGGTACCTCCCTGTAAGCAAAAAGGAGGCATGGTAAAAGGATATCCCATCTCCTGCGGAGTTTTTCAGGGAGTCCCATAATCATGCCTTTGAGAGTTTTGTTAAATCTCTCCACCAGTCCATTTGTTTGTGGATGATAGGGTGTGGTGAACTTGTATGTCACACCACACTCCTTCCACATGGCCTTTAAGTAAGCAGACATGAAATTGCTTCCCCTGTCTGATACTACCTCTTTTGGGAAGCCCACCCTGGAAAAGATTCCCAGGAGGGCCTTTGCCACTGCAGGAGCTGTAGTGGTCCTTAGAGGAATTGCTTCAGGATATCTGCTGGCATGGTCCACTACAACCAAGATAAACCTATTGCCTGAAGCAGTAGGAGGGTCAAGGGGGCCAACTATGTCAACCCCTACCCTTTCAAAGGGAACCCCAACCACAGGCAGTGGGATAAGGGGTGCCTTTGGAGTGCCACCTGTCTTGCCACTGGCTTGACAGGTTTCACAGGACTTACAAAAGTGCTTTGTGTCCTCAGACATTCTAGGCCAATGAAACAGGGGAACAAGCCTGTCCCAAGTTTTCATTTGCCCCAAATGTCCAGCTAAGGGAATGTCGTGAGCAAGAGTTAGGAGGAACTTTCTGTACTCCTGAGGAATCACCAATCTCCTGGCAGCTCCAGGTTTTGGATCCCTTGCTTCAGTGTACAAGAGGTTGTCCTCCCAGTAAACTCTGTGAGAGTCACTGACATCCCCATTTGCTTGTTTGACAGCTTGCTGTCTTAGACCCTCTAGTGTGGGACAGGTATGCTGTGCCACACTCAGCTCCTCCCTGGCAGGCCCCCCTTCACCCAAAAGCTCAGCAGTGTCTGCTTCCAGCTTCTGCACAGGGTGGAAATTCTTCTTCCTCAGAAGTAGAATCCACTGTAGAGGGAGGGATAGTAGGTAGTGATTTACTTCTACTAGCCCTAGCTTTAGGGAGCACTTGATCCATTCTTCCAGGATCCAAGTCACCCTGTCCTTTTTGCTTTTTGGCCTGAGCCCTGGTCAAAGCAAAAATATGCCCTGGAATGCCCAGCATTGCTGCATGAGCCTCCAACTCCACTTCTGCCCAAGCTGATGTCTCTAAATCATTCCCTAATAGACAGTCTACAGGTAAATCTGAGGCAACCACAACTTTCTTTGGGCCAGTAACCCCCCCCCAGTTGAGATTCACAACAGCCATGGGGTGGCTAAGGGTGTTGTTATGAGCATCGGTTACTTGGTACTGGTGACCAAGTAGGTGTTGTTCAGAGTGGACCAGTTTCTCTATTACCATTGTAACACTGGCACCAGTGTCCCTGTAGGCCTGAACCTCAACCCCATTTATTAGGGGTAGTTGCTTGTACTTATCCATGTTAAGGGGACAAGCAACCAAGGTGGCTAAATCAATAGCCCCCTCAGAGACTAACACAGCCTCTGTGGTCTCCCTAATCAGACCAACCCCAACTAAGTTACCAATAGTGAGCCCAGCTACTCCCTTGGATTGGCTATTAGTAGGTTTGTTCCCACCACCACTGCTATTACTAGGGGTACTAGGTGTAACAGCAGGGGTTGTAGTGGTAGGAGGCTTGGTGCTTTTCTTTGGACAACTGGGATCTGTTGTCCAATGGCCTTTTATTTTACATAAATAGCACCATGGTTTCTTTTCTTTGTTTTGATTAGAAGAGGATTTGGGCCCACCACCCCCACCAGAGTGTTTTTGTGGGCCTAATGAAGACTCATTTTTAGATTTGTCCCCACCCTTGTCAGAAGACTTACCATCCTTCTTCTTATTGCCATCTTTGTCACCCCCTGTATGAACTTTTCTGTTCACCCTTGTTCTGACCCATTTGTCTGCCTTCTTTCCCAATTCTTGGGGAGAGGTCAGATCAGAGTCCACCAGGTACTGGTGCAACAAATCAGACACACAGTTATTAAGAATATGCTCTCTCAAGATTAAGTTATACAGGCTTTCATAATCAGTAACTTTACTGCCATGTAACCACCCCTCCAAGGCCTTCACTGAATGGTCAACAAAGTCTACCCAGTCTTGTGAAGACTCCTTTTTGGTTTCTCTGAACTTGATCCTGTACTGTTCAGTGGTTAAGCCATAACCATCTAGGAGTGCATTCTTAAGAACTGTAAAATTATTGGCATCACTTTCCTTAACAGTAAGGAGCCTATCCCTACCCTTCCCACTGAAAGATAGCCATAGGATAGCAGCCCACTGCCTTTGAGGGACCTCCTGTACAACACAGGCCCTCTCAAGTGCAGCAAACCACTTGTTAATGTCATCCCCCTCCTTGTAAGGGGGAACTATCTTGTGTAGATTCCTAGAATCATGCTCTTTTTCAGGATGACTATTTGGAATACTGCTGCTGCCACCATGGGGTCCTAACCCCAACCTCTGCCTTTCTTTTTCTGCGTCAAATGCTTCCCTGTCTAGATCCCGCTGTTGCTTTTTAAGCTTCAGCCTGGACTCTTCCACTCTCAATCTATTGAGTTCCCTTTCTAACATTCTGTCTTCAGGGAGGGTGGGTTGGGCATGCCTTGACACAGAAGAATGATGTAAATGAACAGAGGGAGACCTGTCCCTAACAGCTGGTACTCTAACATTCTGGCCTACAGAAGTCACGCTCCTACTGTGATGGGAACTCACATTAGTACCAGCCATGCTAGGTGGCTTGCTAGGGGGCAGGCTGGGAAGGTTCCCTTCTAACTCCTTTACTAGAGGTGCCCCAGAATCAGAGTGGGAACCATCAGCCAATCTCTCACCAGAAGTGCCAACTAAGGTCTTCTCTTGTTCAATGAGCATATTAACTAACAGTTCTCTAGTGGGATTCTTCCCTACCCCTAAACCTCTTTCAATGCAGAGACTCCTTGCTCCTTTCCAGCTAAGGTGATCATAAGCAAGTTTGGTCAGATCAACAGTTTGGCCTGTACCAGACATTAAAGAAAAGGTTTAAGGGACAGAAAAAGAAAGAACACGTTTTCAGAACTTTTTAAAGAACAGAAAAAAAAACTTTAAAAACTTTTTAAGAACTTTTTGAAAGTTTTAGAGGTACTTTTCAGCACTTAGCAAAGAAGTGAGAGGAGAAAAGCAAAACTTTTTGGTTAGGTGTACATACACTGACCTTGTTTTGTATATTTTTCTCTTATGAAAAGTACAAAATGACAAAGTGGTAAGTAGTTGCAAGTACTTATCCCACCGCTGCACAACCAATGTAGGAGGCTGGACTGGCTTGTAGTGAGTACCAAGGGGTACTTACACCTTGCACCAGGCCCAGGTATCCCTTATTAGTGTAGAGGGGTGTCTAGCAGCTTAGGCTGATAGAAAAGGTAGCTTAGCAGAGCAGCTTAGGCTGAACTAGGAGACTACTGAAGCTCCTACAGTACCACTAGTGTCATATGCACAATATCATAAGAAAACACTATACACAGATATACTAAAAATAAAGGTACTTTATTTTTATGACAATATGCCAAAGTATCTCAGTGAGTACCCTCAGTATGAGGATAGCACATATACACAAGATATATGTACACAATACCAAAATATGCAGTAATAGCAATAGAAAACAGTGCAAACAATGTATAGTCACAATAGAATGCAATGGGGGCACATAGGGATAGGGGCAACACAAACCATATACTCTAGAAGTAGAATGCGAACCACGAATGGACCGCAATACTATGTGACCTTGTAGAGGGTCGCTGGGACTGTAAGAAAACAGTGAGGGTTAGAAAAATAGCCCACCCCAAGACCCTGAAAAGTGGGTGCAAAGTGCACCTAAGTTCCTCAGAGAGCACAGAAGTCGTGATAGGGTAATTCTGCAAGGAAGACCAACACCAGCAATGCAACAACAATGGATTTCCAGACGAGAGCACCTGTGGAACAAGGGGACCAAGTCCAAAAGTCACAATCAAGTCGGGAGTGGGCAGATGCCCAGGAAATGCCAGCTGTGGGTGCAAAGCAGCTGCCACTGGATGGTAGAAGCTGTGGATTCTGCAAGAACGACAAGGGCTAGAAACTTCCCCTTTGGAGGATGGATGTCCCACGTCGTGAAGAGTCGTGCAGAGGTTTTTCCGTGCAGAAAGACTGCAAACAAGCCTTGCTAGCTGCAAGGGTCGCGGTTAGGGTTTTTGGATGCTGCTGTGGCCCAGGAGGGACCAGGATGTCGCCAATTGCGTCAGGAGACAGAAGGGGCATCCAGCAAGACAAAGTGCCCACTCAGAAGCAAGCAGAACCCGCAGAAGTGCCGGAACAGGCACTACGAAGTGGAGTGAACCGGAGCTCACCCGAAGTCACGAAAGAGGGTCCCTCGATGCCAGAGGACAACTCAGGAGGTCGTGCACTGCAGGTTAGAGTGCCGGGGACCCAGGCTTGGCTGTGCACAAAGGAAATCCTGGAAGAGTGCACAGGAGCCGGAGTAGCTGCAAAACATGCGGTTCCCAGCAATGCAGTCTAGCGTGGGGAGGCAAGGACTTACCTCCACCAAACTTGGACTGAAGAGTCACTAGACTGTGGGAGTCACTTGGACAGAGTTGCTGAGTTCAAGGGACCTCGCTCGTCGTCCTGAGAGGAGACCCAGAGGACCGGTGATGCAGTTCTTTGGTGCCTGCGGTTGCAGAGGAAAGATTCCGTTGACCCACGGGAGATTTCTTCTGAGCTTCTAGTGCAGAGAGGAGGCAGACTACCCCCACAGCATGCACCACCAGGAAAACAGTCGAGAAGGCGTCAGGATCAGCGTTAGAAGGTCGCAGTAGTAATCTTTGCTACTTTGTTGCAGTTTTGCAGGCTTCCAGCGCAGTCAGCAGTCGATTCCTTGGCAGAAGGTGAAGAGAGAGATGCAGAGGAACTCTGATGAGCTCTTGCATTCGTTATCTCAAGAATTCCCCAAAGCAGAGACCCTAAATAGCCAGAAAAGGAGGTTTGGCTACTTAGGAGAGAGGATAGCCTAACAATACCTGAAGGAGCCTATCAGAAGGAGTCTCTGATGTCACCTGCTGGCACTGGCCACTCAGAGCAGTCCAGTGTGCCAGCAGCACCTCTGTTTCCAAGATGGCAGAGGTCTGGAGCACACTGGAGGAGCTCTGGGCACCTCCCAGGGGAGGTGCAGGTCAGGGGAGTGGTCACTCCCCTTTCCTTTGTCCAGTTTCGTGCCAGAGCAGGGCTGGGGGATCCCTGAACCGGTGTAGACTGGCTTATGCAGAGATGGGCACCATCTGTGCCCATCAAAGCATTTCCAGAGGCTGGGGGAGGCTACTCCTCCCCAGCCCTGACACCTTTTTCCAAAGGGAGAGGGTGTAACACCCTCTCTCTGAGGAAGTCCTTTGTTCTGCCTTCCTGGGCCAAGCCTGGCTGGACCCCAGGAGGGCAGAAACCTGTCTGAGGGGGTGGCAGCAGCTGCAGTGAAACCCCGGGAAAGGTAGTTTGGCAGTACCAGGGTCTGAGCTAGAGACTCGGGGGATCATGGAATTGTCTCTCCAATGTCAGAATGGCATTGGGGGGACAATTCCATGATCTTAGACATGTTACATGGCCATGTTCGGAGTTACCATTGTGACGCTATACATAGGTAGTGACCTATGTATAGTGCACACGTGTAATGGTGTCCCCGCACTCACAAAGTCCGGGGAATTTGCCCTGAACGATGTGGGGGCACCTTGGCTAGTGCCAGGGTGCCCACACACTAAGTAACTTGGCACCCAACCTTCACCAGATGAAGGTTAGACATATAGGTGACTTGTAAGTTACTTATGTGCAGTGGTAAGTGGTTGTGAAATAACGTGGATGTTATTTCACACAGGCTGCAGTGGCAGGCCTGTGTAAGAATTGTCAGAGCTCCCTATGGGTGGCAAAAGAAATGCTGTAGCCCATAGGGATCTCCTGGAACCCCAATACCCTGGGTACCTCATGACCATATACAAGGGAATTATATGGGTGTACCAGTATGCCAATGTGAATTGGAGAATTTAGTCACTAGCCTGTAGTGACAAAATTGGAAAGCAGAGAGAGCATAAACACTGAGGTTCTGGTTAGCAGAGCCTCAGTGATACAGTTAGGCACCACACAGGGAATACATATAGGCCACAAACTTATGAGCACTGGGGTCCTGGCTAGCAGGATCCCAGTGACACATAACAAACACACTGATAACATAGGATTTTCACTATGAGCACTGGGCCCTGGCTAGCAGGATCCCAGTGAGACAGTGAAAACACCCTAACATATACTCACAAACAGGCCAAAAGTGGGGGTAACAAGGCTAGAAAGAGGCTACCTTCCTACACTGCCTGTGCTCCATTTCCTGGCAAGTGGTTCCTTCCAAACAGCAGTGGCCATGTCATCAGGGATGTCTCAGCCAATGTTCTCCAACGTGTTGACCAGAGTGTTGTCAGCCCTGCTGAAACACATGCGCAACTACATTGTATTCCCACAGGTGGAGGATTTGGCCACAGTGAAAGCTGACTTCTATGCCATGGGACATATCCCCAACATCATTAGTGCGATTGATGGTACACATGTAGCATTTGCCCCCCCCCCCGGAGAAATGAACAAGTGTTCATGAACAGAAAAAGCTATCAATCTATGAATGTGCAGATGGTGTGTTTGGCGGACCAGTACATCTCCCATGTGAATGCCAAGTATCCTGGCTCTGTGCGTGACGCATTTATCTTGAGGAATAGCAGCATCCCATGTGTGATGGGCCAACTCCAGAGGCACTGGATGTGGCTAATTGGTGAGCCCAGGGTCCCCACCAGTATAAGTTGGTGTCTGGGTATAGGGTTTTCCCTAAGGATTAGTGTGTGTCTAACCCTTGTCCCTCGATGTTTTCAGTTGACTCTGGTTACCCCAACCTCTCATGGCTACTGACCCCAGTGAGGAATGCCAGGACAAGGGCAGAGGAACGTTACAATGAGGCACATGGGCGAACAAGGAGGATCATTGAAAGAACCTTTGGCCTCCTGAAGGCCAGGTTCCGGTGCCTTCCTCTGACAGGTGGATCCCTGTACTACTCACCCAAGAAGGTGTGCCAGATCATTGTTGCATGTTGCACAACATGGCCTTAAGACGCCAGGTGCCTTTTTTGCAGGAGGATGAGCCTGGAGATGGTGTTGTGGCAGAGGTCTTGTGGTAGAGGTGGAGCCTGTGGACAGCGAGGAAGAGGAGGCAGAGGAAGAAGATGTGGACAACGGAAGTAATATTATACAGAAGTACTTCCAGTGACACACAGGAAAGACACTGTAACTTCACTCAACTTTTCAGTTTTCTATTGGACATTATACATGGCAGCCTGATTTCCCTATGTCTATGGCCACTTACTGTACCCTTTGGCATCTCTATTTTCAGATCTCTGTGGCCCACTCTGGCTCCTAGTATGTTTACTGCTGCCCACTAAAGATCATTTCAATGCAAATATAACTGTACATATGACTTGCAATGTTTTCATAATGTTGTACTAATACAAATTTGAATCATTTGACAGACTCCAGATTTGTATTTGTTTCAAGGGTGTTTATTTAAGTGCTCATAAGTAGAGGGGGATGTGCAATGGGCTGGGGTGATGGTAGAGGAATGTCCAGTTAGAGTCCAGTCTATTTGTATCACAGGTGCATTGTTCAATGGGGCATAGGAAGGGGAGTAATGGCAGTTCAAGGTGTACAGGGTGACAGAGTGGGACACAAGGTGACAATCAGGAGAGTCTTATTTCCTGGCGGGGTCTTGGCCATGTTCTCTGGTTTCTACCTGGATTCCAGGGACCATTTGCTGGGTGGTTCTCCATCTGCAGGGGGTCGGGTGCTGGTGGCCTGTTGTTCCCCTGGCGGGGCCTCCTGTTCATTAGCGTCGGCGGACTGTTCTTGGTTGTGGCTAGTGTCAGGGGCCCGTTGGTGTGCCACTGCCTCCCTCATGGTGTTTGCCATGTCAGCCAGCACCCCTGCAATGGTGACCAGGATGGTGTAGATGTGTTTGAGGTCCTCCCTGATCCCCAGGTACTGTCCCTCCTGCAGCCGGTGGGTCTCCTGCAACTTGGCCAGTATCTGGCCCATGGTCTCGTGGAAATGGTGGTATGCTCCCAGGATGTTGGTGAGGGCCTCCTGGAGAGTGGGTTCCCTGGCCCTGGGCATGCTGTGGTGATGGGTGTCCATGCAGGTGTGTGATGGGGATCCATGGAGTGTTGTGATATGCAGGTCTTGTTATTGGGATGGGTGGGTTGTGTTAGTGGGGTATGTGGTGGGGTGATGGGGGTGTGGGTAGGGGTGGGAGTTTGTTATGGCATGCAGGTAGGGTGGGGGATAAAGTAGTGAAAATCTGACTTACCAGAGTCCAGAGCGGCGGTGTGTGCCGCCAATGGTTTACCGCGGTTGAAAGACCACTGCGGTGATTCATGGGTCCAGATACTATGGGCGTATTCCTGTTGGCGTAACGGTGTGGGTTTTGGTACCACCAGTTTATCACTGACCTTTGGTGTGGCGGACTTGTGTGGGTCATAATACCCGTATGTTGGCGGCCGTCAGCAAGGCGGTAGGCGGCATTTACCACCAGGGTTGTAATGAGGGCCCAACTCTTTAGTAGCAACCATTTTACCAAGTAACATTTGAGCAGCCCCTCAATACTTCTGGCTTATATTTTTTAAAAGGTCTACGACAAAGGAGTCTGTGGTGGGTGGCGGTCCCAGGTCTTGAGGCACTACTGGGTCTGCTGCTGGCGGTTCTTTGGCGGTGTGTAGAGTTAGTTCATTTTTTTCAGCGTTCAGCTGCTTGTAATACTGTAAAAAGTTTTGAAGGGCTCCTGAGTAAAGCCCCGCTTTGTCGTGTGGTTTTAAATCGGTTCGGTTAAAAATGGCTTTGATCTCAGCATCGAGTCGCTGTGTCTCGTTTCTGCGTATGTCCCAGACGTCGGCGGTTGAAGGGCCCAACTGTTTCAGCTGATGGCGAGGCACAAGGTACATTTTTTTTAGAGTGCTCCATCATGTCCTTGGCAGGAGACCTGTTATTAGGGGTATAGCTATACCCAGCAGCGAACATATAAAACCTCCAGACTGTTTGACCAGTTTCCTTTTAGAAAGGAGCAACGCCCTTTTATTGCTGAGCTTCCTAATAATGTGCTGCTTCTTCTTCAGCACACATAACTGGCTTGTTGATATCGGAACATTACCTTTTGGGGTGTTTAGGGCTATTTCTGAAATGCCCACCGCTAAATTGTCCGAAGCAGCGCATAGGGTAGCTTTTCTTTTCATGGGGCTGGCTGTGACCAGCATTTTTAGAAGGTCTAAATTTTGCGGTAACCGCACAGACATTGTGGTGACCTTATATTACAAGGTTTAGAGTATAAATATTACAAAAGTCTTCTTAAGGGGTCTTTTTTTAAGCTTTGGGGACAGTTTTAGACGTGTAAACAAGTGCGAAGTCAGGGGGGAAAATACTGGTGCTTAGTCTGTAGGCTTCTAGAGTGCTGGGTTTTAAATCTACCAGTAAGTAGCCGTGGGGTTTTACGGTGGCGTCGTTAAACGCTTCCATGTAAAACTGCGTGTTTCCGGGGTACATCTGTTTAGCTATAATTGCTATCTGAAGCTTGTCGCAGGTTTTTTAAAAAAAGACCAAGTATGAGGCGTTGAGAGTTATAGAACGACTACTTTTGCCCTTGTAATATGCTCAGATTACGATGATGTGAATATTGAGTGAAAGCTCTCTCGATCTCAGGGTGGTCCATTCCTTCACGCATGAGATCGTCCACAAAGACCCTGTTTACAAGGCGTTTAGGTAACAAGTCGTCGTTGTTGAGGTTATAGGGGATGCCTCCTATAAATCTGATGTGTGGGAACTTTAGGGAGAGTTCCGTGTAAAGATCTTGCCAGCAAGAACAAAGCCATACAATGTAGTTAGGGGTCTGAGATAAAACACCGGGAGCATTTTCTAGCAGTTTCTTTATAAAATAACTTTTACCGCTATTTGAGGGGCTGGCTAGAACGCATGAGAATGGGTGTTGCAGCCTGTTGTCCATAGCGGCTGAGGTTCGCCACTCTAATGTCTTTTAATAACCATACAGGAGTGTTTTGCAGTCCTCAGCGAGGACCCGTTTATCAAACATTACGCGCAGTGTTTTATACAGAAGTTGTGTTGTAATTTCCCACCTCTTTTTTCGACCTGACTATGCTAGGGTGGTTTACGACTATTGATCTGCTATTTTCATGATCGCTCGATGCGTAGTACTCATGCACCAGCCCCTTCAGACTGTCAAAATGTATTTTAACCGTATTGAACAAGTTACTTACCTTCGGTGACGATGTATCTGGTAGAGACTCTATCTAGCTGCAGAATCCTTACCTTAGAATTCCCTGGCGTCAGCTTCGAATCCGGAATTTTTCTGCTGAGAAGTACACTTCGCGCGCCGTCGGGTGCCGTCGTTCGAATCCACGTGTGTCGTCACCGTCGTTGGAGCCGTCTATGATGTCACGTTGTCTATATAGATGCCGCCTCGGCGCCCGTACGTCAGTTCTTTTCCCACAAATTTCCACACCAGAAGCGCAGAGTCATGGAAGAACCAACAGTTATGTATCTTATATCTTTATTTGACTGTTTGAAGTAAACATTCTTACATGCCTTTAAGAAAGGCAAAAAATGCCACAATCACATATATATACATAAATATATATATATATATATATATATATATATATATATATATATATTTGTATAAAAATATCCGCAGAGCAGGGAGGCTTGGGTGGGTGTAAGGAATCTGCAGCTAGATAGAGTCTCTACCAGATAACTCGTTACTGAAGGTAAGTAACTTGTTCATCTGATAGAGACTTCTAGCTGCAGCTTCCTTACCTTAGAATAGATACCCAAGCTTTAACCCATGGCGGTGGGTCTGAAGGAGATTTTTATACCAGGAAGTCCTGCAAGACAGAACGGGCAAAATGCCCCTCTCATCTCACCTGGCTATCCAGGGAGTAGTGTTTTGAAAACATGTGCAAGGAAGCCCACGTTGCAGCCTGACAGATGTCCACCACAGGTACACCATGTGCTAATGCAGTGGTAGCAGCTTTCCCCCTAGTAGAGTGAGCTCTCAAACCCTCAGGAGGCTGCTTCTTTGCCAAAGCGTAGAAGATCTTAATACAGAGAACGACCCTTCTTTGCATTAACGTACCCCACAAAGAGTTGGTCTTCCACCCGGAACTCTTTAGTGCGGTCAAGATAGAACAACGCTCTTTTTGGGTCCAGTTGATGGAGACGCTCCCCTTCCTTAGAGGGATACGGTGGTGCAAAGAAGGTGGGCAGGGTGATATTTTGACCCAGATGGAAAGGGGTCACCACCTCGGGGAGGAAAGAGCCACAAGTTCTGAGAACCACTTTTTCAGGAAAGATTGTGAGATATGGCAATTTTTATGACAAAGCCTGTAGCTCACTCACTCTTCTGGCAGATGTAATTGCCACCAAAAAGGCTGTCTTAATAGTGAGCAGCCGAAGAGGACAGTTATGTAAGGGCTCGAAGGGACCACACATAAGAAAAGTAAGAACCAGATTAAGGTCCCACTGGGGCATAACAAAAGGCACAGGCGGGAACAAATGCACAAGCCCTTTAAAAAATCTCTGTACTATAGGTGATTTAAACAAAGATGGTTGATCGGGAAACTGAAGAAAGGCCGATAAGGCTGCAAGATAGCCCTTGAGAGTCCCTAAGAAGGAACCCTGTTGGGCGAGAGATAATATAAACAAAAAGATATCAGACAGAGAAGAAGAAAGAGGATCAATAGACCTCTCTGTACAATATGAAACAAAACGTTTCTAACGGCAGGCGTAGATCGACTTAGTAGAGGGATGCCTGGCTGCCAGAATGACATCACAGACCTCGGGTGGGAGGTCATAAACCAACAACTGTTGCCGCTCAATCTTCACGCATGAAGGCGCAGAGTTGACAGGTTCGGGTGGAGAACCTTCCCCTGCTGCTGCGACAGAAGATCCTCCTGAAGAGGCAGCCTGATTGGAGGACCAATGCTCATTTTGAGAAGCTCTGGATACCAAACTCTCCATGCAAAATCCAGAGCCACTAGGATTACTTAGGCCCGGTCGTTCTTGATTTTCTTGAGAACTCTGGGCAGAAGTGGTATAGGCGGAAAGGCGTACAGGTGGCCTGAACTCCATTCGAGACGAAAAGTGTCACTTAGCGATAGCCCCCTTGGAAACTCCAACGCCTAAAACTGCTGACATTGCGTGTTCTCTACGGAGGCAAACAGATCTAACCAAGGCTCTCCCCACTGCTGAAAGAGTCCTTGCGTCATCTCCGGATGGAGACACCATTTGTGATCCTCTAAGCATTTTCTGCTGAGCTTGTCTGCCCTGGCGTTCAGAGAACCTGCCAGGTGTTGAACCACCAGGGTTATGCTCTGCTGTTCCAGCCATGTCCAGAGACATAAAGCCTCTTGACAAAGGGTCCACGACCCCACCCAGCCCTGCTTGGTGCAGTACCACATTGCAGTAGTGTTGTCCGTGAACACCTGCACTACCTTCCCTTTCACAACAGGAAGAAATGCTTTTAATGCTAGTCGGATCGCCTGAAGCTCCAGCAAGTTGATGTGGAGCCCAGATTCCGCCGGAGACCAGTGACCTCTGATCTCCACCTCTCCCAGATGGCCGCCCCATCGCAGAAGTGACGCATCTGTCACTACTGTGGGATCTGGCTGGGGAAGGGAGAGGAGTCTGCCTTTGACCCAATCGCAGTTCACTAACCATCACTACAGATCCTTTGCAGTCCCCTCCGAGATCTGAACCACATCGGTAAGATTTCCCTGATGCTGTGCCCATTGGAACTTCAGGTCCCACTGCAGAACCCTCATATGGTATCTGGCATGCTTGACCAATAGGATGCAGGAAGCTATGAGTCCCAACAGCCTCAGAGTCTGTCTCACCGAAATCCAGGATAGAGGCCAAAACATCGGTATCATAACCTGAATATCCTGGACCAACTGTTCGGGAGGATAGGCCCGATACTGCACTGTGTCCTGAACAGCTCTGATGAAAGTGAGCTTCTGAGAGGGAGTCAGGTGTGACATCGGCACATTTATAGTGAACCCCAGCGAATGCAGGAGGTTTGCCGTCGTCTGGAGGTGGGTGACGAGAGCCTGGGGCATAGGAGCCTTCAACAGCCAATCGTCTAGGTAGGGGAAGACTGAAATCCCTGACCTGCGCAGATGAGCTGACACCACCGCTATCACTTTTGTGAACACCCGAGGGGCACTCGTGAGACCGAAAGGGAGCACAGTAAACTGAAAGTGCTCGTGGCCCACCTTGAACCGCAGGTAACGCCTGTGGGCTGGCAGGATAGGAATATGGAAATACACATCCTGCAAACCCAATGCTACCATCCAGGCTCCTTGGTCTAGGGCAGACAAAACCTGAGCAAGAGTGAGCATCTTGAATTTCTCCTTCTTGAGGAAGAGATTGATGTCCCTTAAATCCAAGATAGGGTGAAGGCCTTTGTTCTTTTTGGGAATCAGAAAGTAGTGGGAATAACAACCACTGCCTACTTCTGATATTGGGGCTCTTTCTATGGCTCCCTTGGCCAAGAGAGCCGTAACTTCCTCGGGGAGCAAATCCAGATGGTCCTCCATCAGCCATTCCTTTGTTGGAGGAATGGAAGGAGGGAAAGACTGGAAGGGAAGGGAGTAGCCCTTCCGTACAATCTGCAGGACCCACTTGTCCGTTGTGATGGAAAGCCAGTGAGGGAGATGAAAATGAATCCTCCCTCCAACTGGACAGGCGTGATCCTGCAGAACCATACTAGGAGGGCTTGGGCGCAGTGAAGAGGGGCTGTGTGGTGGCTGACCTCTGGCCAGACCCTCTGGGTCTGATAGTACCACGACCACGTCCTCTTCTGGGATGTTGTGAAGTCTGAGGACGGTGGCTAAACTGTGGCTGGCGTGGTACCCCACCCCTTCCGAAGCCTCGAAAGGGGTGAAAGACAGACTGCTGTCGTGCTGGCGCTGAAAGGCCCAAGGATCTGGCCGTAGCTCAAGAATCCTTGAACCTCTCAAGTGCGGAGTCTGCCTTGATAAATGGTTTACCTTTGTTCCTCCTTGGGGAGGTTTTGTTACTGCCTTGGCCATCACCCCTGGTACATGGCTAATTGCACTTTTGCTGTTAAGTTTAACTGCGAGTGAACTTCTTTTCCTTTTGTGTATCTCTTCACCTGATGCTCATGGTGGCTGTGGCGCTGTGAATCAGCTCCCTTATGTGAAAGTGTTTAACTTTCAATTTGCAATTTATGTGGCAAGAAAAGTCGGGTTAGGAGTTTATAACGCTAATAGTTCTAACTCGAGCAGATGCGAGACCCATTACATTGTAAATGCTTGTTTTTCTTTTGTGTGTTGTTTTCTGGGAGCCACAATTGGACCCCCAGGGAAACCACACATATACATAAAAATTATATATATATATATATATGTATATATATATATATATAATGCTGAACAATTTCACCGCACTACACGAGGACTGTGATCAAGACTCCTTGGTGAGTCGAAACGCGTTGGTGGTTATTGACTGCAATAAAATACATGTTCATTTGTACCTCGTGGAGTGCGGTGAAATTTTTCGGCATTACATAATTTCGAGATTGGTCTTCTCTGTCACTGGGCACCGGCAGTGGAGTGCGGCGCACCAGCAACCCTTCGACCGCTTTGTTTCTGAATATATATATATATCTATATATATATATATATATATATATTTTTTTTTTTTTATTTATTTTATATATGTATATATATATATATATATATATATATATATATATATATATATATATATATATATGCAACACAAATTGGTGCGCAGCGCACTCCACTGCCGGTGCTCGGTGATGGAGGAGAGCAACCTCAAAAATATTTTGTGAACAAGAATCTCACGCACTCCACAAGGTTCAAATTGACATGTTTTATTGCAAGTATAAAAAATGAAAGAAAAGAGGGACTTATTTACCGTGATCAAGACTCCTTGAGAGTCGAAACACGTAGGTGGCTGTTGCTTGCAATAAAGCATTGCAATTTGAACCTCGTGGCGTGCGGTGCGATTCTTGTTCACAAAATATATATATATATGCATGCATGTATGTCTTTTCTGTAGTGGCAGTTGCCATAAAGTAGCGCAGATGGTTTATTGTCCTGCTGCAAAGGATATGCATGTATATGTATTTAGCTGAGTGGATTAGTAAAGGCAAGCTTTACCTGCGCTTTAAAACAAATGTTATGCCAGGGGGACTATGGAGATATGAGTGCCACTTTTGCTGGGTAGTACTGAGGGAATTAGAAGAGGAGGTAATGGGAGGCAGAGCACCAAAAATGACTGTCGCACTAGGTGCCACCAGCGCTGAAGGCTGTGATGATGGGTATGTGGTAAGGTGAAGTAATCCATTCTTTTTTGTTTTTTTCAGTGTTTTCAGAGAATCTGCAGAATTTGAGAAGAAGCGAAGGTAAGGTGACGACATTTCCTATTGTACACAACAAACATATCCACAAGCAATTTTGTGACTATCTGCCTTCTACGTAGGCTAGTAATTTAGAGGGACAGTTTAGCCAGTAGCAGAGATGGCGTCTCGTTGGATGACTGCTGATCAAGCCCTAACTCAGGTTATGGAGGACAGTTCTGATGTAGGCTCAGAGACTGAGATGGCAGATACTGAGACAGCATCTGAGGGAGAGGACAATGGGGCAGAATCTGGGAGTGATTTTTCAGTAGACAGAGTCCCATCCCACGACACCTCTTCCAGTGAGTCTGAAGGAGACAATGACGACAGCCGTGCTGTCCCTTCGCAAGCACATTCTGGGCAGTGGGACCACATTGGGTTAGCCGAACCCAGAGAGCACATGCTTGCGGCCGCAAGCACAGAGAGAGTGCTTTCTTGGCAGCCCCCCTGTATAGTTCAGCCCCAAATTCCAACTTTTACTGGTGAGGCTGGATGTAAAGTCGATACAGCTAACTTTTTGCCAGTCGACTACATCCATCTATTTTTGGATGTTGACTTCCTTCAGAAAATTGTGCAGCAAACAAATTTGCGTGCAGACCAATTTCTGAGGGAGCGTGGAGGCACTCTAGGGCACCGTTTTAGGGCACGCCAGTGGACTCCCACTTCGCTGGCGTAGTTGAAGATATTTTTGGGCTTTACTCTCAAAATTGGGTTAGTGCAGAAACCCACCTTGCAGTCCTACTGGACGATTCGCACGGTTTGGGTAACTCCCATCTTCGCACCATACATGAGCAGAGATTGTTTTTTGCTACAGCAGCGCATGCTGCATTTCAATGACAATTCTGCTGCACTGCCTCGGGACCATCCAGACCATGACAGGTTGTTCACAATTCAGCCTGTCGTGGAACATTTGTCTGCCAGGTTTCCAGAGATCTATACTCCTGGAAAGAATATAGCAGTTGATGAGTCCTTGATCCTGTACAAAGGACGGCTGCTTTTCGGACAGTACATTGCAAGCAAAAGAGCTCGCTATGGCATAAAGCTGTACATGCTGTGTGAGAGCTCTTCTGGCTATGTGTACAGCTTGAGAGTGTATACAGGGAAGGATTCTACCCTAAACCCTGTAGGTTGCCCTCCCACGTTAGGGGTCACAGGTAAGATTGTATGGGAACTTGTCCAGCCACTTCTTTACAAAGGTTATAACCTTTATGTTGACAATTTCTATACAGGAGTAGAGCTGTTCAGTGAGCTCTACAAAGCTGGCACTGTGGCCTGAGGTACAGTTCGTTGTAACCGCAAAGGATTTCCGCAGGAGCTTGTTTGCAAGAAGTTCCAGAAATCAGAGGGTACTGCATTGCATTCTAACGAACTGCTTGCAGTCAAGTTCTTAGGTAGGTGTAGGAAAGTACCATCTTGCCTGGCATGTTACCCCCATTTTTCACTGTATATATGTTGTTTTAGTTGTATGTGTCACTGGGACCCTGTTCACCAGGGCCCCAGTGCTCATAAGTGTGCCTGAATGTGTTACCTGTGTAGTGACTAACTGTCTCACTGAGGCTCTGCTAATCAGAACCTCAGTGGTTATGCTCTCTCATTTCTTTCTAAATTGTCACTAACAGGCTTGTGACCAATTTTACCAATTTACATTGGCTTACTGGAACACCCTTATAATTCCCTAGTATATGGTACTGAGGTACCCAGGGTATTGGGGTTCCAGGAGATCCCTATGGGCTGCAGCATTTCTTTTGCCACCCATAGGGAGCTCTGACAATTCTTACACAGGCCTGCCACTGCAGCCTGAGTGAAATAACGTCCACGTTATTTCACAGCCATTTTACACTGCACTTAAGTAACTTATAAGTCACCTATATGTCTAACCTTTACCTGGTAAAGGTTAGGTGCAAAGTTACTTAGTGTGAGGGCACCCTGGCACTAGCCAAGGTACCCCCACATTGTTCAGAGCCAATTCCCTGAACTTTGTGAGTGCGGGGACACCATTACACGCGTGCACTACATATAGGTCACTACCTATATGTAGCTTCACAATGGTAACTCCGAATATGGCCATGTAACATGTCTAAGATCATGGAATTGCCCCCTCTATGCCATCCTGGCATTGTTGGCACAATTCGATGATCCCAGTGGTCTGTAGCACAGACCCTGGTACTGCCAAACTGCCCTTCCTGGGGTTTCACTGCAGCTGCTGCTGCTGCCAACCCCTCAGACAGGCATCTGCCCTCCTGGGGTCAAGCCAGGCTTGTCCCAGGATGGCAGAACAAAGGACTTCCTCTGAGAGAGGGTGTTACACCCTTTCCCTTTGGAAAATGGTGTGAAGGCAGGGGAGGGGTAGCCTCCCCCAGCCTCTGGAAATGCTTTCTTGGGCACAGATGTGCCCAATTCTGCATAAGCCAGTCTACACCGTTTCAGGGACCCCTTAGCCCCTGCTCTGGCGCGAAACTGGACAAAGGAAAGGGGAGTGACCACTCCCCTGACCTGCACCTCCCCTGGGAGGTGTCCAGAGCTCCTCCAGTGTGCTCCAGACCTCTGCCATCTTGGAAACAGAGGTGCTGCTGGCACACTGGACTGCTCTGAGTGGCCAGTGCCACCAGGTGACGTCAGAGACTCCTTGTGATAGGCTCCTTCAGGTGTTGCTAGCCTATCCTCTCACCTAAGTAGCCAAACCCTCTTTTCTGGCTATTTAGGGTCTCTGTCTCTGGGGAAACTTTAGATAACGAATGCAAGAGCTCAGCCGAGTTCCTCTGCATCTCTCTCTTCACCATCTGATAAGGAATCGACTGCTGACCGCGCTGGAAGCCTGCAAACCTGCAACATAGTAGCAAAGACGACTACTGCAACTCTGTAACGCTGATCCTGCCGCCTTCTCGACTGTTTTCCTGTCTGTGCATGATGTGGGGGTAGTCTGCCTCCTCTCTGCACCAGAAGCTCCGAAGAAATCTCCCGTGGGTCGACGGAATGTTCCCCCTGCAACCGCAGGCACCAAAAAGCTTCATTACCGGTCCCTTGGGTCTCCTCTCAGCACGACGAGCGAGGTCCCTCGAATCCAGCAACTTTGTCCAAGTGGCCCCCACAGTCCAGTGACTCTTCAGTCCAAGTTTGGTGGAGGTAAGTCCTTGCCTCACCTCGCTGGGCTGCATTGCTGGGAACCGCGACTTTTGCAGCTACTCCGGCCCCTGTGCACTTCCGGCGGAAATCCTTTGTGCACAGCCAAGCCTGGGTCCACGGCACTCTAACCTGCATTGCACAACGTTCTAAGTTGGTCTCCGGCGACGTGGGACTCCTTTGTGTAACTTCGGGTGAGCCTCGTTTCACGCATCCTCGTAGTGCCTGTTTCTGGCACTTCTCCGGGTGCTACCTGCTGCTGAGAGGGCTCCTTGTCTTGCTCGACGTCCCCTCTCTCTCCTGGTCCAATTTGCGACCTCCTGGTCCCTCCAGGGCCACAGCAGCGTCCAAAAACGCTAACCGCACGATTTGCAGCTAGCAAGGCTTGTTGGCATTCTTTCGGCGGGAAAACACTTCTGCACGACTCTCCACGGCGAGAGGGATCCGTCCACCAAAGGGGAAGTCTCTAGCCCTTTTCGTTCCTGCAGAAACCGCAGCTTCTTCTGTCCAGTCGAAGCTTCTTTGCACCCGCAGCTGGCATTTCCTGGGCATATGCCCATCTCCGACATGCTTGTGACTTTTGGACTTGGTCCCCTTGTTCCACAGGTATCCTAGATTGGAAATCCACAGTTGTTGCATTGTTGGTTTGTGTCTTTCCTGCATTATTCCTCTAACACAACTGCTTTGTCCTTAGGGGAACTTTAGTGCACTTTGCACTCACTTTTCAGGGTCTTGGGGAGGGTTATTTTTCTAACTCTCACTATTTTCTAATAGTCCCAGCGACACTCTATAAGGTCACATAGGTTTGGGGTCCATTCGTGGTTCGCATTCCACTTTTGGAGTATATGGTTTGTGTTGCCCCTATCCCTATGTTTCCCCATTGCATCCTATTGTAACTATACATTGTTTGCACTGTTTTCTAAGACTATACTGCATATTTTTGCTATTGTGTATATATATCTTGTGTATATTTCCTATCCTCTCACTGAGGGTACACTCTAAGATACTTTGGCATATTGTCATAAATAAAGTACCTTTATTTTTAGTATAACTGTGTATTGTGTTTTCTTATGATATTGTGCAAGTGACACTTGTGGTACTGTAGTAGCTTCACACGTCTCCTAGTTCAGCCTAAGCTGCTCTGCTAAGCTACCATTATCTATCAGCCTAAGCTGCTAGACACCCTATACACTAATAAGGGATAACTGGGCCTGGTGCAAGGTGCAAGTACCCCTTGGTACTCACTACAAGCCAGTCCAGCCTCCTACATTGGTTGTGCAGTGGTGGGATAAGTGCTTTGAGACTACTTACCACTCTTGTCATTGTACTTTTCATAAGAGAAAAATATACAAAACAAGGTCAGTGTATATACACATAGCCAAAAAGTTTTGCATTTCCTCTTTTCACTCTTTTCTAAGTGCTGAAAAGTACTTCTAAACTTTCAAAAAGTTCTTAAAAGTTTAAAAAGTTTTTTTCTGTCTTTCTAAAAAGTTCTGAAAACTTTTTTCTCTTTTTCTATCACTTTAACTCTCTCTAAAAATGTCTGGCACAGTCCAAAATGTTGATCTGTCCAAACTTGCATATGACCACCTTAGCTGGAAAGGAGCAAGGAGTCTCTGTGTAGAGAGAGGTTTGAGTGTAGGGAAGAATCCTTCCTTGGAATGATTGCTTAATATGCTTAGAGAACAAGATAAGGCTATAGGTGCCCCATCTGTTGAAAAGGTAGCAAATGGTTCCCAATCTGATTCAGGGACTCCCCCAGAAAAAGATTCAGGAAAGAAACTTCTTAGCCTGCCCATTACTAGACAGTCTAGCATAGTTGGTAATGATGATGGACCACACCATAGAAATAGTGTTGTCTCACATCATAGCAAAAGCATTTATTCTCACCATACTGGTAGTGATGTTTCTGTTAGCCAAGCTGTTAGGGTGGCTTCTGTAAGGGACAGGTCTCCTTCTGCTCATTCTTCTGTGTCTAAGAATGTCCCTCCCACCAACCCTGATGACAGAATGTTAGAGAGGGAACTCAATAAGTTGAGGGTGGAACAAACCAGACTGAAGCTTAAAAAGCAACAGCTGGATTTGGATAGACAGTCTTTTGAACTAGAGAAGGAAAGACAGAAGTTGGTTTTAGAAACCCATGGTGGCAGCAGCAGTATTCCCCATAGTCATCCTGCAAAAGAGCATGATTCCAGGAATCTGCACAAGATAGTTCCCCCTTATAAGGAGGGGGATGACATTAACAAGTGGTTTGCTGCACTTGAGAGGGCCTGTGTTGTACAAGATGTCCCTCAAAGGCAGTGGGCTGCTATCCTATGGCTATCATTTAGTGGAAAAGGTAGGGATAGGCTCCTTACTGTGAACGAAAATGATGCTAATAATTTCCAAGTTCTTAAGAATGCACTCCTGGATGGTTATGGCTTAACCACTGAACAGTACAGGATAAAGTTCAGAGAGACCAAAAAGGAGTCTTTACAAGACTGGGTTGATTTCATTGACCATTCAGTGAAGGCCTTGGAGGGGTGGTTACATGGCAGTAAAGTTACTGATTATGACAGCCTGTATAACTTGATCCTGAGAGAGCATATTCTTAATAATTGTGTGTCTGATTTGTTGCACCAGTACTTGGTGGACTCTGATCTGACCTCTCCCCAAGAATTGGGAAAGAAGGCAGACAAATGGGTCAGAACAAGAGTGAACAGAAAAGTTCATACAGGGGGTGACAAAGATGGCAACAAAAAGAAGGATGGTAAGTCTTCTGACAAGGGTGGGGACAAATCTAAAAATGAGTCTTCATCAGGCCCACAAAAACACTCTGGTGGGGGTGGTGGGCCCAAATCCTCTTTTAATCAGAACAAGGAAAAGAAACCATGGTGCTATTTATGTAAAATAAAAGGCCATTGGACAACAGATCCCAGTTGTCCAAAGAAAGGCACCAGTGCTCCTACCACTACAACCCCTACTGCTACCCCTAGTGTCCCTACTAATAGCAGTGGTGGTGGGAGCAAACCTACTAATAGCCAATCCAAGGGAGTAGCTGGGCTCACTATTGGTAACTTAGTTGGGGTTGGCCTTGTTAGGGAGGCCACAGAGGCTGTGTTAGTCTCTGAGGGGGCTATTGATTTAGCCACCTTAGTTGCTTGTCCCCTTAATATGGATAAGTACAAGCAGCTACCCCTAATAAATGGTGTTGAGGTTCAGGCCTACAGGGACACTGGTGCCAGTGTGACTATGGTCATAGAGAAACTGGTCCACCCTGAACAACACCTACTTGGTCACCAGTACCAAGTAACCGATGCTCACAACAACACACTTAGCCACCCCATGGCTGTTGTTAATCTCAACTGGGGGGGGGTTACTGGTCCAAAGAAAGTTGTGGTAGCTTCAGATTTACCTGTAGACTGTCTATTAGGGAACGATTTGGAGACATCAGCTTGGTCAGATGTGGAGTTGGAGGCCCATGCAGCAATGCTGGGCATTCCAGGGCATATTTTTGCTTTGACAAGGGCTCAGGCCAAAAAGCAAAAAGGACAGGGAAGCTTGGATCCTGGAACAATGGACCAAGTGCTCCCTAAAGCTAGGGCTAGTAGAAGCAAAACACTTCCTACTATCCCTCCCTCTACAGTGGATTCTACTTCTGAGGAAGAAGAATTCCCTCCCTGTGCAGAACCTACACCAGAGGAGCTTCAAGCAGACACTGCTGAGCTTTTGGGTGAAGGGGGGCCTGCCAGGGAGGAGCTGAGTGTGGCACAGCAAACCTGTCCCACATTAGAGGGTCTCAGACAGCAAGCTGTCAAACAGGCTAATGGGGATGTCAGTGACTCTCACAGAGTTTACTGGGAGGACAACCTCTTGTACACTGAGCATAGGGATCCTAAACCTGGAGCTGCCAGGAGATTAGTGATTCCTCAGGAGTACAGAAAGTTCCTCCTAACACTGGCACATGACATTCCCCTAGCTGGGCATCTAGGACAAATGAAAACTTGGGACAGACTGGTTCCATTGTTTCATTGGCCTAGGATGTCTGAGGACACAAAGGAATTTTGTAAGTCCTGTGAAACCTGTCAAGCCAGTGGCAAGACAGGTGGCACCCCAAAGGCACACCTTATCCCACTGCCTGTGGTTGGGGTTCCCTTTGAAAGGGTAGGGGTTGACATAGTTGGCCCCCTTGACCCTCCTACTGCTTCAGGCAATAGATTTATCTTGGTGGTAGTGGACCATGCCACAAGATATCCTGAAGCTATTCCTTTAAGGACCACTACAGCACCTGCAGTGGCAAAGGCCCTCCTGGGAATATTTTCCAGGGTGGGCTTCCCAAAGGAAGTGGTATCAGACAGGGGAAGCAATTTCATGTCTGCATACTTAAAGGCCATGTGGAAGGAGTGTGGTGTAACTTACAAGTTCACTACACCCTATCATCCACAAACAAATGGACTGGTGGAGAGATTTAATAAAACTCTCAAAGGCATGATTATGGGTCTCCCTGAAAAACTCCGCAGGAGATGGGATATCCTTCTACCATGCCTCCTTTTTGCCTACAGGGAGGTACCCCAGAAAGGAGTGGGCTTCAGCCCCTTTGAACTTCTTTTTGGACACCCTGTTAGGGGTCCACTCACACTTGTAAAGGAGGGTTGGGAACAACCTTTAAAAGCTCCTAAGCAGGATATTGTGGATTATGTACTTGGCCTCAGATCCAGGATGGCTGAGTACATGAAAAAGGCCAGCAAAAACCTTCAGGCCAGCCAAGAGCTCCAGAAGCAATGGCATGATCAGAAGGCTGTTTTGGTTCAGTACCAACCAGGGCAGAAAGTGTGGGTCTTGGAGCCTGTGGCCCCAAGAGCACTCCAAGATAAATGGAGTGGACCCCACACAATTGTTGAAAAGAAGGGAGAAGTCACCTATTTAGTTGACTTAGGCACTGCCAGGAGTCCCCTTAGGGTGCTCCATGTCAACCGCCTGAAACCCTACTATGACAGGGCTGATCTCACCCTGCTCATGGCAACAGATGAGGGACAGGAAGAAGACAGTGATCCTCTACCTGATCTCTTCTCTTCCACAGAACAAGATGCTCTTGTGGAAGGTGTAGTTTTGGCTGATTGTCTTACTGCTGAGCAGAAAGACAATTGCATAAACCTCCTAGATCAATTCTCTGAACTCTTCTCTACTGTGCCAGGTACCACTTCTTGGTGTGAGCACACTATAGATACTGGAGACAGTTTACCTGTCAAAAGTAAGATCTATAGGCAGCCTGACCATGTCAGGGACTGCATAAAGCAAGAGGTCCAGAAAATGTTAGAACTAGGAGTGGTTGAGCACTCTGACAGTCCATGGGCTTCTCCTGTGGTACTGGTACCAAAACCCAATTCCAAAGATGGAAAGAAGGAAATGCGGTTTTGTGTAGATTAAAGAGGTCTCAACTTGGTAACCAAAACTGATGCTCACCCTATACCCAGGGCAGATGAGCTCATAGATACACTGGCATCTGCCAAGTATCTAAGCACTTTTGACTTGACTGCAGGGTATTGGCAGATCAAATTGTCAGAAGATGCTAAACCTAAGACTGCATTTTCTACCATTGGAGGCCATTACCAGTTTACGGTAATGCCTTTTGGTCTGAAAAATGCACCTGCCACTTTTCAAAGGTTGGTGAACACAGTCCTGCAAGGGCTGGAAGCTTTCAGTGCAGCATATTTGGACGATATAGCTGTCTTTAGCTCCAGCTGGGATGATCACCTGGTCCACCTATGGAAAGTTTTGGAGGCCCTGCAGAAGGCAGGCCTCACTATCAAGGCTTCAAAGTGCCAGATAGGGCAGGGTAAGGTGGTTTATCTGGGACACCTTGTTGGTGGGGAACAGATTGCACCACTTCAGGGGAAAATCCAAACAATTATTGATTGGGTTCCCCCTACCACACAGACTCAGGTGAGAGCCTTCCTAGGCCTCACTGGGTATTACAGGAGGTTCATTAAGAACTATGGCTCCATTGCAGCCCCTATTAATGACCTCACTTCCAAAAAGATGCCTAAAAAGGTATTATGGACAGCAAACTGTCAGAAAGCTTTTGAGGAGCTGAAGCAGGCCATGTGCTCTGCACCTGTCCTGAAAAGCCCTTGTTACTCTAAAAAATTCTATGTCCAAACTGATGCATCTGAATTAGGAGTAGGGGCAGTCCTATCACAACTTAATTCTGAGGGCCAGGATCAACCTGTTGCTTTTATTAGTAGGAGGTTGACCCCTAGAGAAAAGCGTTGGTCTGCCATTGAGAGGGAGGCCTTTGCTGTGGTCTGGGCTCTGAAGAAGTTGAGGCCATACTTGTTGGGCACTCACTTCATTGTTCAGACAGACCACAAACCTCTACTTTGGCTAAAACAAATGAAAGGTGAAAATCCTAAATTGTTGAGGTGGTCCATATCCCTACAGGGAATGGACTATACAGTGGAACATAGACCTGGGAGTAGCCACTCCAATGCAGATGGACTCTCCAGATATTTCCACTTACACAATGAAGACTCATCAGGTCATGGCTAGTCTTATTGTCCTTCGTTTGGGGGGGGGGGGGGGGGTTGTGTAGGAAAGTACTATCTTGCCTGGCATGTTATCCCCATTTTTCACTGTATATATGTTGTTTTAGTTGTATGTGTCACTGGGACCCTGTTCACCAGGGCCCCAGTGCTCATAAGTGTGCCTGAATGTGTTACCTGTGTAGTGACTAACTGTCTCACTGAGGCTCTGCTAATCAGAACCTCAGTGGTTATGCTCTCTCATTTCTTTCTAAATTGTCACTAACAGGCTAGTGACCAATTTTACCAATTTACATTGGCTTACTGGAACACCCTTATAATTCCCTAGTATATGGTACTGAGGTACCCTGGGTATTGGGGTTCCAGGAGATCCCTATGGGCTGCAGCATTTCTTTTGCCACCCATAGGGAGCTCTGACAATTCTTACACAGGCCTGCCACTGCAGCCTGAGTGAAATAACGTCCACGTTATTTCACAGCCATTTTACACTGCACTTAAGTAACTTATAAGTCACCTATATGTCTAACCTTTACCTGGTAAAGGTTAGGTGCAAAGTTACTTAGTGTGAGGGCACCCTGGCACTAGCCAAGGTGACCCCACATTGTTCAGAGCCAATTCCCTGAACTTTGTGAGTGCGGGGACACCATTACACGCGTGCACTACATATAGGTCACTACCTATATGTAGCTTCACAATGGTAACTCCGAATATGGCCATGTAACATGTCTAAGATCATGGAATTGCCCCCTCTATGCCATCCTGGCATTGTTGGCACAATTCGATGATCCCAGTGGTCTGTAGCACAGACCCTGGTACTGCCAAACTGCCCTTCCTGGGGTTTCACTGCAGCTGCTGCTGCTGCCAACCCCTCAGACAGGCATCTGCCCTCCTGGGGTCAAGCCAGGCTTGTCCCAGGATGGCAGAACAAAACACCTAAGGTGGCTGTCACAGGAGTCATTAGTAAAGGTTCGTTACGCATGCATTTGGTAATGCTAAGAAAGAAGGAGGAAGTTAGCCTATGACCTTCTCTTTAGGTAACATCATGAGAAATCCCCAGCATGTCGCCCTTAGTTTCAAACGTACGTATGCTCACTCAGTTCGAGGAATCGCTTTGTACGGCATACTCGGATACCCCCAACTTGCATCCACAAACTGGAAGGAGTTGGATTTAGCACAGAGAGTGTGTTAAAGGCGCATGAAAAACATGTCTTCCTGAGCCTCAGGTGGCTGTCACAGGAGTCATTAGTAAAGGTTCGTTACACATGCATTTGGTAATGTTAAGGAAGAAGGAGGCAGTTACTTGACAGGTGGTAAAATGTAGTCAAACTTATTCCGTTCTGTGGCGTGTGAATGTGATGGGCCCTTGTCTGGCAGTGGTAAGTTAATGTGAGAGCAGTGATTGGTTGGATTGTGCCTGTGGCTGGCGATATGAAAGGGTTGTTTGTTGTGCGTGAATGGCGTGTGAATGAACCATAAAGAGGTTGGTGCCTGGATGCGGCTTTATGGCCCACCTTCAGAAGGTTTGGTTTCAATATTCAGATACTTTGATAAGTATTCATGCTTTGAAACCATAATTTCTGGAGGTGCTAAAACCAACCAGTGTGAGTGGTGGGTTAACTTTAACAAACTAGTACCAGGGGAGTCCAAGGGTGCAGGACCTGCGTGGCTCTCACCAGTTTTCCTTCACCCAGAATCCCCTTGAAATCACAAAATGTGCTTAAAAAACACATTTGCCTAGCATTCCAATGAGCAGAAGTCCAGGGATCTGCAGGAAGCCATTAAAATTACCTACCACAAAACAGCCTCGTTTTTTAAGACAGTAACCTAAGTATTTGGTCCGGGGCTCGGCAACCATATAGGGAAACCTATCAAACGCAGACATTTCTGAAAACTAGACACCCAAGGCAGCCCACATAAATGTGGTGTGTTTGGATTTAACAAAGTTTTCTTACCCAGAATACCCTGCAAAAGTGAAACGTTGATTAAAACCACTATTTTTCCTTTCTTTTTCTATCACAGAAACTACAGGAATGTGCAGGGATCCTCAAAATTCCTACCACCCAGTGTTTCCCCACTTGTCCTGATAAAAACACAAAACTGCTTGTGTGCCTGCGCCTAGTGCCTGTTTCAGGAATTAATCACTCCAGGGTTAACAGTAGCCCTCATGCAAGGACTACCATTGACCCTTGTGTGATCCATTCCTGTTGCGGGCACTAGGCCTACCCACACAAGTGAGGTACCATTTTTATCGGGACACTTAGGGGAATGCTTGCTGGAAGGAAATTTGTGGCTCCTCTCAGATTCCAGAACTTTCTGTCACCGAAATTTGAGGAAAACGTGTTTTTTTAGCCATTTTGAGGTTTGCAAACGATTCTGGGTAACAGAACCTGGTCAGAGCCCCACTAGTCACCCCATCTTGGATTCCCCTAGGTCTCTAGTTTTCAACAATGCACAGGTTTGGTAGGTTTCCCTAGGTGCCGGCTGAGCTAGAGGCCAAAATCTACAGGTAGGCACTTTGCAAAAAACATCTCTGTTTTCTATCAAAAAATGGGATATGTTCACGTTGTGTTTTGGGGCATTTCCTGTTGCGGGCGCTAGGCCTACCCACACAAGTGAGGTATCATTTTTATCGGGAGACTTGGGGGAACGCTGGGTGGAAGGAAATTTGTGGCTCCTCTCAGATTCCAGAACTTTCTGTCACCGAAATGTGAGGAAAACGTGTATTTTTAGCCACATTTTGAGGTTTGCAAAGGATTCTGGGTAACAGAACCTGGTCAGAGCCCCACAAGTCACCCCATCTTGGATTCCCCTAGGTCTCTAGTTTTCAGAAATGCACAGGTTTGGTAGGTTTCCCTAGGTGCCGGCTGAGCTAGAAGCCAAAATCTACAGGTAGGCACTTTGCAAAAAACACCTCTGTTTTCTATAAAAAAATGGGATGTGTCCACGTTGTGTTTTGGGGCATTCCCCGTCGCGGGCGCTAGGCCTACCCACACAAGTGAGGTATCATTTTTATCAGGAGACTTGGGGGAACGCTGGGTAGAAGGAAATTTGTGTCTCCTCTCAGATTCCAGAACTCTCTGTCACGGAAATGTGATGAAAATGTGTTTTTTAGCCACATTTTGAGGTTTGCAAACGATTCTGGGTAACAGAACCTGGTCAGAGCCCCACAAGTCACCCCATCTTGGATTCCCCTAGGTCTCTAGTTTTCAACAATGCACAGGTTTGGTAGGTTTCCCTAGGTGCCGGCTGAGCTAGAGGCCAAAATCTACAGGTAGGCACTTTGCAAAAAACACCTCTGTTTTCTTTGGGAAAATGTGATGTGTCCACGTTGTGTTTTGGGGCATTTCCTGTCGCAGGCGCTAGGCCTACCCACACAAGTGAGGTACCATTTTTATCAGAAGACTTGGGGGAACATAGAATAGCAAAATAAGTGTTATTGCCCCTTGTCTTTCTCTACATCTTTCCCTTCCAAATATAAGAGAGTGTGTAAAAAAGTGGTCTATTTGAGAAATGCCCTGCAATTCACATGCTAGTATGGGCACCCCAGAATTCAGAGATGTGCAAATAACCACTGCTCTTCAACAACGTATCTTGAGCCCATTTGGGAAATACTAAGTTTTTCTTGATACCTATTTTTCACTCTTCATATTTCATCAAATGAATTGCTGTATACCCAGTATAGAATGAAAACCAACTGCAAGGTGTAGCTCATTTATTGGCTCTGGGTACCTAGGGTTCTTGATGAACCTACAAGCCCTATATATCCCCGCAACCAGAAGACATAACGGTATATTGCTTTCAAAAATCTGACATCGCAGGAAAAGGTTACAGAGTAAAACATAAAGAAAAATGGCTGTTGTTTTCAGCTCAATTTCAATATTTTTTTATTTCAGCTGTTATTTTCTGTAGGAAAACCATGTAGGATCTACACAAATGAACCTTTGCTGAATTCAGAATTTTGTTTATTTTTCAAAAATAGTTAGCTTTCCGGGATCCAGCATTGGTTTCACACCCATTTCTGTCACTAACTGGAAGGAGGCTGAAAGCACAAAAAAATGTAAAAATGGGGTGTCTCAGAAAAATACCAAAATTGTGTCGAAAAATGTGGTTTTCTGATTCATTTCTGCCTTTTCCTGAAAGCTGGGAAACTGGTGATTTTAGCACCGCAAACCCTTTGTTGATGCCATTTTCAGGGGAAAAACCACAAGCCTTCTTCGGCAGCCCTTTTTTCCAGTTTTTTTGAAAAAAACAACGTTTGCTCTATTTTGGCTAATTTCTTGGTCTCCTCCAGGGGAAACCACAAACTCTGGGTACCTTTAGAATCCCTAGGATGTTGGAAAAAAAGGATGCAAATTTGCCATGGATAGCTTACGTGCACACAAAGTTATGAAGGCCTAAGCGCAAACTACTCCAAATAGCCAAAAAAGGGCTCAGCACTGGGGGGTTGGGGGGGAACGGCCCAGCAGCTAAGAGGTTAAAGTTGCTCTTTGTTGCAGAAAGTTGCAGTTTGTTGAACAGAGCCACTGCTCACTGGAGCTTCTTGGTCCTTTGGATGCAGGGCAGTCCTCTGAGGCTTTAGAGGTCGCTGGTCCCTGTTGGATGCGTCGTTGTTGCAGTTTTCGTCGAAGTAGGGAGACAGGCCGGTGGGGCTAGGGCTGGGGCCAAATCAGTTGTCGTCTCCGTCTTCGCTGCAGGGCTTCAGGTCAGCAGTCCTTCTTCTTCTTTAGGTTGCAGGAATCTATCTTCCTCGGTTCTGGGGGCCCCTAAATAATGAATTTAGGGGTGTGTTTAGGTCTGGGAGGGCAGTAGCCAATGGCTACTGTCGTTGAGGGTGGCTGTAGGAAAGTACCATCTTGCCTGGCAAGTTACCCCCATATTTCACTGTATATATGTTGTTTTAGCTGTATGTGTCACTGGGGCCCTGCCAGCCAGGGCCCCAGTGCTCATAAGTGTGCCCTGTATGTGTTCCCTGTGTGATGACTAACTGTCTCACTGAGGCTCTGCTAACCAGAACCTCAGTGGTTATGCTCTCTCTTTGCTTTCCAAATTGTCACTAACAGGCTAGTGACCAATTTCACTAATTCACATTGGCATACTGGAACACCCTTATAATTCCCTAGTATATGGTACTGAGGTACCTAGGGTATTGGGGTTCCAGGAGATCCCTATGGGCTGCAGCATTTCTTTTGCCACCCATAGGGAGCTCTGACAATTCTTACACAGGCCTGCCACTGCAGCCTGAGTGAAATAACGTCCACGTTATTTCACAGCCATTTACCACTGCACTTAAGTAACTTATAAGTCACCTATATGTCTAACCTTTACCTAGTAAAGGTTGGGTGCTAAGTTACTTAGTGTGTGGGCACCCTGGCACTAGCCAAGGTGCCCCCACATCGTTCAGGGCAAATTCCCCGGACTTTGTGAGTGCGGGGACACCATTACACACGTGCACTATACATAGGTCACTACCTATGTATAGCGTCACAATGGTAACTCTGAACATGGCCATGTAACATGTCTAAGCATTGGGGAGACAGTTCCATGATCCCCCGAGTCTCTAGCACAGATCCGGGTACTGCCAAACTACCTTTCCCGTGGTTTCACTGCAGCTGCTGCTGCTGCCAACCCCTCAGACAGGTTTCTGCCCTCCTGGGGTCCAGCCAGGCTTGGCCCAGGAAGGCAGAACAAAGGACTTCCTCAGAGAGAGGGTGTTACACCCTCTCCCTTTGGAAAAACGTGTCAGGGCTGGGGAGGAGTAGCCTCCCCCAGCCTCTGGAAATGCTTTGATGGGCACAGATGGTGCCAATCTCTGCATAAGCTAGTCTACACCGGTTCAGGGATCCCCCAGCCCTGCTCTGGCGCGAAACTGGACAAAGGAAAGGGGAGTGACCGCTCCCCTGACCTGCACCTCCCAGGGGAGGTGCCCAGAGCTCCTCCAGTGTGCTCCAGACCTCTGCCATCTTGGAAACAGAGGTGCTGCTGGCACACTGGACTGCTCTGAGTGGCCAGTGCCAGCAGGTGACGTCAGAGACCCCTTCTGATAGGCTCTTACCTGTGTTGCTAGCCTATCCTCCTTCCTAAGTAGCCAAACCTCCTTTTCTGGCTATTTAGGGTCTCTGCTTTGGGGAATTATTTAGATAACGAATGCAAGAGCTCATCAGAGTTCCTCTGCATCTCTCTCTTCACCTTCTGCCAAGGAATCGACCGCTGACCGTGCTGGAAGCCTGCAAACCTGCAACATAGTAGCAAAGACGACTACTGCAACTCTGTAACGCTGATCCTGCCGCCTTCTCGACTGTTTTCCTGTCTGTGCATGCTGTGGGGGTAGTCTGCCTCCTCTCTGCACCAGAAGCTCCGAAGAAATCTCCCGTGGGTCGACGGAATCTTCCCCCTGCAACCGCAGGCACCAAAAAGCTTCATTACCGGTCCCTTGGGTCTCCTCTCAGCACGACGAGCGAGGTCCCTCGAATCCAGCAACTCTGTCCAAGTGGCCCCCACAGTCCAGTGACTCTTCAGTCCAAGTTTGGTGGAGGTAAGTCCTTGCCTCACCTCGCTGGGCTGCATTGCTGGGAACCGCGACTTTTGCAGCTACTCCGGCCCCTGTGCACTTCCGGCGGAAATCCTTCGTGCACAGCCAAGCCTGGGTCCACGGCACTCTAACCTGCATTGCACGACGTTCTAAGTTGGTCTCCGGCGACGTGGGACTCCTTTGTGTAACTTCGGGTGAGCACCGTTTCACGCATCCTCGTAGTGCCTGTTTCTGGCACTTTTCCGGGTGCTACCTGCTGCTGAGAGGGCTCCTTGTCTTGCTCGACGTCCCCTCTCTCTCCTGGTCCAATTTGCGACCTCCTGGTCCCTCCAGGGCCACAGCAGCGTCCAAAAACGCTAACCGCATGATTTGCAGCTAGCAAGGCTTGTTGGCGTTCTTTCGGCGGGAAAACACTTCTGCACGACTCTCCACGGCGAGAGGGATCCGTCCACCAAAGGGGAAGTCTCTAGCCCTTTTCGTTCCTGCAGAAACCGCAGCTTCTTCTGTCCAGTCAAAGCTTCTTTGCACCCGCAGCTGGCATTTCCTGGGCATATGCCCATCTCCGACATGCTTGTGACTTTTGGACTTGGTCCCCTTGTTCCACAGGTATCCTAGATTGGAAATCCACAGTTGTTGCATTGTTGGTTTGTGTCTTTCCTGCATTATTCCTCTAACACGGCTGCTTTGTCCTTAGGGGAACTTTAGTGCACTTTGCACTCACTTTTCAGGGTCTTGGGGAGGGTTATTTTTCTAACTCTCACTATTTTCTAATAGTCCCAGCGACCCTCTATAAGGTCACATAGGTTTGGGGTCCATTCGTGGTTCGCATTCCACTTTTGGAGTATATGGTTTGTGTTGCCCCTATACCTATGTGCTCTCATTGCAATCTATTGTGACTGTACATTGCTTGCATTACTTCCTTTTGCTATTACTGCATATTTTTGGTATTGGGTACATATATCTTGTGTATATTTGCTATCCTCATACTGAGGGTACTCACTGAGATACTTTTGGCATATTGTCATAAAAATAAAGTACCTTTATTTTTAGTATATCTGTGTATTGTGTTTTCTTATGATATTGTGCATATGACGCCAGTGGTATAGTAGGAGCTTTGCATGTCTCCTAGTTCAGCCTAAGCTGCTCTCCATAGCTACCTTCTATCAGCCTAAGCTGCTAGAAACACCTCTTCTCCACTAATAAGGGATAACTGGTCCTGGTACAAAGTGTAAGTACCCCTTGGTACCCACTACAAGCCAGGCCAGCCTCCTACAGTGGCTACACCCTCTTTGTGCCTCCTCCCTGTGGGGAGGGGGCCACATCCCTAATCCTATTGGGGGAATCCTTCCTCCACAAGATGGAGGATTTCTAAAAGTAAGAGTCACCTCAGCTCAGGACACCTTAGGGAATGTCCTGACTGGTGGGTGACTCCTCCTTGTTTTCCTCATTATCTCCTCTAGCCTTGCTGCCAAAAGTGGGGGCAGTGGCCGGAGGGGCGGGCATCTCCACTAGCTGGGATGCCCTGTGGCGCCCTAACAAAGGGGTCACCGCCAGGTGTCACAGTTCCTGCAGGGGGAGGTGAGAAGCAGCTCCACCCAGTACAGGCTTTGTTCTTGGCCACAGAGTGACGAAGGCACTCTCCCCATGTGGCCAGCAACATGTCTGGTGTGTGGCAGGCTGGCAAAAACTAGTCAGCCCACACTGGAAGTCGGGTATGTTTTCAGGGGGCATCTCTAAGATGCCCTCTGGGTGTATTTTACAATAAATTGCACACTGGCATCAGTGTGAATTTATTGTGCTGAGACGTTTGATACCAAACTTCCCAGTTTTCAGTGTAGCCATTATGGTGCTGTGGAGTTTGTGTTTGACAAACTCCCAGACCATATACTCTTATGGCTACCCTGCACTTACAGTCTAAGGTTTTGCTTAGACACTGTAGGGGCATAGTGCTCATGCACTTATGCCCTCACCTGTGGTATAGTGCACCTTGCCTTAGGGGTGTAAGGCGTGCTAGAGAGGTGACTTACCTATGCCACAGGCAGTGTGAGATTGGCATGGCACTCTGAGGGGAGTGCCATGTCGACTTAGTCTTTTTCTCCCCACCAGCACACACAAGCTGTGAAGCAGTGTGCATGTGCTGAGTGCGGGGTCCCTAGGGTGGAATAAGACATGCTGCAGCCCTTAGAGACCTTGCCTGGCATCAGGGCCCTTGGTACCAGGGGTACCAGTTACAAGGGACTTACCTGGGTGCCAGGGTTGTGCCAATTGTGGAGACAAATGTACAGTTTAGGGAAAGAACACGGGTGCTCGGGCCTGGTTAGCAGGGTCCCAGCACACTGTCAAGTCATAACTTAGCATCTCAAAGGCAAAAAGTTAGAGGGTAACCATGCCAAGGAGGCATTTCCTTACACAACCCCCCCCCCCCACCCAAATGAAAGAAGATGAGACTAACCTTTCCCAAGAGAGTCTTCATTTTCTAAGTGGAAGAACCTGGAAAGGCCATCTGCATTGGCATGGGCAGTCCCAGGTCTGTGTTCCACTATAAAGTCCATTCCCTGTAGGAATATGGACCACCTCAATAGTTTAGGATTTTCACCTTTCATTTGCATTAGCCATCTGAGAGGTCTGTGGTCAGTCGGAACTACAAAGTGAGCACCAAAGAGGTATGGTTGCAGCTTCTTCAGGGACCAGGCCACAGCAAAGGCCTCTCTCTCAATGACACTCCAACGCTGCTCCCTGGGGAGTAACCTCCTGCTAATGAAAGCAACAGGCTGGTCAAGGCCATCATCATTTGTTTGGGACAGAACTGCCCCTATCCCATGTTCAGAGGCATCAGTCTGCACAATGAACTGTTTGGAGTAATCTGGAGCTTTGAGAACTGGTGCTATGCACATAGCTTACTTCAAGGTGTCAAAGGCCTGTTGGCATTCTACAGTCCAGTTTACCTTCTTGGGCATTTTCCTAGAGGTAAGTTCTGTGAGGGGTGTTACTATGTATCAATATCCCTTCACAAACCTCCTATAGTAAACAGTCAAGCCAAAGAATGCCCTGACTTGAGTCTGGGTTTTTGGAGCTACCCAGTCCAGAATAGTCTGGATCCTGGGTTGGAGTGGCTGAACTTGGCCTCCACCTACAAGGTATCCCAAGTAAACCACAATACCCTGCCCTATCTGACATTTAGATGCCTTGATAGAGAGGCCTGCTACTTGCAGGGCCTGTAAAACCTTCTTCTGGTGGACCAGGTGACCCTGCCAGCTGGAGTTAAAGACAGCAATATCATCAAGATAAGCTGCACTAAAGAACTCCAAGCCAGCAAGGACTTGATTCACCAACCTTTGGAAGGTGGCAGGGGCATTCTTTAAGCCAAAGGCCATCACAGTAAACTGGTAGTGCCCATCAGGTGTAGAGAATGTTGTCTTTTCTTTTTCTCCTGGTGCCATTTTTATTTGCCAGTACCCTGTTGTCAAGTCAAAAGTACTCAAGTATTTGGCAGCACCCAATTTGTCAATTAACTCATCTGCCTTTGGAATGGGATGGGCATCTTTCTTAGTGACAGAACTAAGTCCTCTGTAGTCCACACAAAACCTCATTTCTCTCATTATCTTTTGTGTGAGGTTTGGGGACTAAGACCACTGGGCTAGCCCAGTGTCTGTCAGAGTACTTAATGACTCCCAATTCCAGCATCTTGTGGACTTCCACTTTGATGCTTTCCTTAACTTGATCAGACTGTCTAAAGAGTTTGTTTTTGACAGGCATGCTCTCTCCTGTGTCCACATCATGGGTACACAGGTGTATCTGACCAGGGGCTAGGGAAAAGAGCTCAGCAAACTGTTGTAGGACTTTCCTGCAGTCAGCTTGCTGTTGGCCAGAGAGGGTGTCTGAGTAGACCACTCCATCTACTGAGCCATCTTTAGGGTCAGAGGAGAGGAGATCAGGGAGAGGTTCACCCTCTGCTTCCTGGTCCTCGTTTGTGACCATTAACATGTTTACATCTGCCCTGTCATGAAAGAGTTTGAGGCGGTTCACATGGATCACCATTTTGGGGGTCCTGCTAGTGCCTAGGTCTACCAGGTAGTTGACCTGACTCTTTTTCTCTAGCACTGGGTAAGGGCCACTCCATCTGTCCTGAAGTGCCCTGGGAGCCACAGCCTCCAGAACCCAGACTTTTTTGCCCTGGCTGAAACTCAACCATAGCAGCCTTTTGGTCATACCACATCTTCTGGAGCTGTTGGCTGGCCTCAAGGTTTTTACTTGCCTTTTCCATGTACTCTGCCATCCTGGAAAGTAGGCCTAGTACATAGTCCACATCTTGCTTAGGCTCATGAAGAGGTCTCTCCCAGCCTTCTTTCACAAGAGCTAGTGGTCCCCTAACAGGATGGCCAAACAGAAGTTCAAAGGGGGAAAACCCTAATCCCTTCTGAGGCACCTCTCTGTAGGCGAAAAGCAGACATGGCAAGAGGACATCCCATCTCCTTTTGAGCTTTTCAGGGAACCCCATGATCGTGCCCTTCAATGTCTTGTTAACCCTTTCAACAAGACCATTAGTTTGTGGATGGTATGGTGTGGTGAATTTGTAAGTCACCCCACACTCATTCCACATGTGTTTAAGGTATGCTGAAATGAAGTTGGTACCTCTGTCAGAAACCACCTCCTTAGGAAATCCCACTCTGGTAAAGATACCAATGAGTGCTTTGGCTACTGCAGGGGCAGTAGTGGACCTAAGGGAAATTGTTTCAGGGTACCTAGTAGCATGATCCACTACTATTAGGATACACCGATTCCATGAGGCTGTGGGAGGTTCAAGTGGATCCACTATGTCCACTCCCACTCTTTCAAAGGGGACCCCCACCACTGGAAGTGGAATGAGGGGGGCCTTTGGGTGGCCACCTGTCTTACCACTAGCTTGACAGGTGGCACAGGAGGCACAAAACTCCTTTACTTTCTGGGACATGTTGGGCCAATAGAAATGGTTGACTAACCTCTCCAAAGTCTTGGTTTGTCCCAAATGCCCAGCAAGTGGAATGCCATGGGCTAAGGCCAGAATGAACCCCCTAAACTCCTGAGGCACTACCAGTCTCCTAGTGGCACCAGGTTTGGGATTTCTTTCCTCAGTGTAAAGGAGTCCATCTTCCCAATAGACCCTGTGGGTTCCACTGACAGTTCCTTTTGTTTTCTCAGCAGCTTGCTGCCTAAGGCCTTCAAGAGAGGGACAGGTGTCTTGCCCCTTACACAGCTGTTCCCTTGTGGGTCCCCCTGAGCCCAAGAGTTCAACCTGATAAGGTTCCAACTCCATAGGCTCAGTTCCCTCAGAGGGTAGAACTTCTTCCTGAAAAGAGAGGTTCTTTTTCTTTTGCTGTGTTGAAGCTTGTTCCCCAGTCTTCTTTCCTTTTCTCTTGGAGGGTTGGGCCATTATTCCAGACTCCAACACCTCTTTTTCACCCTGAGCCTTGCACTGTGCCCTTGTCTTGACACACAAGTACAGGGATACCCAGCATGGCTGCATGGGTTTTGAGTTCTACCTCAGCCCATGCTGAGGACTCCAGGTCATTTCCAAACAAACAATAGCAGAGGAGACTACCACCTGTTTCAGGCCAGTGACCCCTCCCCATTCTAAAGTTACCACAGCCATGGGATGTACTTTAGACTGATTGTCAGCGTTGGTGACTGGATAAGTTTGTCCAGTCAGGTATTTGTAGGAAAGTACCATCGTGCCTGGCATGTTACCCCCATATTTCACCGTATGTATGTTGTTTTAGTCCTGGTGTCACTGGGACCCTGCCAGGCAGGGCCCCAGTGCTCATAGTATGTGCCCTGTATGTGTTCCCTGTGTGGTGCCTAACTGTATCACTGAGGCTCTGCTGACCAGACACTCAGTGTTTATGCTCTCTCTGCTTTCTAAATTTGTCACTACAGGCTAGTGACTAAATTTACCAATTCTCATTGGCACACTGGTACACCCATATAATTCCCTTGTATATGGTACTTAGGTACCTAGGGTATTGGGGTTCCAGGAGATCCCTATGGGCTGCAGCATTTCTTTTGCCACCCATAGGGAGCTCTGACAATTCTTACACATGACTGCCACTGCAGCCTGAGTGAAATAACGTCCACGTTATTTCACAGCCATTTTTCACTGCACATAAGTAACTTCTAAGTCACCTATATGTCTAACCTTCACTTAGTGAAGGTTGGGTGCCAAGTTACTTAGTGTGTGGGCACCCTGGCACTAGCCAAGGTGCCCCCACATTGTTCAGGGCAAATTCCCCAGACTTTGTGAGTGCGGGGACACCATTACATGCGTGCACTATACATAGGTCATGACCTATGTATAGCGTCACAATGGTAACTCCGAACATGGCCATGTAACATGTCTAAGATCATGGAATTGTCCCCCCAATACCAGAATGGTAATGGTAATGCCCATCTCTGCATAAGCCAGTCTACACCGGTTCAGGGATCCCCCAGCCCTGCTCTGGCGCGAAACTGGACAAAGGAAAGGGGAGTGATCACTCCCCTGACCAGTATCTCCCAGGGGAGGTGCCCAGAGCTCCTCCAGTGTGTCCCAGACCTCTGCCATCTTGGAAACAGAGGTGTTGGGGGCACACTGGACTGCTCTGAGTGGCCAGTGGCAGCAGGTGACGTCAGAGACCCCCTCTGATTGGCTCTTACATTTCTTGGTAGCCAATCCTCCTTTCTTGGTAGTCAAACCTCCTTTTCTGGCTATTTAGGGTCTCTCCTCTGGGGAATTCTTCAGATAACGAAAGCAAGAGCTCACCAGAGTTCCTCTGCATCTCCCTCTTCGACTTCTACCAAGGATCGACCGATGACTGCTCCAGGACGCCAGCAAAACCGCAACAAAGTAGCAAGATGACTACCAGCAACATTGTAGCGCTTCATCCTGCCGGCTTTCTCGACTGTTTCCTGGTGGTACATGCTTTGGGGGTCATCTGCCTTCACCCTGCACTAGAAGCCAAGAAGAAATCTCCCGTGGGTCGCCCGAATCTTCCCCCTGCTAACTCAGGCACCAAAAGACAACATCACCGGTCCTCTGGGTCCCCTCTCATCCTGACAAGCATGGTCCCTGGAACACAGGAACTCTATCCAAGTGACTCCCACAGTCCAGTGATCCTTCTGTACAAGTTTGGTGGAGGTAAGTCCTTGCCTCCCCATGCTAGACTGCAAACCTGTGTACTGCGTGATTTGCAGCTGCTCCGGCTCCTGTGCACTCTTCCAGGATTTGCTTTGTGCACAGCCTAGCCTGGGTCCCCAGCACTCCGTCCTGCAGTGCTCAACCCTCTGAGTTGGCCTCCGACGTCGTGGGACCCTCCTTTGTAACTCTGCGTGGACTCTGGTTCAAAAATCTTCTAAGTGCCTGTTCGGGTGCTTCTACGGGTGCTGTCTGCTTCTGTGGGGGCTCTTTGAGTTGCTGAGCGCCCCCACTGTCTCCTCCTCCAAGGGGCGACATCCTGGTCCTTCCTGGTTCCCAGCAGCACCCAAAAACCTCTACCGTGACCCTTGCAGCTAGCAAGGCTTGTTTGCAGTATTTCTGCGTGGGAACACTTCTACAACCTTCATCAAGACGTGGGACATCTTCCATCCAAAGGAGAAGTTCCTAGTCCTCTTCGTTGTTGCAGAACTCCAAGCTTCTTCCATCCAGAGGCAACTTCCTTGCACCTTCATTCGGGGTTTCCCGGGCTCCTGGCCCCCCCCGGACACTGTTGCGACTATTGGACTTGGTCCCTTTGCTTTGCAGGTCCTCAGGTCCAGGAATCCATTTTCAGTGCACTGCTGGTGTTTGTTGTTCTTGCAGAATCCCCCTATCACGACTATTGTGTCCTTTTGGGGTAGTAGGTGTACTTTACTCCTACTTTTCAGGGTCTTGGGGTGGGGTATCTTGGACACCCTGACAGTTTTCTTACAGTCCCAGCGACCCTCTACAAGCTCCCATAGGTCTGGGGTCCATTCGTGATTCGCATTCCACTTTTGGAGTATATAGTTTGTGTTGCCCCTAGCCCTAGGTTCACCTATTACAACCTATTGTAATTCTACACTGTTTGCATTACTTTTCTGACTCTTACTTACCTGTTTTGGGTCTGTGTACATATAACTTGTGTATATTACTTACCTTCTTACTGAGGGTACTCACTGAGATACTTGTGGCATATTGTCATAAAAATAAAGTACCTTTATTTTTAGTAACTCTGTGTATTGTGTTTTCTTATGATATTGTGCATATGATATAAGTGGTATAGTAGGAGCTTTGCATGTCTCCTAGTTCAGCCTAAGCTGCTTTGCCATAGCTACCTTCTATCAGCCTAAGCTGCTAGAAACACCTCTATTCTACTAATAAGGGATAACTGGACCTGGCACAGGGTGTAAGTACGTTTGGTACCCACTACAAGCCAGGCCAGCCTCCTACAGTATTGTCCTGGGGAAACTAGTTTGTCTGTCACCATTGTGACACTGACACCTGTAACTCTCAGGGCTTCTACACTAGTCCCATTAATAAAGAGTTGCTGCCTGTACTTTTGCATATTAGGGGGCCAGGCAGCTAGTGTGGCTAGATCCACTCCACCCTCAGAGACTAATGTAGCTTCAGTGTGATCCCTGATTTGCTCTGGGCACACTGTTGATCATACCTGGAGACTGGCTGTTCCAGTGCTAACTGGGGTAGTAGTAGAAGTGGAACCTTTCTTGGGACAGGCCTTGTCTCCAGTTTGGTGTTCCTGCTGATTACAGCTACAACACCAGGCCTTTTTGGGATCAATGTTTTTACCCTTGTTACCAAATGTGGTTTGTGAAGAGGCTTTGGACCCTCCCTCCAGAGCAGGTTTTTGGGGCCCTGTAGAAGACTCTTTACTTTTTCCCTTGGATGTCTCAACACTCTTCCCCTGGGGAGTCTTTGTGACCCCTTTCTTTTGGTCACCCCTGTGGAAGTCTTGGTCACCCTAGTCTTGACCCAATGGTCTGCCTTCTTTCCCAATTCTTGGGGAGTAATTGGACCTAGGTCTACCAGATGCTGATGCAGTTTATCATTGAAACAATTACTCAAAAGGTGTTATTTCATAAACAGATTGTACAGCCCTTCATAATCATTTACACCACTGCCATTAATCCAACCATCTAGTGTGTTGACTGAGAAGTCAACAAAATCAACCCAGGTCTGGCTCGAGGATTTTTGAGCCCCCCTGAACCTAATCCTGTACTCCTCAGTTGAGAATCCAAAGCCCTCAATCAGGGTAGCCTTCATGAGGTCATAGGATTCTGCACCTTTTCCAGAGAGTGTGAGGAGTCTACCCCTACACTTTCCAGTGAACATTTCCCAAAGGAGAGCTCCCCAGTGAGATCTGTTTACTTTTCTGGTTGCACAAGCCCTCTCAAAAGCTGTGATCCTTTTGGTGATGCCATCACCATCTTCATATTTTGTTACAATCCCTTTGGGGATTTTTAGCATGTCAGTAGTATCTCTGACCCTATTTAAGTTGCTGCCACCATTGATGGGAGCTAAGCCCATCGCTTGTCTTTCCCTTTCTATTTCTAGGAGCTGTTTCTCCAAAGCCAATCTTTTGGCCATCCTGGCTAACAGGAGGTCATCTTCATTGAGGCTCCCCTCAATGCTTCCAGAGCTGTTGGACTCCCCTGTGGGAGAAGCAGCACCTCCATCACTTGTGGAGTCAGGGTTGGAGAAACCCTGGTCTCCCAAACTAAGACTGGAGGGGGTAAATTGTCCTCTACGTCACTAGCTTCCTCCTCTGTAAGGTTACCTTCAGAGGGGTTGTCTCTAGCAAACTCTGCCAAGAGCTTCTGGAGCTGTACTTTGGTAGGGTTTGATCCAGTTTTTATCTTTTTAATTTTACAGAGAGTCCTTAACTCTGACATCCTAAGATGCAGGTAAGGGGTGAGGTTGAGCTCCACCACCATCTCTTCTGTAGTAGACATTACTTCTCTAAAAGTTGAGATACTTTTTAAGAATCTAAAACTATCTCTAGAACTTAATCCAAACTTTTACAAAACTTTTAAACTCTAAAAGAAATGCTAAGAGGGACTAACACAAGGCCCTAGCAGGACTTTTAAAAATTTAGAAAAATAGCTAAAATTTCAAAAATCAGTTTCTAATGACAATTTTTGGAATTTAGTTGTGTGATCAGGTATTGGCTGAGTAGTCCAGTAAATGCAAAGTCTTGTACCCCAACGCTGATCCACCAATGTAGGAAGTTGGCTCTGTATATACTATTTCAAAGTAAGGAATAGTATGCACAGAGTCCAAGGGTTCCCCTTAGAGGTAAGATAGTGGCAAAAAGAGATAATTCTAATGCTCTATTTTGTGGTAGTGTGGTTGAGCAGTGGGCTTATCAGAGGGTAGTGTTAAGCATTTGTTGTACACACACAGGCAATAAATGAGGAACACACACTGAAAGACTTACTCCAGGCCAATAGGTTTTTATATAGAAAAATGTATTTTCTTAGTTTATTTTAAGAACCATAGGTTCAAGATTTTCAAGTAATACTTCAAATGAAAGGTATTTCATTCAGGTATTCTAGGAACGGAACTTTGAATAATCACAATAGCATGTACAGTTTTGGAAAAAATGGCAATAAGCTATTTTAAAAGTGGAAACAGTGCAAAAATCAACAGTTCCTGGGGGAGGTAAGTAATTGTTAAGTTCACAGGTAAGTAAAACACTTACAGGGTTCAAAGTTGGGTCCAAGGTAGCCCACGGTTGGGGGTTCAAGGCAACCCCAAAGTTACCACACCAGCAGCTCAGGGCCGGTCAGGTGCAGAGGTCAAAGTGGTGCCCAAAACACTTAGGCTTCAATGGAAACAGGGGTGCCCCGGTTCCAGTCTGCCAGCAGGTAAGTACCCGTGTCTTCGGAGGGCAGACCAGGGGGGGTTTGTAGGGCACTGGGGGGGGACACAAGCAGGCACAGAAAGTACACCCTCAGCGGCACGGGGCGGCCGGGTGCAGAGTGCAAAGAGGCGTCGGGTTCTGTGTAGAAAGCAATGGGGAGAGCCGGGGGTCTCTTCAACGATGCAGGCAGGCACGGGGGGGTTCCTCGGGGTAGCCACCACCTGGGCTAGGCAGAGGGTCACCTGGGGGTCGCTCCTGCACTGGAGTTCGGTTCCTTCAGGTACTGGGGGCTGCGGGTGCAGTATTGGTTCCAGGCGTCGGGTCCCTTGTTACAGGCAGTCGCGGTCAGGGGGAGCCTCTGGATTTCCTCTGCAGGCGTGGCTGTGGGGGCTCAGGGGGGTCAACTCTGGCTACTCATGGGCTCGTAGTCGCTGGTGAGTCCTCCCTGTAGTGTAAGTTTTCCGCAGGTCGAGCCGGGGGCGTGGGGTGCAGAGTGGAAAGTCTTACTCTTCCGGTGGGAAACGTGAAGTCTTTAAAGTTGCTTCTTTGTTGCAGAAAGTTGCAGTTTGTTGAATAGAGCCGATGTTCACGGGAGCTTCTTTGTCCTTTGGATGCAGGGCAGTCCTCTGAGGCTTCAGAGGTCGCTGGTCCCTGTTGGATGCGTCGCTGTTGCAGTTTTCGTCGAAGTAGGGAGACAGGCCGGTGGAGCTGGGGCCAAATCAGTTGTCGTATCCGGCTCACTGGAGCGCTTAAGGTCAGCAGTCCTTCTTCTTCTTTAGGTTGCAGGAATCTATCTTCCTCGGTTCTGGGGTCCCCTAAATACTGAATTTAGGGGTGTGTTCAGGTCTGGGAGGGAAGTAGCCAATGGCTACTGTCCTTGAGGGTGGCTACACCCTCTTTGTGCCTCCTCCCTGTAGGGAGGGGGGCACATCCCTAATCCTATTGGGGGAATCCTTCATCCACAAGATGGAGGATTTCTAAAAGTAAGAGTCACCTCAGTTCAGGACACCTTAGGGGCTGTCCTGACTGGTGGGTGACTCCTCCTTGTTTTCCTCATTATCTCCTCTAGCCTTGCTGCCAAAAGTGGGGGCAGTGGCCGGAGGAGCGGGCATCTCCACTAGCTGGGATCCCCTGTGGTGCTGTAACAAAGGGGGTGAGCCTTTGAGGCTCACTGCCAGGTGTCACAGTTCCTGCAGAGGGAGGTGAGAAGCACCTCCACCCAGTACAGGCTTTGTTCCTGGCCACAGAGGAGTGACAAAGGCACTCTCCCCATGTGGCCAGCAACATGTCTGGTGTGTGGCAGGCTGGCAATAACTAGTCAGCCCACATTGGAAGTCGGGTATGTTTTCAGGTGGCATCTCTAAGATGCCCTCTGGGTGTATTTTACAATAGATTGCACACTGGCATCAGTGTGCATTTATTGTGCTGAGAAGTTTGATACCAAACTTCCCAGTTTTCAGTGTAGCCATTATGGTGCTGTGGAGTTCGTGTTTGACAAACTCCCAGACCATATACTCTTATGGCTACCCTGCATTTACAATGTCTAAGGTTTTGCTTAGACACTGTAGGGGCATAGTGCTCATGCACTTATGCCCTCACCTGTGGTATAGTGCACCCTGCCTTAGGGCTGTAAGGCCTGCTAGAGGGGTGACTTACCTGTGTCACAGGCAGTGTGAGGTTGGCATGGCACTCAGAGGAGTGCCATGTCGACTTAGTCTTTTTCTCCCCACCAGCACACACAAGCTGTGAAGCAGTGTGCATGTGCTGAGTGAGGGGTCCATAGGGTGGAATAAGACATCCTGCAGCCCTTAGAGACCTTCCCTGGCATCAGGGCCCTTGGTACCAGGGGTACCAGTTACAAGGGGCTTACCTGGGTGCCAGGGTTGTGCCAATTGTGAAGACAAAAGTACAGTTTAGGGAAAGAACACTGGTGCTGGGGCCTGGTTAGCAGGGTGCCAGCACACTTTCAAGTCATAACTTAGCATCAGCAAAGGCAAAAAGTCAGGGGGTAACCATGCCAAGGAGGCATTTCCTTACAATAGGTTTTCTAGAAACGTCACAGCGTCAAACACATCTCGCGACAACCGTCTGGGGAACAGAGGACTATTGAGACCGTGCCCCTGAAAACGCATCTGAAAGAAACGGTTAGGCCCCACATCGTGTAACAATTGTTCTATGAGCGTTTGCACGGCCTGGTGTATAGCTATAACACCATGATCGGAGGAGTTTAGGCGGTCAAGGTTAACAAATCTAAACTCCTCAAAGTGCTCTGTAGCATTAAACCTCTCTACAGATTGACTATACCTTCTTACACCTGTTCTGAAGCCTTAGCATGAGAACCGCCGGATGGTTGGAGGGCTCCCCAGGGTATAATTCGCAGGTAGTGGACTAAGGTTAGCTGCTGTGGTGTTTTTTTTTACCTCTTTGTAACACTTAGGCCCTCATTCTGACCCTGGCGGTCGGCGGAGAGACGGCGGTCGGACCGCGAACAGACCGGCGGTATTAAAAATGGCATTCTGACCGCGGCGGTCCCCGCCGCGACCGACCGCCACTTCTCCACTCCGACCGCCGCGGCGGTCATGACCGCGGGGCTGGAGTTTGCGCACTCCGGCCCGGCGGTCGTCCCAAGACCGCCAAGGGTATTATGACCCTGCCTACCGCCGCGGTTTCTTGCGGGCGGGAACCGCCGTGCGAACCATGGCGGTAAGCACTATCGGGGCCAGGGAATTCCTTCCCTGGCACTGATAGGGGTCTCCCCCACCCCCCACTACCCACCCGAGTCCTCCCCCCACACCCTCCACCCCCCTGCCACCCCCCAGAGGTGGTACGAACCCCCTCCCCACCCCCACCCCGACATGCACATACATGCACCCCAACATGCACACACCCCCAACATGCACATATACACACCCCCTACACACACATACACAACGGGGACACATACCCGCACACATACATGCAGACATGCGCACCTGCCGAACAGCACACATTACTCATAGACACAGCAGCACCCCACGCCCGCATACACGCACTCACACACCCCCTCTACACACTCACACGCACACCCCCATGCACGCCCACATCACACAACACCCCCCCACCCCCTCCCCTCACGGAAGGTCAACTTACCTTGTGCGTTGGTCCTCCGGGAGGCGACGGGAGCCATGGGGAGGTGACCGCCAACAGAAGACCGCCAACAGAAGACCGCCACACAGAAATGTGGGTCGTAATTCTGTGGGCGGTGTTCTGCTGGCGTGGCGGTGGAGGTTGACCAGTCTCCACTTTCCCGCCGACCGCCAGTGTGGCTGCTGGCGGTTTTCCGGCGGAACGCTCCCAGCGGTCAGAATGCGCACAGCGGCATACCGCCGCGGTCGGCGGTCTTCACCGCGGCGGTAACTCGGCGGTCTTGCGAAAAGACCGCCAAGGTCAGAATGAGGGCCTTAGTCTGGCTTTCTTTAATTTCCTTATTAAAAGCTTGCGGTTTCTAGCGCTACTAGCCCACTTCTGTTTCTTACAAAACCAAATGGTTTTTGGCAGCTGGCCACAGCCTAGCTGAACAACATTTGGGGTGTTTACAAGTGGTGACCCTGACATTTCACCTAATAAGGGAGGTGGTCCTTCAGAAAGTTTTGGGTTGAGCCTGCTCTGAACTTTACCCCCTGAGGACCTGTAAATGCCCATAGTCTTTCCTAACTTTATATTTCGAGGCCTTATGGGGAGTGTTTTAGGTGTTGAGGGTTCTATTTTTATGAGTTTTAAACCATTAGGGGTTGGCTCACGTTGCTTTAGAGTTTTGAGCGCTCGTAAAACACTTAGGGCCAGATGTAGCAAACTTTTGCGAGTCGCAAATGGCCCGATTCGCAATTTGCGACCCCGCAAAATCGGAAATGGGATGCAAAAATCCCATTTCCGACTCGCAAAATGCGATGCGAGCCGTTACCGACTCGCAAAATTTGCGACCCCATTGTTCAGATGCCTCCACCAAAGTGGAGGTGCCCTCCAGTATACCCCAATAACGGCTTTCAAAATAGTTGTTGCATGCGCTATCCTGCACAACATTGCCACCCGACGTGGGCTACCTCTCACCCCTGAAGACCCAGATTCTGAGGATGAAGAGCAAGAGCAACCACATCGCCATCATGGGGATAGGAGCATCGCAAATCAAGGCAGACTGAGACGGGAACACATTGCAAACCAATACTTTGGAAGGTACGTGCCAACTTCTACCATACTCACCAATATAACAAAGAGTCCATGTGTTAAGTGGAAAGAACAAATGATTTAATAAGTGCAAATAACCAAACTATGTACATGTGAAACAGTTCAGGGGCTTCAATAGTCCACCTGGCATGGGACACACTGACTTCATGTGCCCCAAACCCAAGGACAGTGTGGAGCTCACACCCTACGGCGGGCTCGGCCAGCCTGGCTGGTACTAGGGGGGTCAGCAGTGCTCTGCCTTGTGCTTCCACTACGTAGCACACTGGTGTCACTGGCAGAGACACTGCTGACAGTGGAGCCCTCCTCACTGTCCTGTGGCGTGTCGCCTGTGCCCCTGGCCACCTGCCGTGCCTCCATGAGGTCCATTGCATGGCTGAGACGGCCCAGTCCCCGTGCCACATCACCCGCAAAGTGGCCCATGTCCACCTGGAGGCTGACTGTGCGCCTAGACAGCCCTGTTGTGTTGACAGCCAGCCTAACTATAGAGGAGGCCATCCTGTCCAGGCGTTGCAGCAGCTGGCGGTCCCTGCGCCGTGCACTGTCACTCTGCGTTAGCAGTCCTGTCACTAGTTGGCGCATAGACAGTGCAAGGTCACCCGTGTTGTTACCGATCACCTGCAATTCCAAATGCACCTGTTGCATACTGATGGCATGATTTCTTTCAAAGCGCTGCAATACCCCACTAATCTTCCTTAATTGTTGGTTTTGCAGGCACTGACCCCGTTGCAGTTGGGCCTCTGTTGGTGTTGTGGAGGCATGCCCTGACTCTGCCTGCTGCTCTGCTGTTGATATCCTACGTCGCCTGCGCAGCGGTGGAGGCCCTGTATTGTCTGCTGTGGCACTCTGGCTTGTACCTGGTGCAGGATCGCACACCACTGTTGCAATGGGTGTTTCCAGAAAGGGCATGGTGTTGGTGGTGCAGGTAGCAGTGGTGGCTGGTCCTGTTGTCTCCTGTGTGCTGGCTGACCATTGGCCCCTGGCTGCTTGGGCTGGTGGGGGTGTCTTGTGGGAGACCTGTGGGACATAGGGAACACACTGTCAGTGTCTACTATCTGTTATCAACTTCCTAATAAACAATTGCCTTTGAACTGCCCACTTGACTACATTGCCCATAATGCATCATTCTGGTGTTTGCTACTCTGAAATGGAGCTATCTTGGTTGTGCATGCCCCTGTGTACAAGGTGGGTGGGGGTATGGCATTAATGGGGGTACATGCATGTCACATGGTACTTCCCGGTTGATGGTCCTGGCTCAGAGGTGTCCAGATCTCCCATCCCACTAACAGCCTCAGGCTCAAGGGTCTCCTCTACACTTTCCTCCAGGGGTGTGGGTGGTGGTACCGTCGATGGTCCTCCTCCTGTGCCTCTCATCTCCCGGAGCCGCTCTGCCACCCTCTCCTTGGTCCGGGAGCGCAGGTCATACCACCTTTTCTTCAGTTCTTCCACACTCCGGTGGCTGACCCACAGGGAGTGGACCTTGTCCTGGATCTCCTGCCAAATTCTTTTCTTTTCTGTGTCTGGCACGGTGAGGGCTGCCCTGCCAAACAGCTCGTCATGGTGCTGACAGCACTCATCTGTCAGCACCTCCAACTCCTTCTCAGCAAACTTTAGCTTCCTTTTCCGAGGATTGTCAGCCATGGTTGCTGGAGCTCTGTTTGTTAGCTGTGCTGCAGTTAAAATGGGTGTGGTGCTCCCTCCTCCCAGGTGTATTTGTAAACTTCCTGGCTGTGATGTCATCATCATGTGCCAGGAAGTGATTTCCTGAGTGTTCTGAAGTGTTTTCCAGAGTGTTCTGCAGCACCTGCATTAAATTTTCAGCACAGTCGCTATTTGCGACACCCACTCGCAAATTGCGAGTCCGTTTTTTGCGCGGTCACAAAAAGCGACCTCGCAAACAGCGGACTCGCTATCTGCGGTGCGACTCCGTGTGCGAGTTGCAAATTGTCCTCGCACTTTCTACCTGCATTGCAGTTAGCGAGTCGGAATTTGCGAGTCGCACATACTCGCAATTTGCGAGTCGCTATTTTTTACCTACCTACATCTGGCCCTTAGGCCCATATTTATACTTTTTTAGCACCGCATTTGTGCCGCTTTTTTACACAAAAGCGGCACAAACTTACAAAATACAATTGTATTTTGTAAGTTTGCGCCACTTTTGCATAAAAAAATGACGCAAAGGCGGCGCTAAAAAAGTATAAATATGGACCTTAGAGCTTTACTGAGTTTGTATTTTTGTGGGTCTGCACTTATTTTGGGGGTGTAGCCCATGCTTAATTTGTACTTGCTGGTTCTGTTGCTGTGCATTTGTTTGTATTTTTGTGGGTCTGCACTTATTTTGGGGGTGTAGCCCATGCTTAATTTGTACTTGGTGGTTCTGGTGCTGTGCATTTGTCTGTATTTTTGTGGGTCTGCACTTATTTTGGGGGTGGAGCCCATGCTTAATTTGTACTTGGTGGTTCTGGTGCTGTGCATTTGTATGTATTTTTGTGGGTCTGCATTTATTTTGGGGGTGGAGTCCATGCTTAATTTGTACTTGTTTTTTCTGGTGATGTGCATTTGTATGTATTTTTGTGGGTCTACATTTATTTTGGGGGGTGGAGCCCATGCTTAATTTGTACTTGGTGGTTCCGGTGCTGTGCATTTGTATGTATTTTTGTGGGTCTGCATTTATTGTTCTACCTCAAACATTTACGGTGATCAAAAGACAGATATAGGAAACATGGGAGTCGAGAAAAATGAAAAAGCATTACAATGGTGGAAAATTTAAAGCTGTAAGAGTGTGCTGTAGGTGAAGTGGGTGGCTTTAAGTGGTCTGAAGAGGTCCGAGATGTCGTTAAGGTTACTCGGCCTCAGTATTCTGTGCTCACACATTTAATTTCAGCAGCCGTGTGTTTAATAGGAGAGCTTTGGGGAACCAGCAAATTTTTATTTCAAACCTATTATTAACAAGGGTCCCCAGACACACACAGCACTCTGGGGACCCTCGTTATTAACTCCTCAGCTCTGCTCTCAGAGACTGGCTCCGCTGAGAGCCGGCCTCTTGTCACCAGATGTTGACTCCAAAACAAAACAGGCACGACTGGCGCGAGGTGAAGGTCTAACAGCCCGTGCCTCGCGCGCTTCGGCCCTCGGAAAAGGCATGACTTATGCGTGCCTTCGACCAATGAAAGCAAGCAGATTTTATTAGGCAAGCCCACAAACCAATAAAAAACATTGACGTGACGTTGACAGGGCTCCGAGCCCTTTTCTAAACACTAAAGCATCTTGCTGCGATACGCAAGCGCGAGCGCGAGCGCATGCAACGCAGGCTCGACACTAAGAAATAAGTATCGGCCTTTGGGGTGCCGGAGCACGAGTCTCGGCCCCCAGGGCAGAATTATTTTAATTAATAAATAAAAATTAAGCCATGTGGGACCCTGGGGGCACCGAACACGAGGCTCAGGGGCCCCCAGGGCCCTCAAGGCAGATTAAAAAAAAAAAAAAAAAACTAAATTTTGAAATAAATAAAAATAATAACTGTAATAAAACAAAAAATGACAAGCAAAACCTACTATTACTGTGGGGGTATTGAGCAGTAGGCTCAGGCCTCCAAACCCCCAGCCACTCACCTTAGTTCAGGGGTTCTGGTGTCCAAGGCTAGTGCAGAGAAAAACAATGGTCCCCACACATGCCGCCTCCACAGACGGCCATTTTTACAAAAGACTGTGTCTGGGTTGTAGGAGCTGGCTCATCATGTCTGCTCCACCCTTGAGGCTGGAGTTTAGATTGAGCTCCGCCCCCACACATGGTTCAGAGCCTTGTTGAGCTAAGGCAAAAACATGGCTTGGATCCTAGGATCCGGCTTCCAGTCTATTGTATATGCATACATTCTAGGAACTGTAATGTTTAGTGCTGTGTTATATATTTTTATAATTAGTGTAATTATATGGCATTATAAAGACCTTAGTGCGCATTGTAATATGAGTAAAATAAGGTTGTGGTGCCCTTAGAATTATATAAATAATGCCTTATAGAGAGAACCCTAGAGCTTATGTTGTGCAAGAGCGCCACCCTGTGGACTTTGTTTATTAAACAGTGTAAAGTTTTTGAGAAAAGGTTTACAAATGGCTCTGTGTATTATACTTCCAGAACATAGGGGCTCAACAAGTGGCATCTAGAGAGACTTTAAAAAAAAAAAAAAAACATTTTCAACATTTTGCATGGTTTTATGAAATGATTATGCATATAACATTAAATGAGTTGTGCTTAAAGTCAACTCTATCTCTTTTGTATGTAGGACGTACAAGAGCCTGCGGCGTCCCCAGAGGAAATGGGGACAGTGCAACAAGGTGAGTTACAGGTCACAGGCCATTCTAAACAGAGATGTCATGATTGTTATTTTTTTATTTTACCATTAATGGTTTCCCACTTGTTTGTGTGCTTGTACAGGTTATGATGCAGAACTACAGCTTGCGGTTAACGCTCTGCAACAGATCCTCCAGGTTCAAGATGGTCCAAGCACATTATCTCAGGATACAGCTTTTGCAGGTAAATAAAGGAGTCCCTCTGTAAACGCTTTGAAAAAAACAAAAAAAAAAACTAAACGCAGCATCGTGAGAGCCCTCAGAGAACTCGTATAGTCTATGTATTATATTGTAAATGTAACATTTTTTTTTTTATACCGAGGTTGTGAGAAAGTAGCCTGTTTCTAGCCTTGTTACCCCCACTTTTGGCCTGTTTGTGAGTATATGTCAGGGTGTTTTCACTGTCTCACTGGGATCCTGCTAGCCAGGGCCCAGTGCTCATAGTGAAAACCCTATGTTGTCAGTGTGTTTGTTATGTGTCACTGGGACCCTGCTAGCCAGGACCCCAGTGCCCATATGTTTGTGGCCTATATGTATGTGTTCCCTGTGTGATGCCTAACTGTCTCACTGAGGCTTTGCTAACCAGGACCTCAGTGGTTATGCTCTCTCTGCTTTCCAAATTGTCACTAACAGGCTAGTGAACAATTTCACCAATTCACATTGACATACTGGAACACCCTTATAATTCCCTAGTATATGGTACTGAGGTACCCAGGGTATTGGGGTTCCAGGAGATCCCTATGGGCTGCAGCATTTCTTTTGCCACCCATAGGGAGAGCTGACTATTCTTACACAGGCCTGCCAGTGCAGCCTGAGTGAAATAACGTCCACATTATTTCACAGCCATTTACCACCGCACTTAAGTAACTTATAAGTCACCTATATGTCTAACCTTCATCTGGTGATGGTTGGGTGCAAAGTTACTTAGTGGGTGGGCACCCTGGCACTAGCCAAGGTGCCCCCACATCGTTCAGGGCAAATTCCCCGGACTTTGTGAGTGCGGGGACACCATTACACACGTGCACTATACATAGGTCACTACCTATGTATTGCGTCACAATGGTAACTCCGAACATGGCCATGTAACATGTCTAAGATCATGGAATTGTCACCCCAATGCCATTCTGGCATTGGCATTTGGGTGACGATTCCATGATCCCCCGGGTCTCTAGCACAGAACCCGGGTACTGCCAAACTGCCTTTCCGGGGTCTCCACTGCAGCTGCTGCTGCTGCCAACCCCTCAGACAGGTTTCTGCCCTCCTGGGGTCCAGACAGCCCTGGCCCAGGAAGGCAGAACAAAGGATTTCCTCTGAGAGAGGGTGTGACACCCTCTCCCTTTGGAAATAGGTGTGATGGCTGGGGAGGAGTAGCCTCCCCCAGCCTCTGGAAATGCTTTGATGGGCACAGATTCTGCCCATCTCTGCATAAGCCAGTCTACACGGGTTTAGGGATCCCCCATCCCTGCTCTGGCGCGAAACTGGACAAAGGAAAGGGGAGTGACCACTCCCCTGACCTGCACCTCCCAGGGGAGGTGCCCAGAGCTCCTTCAGTGTGCCCCAGACCTCTGCCATCTTGGAAACAGAGGTGTTGCTGGCACACTGGACTGCTCTGAGTGGCAAGTGCCATTAGGTGATGTCAGAGACTCCTTCTGATAGGCTCTTACCTTTCTTACTAGCCTATTCTCCTTTCTAGGTAGCCAAACCTCCTTTTCTGGCTATTTAGGGTCTCTGCTTTGGGGAATTCTTCAGATAACGAATGCAAGTGCTCATCAGAGTTCCTCTGCATCTCTCTCTTCACCTTCTGCCAAAGGATCGACCGCTGACTGCTCAGGACGCCTGCAAAACCGCAACAAAGTAGCAAAGACGACTACTGCAACCTTGTATCGCTGATCCTGCCGCCTTCTCGACTGTTTCCTGGTGGTGCATGCTCTGGGGGTAGCCTACCTCCTCTCTGCACCAGGAGCTCTGAAGAAATCTACCGTGAGACGACGGAATCTTCCCCCTGCAACCGCAGGCAACAAAAGACTGCATCACCGGTCCTCTGGGTCCCCTCTCAGCACGACGAGCGTGGCCCCTGGAACTCAGCAACTCTGTCCAAGTGACTCCCACAGTCCAGTGACTCTTCAGTCCAAGTTTGGTGGAGGTAAGTCCTTGCCTCCCCACGCTAGACTGCATTGCTGGGTACCGCGTGATTTGCAGCTGCTCCGGCTCCTGTGCACTCTTCCAGGATTTCCTTCGTGCACAGCCAAGCCCGGGTCCCCGACACTCTAACCTGCAGTGCACAACCTTCTGAGTTGTCCTCCGGCGTCGTGGGACTCCCTTTTGTGTCTTTGGGTGGACTCCGGTTCACTCCTCTTCCAAGTGCCTGGTCCGGTACTTCTGCGGGTGCTGCCTGCTTCTGTGAGGGCTCCCTGACTTGCTGGGCACCCCCTCTGTCTCCTCATCCAAGAGGCGACACCCTGGTCCCTCCTGGGTCACAGCAGCATCCAAAAACCCTAACCGCAACCCTTGCAGCTAGCAAGGCTTGTTTGCGTTTTTTCTGCGTGGGTACACCTCTGCAAGCTTCTTCACGACGTGGAACATCCATCCTCCAAAGGGGAAGTTTCTAGCCCTCTTCATTCTTGCAGAATCCACAGCTTCTACCATCCGGTGGCAGCTTCTTTGCACCCTCAGCTGGCATTTCCTGGGCATCTGCCCACTCTCGACATTGTCGCGACTCTTGGACTTGGTCCCCTTGTTTCACAGGTACTCAGGTCCGGAAATCCACTTTGGTTGCTTTGCTGGTGTTGGTATTCCTTGCAGAAACCCTCTATCAAGACTTCTGTGCTCTCTGGGGGTTATAGGTGCACTTTACACCTAATTTTCAGGGTCTTGGGGTGGGCTATTTTTCTAACCCTCACTTTCCTCTTACAGTCCCAGCGACCCTCTACAAGCTCACATAGGTTTGGGGTCCATTCGTGGTTCGCATTCCACTTTTGGAGCATATGGTTTGTGTTGCCCCTATACCTATGTCCTCCTATTGCAATCTACTGTAACTTTATATTGCTTGCATTACTTCCTTTTGCTATTGCTGCATATTTTTGGTATTGTGTACATATATCTTGTGTATATTTGGCATCCTCATACTGAGGGTACTCACTGAGATACTTTTGGCATATTGTCATAAAAATAAAGTACCTTTATTTTTAGTATATCTGTGTAGTGTGTTTTCTTATGATATTGTGCATATGACACCAGTGGTATAGTAGGAGCTTTGCATGTCTCCTAGTTCAGCCTAAGCTGCTCTGTTATAGCTACCTTCTTTCAGCCTAAGCTACTAGAAACACCTCTTTTACACTAATAAGGGATAACTGGACCTGGTACAGAGTGTAAGTACCCCTTGGTACCCACTACAAGCCAGGCCAGCCTCCTACAGTCGCACCATGACCCCCCTGATGTTCAGGATCCTGGCGGTGGTGTATCCGGAGGTGGATGGGCGCTTGAGGGCATCACAGCAGCAACAAGGGGGTGAGTACACCCTCATTCTGCTGATTCAGCGTGTAGTGGAGGTGTCTGGGTGGAGGAGGTGGGCTGTGGGTTTCCCTAGGCCAGGGCGAGTTTCCTAGTTAAGTCCCCTTTTTCAGGCAGACCATGTGGCACCCCACCCCACCTGGGTACAGTGCCAACTACACCTAGTCAGGCTCCTGTGACATCCATGTGTGCAGATATCGGCCATAGCCTTGTAGGCCATGTCCCAGGGATTGAATAGTGGACCCCAAGTGCGCAGGGGGCTTCTGTGTCTGTCGTGTCCACCAACAGTAGCAGTAATGCATGCACTCAACATGTCTTTCTTCTGTCTCCCCCCCCCCCCCACCTTTTTGTGGTTTCCCTGTACTTGTGTGCATTAGCATCATCGGGCAGAGGAGCAGTGGCACCGGAGCAGGAGGGAGCTGCATCCCACATGGCCCTGGAGGGCGACACTACAGAGTCTGATTTTACCATTGGGACGGAGGGCAAGGGGAGCTCCACGGCGGGGACAGGAGCTGACACCAGTGATACGGACTCATCCTCTGATGGGAGCTCCCTTGTGGTGGTGGGCCCATCTGTGCCCCCCGCATCTACAGGTACAGCCCCCTCCAGCACTGCCCTCCCAGCAGCCCTTCAGCGTTTGCCCCATGCCCGCTCACCCAGGAGGGTGGGCATCTCCTTCGCCCCAGGCACCTCAGGCCCTGCCCCAGTCACCCCATTCTGCCCTCAATGAGGAGGCCATTGACCTCCTCAGGTCCCTCACTGTTGAGCAGTCTACCATTTTGAATGCCATCCAGGGTGTAGAGAGGCAATTGCAACAAACCAATGCATTCCTGGAGGGTATTCATTCTGGTCAGGCAGCCCTTCAGCGAGCTTTTCAGACTCTGGCCTCAGCACTGATGGCAGCCATTGTCCCTGTCTCTAGCTTCCCCCCTCCAACTTCCTCCAACCAGACACACCCCCTGTACCTCAGCCTATCCCAAGCACACCATCAGACCAACATGCACACACCTCAACACACAAAGGAAGCTCAGGCAAACATAAGCATCACACATCCCACAGGCACTTACGCAAGCATCACACACATGCAGACATACCAACATCCACTGCCTCCACTGTGTTTCCCTCCTCCTCGTCTCCCTCCTCCCTCCCAGTCTCGTCTCCACTCACACCTGCAGGCACATCTTCAGCCACTATGTCCATCACCAGCACACCCACCACCACACCCCGCTCATGTGCAGTCACCACCCCCACCACCATTCACACATCCCCTGTGTCCTCTCCCAGTGTGTCTGTGAGCCCACCTCCCAAGGTACACAAACGCAGCCACACACCCACCCAACAGCCATCCACCTCACGAGAGCCTCCAGCGCATGCACCTTCACCCAAACTCAGCAAACGGACACCTCCTGCAACCACAACCTCTTCCTCCACTCCCAAACCCCCTCCATCTACCCGTCCCAGTGTTCCTAAGAAGCTTTTCCTAGCCAGCCTTGACCTCTTTCCCTCACCTCCCCCACCCCTTCAGTCTCCTAGGGCCCGACTCTCCAGGTCCCAACCAAGCACCTCAGACACAACATCGGCGGGACCAGTGGTGCCAGTAGTCACCGGATTCTGGAGTGCACCAGGCAGCAGGGCAGCCAGTGTGGCAAGGAGCCACAGCACGGACAGTCCCCCACATGTCAAGCATCAAATGTTGGGCAGTGCCCGGCAGGAGAGGGGGAAGATACCAGCCCCCAAAGCCGCTCCCAGGGGTACAGGTGGGAGTGTGGAGTCAGCTGCGACACCTTCCAAGGTGGGGAAGGGGCACAAGAAAACCGGCAAGTCTGGGAATATCAGCACGTCGGAGAAGACTGCCAACAGCCCCGCCGTCCCGGAGGCGACCGCCAGCAGCCCCGTTGCCCCAGACAGGACCGCCAGCAGCAGCCCCGTTGCCCAGGAGGCGACCACCAGCAGCACCTCTGCCCCAGACAGGACCGCCAGCAGCAGCCCCACTGCCCAGGAGGCGACCGCCAGCAGCACCGCTGCCCCAGACAGGACCGCCAGCAGCCACACTGCCAGAGACAGGACCGCCAGCAGCTGAACCGCTGCCTAAGACAGGACCGCCAGCAGCCACACTGCCACAGACAGGACCACCAGCAGCTGAACCGGTGACAAAGACACCGCCGCCACAAGCACCGCTGCCAAAAACACCGCCGCCACAAGCACCGCTGCCCAAAACACCGCCGCCACAAGCACTGCTGCCAAGGACACCGCCGCAACAAGCACCGCAGGCCCATGAGCGCCAAAAGCTCTGACGCTACTGAGGCCGCCACGAGCAGGATGAAGCACTCTGGGCACAAGGCCCCCTCCAGAACCAGTGGAGAAAGACATCCACTACCTCTGTCCTTGGAAGGATGAAGCACTCTGGGCACAAAGCCCCCTCCAGAACCAGTGGAGAAAGACATCCACTACCTCAGTCCTTGGCAGGATGAAGCACTCTGGGCACAAGGCCCCCTCCAGAACCAGTGGAGAAAGACATCCACTACCTCTGTCCTTGGAAGGATGAAGCACTCTGGGCACAAGACCCCCTCCAGAACCAGTGGAGAATGTTATCCACTTGAGAGACTGTGGCTTTGCACTCCCCAGGACTGAACAGTGGGCAACCCACCCACTGTAGAGACTTGAGAGGCTGTGGCTTTGCACTCCCCAGGGTAAAGCAGTGGGCAACCCACCCACTGAAAAGACTTGATAGACTGTGGCTTTGCACTCCCCAGGATTGAATAGTGGGCAACCCACCCACTGTAGAGACTTGAGAGACTGTGGCTTTGCACTCCCTAGGATAAAGCAGTGGGCAACCCACCCACTGAAAAGACTTGAGAGACTGTGGCTTTGCACTCCCCAGGACTGAACAGTGGGCAACCCACCCACTGTAGAGACTTGAGAGACTGTGGCTTTGCACTCCCCAGGATTGAACAGTGGGCAACCCACCCACTGTAGAGACTTGAGAGACTGTGGCTTTGCACTCCCCAGGATTGAACAGTGGGCAACCCACCCACTGTAGAGACTTGAAAGACTGTGTCTTTGCACTCCCCAGGATAAAGCAGTGGGCAACCCACTGTAGGAAAGTACCATCTTGCCTGGCATGTTACCCCCATTTTTCACTGTATATATGTTGTTTTAGTTGTATGTGTCACTGGGACCCTGTTCACCAGGGCCCCAGTGCTCATAAGTGTGCCTGAATGTGTTACCTGTGTAGTGACTAACTGTCTCACTGAGGCTCTGCTAATCAGAACCTCAGTGGTTATGCTCTCTCATTTCTTTCTAAATTGTCACTAACAGGCTAGTGACCAATTTTACCAATTTACATTGGCTTACTGGAACACCCTTATAATTCCCTAGTATATGGTACTGAGGTACCCAGGGTATTGGGGTTCCAGGAGATCCCTATGGGCTGCAGCATTTCTTTTGCCACCCATAGGGAGCTCTGACAATTCTTACACAGGCCTGCCACTGCAGCCTGAGTGAAATAACGTCCACGTTATTTCACAGCCATTTTACACTGCACTTAAGTAACTTATAAGTCACCTATATGTCTAACCTTTACCTGGTAAAGGTTAGGTGCAAAGTTACTTAGTGTGAGGGCACCCTGGCACTAGCCAAGGTGCCCCCACATTGTTCAGAGCCAATTCCCTGAACTTTGTGAGTGCGGGGACACCATTACACGCGTGCACTACATATAGGTCACTACCTATATGTAGCTTCACAATGGTAACTCCGAATATGGCCATGTAACATGTCTATGATCATGGAATTGCCCCCTCTATACCATCCTGGCATAGTTGGCACAATCCCATGATCCCAGTGGTCTGTAGCACAGACCCTGGTACTGCCAAACTGCCTTTCCTGGGGTTTCACTGCAGCTGCTGCCAACCCCTCAGACAGGCATCTGCCCTCCTGGGGTCCAGCCAGGCCTGGCCCAGGATGGCAGAACAAAGGACTTCCTCTGAGAGAGGGTGTTACACCCTCTCCCTTTGGAAAATGGTGTGAAGGCAGGGGAGGAGTAGCCTCCCCTAGCCTCTGGAAATGCTTTCTTGGGCACAGATGTGCCCAATTCTGCATAAGCCAGTCTACACCGGTCCAGGGGACCCCTTAGCCCTGCTCTGGCGCGAAACTGGACAAAGGAAAGGGGAGTGACCACTCCCCTGACCTGCACCTCCCCTGGGAGGTGTCCAGAGCTCCTCCAGTGTGCTCCAGACCTCTGCCATCTTGAAAACAGAGGTGCTGCTGGCACACTGGACTGCTCTGAGTGGCCAGTGCCACCAGGTGATGTCAGAGACTCCTTGTGATAGGCTCCTTCAGGTGTTGCTAGCCTATCCTCTCTCCTAAGTAGCCAAACCCTCTTTTCTGGCTATTTAGGGTCTCTGTCTCTGGGGAACTTTAGATAACGAATGCAAGAGCTCATCTGAGTTCCTCTGCATCTCTCTCTTCACCTTCTGCCAAGGAATCGACTGCTGACCGCGCTGGAAGCCTGCAAACCTGCAACAAAGTAGCTAAGACGACTACTGCAACTCTGTAACGCTGATCCTGCCGCCTTCTCGACTGTTTTCCTGGTGGTGCATGCTTTGGGGGTAGTCTGCCTCCTCTCTGCACTAGAAGCTCCGAAGAAATCTCCCGTGGGTTGACGGAATCTTCCCCCTGCAACCGCAGGCACCAAAAAGCTGCATTACCGGTCCCTTGGGTCTCCTCTCAGCACGACGAGCGAGGTCCCTCGAATCCAACAACTCTGTCCAAGTGACCCCCACAGTCCAGTGACTCTTCAGTCCAAGTTTGGTGGAGGTAAGTCCTTGCCTCACCTCGCTAGACTGCATTGCTGGGAACCGCGACTTTTGCAGCTACTCCGGCCCCTGTGCACTTCCGGCGGAAATCCTTCGTGCACAGCCAAGCCTGGGTCCACGGCACTCTAACCTGCATTGCACGACTTTCTAAGTTGGTCTCCGGCGACGTGGGACTCCTTTGTGTAACTTCGGGTGAGCACCGTTTCACACATCCTCGTAGTGCCTGTTTCTGGCACTTCTCCGGGTGCTACCTGCTGCAGAGAGGGCTCCTTGTCTTGCTCGACGTCCCCTCTCTCTCCTGGTCCAATTTGCGACCTCCTGGTCCCTCCAGGGCCACAGCAGCGTCCAAAAACGCTAACTGCACGATTTGCAGCTAGCAAGGCTTGTTGGCGTTCTTTCGGCGGGAAAACACGTCTGCACGACTCTCCACGGCGAGAGGGATCCGTCCACCAAAGGGGAAGTCTCTAGCCCTTTTCGTTCCTGCAGAAACCTCAGCTTCTTCTGTCCAGTAGAAGCTTCTTTGCACCCACAGCTGGCATTTCCTGGGCATATGCCCATCTCCGACTTGCTTGTGACTTTTGGACTTGGTCCCCTTGTTCCACAGGTACCCTAGATTGGAAATCCATCGTTGTTGCATTGTTGGTTTGTGTCTTTCCTGCATTATTCCTCTAACACGACTTCTTTGTCCTTAGGGGAACTTTAGTGCACTTTGCACTCACTTTTCAGGGTCTTGGGGAGGGTTATTTTTCTAACTCTCACTATTTTCTAATAGTCCCAGCGACCCTCTACAAGGTCACATAGGTTTGGGGTCCATTCGTGGTTCGCATTCCACTTTTGGAGTATATGGTTTGTGTTGCCCCTATCCCTATGTGTCCCCATTGCATCCTATTGTAACTATACATTGTTTGCACTGTTTTCTAAGACTATACTGCATATTTTTGCTATTGTGTATATATATCTTGTGTATATTTCCTATCCTCTCACTGAGGGTACACTCTAAGATACTTTGGCATATTGTCATAAAAATAAAGTACCTTTATTTTTAGTATAACTGTGTATTGTGTTTTCTTATGATATTGTGTATATGACAGTAAGTGGTACTGTAGTAGCTTCACACGTCTCCTAGTTCAGCCTAAGCTGCTCTGCTAAGCTACCATTATCTATCAGCCTAAGCTGCTAGACACCCTATACACTAATAAGGGATAACTTGGCCTGGTGCAAGGTGCAAGTACCCCTTGCTACTCACTACAAGCCAGTCCAGCCTCCTACATTGGTTGTGCAGCGGTGGGATAAGTGCTTTGAGACTACTTACCACTCTTGTCATTGTACTTTTCATAAGAGAAAAATATACAAAACAAGGTCAGTGTATATACACATAGCCAAAAAGTTTTGCATTTCCTCTTTTCACTCTTTTCTAAGTGCTGAAAAGTACTCCTAACTTTCTAAAAAGTTCTTAAAAGTTTAAAAAGTTTTTTTCTGTCTTTCCAAAAAGTTCTGAAAACTTTTTTCTCTTTTTCTATCACTTTAACTCTCTCTAAAAATGTCTGGCACAGGCCAAAATGTTGACCTGTCTAAGATTGCATATGATCACCTAGCTGGAAAGGAGCAAGGAGTCTCTGCATAGAGAGAGGTTTGAGTGTAGGGAAGAATCCTTCCTTGGAACTGTTACTTAATATGCTTAGAAAACAGGATAAGGCTAAAAGTGCACCATCTGTTGAAAAAGTAGCTAATGGTTCTCAATCTGATCCAGGGACTCCCCCAGGTAAAGGTTCAGGAAAGAAACTTCTTAGCCTTCCCATTACAAGACAGTCTAGCATAGTTGGTACTGAGGTGGAGTCACATCATACAGATGATGTGCTCTCACATTACACTGTCAGCCAAGCTGTTAGGGTGTCCTCTGTAAGGGACAGGTCTCCTTCTGTACATTCCCATCATACCTCTGTATCTAGAAATGTCCCTCCCACCAACCCTGATGACAGATTGTTAGAAAGGGAACTCAATAAGTTGAGGGTGGAACAAACCAGACTGAAGCTTAAAAAGCAACAGCTGGATTTGGATAGACAGTCTTTAGAATTAGAGAAGGAAAGACAGAAGTTGGGTTTAGAAACCCATGGTGGCAGCAGCAGTATTCCCCATAGTCATCCTGCAAAAGAGCATGATTCCAGGAATCTGCACAAGATAGTTCCCCCTTATAAGGAGGGGGATGACATTAACAAGTGGTTTGCTGCACTTGAGAGGGCCTGTGTTGTACAGGATGTCCCACAAAGGCAGTGGGCTGCTATCCTATGGCTATCATTTAGTGGAAAAGGTAGGGATAGGCTCCTTACTGTGAAAGAAAGTGATGCCAATAATTTTACAGTATTTAAGAATGCACTCCTGGATGGTTATGGCTTAACCACTGAACAGTACAGGATAAAGTTCAGAGAGACCAAAAAGGAGTCTTCACAAGACTGGGTTGATTTCATTGACCATTCAGTGAAGGCCTTGGAGGGGTGGTTACATGGCAGTAAAGTTACTGATTATGACAGCCTGTATAACTTGATCCTGAGAGAGCATATTCTTAATAATTGTGTGTCTGATTTGTTGCACCAGTACTTGGTGGACTCTGATCTGACCTCTCCCCAAGAATTGGGAAATAAGGCAGACAAATGGGTCAGAACAAGAGTGAACAGAAAAGTTCATACAGGGGGTGACAAAGATGGCAACAAAAAGAAGGATGGTAAGTCTTCAGACAAGGGGGGGGACAAATCTAAAAATTAGTCTTCATCAGGCCCACAAAAACACTCTGGTGGGGGTGGTGGGTCCAAATCCTCCTTTAATCAAAACAAAGAAAAGAAACCATGGTGCTATTTATGTAAAGTAAAAGGCCATTGGACAACAGATCCCAGTTGTCCAAAGAAAAGCACCAAGCCTCCTACCACTACAACCCCTACTGCTACACCTAGTGTCCCTACTAATAGCAGTGGTGGTGGGAGCAAACCTACTAATAGCCAATCCAAGGGAGTAGCTGGGCTCACTATTGGTAACTTAGTTGGGGTTGGCCTTGTTAGGGAGGCAACAGAGGCTGTGTTAGTCTCTGAGGGGGCTATTGATTTAGCCACCTTAGTTGCTTGTCCCCTTAATATGGATAAGTACAAGCAACTACCCCTAATAAATGGTGTTGAGGTTCAGGCCTACAGGGACACTGGTGCCAGTGTGACTATGGTCATAGAGAAACTGGTCCACCCTGAACAACACCTACTTGGTCACCAGTACCAAGTAACCGATGCTCACAACAACACACTTAGCCACCCCATGGCTGTTGTTAATCTCAACTGGGGGGCGGTTACTGGTCTAAAGAAAGTTGTGGTAGCCACAGATTTACCTGTAGACTGTCTACTAGGAAATGATTTGGAGACATCAGCTTGGTCAGATGTGGAGTTGGAGGCCCATGTAGCAATGCTGGGAATCGCAGGGCATATTTTTGCTTTAACCAGGGCTCAGGCCAAAAAGCAAAAAGGACAGGGAAGCTTGGATCCTGGAACAATGGACCAAGTGCTCCCTAAAGCTAGGGCTAGTAGAAGCAAACCACTTCCTACTATCCCTCCCTCTACAGTGGATTCAACTTCTGAGGAAGAAGAATTCCCTCCCTGTGCAGAACCTACACCAGAGGAGCTGGAAGCAGACACTGCTGAGCTTTTGGGTGAAGGGGGGCCTGCCAGGGAGGAGCTGAGTGTGGCACAGCAAACCTGTCCCACACTAGAGGGTCTAAGACAGCAAGCTGTCAAACAGGCTAATGGGGATGTCAGTGACTCTCACAGAGTTTACTGGGAGGACAACCTCTTGTACACTGAGCATAGGGATCCTAAACCTGGAGCTGCCAGGAGATTAGAGAATCCTCAGGAGTACAGAAAGTTCCTCCTAACTCTGGCCCATAACATTCCCCTAGCTGGGCATCTGGGACAAATGAAAACTTGGGACAGACTTGTTCCCTTGTTTCATTGGCCTAGAATGTCCGAGGACACAAAAGATTTTTGTAAGTCCTGTGAAACCTGTCAAGCCAGTGGCAAGACAGGTGGCACTCCAAAGGCACCCCTTATTCCACTCCCTGTGGTTGGGGTTCCCTTTGAAAGGGTAGGGGTTGACATAGTTGGCCCCCTTGACCCTCCTACTGCTTCAGGCAATAGATTCATCTTGGTGGTAGTGGACCATGCCACAAGATATCCTGAAGCTATTCCTTTAAGGACCACTACAGCTCCTGCAGTGGCGAAGGCCCTCCTGGGAATATTTTTCAAGGTGGGCTTCCCAAAGGAAGTAGTATCAGACAGGGGAAGCAATTTCATGTCTGTATACTTAAAGGCCATGTGGAAGGAGTGTGGTGTAACTTACAAGTTCACTACACCCTATCATCCACAAACAAATGGACTGGTGAAGAGATTTAACAAAACTCTCAAAGGCATGATTATGGGTCTCCCTGAAAAACTCCGCAGGAGATGGGATATCCTGTTACCATGCCTCCTTTTTGCCTACAGGGAGGTACCCCAGAAAGGAGTGGGCTTCAGCCCCTATGAACTTCTTTTTGGACACCCTGTTAGGGGTCCACTCACACTTGTAAAGGAGGGTTGGGAACAACCTTTAAAAGCTCCTAAGCAGAATATTGTGGACTATGTACTTGGCCTCAGAAAAAGGATGGCTGAGTATATGAAAAAGGCCAGTAAAAACCTTCAGGCCAGCCAAGAGCTCCAGAAGCAATGGCATGATCAGAAGGCCGTTTTGGTTCAGTACCAACCAGGGCAGAAAGTGTGGGTCTTGGAGCCTGTGGCCCCAAGAGCACTCCAAGATAAATGGAGTGGTCCCCACACAATTGTTGAGAAAAAGGGTGAAGTCACCTACTTAGTTGACTTAGGCACTGCAAGGAGTCCCCCTAGGGTACTCCATGTAAACCGCCTGAAACCCTACTATGACAGGGCTGATCTCACCCTGCTCATGGCAACTGATGAGGGACAGGAAGAAGACAGTGATCCTCTACCTGATCTCTTCTCTTCCACAGAACAAGATGCTCTTGTGGAAGGTGTAGTTTTGGCTGATTGTCTTACTGCTGAGCAGAAAGACCATTGCATAAATCTCCTAGATCAATTCTCTGAACTCTTCTCTACTGTGCTAGGTACCACTTCTTGGTGTGAGCACACTATAGATACTGGAGACAGTTTACCTGTCAAAAGTAAGATCTATAGGCAGCCTGACCATGTCAGGGACTGCATAAAGCAAGAGGTGCAGAAAATGTTAGAACTAGGAGTGGTTGAGCACTCTGAAAGTCCATGGGCTTCTCCTGTGGTACTTGTACCAAAACCCCATTCCAAAGATGGAAAGAAGGAAATGCGGTTTTGTGTAGACTATAGAGGTCTCAACTTGGTAACCAAAACTGATGCTCACCCTATACCCAGGGCAGATGAGCTCATAGATACACTGGCATCTGCCAAGTATCTAAGCACTTTTGATTTGACTGCAGGGTATTGGCAGATCAAATTGTCAGAAGATGCTAAACCTAAAACTGCATTTTCAACCATTGGAGGCCATTACCAGTTTACTTTTAATATAACTAAAGCCTAAATTCCCAATAGCAGACTCACTTTTCCCATATTTCCAGAATCTTTTATAAAACAAATACTGTACTTTTACATCAAAATACAGCATGTAATTTGTGCAAGTCCTTGATTTACTGTTTGCCTTGCTGTTAATGGTTTCCACTGTTCGATTCTTAAAAGTTCCATGAGAAAAAACAATGTTTGCTTCACAAAGTTCTGCAAAATATTCTTGTAACAAAGAGTTTGAATCACAATGTTCGTGGAAGGTATTTCGCTTCAAACTGTCTATACACGAATCCAGAAATTGTTGTCAAAGTTCTTTCAGGTAATAAAAGGTTTTGCACTTATTTGTTGCTGGCAAGAGATACTGATCAGTCTAACCTTGTCTTCTTTCTCTTTTGCAGGTTACTCATAGGAGAGAGGCTGAAGCAAGGAGGAACCGGAAACCGGAAGAAGGAAGAGCCAGAAGCTGCGCCCATTGAAGTCAATGAAAGTCTGTAAAGAGCAGGAGTGCCAGCGCCGAGGGATCTGTTCTCAGGTAAGCGGGAGGTAGACGAGCACAAGCACTGGGTGAGGCTCGAGGGATGCCTTTTATAGACAGGGCTGGGTGTGGTTTGAAGGGCTGGGTGTGGTCCTCACATGCTGCACATGTTCTTGGAAGGTGTGCAGAGCTGGGTGTGGTTTGAAGAGCTGGGTGTGGTCCTCACATGCTGCACATGTTCTTGAAAGGTGTGCAGAGTTTCAGTTATTATACAAATGAGTTGGATTAACACATGGCCTAGGGAGGAGTATTTTAAAGAAGCCTTGGTAAAAGCAAGGCCCAATGTGTAAACAAAACAGCACATTAAACAACATACACAGAAGCCTAGGGGGGGGGAAGGTGAGATACCAAGAAAGGCTTTCAATAGTAAGTTTAAAAGGGAGCTATTACAGAACCCACTAGTGCAGTGAGAGGGGACATGCTCTTTGCTGTGTACAAACCCTAACACCAGGATCAACCTGTTGCTTTTATTAGTAGGAGGTTGACCCCTAGAGAAAAGCGTTGGTCTGCCATAGAGAGGGAGGCCTTTACTGTGGTCTGGGCTCTGAAGAAGTTGAGGCCATACCTGTTTGGCACTCACTTCATTGTTCAGACAGACCACAAACCTCTACTTTGGCTAAAACAAATGAAAGGTGAAAATCCTAAATTGTTGAGGTGGTCCATATCCCTACAGGGAATGGACTATACAGTGGAACATAGACCTGGGAGTAGCCACTCCAATGCAGATGGACTCTCCAGATATTTCCACTTAGACAATGAAGACTCATCAGGTCATGGCTAGTCTTATTGTCCTTCGTTTGGGGGGGTTGTGTAGGAAAGTACCATCTTGCCTGGCATGTTACCCCCATTTTTCACTGTATATATGTTGTTTTAATTGTATGTGTCACTGGGACCCTGTTCACCAGGGCCCCAGTGATCATAAGTGTGCCTGAATGTGTTACCTGTGTAGTGACTAACTGTCTCACTGAGGCTCTGCTAATCAGAACCTCAGTGGTTATGCTCTCTCATTTCTTTCTAAATTGTCACTAACAGGCTAGTGACCAATTTTACCAATTTACATTGGCTTACTGGAACACCCTTATAATTCCCTAGTATATGGTACTGAGGTACCCAGGGTATTGGGGTTCCAGGAGATCCCTATGGGCTGCAGCATTTCTTTTGCCACCCATAGGGAGCTCTGACAATTCTTACACAGGCCTGCCGCCACTGCAGCCTGAGTGAAATAACGTCCACGTTATTTCACAGCCATTTTACACTGCACTTAAGTAACTTATAAGTCACCTATATGTCTAACCTTTACCTGGTAAAGGTTAGGTGCAAAGTTACTTAGTGTGAGGGCACCCTGGCACTAGCCAAGGTGCCCCCACATTGTTCAGAGCCAATTCCCTGAACTTTGTGAGTGCGGGGACACCATTACACGCGTGCACTACATATAGGTCAATACCTATATGTAGCTTCACAATGGTAACTCCGAATATGGCCATGTAACATGTCTATGATCATGGAATTGCCCCCTCTATGCCATCCTGGCATAGTTGGCACAATCCCATGATCCCAGTGGTCTGTAGCACAGACCCTGGTACTGCCAAACTGCCTTTCCTGGGGTTTCACTGCAGCTGCTGCTGCTGCCAAACCCTCAGACAGGTTTCTGCCCTCCTGGGGTCAAGCCAGGCTTGTCCCAGGATGACAGAACAAAGGACTTCCTCTGAGAGAGGGTGTTACACCCTCTCCCTTTGGAAAATGGTGTGAAGGCAGGGGAGGAGTAGCCTCCCCCAGCCTCTGGAAATGCTTTCTTGGGCACAGATGTGCCCAATTCTGCATAAGCCAATCTACACCGGTTCAGGGGACCCCTTAGCCCTGCTCTGGCGCGAAACTGGACAAAGGAAAGGGGAGTGACCACTCCCCTGACCTGCACCTCCCCTGGGAGGTGTCCAGAGCTCCTCCAGTGTGCTTCAGACCTCTGCCATCTTGAAAACAGAGGTGCTGCTGGCACACTGGACTGCTCTGAGTGGCCAGTGCCACCAGGTGACGTCAGAGACTCCTTGTGATAGGCTCCTTCAGGTGTTGCTAGCCTATCCTCTCTCCTAAGTAGCCAAACCCTCTTTTCTGGCTATTTAGGGTCTCTGTCTCTGGGGAACTTTAGATAACGAATGCAAGAGCTCATCCGAGTTCCTCTGCATCTCTCTCTTCACCTTCTGCCAAGGAATCGACTGCTGACCGCGCTGGAAGCCTGCAAACCTGCAAACCTGCAACAAAGTAGCTAAGACGACTACTGCAACTCTGTAACGCTGATCCTGCCGCCTTCTCGACTGTTTTCCTGGTGGTGCATGCTGTGGGGGTAGTCTGCCTCCTCTCTGCACTAGAAGCTCCGAAGAAATCTCCTGTGGGTTGACGGAATCTTCCCCCTGCAACCGCAGGCACCAAAAAGCTGCATTACCGGTCCCTTGGGTCTCCTCTCAGCATGACGAGCGAGGTCCCTCGAATCCAGCAACTTTGTCCAAGTGACCCCCACAGTCCAGTGACTCTTCAGTCCAAGTTTGGTGGAGGTAAGTTCTTGCCTCACCTCGCTAGACTGCATTGCTGGGAACCGCGACTTTTGCAGCTACTCCGGCACCTGTGCACTTCCGGCAGAAATCCTTCGTGCACAGCCAAGCCTGGGTCCACGGCACTCTAACCTGCATTGCACGACTTTCTAAGTTGGTCTCCGGCGACGTGGGACTCCTTTGTGTAACTTTGGGTGAGCACCGTTTCACGCATCCTCGTAGTGCCTGTTTCTGGCACTTCTCCGGGTGCTACCTGCTGCTGAGAGGGCTCCTTGTCTTGCTCGACGTCCCCTCTCTCTCCTGGTCCAATTTGCGATCTCCTGGTCCCTCCAGGGCCACAGCAGCGTCCAAAAACGCTAACCGCACGATTTGCAGCTAGCAAGGCTTGTTGGCGTTCTTTCGGCGGGAAAACACGTCTGCACGACTCTCCACGGCGAGAGGGATCTGTCCACCAAAGGGGAAGTCTCTAGCCCTTTTCGTTCCTGCAGAAACCTCAGCTTCTTCTGTCCAGTAGAAGCTTCTTTGCACCCACAGCTGGCATTTCCTGGGCATATGCCCATCTCCGACTTGCTTGTGACTTTTGGACTTGGTCCCCTTGTTCCACAGGTACCCTAGATTGGAAATCCATCGTTGTTGCATTGTTGGTTTGTGTCTTTCCTGCATTATTCCTCTAACACGACTTCTTTGTCCTTAGGGGAACTTTAGTGCACTTTGCACTCACTTTTCAGGGTCTTGGGGAGGGTTATTTTTCTAACTCTCACTATTTTCTAATAGTCCCAGCGACCCTCTACAAGGTCACATAGGTTTGGGGTCCATTCGTGGTTCGCATTCCACTTTTGGAGTATATGGTTTGTGTTGCCCCTATCCCTATGTGTCCCCATTGCATCCTATTGTAACTATACATTGTTTGCACTGTTTTCTAAGACTATACTGCATATTTTTGCTATTGTGTATATATATCTTGTGTATATTTCCTATCCTCTCACTGAGGGTACACTCTAAGATACTTTGGCATATTGTCATAAAAATAAAGTACCTTTATTTTTAGTATAACTGTGTATTGTGTTTTCTTATGATATTGTGTATATGACACTAGGTGGTACTGTAGTAGCTTCACACGTCTCCTAGTTCAGCCTAAACTGCTCTGCTAAGCTACCATTATCTATCAGCCTAAGCTGCTAGACACCATATACACTAATAAGGGATAACTTGGCCTGGTGCAAGGTGCAAGTACCCCTTGGTACTCACTACAAGCCAGTCCAGCCTCCTACACCCACCTACTGTAGAGACTTGAGATACTGTGGCTTTGCACTCCCCAGGATAAAGCAGTGGGGAACCCACCCACTGAAAAGACTTGAGAGACTGTGGCTTTGCACTCCCCAGGATTGAACAGTGGGCATAGGGCCCCCTCGTGGATTTGACGTCATGCACTCAACCGGCTGAGGTGCCCCCCCCTTTCCCTTCCCCCTGAGGTGTCTGTTTTATTTCTATCTGATGCCCCTACAGTGTTCTCTCCGTCTTGTTAGGGTATCTTGTGTGGGCCTCGCCCATGCATTTTGGACCCAGTGGTCCATGGACTGAGATGGTGTAATACCTAGGACTTATATTATTGGTGTATATATTTGTTAATAGTGTATGTATATTTTTTGAATACTGAATTTTAATATATTGCTATCGTTCACCTCATTTCCTTTTGTCTTTGCATTCTTCCGGGGGGCTTGGGGGTTATAACTGTAATGTATCATTATGTATTAGTGTGTGTGTTGTAGTGGGTGAGGGTGGGGGTGTTGTGTGTTGCGTGTGTGTGTCACTGTTTTTTCCCTCCCCTGTGTCATAGGTGCAGTACTCACAGTGGTCTTCGCCGCCGGTGTTCGTGCTCCTGGTAGAGGTGCAGGAAGATAAAGGCTGGTAAAATGTGGAGTTCGGCTTCCATGGCGTCCTGGTTCCTCATTGGGTGTGTAGAGGTGAGCGTTTTCCCTTCGAAGTCCTGTGTCCGCCGTGTTTTTGTTTGCGGTGAATCCGCCCCGGAAAAGGTGGCGGATTGGTAGGTTGTAATCCTGTGGGCGGTACATTGTCCTCCGCCTGTCTGTTGGCGGTGACCGCCGCTGTGTTTGTTTGTACCGCCGTGGCGGTTGGAGTGTTAAAGTGGCTGTCTATGTTGGCGGTTTCCGCCATAGTCGTAATTCCAGTTTTTTTTACTGCCGGCCTGTTGGCGGTCTTACCGCCGCTTTAACACCGACCGCCAGGGTTGTAATGACCACCTAAGTCTCTTATTGGCACTTCTTAACCTCCAGTCTTGCAACATCAGTGTCAGATGGCTCTGCCATCTTACTGTGAAAGCAGGTCCACTCTGTTCGGAAGAGGGTAAGCATGTTGATTCCAACAAGTTGGCATACCAAATATCCTAGCCCCAATCTTGGGCAATCAAACTTAATTGAACTTAGTGCTCTCATACGTTTTACAAGATGTTCGAGAGAAGAGAGGTGGAATCAGCAGGAACACGTAAAGTAGGCCCAGTGACCAAGTTGAACCTTAAGGGATTCCCCATGGCAGTGAGTCAGAGAGAAGAGTATAAAACCAAAACGGTGTCACTTCCTCTACTGGACTGAGGTAAAAATATCCATGCATGGAGATCCTAATCTGGAAAAGATCAAGTCTGTTATATTGCGATGGAGCTCCCTCTAGTGGTCCTCTAAAGAAAGAGGTGTCAGCGGAATTTGCTCTCACACTGAAGGTGCCCACAAAATTGGCTAACACTAGGATGTTCTCTGTCTCAAACATTCTGTTCTCCTGGTCTACTCGGGGAAAGTACCAGGTTAATGATGGTGCAACCTACACTGGCTCTACTGAAACCTGTGCCTGATGACTTGTCAGAGATTGGGCCATCATTCAAAGTACCTCTGACCATCTGCTCTTTTTAGGGCGGACGTTCCAATGTACTTTTTACTCGGACTACCAGGAAAAACAAAGAAATGACTCTAAGGCACTGGGAAAAAATATATGCAGTATAACAAAGATATTTATTTTTTTGTTTTGTTTTGTTTGTTTGATTATCCTGCTATAGCAGTTTCTTAAAAAAATTAAAATACACTTTGTTAAGTGGGCAGATTAAAAATGGCGCCTCCTCAGCAAAGTTTCATTGCCTTCAGCGGAGAGGCTGTGACAGAGGCTCTGTAAAAGGTACACTTTCAAAGCATTTACAGGAACCGCCATTGCAGCCGTAAGATGTAGGGGCTAAATTTCCCCAGGGTGTCTTCCAGTAGGAGAGACCACCAACTATTTACTCAATAGAATACGAAGAGTCAGCGCTGGTCTTCAGTTTCATCAGTTTAATCGCTGCAGCGGGTTACATGCACAGGAGCACTTGCGTCTCCACATGCAAAGCAGTAGCAACCCCCAACCCATCTCCCTGGTCACCTTTATACTGTAAATTCCACCTCCCTCCCCCTGCGTGCAGGCTTAGTTAAGTCCATATATGTGCATAACCCTTACCTTAACAAGTTTAGCAAGATCAGCAGGATGCAGGTTGCAAAAAATAACAGAAACGGTTTTAACTGACAGGATACAGATAACATATTGTTGGACAACATTTCAAAATCTGACATGGTATAGGGGATGTCTCCACTGCGGCGCCTGGAGCTAACAAGCCACAGATAACATCTCTAGGCCTTGAGTTTGTCCAAACAAGAATTTCAGAGAAAAGCAAGTCAAAAGGTCAAACAGAAAGAAACTGTCATTGTATAGAAAAAATGCAGCTCTGCACGTAGTCCATACATTAAAGAGAGTGACACGTTGCACAAATTAAGCCCTCATGTCAAGTTAAGAATTTTGGTTTCCACAAACCGCCCTTTTTACCATGAGGTGAACATTTTTGCATTCAAATTTCTATTCTACACATCTCATAAAAAACTCCCTCTAGAGCAAGCAAAGTATTTGTTGCATGTACATTAACTGGGGGTGGAAGGCAAGCTCCCATACATGTGGTACAAATGACTGGTAGACAATTTATACAGAGGCAGCATCCCAGTACTGCCCCAGCAATTATGAGTAAACCTATGAATACTTTCCAACCCCAAGTGGTAAGAATCCCCCAGAACCACCCTGATACAATCCATGTACCGGCATCTTGATGTATTTCTTATGCTATTTTATGTAATTTATTTATTGCCAGGTGAACAGAAGGGGCATTATCCGGTATATATACGCAACAGGAAGACCCAATTATGCGCCATACACCACCACGGTCAGCCAGTATGACGTCTAGGGCAACCTTATGTTGAAAAGTCATCAACCTATTGGCTTGCATCTCAACCGTTATGTTGGCTAATGCTCTTGCAGTCTCATTTATGACAGCTTCTACTACGCGGGTGAGTCTCCTAATGTCCATACTAGCCAGACCTGCTCCTATGGTGTAGAACAAGGCCAAAAAGAAATCTGTGGCTAGCTCACCTGTTGTGTCTGTCTGGTCAACTTCTCTTTTCTGCAGGTGATTATTTTTATGGTAGTTAGGAGGTGCAATATAAACAGGAGGTGTAAGAAAAGCTAAATAGCAAGTACCAGACCATTCTGATGGGAGAATATAGGCATTCTTGCCACACACAAACACTGTGGCTGGAGTGGCTGAAAAGTCATGAGTGCCTGTCTCATTCAATTGTATTGATGCTCTACATTTACTCTGGCCAATCCATTTTTGTCCCTGGCGGGAGTAACAGAGCGGGGCCTTTACACTTGTTACTATTACTCTAGTTCATAGTCCTTTCTTTATTTCTGACGTAGTGTAGGAACTATTATAACTTTCATACTCCTTTTCCTCCAGTTCATTGCCCCTCCTCCCATTGTCTATTCCGCATGTATTATTTAATCTTGACAGGAAGTCAAGGTACCCCGGTACTTCCTTTATTATAGATCTTTTTAGGAGGAGTGCTGTCATTGCCATGAACTGACTTAGCCTGCAGGTACCATTAAATGAGAAAGGAAGAGTGCCAAATGGAATACTACCTTCAGTGGAATGGGGGAGAAACCCACAAACGTAACAATTGGATTTATTAAAAATTTGCTGAACTGCCCCCATCATTTTAATAAAAGTGTTATTCATGTAATCAGCCCTGTGGGCTAACTTGTGCGGAGCTAAGGTAACAAAATGATAATCGGGAGGGGGTGCAGTTGTTGGTAGTATCTTATGCATGGGAGCATGCCATTCAAGTACAAAAAACATTGCTAATGCAAGGGTGCATACGGAAAACAATATGGTAAACAATACAATACCCTTTTTCCTTTTGTTCTCCCCTCTTTCCTCCCTAGTAACATTGTGGTACCTATCCATTTCCCTATCTACTCTATCAGGCACTATTTACAATAATCCCCAGTGTCCTTTATTTCAAAGCCTCATTGGTCAGCTTATGTACAGGTCCGGTTGTTGGCGGTCTTCACCACCGGCATGGGGTGCAGTCCTTCCTAGGACTGTTTCTTCTGTTAAGTCTCTTTGTAATTCACACAAACTTTCTTCACCAAACAGTATCTGGATACGATCAGTTCCTGTTCAAACAACTCTGGGGGAGAAGTGCTTTTATCTGCGTGTTCCTCAGGAGTCCTTATCTCCCCGTTCAGAATCACTTCTCCGTCTTCAAAGGGTACTTGGTACGGAATGTTTTCAGTCTCTGAGTCTGGTATGTTGTTAAGCACCCATTTATCTTATGGCAAAGGGCACTTCTTCGCATGTGACGCGTGAATCCAGTTCTTTTTACCGTCACACTTTACAGCAGTTTGGGTCACAAGGAGGATTTGGAATGGGCCCTTCCACCTGGGCTCAAGGCTGGGTTTTTTCTGGAAATTTTTCACGAATATCCAGTCCCATGGCCGCAGGGAATGGCTGTCCCCCTCAAACCTTCTGCGTAGTGTCTCCTTGACCTGTTCGTGAATAGAACGCAATTGTTCAGTGAGTTGTACACAATAATCCCAAAATAATGGATAATCAATGTCAGAGAACATCCTTTTCCTAGGCACCCCCCACAAATTAGCTGGTCGCCCCATCACAACCTCGTAAGGCGATACTTTAGCTCTAGAATGTGGTGTATTTCTAATGGATAGCAGTGCTATGGGGAGTGCGTCTGGCCACTTTAACTTTGTCTCAGCACATATCATTGCTATCTTGCTTTTTAGGATACCATTGTAGCGTTCCACTTGGCCTGCTGCTTGTGGATGATAGGCACAATGAAACTTCTGTTGTACTTACAAACCCCTACAGACCAAATCCGTCACCTGTCCGGTAAAATGACTGCCATTGTCACTCCAAATCGTTCGAGGCAAACCATGCCTAGGAAAGTACTCTTTCATCAGTACCTTGGCCGCACTGGCAGCGGAGCAATCAGTCAGTGGATAGGCCTCCACCCATCTACTGAAAGTGCACACCACCACCAGCATGTACCTTTTCTTATTCACTCGTTCCATTTCCACAAAATCCATCTGTAGAACTTCAAATGGTAGGTCTGGGGGTGCAAAGTTTCCTTTGGGAACAAGGGTGCCTTCCCCTACATTGTATGTCTGGCATATTATGCATCTTTGTACATGTGATCGTGCACATTTAGTAATGTTCTTGTTGTACCAGACCTGGTCTAGTGTGTCCACTATACCCTGTGCACTGATGTGAGCTGGCACATGAGCTGAAGTAACAATAGCATTTACATAGGCATCGGGTAACATCCACCTTTTCTTCTTTGTTTTATCCACCCAACACCCTTCTTTGTCCAAAGTTGCAGTATTATGCCATAACTCAAGTTCTTCTGGCGTTGCTGCATCTTGGATGTCTTTTACACTGTCTATTGTCTTATTCATCATGCCTACTTCCGGTGTCCATCTAGCTGTCCCTGCCACATACATGGGTGTCTCTTCACTTTGAGCTGTCTCTTTTGCTACTTGATCAGCCAAGGCATTGCCTCTTCCTACATCATTCTCTATTTTCTTGTGTACTGAACATTTTATCACTACAATCTTACTAGGTAGTGTCAGGGCATTCAATAACCTCACAATCAAATCTCCATGTTGTATTTTTGTTCCGTGTGAAGTCATGAACCCTCTTTCTTTCCACAATTTTCCAAAGGAGTGTGCCACCCCAAAAGCATATTGGCTATCTGTGTAGACATTTACTCTTAATCCCAGGCTTAGTTCATAGGCTCTTGTTAGAGCTATCAATTCTGCCGCTTGTGCAGAGTTTTGAGGTATTTTGTTAGTCTCTACTACTGCCCTGAGTGTAGTGACGCCATATGCAGCAGTAGCCATTCCACTGGGTAGTTTGAAACAAGATCCATCCACAAACAGTTCCCCTTCCCAATCTTTCAGTGCCTGATCAGTAAGGTCAACTCTCCCTTTCGTCTCTTCTTCAGTGGTGATAATGCAGTCGTGAATATGTTTGTCAGAGAGATCTTTGTCTGGGAGGGGTAACATGGTGGCTGGATTCAGGACATTACATCTTCTGATGGTGATATGGGGTGCAAACAGCACCAACTCATACCTGGTCAATCTAGCATTGGTAAGATGTTGAGTCTGTGTTTTGTTTAATAAAACATCTATTGCATGTGGTACCATGACTGTAAATCGGTGGCCCAACACATACCCCTCGCTCTGACTGACGGCAGCTGCAGCAGCCGCTACCGCCCTTAAACACCGAGGCAATGCTCGGGCCACCGGCTCCAGCATGGATGAGAAGTATGCACATGGCCTATTCTTGTCTCCATGCAACTGCGTTAGCAGGGCTAAACTGCATCCTTCCTTTTCATGTACAAAAAGTGTAAACATTTTTTGATAGTCTAGGGTTGCCCATACTGGTGCATTGCACAGGGCCCTCTTCAATTGTTCGAAAGCTTGCTCACATTCCTGTGTCCACTGTGAGGGTACATGTACATCTTTGAGGGTGAGCACTACTAATGGTTTGGCAATCAATGAGAAGAAATGGTTTCTTACCTGTAACTCCAGTTCTCTCGTAGGGGTATTTCCATGATAGTCATAAGCACTGAATAGTTCCGCGCGCCTGCGGGGACCCCGGAGCACTGTTGTGTAGTATATTCTTAAGTGCAATCATCAGCTCCTTGACAAAAAGGTCTGTGAAAAACACTTAAGAATAACAATGTGCAGCCTATGTGAACAGCTACACAGGCCAAATTGTTAGAAGAAAAAAACAGTTGTAGTGTAAATTTCACGTTTAAACCTCTATTTATTCTATAAATACATAAATAAATACATTCTCATATTTTATTTACACCTCTCATGAGAATAAAACAATGTAGGGCAGTGTAGCCCATAGGCTGCCATTATACAGAATGAAAATAGAGCTGTGCCTTTAAGAAAGTAAAGTCTTCCTGTTTCCCATCATGCACAGCAAAAGGCAGTTGCCTCAGTTCTTTTTTGGAGGCTATTAACCTGACATGAAGAAAAAACAAAACATTTGTTGGAGTACCAACCTCCATAATATTCATGTTCTATGTCAACTCCACCGGGGAGGAGGGAGGGTTGCTTATGACTATCATGGAAATACCCCTACGAGAGAACTGGAGTTACAGGTAAGAAACCATTTCTTCTCTCGTAGGGGATTTCCATGTATAGTCATAAGCACTGAATAGAGTAGCAAGCCCATCCCCATAACCGCGGTGGAGTAGATATAAGAATACTGAGAAAAACATGAATCATGCAAACAAATTCTTGAGCAAAGCCTGCCCAACCTGAGCATCTGCCCTAGCGTCTGTATCAAGGCAGTAATGCTTAGTAAAGGTATGGACCGACCTCCAAGTGGCAGCCTTGCATATTTCTGCCAAAGGGACATTTCTCATCAAGGCTACAGTAGCTGCTTTCCCTCTGGTAGAGTGGGCTTTTGGCCTACCACCAAGGGATTTGTTTGCTAACTGATAACATAACATTATACATGAAACAATCCACCTGGATAAAGATTGTTTAGATGTACCCAAACCTGTTCTGATTGGGCCATAGTTAATAAAAAGCTGTTGTGATTTTCGTAAGCTTTTTGTCCTGTCCAAGTAAAATTTCAATACTCTCTTTACATCCAGAGAGTGCAGAGTTCTCTCAGCAGGAGTAGCTGGATTCTGAAAGAAAGTCGGTAATGAAATTGTTTGGTTCACATGGAAGTCGGAGACTACCTTAGGTAAAAATTTTGGATGAGTTCTCATTACCACTTTTGCAGAATGAAAAACCGTGTAGGGTTCCTGAGCGCAAAGGGCCTGGATTTCGCTGACCCTACGCGCTGAAGTGATTGCCACCAGAAAAGCAGCTTTCCATGTGAGATGTTGCAGCGATGCCTTATGTATTGGCTCGAATGGCGGCAGCATCAGACGTGATAAGACAACGTTCAGTTCCCATGGAGGAGAAGGCTTTCTAATGGGGGGAAAAACCTTCTTTAAACCTTCTAGGAAATCCTTAATAATCGGAATCCGAAAAAAGGAAGTTTGTGAAGGACTCTTTCTGTATGCTGTGACAGCCGCCAAGTGAACTTTTATTGACGACAGTTGTAAGCCCGATTTTGCCAAACTTAACAAGTATGGCAGGATAGATTGTTCTCCACAGGAAACCGGGTCAATGTTGTTGTGTAAACACCAAATGCAGAATCTCTTCCACTTGCTTGCATAGGCTGATCGTGTGGAAGGGCGCTTTGCTTCCTTCAGAATTTCCATACAATCCTGAGGTAGGTTCAAGTGTCCATATTGCACTAGCTCAGGAGCCATGCTGCCAAACTCAACGATGAGGGGTTGGGATGAGATATCTGCCCTCTGAACTTCGTGAGAAGGTCCGGACGATATGGTAGCCTGATGTGTGGTTTGAGTGACCGGTGAAGAAGGTCTGGGAACCACCACTGGCGTGGCCACTCCGGAGCAATTAGGATCATTTTGGTCTGAACATTGGACAGCTTCTGGAGGACCGCCGGAATCAGGGGAAGCGGTGGAAAGGCGTAAAGAAATGCTCCTGACCAGCTTATCCACAGGGCATTCCCCAGTGTCCCTGGATGGTAATATCTGGAGGCGAAGTTTTGGCATTTTTTGTTTTCTGGGGTTGCGAATAGGTCTGTAGAGGGGGTACCCCAGAGTGCGAAAATGGAATGAACGACGTCGTCGTGTAGTACCCATTCGTGGTTCTCGTCCATTACCCGACTGAGGGCATCCGCTTGAACATTCTGGATGCCGGGCAGGTGAGTTGCCACTAGTGACAGGTTCCTGGCTAGAAGCCAATGCCAGATTGTCTGAGCCTCTCTGGATAAAATTCTGGACCTGGTGCCTCCTTGTTTGTTCACGTAGTACATAGTGGCCACGTTGTCTGTCTGGAGAAGGAGAGTTTCCGTTCTCAGAGAGGGAAGGAAGGCTTTGAGCGCAAGGTGGACTGCGCGAAGTTCCAGCAGGTTGATGTGATAGAGACTCTCTCTCTGTGACCACTCGCCTTGGACTCGAAGATGTTCCATGTGCGCCCCCCATCCGATCAGTGACGCATCTGTTACGATGGTTTGAGATGGGGGCCGTTGTTGGAACGGAATCCCCACCAAGAGATTGCTGGGTAAACACCACCACTTGAGGGATTGTAGGGTGTGAGGAGAAAGAAGGACTTTGTTCTCCCAATCGTCCCTCAGTTGACACCACTGATCCTCCAGGTTTTCCTGCAATGGTCTCATATGGAGGCGAGCATTGGGAACCAGATGGATACAAGACGCCATCGAGCCCAGTAGAGAAGCTATTATTCTTGCAGTGGCTTGAGGTCTTTCCTGCAGTTGTTTGCACTTCTGGAGAATCGATAACCGTCGTTCCTCCGAAGGAAACACCTTTCCTAGCCTGGTATCTACAATGGCCCCTAAGTAATGCAACCTCTGAACAGGTGTTGCTGTAGATTTCAGGAGATTGACTTGAAGACCAAGTTTTTGCAGCAGTTGTAGAGTCCATTCGAAATGTTGCTGTGTCTCGAGACAACTGGAGGCCTTTATGAGCCAATCGTCTAGATAGGGGTAGACGAATATTCGCTGTTTCCTCAAGTGGGCGGCTACTACCGCCATGCATTTGGAAAAAGTTCTTGGCGCTGATTTTAGGCCGAAAGGTAGAACTGCAAATTGGTAATGGCGTTTTCCGACAGTGAACCTTAGGAATTTTCGATGTTTCTTGGTTACTGGGATGTGAAAGTAAGCGTCGCAAAGATCTATCGCACATAGCCAGTCGCCCTGACGTAGATGTGGATAAATTTGGTGTAAGGCTAACATCCTGAATTTTTCTTTGCGAATCCATTTGTTTGCTGTCCTCAGATCTAAGATGGGACGAAACTCTTGTTTGTCTTTTTTCGGTACAAGGAAATATCTCGAATAAATCCCCTTCCCTTGCTGGCTGATGGGAACGGGTTCTATGGCTCTTTTTTGCAATAGGATATTGACCTCTAACTGTAGAGCTTCGAGATGGCGGTTGGCTGTTTTGGGTGGAACAGATGGTGGAGGACTGGTGAATCTGAGAGCGTAACCATGTCTCACAATATTCAATACCCAGGCGTCTGTTGTGATGCGTAGCCACTCGTCCAGATGATTTGAGATACTTCCCCCTACCGGAGTGGATAACGGAGGAGGGGGAAGCAAAGATTCAGGGCTTAGACGTGGGAGCCTGTCGAGTTGCCTGAGTTTGAGGTGTTGAACGACCCCTTGTCGACCTTCGCTGAGTAGAGAAACCCCTTTGATACTGCTGTTGTTGCTGTTGCTGGGGGCGCGAAGACATCCAGTGTGGCGACTGATACCGGTGGGTGAAAAGTCGTCGTTGATATGGCCGGAAAACCTTTCTTTGTTCTTTCGGTCTTTCCATCCCTACCGCTTTCAAGGTATCTAGTTCAGCTTTCATTCTAGCCATCTCGTCATCGGCATGAGAACCGAACAAGGTGGAGCCCGAGAAAGGCAGGTTTTGTATTCTCTGCTGCGCTTCAGGTTTGAGTGATGTAAGTCTCAACCATGCATGCCTTCTGAGCGCTATCCCGTGTGCATAATTGTGTGCGGATAGCACCGAAGAGTCAGCTGCAGCACTTATAATTTGGTTAGACACCATGGATCCCTCACCCACGACCTCCAGGAAATCTTTCCTTTTATCCTTAGGAAGATGTTCCGCAAACTGTATTAAAGAGTCCCAGAGGGCACGATCGTACCGCCCTAATAACGCAGTAGCGCTGGCTGCCTTCATCGTGACGGCTGCAGTAGAGCATACTTTTCGTCCTGCAGCATCTATCTTTCTGCTCTCTTTATCTGGAGGTGAAGAAGAAGATGGTGAGGTTGAATGCAGTTTCTTTGCCGCTACTATGACCACCGAATCAGGAACTGGGTCCGACCTCAAGAATAGAGGATCTTGTTCTGGTGGACGATATTTTTTAATAAGTCTGGAAGGAGCAGACTTTGTTGCGGCCGGTGCAAGGAAAATATCCATTGCTGGTTCAAGGAGACCTGGAACCAGTGGAAGCAAAGGTCTGGAAGATGTCCTGTGATGCAAGGTCTCGAAGATCACTGACGTCGATGGGGCAGGTACCGCCAGCGGGATGTTCAGCTTGGTTGCCCCTCGTACTAAGACCTCCTGGAACGTATTCACATCATCTATGGGGGACACTCTCGGGGACGGTGAGTCCGATAGGGTTGGAGAGTAGTCCCGTGTAGACGAAGAAGAACGCCTGTGATGTGAATGCTGAGATCTCTGTGGGTCATGACGGTGTCGAGAGGAAGAAGAGCGTCTAGAGGAATGTCCCGAACGTCTTACAGACCGCGTTGGAGTCCTCAAAACAGACTCTACAGGCGGAGCCGGAAGAGGCGCCGTAGGTGTTACCGGCGTCTGTGGCAATGGTGATTGTCGAGGAGAGAGTTGTGGAGACGCTGGAAGGAGGATGATTGAAGCCGAGGATTCTGAGGTTGTATAAACCCTCCTAGGTCTTTTTGATTGTCTCGACGTCGACACACTCCTCGACGTCGAAGTACGGTGACGGCGAGTGTCCTTCGCCGTCGATTCTTCTCGCCGTTGAGAATCTCTCGACGACGACCCTCGACGTCGCCGTGATGACGGTGAACGTCTACGACGTCGAGCACCCCTCGACGTTGATCGATCTCGCCGTTTCGACGGCGAACCGGATTCAGATCTCCTCGACGTGGAACGTCCTCGCCGTGTCGACGGTGACCCAGATCTCGACGGCGAAAGTCCACGCCGTCTCGACGGCGAAATCGTCGTCGACGGCGAGCGATGTCTCTTTCTCGCCGGCGAACCACTCCTCGACGGCGAGCATGTTGGCGCCGTTCCTTGCCTCGACGTCGACGCCCTCGACGTCGTCGGAGACCTGTGCCGTTTTTGAGCCGGTCTGGTCGGAGTTATAGAGGAACCAGTGTGAGCCCTGGTAGAAGACTGACCTTCTCCTCGCTCTGTGGTAGAATGACCACTTTTCCTCCTGTCCTCTTTCGCCTGGAGTCGGATCTTCTCCCTGTCACGAAGGGTCCTTCTGGAGAAGGTTTTGCAGATGTCACACGACTCCGGTTTGTGGCTGGATGGAAGGCAAATTATGCAGACCCGATGTGGATCTGTTTTGGCCTTTTTTCTGCCACAAGAAGGACATTTGTCAAACAGTGAAGGCATTTCTGAAGTAGAAAAACCTCAAAATTCTGTCAGAATCTAACAGAAAAAAGCAGAAAATTATCACTCAATGTTAAAAACGTCGAGTGAAAATGAAATTCAAAAGATTTTAAATGAATTTCTGTCACAAAAGGATTTTGTGAGGTAGAGCTCAATGCTTCAGGGTCCTGTCAGAAAGGAGCCGGAAAAAAGAACTGAGGCAACTGCCTTTTGCTGTGCATGATGGGAAACAGGAAGACTTTACTTTCTTAAAGGCACAGCTCTATTTTCATTCTGTATAATGGCAGCCTATGGGCTACACTGCCCTACATTGTTTTATTCTCATGAGAGGTGTAAATAAAATATGAGAATGTATTTATTTATGTATTTATAGAATAAATAGAGGTTTAAACGTGAAATTTACACTACAACTGTTTTTTTCTTCTAACAATTTGGCCTGTGTAGCTGTTCACATAGGCTGCACATTGTTATTCTTAAGTGTTTTTCACAGACCTTTTTGTCAAGGAGCTGATGATTGCACTTAAGAATATACTACACAACAGTGCTCCGGGGTCCCCGCAGGCGCGCGGAACTATTCAGTGCTTATGACTATACATGGAAATCCCCTACGAGAGAAATGTTGTATCCACTGTCTACAGTATGAGGTAATTCCTATGAAGCCTCTCACCTCTCTCTGTGTGGTGGGTCTGTGTAAGGCACCAATGACTGAAATTCTTTGTGGATCAAGTCGTTTACGCCCCTTTGACAGGAGGTGCCCTAAGTAGGAGACCTCCTGTTGACAGAATTGCAATTTGGAAAGGGATACTTTGTGACCAAACGTGGACAGATGTGTCAGAACCTGTAGTGTCAACTTTTTGCATTGTTCTAGGGTGTCACCCGCCACCATTATATAACCAATATATTGCAATAATACTGTGCCTTCAGGGAGCAGTAAGGAATCTAACTGACCTTTCAACACCTGGGAGAATATGGACGGACTTTCTGTATACCCCTGAGGAGCTCTACAAAATGTATAACATTTATATCTTAGGGTAAAGGAGAACAAATATTGACTTTCATCATCAATAGGAATGCTGAAGAAGGTATTCTTAAGATCGATGACTAAGAAGTATTTGGCTGTGGGTGGAATCATGTTGAATAATGTAGTGACATCAGGGACAACAGGGAACTGTGGTACTACAATTTTATTAATGTCACGCAGATCAATAACTAATCTGTATTCAGATGGAGCATCAGGTGCCGTTTTCTTCTCAACAGGGAGTAGAGGGCTGTTACATGGGCTTCCAAAACTTCCTTCTATTATTCCCTGGCGCAGCATGTGTTGAACGACTTAAAACAGCCCTTCCTCTACCTCAGGGGTAGCTTATATGGGGAATCCGATGTAGAGGAGCTCCATCCCTTACTCTTATTTTAACAGGATCAGTACCAACGTAATTTTTGTCTGCGGCCCACAAGGAAGTATTAATGGAGCGCAGCTCTGGGTGTGTGTCTAGGAGGGATTACACTGTATAGTTGCATGAGGCAGCCTGTATGGTGGGGTTGGCTATGGTAACATACACACCATCTGGGGAACAATGTATGTGGGCATGCAACTTTTTTAGGAGATCCAACCGAGCAAATTCTCATGGCAACCTTCAGTGAGTACTAAAGAGTGCGGGACAGAAAATGGTCCTACAGTAATGTCAAGGGGCTTGGAGATGCGGCTGTGTACTGGAGTTCCTGCAAACCCAAGCAAAATATCTGTAGACCCAGAGAGGGTCGCCCCAGGGAGAGAGTTGCGCATTGCTGAAGTGTGTGTGGCGCCAGTATCTAACAGGAACGGATGATCCCTATCTTCAACATGCACAGGTACATAGGGTTCTCGCTGATCAACAGGTATGGCCACTCTCCCATTACCCTGACTTGGGCATCCCTATGACATATAGTCAGTATAGTCATCCACAGTGTAGGAAGTGTCAAAGAAATTGTTGCGTGGCTGTTGGTGTTCAGCATGTGATTTGAAATCTCGTCTGGTAACTCCCCCCCTATTGACTGTCTGGTATCCTCGGCCATTTCCTCTCTGACTGTGCTGTGCAGTCCCCTGTAAATCTGGGCAAGCGTCTTTCCAATGTCGCTCCTTTTTGCAATAGGCACAAGTGTTTGGGCCAATTGTTCTCAGTCCCTGTCGCGCCGGGGCCACTGAGTGTCCCCGACCAACCCCTCTACCACGTCCTCTACCTCTCTGTCCCATATTATTACCTTGATACTGTTGAGGAAATGCCTATACAATAAGCGCTTTTGTCTTTAAATCCTTCATTTTTCTATCTGTATGTTCTTTTCTAGCTTTAGACATATTTTTTGTTGGCCACGTACTCTCAGTTGTTTTAATAGCATCACAGACATCCTTCTGTAAGTTGGTTACAAATTTATCAGCAAACATTTGTTGTCCTGTTTGTGTGTTAAGGTCCTGTCCACTAAAGGAGCGGAATATGCACTCAAATCTAGAGAAAAAATCTGACTCCTCCTCTTCTACCTTCTGCTTACAGGCAGCTATTTTATCCCAATCTACATGTGTGCGGGGTACTATGGTCTGAAGGTGTTTGATAATGAGCGCGGGTAACACACAAAGACGGTCACTGGGTAGGGTGCCTGGTTCTTGCGTGGTGTCATCATGTTCTAGCTCTGCCCAAGAAGCCCCAAATATATTGGCATCATTCACTCTCTTTATTTGTTGCCAAAGGGTGAGCAGGAGTAAGGTACCAAAGAACATCTCTAAATCTTTAAATGTCATTATGGCCATACTGCTGGCAGCCTCTAATACCTTGTAAAACAAAGTGGGACTTTTTCTGTAATCAGGAAGACTTTTCCTGATACTGAGAAGTTCAGAACGCTGCCAAGGGGTATGTACATACTGGTGAACAAAACTTCTACTGTTGCGTCAGCTCTAGGGTTAAGTTCATGCATGGGGAGTTGGGTACTCTTTTCCCTTATAGTCTGAGCATATGTGAGACATCGTGACAAAGCATTGCATCTGTCTGTTAGTCCATCCTCACCCTATACAGGCTGTATTTATCAATCTGTATGTCTACCGGGAACTCAATGTGTGCTTTCTTATACAAGTCCCGCAATATATCAAGCATATGGCTAAGTACACTACCCTGCTGGGCCCTATTGTAATTTTTAAAATGATGAACCATTTTGGCCACTGATTTTTTACTTGTCCTACTCATCCAGTCTCTGGCAATATCAGGGAGGCACAGCTTGTGTGTGTGGGACCTAGAAGCCCGGTGTGTGCACAAGTCCTCTTGGCTCAGTTTAAGTGTGGGAAAATCTATATCAAGGTCAATTTTTTTGTGGCAGAGAGTTGGGTGCGAAGTTGCTCCCCAAGAAGAAGATCTGTGTCTGGTTGGAGACGGGACAGTATGGTTGGAACTAGTGGCAGTAGAAGAAGAGGGGTTGCTAGTGGTAGTCGTCGTGGAAGGTGTAGAAGAGGCTGAAGTAACGCTATATGTTAGAGGTGGCTGAGAATGAGCCGTCATGGCCACATTGTGTCGCCATCTTGGGCCTGTACATTGACAATTTCATTTTGATTGGGAGGGGGCGCATGAATTATAACAGGAGCGTAAGGTGGAGGGTTATCAAGGAGATGTTGCAACAACGGGTCAGGGGGTGTTGAATGATCTTCTTCTTTTAATTTTTGGGGCACTGAGGGATACATCTTACTTGTAGCCATAATGAACTCTCTATTCTCCTCCTCTATATTCTGTGCTCTTTGTGTGTGAGTGTAATCTGTAAGTTTTTGAGCTGGGGACTTATTTTGTTCTTTTGTTCGTTCTTTCATTTCCCTCATCCTAACCTTTCTTGCTTCCTTTTCCCATGTACGATAACTATCCCACATGGCCCGCACTTTCTGTTTATTCAACATTTGCTCAAGATAATAAAGTTTATCATCATCCCAAGAGCCATTTAATGGCCATTGCTTTTTCCCTCCTTTCCTTGTATATTTGTGCCATAATGGGCCCCAGAGGTTCGGGCCTGCACCATATTTTTTTACCACCAACCAAGCCGGACTTCCCTCAACTGGCACAGGTATTGACTCATCCAGACTGAGGGACCCGAAACAAAAACAACAACAACATTTAGAAATGCATTTCTTGAGCTTACTCATCCTTATCCTAAAAGCGGATAGTGGGAATGAGAAGGTATTTTTACCAAATCAAATTGCCTAGGTCAGCAATATCTAAAAACCAAGTATTCAAGACGTCAAGAAACAAAATCACCCAAAGAGGGTACAAAGGGACATAGAACAGTCTCACCAAGAAGATGCAGTCAAGTTGCGCAGTCAAGTCAGGGGCCGGGTCTTCGTATTCTCAAGACGCAATATTGTCTGCCTTCCTGCTGGTTCTCAGTGGAAGAAATTCTTTACAGATGGATGGATGTTGGGAACGTTGGATGGCAGCTGCAAGAAACACGTCTTTTGGCAGGGGCCCCCACGATCTGCGGTCTCCAGTCTTCTTCGTCTGTCACAGGCTTCTTAGACTGTCGAATTTCTTGCCATGAGATCTCAGCATTGCCTCCATTTGTAGGGGCTAAATTTCCCCAGGGTGTCTTCCATTAGGAGAGACCACCAACTATTTACTCAATAGAATACGAAGAGTCAGCATTGGTCTTAAGTTTCATCAGTTTAATCGCTGCAGCGGGTTACAGGCACAGGAGCACTTGCGGCTCCTCGTGCAAAGCAGTAGCAACCCCCAACCCATCTCCCTGGTCAGCTTTATACTGTAAATTCCACCTCCCTCCCCCTGCGTGCATGCTTAGTTAAGTCGACATATGTGCATAACCCTTACCTTAACAAGTTTAGCAAGATCAGAAGGATGCAGGTTGCAAAAAATAACAGAAACGGTTTCAACTGACAGGATACAGATCACATCTTGTTGGACAACATTTCACAACCTGACATGGTATAGGGGATGTCTCCACTGAGGCGCCTGCAGTTAACAAGCCACAGATAACATCTCTAGGCCTTGAGTGTGACCAAACAAGAATTTCTGAGAAAAGCAAGTCAAAAGGTCAAACAGAAAGAAACTGTCATTGTATAGAAAAAATGCAGGTCTGCACGTAATCCATACATTAAAGAGAGTGACATGTTGCACAAATGAAGCCCTCATGTCAAGTTAAGAATTACGGTTTCCACAAAGATACTCTGCAATGGAGAAAGTACTAATACCATCCACCAACATCTAAATCGGGTCTTAAGTTTAAATATGTCATCCATACTGCTAAAACATTATGAAATAAGTTGAAAAAGTCTTACCCAAACAGGACACCAGCAGTGGCAAAAACAACAAAAAAGTGTTGAAAATGAAAATAAAAAAGACTTCCATCCCATACAAGTCAATGTAAAAAAACTATTTTATTTATTAACGTTTCTAACATATGAAATAACATGTAAAAATTGTAATAAATGTTCCTATGCTTAAAAAATAGTACAAAACATATGTATATCATGTATTAAACATATGAGAAAAATATCTAACCAATTTTTTAGTACTTCTTTAATATGAAGAATGTAAAGCATATGTTTGTTAAAAATTACTGTACAACATGTTTATTGAAATCGTATAACTACAAATAAAAGACAATAAGTTACTTATCTGTAACTGTGATTCTCCAGTTCTCCAGTACTGGTATCTATCGGAGATTCACAAGCTTGAATTATTCCCTGTTGTCGAAGTGGAAGTTCCACGGTACAATAATAAAGCAGTATGTTTCATTATCATAGGCTATAATGGTACTGAACAATCACTTTAATAGCCTATCTATGTCCTTTTTAAAAAAGGACCACATTTGAACCATAACCAGTCAGGCGATAGCACCCTGCAGAACACTCCCAAGAGCATAAGTGAGAAATAAATCACAAGCTATAAGTGGAGTGTAGGAAAATACCATCTTGCCTGGCATGTTACCCCCATTTTTCACTGTATATATGTTGTTTTAGTTGTATGTGTCACTGGGACCCTGCCAGCCAGGGCCCCAGTGCTCTTAATGTGTGCCTGAATGTGTTACCTGTGTTATGACTAACTGTCTCACTGAGGCTCTGCTAATCAGAACCTCAGTGGTTATGCTCTCTCATTTCTTTCAAATTGTCACTAACAGGCTAGTGACCAATTTACCAATTTATATTGGCTTACTGGAACACGCTTATAATTCCCTAGTATATGGTACTGAGGTACCCAGGGTATTGGGGTTCCAGGAGATCCCTATGGGCTGCAGCATTTCTTTTGCCACCCATAGGGAGCTCTGACAATTCTTACACAGGCCTGCCACTGCAGCCTGAGTGAAATAACGTCCACGTTATTTCACAGCCATTTTACACTGCACTTAAGTAACTTATAAGTCACCTATATGTCTAACCTTTACCGGGTAAAGGTTGGGTGCTAAGTTACTTAGTGTGTGGGCACCCTGGCACTAGCCAAGGTGCCCCCACATTGTTCAGGGCCAATTCCCCAGACTTTGTGAGTGCGGGGACACCATTACACGCGTGCACTACATATAGGTCACTACCTATATGTAGCTTCACAATGGTAACTCTGAATATGGCCATGTAACATGTCTATGATCATGGAATTGCCCCCTCTATACCATCCTGGCATAGTTGGCACAATCCCATGATCCCAGTGGTCTGTAGCACAGACCCTGGTACTGCCAAGCTGCCTTTCCCGGGGTTTCACTGCAGCTGCTGCCAACCCCTCAGACAGGCTTCTGCCCTCCTGGGGTCCAGCCAGGCCTTGCCCAGGATGGCAGAACAAAGGACTTCCACTGAGAGAGGGTGTTACACCCTCTCCCTTTGGAAAATGGTGTGAAGGCAGGGGAGGAGTAGCCTCCCCCAGCCTCTGGAAATGCTTTCATGGGCACACATGGTGCCCATTTCTCCATAAGCCAGTCTACACCGGTTCAGGGACCCCTTAGCCCTGCTCTGGCGTGAAACTGGACAAAGGAAAGGGGAGTGACCACTCCCCTGACCTGCACCTCCCCTGGGAGGTGTCCAGAGCTCCTCCAGTGTGCTCCAGACCTCTGCCATCTTGGAAACAGAGGTGCTGCTGGCACACTGGACTGCTCTGAGTGGCCAGTGCCATCAGGTGACGTCAGAGACTCCTTCTGATAGGCTCCTTCAGGTGTTGCTAGCCTATCCTCTCTCCTAGGTAGCCAAACCCTCTTTTCTGGCAATTTAGGGTCTCTGTCTCTTGGGATTCCTTAGATAACGAATGCAAGAGCTCATCCGAGTTCCTCTGCATCTCTCTCTTCACCTTCTGCCAAGGAATCGACTGCTGACCGCGCTGGAAGCCTGCAAAACTGCAACAAAGTAGCAAAGACGACTACTGCAACTCTGTAACGCTGATCCTGCCGCATTCTCGTCTGTTTTCCTGGTGGTGCATGCTGTGGGGGTAGTCTGCCTCCTCTCTGCACTAGAAGCTCCAAAGAAATCTCCTGTGGGTCGATGGAATCTTCCCCTTTCAACCGCAGGCACCAAAGAACTGCATCACCGGCACCTTGGGTCTCCTCTCAGCACGACGAGCGAGGTCCCTTGAATCCAGCAACTCTGTCCAAGTGACTCCCACAGTCCAGTGACTATTCAGTCCAAGTTTGGTGGAGGTAAGTCCTTGCCTCCCCACGCCAGACTGCATTGCTGGGAACCGCGACTTTTGCAGCTACTCCGGCCTCCGTGCACTTCCGGCGGAAATCCTTTGTGCACAGTCCAGCCTGGGTCCACGGCACTCTAACCTGCATTGCACGACCTCCTAAGTTGTCCTCCGGCGACTCCTTTGTGCGACTTCGGGTGAGCACCGTTTCACGCATCCTCGTAGTGCCTGTTTCTGGCACTTCTGCGGGTGCTGCCTGCTGCTGAGAGGGCTCCTTGTCTTGCTTGACGCCCCCTCTGTCCCCTGACGCAATTGCCGACATCCTGGTCCCTCCTGGGCCACAGCAGCATCCAAAAACACTAACCGCACGATTTGCAGCTAGCAAGGCTTGTTGGCGGTCTTTCGGCGGGAAAACACTTCTGCACGACTCTCCACGGCGTGAGGGATCCGTCCTCCCAAGGCGAAGTCTCTAGCCCTTGTCGTTCCTGCAGAAACCTAAGCTTCTACTGTCCAGTAGCAGCTTCTTTGCACCCACAGCTGGCATTTCCTGGGCATCTGCCCATTTCCGACTTGCTTGTGACTTTTGGACTTGGTCCCCTTGTTCCACAGGTACCCACGACTGGAAATCCATCGTTGTTGCATTGTTGGTTTGTGTCTTTCCTGCAGAAGTCCCCTATCACGACTTCTATGTCCTTTGGGGAACTTTAGTGCAATTTGCACTCACTTTTCAGGGTCTTGGGGTGGGCTATTTTTCTAGCCCTTACTATTTTCTACTAGTCCCAGCGACCCTCTACAAGGTCACATAGGTTTGGGGTCCATTCGTGGTTCGCATTCCACTTTTGGAGTATATGGTTTGTGTTGCCCCTATCCCTATGTGTCTCCATTGCATCCTATTGTAACTATACATTGTTTTCACAGTTTTCTAATACTATTACTGCATATTTTGGTATTGTGTACATATATCTTGTGTATATTTGCTATCCTCATACTGAGGGTACTCACTGAGATACTTTTGGCATATTGTCATAAAAATAAAGTACCTTTATTTTTAGTATATCTGTGTATTGTGTTTTCTTATGATATTGTGCATATGACACTAGTGGTACTGTAGGAGCTTCACTCGTTTCCTAGTTCAGCCTAAGCTGCTCTGCTAAGCTACCATTATCTATCAGCCTATGCTGCTAGACACCCTATACACTAATAAGGGATAACTGGGCCTGGTGCAAGGTGCAAGTACCCCTAGGTACTCACTACAAGCCAGTCCAGCCTCCTACATTGGTTGTGCAGCGGTGGGATAAGTGCTTTGAGACTACTTACTACTCTTGTCATTCTACTTTTCATAAGAGAAAAATATACAAAACAAGTTCAGTGTATGTACACATAACTAAAAAGTTTTGCATTTCCTCTTTTCACTCTTTTCTAAAGTGCTGAAAAGTACTTCTAAACTTTCTAAAAGTTCTTAAAAGTTTTAAAAGTTTTTTTTTCTGTCTTTCTAAAAGCTCTAAAAACTTTTTTTTTCACTTTTTCTGTCACTTAAACTCTTTCTATAATGTCTGGCACAGGCCAAAATGTTGATCTGTCCAAACTTGCATATGACCACCTTAGCTGGAAAGGAGCAAGGAGTCTCTGTGTAGAAAGAGGTTTGAGTGTAGGGAAGAATCCTTCCTTGGAATTATTGCTTAACATGCTTAGAGAACAAGATAAGGCCAAAAGGGCCCCATCTGTTAAAAAAGTAGCTAATGGTTCCCAATTTGATCCAGGGACACCCCTAGGAAAAGATTCAGGAAAGAAACTTCAGAGCCTGCCCATTACTAGACAGTCTAGCATAGTTGGTACTAATGTAGAGTCACACCATACAGATAGTGTTGTCTCACATCATAGCAAGAGCATTCATTGTCACCACAGTAGAAGTGATGTTTCTGTTAACCAAGCTGTTAGGGTGCCTTCTGTAAGGGACAGGTCTCCTTCTGTCCATTCTCATCATACTTCTGTTTCAAGATATGTCCCTCCCACCCACCCTGATGACAGATTGTTAGAAAGGGAGCTCAATAGATTGAGAGTGGAACAAACCAGACTGAAGCTCAAGAAGCAACAGCTGGATTTGGATAGACAGACTTTAGAAGTAGAGAAGGAGAGACAGAAGTTGGGTTTAGAAACCCATGGTGGCAGCAGCAGTATTCCCCATAGTCATCCTGCAAAAGAGCATGATTCCAGGAATCTGCACAAGATAGTTCCCCCTTATAAGGAGGGGGATGACATTAACAAGTGGTTTGCTGCACTTGAGAGGGCCTGTGCTGAACAGGATGTCCCTCAAAGGCAGTGGGCTGCTATCCTATGGCTATCATTTAGTGGAAAAGGTAGGGATAGGCTCCTTACTGTGAAAGAAAGTGAAGCTAATGATTACAAAGTTCTTAAGAATGCACTCCTGGATGGTTATGGCTTAACCACTGAACAATACAGGATAAAGTTCAGAGAGACCAAAAAGGAGTCTTCACAAGACTGGGTTGATTTCATTGACCATTCAGTGAAGGCCTTGGAGGGGTGGTTACATGGCAGTAAAGTTACTGATTATGACAGCCTATATAACTTGATCCTGAGAGAGCATATTCTTAATAATTGTGTGTCTGATTTGTTGCACCAGTACTTGGTGGACTCTGATCTGACCTCTCCCCAAGAATTGGGAAAGAAGGCAGACAAATGGGTCAGAACAAGGGTGAACAGAAAAGTTCATACAGGGGGTGACAAAGATGGCAACAAGAAGAAGGATGGTAAGTCTTCTGACAAGGGTGGAGACAAGTCTAAAAATGAGTCTTCATCAGGCCCACAAAAACACTCTGGTGGGGGTGGTGGGCCCAAATCCTCTTCTAATCAAAACAAAGAAAAGAAACCATGGTGCTATTTATGTATAATAAAAGGCCATTGGACAACAGATCCCAGTTGTCCAAAGAAAAGCACCAAGCCTCCTACCACTACAACCCCTACTGCTACACCTAGTGTCCCTACTAATAGCAGTGGTGGTGGGAGCAAACCTACTAATAGCCAATCCAAGGGAGTAGCTGGGCTCACTTTTGGTAACTTAGTTGGGGTTGGTCTGATTAGGGAGACCACAGAGGCTGTGTTAGTCTCTGAGGGGGCTATTGATTTAGCCACCTTGGTTGCTTGTCCCCTTAACATGGATAAGTACAAGCAACTACCCCTAATAAATGGTGTTGAGGTTCAGGCCTACAGGGACACAGGTGCCAGTGTCACAATGGTGATAGAGAAACTGGTCCACCCTGAACAACACCTACTTGGTCGCCAGTACCAAGTAACCGATGCTCACAACAACACACTTAGCCACCCCATGGCTGTTGTAAATCTCAACTGGGGGGGGGGGGTTACTGGTCCAAAGAAAGTTGTGGTAGCCACAGATTTACCTGTAGACTGTCTACTAGGAAATGATTTGGAGACATCAGCCTGGTCAGATGTGGAGTTGGAGGCCCATGCAGCAATGCTGGGCATCCTAGGGCATATTTTTGCTTTAACCAGGGCTCAGGCCAAAAACCAAAAGGACAGGGTGACTTGGATCCTGGAACAATGGACCAAGTGCTCCCTGAAGCAAGGGCTAGTAGAAGTAAAGCACTTCCTACTATCCCTCCCTCTACAGTGGATTCTACTTCTGAGGAAGAAGAATTTCCACCCTGTGCAGAACCTACACCAGAGGAGCTGGAAGCAGACACTGCTGAGCTTTTGGGTGAAGGGGGGCCTGCCAGGGAGGAGCTGAGTGTGGCACAGCAAACCTGTCCCACACTAGAGGGTCTCAGACAGCAAGCTGTCAAACAAGCTAATGGGGATGTCAGTGACTCTCACAGAGTTTACTGGGAGGACAACCTCTTGTACACTGAAGCAAGGGATCCTAAACCTGGAACTGCCAGGAGGTTAGTGATTCCTCAGGAGTACAGAAAGTTCCTCCTAACTCTAGCCCACGACATTCCCCTAGCTGGACATCTGGGACAAATGAAAACTTGGGACAGGCTTGTTCCCTTGTTTCACTGGCCTAGAATGTCTTAGGACACAAAAGAATTGTGTAAGTCCTGTGAAACCTGTCAAGCCAGTGGCAAGACAGGTGGCACTCCAAAGGCACCCCTTATTCCACTGCCTGTGGTTGGGGTTCCCTTTGAAAGGGTAGGGGTTGACATAGTTGGCCCCCTTGACCCTCCTACTGCTTCAGGCAATAGGTTTATCTTAGTGGTAGTGGACCATGCCACAAGATATCCTGAAGCAATTCCTTTAAGGACCACTACAGCACCTGCAGTGGCAAAGGCCCTCCTGGGAATATTTTCTAGGGTGGGCTTCCCAAAGGAAGTAGTATCAGACAGAGGAAGCAATTTCATGTCTGCTTACTTAAAGGCCATGTGGAAAGAGTGTGGTGTGACTTACAAGTTCACTACACCCTATCATCCACAAACAAATGGACTGGTGGAGAGATTTAACAAAACTCTCAAAGGCATGATTATGGGTCTCCCTGAAAAACTCCGCAGGAGATGGGATATCCTGTTACCATGCCTCCTTTTTGCCTACAGGGAGGTACCCCAGAAAGGAGTGGGCTTCAGCCCCTTTGAACTCCTCTTTGGACACCCTGTTAGGGGTCCACTAACACTTGTCAAGGAGGGTTGGGAACAACCTTTAAAAGCTCCAAAACAAGATATTGTGGATTATGTACTTGGCCTCAGATCAAGGATGGCTGAGTACATCAAAAAGGCCAGTAAAAACCTTCAGGCCAGCCAAGAGCTCCAAAAGCAATGGCATGACCAGAAGGCTGTTTTGGTTCAGTACAAACCAGGACAGAAAGTGTGGGTCTTGGAGCCTGTGGCCCCAAGAGCACTCCAAGATAAATGGAGTGGACCCCACACAATTGTTGAGAAAAAGGGTGAAGTCACCTACTTAGTTGACTTAGGCACTGCCAGGAGTCCCCTTAGGGTGCTCCATGTCAATCGCTTAAACCCTACTATGACAGGGCTATTCTCACCCTGCTCATGGCAACTGATGAGGGACAGGAAGAAGACAGTGATCCTCTACCTGATCTCTTCTCTTCCACATAACTAGATGCTCTTGTGGAAGGTGTAGTTTTGGCTGATTGTCTTACTGCTGAGCAGAAAGACCATTGCATAAATCTCCTGGGTCAGTTTTCTGAACTCTTCTCTACTGTGCCAGGTACCACTTCTTGGTGTGAGCACCCTATAGATACTGGAGACAGCTTGCCTGTCAAAAGTAAAATCTATAGGCAGCCTGACCATGTCAGGGACTGCATAAAGCAAGAGGTGCAGAAAATGTTAGATCTGGGAGTGGTTGAGCACTCTGAAAGTCCATGGGCTTCTCCTGTGGTACTTGTACCAAAACCTCATTCCAAGGATGGAAAGAAAGAAATGCGGTTTTGTGTTGACTACAGAGGTCTCAACCAGGTAACCAAAACTGATGCTCACCCTATACCCAGGGCAGATGAGCTCATAGATACACTGGCATCTGCCAAGTATCTAAGCACTTTTGATTTGACTGCAGGGTACTGGCAGATCAAATTATCAGAAGATGCTAAACCTAAAACTGCATTTTCAACCATTGGAGGCCATTACCAATTCACAGTAATGCCTTTTGGATTGAAAAATGCACCTGCCACTTTTCAGAGGTTGGTGAACACAGTCCTGCAAGGGCTGGAAGCTTTTAGTGCAGCATATCTGGACGATATAGCTGTCTTTAGCTCCAGTTGGGATGATCACCTGGTCCACCTATGGAAAGTTTTAGAGGCCCTGCAAAAGGCAGGCCTCACTATCAAGGCTTCAGAGTGCCAGATAGGGCAGGGGAAGGTGGTTTATCTGGGACACCTTGTTGGTGGGGAACAGATTGCACCACTTCAGGGGAAAATCCAAACTATTATAGATTGGGTTCCCCCTAATACTCAGACTCAGGTGAGAGCCTTCCTAGGCCTCACTGGGTATTACAGGAGGTTCATTAAGAACTATGGCTCCATTGCAGCCCCTCTTAATGACCTCACATCCAAAAAGATGCCTAAAAAGGTATTATGGACAGCAAACTGTCAGAAAGCTTTTGAGGAGCTGAAGCAGGCCATGTGCTCTGCACCTGTCCTGAAAAGCCCTTGTTACTCTAAAACATTCTATGTCCAGACTGATGCATCCGAATTAGGAGTAGGGGCAGTCCTATCACAACTTAAGTCTGAGGGCCAGGATCAACCTGTTGCTTTTATTAGTAGAAGGTTGACCCCTAGAGAAAAGCGTTGGTCTGCCATTGAGAGGGAGGCCTTTGTTGTGGTCTGGGCACTGAAGAAGTTGAGGCTATACCTGTTTGGCACTCACTTCATTGTTCAGACAGACCACAAACCTCTACTTTGGGTAAAACAAATGAAAGGTGAAAATCCTAAATTGTTGAGGTGGTCCATATCCCTACAGGGAATGGACTATACAGTGGAACATAGACCTGGGAGTAGCCACTCCAATGCAGATGGACTCTCCAGATATTTCCACTTAGACAATGAAGACTCATCAGGTCATGGCTAGTCTTATTGTCCTTCGTTTGGGGGGGGGTTTGTGTAGGAAAGTACCATCTTGCCTGGCATGTTACCCCCATTTTTCACTGTATATATGTTGTTTTAGTTGTATGTGTCACTGGGACCCTGCCAGCCAGGGCCCCAGTGCTCTTAATGTGTGCCTGAATGTGTTACCTGTGTTATGACTAACTGTGTCACTGAGGCTCTGCTAATCAGAACCTCAGTGGTTATGCTCTCTCATTTCTTTCAAATTGTCACTAACAGGCTAGTGACCAATTTACCAATTTCTATTGGCTTACTGGAACACCCTTATAATTCCCTAGTATATGGTACTGAGGTACCCAGGGTATTGGGGTTCCAGGAGATCCCTATGGGCTGCAGCATTTCTTTTGCCACCCATAGGGAGCTCTGACAATTCTTACACAGGCCTGCCACTGCAGCCTGAGTGAAATAACGTCCACGTTATTTCACAGCCATTTTACACTGCACTTAAGTAACTTATAAGTCACCTATATGTCTAACCTTTACCTGGTAAAGGTTGGGTGCTAAGTTACTTAGTGTGTGGGCAACCTGGCACTAGCCAAGGTGCCCCCACATTGTTCAGGGCCAATTCCCCGGACACCATTACACGCGTGCACTACATATAGGTCACTACCTATATGTAGCTTCACAATGGTAACTCCGAATATGGCCATGTAACATGTCTATGATCATGGAATTGCCCCCTCTATACCATCCTGGCATAGTTGGCACAATCCCATGATCCCAGTGGTCTGTAGCATAGACCCTGATACTGCCAAGCTGCCTTTCCCGGGGTTTCACTGCAGCTGCTGCTGCTGCCAACCCCTCACACAGGCTTCTGCCCTCCTGGGGTCCAGCCAGGCCTGGCCCAGGATGGCAGAACAAAGGACTTCCTCTGAGAGAGGGTGTTACACCCTCTCCCTTTGGAAAATGGTGTGAAGGCAGGGGAGGAGTAGCCTCCCCCAGCCTCTGGAAATGCTTTCATGGGCACACATGGTGCCCATTTCTGCATAAGCCAGTCTACACCGGTTCAGGGACCCCTTAGCCCTGCCCTGGCGCGAAACTGGACAAAGGAAAGGGGAGTGACCACTCCCCTGACCTGCACCTCCCCTGGGAGGTGTCCAGAGCTCCTCCAGTGTGCTCCAGACCTCTGCCATCTTGGAAACAGAGGTGCTGCTGGCACACTGGACTGCTCTGAGTGGCCAGTGCCATCAGGTGACGTCAGAGACTCCTTCTGATAGGCTCCTTCAGGTGTTGCTAGCCTATCCTCTCTCCTAGGTAGCCAAACCCTCTTTTCTGGCTATTTAGGGTGTCTGTCTCTTGGGATTCCTTAGATAACGAATGCAAGAGCTCATCCGAGTTCCTCTGCATCTCTCTCTTCACCTTCTGCCAAGGAATCGACTGCTGACCGTGCTGGAAGCCTGCAAAACTGCAACATAGTAGCGAAGACGACTACTGCAACTCTGTAACGCTGATCCTGCCGCCTTCTTGACTGTTTTCCTGGTGGTGCATGCTGTGGGGGTAGTCTGCCTCCTCTCTGCACTAGAAGCTCCGAAGAAATCTCCTGTGGGTCGATGGAATCGTCCCCCTGCAACCGCAGGCACCAAAGAACTGCATCACCGGTACCTTGGGTCTCCTCTCAGCACGACGAGCGAGGTCCCTTGAATCCAGCAACTCTGTCCAAGTGACTCCCACAGTCCAGTGACTCTTCAGTCCAAGTTTGGTGGAGGTAAGTCCTTGCCTCCCCACGCCAGACTGCATTGCTGGGAACCGCGACTTTTGCAGCTACTCCGGCCTCCGTGCACTTCCGGCGGAAATCCTTTGTGCACAGTCCAGCCTGGGTCCACGGCACTCTAACCTGCACTGCACGACCTCCTAAGTTGTCCTCCGGCGACGTGGGACTCCTTTGTGCGACTTCGGGTGAGCACCGTTTCACGCATCCTCGTAGTGCCTGTTTCTGGCACTTCTGTGGGTGTTGCCTGCTGCTGAGAGGGCTCCTTGTCTTGCTCGACGCCCCCTCTGTCCCCTGACGCAATTGGCGACATCCTGGTCCCTCCTGGGCCACAGCAGCATCCAAAAACACTAACCGCACGATTTGCAGCTAGCAAGGCTTGTTGGCGGTCTTTCGGCGGGAAAACACTTCTGCACGACTCTCCACGGCGTGAGGGATCCGTCCTACAAAGGGGAAGTCTCTAGCCCTTGTCGTTCCTGCAGAAACCTAAGCTTCTACTGTCCAGTAGCAGCTTCTTTGCACCCACAGCTGGCATTTCCTGGGCATCTGCCCATCTCCGACTTGCTTGTGACTTTTGGACTTGGTCCCCTTGTTCCACAGCTCCCCACGACTGGAAATCCATTGTTGTTGCATTGTTGGTTTGTGTCTTTCCTGCAGAATTCCCCTATCACGACTTCTATGTCCTTTGGGGAACTTTAGTGCACTTTGCACTCACTTTTCAGGGTCTTGGGGTGGGCTATTTTTCTAACCCTTACTATTTTCTACTAGTCCCAGCGACCCTCTACAAGGTCACATAGGTTTGGGGTCCATTCGTGGTTCGCATTCCACTTTTGGAGTATATGGTGTGTGTTGCCCCTATCTCTATGTGTCTCCATTGCATCCTATTGTAACTATACATTGTTTGCACTGTTTTCTAATACTATTACTGCATATTTTGGTATTGTGTACATATATCTTGTGTATATTTGCTATCCTCATACTGAGGGTACTCACTGAGATACTTTTGGCATATTGTCATAAAAATAAAGTACCTTTATTTTTAGTATATCTGTGTATTGTGTTTTCTTATGATATTGTGCATATGACACTAGTGGTACTGTAGGAGCTTCACTCGTCTCCTAGTTCAGCCTAAGCTGCTCTGCTAAGCTACCATTATCTATCAGCCTATGCTGCTAGACACCCTATACACTAATAAGGGATAACTGGGCCTGGTGCAAGGTGCAAGTACCCCTAGGTACTCACTACAAGCCAGTCCAGCCTTCTACATGGAGCCTCCCAGGGAAGGAGGGTGGGTTACATGTGAATCAATGAAAGATACCAATACTGGAGAACTACAGTTACAGGTAACTTATTTTCTTCGCCAGTATTGGATCTTTCATAGATTTACATGCTTGATTCTGAATAGCAAGCAGTTAATGTAGTTGCGTAATTTATAGTATTAGCACAAATAGCAGACGGTGGGTAGAAATGTATACATAACATATTCCCATGCTATTTAAAATAAACATATATGCATGTACACATGCATTCATCTATAAATATACATTATAAATATATATCTATATATAAAAATTCCATACATGTTTGTATAAATACAGAATCAAACATAACCCAAAGAAGCTCACATTATAGAAGTAAGTTGCGCAGTACAACCTATTCAAACCACTGCATCACTGCGCTGTGCCGATTCCAGGCCATAATGCTGCGTGAATGTATGCACACTCTTCGAGGTCCCAGCAAAACATATTGTCTCCAGTGGCACACCACAAACGAAGCAGCTCAGGTTTCCTAGTTAAATGTGCCCTGTTTTTTGTTGTGGGGGGTTTGCCGCCTTCGAATGGCAGCAACTGGATCACAGCTGAGATCCATAGAGCGATGGATGCTTCTGTGATTGCAGCACCCTTACAAGTGTGTGCATATGAGACCAAGAGCTGGTCAGCTGTTTAGTACGAAGTTGGTAGAACTTTAGACATCTTTAAATATATAGCATAGAGAGATCTTTCCGCTGGTGATGTCGGATCCGGGAAAATAATCTGTAATATTAAAGGCTTATTGAGGTGAAAGTCAGAAGGGTCTTTAGGAATTAATTTTTGATTAGTTCTGAGAATTAAAGAATCGACCGCAAAGCGCAAGAAGGGTTCTTGAGCTGTGAGAGCCTGTCTCTCACTCACCCTTCTGGCTGAAGTAAGCGCTATCAACAATGTGACTTTCCATGTAAGAACATTTGAGGTCTGCTCTGTGTATGGGTTGGAATGGACTCTTAATGAGTTGAAAACGAACTATGTTCAAGCACCAGTCTGGAGGAGGAGCCATCATTGAAGAAAAAACTCTGAAAAATACTTTCATGTACTGTTTTATGATTCTGTTTGAGCACAAAGATAATGAATGCAAGGAACACCTATATCTAGATATTACAGCAAGATGGATCTTCATGAGTCATGCACCAACCCAGACTGACGTAGCAAAATGAGACAGAGTACTATCTGCTTGTGTGATGTCTGTAGAGGATGGAGATTTTATATCTGGCACCATTAGCCCAAACATCTCCCTTTCGGCTTGTATGTTTTTATTGTAGCTTCCACCTTGTTTTGAATATGCCTGTCATCCTGAAGAATATTCATATCTTTGACTTCATGGAATTTAGGAGCCATGCGCATAAGTGGAGAGAAGTCAGGAGTGGATGAAGGACCTGGCCTTGGTTCATTGCCAATGCAGTTTGGGCCATCTGGGAGCTATTAGGATGAAGTGATACTTCTCTACTTTCATCTTGCTGAGAACTTTCGGTATTAGAGGTATCTTGGGAAAAGTGTAGTTATAGATCCCAGACAACCTGATCACAAAGGAATTCCCCACAATCCTGAATGTGGATGCCAACTTGCATGGAACTGCCATCTGCGATTCTCACTTGTTGCAAAGAGAGCTGGTACCGGTTTGCCCCAGAGCTAGAAGATCCTGTTTAGCGCAGGCTGATCAAGCTCCCATTCCTGGCAGCATTTCCTTGTTCTGCTTAGCATGTCTGCTAGGAAATTGCTTGTCCTGGTAACATGTTCTGCACAAGAATTATTCTGTGTGCTGTCAGCCAGCTCCAGATTTCCTGAGCTTTTTGGACAGCGCCAGTGATCTTGTGCCCCCTTGTTTGCTCACACAGTGCATGCTGGTGATATTGTCCATGCAGTCTAACAGCTAAGAATCTGCTATGCTTGGCAGGACAGCTTGAAGACAGACAGATGGGTTTGAGCTCTAGGAAATTGATGTACTTGCTCCTCTGGGGCAGAGGCCGCTTTTTGTTTGAATTTGCAGGTCCTGCAGATGACCGCTCAAGCCATCCTGATAGGCATCCATAGTTATTATGAAGTCGGGTATTTGAGGTAAGAAGGTGAGGCCCTCTGATAGGTAGGAGATTTGGGGACCACCAGGCTGGTGCTTTCAATAAACCTGATGTGATGCTCACATGGTCCTCGAACAATGTTTCAATTTGAATCCAGGGTTTTGTAGCTGATCCGGTAAGGTTCTCATTTTCAGGTGTGCAACAGGGATCAGACAACATCATGCCGAGAAGCTATTTGAACCGATGCACTTAAACAGCCTTTTTTCAGGATAATCTGAAAGTCAGTTACTTGAGCCTTAGTTACCTGTGCAGGGATAGAAAGTCTTTTTCGTGGACAGTATCTAGTGTTGCACCCAGGAACATTAACTTCTTGGATAGAATAGTTTATGATTTTTGGTCATTTACAGTGAGACAACTTTAGGAAATACTCTGTGGCATTAGAAGGTCTAAATGCTGTTGGTGCTTATTTCAACCAGTTGTGGAGGAAGAGGAATACCTAATGACCATCCCTCCTGAAAGAAGCTGCCACTGGGGCTAGTCATTTGGTAAATGCGGGGAGCTGATTTGAGGCCAAACGGCAGGACTTTGAATTGGTAATGGGTGCCGGCTACAGTGAAGTGTAGCTATTTCCAATGGTTGGGATGTGTGGCGATGTGGAAGTATGCATCCTGTAAATCCAAAGTTATCATCTGATCTCCATGCTTAGGAGATGTAGGACGTCGGAGAATGTGACCATGTAAAAAGACTGTGGGGGTCATTCTGACCCTGGCGGGCGGTGATAAAGCGGCGGCCAACCCGCCAACAGGCAGGCGGTCCAAAAAAAGGAATTCTGACCCTGGCGGGAACCGCCAACACAGCCCGCTACTTTAACACTCCGACCGCCACGACGGGACAGACAAACAGCGCGGCGGTCACCGCCAACAGGCAGGCGGCAGACAATGTACCGCCCACCCTATCACAACTCACCAATCCGCCACCTTTTCCGGGGCGGGAGCCCCGCCGATAAAAACACGGCGGAAACAGACTACGAACGGGAAAACGCTCACCTATACACACTCCACGAGGAAGGAGGACAGCATGGAACCCGAATTAAACATCCTACCAGCTATTGTCTACCTGCTCATCTACCAGGAGTACGAACGCCGGCGCAGACGACAACGGTGAGTACTGCACGTACGACACAGGGGAGGGGGGAGGAGGAAAGCTTACGCGCACACACATGCGCCATACACCCCCCCCCACCACAAATATCTACACTCCAATGCCGAGCAACAAGTCAGAGTGACATCCCCCAAACCCACCCGAATAATGCAAAGACACAATTAAAATGATCTATAAAATACATGTAGAAATAGCTCCATTAAAGGTATGGGAAATATGCCATATAAAAGATACAAAAATAAGGAATGAACATAGTCAACAATATATACATAGGCAATAAGTCCTGCACATTCCCTCAAAGTTCCATAGTCCGTGGGCCAATGTGCACAAACACATGGGCAAAGCCCACACAGGAGACCAGATACCATTGGAGAGAACACTGCTGGGGCATCAGATGACAAAACTACAGGCACCTCAGGGTGAAGGGAAGGGGGGGCACCTCAGCCACATGAGTCCTTGACGCCAGATTCACGAGGGGCCTCCATGCCCACTGTCCCATCCTGGGGAGTGCAAAGCCACAGTCTCACAAGTCTCTACAGTGGGTGGCTTGCCCACTGTCCCACCCTGGGGAGTGCAAAGCCACAGTCTCACAAGTCTCTACAGTGGGTGGCATGCCCACTGTCCCATCCTGGGGAGTGCAAAGCCACAGTCTCACAAGTCTCTACAGTGGGTGGCTTGCCCACTGTCCCATCCTGGGGAGTGCAAAGCCACAGTCTCTCAAGTCTCTACAGTGGGTGGCTTGCCCACTGTTCCATCCTGGGAAGTGCAAAGCCACAGTCCATCAGATGGATTACCGACTCCACTGTTAATGGAGGAGGCATGGTGCCCAGAGTGCTTCCTGAAGCCCTGGTCGACACAGAACCGGCACTGTCAATGGGCCAGCGGTGCTTGAGATGAAGGCCCCAGCGGAGCGGTGCAGAGACGGCGGGGCCCAGCGGAGCGGTGCTTGAGATGAAGGCCCCAGCGGAGCGGTGCTTGAGATGAAGGCCCCAGCGGAGCGGTGCTTGAGATGAAGGGCCCAGCGGAGCGGTGCAGAGACGGCGGGACCCAGCGGAGCGGGGCTTGAGATGAAGGTCCCAGCGGAGCGGGGCTTGAGATGAAGGCCCCAGCGGAGCGGTGCTTGAGATGAAGGCCCCAGCGGAGCGCTGCTTGAGATGAAGGCCCCAGCGGAGCAGTGCTTGAGATGAAGGGCCCAGCGGAGCGGTGCAGAGACGGCGGGACCCAGCGGAGCGGTGCTTGAGATGAAGGCCCCAGCGAAGCGGTGCTTGAGATGAAGGGCCCAGCGGAGCGGTGCAGAGACGGCGGGACCCAGCGGAGCGGTGCTTGAGATGAAGGGCCCAGCGGAGCGGGGCTTGAGAGGAAGGCCCCAGCGGAGCGGTGCTTGAGATGAAGGCCCCAGCGGAGCGGTTCTTGTCCCGGCGGGCCCCTGTTCAGCGGTGCTCCTCCCGGCGGGGCCCTGTTCAGCGGTTCTTGTCCCGGCAGGCCCCTGTTCAGCGGTTCTTGTCCCGGCGGGCCCCTGTTCAGCGGTGCTCCTCCCAGCGGGGCCCTGTTCAGCGGTGCTCCTCCCGGCGGGCCCCTGTTCAGCGGATGTTGTCCCGGCGGGGCCCTGTTCAGCGGTGCTCCTCCCAGCGGGGCCCTGTTCAGCGGTTCTTGTCCCGGCGGGCCCCTGTTCAGTGGTTCTTGTCCCGGCGGGCCCCTGTTCAGCAGTTCTCCTCCCGGCGGGCCCTGTTCAGCGGTGCTCCTCCCGGCGGGGCCCTGTTCAGCGGTGCTCCTCCCGGCGGGCCCCTGTTCCGCGGTTCTTGTCCCGGCGGGCCCCTGTTCAGCGGATGTTGTCCCGGTGGGCCCCTGTTCAGCGGTTCTTGTCCCGGCGGGCCCCTGTTCAGCGGTGCTCCTCCCAGCGGGGCCCTGTTCAGCGGTGCTCCTCCTGGCGGGGCCCTGTTCAGCGGTGCTCCTCCCGGCGGGCCCCTGCTCAGCGGATGTTGTCCCGGCGGGCCCCTGTTCAGCGGTGCTCCTCCCGGCGGGGCCCTGTTCGGCGGTGCTTGTCCTGTGTGTGTAGGGAGCCAGACCTGGGCAAGACTTCCCGCTCATTCGCCATCCGACCTTGCGGTCGCAGGGCCCTCCTGTGTTGGAGTCCTGGGCCCATGGGTGTCGTCCGTCACAACCGGAATGGGGCTGGTGGGGCCCTCCTGGGCAGCTCGCCTGACTTCTCCGCCCTGCTGCCCTTGCCCTCCTTCGCTGAAGCTCTGTGGCCCTTGCCTCCCTTGGATGATTTGGCAGGTGACGGGGCAAGGCTACTGTCCTTGGTGGCAGCCGTCTCAGTCTTGTCGCGTCTGGCCTTTTTTTTTTTGGTCCTCTTCCCAGGGGGTGGGCTGGCTGTCCCCTTGCTGCTGGCCGATGTTCCTGCCCTAGGAGCTGGTGGACTCCAATAGCCCTGCACTATGGTCACAGTAGATGCAGGGCTGGTGGTGGCTGAGGTGCTTTTTTTACTCTTACCAGATGGAGGGGGGTGGGTCAGTGATTGGAACGAGCTCAAGGTTGGAAAGGAAAACGACTTGGGAAGGACAGGGACGGGTAGGTGTAGTGGGTATGGGAGCGGAGGAAGAGGATGTGGTTGTAGGAGAGTCAAGTGTGCTGTCTTTGGGTGCAGGTGCTTGTGACGGAGGCTGTCGTGAGGTGGATGGCTGTTGGGTGGGTGGCTGCCTGCGTTTGTGTGCTTTGGAAGAGGGGGTGACAGACACACTGGGAGAGGACACAGGGGACGTGTAAATGGCAGTGGGGGTGGTGACTGCACGTGTGCGGACTGTAATGGAGGGTGTGCTGGTGATGGAAGTACTGGCTGATGGTGGTGTGCATGCAGGTGTGAGTGGAGACGTCACAGGGAGGGAGAAGGGAGATGAGGTGGTGGGGGACACAGAGGTGGTATTGACTGTTGGCATGTCTGCATCTGGATGTTGCTTGGGTGAATGCTTGTGGGATCTGTGGTGCTTATGTCTGGATGAGCTGCCCTTGGGTGTAGAGGTGTGTGCAGGCTGGTCTGATGGTGTGGATGGGATAGGCAGAGGAACAGGAGACTGGGACTGGGTGGAGGGAGTCAGAAGAGGGAGGCTGGAGACAGGGACAATGGCTGCCGTCAGTGCTGAGGCCAGAGCGTTGAACGATCGCTGATGGGCAGCCTGACCCGAATGAATGCCCTCCAGGTATGCATTGCTCCGATGCACCTCCCTTTCTACACCCTGGATGGCATTCAAAAGGGTAGACTGCCCAACAATGAGTGTCCTGAGGAGGTCAATGACCTCCTCACTGAGGGCAACAGGGATAACTGGGGCAGGGCCTGAGGTGCCTGGGGCGAAGGAGATGCCCGCCTTCCTGGGCGAGCGGGCACGGAGCGAAGGCTGAGGGGCTGCTGGGAGGGCGGGGCTGGTGCGCTGGGTGGCGGCTGTACCTGTTGTGGCGGTGGCCACGGATGTTGCCGCCACCGCTAGGGAGCTCCCTTCCGAGGACGTGTCGGTGTCGCTGACGTCTCCACGGGTCCCCGTTGTGGAGCTCCACTCGCCCTCCGTCTCACTGGTGTACTCGGAGTCTGTTGTATGGCTCTCCGGGGCCATGTGAGATGCAGCTCCCTCGTGCGCGAGGCCACTTCTCCTCCGCCTGATGATGCTAATGCACACATGAACAGGAAGACAAAGAAAATGGGGGGGGGGAGAAATGAAGACAGGTTGAGTGCATGCATTGGCAACACCGTTGTCGGAGAGGACAGACACAGAAGCCCCCTGAACTAGGCCGCGCAATCGGGGTACACTACTCAGTTATTGTGACTAGGCCTACAGGTCTATGGACGACAAATGCACACATGGGTGAGGCCGGACCATGGATAGCTGTACTTGGCACCCTACAGAGGTGGGGGGCGGGGGCACAGGGCCGTGTCTAACGGAGGGGCCTAGCCTACAGAATGCGCCCTGGCCTGGAGATAGCCACAGCCCTCCTCCCCCACCCAGACACCTTCACTGCGCGCAAAGATACCAGAATGTGCTGATACTCACCCCCTTGTGTCTGCTGTGATGTCCTCACGCGCCCATCCAAATCGGGGTAGGCCACCGCCAGGATCCGGGACATCAGGGGGGTCAATTGGCGGCTGGCACCCCTCCTACGTTGGGAGGCCATCCCCAGCAGAGACTCTGCGGTCTTTCTAGTCCCGCGGCGGATGTCCTCCCACCTCTTTCGGCAGTGGGTGCCCCGTCTGTTGTGGACCCCCAGGGCCCGGACGTCCTTGGCGATGGCACGCCAAATGTCGATCTTCTGATGGGCACTGACCTATGTGACATGTACAGGGTGGTAAAGGAAATCGCATCAGTTTTCTGCCAGGTCAATGTGAGTGGCCCCCCCCTCCCCAACCTTGCCATGTGGCACATGCTCTCATCTTTCGTGCGTTGCACTCCTCATTCGCTCCCCTCCCCACCATCTTACATACACCCCACTCAACACAGGCATAGCCCATTCAACGTGCACCCTGTGTACTAACCTGTTGGTCTGGAGGACCGTAGAGTAGTGCATACTGGGGGAGGACCCCATCAACAAGTTTCTCCAATTCTTCGGAAATAAAGGCAGGGGCCCTTTCCCCAGTCGCAGCAGCCATTGTATCTCCCAGACCGAGGTCACAGCAGCACTTGCAGTATAGGTCCTCTCCTGTGGATGATCAGGTCTCGAGTGATTAATCAGATAGAAAATGGCAGTCACGCCCGCGGCGGTGCGTACTGCGGCGGTGCGTGCCGCGACCGCCGGCGCACATCGTCATTGGCTCCTGAGACCCATAGGGTTCAATGTTAACCAATGCTGCTTTGCGCCGTGGTCTTCGACCGCCTACCGCCACAGTGTGCCACGCCAGCGCAGTGACCTCACATCCCACTGTCACACTTCACAGGTCAGGCAGCCGCCATGTCAAGGGGCCACATGGCATGATTTCTACTGCGTCACACAGGCCTAGGCCTTGCATTGCCACTCATACAAGCCTTTCAATGCATAGCGATTCGTGTACTGTGCAAGCTGTGTGAACGAACCTGTGGGTTGCTTGACTCTGTGCTCAATGTTGTCCTTCCTAGGCACCGTCCGCTGGGACTTGCGAGGAGAAGGATGAATCCTCCTGTGTACCGACCGCTGGTGGACCTGTCGACAATGGAAGAACGACATATCATACTTACATACCGGCTTGACAGAGCAACTATACATGAACTGTGTGCCCAGCTGGAGCCAGACCTGATGTCCCCCATCCGCCAACCCACAGGGATTCCCCCTCTGGTGCAGGTTCTGTCAGTACTCCATTTTTTGGCAAGTGGGTCTTTTCAGACAACAGTGGCCATATCATCTGGGATGTCTCAGCCTATGTTTTCTAAGGTTTTGTCCAGAGTGTTGTCTGCCCTGATGAAATACATGCGGAGCTACATTATTTTCCCTGAGGTGGGCGAATTGGCTACAGTGGAGGGTGATTTCTATGCCCTTGGACACATCCCCAACATCATTGGTGCCATTGATGGGACCCATGTGGCTTTGGTTCCCCCCAAAGAAAGTGAGCAGGTGTACAGAAACAGAAAAGGTTATCATTCGATGAATGTCCAGGTGGTCTGTTTGGCTGACCAGTACATCTCCCATGTAAATGCCAAGTTCCCTGGGTCAGTGCATGACGCGTATGTCATGCGAAATAGCAGCATCCCTTATGTGATGGAACAGCTACAGAGACACCGTGTGTGGCTAATTGGTGACTCTGGTTACACCAACCTGTCGTGGCTACTGACCCCAGTGAGGAATCCCCGGACCAGGGCAGAGGAACGGTACAATGAGGCCCATGGGCGCACTAGGAGGATCATAGAAAGGACCTTCGGGGTCCTGAAGGCCAGGTTTAGGTGCCTGCATATGACAGGGGGATCCCTAATGTACTCACCAAAGAAGGTGTGCCAGATCATCGTGGCCTGCTGTATGCTTCACAATCTTGCTTTGCGACGCCAGGTGCCTTTTCTGCAGGAGGATGGTCCAGATAGTGGTATTGTAGCAGCTGTGGAGCCTGTGGAGAGTGAAGAGGAGGAAGACGACGGGGACGACACGGACAACAGGGATACAGTCATACAACAATATTTTCAGTAGCACACAGGTAAGAATCAGCCACGCCATTTTACATTTACTGAAGGCCTCATGGGTCTCCACTGTCTGTGTTTCCCCCCAGTTCCTGTTAACTGATTTGTGACTTTCCCTTCCCTTTTCAGAGCTGTATGACCCACTGCCTGACTTCAGCTTTGTTTGCCCATGGACTAAAGCTTATTGAAATTGGTATGTTGTCATCACAAAGTAACTGGACATTATTGCACCGTTATGTGTAATACATTTGTTAAGAATACAAGCAGACTCCTGTTATTTTAAGTGCAATAAGTGATTTATTTTAAGTGCTACATATAGGTTCATGATTGTGAAACGGTGATGGGTGGGGGTGGAGTAATGTCCATGGCAGAGTCCAGTTCTCAGTCGCACAGGTGCATTGTCCATATGCCTGGGGAAGGATGGAGCAGGGGCAGTTCAAGGTTGGACAGGGTGACAATGTGGGACAGTGGGATGACATCAGGGGGTATCTTTGGCTGGTGGGGGTCTTGCAATCCTACTCTGTCTTCTTGTGAGATCTCAGGTTCCGCTTGCGGGGTGGTTCTTCTTCTGCAGGAGGTGGGGTTCTGGTGGCCTGTCGTTGTGTGGGGGCCTCCTGTCCACTAGCGCCGGCGGAGGTGGTAGGCTGTTCCTGGCCTGGGCTAGTGACAGGGGCCCTTTGGGGTGCCACATGGTCCCGCAATGTGGTGACTATCTGGGTAAGGGCCACGACGATGGTTCCCATTGCGGAACCGATGTTCCTCAGTTCCTCCCTGAACCCCATGTACCGTTCCTCCTGCAGTTCCTGGATCTCCTGGAACCGGGCCAGTACCGTCGCCATCGTCTCCTGGGAGCGGTGGTATGCTCCCATGATGGAGGAGAGGGCCTCTTGGAGAGTCGGTTCCCCGGGCCTGTCCCCCCTCTGTCGCACAGCAGCCCTCCCAGTTCCCCTGTGTTCCTGGGCCTCTGTCCCCTGGACGGTGTGCCCACTACCACTGCCCCCAGGTCCCTGTTGTTGTTGGGGTGGTGGGTCAACCTGGGTGCCCTGTAGTGGTGGACACACCGCTGATTTACGTGTCCTGGAGACAGAGGCATGGGCCCGCTGGGTGGGAGCTGTGCTGGTGTTCCCAGAGGGGGTTGGGTCTGGTGTAGCCTGTGGCTGTCTGTGGGGAACCGACTGTCCAGAGGTCCCCGATGGGCCGGGCTGGTCATCTGGCTCCAGGGAGACAGAGCTGCTGTCATCGCTGGGGGCCTCTTCTTGGGGTGGGATGGACATCTCTGTACCCTCCGTGGCGGTGTGGTGGCGTTCGGGTCCTGCAGGGGTATAAAGGTATGGTTATTGCTTCTGTGTGTGGCATTTCGTGTGATGGGTGGGTGTCCGTGTACCCAAGTGCAGGCATTTCCTTGTGGGGGCTTTTGTGAGGGTGGCTTGTGGGGGTGATGTGTGTGTGCAGTGGGCATGCTTTGGTGATGGGTGTCCATGCTTTGTGGTCGCATGCAGGGCTTGGTGTTGGGATGGGTGGGTTGTGATGGTGAGCCATTTGCAAGGAGTTGGTGTGATGGGGGTGGGGGTGAGGGAGGGGGTATGATTTGGCATGCAGGTGGGGTGGGTGTGGGAAGCAGTAGTGAAGTTTTGACTTACCAGAGTCCATTCCTCCGCCTACTCCTGCGAGGCCCTCAGGATGCAGGATGTGCAAGACTTCCTCCTCCCATGCGGTAAATTCGGGGGGAGTAGGTGGGGGTCCGCCGCCAGTCTTCTGCACCGCAATGTTGTGCCTTGATACCATGGAACGCACCTTCCCCCGTAGGTCGTTCCATCTCTTCCTGATGTCCTCCCGATTGCGTGGATGCTGTACCACCGCGTTAACCCTGTCCACTATCCTTTGCCATAGCTCCATCTTCCTGGCAATTGTGGTGTGCTGCACCTGTGCCCCGAAGAGCTGGGGCTCTACACGGACTATTTCCTCCACCATGACCCTGAGTTTGGCGTCACTGAACCTGGGGTGTCTTTGGGGTGCCATGGGGTGGTGTGGTTGAGGTGTGGGGTGGCCTTTGTGGTGATGAGTGTGGTGCGTGTGGTGGTGTGTGGTGTTTGGTGCGTGGATTCTGTGTGGGTGATGGTGTTGTGTGCCTCTGTGTTGTGGGATTGTCTAATCTGTGCTCTCTCTCTAGCCTTCGTTAATGATTTCGGGTCGTAGGGGCTTGTGGGTGATGTGGGTGTGTGTTTTATATTGTGTTGGGTGTGTGGGAGTGGTGTTAGTATGTGTAGCAGGTGTGTGTATTTCAAACTGACCAATGTGGCTGAGTTTTCTATGTGTGTGTGTATTTTGAGCGCGGCGGTGTGTACCGCCAATGGAATACCGCGTTTGAAAGACCGCCGCGTGGATTTGTGGGTCGGAATGGTATGGGCGTATTTCTGTTGGCGTGATGGTGGAGGTTTGGTCATCGCCATTTTTTCGCTGACCTTTGGTGTGGCGGACTTTTGTGGATGTCGGGTTTTTGGCGGTTTGCCAGTTGCGGGTCAGAATGACCGCGGCGGTGTTATGGCGGTCTTCTGGCCGGCGGTAAGCGCCTTTTACTGCCGAGGTCAGAATGACCCCCTGTGTCTGTAAATACTTATTTAATTTCCGGATGTCTAGGATGACGAGAACAGAAACCCATTCCTAGCTGAGAATGTGGGACTTTTTCTATGGCACCTTTGCTTAGTATAGCTTGCACTTCTTTCCGAAGAAGATTGAGATTGGGTGGGTGCCCACGTTTGGTGGCGTGGTGGGCGGAATCTGGGTGAACCTTTATATGTGACCCAATGTAATGAGATTGCGGACCCATTTGTCCTTGGTCATCTTACACCATAGATGAGAAAAAGTTTTACATTCTTTCTCCCACAGGATGGAGTCTTGAAGGAGACGTGACCAGCCCCTACAAAGCTGTCACTGTCTTCTGACAATATTTCCTGCTGTGCTGCCTGCCTTCTCCTTGCTGGTTACTTAGGGTAGGCTGCCACCTGGTAAGCTAGTGTAATGGGCTTTTGAGAGGGCTGAAGTCTGATGCCTCTGGTATCTTCCACTAAAGGGTGTTTTTCAAAATTGAAATGCACCCAAAGATCTTGTGATATCAGTGTCTGCAAACAGAGCATCACCATTGTTTGGCATATCTAACATTTTGCATCGCAGGTCTAAATAATGTGGCCTTCAACCAACCTTGGCGTCCAACGACTGCTGACTCTGCTGTATGAGGCTGGCTCAGTTTATGGTGTACACATATGGTGTGGCACCGTACACTGAGTCCAGGCAACCCTTAGTGATAGTGAATAGGTGTCCAGATAGCAAAAGCTCCCCAGGGGTAGCTGAGGCAAGCAGCTAAAGCTTATCCAAGAGGAATACAAAGCACTTGCAATACCACAGTAGTCAGAAAGTAACTCACTCACAAGAAAGAACCAAAAAATTGTTGCAAAAATAAAGGGTTCTTTATTACAGAACTACTACTAGACTAGCATTGGTATATCTCCCTTTGGAGATTTCTACACACAATATATACACAAAAAACAGAAGAAATAGCATAAAATGTACAGGGCCCTATGAGGGAGGGGGCAAACCCTATACTAAGTAAGTGGAATGCGATATAGTGAACCCGACCAAGATGAGTATGGCAGTTAGCTAGGAGCTAGGGAAGGATGAAAACACCAGAGGTAAGTACAGCAAGTGTTCCCAGCACCCAGGTGCAGAGAGGTTACATACCTGGAAAGTAGTCGTTGGAGTTTGTGTGTTTCAGGACCCTTCCCAGTGCACCCTGAGGAAGCCAACAGACAAGAAGAAGGTTGGAGAGTGCCCCTGCCTGAGGATACCCAGAAGACAGGAGTACCTACACCAGGGGACCCGGATGGAGAGGGGAGAAGGGACCCTCACTGAAGTCAATAGAAACCTCAGATTGTCCAGCAGCTGTCATGACACATAGACCGGGCTGTTGGAATCCAGGGACGGATTCCAGACATGGAGACCTGAAAAGGAAGGGAACAGAGTCTAACACCTTTGGAGGTGTCCAGGTGGTGCAGGTGGCAATGCCTGCCCTCTTAGACATGAAGTTCCTTCAAGTGGGTGGAGGTGGAAGTCCATCTGCGGGGTCCAGAAGCTGCAAAAGATTCCAGGAATTGTCTACGAGCGTTCCCTCGAAGGTCACCGGATTGCAGGAGGGTCAATGAGCAGCGAGGCCACCAACAAGCACTGGCAAAGCAAGCAGGAGCTTAAGTTGGATTTGCAAAGTTTTGGTGACCACCAAGGTCCAGAGGTCTCTACCTTTGAGGGGGAGACAGGGCTAGCCCTGAGCATGTCGGAAGGCCAGCAGAACTCGTTGGAGCCCTCATGAGTGACCCACAGGCGATGGACACAGGGAGTCACAAGGAGGCCTCACCAGCACAACAAAAGCCAAAGTCCCATGTCGCAGGAGTTGTAGAACAGGGGCTCATCTTTGAGTTGCAGACTGCTGGAGGCCGGGGATTCTTGGTGCCTGAAGATCTCCTGGAGGAATAGTCAACAAACCTTGAAAAAAGCAACAGTTGCGGTGCACAGAGGGCCCTGTCCAGTGGCATAAGCAGGGGCCCACATTCTCCCAAGTTGGTCAAATGACAAGCAGGACCCAGAGGAGGCCACAGACCCACCACCTGTGATGCAGAGTCTTTCAATGTCTGTGAGACAGCAGACCCCACCAGCCGGTCAACGTTGTCTTGAGGTGCCTGCGGATGCAGGGGAGTGACTCCTTTACTCCAAGGAAAATTCCTTTGTGCTTCCAAGTGCAAATAGAGTCCTTGTGAACCTGGAGGATGCACAGCCTTGGATGTTGCAGACTTCTTCCAGGATCTGGAGAAAGATTGTTGCAATGGGAGCCTTCCCACCACAAGCAGGCTTGTTTTTTGGTTCCAAAGCAGACTAGCAGCATTTCCAGAGGCCAGGAGCAGAAGATGTCTTGCAGAGAGTTCCTTGTAGAGTCTTGCTTGATCAATCTGAGGACCCAACCTTGTGGAACCATTAAGTAACCATAAAAGGGGGTAGGTCACTCTCTGAGGTGACCTACCTATCAGAGGAGGTCAGGGACTTCATCTATCTGGCCTGACCAGCCAGAGGCTTCTAGGGGCCTCTGCACATCTTATTTTCAAGATGGCAGAATCAAGTAGCCACGTGGCAGAGCTCTATGCACAACCCTAGGGGAGGAGTTGGACAGGGTGATGGTAACTCCCCTATCCTTTGTGCAGTTTCGTGCCTGAGCAGGACCCAGGGGTTAATGAACAGGTGCAAACAGGATTATGCAAGGAGGGCACCAAATGTGCTCTTCAAAGCAGTCTGGTGGTGCTCAGAGGCCACCCCACCAAGCCCTTAGACACCTAATACACAGAGGGGGTGGTCACACCTCTCCCTTGTGGGAAATAATTGGTTCTGCCTTCCTCTGCCTGAGCCAGGCTCACCAGCAGGAGGGCAGAACAATGTCTGAGGTCAGCAGCAGCATGGATTGGCAGCTAGACCATGTAAGGTTGCACAGGCAGAACTGGGGGATCCTCTAAGGAACCCTTAGATTACAAGGGAATCATGCAACTAGCACTGTATTGGTGAAGTTGCATGATTCCAACATGTTTGATACCAAACATGCCTAAGTTTGGAAAGTCATAATGAAATTCGATCACTCGCCCATGCAAGAGCATCCTCACACTTAGGGACATGCATCCTGCCATTCGGCTGAAGGTCCTACCAGAGGGGTAACTTACAGTGTCTAAGTGCAGTGACCAGGATATAAGGCAAACCTTAAATTTTAAGTGAAAGGTGCATTGGTGCTCCAATGGGAAGCCTGCAGACACAGTTTGCATGGGCTCGCATGGGTGGCACAATATATACTGCAGCCCATGGGGATCCCCTGGTGTACCAATGCCCTGGGTATCTAAGTACCATATACTAGGGACCTACATAGGTGCACCAGTATGCCAATTGTGGGTGTAAAAGGTTTACCAGCTACCAAATTTAGAGGAGAGAGCACATATACTGGGGTCCTGTCTAGCAGGATCCCAGTGAACTACAGTCTAAACACACTGACATCAGGCAAAAAGTGGGAGTAACCATGCTAGAAAGATGGTACTTTCCTACACCTGCCAGCTGTCGTGATCCTATTGAAACTAAATCCATAGCACAATCTATTATTTCCAATGAGGAGTTTTCTCTCTCCTGTGGATGTTTTTTTCTGCTTCTGCCCTTTTGTCTTCTAGCAGAAATTTCAGGTATGTGTCGATGTCACATCTGGCGGTCATACCTGCCCAGTATTGCCAGTGAATTGGCCACCCATACAGTAGTACCGCACATGGTTGAGAACCTCTCTCCAGTATTACCAAGGCGTCCATTTTGCATGTGAGGCAGTGTTGTGATTGGTGCGGAAGGGTTCTTCGAACTACCGTGAGCCGCATGTGTGATGACTGAGTTGAGTTTTGGTGTTCACTAGAGATGGTGGTGAATCTTCAGGCGCTTTGTATTTCTTATGGATTCTTGGTAGAACTGCTGTGTGATTTTAATTCCTCCCAGCCTATATTTTATTGGAAGTTGGAAGCATTTGGCCGCCCTTTCCATGAGGGTATGGAAACCTCCAAAAATCATCTGGTGGCAAATGCACCGGTTGTGGTGCCAGAGGTGAAGGCTTCGGTATTAAATAATCGTCTTATTTATCGGGTACAGATTCAGTATTTCAGTATTGTAAATGTTACCTTCTCGCTATCATCACCTGAGGCAAACAGGTCATTCCGAGGAACCACGGCAAAAGTTGACACCAGGGTTGTTCTTGGAGTGCCAGGAGCATAGGAAGATGCTGACATATTAGAGATGTTGTGACCCTGCAGGCTCAGGAAAGTGTTTGTAGTAATCCTGTTACAAGTCCTGTAGGTCTAGTACTAGAGCTACAGGGACCTGAACCTTGCCCTCTGAAGTTGGGGGCAGAGCACAAGGTTGAAATTACTCCACATATTGTCTCTCCATATATTGCTGCCTGTTGTAGACATGCTCAGATTAGTCCCCTTCATTCGTGACATTATGTTATGATGGACTATGTGGTTTTCTTTGGTTTGTGTTGACGACTACAGTGCTTTCGTCGTCATTTGTATTGTCAACGAGTTCGACGAGGCCTTCATTGTAGACAAGGATGTCGTAGATAATGCAGTCATAGGCGAGGTTATCGTAGACAACCATCGTAGACGTGGCCATCATAGATTAGGCCACTGTGGACGATACCATCATAGACGAGGTTATCGTAGATGATGTTATCATACACGACCTCTGACTGTCATCAATGGCTATTTTAGGTGAGTTTATTGTAGATGAGGTTATTGTAGACGACCATCGGAGACAAGCTTATCGTTGATAACTGTCGTCGACGACCATCATAGATGAGGTTATCATAGATGAGGTACCACAGATGACTATCGTAGATGTATTGAAAAAATAAGGTACACTGTTCCCAAAAAAATAGAAAAGAGGAAACAGGTCTCTCAGGCACTCGTAAATATAGAAACAAAGGCCCTCACACATCTATAGGATGCCATGCTTCATCACTGGGCTTGCTCCATGTCAGACCAGCGCTGCAATGTCTGAAGGGCCCCTCAAAGGGGCTCTTTGCCAGAGATCTTTTGTGATAATCTATACCAAAGCATGGAAAAATAGGAATACATTTAAACCTATTTGTTACAGAAAAAGGAGCTGGAGAGAAAAGAATATATATAAAATTGGCTCAGTCACCTACTCGAATAATAGATTTTATTGAGCGAGAAAGGAGAAAGGAGCTGGGCAAGATTAAAAAACCATGTAGAGTGAGAATGTGATAATGTGAGTGAGCACGCTCAACATGAGCTCTGTGATTTTTTATTTCCTATACTTTATTGATCCCGTTTTCAACAGTTCGTGGTACATGAAAAATTGACGTCTAGTCAGGACGCTTTCTTTCCCTATGGGGGATTTGTGATTTATTATTTTAACCACACCAAACCTGCCTGTAACAAGGGTCCTTTGCAGTGACCTTCTAGCCAGACACTGTTTCGATTCTGAAGTATCGGTTTTGTTTATTTGGTGTTTTACTCCTTTTTGATACATGATATATTCTGTTATTTCTATAGCCATGAATGACCCCAATAAGCACCGGATGTTGACCTGTCATTCAGCATCCCATTGGCCATTACATTTTTGTGATTATTAGAAAAAAAAAAATCTTTGTGAACTATTTAAACAAACGCCCCGTTTTCTATCCCACATTTGGAATAATATTCACAAGTATATGATGATACTTATCTTGTCCTGAGTATTTATTGCTTTACAGAATTTTTTTTTCCACCATACCTCTGTAGAAACATTGATAATCTACAGGCCTGCTTTTTTCCCATGGAGCCCTGTCCCTAGTTAAGGATGGTAAGCATTATCAGTTTGATTTGATTGTTATCACTCAGCACAGCAACATTTCAGCACCAAACACCACGTCACGTTCATGCAATCACATAAATTGTGTATTTTATAGATGGAACTAGCAATTATTTGACATGTCTGTCTTGTGTTTTCACAGGTTTCTCCCAGTTTTTATCTATTTGACATAGAACTGATGTGAGTAATATTTACCAATTTTTTTGTGTTTTTTCAACCATATTAGCAATAAAGAACTGAGTGTAGTTTGCACTGTAAGCTTAGGAGAAGGTTATTGTGTCTAGTCCTGATGAAGTGCCAGAGGATCCGTTTGGACTTTTTTAAGGCACGAAACATGTTAACTTTTGGTAGCAGTTAAAGACAATTAGCTTTTTCTTCTCTTTCCGTAGAGTGTGGGATCATTATTTCCTTCTCACTCTACATGGTTTTTTGATCTTGACCAGCTCCTTTCTCGCTCAATATAATCTATTTTTCGAGTAGGTGAACGAGCCAATTTTATATATATTATTTTCTCTCCAGCTCCTTTTTCTGTAACTGATAGGTTTAAATGTATTCCGATTTTTCCATACTTTCCCTTTGAGGGGCCCGTCAGACATTGCAGCGCCGGTCTGACGTGGAGCAAGCCCAACGATAAAGCATGACATCCTATAGATGAGTGAGGGCCTTTGCTTCTATATTTACGAGTGCCTGAGAGACCTGTGGTTTCCTCTTTTTTATTTTGGAACAGTGTACCTTATTTTTTTTAATATATCGATTATTATAGAGTGTACACTGGACCGGTTAATCTCCCAGTCCCCCTCTCTGTTTTGGACTATCATAGATGGCCATTGTAGACGAGGCTATCGAAGACAACTGTCATCGATGACTGTCATTGACGATCATCGTAGACACGGTTATTGTAGATGACCATTGTAAACAAGATTATTGTAAATGAAATTATCATAGACAAGGTTATTGTATGTGACCGTCATAGACAAGGTTATCGTAGATGAGATTATTGTAGATGACCATCGTAGGTGCGGTTATCTTCGATGAGGTTAACGTAGATGACATTCTGACGGCGGTTTTGCTCATTGTCAGGTTATGTTTCACCATGACTGACATCTGAAGACTATTTCCCTAGAATAGTGTCAGGACTAAAGAGGGAGTTATAGGGTCCGATATTGGCTCAGAGGAGATTTATTTCCTTTTTCTCTCTCTCAGAAGTGCCTATTGAAGACTCGTGGGGAGTCTTATTTATGGCTTTTCTGCATGCCTTTAGAGATCCTTGGAGCGACCTCTCCCTTTGACCTCTCCTGTGAGATGAAGGAATCCTCACTGTACTCCTCATCAGAAATGACAGATTTAAGTTTCTGTATTCACAATAATGGCCTCATCTCTCTATAATAGAGAGTTTTAGAGGAAAATGTTAGACACATGTTGTAGTCCTTTACCTTGCGGGCAGGATGAAGTTAGTAGATACACTCCTAAAGTCTTTAGGGTGTAATCTCTCTTTTTTTCTGCTGCTCTTACATATTAGTGCCAGGGTCAGAGAAATGAGATAGGAAATATAATCTTAGATGATCCAAAAAGAAGTAATAGCTAAAGAAACTGAGCAGAGCTCAGGGAGACTTCCTTTACACAAGGTACAGTAGAAAACCTGAGGGACTCAGCCTCTCTTGAGAGTGTTCTACAGGGTGCTATCGCCTGACTGGTTAAAGTTCAAGTTTGGTCCTTTTTTTAAAAGGACATAGATAGGCTTTTAAAGTGATTGTTCATCTGCATTATAGCCTATTATCATACTGCTTTATCATTGCACTGTGGGACTCCCACTTCGACAACAGGGAATGATTCAAGCATGTGAATCTATGAAAGATCCAATACTGGAGAAATGTATGTATACTACAACTATGTAATATATGCGATTACAAATATTCTGAATTAAAAAAGCTTTTTACTTGGAAATATTCTAAAAAAACATCTTGTAAACATAAGAAAATAGTATATGTTAAAGCAGACATTTAAAAGTGTATGTAACATTGCAAACCTAACCATATTGGTGAAATTGCTGGACTTTAGGTGCTTCAGATTTACTGTTCCCACTCCAAACAACCACACTGTGGAAAGTGTAGGAGTATAATGGGTTCACATTTACCTTTCCTCTCCAAACTTAAGTGCATTATGAAAAATGATGGACGATCTGGGCTTCAAATTTAATATTCCTGCTCCAAACCTAACCACACTGGGGAAAGTTATGAACTTTGATGAGTTCAGATTTACTACTACAACTCCAAACGTAACCATATTGGGGGAAATGTTGGACTTTGATGAGTTTAGATTTACTATTCTTATTCTAAACTTGACCACACTGGGAAAAGTGTTGGACTTTGAGGGGTTCTGTTTTACTATTCTTACTCCAAATTTATCTATAACAAGGAAACAACAGGACTTTGAGAGGTTCAGATTTAGTATTCCCACTCTAAACTTAACCTTAACCATATTGATGAAAGTGTTGACTTTGATAGGTTCAGATTTCATTTTTCAACTCCAAACGTAACAACATTGGGGAAAGTGCTGGACTTTGGGGGGCTCAGATTAACTATTTCAACACCAAATGTAGCCACATTCTAGAACATGTTGGACTTTGGCGAGGTAGAATGCATTTTTTTAACTTCAAACCTAAATATACTGGGAAATGTGTTGATCTTAGAGAGATGCAGATTTTCTAAATCGACTTGATGGCTCACTGTTTCCAATCTTAAAAATGATGCATATGATATGGGAATAAGCAATAGATGGCCAAGAAATTGAAGGGGCTAGTTATGGATGCTACATATTTACTAAAGAGGCAGGGTGAAATCACAATCCTTGTGTGAGTCCAGAAGGACTAATGAATATCTCCAAAAGAAAAGGGGCTTAAAATATGCATTAGCTCAGACACAAATAAATTGACTACAAAAGACCAATTTCCAATGTTTACTTGTATCCTTTTCTTACATTACTTTGACAGCTACCTTTCCCTGTACACTTCCTCTACTTTGTTTTGAAGTGTAGTCCTGGCTTACCTCTCCCCTATCTTTTTCCTCTAGTTAATATTTATGTACTTGCCCAAAACCTCAGGTCGGCTATGTATGTCTGCTGTTCTGGCTTCTTGTGCTCACTCCATCTACCAGTTTGTGTTTTTTGTTTCTTCTACTCTGACCAGCTGTACATCCTTCTGTTGACTGTCACAACTTCAAATTCCTTTTTCTCTATTCTAAATTATATTGTTCTTCCTATGCATTTCCTATGCTTTTCCATGTCATCTCTTGCCACTATGGTGCTACTACGACTGTGTTGTTGACCTATTTTGTATTGATTTTTGTGGCTATGTATCTTGTATGCTTGATCATGATAAATAAATTAAATGAAGTATGTTTCATTTTACAACTGGATTCATTTAATGATTTACTTTCAGAACCTTACCGTCCTGTTCTTCAATACATTCAAGTATCTTTTGGTCACATCTATTAAATTTAACATCATCTGAAAAACAAGAGTAAATAGATTGATGTACAAATGGGAATGTCACTTATTCAAGTACAACCAGGCAATGAACGCATCATGTCACCTTCAAAGGTACGAAAAAGTTACTTAACTGTAATCCTATTTCTTCACACACATACACACACTATTCACTGAAGAAAACAAAGATTAAAATGACGTTATAATTAGGTGAATATGTCACTGAAATTCACCCGTTAGACAACTGAAGAAACTACAACTCGCACCCCCACCATGCATGGTGTTGTCATCAATTATGTAATTTCAGATGTTGCATTGATATTATCAACTATCTCATACAAGGTGTCATGAGTGAGGTAATATGTGAGGTGATAAGCAGTGCATTGCAAGGATATGAGTTATAGTTACTTCAGCTAACTATAACTGGCGAAAATCAGTGTTTTTTTTTGTTTAAGATGTAAAGTTTTAACTGACATTATCACATAACTATGTCATTTTTCTGTGAATTTCTCAGGTTTTTTTTAATTGCAAAGAAAGATATAATAACCAAACCTAACTATAACATAACTTTACCCTTTGCTTTTTTCAGTGAATTTCTAGGATGTTTTTCAAGAGAAGTAAAGTAATATTTTATTACCATACCTTAGAGGCCTACCCTACGCAGCACACGGCCAAAGACTATGTGCAGTGCGGTGGAGGGGGCAGGGGCTACTGTCAAATCCCTGAGGACAGAACCCCCCCCACCCTGCACATGGCCTTTGGCCCTAGGGCCAACCACTCAGGGGCAGCCAACACCCCTTTGCTGACCAAACCTGTGGTCTTGCAGCGCCCCAAGGCGCTGCCTTTTGTTTTCCATGGTACCACAGTACTATTGTGAAATTACTCAGGGTCATGATGAGCCCTGTGGTACCTCCAAAAAAATCTTTTTTATCCGACCCCGGGTGTGTCCCCTCCACAAGGGCCAGGAGGAGGTCAAGCAAGTTACTCCTACCATGCCTACTTATTCCTTATTTGTATTAGTTTTCTACAACATAGTAATCAAGACCCCAAGTCATAAAAAAAACTTTCTCTTCATGCTTCGCCAGCCAATCAGATTGAGTGCATCTATATATATATATATATATATACATATATATATATATATATATATATATTAAAAATTACAGAACAGATTTCCACCAAATAACAAAAAGCTCACTGGGAAATTCCATATCACCGTTTTGGCTGTAGGGCTGTTCAATTTTCCTATGGGAATTTGCACCGAAGGAACACATTTTGGAACCCCTCTCCTTTTCTTGGCCCCAGTTTGATGGACCACCCCAACATTTGTTATGAAAGGACTGAGTTTGCCTAACTGCAGAGAAAGTGGATGAAAATAATTACTCCAAATTTTTCTGAAAGCAAGATCACTAGTCAGAAAGTGTGTTTTTGTGATTTGGCTTTCAACTGTTTTGGAGAAATTAAAGTTCTGAAAAGAGTAATATCTTAATGGCAGGAACTTGTTCCTTGTGTTGGGGGGCTTTTCCAAGAGGGAGAGTATGAGTCGTGTGTCAGGGGCATAGGAAATGATATTGTTATCATGTGCATAGTTGGTGTTGGCCAAAGGGTTCATGTATGGGTTGAAGAGGGTGCAGCTGAGCAATGAACCTTGAGGCACTCCATAAGTGAGTTTGTGGGGTTCCAAAGAGTAAGGTGTTAGGCTGACAGCTTGTGTTCTATCCATTAAGAAGCAGCAGATCCAGCTGGAAGGGGTCCTTGGATGGCAATCTTGTGTATGAGACCATATCAAATGTTGCAGAGAGGTCCATAAGAATGACTGTCGCTATGTCTCTTATGTCAAGGATCATGCAGGTATCGCCTGTGGTGGCAATCAATACTGTTTCTGTACTGTAGTTAGGTCTGAATCTGACCTGTGTGGCATGGATAGCTGGTGGTTGCTGAGGTCGCAGGTGAGATGTCTGTTGATTAGTTTCTCATAGACCTTTGCCGAGTACAGTAGGGCAGGCATGGGTCTGTAGTTGCAAAGCATGGCTGGGTGACTGGATGGTTATTTGAGCAGTGGCATGATGTTGGCATGTTTCCAGGTGTCTAGGAATGTGGTTGAGTCAATGATAGTGTGGAGGATGGGTGGTAGTACTTTGCTGATTGGAGTTCTTTGGTGAGTGCTTGTTGGGAACAAGGGTTATGTTGCGTGGGCTGTCATTATCCTAATGAGGCTGCTGGATTTGGGCAGCAGCATCACTTGAGTTGTGGGGAACTGAGTCTAATCCCAGACCATGTGATGACTGTCGGCCTAATCCATTTGCGGCCAACTAGCAGCGCCTCACCTCTGCCCATGAGCAGGGATGATTTGTGGCACATGGGAGCATGACATAATGACTTCTCAGGGAAATTTGGGTGGATCAGATCTCATCCTTATCTCTCAGTTACATTAGTCTCACACATGCAAAGACAAACAGAGGCAAAAAATGGTTCAATAACATTTATTGAATCAGCTGCATCTTAGATAAAATAGCATGAAATTCAATAATGAGAATGATGAAACATACTAGAAGCAAAACAGTAACAAGGTAAGTGAAACACAGGGAAAGTCCCACCATACTGTCACTATACACACTATATGCTGCAGCCTTGCGGAATGCACAAAGTGAAAAGAATGTCTTGCTAAAAAACACAATGCTTTCCTAGGTGAAAGAACAACTAGATAAAGAAAATAAAACAACACCACAAATGTGGCTTATTCTGAAATAATAAAAATGAAGCAGAATAAAATGTAACTGAGCTAAAGGACACAAGCGGCAGGCCTAGGTACTAAAATAACGTGCCCAGAGACATCACTAAAATAGCTATACAGCAGTTAGATGAGGCCCCTGAGTAGTCTTCATAGTAACTGCAATTTTGACAATAATGGCAGCGGGTCACAAGGTCAGAGTTCATTCTTCAGCCTTCATGGGAATTTGAGTTGCAACTATGACCGGGTCCAGTTCTAGATCGAAGGTGCTGTACATGCTGAAAAGTTCTTAAGGGGGGTGATGTTGCTGGAGAGGGCAGGAGGCATATTAAAATCTATTATGATGAAGAAAATGTCCTTGCTGCTGTTAGTACCAGAGTTGATGCGATCTGCAGAGGCTGTCTGCTTGGTTTTCTGTATCTGCTGGTGGTAGCGTCTAAAGGCTGATTCAAAGATGGATTTATCTGTGTCTTGACTTGTTCTATATTTGCACTCCAGTGTTTGGTTTGCCTGAAATCCTCTGTGTACCAGATGGTCAGTGGACGTGCTCTTGCCGTTGCCAACCAAATTAAATCTCAATATATAATAGCATTAAAAAAGTGACCCCCTCAATGCCCTCAATAAAGGTGAGGATCTACAAATACATCTAGCATGACTCTCTAACAGTCAAGGAGCCAGTAAAATGGAATGCTACTGGCTAAATGGCAAATAGCCCTCTACTAGGGCAGCAATAGGCCCCCCAATTATTGCTGTCTTGCTCAAGGATATGGAATTTTGTGACACTATTAGTGACCTCTATGCTTTGCTGCAAACTATACCTTCCAGACCAAAGGACATATGACAGCCACTTCGAGACTGCCTCTTAACACTGGACTCTGATGGCAAGCAAGATGCTAATGTTTGACCTCTTTCCCATGTACACAATGGTTTGTACTAATCACAAGCTTTATATTGTTAGAAGTATCTGTAAAATATGTTGCATTGTGTTGGCCTCTGCCCGCTTGTCATGTAGGCTCACTCATTTCAGCCCATTTTACCATCCTTGTGTGTGAAGGGTGCCACTCCACATTAACAACTGTGTAGCTTGTTTGACTTATTTGAAAAAAATGATAAAAAGTGAAAAACAAAAGAAAATGATAAATTGCTCTAAAAGCTGACAATACCATGCATCAATAAAATGGTTGGAACAGATAGTGAGTCAAGGAGGAATTCCTCTAATAACAATGAAGTCACAGACAGGAGACATAAAATAATGAGGCCGCATACTTCATAAAAAGTGACTGGCTGATGGGTATGAGTACTCCAAACAAAGTCATTATAAACAAGTTACGCACCTCGGCAATGCTTTATTGGATGGAGACTCTAGCTGTAGATTCCATATCTTAGAATAATCTAAAGTGAATTGATTTGTTCTGCATTCTGTCTGTCATCTGTTGTTTTTGCATTTGTTGCCCCAAGTGGGAAGGGTATGCCCAGACGTGGGTCCAGTGCTTGCTATGCCAACAGATTAAAGCTAGCCTGGCTGATGAAGAGTGATACCCTGAAACTGGTCCCTGGATGCCTGTTTCTGGTCCAGAGAGGACCTGGCCTGGCGGTTCGGGCTGGACTGTTCCCATGGGGAACAGGGTCAAGACTGATTTGCATATTGCTGGGTCCAAACTGGAATGGCATGGCAAGCAAAAAAACGGATGGATTAAACGCAGATCCGTGACTGGAGGTAAATGTTTGATTTGTTCTGCATTCCGCCAATCATCTGTTGTTTTTGCATTTGTCATTGAATGTGGGAAGGGTATGCCCAGATGTGGGTCCCATGCTTGCTATGTCACCAGATTCAAGCTAGCCTGGCTGATGAAGGGTGATACCTGAAACTGGTCCCAGGATGCTTCTTTCTGGTCCAGGGAGGACCAGGCATGGGAGTTTGGGCTGGACTGTTCTCAATGGGAACAGGGTCAAGACTGATTTGCATATGGCTGGGTCCAAACTGGAATAGCAAGACAAGCAAAAAAAATGATGGATTATACCCAGATCTTTGACTGGGGGTGAATGTTTGATTTGTTTTGCATTCTGCCCATCATCTGTTGTTTCTGCATTTGTTGCCCCAAGTGGGAAGGGTAGGCCCAGGCGTGGGTCCTGTGCTTGCTATGCCACCAGATTCAAGCTAGCCTGGCTGATGAAGGGTGAAACCCTGAAACCGGTTGCAGGATGCTTGTTTCAGGTCCAGGGAGGACCTGGCCTGACAGTTCGGGCTGGACTGATCCCATGGGGAACAGGGTCAAGACTGATTTGCATATGGCTGGGTCAAAACTGGAATGGCACAGCAAGGAAAACAACTGATGGATTAAACCCATATCTGTGACTGGAGGTGAATGTTTGATTTGTTCTTGAATCCGTCTATCATCTGTTGTTTCTGCATTTGTTGCCCCAGGTGGGAAGGGTATGCCCAGAAGTGGGCCCTGTGCTTGCTATGCCACCAGATTCAAGCTAGCCTGGCTGATGAAGAGTGAAACTCTGAAGCTGGTGTTGCAGGATGCTTGTTACTGGTCCAGGGAGGACCTGGCCTGGCAGTTCGGGCTGGACTGTTCCCATGGGGTACAGGGTCATGACTGATTTGCATATGGCTGGGTCCAAACTGGAATAGCACAGCAAGCAAAAAACTGATGGATTAAACCCCTATCTGTGACTGGGGGTGAATGTTTGATTTGTTCTGCATTTCATCCATCATCTGTTGCTTTTGCATTTGTTACCCCAAGTGAGAAGGGTATGCCCAGACGTGGGTCTCATGCTTGCTATGCCACCAGATTCAAACTAGCCTGGCTGATGAAGGGTGATACCCTGAAATCAGTCCCAGGATGCTTGTTTCTGGTTCAGGAAGGGCCTGGCAGCTCGGGGTGGACTGTTCCCATGAGGAACAGCATAAAAATTGATTTGCATATTGCTCGGTCCAAAGTCGAATGACATGGCAAGCAAAAAAACTGATGGATTAAACCGAGATCTGTGACTGGGGGTGAATGTTTGATTTGTTCTGCATTCTGTCCATCATCTGTTGTTTTTGCATTTGTTGCCCCAAGTGAGAAGGGAATGCCCAGACGTAGGTCTCATGCTTGCTATGCCACCAGATTGAAGCTAGCCTGGCTGATTGTAGAAGGCTGGTCTGGCTTATAGTGGGTACCTGATGGTACTTACACCTTGTGCCAGGTCCATTTATCCCGTATTAGTAGATTAGTAGTGTTCTAGCAGCTTAGGCTGATAGAGGTAGCTATAGCAGAGCAGCTTAGGCTGAACTAGGAGACATGCAAAGCTCCTACTATACCACTTATATCATATAGCACTATATCATAAGAAACACAATACTCAGAGTTACTAAAAGTAAAGGTACTTTATTTTAGTGACAATATGCCAAAAGTATCTTAGAGGATATACTCCCTTACGGGGTAAGTAATATACACAAAATATACACACAAACCAAAATCAGGTAAGTAAACAGTTAGAAAAGTAGTGCAAACACTATAGAATACAATAGGATGCAATAGGAAACAGTAGGCGTAGGGGCAACACAAACCATATACTCCAAAAGTGGAATGCGAACCACAAATACACCCCAGGCCTAGTGTAGTGTGTAAAGGGACGCTGGGAGTATAAGAAAACAATGAGGGTGTCCAAGATACCCTACCCAAAGACCATGAAAAGTAGGAGTAAAGTTACCCTACTACCCCAGAAAGACAGTAAAGTCGAGGTAGGGGATTCTGCAAAGGAAACAACTAACTGCGATTCCTGGATCTGAGGACCTGCAAAGGAAGGGGAGCAAGTCCAAGAGTCCCGCAAGTGTTCAAGGGGAGCAGGAGCCCACTAAACCCCGGATTAAGGTACAAAAGGGCTGCCTCTGGGTGGAAGAAGCCAAAGATTCTGCAACAACGGAAGGTGCCAGGAACTTCTCCTTTGGTCAGAAGATGTCCCACGGCGTGCCGGAGGAGGCAGAGTTATTTCCAAACAGAAAAACCTCAAACAAACCTTGCTAGCTGCAAGAGTCGCCTTTGAAGATAATGGGTGCTGCCCGGGCCCAGGAAGAACCAAGAGGTCGCCCCTTGGAGGAGGAGACAGAGGGGGCGCTCAGCAGCACAGAAAGCCCACGCAGAAGCAAGCAGCACCCGCAGAAGCACTTGAACAGGCATTCAAGATATCTGAGCACGGCGGTCATCTCAACACTACAAAGGAGGGTCCCACGAAGTTGGAGGTCAACTCAGTGAGTTGAGCAAAGCAGCACGGAGTGCTGGGGACCTGGGCTATGCTGTGCACAAAGGATTCCTTGCAAAAGTGCACAGAAGCCCTATCAGCTGCAGTTCATAGAGTACACAGGATTACTGTCTGGCGTTGGGAGGCAAGGACTTATCTCCACCAAATTTGGACAGAAGGACCACTGGACTGTCGGGGTCACTTGGACCCAGCTCCTGTGTTCCAGGGACCACGCTCGTCAAGATGAGAGGGGACCGAGAGGAACGGTGATGCAGAAGTTTGGTGCCTGCGTTAGCAGGGGGAAGATTCCGTCGACCCACGGGAAATTTCTTCTTGGTTTCCAGTGCAGAGTGAACTCAGACAGCCCTCAGAGCGTGCACCACCAGGAAACAGTTGAGAAAGCCGGCAGGATTAGGCACTACAATGTTGCTGGTAGTCGTCTTGCTATTTTGTTGCCGTTTTGCAGGCGTCCTGGAGCAGTCAGCGATCGATCCTTGGCAGAAGTTGAAGAGAGAGATGCAGAGGAACTCTGGTGAGCTCTTGCATTCGTTATCTGAAGAGAAACCCACAGGAGAGACCCTAAATAGCCCTCAGAAGAGGAATGGCTACCTAACCAGGTAAGAGCCTATCAGGAGGGGTCTCTGATGTCACCTGCTGGCACTGGCCACTCAGAGGCCTCCATTGTGCCCTCACACCTCTGCTTTCAAGATGGCAGAGGTCTGGGACACACTGGAGGAGCTCTGGGCACCACCCCTGGGGTGGTGATGGACAGGGGAGTGGTCACTCCCCTTTCTATTGTCCAGTTTTCCGCCAGAGCAGGGGCTGGGGATCTCTGAACCGGTGTAGACTGGCTTATGCAAGGAGGGCACCATCTGTGCCCTTCAAAGCATTTCCAGAGGCTGGGGGAGGCAACTCCTCCCCAGCCCTTAACACCTATTTCCAAAGGGAGAGGGTGTAACACCCTCTCTCAGAGGAAATCCTTTGTTCTGCCCTCCTGGGACTGGGCTGCCCAGACCACAGGAGGGCAGAAACCTGTCTGAGAGTTGGCAGCAGTGGTAGCTGCAGAGAAAACCCCAGAAAGCTAGTTTGGCAGTACCCGGGGTCCATACTGGAGCCCCGGGGATGCATGGGATTGGCACCCCAATACCAGATTTGGCATGGGGGGACAATTCCATGATCTTAGTCATGTTACATGGCCATATTTGGAGTTACTATTGTGAAGCTACATATAGGTAGTCACCTATATGTAGTCCACACGTGTAATGGTGTCCCCGCACTCACAAAGTCCGGGGAAATTTCCCTCAACAATGTGGGGGCACCTTGGCTGCCAGGTGCCCTCACACTTGGTAACTTTGCACCTAACCTTCACCAAGTGAGGGTTTGACATATAGGTGACTTATAAGTTACTTAAGTGCAGTGTAAAATGGCTGTAAAATAACGTGGACATTATTTCACTCAGGCTGCAGTGGCAGTCCTGTGTAAGAATTGTCTGAGCTCCCTATGGGTGGCAAAAAAAATGCTGCAGCCCATAGGGATCTCCTGGTCCCCATTATCCTGGATACCTAGGTACCATATACTAGGGAATTATAAGGGTGTTCCAGTGTGTAGGAGGCTGGCCTGGCTTATAGTGGGTACCTTGTGGTACTTACACCCTGTGCCAGGTCCAGTTATCCCTCATTAGTAGAATAGAGGTGTTTCTAGCAGCTAAGGGTGATAGAAGGTAGCTATGGCAAAGCATCTTAGGCTGAACTAGAAGACAAGCAAAGCTTCTTCTATACCACTTATATCATATAGCACAATATCATAAGAAAACACAAGTTACTAAAAATAAAGGTACTTTATTTTTATGACAATATGCCAAAAGTATCTCAGAGAATACCCTCACTTAGGAGGTAAGTAATATACACAAGTTATATGTACACAAACCCAAAACAGGTAAGTAACAGTAGGAAAAGTAGTGCAAACAATCACAATAGGATGCAACAGGTAAACATAGGTCTAGGGGCAACACAAACCATATACTCCAAAAGTGGAATGCGAATCACAAATGGACCCCAGACCGATGGGAGCTTGTAGAGGGTCGCTGGGACTGTAAGAAAACAGTCAGGGTGTCCAAGATACCCCACCCCAAGACTCTGAAAAGTAGGAGTAAAATTGCCCATCTACCCCAAAAGGACACAATAGTTGTGATAGGGGGATTCTGCAAGAACCACAAGCACCAGCAAAACACTGAAGATGGATTCCTGGACCTGAGGACCTGTAAAGCAAAGGGACCAAGTCCAAGAGTCGCGATAGTGTCTGGGGGGGTGGGATGGGGGGGAGGGTGGCAGGAGCCCAGGAAACCCTAGATGAAGGTTCTGCCTCAGGATGTAAGGGCTGCCTCAGGATGGCTGCCTCAGGATGGAAGAAGGCGAAGATTTTGCAACAGCGAAGAGAGCTAGGAACTTCTCCTTTGGATGGAAGATGTCCCACGGCGTGCTGGAGGTTGCAGAAGTGTTTTCACGCAGAAATACTGCAAACAAGCCTTGCTAGCTGCAAGGGTCGCAGTAGAGGTTTTTGGGTGCTGCTGAGGACCAGGAAGGACCAGGATGTTGCCCCTTGGGGGAGGAGACAGAGGGATCGCTCAGCAACTCAGAGAGCCCCCGCAGAAGCAGGCAGCACCCACAGAAGTACCAGAGCAGGCACTTAGAAGATATGTGAAACCGGAGTCACAAAAGGAGTGTCCCACGATGTCGGAGTCCAACTCAGAGGGTTGAGCACTGCAGGACGGAGTGCTGGGGACCCAGGCTAGGCTGTGCACAAAGGAATCCTTGGAGAAGTGCAGAGAAGCCAGAGCAGCTGCAAATCACGCAGTACACAGGTTTGCAGTCTAACGTGGGGAGGCAAGGACTTACCTCCACCAAACATGGACTAAAGGATCACTGGACTGTGGAGGTCACTTGGATCTAGGTCCTGTGTTCCAGGGACCACGCTCGTCAGGATGAGAGGGGACCCAGAGGACCGGAGATGCAGTCTTTTGGTGCCTGCGTTAGAAGGGTGAAGATTCTGTCGACCCACGGGAGATTTCTTCTTGGCTTCCAGTGCAGGGTGAAGGCAGACAGCCCTCAGAGCATGCACCACCAGGAAACAGTTGAGAAAGCTGTCAGGATGAGGCGCTATAATGTTGCTGGTAGTCGTCTTGCTACTTTGTTGCGGTTTTGCAGGCATCCTGGAGCAGTCAGCGGTCGATTCTTGGCAGAAGTCGAAGAGGGAAGTGCAGAGGAACTCTGGTGAGCTCTTGCATTCGTTATCTGAAGAATACCCCAGAGGAGAGACCCTAAATAGCCAGAAAAGGAGGTTTGGCTACCAAGAAAGGAGGTTTGGCTACCAAGAGAGGGAAGAACCTATCAGAGGGGGTCTCTGACGTCACCTGCTGGCACTGGCCACTCAGAGCAGTCCAGTGTGCCCCCAACACCTCCGAATCCAAGATGGCAGAGGTGTGGGACACACTGGAGGAGCTCTGGGCACATTCCTTGGGAGGTACTGGTCAGGAGAGTGGTCATCCCCTTTCCTTTGTCCAGTTTTGCGCCAGAGCAGGGCTGGGGGATCCCTGAACCGGTGTAGACTGGCTTATGCAGAGATGGGCACCATCTGTGCCCATCAAAGCATTTCCAGAGGCTGGGGAGGCTACTCCTCCCCAGCCCTTCACACCTATTTCCAAAGTGAGAGGGTGTAACACCCTCTCTCAGAGGAAATCCTTTATTCTGCCTTCCTGGGCTGGGGATGCCCGGACCCCAGGAGGGCAGAATCCTGTCTGACTGGTTGGCAGCAGCAGCAGCTGCAGTGAAAACCCCAGAAAGGCAGTTTGGCAGTACCCAGGTTCTGTGCTAGAGACCCGGAGGATCATGGAATTGTCACCCCAATACCAGAATGGTATTGGGGTGACAATTCCATGATCTTAGACATGTTACATGGCCATGTTCGGAGTTACCATTGTGACGCTATACATAGGTAGTGACCTATGTATAGTGCATGCGTGTAATGGTGTCCCCACACTCACAAAGTTCAGGGAATTTACCATGAACAATGTGGGGGCAACTTGGCTAGTGCCAGGGTACCCACACACTAAGTAACTTGGCACCTAACCTTCACCAAGTGAGGGTTAGACATATAGGTGACTTATAAGTTACTTATGTGCAGTGAAAAATGGCTGTGAAATAACGTGGACGTTATTTCACTCAGGCTGCAGTAAGAATTGCCTGAGCTCCGTATGGGTGGCAAAAGAAATGCTGCAGCCCATAGGGATCTCCTGGAACCCAAATACCCTGGGTACCTAAGTACCATATACAAGTGAATTATATGGGTGTTCCAGTGTGCCAATGAGAATTGGTAAAATTAGTCACTAGCCTGCAGTGACAATTTTAGAAAGCAGAGAGAGCATAAACACTGAGGTTCTGGTTAGCAGAGCCTCAGTGATACAGTTAGGCACCACACAGGTGACACATACAGGAGATACATTATGAACACTGGGGTCCTGCCTAGAAGGATCCCAGTGACACATGGGCAAAAACAAACATACACACAGTGAAAAATGGGGGTAACATGCCAGGCAAGAGGGTACTTTCCTACACAGTATGCCAATCAGAATTGGTGAAAATGGTCACTAACCTGCAGTGACAATTTTAAAAGCAGAGAGAGCATAAACACTAAGGCTCTGGTTAGCAGAGCTTCAGTGATACAGTTAGGCACCACACAGGGAACACATATAGGCCACAACTATGAGCACTGGGGTCCTGGCTAGCAGGATCCCAGTGACACAGGCAAAAACAAATGGACACACAACTAAAAATGGGGGTAACATGCCAGGCAAGATGGTACTTTCCTACACAACCCACCCACGCAAACGAGGGACAATAAGGCTAACCTTGCCCAGATGTGTCTATATTGTCTAAGTGGAAATATCTGGAGAGTCCATCTGCATTGGAGTGGGTACTTCCAGGTCTATGTTCCACTATATAGTCTATTCCCTGTAGGGAGATGGACCACCAACTCAACAACTTAGGGTATTCACCTTTCATTTCTTTTAGCCAAAGTAGAGGTTTGCGGTCTGTCTGAACAATAAATTGAGTACCAAACATGTATGGTCTCAACTTATTCAGTGTCCAGACCACAGCAAAGGCCTCCCTCTCTATGGCAGACCAACGCTTTTCTCTAGGGGTCAACCTCCTGCTGATAAAAGCAACAGGTTGATCCTGGCCCTCAGTATTAAGCTGTGATAGCACTGTCCCAACCCCTAATTCAGAAGCATCAGTCTGGACTATAAACTTCTTGGAGTAGCAAGGGCTTTTTAGGACAGGTGCGGAGCACATGGCCTGTTTGAGCTCATCAAAAGCCTTTTGACAGCTAGCTGTCCACAATACCTTTTTAGGCATCTTCTTACTAGTGAGGTCATTAAGAAGAGCTGCAATGGAGCCATAGTTCTTAATTAACCTCCTATAGTACCCTGTGAGGCCTAGAAAGGCTCTCACCTGGGGTTGAGTTGTAGGGGGAGCCCATTCCATAATGGTCTGGATCTTCCCCTGGAGTGGTGCAGTCTGTTCCCCACCTACCAGGTGGCCCAGATAAACCACTTTCCCCTGCCCTATCTGGCACTTTGAAGCCTTGATAATGAGGCCTGCCTTTTGCATGGCCTCTAAAACTTTCCACAGGTGGACCAGGTGATCATCCCAGGTGGAGCTAAAGACAGCTATATCATCTAGATATGCTGCATTAAAGGCTTCCAACCCTTGCAGGACTGTGTTCACAAACCTTTGAAAAGTGGCAGGTGCATTGTTCAGGCCAAAGGACATCACAGTGAACTGATAGTGCCCCCCAATGGTGGAAAATGCAGTTTTAGGTTTAGCATCTTTTGATAATTTAATCTGCGAATACCCTTCAGTTAAATCAAAAGTGCTTAGATACTTGGCAGAAGCCAGTGTATCTATTAGATCATCTACCCTGGGTATAGGGTGAGCATCTGTCTTGGTTACTTGATTGAGCCCTCTATAGTCAACACAAAACGTCATCTCTCTTTTACCATCCTTACTGTGAGGTTTTGTGACAAGCACCACTGGGCTAGCCAATGGGCTTTCTGAAGGCTCAATTACTCCTAAGTCCAGCATTTTCTGTACCTCTTCTTTAATGCAATCCCTGACATGGTCAGGCTGCCTATTAATCTTACGTTTGACAGGTAAACTGTCTCCAGTATTGATTGTATGCTCATACCAAGTAGTTGTACCTGGTATCAGTGAGAAGAGTTAAGGAAATTGACTTAGGAGATTTACACAGTTGTCCTTCTGCTCAGCAGTAAGGCAATCTGCAAGTACTACTCCCTCCACTAAGCCATCAGTTTCAGTGGTGGAGAAGAAATCAGGGAGAGGGTCACTCTCTTCTTCCTGTCCCTCATCAGTTGCCATGAGCAGGGTGAGATCAGCCCTGTCATAGTAGGGTTTTAGGCGGTTGACATGGAACACCCTAAGGGTACTCCTGGCAGTGCCTAGGTCTACCAAGTAGGTAACCTCACCCTTTTTCTCAACAATGAGATGGGGTCCACTCCATTTGTCCTGGAGTACTCTTGGGACCACAGGCTCCAATACCCACGCCTTCTGTCCTGGGTGGTACTGGGTCAGGACAGCCTTCTGGTCATGCCATTGCTTTTGCAGCTCCTGGCTCGCATGAAGGTTTTTACTGGCCTTTTTCATGTACTCAGCCATTCTTGATCTTAGGCCAAGTACATAGTTGTAGGAGGCTGGACTGGTTTGTAGTGAGTACCAAGGGGTACTTGCACCTTGCACCAGGCCCAGTTATCCCTTATTAGTGTATAGGGTGTCTAGCAGCTTAGGCTGATAGATAATGGTAGCTTAGCAAAGCAGCTCAGGCTGAACTAGGAGACGTGTGAAGCTACTACAGTACCACTTAGTGTCATATGCACAATATCATAAGAAAACACAATACACAGTTATACTAAAAATAAAGGTATTTTATTTTTATGACAATATGCCAAAGTATCTTAGAGTGTACCCTCAGTGAGAGGATAGGAAATATACACAAGATATATATACACAATAGCAAAAATATGCAGTATAGTCTTAGAAAACAGTGCAAACAATGTATAGTTACAATAGGATGCAATGGGGAAACATAGGGATAGGGGCAACACAAACCATATACTCCAGAAGTGGAATGCGAACCACGAATGGACCCCAAACCTATGTGACCTTGTAGAGGGTCGCTGGGACTATTAGAAAATAGTGAGAGTTAGCAAAATAACCCACCCCAAGACCCTGAAAAGTGAGTGCAAAGTGCACCAAAGTTCCCCTAAGGACAAAATAGTCGTGTTAGAGGGAGAATGCAAGGAAAACACAAATCAGCAATGCAACAACGATGGATTCCTGTCTGAAGGTACCTGTGGAACAAGGGGACCAAGTCCAAAAGTCACAAGCAGCTCGGAGATGGGCAGATGCCCAAGAAATGCCAGCGGTTGGTGCAAAGAAGCTCTTACTAGGCTGAAGAACTGTGAATACTGCAGGAACGACAAGGGCTAGAGACTTCCCCTTTGGAGGATGGATCCCCCACGCCTTGGAGAGTCGTGCAGAAGTGTTTTCCCGCCGGATGGACGCCAACAAGCCTTGCTACACGCAAATCGTGCGTTTGGCGTTTTTGGACGCTGCTGGGGCCCAGGAGGGACCAGGAGGTCGCAAATTGGACCTGCAGAGAGAGGGGACGTCGAGCAAGACAAAGAGCCCTCACTGAAGCAGGTAGCACCCGGAGAAGTGCCAGAAACAGGCACTACGAGGATGCGTGAAACGGTGCTCGCCGAAGTTGCACAAAGGAGTCCCACGTCGCCGGAGACCAACTTAGAAAGTCGTGCAATGCAGGTTAGAGTGCCGTGGACCCAGGCTTGGCTGTGCACACAGGATTTCCGCCGGAAGTGCACAGGGGCCGGAGAAGCTTGCAAAGTCGCGGTTCCCAGCAATGCAGCCCAGCGAGGTGAGGCAAGGACTTACCTCCACCAAACTTGGGCTGAAGAGTCACTGGACTGTGGGGGTCACTCGGACGGTGTCGCTGGATTCGAGGGACCTCGCTCGTCGTGCTGAGAGGAGACCCAAGGGACCGGAGATGCAGCTTTTTGGTGCCTGCGGTTGCAGGGGGAAGATTCCGTCGACCCACGGGAGATTTCTTCGGAGCTTCTGGTGCAGAGAGGAGGCAGGCTACCCCCACAGCATGCACAAGCAGGAAAACAGTCGAGAAGGCGGCAGGATCAGCGTTACAGAGTTGCAGTAGTCGTCTTTGCTACTATGTTGCAGGTTTGCAGGCTTCCAGCGCGGTCAGCGGTCGATTCCTTATCAGAAGGTGAAGAGGGAGATGCAGAGGAACTCGGCTGAGCTCATGCATTCGTTATCTAAAGTTTCCCCAGAGACAGAGACCCTAAATAGCCAGAAAAGAGGGTTTGGCTACCTAGGAGAGAGGAAAGGCTACTAACACCTGAAGGAGCCTATCACAAGGAGTCTCTGACGTCACCTGGTGGCACTGGCCACTCAGAGCAGTCCAGTGTGCCAGCAGCACCTCTGTTTCCAAGATGGCAGAGGTCTGGAGCACACTGGAGGAGCTCTGGACACCTCCCAGGGGAGGTGCAGGTCAGGGGAGTGGTCACTCCCCTTTCCTTTGTCCAGTTTCGCGCCAGAGCAGGGGCTAAGGGGTCCCTGAACCGGTGTAGACTGGCTTATGCAGAATTGGGCACACCTGTGCCCAACAAAGCATTTCCAGAGGCTGGGGGAGGCTACTCCTCCCCTGCCTTCACACCATTTTCCAAAGGGAGAGGGTGTCACACCCTCTCTCAGAGGAAGTTCTTTGTTCTGCCATCCTGGGCCAGGCCTGGCTGGACCCCAGGAGGGCAGCTGCCTGTCTGAGGGGTTGGCAGCAGCAGCAGCTGCAGAGAAACCCCAGGAAGGGCAGTCTGGCAGTACCAGGGTCTGTGCTACAGACCACTGGGATCATGGAATTGTACCAACAATGCCAGGATGGCATAGAGGGGGCAATTCCATGATCATAGACATGTTACATGGCCATATTCGGAGTTACCATGGTGAAGCTACATATAGGTAGTGACCTATATGTAGTGCACGCGTGTAATGGTGTCCCCGCACTCACAAAGTTCAGTGAATTGGCTCTGAACAATGTGGGGGCACCTTGGCTAGTGCCAGGGTGCCCTCACACTAAGTAACTTTGCACCTAACCTTTACCAGGTAAAGGTTAGACATATAGGTGACTTATAAGTTACTTAAGTGCAGTGTAAAATGGCTGTGAAATAACGTGGACGTTATTTCACTCAGGCTGCAGTGGCAGGCCTGTGTAAGAATTGTCAGAGCTCCCTATGGGTGGCAAAAGAAATGCTGCAGCCCATAGGGATCTCCTGGAACCCCAATACCCTGGGTACCTCAGTACCATATACTAGGGGATTATAAGGGTGTTCCAGTAAGCCAATGTAAATTGGTAAAAATGGTCACTAGCCTGTCAGTGACAATTTGGAAAGAAATGAGAGAGCATAACCACTGAGGTTCTGATTAGCAGAGCCTCAGTGAGACAGTTAGTCACTACACAGGTAACACATACAGGCACACTTATGAGCACTGGGGCCCTGGGTTACCAGGGTCCCAGTGACACATACAACTAAAACAACATATATACAGTGAAAAATGGGGGTAACATGCCAGGCAAGATGGTACTTTCCTACACAACCCCCCCCCAAACGAAGGACAATAAGACTAGCCATTACCTGATGAGTCTTCATTGTCTAAGTGGAAATATCTGGAGAGTCCATCTGCATTGGAGTGGCTACTCCCAGGTCTATGTTCCACTGTATAGTCCATTCCCTGTAGGGATATGGACCACCTCAACAATTTAGGATTTTCACCTTTCATTTGTTTTAGCCAAAGTAGAGGTTTGTGGTCTGTCTGAACAATGAAGTGAGTGCCAAACAGGTATGGCCTCAACTTCTTCAGAGCCCAGACCACAGCAAAGGCCTCCCTCTCAATGGCAGACCAACGCTTTTCTCTAGGGGTCAACCTTCTACTAATAAAAGCAACAGGTTGATCCTGGCCCTCAGAATTAAGTTGTGATAGGACTGCCCCTACTCCTAATTCAGATGCATCAGTCTGGACATAGAATTTTTTAGAGTAACAAGGGCTTTTCAGGACAGGTGCAGAGCACATGGCCTGCTTCAGCTCCTCAAAAGCTTTCTGACAGTTTGCTGTCCATAATACCTTTTTAGGCATTTTCTTGGATGTGAGGTCATTAAGAGGGGCTGCAATGGAGCCATAGTTCTTAATGAACCTCCTGTAATACCCAGTGAGGCCTAGGAAGGCTCTCACCTGAGTCTGAGTGGTAGGGGGAACCCAATCAATAATAGTTTGGATTTTCCCCTGCAGTGGTGCAATCTGTTCCCCACCAACAAGGTGTCCCAGATAAACCACCTTACCCTGCCCTATCTGGCACTTTGAAGCCTTGATAGTGAGGCCTGCCTTTTGCAGGGCCTCCAAAACTTTCCAAAGGTGGACCAGGTGATCATCCCAGCTGGAGCTAAAGACAGCTATATCATCCAAATATGCTGCACTGAAAGCTTCCAGCCCTTGCAGGACTGTGTTCACCAACCTCTGAAAAGTGGCAGGTGCATTTTTCAAACCAAAAGGCATTACAGTAAACTGGTAATGTCCTCCAATGGTCGAAAATGCAGTTTTAGGTTTAGCATCTTCTGACATTTTGATCTGCCAATACCCTGCAGTCAAATCAAAAGTGCTTAGATACTTGGCAGATGCCAGTGTATCTATTAGCTCATCTGCCCTGGGTATAGGGTGAGCATCTGTTTTGGTTACCAAGTTGAGACCTCTATAGTCTACACAAAACCTCATTTCCTTCTTTCCATCTTTTGAATTGGGTTTTGGTACCAGTACCACAGGAGAAGCCCATGGACTGTCAGAGTGCTCAACCACTCCTAGTTCCAACATCTTCTGAACTTCTTGCTTTATGCAGTCCCTGACATGGTCAGGCTGCCTATAGATCTTACTTTTGACAGGTAAACTGTCTCCAGTATCTATAGTGTGCTCGCACCAAGAAGTGGTGCCTGGCACAATGGAGAAGAGTTCTGAAAATTGTCCTAGGAGATTTATGCAATTATCTTTCTGCTCAGCAGTAAGACAATCAGCCAAAACTACCCCTTCCACAAGAGCATCTTGTTCTGTGGAAGAGAAGAGATCAGGTAGAGGATCACTGTCTTCTTCCTGTCCCTCATCTGTTGCCATGAGCAGGGTGAGATCAGCCCTGTCATAGTAGGGTTTCAGGCGGTTGACATGGAGCACCCTAAGGGGACTCCTGGCAGTGCCTAAGTCAACCAAGTAGGTGACTTCACCCTTCTTTTCAACAATTGTGTGGGGTCCACTCCATTTATCTTGGAGTGCTCTTGGGGCCACAGGCTCCAAGACCCACACTTTCTGCCCTGGTTGGTACTGAACCAAAACAGCCTTCTGATCATGCCATTGCTTCTGGAGCTCTTGGCTGGCCTGAAGGTTTTTACTGGCCTTTTTCATGTACTCAGCCATCCTTGATCTGAGGCCAAGTACATAATCCACAATATCCTGCTTAGGAGCTTTTAAAGGTTGTTCCCAACCCTCCTTTACAAGTGTGAGTGGACCCCTAACAGGGTGTCCAAAAAGAAGTTCAAAGGGGCTGAAGCCCACTCCTTTCTGGGGTACCTCCCTGTAGGCAAAAAGGAGGCATGGTAGAAGGATATCCCATCTCCTGCGGAGTTTTTCAGGGAGTCCCATAATCATGCCTTTGAGAGTTTTATTAAATCTCTCCACCAGTCCATTTGTTCGTGGATGATAGGGTGTTGTGAACTTGTAAGTTACACCACACTCCTTCCACATGGCCTTTAAGTATGCAGACATGAAATTGCTTCCTCTGTCTGATACTACTTCCTTTGGGAAGCCCACCCTGGAAAATATTCCCAGGAGGGCCTTTGCCACTGCAGGAGCTGTAGTGGTCCTTAAAGGAATAGCTTCAGGATACCTTGTGGCATGGTCCACTACCACTAAGATAAACCTATTGCCTGAAGCAGTAGGAGGGTCAAGGGGGCCAACTATGTCAACCCCTACCCTTTCAAAGGGAACCCCAACCACAGGCAGTGGGATAAGGGGTGCCTTTGGAGTGCCACCTGTCTTGCCACTGGCTTGACAGGTTTCACAGGACTTACAAAATTCTTTTGTGTCCTCAGACATCCTAGGCCAATGAAACAGTGGTACCAATCTGTCCCAAGTTTTCATTTGACCCAGGTGCCCAGCTAAGGGAATGTCATGTGCCAGTGTTAGGAGGAACTTTCTGTACTCCTGAGGAATCACTAATCTCCTGGCAGCTCCAGGTTTAGGATCCCTATGCTCAGTGTACAAGAGGTTGTCCTCCCAGTAAACTCTGTGTGAGTCACTGACATCCCCATTAGCCTGTTTGACAGCTTGCTGTCTGAGACCCTCTAATGTGGGACAGGTTTGCTGTGCCACACTCAGCTCCTCTCTGGCAGGCCCCCCTTCACCCAAAAGCTCAGCAGTGTCTGCTTCCAGCTCCTCTGGTGTAGGTTCTGCACAGGGAGGGAATTCTTCTTCCTCAGAAGTTGAATCCACTGTAGAGGGAGGGATAGTAGGAAGTGGTTTGCTTCTACTAGCCCTAGCTTTAGGGAGCACTTGGTCCATTGTTCCAGGATCCAAGCTTCCCTGTCCTTTTTGCTTTTTGGCCTGAGCCCTTGTCAAAGCAAAAATATGCCCTGGGATGCCCAGCATTGCTGCATGGGCCTCCAACTCCACATCTGACCAAGCTGATGTCTCCAAATCATTTCCTAGTAGACAGTCTACAGGTAAATCTGTGGCTACCACAACTTTCTTTGGACCAGATACCCCCCCCCAGTTGAGATTTACAACAGCCATGGGGTGGCTTTGTGTTATGTTGTGAGCATCGGTTACTTGGTACTGGTGTCCAAGTATGTGTTGTTCAGGGTGCACCAGTTTCTCAATCACCATTGTGACACTGGCACCTGTGTCCCTGTAGGCCTGGACCTCAACACCATTTATTAGGGTTAGTTGCTTGTACTTCTCCAAGTTATGGGGGCAAGCAACCAAAGTGGCTAAGTCAATAGCCCCTTCAGAGACTAAAGTAGCCTCTGTGGTCTCCCTAATCAGACCAACCCCAACTAAATTACCAAAAGTGAGCCCAGCTACTCCCTTGGATTGGCTATTAGTAGGTTTGCTCCCACCACTACTGCTATTAGTAGGGACACTAGGTGTAGCAGTAGGGGTTGTAGTGGTAGGAGCTGTGGTGCCTTTCTTTGGACAACTGGGATCTGTTGTCCAATGGCCTTTTATCTTACATAAATAGCACCATGGTTTCTTTTCCTTGTTCTGATTAAAGGAGGATTTTGGCCCACCACCCCCACCAGAGTGTTTTTGTGGGCCTGATGAAGACTCATTTTTAGATTTGTCCCCACCCTTGTCAGAAGACTTACCATCCTTCTTTTTGTTGCCATCTTTGTCACCCCCTGTATGAACTTTTCTGTTCACTCTTGTTCTGACCCATTTGTCTGCCTTCTTTCCCAATTCTTGGGGAGAGGTCAGATCAGAGTCCACCAAGTACTGGTGCAACAAATCAGACACACAATTATTAAGAATATGCTCTCTCAGGATTAAGTTATACAGGCTGTCATAATCAGTAACTTTACTGCCATGTAACCACCCCTCCAAGGCCTTCACTGCCTGGTCAATGAAATCAACCCAGTCTTGTGAAGACTCCTTTTTGGTATCTCTGAACTTGATCCTGTACTGTTCAGTGGTTAAGCCATAACCATCCAGGAGTGCATTCTTAAGAACTTGGAAATTGTTAGCATCATTTTCTTTTACAGTAAGGAGCCTATCCCTACCTTTTCCAGTAAATGATAGCCATAGGATAGCAGCCCACTGCCTTTGAGGGACATCCTGTACAGCACAGGCCCTCTCAAGTGCAGCAAACCACTTGTTAATGTCATCCCCCTCCTTGTAAGGGGGAACTATCTTATGCAGATTCCTGGAATCATGCTCTTTTTCAGGATGACTATGGGGAATACTGCTGCTGCCACCATGGGTATCTAAACCCATTTTCTGTCTTTCCCTCTCTATTTCTAAAGACTGTCTATCCAAATCCAGCTGTTGCTTCTTGAGCTTCAGTCTGGTTTGCTCCACTCTCAATCTATTGAGCTCCCTTTCCAACAATCTGTCATCAGGGTGGGTGGGAGGGACATTTCTAGATACAGAGGTATGATGGGAATGAACAGAAGGAGACCTGTCCCTTACAGAGGGCACCCTAACAGCTTGGCTACCAGTATAATGTGAGAGCACATCATCAGTATGATGTGATTCAACCTCTGTACCAACTATGCTAGACTGTCTAGTAATGGGCAGGCTGAGAATTTTCTTTCCAGAACCTTTTCCTGGGGGAGTCCCTGGATCAGATTGAGAACCATTAGCTACTTTTTCTACAGATTGGGCACTTATGGCCTTATCCTGTACTCTAAGCATATTAATTAACAGTTCTAAGGAAGGATTCTTCCCTACACTCAAACCTCTCTCTATGCAGAGACTCCTTGCTCCTTTCCAGCTAAGGTGATCATATGCAAGTTTGGACAGTTCAACTTTTTGGCCTGTGCCAGACATTTTTAGAGAGAGTTAAAGTGATAGACAAAGAGAAAAAAGTTTTCAGAACTTTTTGGAAAGACAGAAAAAACTTTTTAAACTTTTAAGAACTTTTTGAAAGTTTAGTAGTACTTTTCAGCACTTAGAAAAGAGTGAAAAGAGGAAATGCAAAACTTTTTTTGGCTATGTGTATATACACTGACCTTGTTTTGTATATTTTTCTCTTATGAAAAGTACAATGACAAGAGTGGTAAGTAGTCTCAAGCACTTATCCCACCACTGCACAACCAATGTAGGAGGCTGGACTGGTTTGTAGTGAGTACCAAGGGGTACTTGCACCTTGCACCAGGCCCAGTTATCCCTTATTAGTGTATAGGGTGTCTAGCAGCTTAGGCTGATAGATAATGGTAGCTTAGCAAAGCAGCTCAGGCTGAACTAGGAGACGTGTGAAGCTACTACAGTACCACTTAGTGTCATATGCACAATATCATAAGAAAACACAATACACAGTTATACTAAAAATAAAGGTACTTTATTTTTATGACAATATGCCAAAGTATCTTAGAGTGTACCCTCAGTGAGAGGATAGGAAATATACACAAGATATATATACACAATAGCAAAAATATGCAGTATAGTCTTAGAAAACAGTGCAAACAATGTATAGTTACAATAGGATGCAATGGGGAAACATAGGGATAGGGGCAACACAAACCATATACTCCAGAAGTGGAATGCGAACCACGAATGGACCCCAAACCTATGTGACCTTGTAGAGGGTCGCTGGGACTATTAGAAAATAGTGAGAGTTAGCAAAATAACCCACCCCAAGACCCTGAAAAGTGAGTGCAAAGTGCACCAAAGTTCCCCTAAGGACAAAATAGTCGTGTTAGAGGGAGAATGCAAGGAAAACACAAATCAGCAATGCAACAACGATGGATTCCTGTCTGAAGGTACCTGTGGAACAAGGGGACCAAGTCCAAAAGTCACAAGCAGCTCGGAGATGGGCAGATGCCCAAGAAATGCCAGCGGTTGGTGCAAAGAAGCTCTTACTAGGCTGAAGAACTGTGAATACTGCAGGAACGACAAGGGCTAGAGACTTCCCCTTTGGAGGATGGATCCCCCACGCCTTGGAGAGTCGTGCAGAAGTGTTTTCCCGCCGGATGGACGCCAACAAGCCTTGCTACACGCAAATCGTGCGTTTGGCGTTTTTGGACGCTGCTGGGGCCCAGGAGGGACCAGGAGGTCGCAAATTGGACCTGCAGAGAGAGGGGACGTCGAGCAAGACAAAGAGCCCTCACTGAAGCAGGTAGCACCCGGAGAAGTGCCAGAAACAGGCACTACGAGGATGCGTGAAACGGTGCTCGCCGAAGTTGCACAAAGGAGTCCCACGTCGCCGGAGACCAACTTAGAAAGTCGTGCAATGCAGGTTAGAGTGCCGTGGACCCAGGCTTGGCTGTGCACACAGGATTTCCGCCGGAAGTGCACAGGGGCCGGAGAAGCTTGCAAAGTCGCGGTTCCCAGCAATGCAGCCCAGCGAGGTGAGGCAAGGACTTACCTCCACCAAACTTGGGCTGAAGAGTCACTGGACTGTGGGGGTCACTCGGACGGTGTCGCTGGATTCGAGGGACCTCGCTCGTCGTGCTGAGAGGAGACCCAAGGGACCGGAGATGCAGCTTTTTGGTGCCTGCGGTTGCAGGGGGAAGATTCCGTCGACCCACGGGAGATTTCTTCGGAGCTTCTGGTGCAGAGAGGAGGCAGGCTACCCCCACAGCATGCACAAGCAGGAAAACAGTCGAGAAGGCGGCAGGATCAGCGTTACAGAGTTGCAGTAGTCGTCTTTGCTACTATGTTGCAGGTTTGCAGGCTTCCAGCGCGGTCAGCGGTCGATTCCTTATCAGAAGGTGAAGAGGGAGATGCAGAGGAACTCGGCTGAGCTCATGCATTCGTTATCTAAAGTTTCCCCAGAGACAGAGACCCTAAATAGCCAGAAAAGAGGGTTTGGCTACCTAGGAGAGAGGAAAGGCTACTAACACCTGAAGGAGCCTATCACAAGGAGTCTCTGACGTCACCTGGTGGCACTGGCCACTCAGAGCAGTCCAGTGTGCCAGCAGCACCTCTGTTTCCAAGATGGCAGAGGTCTGGAGCACACTGGAGGAGCTCTGGACACCTCCCAGGGGAGGTGCAGGTCAGGGGAGTGGTCACTCCCCTTTCCTTTGTCCAGTTTCGCGCCAGAGCAGGGGCTAAGGGGTCCCTGAACCGGTGTAGACTGGCTTATGCAGAATTGGGCACACCTGTGCCCAACAAAGCATTTCCAGAGGCTGGGGGAGGCTACTCCTCCCCTGCCTTCACACCATTTTCCAAAGGGAGAGGGTGTCACACCCTCTCTCAGAGGAAGTTCTTTGTTCTGCCATCCTGGGCCAGGCCTGGCTGGACCCCAGGAGGGCAGCTGCCTGTCTGAGGGGTTGGCAGCAGCAGCAGCTGCAGAGAAACCCCAGGAAGGGCAGTCTGGCAGTACCAGGGTCTGTGCTACAGACCACTGGGATCATGGAATTGTACCAACAATGCCAGGATGGCATAGAGGGGGCAATTCCATGATCATAGACATGTTACATGGCCATATTCGGAGTTACCATGGTGAAGCTACATATAGGTAGTGACCTATATGTAGTGCACGCGTGTAATGGTGTCCCCGCACTCACAAAGTTCAGTGAATTGGCTCTGAACAATGTGGGGGCACCTTGGCTAGTGCCAGGGTGCCCTCACACTAAGTAACTTTGCACCTAACCTTTACCAGGTAAAGGTTAGACATATAGGTGACTTATAAGTTACTTAAGTGCAGTGTAAAATGGCTGTGAAATAACGTGGACGTTATTTCACTCAGGCTGCAGTGGCAGGCCTGTGTAAGAATTGTCAGAGCTCCCTATGGGTGGCAAAAGAAATGCTGCAGCCCATAGGGATCTCCTGGAACCCCAATACCCTGGGTACCTCAGTACCATATACTAGGGGATTATAAGGGTGTTCCAGTAAGCCAATGTAAATTGGTAAAAATGGTCACTAGCCTGTCAGTGACAATTTGGAAAGAAATGAGAGAGCATAACCACTGAGGTTCTGATTAGCAGAGCCTCAGTGAGACAGTTAGTCACTACACAGGTAACACATACAGGCACACTTATGAGCACTGGGGCCCTGGGTTACCAGGGTCCCAGTGACACATACAACTAAAACAACATATATACAGTGAAAAATGGGGGTAACATGCCAGGCAAGATGGTACTTTCCTACACAACCCCCCCCCAAACGAAGGACAATAAGACTAGCCATTACCTGATGAGTCTTCATTGTCTAAGTGGAAATATCTGGAGAGTCCATCTGCATTGGAGTGGCTACTCCCAGGTCTATGTTCCACTGTATAGTCCATTCCCTGTAGGGATATGGACCACCTCAACAATTTAGGATTTTCACCTTTCATTTGTTTTAGCCAAAGTAGAGGTTTGTGGTCTGTCTGAACAATGAAGTGAGTGCCAAACAGGTATGGCCTCAACTTCTTCAGAGCCCAGACCACAGCAAAGGCCTCCCTCTCAATGGCAGACCAACGCTTTTCTCTAGGGGTCAACCTTCTACTAATAAAAGCAACAGGTTGATCCTGGCCCTCAGAATTAAGTTGTGATAGGACTGCCCCTACTCCTAATTCAGATGCATCAGTCTGGACATAGAATTTTTTAGAGTAACAAGGGCTTTTCAGGACAGGTGCAGAGCACATGGCCTGCTTCAGCTCCTCAAAAGCTTTCTGACAGTTTGCTGTCCATAATACCTTTTTAGGCATTTTCTTGGATGTGAGGTCATTAAGAGGGGCTGCAATGGAGCCATAGTTCTTAATGAACCTCCTGTAATACCCAGTGAGGCCTAGGAAGGCTCTCACCTGAGTCTGAGTGGTAGGGGGAACCCAATCAATAATAGTTTGGATTTTCCCCTGCAGTGGTGCAATCTGTTCCCCACCAACAAGGTGTCCCAGATAAACCACCTTACCCTGCCCTATCTGGCACTTTGAAGCCTTGATAGTGAGGCCTGCCTTTTGCAGGGCCTCCAAAACTTTCCAAAGGTGGACCAGGTGATCATCCCAGCTGGAGCTAAAGACAGCTATATCATCCAAATATGCTGCACTGAAAGCTTCCAGCCCTTGCAGGACTGTGTTCACCAACCTCTGAAAAGTGGCAGGTGCATTTTTCAAACCAAAAGGCATTACAGTAAACTGGTAATGTCCTCCAATGGTCGAAAATGCAGTTTTAGGTTTAGCATCTTCTGACATTTTGATCTGCCAATACCCTGCAGTCAAATCAAAAGTGCTTAGATACTTGGCAGATGCCAGTGTATCTATTAGCTCATCTGCCCTGGGTATAGGGTGAGCATCTGTTTTGGTTACCAAGTTGAGACCTCTATAGTCTACACAAAACCTCATTTCCTTCTTTCCATCTTTTGAATTGGGTTTTGGTACCAGTACCACAGGAGAAGCCCATGGACTGTCAGAGTGCTCAACCACTCCTAGTTCCAACATCTTCTGAACTTCTTGCTTTATGCAGTCCCTGACATGGTCAGGCTGCCTATAGATCTTACTTTTGACAGGTAAACTGTCTCCAGTATCTATAGTGTGCTCGCACCAAGAAGTGGTGCCTGGCACAATGGAGAAGAGTTCTGAAAATTGTCCTAGGAGATTTATGCAATTATCTTTCTGCTCAGCAGTAAGACAATCAGCCAAAACTACCCCTTCCACAAGAGCATCTTGTTCTGTGGAAGAGAAGAGATCAGGTAGAGGATCACTGTCTTCTTCCTGTCCCTCATCTGTTGCCATGAGCAGGGTGAGATCAGCCCTGTCATAGTAGGGTTTCAGGCGGTTGACATGGAGCACCCTAAGGGGACTCCTGGCAGTGCCTAAGTCAACCAAGTAGGTGACTTCACCCTTCTTTTCAACAATTGTGTGGGGTCCACTCCATTTATCTTGGAGTGCTCTTGGGGCCACAGGCTCCAAGACCCACACTTTCTGCCCTGGTTGGTACTGAACCAAAACAGCCTTCTGATCATGCCATTGCTTCTGGAGCTCTTGGCTGGCCTGAAGGTTTTTACTGGCCTTTTTCATGTACTCAGCCATCCTTGATCTGAGGCCAAGTACATAATCCACAATATCCTGCTTAGGAGCTTTTAAAGGTTGTTCCCAACCCTCCTTTACAAGTGTGAGTGGACCCCTAACAGGGTGTCCAAAAAGAAGTTCAAAGGGGCTGAAGCCCACTCCTTTCTGGGGTACCTCCCTGTAGGCAAAAAGGAGGCATGGTAGAAGGATATCCCATCTCCTGCGGAGTTTTTCAGGGAGTCCCATAATCATGCCTTTGAGAGTTTTATTAAATCTCTCCACCAGTCCATTTGTTTGTGGATGATAGGGTGTTGTGAACTTGTAAGTTACACCACACTCCTTCCACATGGCCTTTAAGTATGCAGACATGAAATTGCTTCCTCTGTCTGATACTACTTCCTTTGGGAAGCCCACCCTGGAAAATATTCCCAGGAGGGCCTTTGCCACTGCAGGAGCTGTAGTGGTCCTTAAAGGAATAGCTTCAGGATACCTTGTGGCATGGTCCACTACCACTAAGATAAACCTATTGCCTGAAGCAGTAGGAGGGTCAAGGGGGCCAACTATGTCAACCCCTACCCTTTCAAAGGGAACCCCAACCACAGGCAGTGGGATAAGGGGTGCCTTTGGAGTGCCACCTGTCTTGCCACTGGCTTGACAGGTTTCACAGGACTTACAAAATTCTTTTGTGTCCTCAGACATCCTAGGCCAATGAAACAGTGGTACCAATCTGTCCCAAGTTTTCATTTGACCCAGGTGCCCAGCTAAGGGAATGTCATGTGCCAGTGTTAGGAGGAACTTTCTGTACTCCTGAGGAATCACTAATCTCCTGGCAGCTCCAGGTTTAGGATCCCTATGCTCAGTGTACAAGAGGTTGTCCTCCCAGTAAACTCTGTGTGAGTCACTGACATCCCCATTAGCCTGTTTGACAGCTTGCTGTCTGAGACCCTCTAATGTGGGACAGGTTTGCTGTGCCACACTCAGCTCCTCTCTGGCAGGCCCCCCTTCACCCAAAAGCTCAGCAGTGTCTGCTTCCAGCTCCTCTGGTGTAGGTTCTGCACAGGGAGGGAATTCTTCTTCCTCAGAAGTTGAATCCACTGTAGAGGGAGGGATAGTAGGAAGTGGTTTGCTTCTACTAGCCCTAGCTTTAGGGAGCACTTGGTCCATTGTTCCAGGATCCAAGCTTCCCTGTCCTTTTTGCTTTTTGGCCTGAGCCCTTGTCAAAGCAAAAATATGCCCTGGGATGCCCAGCATTGCTGCATGGGCCTCCAACTCCACATCTGACCAAGCTGATGTCTCCAAATCATTTCCTAGTAGACAGTCTACAGGTAAATCTGTGGCTACCACAACTTTCTTTGGACCAGATACCCCCCCCCAGTTGAGATTTACAACAGCCATGGGGTGGCTTTGTGTTATGTTGTGAGCATCGGTTACTTGGTACTGGTGTCCAAGTATGTGTTGTTCAGGGTGCACCAGTTTCTCAATCACCATTGTGACACTGGCACCTGTGTCCCTGTAGGCCTGGACCTCAACACCATTTATTAGGGTTAGTTGCTTGTACTTCTCCAAGTTATGGGGGCAAGCAACCAAAGTGGCTAAGTCAATAGCCCCTTCAGAGACTAAAGTAGCCTCTGTGGTCTCCCTAATCAGACCAACCCCAACTAAATTACCAAAAGTGAGCCCAGCTACTCCCTTGGATTGGCTATTAGTAGGTTTGCTCCCACCACTACTGCTATTAGTAGGGACACTAGGTGTAGCAGTAGGGGTTGTAGTGGTAGGAGCTGTGGTGCCTTTCTTTGGACAACTGGGATCTGTTGTCCAATGGCCTTTTATCTTACATAAATAGCACCATGGTTTCTTTTCCTTGTTCTGATTAAAGGAGGATTTTGGCCCACCACCCCCACCAGAGTGTTTTTGTGGGCCTGATGAAGACTCATTTTTAGATTTGTCCCCACCCTTGTCAGAAGACTTACCATCCTTCTTTTTGTTGCCATCTTTGTCACCCCCTGTATGAACTTTTCTGTTCACTCTTGTTCTGACCCATTTGTCTGCCTTCTTTCCCAATTCTTGGGGAGAGGTCAGATCAGAGTCCACCAAGTACTGGTGCAACAAATCAGACACACAATTATTAAGAATATGCTCTCTCAGGATTAAGTTATACAGGCTGTCATAATCAGTAACTTTACTGCCATGTAACCACCCCTCCAAGGCCTTCACTGCCTGGTCAATGAAATCAACCCAGTCTTGTGAAGACTCCTTTTTGGTATCTCTGAACTTGATCCTGTACTGTTCAGTGGTTAAGCCATAACCATCCAGGAGTGCATTCTTAAGAACTTGGAAATTGTTAGCATCATTTTCTTTTACAGTAAGGAGCCTATCCCTACCTTTTCCAGTAAATGATAGCCATAGGATAGCAGCCCACTGCCTTTGAGGGACATCCTGTACAGCACAGGCCCTCTCAAGTGCAGCAAACCACTTGTTAATGTCATCCCCCTCCTTGTAAGGGGGAACTATCTTATGCAGATTCCTGGAATCATGCTCTTTTTCAGGATGACTATGGGGAATACTGCTGCTGCCACCATGGGTATCTAAACCCATTTTCTGTCTTTCCCTCTCTATTTCTAAAGACTGTCTATCCAAATCCAGCTGTTGCTTCTTGAGCTTCAGTCTGGTTTGCTCCACTCTCAATCTATTGAGCTCCCTTTCCAACAATCTGTCATCAGGGTGGGTGGGAGGGACATTTCTAGATACAGAGGTATGATGGGAATGAACAGAAGGAGACCTGTCCCTTACAGAGGGCACCCTAACAGCTTGGCTACCAGTATAATGTGAGAGCACATCATCAGTATGATGTGATTCAACCTCTGTACCAACTATGCTAGACTGTCTAGTAATGGGCAGGCTGAGAATTTTCTTTCCAGAACCTTTTCCTGGGGGAGTCCCTGGATCAGATTGAGAACCATTAGCTACTTTTTCTACAGATTGGGCACTTATGGCCTTATCCTGTACTCTAAGCATATTAATTAACAGTTCTAAGGAAGGATTCTTCCCTACACTCAAACCTCTCTCTATGCAGAGACTCCTTGCTCCTTTCCAGCTAAGGTGATCATATGCAAGTTTGGACAGTTCAACTTTTTGGCCTGTGCCAGACATTTTTAGAGAGAGTTAAAGTGATAGACAAAGAGAAAAAAGTTTTCAGAACTTTTTGGAAAGACAGAAAAAACTTTTTAAACTTTTAAGAACTTTTTGAAAGTTTAGTAGTACTTTTCAGCACTTAGAAAAGAGTGAAAAGAGGAAATGCAAAACTTTTTTTGGCTATGTGTATATACACTGACCTTGTTTTGTATATTTTTCTCTTATGAAAAGTACAATGACAAGAGTGGTAAGTAGTCTCAAGCACTTATCCCACCACTGCACAACCAATGTAGGAGGCTGGACTGGTTTGTAGTGAGTACCAAGGGGTACTTGCACCTTGCACCAGGCCCAGTTATCCCTTATTAGTGTATAGGGTGTCTAGCAGCTTAGGCTGATAGATAATGGTAGCTTAGCAAAGCAGCTCAGGCTGAACTAGGAGACGTGTGAAGCTACTACAGTACCACTTAGTGTCATATGCACAATATCATAAGAAAACACAATACACAGTTATACTAAAAATAAAGGTACTTTATTTTTATGACAATATGCCAAAGTATCTTAGAGTGTACCCTCAGTGAGAGGATAGGAAATATACACAAGATATATATACACAATAGCAAAAATATGCAGTATAGTCTTAGAAAACAGTGCAAACAATGTATAGTTACAATAGGATGCAATGGGGAAACATAGGGATAGGGGCAACACAAACCATATACTCCAGAAGTGGAATGCGAACCACGAATGGACCCCAAACCTATGTGACCTTGTAGAGGGTCGCTGGGACTATTAGAAAATAGTGAGAGTTAGCAAAATAACCCACCCCAAGACCCTGAAAAGTGAGTGCAAAGTGCACCAAAGTTCCCCTAAGGACAAAATAGTCGTGTTAGAGGGAGAATGCAAGGAAAACACAAATCAGCAATGCAACAACGATGGATTCCTGTCTGAAGGTACCTGTGGAACAAGGGGACCAAGTCCAAAAGTCACAAGCAGCTCGGAGATGGGCAGATGCCCAAGAAATGCCAGCGGTTGGTGCAAAGAAGCTCTTACTAGGCTGAAGAACTGTGAATACTGCAGGAACGACAAGGGCTAGAGACTTCCCCTTTGGAGGATGGATCCCCCACGCCTTGGAGAGTCGTGCAGAAGTGTTTTCCCGCCGGATGGACGCCAACAAGCCTTGCTACACGCAAATCGTGCGTTTGGCGTTTTTGGACGCTGCTGGGGCCCAGGAGGGACCAGGAGGTCGCAAATTGGACCTGCAGAGAGAGGGGACGTCGAGCAAGACAAAGAGCCCTCACTGAAGCAGGTAGCACCCGGAGAAGTGCCAGAAACAGGCACTACGAGGATGCGTGAAACGGTGCTCGCCGAAGTTGCACAAAGGAGTCCCACGTCGCCGGAGACCAACTTAGAAAGTCGTGCAATGCAGGTTAGAGTGCCGTGGACCCAGGCTTGGCTGTGCACACAGGATTTCCGCCGGAAGTGCACAGGGGCCGGAGAAGCTTGCAAAGTCGCGGTTCCCAGCAATGCAGCCCAGCGAGGTGAGGCAAGGACTTACCTCCACCAAACTTGGGCTGAAGAGTCACTGGACTGTGGGGGTCACTCGGACGGTGTCGCTGGATTCGAGGGACCTCGCTCGTCGTGCTGAGAGGAGACCCAAGGGACCGGAGATGCAGCTTTTTGGTGCCTGCGGTTGCAGGGGGAAGATTCCGTCGACCCACGGGAGATTTCTTCGGAGCTTCTGGTGCAGAGAGGAGGCAGGCTACCCCCACAGCATGCACAAGCAGGAAAACAGTCGAGAAGGCGGCAGGATCAGCGTTACAGAGTTGCAGTAGTCGTCTTTGCTACTATGTTGCAGGTTTGCAGGCTTCCAGCGCGGTCAGCGGTCGATTCCTTATCAGAAGGTGAAGAGGGAGATGCAGAGGAACTCGGCTGAGCTCATGCATTCGTTATCTAAAGTTTCCCCAGAGACAGAGACCCTAAATAGCCAGAAAAGAGGGTTTGGCTACCTAGGAGAGAGGAAAGGCTACTAACACCTGAAGGAGCCTATCACAAGGAGTCTCTGACGTCACCTGGTGGCACTGGCCACTCAGAGCAGTCCAGTGTGCCAGCAGCACCTCTGTTTCCAAGATGGCAGAGGTCTGGAGCACACTGGAGGAGCTCTGGACACCTCCCAGGGGAGGTGCAGGTCAGGGGAGTGGTCACTCCCCTTTCCTTTGTCCAGTTTCGCGCCAGAGCAGGGGCTAAGGGGTCCCTGAACCGGTGTAGACTGGCTTATGCAGAATTGGGCACACCTGTGCCCAACAAAGCATTTCCAGAGGCTGGGGGAGGCTACTCCTCCCCTGCCTTCACACCATTTTCCAAAGGGAGAGGGTGTCACACCCTCTCTCAGAGGAAGTTCTTTGTTCTGCCATCCTGGGCCAGGCCTGGCTGGACCCCAGGAGGGCAGCTGCCTGTCTGAGGGGTTGGCAGCAGCAGCAGCTGCAGAGAAACCCCAGGAAGGGCAGTCTGGCAGTACCAGGGTCTGTGCTACAGACCACTGGGATCATGGAATTGTACCAACAATGCCAGGATGGCATAGAGGGGGCAATTCCATGATCATAGACATGTTACATGGCCATATTCGGAGTTACCATGGTGAAGCTACATATAGGTAGTGACCTATATGTAGTGCACGCGTGTAATGGTGTCCCCGCACTCACAAAGTTCAGTGAATTGGCTCTGAACAATGTGGGGGCACCTTGGCTAGTGCCAGGGTGCCCTCACACTAAGTAACTTTGCACCTAACCTTTACCAGGTAAAGGTTAGACATATAGGTGACTTATAAGTTACTTAAGTGCAGTGTAAAATGGCTGTGAAATAACGTGGACGTTATTTCACTCAGGCTGCAGTGGCAGGCCTGTGTAAGAATTGTCAGAGCTCCCTATGGGTGGCAAAAGAAATGCTGCAGCCCATAGGGATCTCCTGGAACCCCAATACCCTGGGTACCTCAGTACCATATACTAGGGGATTATAAGGGTGTTCCAGTAAGCCAATGTAAATTGGTAAAAATGGTCACTAGCCTGTCAGTGACAATTTGGAAAGAAATGAGAGAGCATAACCACTGAGGTTCTGATTAGCAGAGCCTCAGTGAGACAGTTAGTCACTACACAGGTAACACATACAGGCACACTTATGAGCACTGGGGCCCTGGGTTACCAGGGTCCCAGTGACACATACAACTAAAACAACATATATACAGTGAAAAATGGGGGTAACATGCCAGGCAAGATGGTACTTTCCTACAATAGTCCACAATGTCTTGTTTAGGAGCTTTTAAAGGTTGTTCCCAACCCTCCTTAACAAGTGCAAGGGGACCTCTCACAGGGTGCCCAAAGAGGAGTTCAAAGGGGCTAAAGCCCACTCCTTTTTGGGGTACCTCCCTGTAAGCAAAAAGGAAGCACGCAACAGGACATCCCATCTCCTTCTGAGTTTTTCAGGGAGTCCCATTATCATACCTTTGAGAGTTTTATTAAACCTCTCAACCAGACCATTTGTTTGTAGATGATAAGGAGTAGTGAACTTGTATGTTACACCACACTCCTTCCACATTGCTTTGAGGTATGCAGACATGAAGTTACCCTTCCTTAGGGAAACCCACCCTGGAATCTGGAATATTGCCCTGAACAATGTGGTAACTTTGCACCTAACCTTCACTGAGTGAGGGTAAGACGTATAGGTGACTTATAAGTTACTTAAGTGCAGTGTAAAATGGCTGTGAAATAATGTGGGCATTATTTCACTCAGGCTGCAGTGGCAGGCCTGTGTAAGAATTGTCAGAGCTCCCTATGGGTGGCAAAAGAAATGCTGCAGCCCATAGGGATCTGCTGGAACCCCAATACCCTGGGTACCTCAGTGCCATATACTAGGGAATTATAAGGGTGTTCCAGTATGCCAATGTGAATTGGTAAAGTTGGTCACTAGCCTGTTAGTGATAATTTGTAAAGCAGAGAGTGTCTCAGTGAGACAGTTAGGCATCACACAGGGAACACATACATACATATAGTTAAGGTGGCCATAAGCAGTATTGACCAAATTAAGAGGAGTTCCTACACCAGACATGATAGAAAAAGGTTTAGAGACATATAAAAGATAGAAAAAGTTTCAGGACTTTTTAAAGAAACAGAAAAAAAAAACTTTTTCAACTTTTTGAAACTTTTAGAAAGTTTAGAGGTACTTTTCAGCACTTAGCAGATAGTGTAAGAGAAGAAAAGCAAAACTTTTTGGTTAGGTGTACATACACTGAACTTGTTTTGTATATTATTCTCTTATGAAAAGTACACAATGACAAAGTGGTAAGTAGTTGCAAGTACTTATCCCACCGCTGCACAACCAATGTAGGAGGCTGGCCTGGCTTGTCGTGGGCCAGCAGGTGACATCAGAGACTCCTTCTGAGAGGCTCTTACCTGTGTTACCAGCCTATCCTCCTTCCTAGGTAGCCAAACCTCCTTTTCTGTCTAGTTAGTGTCTCTGCTTTGGGGAATTCTTTAGCTAACGAATGCAAGTGCTCATCCGAGTTCCTCTGCATCTCTCTCTTCACCTTCTGCCAAAGGATCGACCGCTGACTGCTCAGGACGCCTGCAAAACCGCAACAAAGTAGCAAAGACGACTACTGCAACCTTGTATCGCTGATCCTGCCGCCTTCTCGACTGTTTCCTGGTGGTGCATGCTCTGGGGGTAGCCTGCCTCCTTTCTGCACCAGGAGCTCTGAAGAAATCTCCCGTGGGATGACGGAATCCTCCCCCTGCAACCGCAGGCAACAAAAGACTGCATCACCGGTACCCTGGGTCTCCTCTCAGCACGACGAGCGAGGTCCCTTGAATCCAGCAACTCTGTCCAAGTGACTCCCACAGTCCAGTGACTCTTCAGTCCAAGTTTAGTGGAGGTAAGTCCTTGCCTCCCCATGCTAGACTGCATTGCTGGGTACCGCGTGATTTGCAGCTGCTCCGGCTCCTGTGCACTCTTTCAGGATTTCCTTCGTGCACAGCCAAGCCTGGGTCCCCAACACTCTAACCTGCAGTGCACAACCTCCTGAGTTGTCCTCCGGCGTCGTGGGATTCCCTTTTGTGTGTTCGGGTGGACTCCAGTTCACTCTTCTTCCAAGTGCCTCTTCCGGTACTTCTGCGGGTGCTGCCTGCTTCTGTGAGGGCTCCCTGACTTGCTGGGCGCCCCCTCTGTCTCCTCATCCAAGTGGCGACATTCTGGTCCCTCCTGGGCCACAGCAGCATCCAAAAACCCTAACTGCGACCCTTGCAGCTAGCAAGGGTTGTTTGCGGTCTTTCTGCGTGGGAACACCTCTGCAAGCTTATTCACGACGTGGGACATCCATCCTCCAAAGGGGAAGTTCCTAGTTGTCTTCGTTCTTGCAAAACACAAAGCTTCTTCCATCCTGTGGCAGCTTCCTGGCACCCTCAGCTGGCATTTCCTGGGCTCCTGCCCACTCGCGACACTGTCGCGACTCTTGGACTTGGTCCCCTTGTCTTACAGGTACTCAGGTCCGGAAATCCACTGTTGTTGCATTGCTGGTGTTGGTTTTCCTTGCAGAATCTCCCTATCACGACTTCTGTGCTCTCTGGGGGTTGTAGGTGCACTTTACACCTACCTTACAGGGTCTTGGGGTGGGCTATTTTTCTAACCCTCACTGTTTTCTTACAGTCCCAGCGATCCTCTACAAGCTCACATAGGTTTGGGGTCCATTCGTGGTTCGCATTCCACTTTTGGAGTATATGGTTTGTGTTGCCCCTATACCTATGTGCTCCTATTGCAATCTATTGTAACTTTACACTGCTTGCATTACTTCCTTTTGCTATTACTGCATAAATTTGGTATTGTGTACATATATCTTGTGTATATTTGGCATCCTCATACTGAGGGTACTCACTGAGATACTTTTGGCATATTGTCATAAAAATAAAGTACCTTTATTTTTAGTATATCTGTGTATTGTGTTTTCTTATGATATTGTGCATATGACACCAGTGTTATAGTAGGAGCTTTGCATGTCTCCTAGTTCAACCTAAGCTGCTCTGCTATAGCTACCTTCTATCAGCCTAAGCTGCTAGAAACACCTCTTCTACACTAATAAGGGATAACTGGACCTGGCACAAGGTGTAAGTACCTCTGGTACCAACTACAAGCCAGGCCAGCCTCCTTCATTGGTTGTGCAGCGGTGGGATAAGTACTTGTAACTACTTACCACTTTGTCATATTGTACTTTTCATAAGAGAAAAATATACAAAACAAGTTCAGTGTATGTACACCTAACCAAAAAGTTTTGCTTTTCTTCTCTTACACTTTCTGCTAAGTGCTAAAAAGTACTCCTAAACTTTCTAAAAAGTTTCAAAAAGTTTCAAAAAGTTTCAAAATGTTTTTTTTTCCTGTTCTTTAAAAAGTCCTTAAACTTTTTCTCTCTTCTCACTGTCTCTAAACCTCCTTCTATCATGTCTCATGTTGGTACTGCTCTTAAATTAGTCAATACAACTTAAACTTTAAACTTCAAGAGCCTAAGGAGTCTCTGCATTGATAGAGGTTTAGTGGTAGGAAAGAACCCTTCTAGAGAAATTCCTTATAACATGCTCATTGAGAATGATAAGTCCTTAGGTGGCACTTCACTCGAGAAGTTAGTAGACAGCTCACACTCTGACTCAGGGGAACTCCTTGAGGGAGGTGTACAGGGTTCTCTTCCGAATCTGCCCCTTAGCAGACCTCCTAGCAATGCTGGTAGTAATAGAAGCTCTCATCATAGTAGGGATGCTTTTATTCCTGGAGGCCAGGTTGTTAGAGTCCAAACTGTTAGGGACAGATCTCCCTCTGTTGGTTCCAATATATCCTCAGTGTCTAAACATTCCCAACCCACCCACCCTGAAGACAACATATTAGAAAGGGAACTCAAAAAGTTGAGAGTGGAAGAGACCAGACTGAAGCTTAAACAGCAACAGCTGGCTCTAGACAGGGAATCCCTAAGACCTGGAGAAGGAGAGACAGAGATTGGGGTTACGACCCCATGGTGGCAGCAGCAGTATTCCTGATAGCAATCCTGTGAGAGGGCATGATTCCAGGAATCTGCACAAGATAGTTCCCCCTTACAAGGAGGGGGATGGCATTAACAAGTGGTTTGCAGCACTTGAGAGGGCCTGTATGGTACAGGGGGTCCCTCAAAGGCAGTGGGCTGCTATTCTATGGCTATCTTTCAATGAAAAGGGTAGGGATAGGCTCCTTACTGTTAGAGAAAGTGATGCCAATAATATTGCAGTTTTGAAGGATGCACTCTTGGGTGGATGTGGCTTAACCACTGAACAATACAGGAGTAAGTTCATAGACACCAGAAAAGAGTCCTCACAAGACTGGATAGACTTTGTTGACTGTTCAGTGAAGTCCTTGGAGGGGTGGTTACATGGCAGTAAAGTTTCTGACTATGAAAGCCTGTATAATCTTATTCTGAGAGAGCATATTCTGAATAACTGTGTGTCTGACTTGTTACACCAATATCTAGTGGACTCAGATCTGACCTCTCCCCAAGAACTGGGAAAGAAGGCAGACAAATGGGTCAGAACAAGAGTGAACAGAAAAGTTCATACAGGGGGTGACAAGGATGGCAAGAAGAAGGATGGTAAGTGTTCTGACAAGGGTGGGGACAAATCTAAAAATGAGTCTTCATCAGGCCCACAAAAACACTCTGGTGGGGGTGGTGAGTCCAAATCCTCTTCAAATCAAGTAAAAAAGCCTTGGTGTTATTTATGTAAAGTGAAAGGCCATTGGACAACTGATGCCAGTTGTCCAAAGAAAAACACCAAACCTCCCACTACCACAACCCCTACTGCAAACTCTAGTGCCCCTAGTAATAGCAGTGGTGGTGGGAGCAAACCTACTAATATCCAATCCAAGGGAGTAGCTTTGCTCCCTTTTGGTAATTTAGTTGGGGTTGGTCTTGTTAGGGAGACCACAGAGGCTGTGTTAGTCTCTGAAGGTGCCATTGATTTGGCCACCTTGGTTGCTTGTCCCCTTAATATGGATAAATACAAGCAACTTCCCCTAATAAATGGTGTTGAGGTTCAGGCCTACAGGGACACAGGTGCCAGTGTTACCATGGTAATAGAGAAACTGGTACACCCTGAACAACACCTACTTGGTCAGTAGAACCAAGTGACAGACGCTCATAACAACACTCTTAGCCACCCCATGGCTGTTGTGAATCTCAACCTGGGGGGGGGGTTACTGGTCCAAAGAAAGTTGTGGTTCCTTCAGATTTACCTGTAGACTGTCTACTAGGAAATGATTTAGAGACATCGGCTTGGGCAGAAGTGGAGTTGGAGGCTCATGCAGCAATGCTGGGCATTCCTGGGCATATTTTTGCTTTGACAAGGGCTCAGGCCAAAAAGCAAAAAGGACAGGGTGACTTGGATCCTGGAACAATGGACCAAGTGCTCCCTAAAGCTAGGGGTAGCAACAGTAAATCCCTACCCACTATCCCTCCCTCTACAGATGATTCTCCTTTTGAGGAAGAAGAATTTCCTCCCTGTGCAGAACCTTCACCAGATGAGCTGGCAGCAGACACTGCTAAGCTTTTGGGTGGAGGTGGGCCTGCCAGGGAAGAGCTGAGTGTGGCACAGCAATCCTGTCCCACATTAGAGGGTCTCAGACAGCAAGCTGTCAAGCAGCAAAATAGGGATGCCGGTGACTCACATAGAGTTTACTGGGAGGACAACCTCTTGTACACAGAGGCAAGGGACCCAAAACCTGGAGCAGCCAGGAGATTGGTCATTCCCCTGCAGCACAGAGAGTTCCTCCTAACTCTAGCACATGACATTCCTTTGGCTGGACATTTGGGTCAGATTAAAACATGGGAAAGGCTTGTCCCCCTGTTTCACTGGCCTAGGATGTCAGAGGACATAAAAGATTTTTGTAAGTCTTGCGTGACCTGCCAAGCCAGTGGCAAGACTGGTGGCACTCCAAAGGCTCCCCTTATTCCACTACCTGTGATTGGGTGCCCTTTGAAAGGGTAGGGAATTTACATAGTTGGCCCCCTTGTCCCTCCTACTGCTTCAGGCAATAGGTTTATCTTGGTGGTAGTGGACCATGCCACAAGATATCCTTAAGCAATTCCTCTAAGGACCACTACAGAACCAGCAGTGGCAAAAGCCCTCCTGGGAATCTTTTCCAGAGTGGGTTTTCCAAAAGAGGTTGTATCAGACAGGGGTAGCAACTTTATGTCTGCATACTTGAAGGCCATGTGGAAGGAAGGTGGTGTAGCATACAAATTCACCACACCTTATCATCCACAAACAAATGGACTGGTAGAGAGGTTTAATAAAACTCTCAAAGGAATGATAATGGGACTCCCTGAAAAACTCAGGAGGAGATGGGATGTCCTGTTACCTTGCCTCCTTTTTGCTTACAGGGAGGTACCCCAGAAAGGAGTGGGCTTCAGCCCCTTTGAACTCCTCTTTGGGCACCCTGTAAGAGGTCCACTAACACTTGTGAAGAAAGGTTGGGAACAACCTTTCAAAGCTCCCCAACAGGACATAGTGGACTATGTACTTGGTCTAAAATCCAGAATGGCTGAATCCATGAAAAAGGCCAGTAAAAACCTTCAGGCCAGCCAAGAGCTCCAAAAGCAATGGCATGACCAGAAGGCTGTTTTGATTCAGTACCAACCAGGACAGAAGGTGTGGGTATTGGAGCCTGTGGCCCCAAGAGCATCCAAGACAAATGGAGTGGACCCCACCTCATTGTTGAAAAGAAGGGTGAGGTCACCTACTTGGTTGACCTGGGCACTGCCAGAAGTCCCCTTAGGGTGCTCCATGTCAACCGCCTAAAACCCTACTATGACAGGGCTGATCTCACCCTGCTCATGGCAGCAGATGAAGGACAGGAAGAAGAGAGTGACCCTCTCCCTGATCTCTTCTCTTCCACTGAAGATGATGCTTTAGTGGAAGGTGTAGTTTTAGCAGACTGTCTTCCTACTGAGCAGAAAGACACCTGCATAAATCTCTTAGGTCAGTGTTCTGAACTCTTTTCAACTGTGCCAGGCACCACATCTTGGTGTGAACACACAATTGATACTGGAAACAGCTTGCCTGTCAAAAGTAAAATCTATAGGCAGCCTGACCATGTCAAGGACTGCATAAAGCAAGAAGTTCAGAAAATGCTTGAGCTAGGAGTGGTTGAACATTCTGAAAGCCCATGGGCCTCTCCTGTGGTGCTTGTACCAAAGCCTCACTCAAAAGATGGAAAAAGGGAGATGAGGTTTTGTGTAGATTACAGAGGTCTCAACCAGGTAAAAAAAACTGATGCTCACCCTATACCCAGGGCAGATAAGCTCATAGATACACTGGCATCTGCCAAGTATCTAAGCACCTTTGATTTGACTGCAAGGTATTGGCAGATCAAATTATCACAGGATGCTAAAGCAAAAACTGCATTTTCGACTATTGGAGGGCACTACTAATTCACAGTAATGCCCTTTGGTTTGAAAAATGCACCTGCCACTTTTCAGAGGTTGGTGAATACAGTCCTTGAAGGGTTGGAGGCTTTTAGTGCAGCATATCTAGACGATATAGCTGTCTTTAGCCCCACCTGAGATGATCACCTGGTCCACCTGTGGAAAGTTTTAGAGGCCCTGCAAAAGGCAGGCCTCACTATCAAGGCTTCAAAGTGCCAGATAGGGCAGGGGAAAGTGGTTTATCTGGGACACCTGGTAGGTGCAGAGCAGATTGCACCACTTCAGCGGAAAATCCAAACAATCATGGATTGGGTTCCCCCTACAACACAGACCCAGGTGAGAGCCTTCCTAGGCCTCACTGGGTATTACAGGAGATTCATTAAAAAGTATGGCTCCATTGCAGCCCCACTTAATGATCTCACTAGCAAGAAGATGCCTAAAAAGGTATTGTGGACAGCCTGCTGTCAGAAAGCTTTTGAGGAGCTCGAACAGGCCATGTGCACTGCACCTGTCCTAAAAAGCCCATGTTACTCCAAGAAATTCATTGTTCAAACTGATGCATCTGAATTAGGGGTAGGGGCAGTCTTATCACAACTCAATTCTGAGGGCCAGGATCAACCTGTTGCTTTTAACAGCAGGAGGTTGACCCCTAGAGAAAAGCGTTGGTCTGCCATAGAGAAGGAGGCCTTTGCTGGGGTCTGGGCACTGAAGAGTTGAGGCCATACCTGTTTGGCACGCACTTCATTGTTCAGACAGACCACAAACCTCTACTTTGGCTAAAACAAATGAAAGGTGAAAATCCTAAATTGTTGAGGTGGTCCATATCTCTACAGGGAATGGACTATACAGTGGAACATCGACCCACTCCAATGCAGATGGACTCTCCAGATATTTCCACTTAGACAATGAAGACTCATCAGGTCATGGCTAGTCTTATTGTCCTTCGTTTGGGGGGGGGTTGTGTAGGAAAGTACCATCTTGCCTGGCGTGTTACCCCCATATTTCACTGTATATATGTTGTTTTAGTGTATGTGTCACTGGGACCCTGCCAGCCAGGGCCCCAGTGCTCATAAGTGTGCCCTGTATGTGTTCCCTGTGTGATGACTAACTGTCTCACAGAGGCTCTGCTAACCAGAAACTCAGTGGTTATGCTCTATCTGCTTTCCAAATTGTCACTAACAGGCTAGTGACCAATTTCACCAATTCACATTGGCATACTGGAACACCCTTATAATTCCCTAGTATATGGTACTGAGGTACCCAGGGTATTGGGGTTCCAGGAGATCCCTATGGGCTGCAGAATTTCTTTTGCCACCCATAGGGAGATCTGACTATTCTTACACAGGCCTGCCAGTGCAGCCTTTCACAGCCATTTACCACTGAACTTAAGTAACTAATGTAGGAAAGTACCATCTTGCCTGGCATGTTACCCCCATTTTTCACTGTATATATGTTGTTTTAGTTGTATGTGTCACTGGGACCCTGGTAACCCAGGGCCCCAGTGCTCATAAGTGTGCCTGAATGTGTTACCTGTGTAGTGACTAACTGTCTCACTGAGGCTCTGCTAACCAGAACCTCAGTGGTTATGCTCTCTCATTTCTTTCCAAATTGTCACTGACAGGCTAGTGACCATTTTTACCAATTTACATTGGCTTACTGGAACACCCTTATAATTCCCTAGAATATGGTACTAAGGTACCCAGGGTATTGGGGTTCCAGGAGATCCCTATGGGCTGCAGCATTTCTTTTGCCACCCATAGGGAGCTCTGATAATTCTTAAACATGCCTGCCACTGCAGCCTGAGTGAAATAACGTCCACGTTATTTCACAGCCATTTTACACTGCACTTAAGTAACTTATAAGTCACCTATATGTCTAACCTTTACCTGGTAAAGGTTAGGTGCAAAGTTACTTAGTGTGAGGGCACCCTGGCACTAGCCAAGGTGCCCCCACATTGTTCAGAGCCAATTCCCTGAACTTTGTGAGTGCGGGGACACCATTACACGCGTGCACTACATATAGGTCACTACCTGTAGGAGGCTGGACTGGCTTGTAGTGAGTACCAAGGGGTACTTGCACCTTGCACCAGGCCCAGTTATCCCTTATTAGTGTATAGGGTGTCTAGCAGCTTAGGCTGATAGATAATGGTAGCTTAGCAGAGCAGCTTAGGCTGAACTAGGAGACGTGTGAAGCTACTACAGTACCACTTAGTGTCATATGCACAATATCATAAGAAAACACAATACACAGTTATACTAAAAATAAAGGTACTTTATTTTTATGACAATATGCCAAAGTATCTTAGAGTGTACCCTCAGTGAGAGGATAGGAAATATACACAAGATATATATACACAATAGCAAAAATATGCAGTATAGTCTTAGAAAACAGTGCAAACAATGTATAGTTACAATAGGATGCAATGGGGAAACATAGGGATAGGGGCAACACAAACCATATACTCCAGAAGTGGAATGCGAACCACGAATGGACCCCAAACCTATGTGACCTTGTAGAGGGTCGCTGGGACTATTAGAAAATAGTGAGAGTTAGAAAAATAACCCTCCCCAAGACCCTGAAAAGTGAGTGCAAAGTGCACTAAAGTTCCCCTAAGGACAAAATAGTCGTGTTAGAGGGAAAATGCAAAGAAAACACAAATCAGCAATGCAACAACGATGGATTCCTGACTGAGGGTACCTGTGGAACAAGGGGACCAAGTCCAAAAGTCACAAGCAGCTCGGAGATGGGCAGATGCCCAAGAAATGCCAGCGGTTGGTGCAAAGAAGCTCTTACTAGGCTGAAGAACTGTGAATACTGCAGGAACGACAAGGGCTAGAGACTTCCCCTTTGGAGGATGGATCCCCCATGCCTTGGAGAGTCGTGCAGAAGTGTTTTCCCGCCGAATGGACGCCAACAAGCCTTGCTACACGCAAATCGTGCGTTTGGCGTTTTTGGACGCTGCTGGGGCCCAGGAGGGACCAGGAGGTCGCAAATTGGACCTGCAGAGAGAGGGGACGTCGAGCAAGACAAAGAGCCCTCACTGAAGCAGGTAGCACCCGGAGAAGTGCCAGAAACAGGCACTACGAGGATGCGTGAAACGGTGCTCGCCGAAGTTGCACAAAGGAGTCCCACGTCGCCGGAGACCAAATTAGAAAGTCGTGCAATGCAGGTTAGAGTGCCGTGGACCCAGGCTTGGCTGTGCACGAAGGATTTCCGCCGGAAGTGCACAGGGGCCGGAGTAGCTTGCAAAGTCGCGGTTCCCAGCAATGCAGCCCAGCGAGGTGAGGCAAGGACTTACCTCCACCAAACTTGGGCTGAAGAGTCACTGGACTGTGGGAGTCACTTGGACGGTGTCGCTGGATTCGAGGGACCTCGCTCGTCATGCTGAGAGGAGACCCAAGGGACCGGTAATGCAGCTTTTTGGTGCCTGCGGTTGCAGGGGGAAGATTCCGTCGACCCACGGGAGATTTCTTCGGAGCTTCTGGTGCAGAGAGGAGGCAGACTACCCCCACAGCATGCACAAGCAGGAAAACAGTCGAGAAGGCGGCAGGATCAGCGTTACAGAGTTGCAGTAGTCGTCTTTGCTACTATGTTGCAGGTTTGCAGGCTTCCAGCGCGGTCAGCGGTCGATTCCTTATCAGAAGGTGAAGAGGGAGATGCAGAGGAACTCGGCTGAGCTCATGCATTCGTTATCTAAAGTTTCCCCAGAGACAGAGACCCTAAATAGCCAGAAAAGAGGGTTTGGCTACCTAGGAGAGAGGAAAGGCTACTAACACCTGAAGGAGCCTATCAGCAGGAGTCTCTGACGTCACCTGGTGGCACTGGCCACTCAGAGCAGTCCAGTGTGCCAGCAGCACCTCTGTTTCCAAGATGGCAGAGGTCTGGAGCACACTGGAGGAGCTCTGGACACCTCCCAGGGGAGGTGCAGGTCAGGGGAGTGGTCACTCCCCTTTCCTTTGTCCAGTTTCGCACCAGAGCAGGGGCTAAGGGGTCCCTGAACCGGTGTAGACTGGCTTATGCAGAATTGGGCACATCTGTGCCCAACAAAGCATTTCCAGAGGCTGGGGGAGGCTACTCCTCCCCTGCCTTCACACCATTTTCCAAAGGGAGAGGGTGTCACACCCTCTCTCAGAGGAAGTTCTTTGTTCTGCCATCCTGGGCCAGGCCTGGCTGGACCCCAGGAGGGCAGCTGCCTGTCTGAGGGGTTGGCAGCAGCAGCAGCTGCAGTGAAACCCCAGGAAGGGCAGTTTGGCAGTACCAGGGTCTGTGCTACAGACCACTGGGATCATGGGATTGTGCCAACTATGCCAGGATGGCATAGAGGGGGCAATTCCATGATCATAGACATGTTACATGGCCATATTCGGAGTTACCATGGTGAAGCTACATATAGGTAGTGACCTATATGTAGTGCACGCGTGTAATGGTGTCCCCGCACTCACAAAGTTCAGGGAATTGGCTCTGAACAATGTGGGGGCACCTTGGCTAGTGCCAGGGTGCCCTCACACTAAGTAACTTTGCACCTAACCTTTACCAGGTAAAGGTTAGACATATAGGTGACTTATAAGTTACTTAAGTGCAGTGTAAAAATGGCTGTGAAATAACGTGGACGTTATTTCACTCAGGCTGCAGTGGCAGGTCTGTGTAAGGTTTGTCAGAGCTCCCTATGGGTGGCAAAAGAAATGCTGCAGCCCATAGGGATCTCCTGGAACCCCAATACCCTGGGTACCTCAGTACCATATACTAGGGAATTATAAGGGTGTTCCAGTAAGCCAATGTAAATTGGTAAAAATGGTCACTAGCCTGTCAGTGACAATTTGAAAGTAATGAGAGAGCATAACCACTGAGGTTCTGGTTAGCAGAGCCTCAGTGAGACAGTTAGGCACCACACAGGGAACATATACATGCACACCTATGAGCACTGGGGCCCTGTGTGACAGGGTCCCAGTGACACATACATATAGGCCACAAACCTATGAGCACTGGGGTCCTGACCAGCAGGATCCCAGTGACACATAACAAACATACTGAAAACATAGTGTTTTCACTATGAGCACTGAGGCCTGGCTATCAGGATCCCAGTGAGACAGTGAAAACAGTGACAAACACCCTGACATACACTCACAAACAGGCCAAAAGTGGGGGTAACAAGGCTAGAAAGAGGCTACCTTCTCACACAACCCCCCCCCAAACGAAGGACAATAAGGCTAACCTTGGCCAGTTGAGACTTTATTGTCTAAGTGGTGATAAGTAGAGAGTAGCTCTGCCATAGACTGGTTACTCCCTTTATCATCCACTATATGGTTACTTCCCTGTGGGGATGTAAACCACCCTGTTTGAAGTTTTTTAGCTAAGCAACAATGTGAAGATGTATTTTCAGAGTTTCTATCAGTAAGTTTTAGTTTAGAGCAGTGGGAATTGTCCACTGAACCTATTTGTAGTGATGGAAATGCCAGACAGGGATGCTGTCTCAGAAAAGCCATAGCTGGGCAAAAACTTTGTCCATCTGGCTGGAAGAGAGAACAGGGATGCTGTTTCTCTTGAGTTGGAGCAGGGCAGGGATGCTGTCCTATGAGCTCCACACTAGGGCAGGGATGCTGTCCTAAGTGTTGTGAGGTAGTGCAGGGTTTCTGCACTAAAGTTTCTCTGGGAGGGTTGGAGGGATGCTCCATGTTAACTAAAATGGTGCTGTTTTTCTCACCAATGTTAGTTATCCCACAGAGAGGTACTTCCACCTCAGGGAGTCCAGCTTTGCCAGCTGATGATTCCCTTGGAACAGGTGCCACCCCAGGAGAGGTTTCTCCCACCACAGGAATAGTATCCTGAATGGTAGGGTGGTTAGGGGATACTGTGATACCCTTTTTACCTGTTGATGGAGAGGGATCCTGAGTTTTCAGGCCTTCTCTCCTTTGCTTTTTCATTTCACTTGAAATGAGAGGGAACAATTCCTCAGGGATGCCCAGCATGGCTGCATGGGCATAAAACTCTACATCAGCCCAACCTGAGGCCTCTAGGTCATTACCTAAGAGACAGTCTACAGGTAAGCTAGGTGATACCACCACCTGCTTAGGGCCAGTAACTCCACCCCAACTAAACTGAATTATAGCTAAGGGAAGAAACTTAGTGGAGTTATGGACATCAATAATCTTATACTGTTGTCCAATGATGTGTTGTTCAGGAGGCACTAGGTTTTCAGTCACCAAAGTGAAACTGGCACCTGTGTCCCTGTAGGCCAAGGCCTCAACACCATTTATTGAAACTGTCTGCCTGTACTTATCCATTGTAAGGGGACAAGCAGCCAGTGTGGCAAGGCCAGTGCCACTAGGTGTGACAGAAACTGTCTTGGGACTGATTACATCAGTTTCCACTATGGACCCATAAGTGAACCCAACTACACCCTTTGCTTGACTGTTGCCAGCAGTCCCACCACTAGTACCACTACTGCTAGGGGCACTAGAGCTTGCTGTATTAGTGGTGGTAGGCTCAGGGGGTTTACCTGGACAGGACTTATCCCCTGGCCTATGGCCTCTATTTTTACACACAAAGCACCAAGGCTTTTTAATGTGTGCAGGTTGGGAAGAAGAGGAAGAATTTGTTTTATCCCCACCCTCTGAAGAGTGTTTAAGATTTGAAGTGGGATCTTTGGTTTTACCCTTATCCCCATGCTTATCTTGAGATTTTTCACCATCTTTCTTCTTATTGCCATCTTTGTCACCCCCTGTATGAACTTTTCTGTTCACTCTTGTTCTGACCCATTTGTCTGCCTTCTTTCCCAATTCTTGGGGAGAGGTCAGATCAGAGTCTACCAGGTACTGGTGCAACAAATCAGACACACAATTATTAAGTATATGCTCTCTCAGGATTGTGTTATACAGGCTTTCATAATCAGTAACTTTACTGCCATGTAACCACCCCTCCAAGGCCTTCACTGAATGGTCAATGAAATCAACCCAGTCTTGTGAAGACTCCTTTTTGGTCTCTCTGAACTTTATCCTGTACTGTTCAGTGGTTAAGCCATAACCATCCAGGAGTGCATTCTTAAGAACTTGGAAATTGTTAGCATCATTTTCTTTTACAGTAAGGAGCCTATCCCTACCTTTTCCAGTAAATGATAGCCATAGGATAGCAGCCCACTGCTTTTGAGGGACATCCTGTACAGCACAGGCCCTCTCAAGTGCAGCAAACCACTTGTTAATGTCATCCCCCTCCTTGTAAGGGGGAACTATCTTATGCAGATTCCTGGAATCATGCTCTTTTGCAGGATGACTATGGGGAATACTGCTGCTGCCACCATGGGTATCTAAACCCATCTTCTGTCTTTCCCTCTCTATTTCTAAAGACTGTCTATCCAAATCCAGCTGTTGCTTCTTGAGCTTCAGTCTGGTTTGTTCCACTCTCAATCTATTGAGCTCCCTTTCTAACAATCTGTCATCAGGGTGGGTGGGAGGGACATTTCTAGATACAGAGGTATGATGGGAATGAACAGAAGGAGACCTGTCCCTTACAGAGGGCACCCTAACAGCTTGGCTACCAGCATAATGTGAGATCACATCATCAGTATGGTGTGATTCAACCTCTGTACCAACTATGCTAGACTGTCTAGTAATGGGCAGGCTGAGAAGTTTCTTTCCTGAACCTTTTCCTGGGGGAGTCCCTGGATCAGATTGAGAACCATTAGCTACTTTTTCTACAGATTGGGCACTTATGGCCTTATCCTGTACTCTAAGCATATTAATTAACAGTTCTAAGGAAGGATTCTTCCCTACACTCAAACCTCTCTCTATGCAGAGACTCCTTGCTCCTTTCCAGCTAAGGTGATCATATGCAAGTTTGGACAGTTCAACATTTTTTCCTGTGTCAGACATTTTTTAGAGAGAGTTAAAGTGATAGAAAAAGAGAAAAAAGTTTTCAGAACTTTTTGGAAAGACAGAAAAAAACTTTTTAAACTTTTAAGAACTTTTTGAAAGTTTAGAAGTACTTTTCAGCACTTAGAAAAGAGTGAAAAGAGGAAATGCAAAACTTTTTGGCTATGTGTATATACACTGACCTTGTTTTGTATATTTTTCTCTTATGAAAAGTACAATGACAAGAGTGGTAAGTAGTCTCAAGCACTTATCCCACCACTGCACAACCAATGTAGGAGGCTGGACTGGCTTGTAGTGAGTACCAAGGGGTACTTGCACCTTGCACCAGGCCCAGTTATCCCTTATTAGTGTATAGGGTGTCTAGCAGCTTAGGCTGATAGATAATGGTAGCTTAGCAGAGCAGCTTAGGCTGAACTAGGAGACGTGTGAAGCTACTACAGTACCACTTAGTGTCATATGCACAATATCATAAGAAAACACAATACACAGTTATACTAAAAATAAAGGTACTTTATTTTTATGACAATATGCCAAAGTATCTTAGAGTGTACCCTCAGTGAGAGGATAGGAAATATACACAAGATATATATACACAATAGCAAAAATATGCAGTATAGTCTTAGAAAACAGTGCAAACAATGTATAGTTACAATAGGATGCAATGGGGAAACATAGGGATAGGGGCAACACAAACCATATACTCCAGAAGTGGAATGCGAACCACGAATGGACCCCAAACCTATGTGACCTTGTAGAGGGTCGCTGGGACTATTAGAAAATAGTGAGAGTTAGAAAAATAACCCTCCCCAAGACCCTGAAAAGTGAGTGCAAAGTGCACTAAAGTTCCCCTAAGGACAAAATAGTCGTGTTAGAGGGAAAATGCAAAGAAAACACAAATCAGCAATGCAACAACGATGGATTCCTGACTGAGGGTACCTGTGGAACAAGGGGACCAAGTCCAAAAGTCACAAGCAGCTCGGAGATGGGCAGATGCCCAAGAAATGCCAGCGGTTGGTGCAAAGAAGCTCTTACTAGGCTGAAGAACTGTGAATACTGCAGGAATGGCAAGGGCTAAAGACTTCCCCTTTGGAGGATGGATCCCCCACGCCTTGGAGAGTCGTGCAGAAGTGTTTTCCCGCCGAATGGACGCCAACAAGCCTTGCTACACGCAAATCGTGCGTTTGGCGTTTTTGGACGCTGCTGGGGCCCAGGAGGGACCAGGAGGTCGCAAATTGGACCTGCAGAGAGAGGGGACGTCGAGCAAGACAAAGAGCCCTCACTGAAGCAGGTAGCACCCGGAGAAGTGCCAGAAACAGGCACTACGAGGATGCGTGAAACGGTGCTCGCCGAAGTTGCACAAAGGAGTCCCACGTCGCCGGAGACCAAATTAGAAAGTCGTGCAATGCAGGTTAGAGTGCCGTGGACCCAGGCTTGGCTGTGCACGAAGGATTTCCGCCGGAAGTGCACAGGGGCCGGAGTAGCTTGCAAAGTCGCGGTTCCCAGCAATGCAGCCCAGCGAGGTGAGGCAAGGACTTACCTCCACCAAACTTGGGCTGAAGAGTCACTGGACTGTGGGAGTCACTTGGACGGTGTCGCTGGATTCGAGGGACCTCGCTCGTCGTGCTGAGAGGAGACCCAAGGGACCGGTAATGCAGCTTTTTGGTGCCTGCGGTTGCAGGGGGAAGATTCCGTCGACCCACGGGAGATTTCTTCGGAGCTTCTGGTGCAGAGAGGAGGCAGACTACCCCCACAGCATGCACAAGCAGGAAAACAGTCGAGAAGGCGGCAGGATCAGCGTTACAGAGTTGCAGTAGTCGTCTTTGCTACTATGTTGCAGGTTTGCAGGCTTCCAGCGCGGTCAGCGGTCGATTCCTTATCAGAAGGTGAAGAGGGAGATGCAGAGGAACTCGGCTGAGCTCATGCATTCGTTATCTAAAGTTTCCCCAGAGACAGAGACCCTAAATAGCCAGAAAAGAGGGTTTGGCTACCTAGGAGAGAGGAAAGGCTACTAACACCTGAAGGAGCCTATCAGCAGGAGTCTCTGACGTCACCTGGTGGCACTGGCCACTCAGAGCAGTCCAGTGTGCCAGCAGCACCTCTGTTTCCAAGATGGCAGAGGTCTGGAGCACACTGGAGGAGCTCTGGACACCTCCCAGGGGAGGTGCAGGTCAGGGGAGTGGTCACTCCCCTTTCCTTTGTCCAGTTTCGCACCAGAGCAGGGGCTAAGGGGTCCCTGAACCGGTGTAGACTGGCTTATGCAGAATTGGGCACATCTGTGCCCAACAAAGCATTTCCAGAGGCTGGGGGAGGCTACTCCTCCCCTGCCTTCACACCATTTTCCAAAGGGAGAGGGTGTCACACCCTCTCTCAGAGGAAGTTCTTTGTTCTGCCATTCTGGGCCAGGCCTGGCTGGACCCCAGGAGGGCAGCTGCCTGTCTGAGGGGTTGGCAGCAGCAGCAGCTGCAGTGAAACCCCAGGAAGGGCAGTTTGGCAGTACCAGGGTCTGTGCTACAGACCACTGGGATCATGGGATTGTGCCAACTATGCCAGGATGGCATAGAGGGGGCAATTCCATGATCATAGACATGTTACATGGCCATATTCGGAGTTACCATGGTGAAGCTACATATAGGTAGTGACCTATATGTAGTGCACGCGTGTAATGGTGTCCCCGCACTCACAAAGTTCAGGGAATTGGCTCTGAACAATGTGGGGGCACCTTGGCTAGTGCCAGGGTGCCCTCACACTAAGTAACTTTGCACCTAACCTTTACCAGGTAAAGGTTAGACATATAGGTGACTTATAAGTTACTTAAGTGCAGTGTAAAAATGGCTGTGAAATAACGTGGACGTTATTTCACTCAGGCTGCAGTGGCAGGCCTGTGTAAGATTTGTCAGAGCTCCCTATGGGTGGCAAAAGAAATGCTGCAGCCCATAGGGATCTCCTGGAACCCCAATACCCTGGGTACCTCAGTACCATATACTAGGGAATTATAAGGGTGTTCCAGTAAGCCAATGTAAATTGGTAAAAATGGTCACTAGCCTGTCAGTGACAATTTGAAAGTAATGAGAGAGCATAACCACTGAGGTTCTGGTTAGCAGAGCCTCAGTGAGACAGTTAGGCACCACACAGGGAACATATACATGCACACCTATGAGCACTGGGGCCCTGTGTGACAGGGTCCCAGTGACACATACATATAGGCCACAAACCTATGAGCACTGGGGTCCTGACCAGCAGGATCCCAGTGACACATAACAAACATACTGAAAACATAGTGTTTTCACTATGAGCACTGAGGCCTGGCTATCAGGATCCCAGTGAGACAGTGAAAACAGTGACAAACACCCTGACATACACTCACAAACAGGCCAAAAGTGGGGGTAACAAGGCTAGAAAGAGGCTACCTTCTCACACTACCTATATGTAGCTTCACCATGGTAACTCCGAATATGGCCATGTAATATGTCTATGATCATGGAATTGCCCCCTCTATACCATCCTGGCATAGTTGGCACAATCCCATGATCCCAGTGGTCTGTAGCACAGACCCTGGTACTGCCAAACTGCCCTTCCTGGGGTTTCACTGCAGCTGCTGCTGCTGCCAACCCCTCAGACAGGCATCTGCCCTCCTGGGGTCCAGCCAGGCCTGGCCCAGGATGGCAGAACAAAGAACTTCTTCTGAGAGAGGGTGTGACACCCTCTCCCTTTGGAAAATGGTGTGAAGGCAGGGGAGGAGTAGCCTCCCCCAGCCTCTGGAAATGCTTTCTTGGGCACAGATGTGCCCAATTCTGCATAAGCCAGTCTACACCGGTTCAGGGACCCCTTAGCCCCTGCTCTGGCGCGAAACTGGACAAAGGAAAGGGGAGTGACCACTCCCCTGACCTGCACCTCCCCTGGGAGGTGTCCAGAGCTCCTCCCGTGTGCTCCAGACCTCTGCCATCTTGGAAACAGAGGTGCTGATGGCACACTGGACTGCTCTGAGTGGCCAGTGCCACCAGGTGACGTCAGAGACTCCTGCTGATAGGCTCCTTCAGGTGTTAGTAGCCTATCCTCTCTCCTAAGTAGCCAAACCCTCTTTTCTGGCTATTTAGGGTCTCTGTCTCTGGGGAAACTTTAGATAACGAATGCAAGAGCTCATCCGAGTTCCTCTGCATCTCCCTCTTCACCTTCTGATAAGGAATCGACTGCTGACCGCGCTGGAAGCCTGCAAACCTGCAACATAGTAGCAAAGACGACTACTGCAACTCTGTAACGCTGATCCTGCCGCCTTCTCGACTGTTTTCCTGCTTGTGCATGCTGTGGGGGTAGCCTGCCTCCTCTCTGCACCAGAAGCTCCGAAGAAATCTCCCGTGGGTCGACGGAATCTTCCCCCTGCAACCGCAGGCACCAAAAAGCTGCATTACCGGTCCCTTGGGTCTCCTCTCAGCACGACGAGCGAGGTCCCTCGAATCCAGCGACTCTGTCCAAGTGACCCCCACAGTCCAGTAACTCTTCAGTCCAAGTTTGGTGGAGGTAAGTCCTTGCCTCACCACGCTGGGCTGCATTGCTGGGAACCGCGACTTTGCAGCTACTCCGGCCCCTGTGCACTTCCGGCGGAAATCCTTTGTGCACAGCCAAGCCTGGGTCCACGGCACTCTAACCTGCATTGCACGACTTTCTAAGTTGGTCTCCGGCGACGTGGGACTCCTTTGTGCAACTTCGGTGAGCACCGTTTCACGCATCCTCGTAGTGCCTGTTTCTGGCACTTCTCCGGGTGCTACCTGCTTCAGTGAGGGCTCTTTGTCTTGCTCGACGTCCCCTCTCTCTTCAGGTCCAATTTGCGACCTCCTGGTCCCTCCTGGGCCCCAGCAGCGTCCAAAAACGCCAAACGCACGATTTGCAGCTAGCAAGGCTTGTTGGCGTTCGTTCGGCGGGAAAACACTTCTGCACGACTCTCCACGGCGAGAGGGATCCGTCCACCAAAGGGGAAGTCTCTAGCCCTTTTTGTTCCTGCAGAAACCTCAGCTTCTTCTGTCCAGTAGAAGCTTCTTTGCACCCGCAGCTGGCATTTCCTGGGCATTTGCCCATCTCCGACTTGCTTGTGACTTTTGGACTTGGTCCCCTTGTTCCACAGGTACCCTAGATTGGAAATCCACAGTTGTTGCATTGCTGGTTTGTGTCTTTCCTGCATTTTTCCTCTAACACGACTTCTTTGTCCTTAGGGGAACTTTAGTGCACTTTGCACTCACTTTTCAGGGTCTTGGGGAGGGTTATTTTTCTAACTCTCACTATTTTCTAATAGTCCCAGCGACCCTCTACAAGGTCACATAGGTTTGGGGTCCATTCGTGGTTCGCATTCCACTTTTGGAGTATATGGTTTGTGTTGCCCCTATCCCTATGTTTCCCCATTGCATCCTATTGTAACTATACATTGTTTGCACTGTTTTCTAAGACTATACTGCATATTTTTGCTATTGTGTATATATATCTTGTGTATATTTCCTATCCTCTCACTGAGGGTACACTCTAAGATACTTTGGCATATTGTCATAAAAATAAAGTACCTTTATTTTTAGTATAACTGTGTATTGTGTTTTCTTGTGATATTGTGCATATGACACTAAGTGGTACTGTAGTAGCTTCACACGTCTCCTAGTTCAGCCTAAGCTGCTCTGCTAAGCTACCATTATCTATCAGCCTAAGCTGCTAGACACCCTATACACTAATAAGGGATAACTGGGCCTGGTGCAAGGTGCAAGTACCCCTTGGTACTCACCACAAGCCAGTCCAGCCTCCTACAACTAATAAATCACCTATATGTCTAACCTTCACCTGGTGAAGGTTGGGTGCAAAGTTACTTAGTGTGTGGGCACCCTGGCACTAGCCAAGGTGCCCCCACAGCGCTCAGGGCAAATTCCCCGGACTTTGTGAGTGCGGGGACACCATTACACGTGTGCACTATACATAGGTCACTACCTATGTATAGCGTCACAATGGTAACTCCGAACATGGCCATGTAACATGTCTAAGATCATGGAATTGTCACCCCAATGCCATTCTGGCATTGGGGAGACAATTCCATGATTTCCCGGGTCTCTAGCACAGATCCCGGGTACTGCCAAACTAACTTTCCGGGGTCTCCACTGCAGCTGCTGCCAACCCCTCAGACAGGTTTCTGCCCTCCTGGGGGTCCAGGCAGGCCAGGCCCAGGAAGGCAGAACAAAGGACTTCCTCTGAGAGAGGGTGTTACACCCTCTCCCTTTGGAAATAGGTGTCAGGGCTGGAGAGGAGTAGCCTCCCCCAGCCTCTGGAAATGCTTTGATGGGCACAGATGGTGCCCATCTCTGCATAAGCCAGTCTACACCGGTTCAGGGATCCCCCAGCCCTGCTCTGGCGCGAAACTGGACAAAGGAAAGGGGAGTGACCACTCCCCTGACCTGCACCTCCCAGGGAAGGTGCCCAGAGCTCCTCCAGTGTGTCCCAGACCTCTGCCATCTTGGATTCAGAGGTATGCTGGCACACTGGACTGCTCTGAGTGGCCAGGGCCAGCAGGTGACGTCAGAAACTCCTTCTGATAGGCTCTTACCTCTCTTAGTAGCCAATCCTCCTTCCTAGGTAGCCAAACCTCCTTTTCTGGCTATTTAGGGTCTCTGCTTTGGGGAATTCTTCAGATACCGAATGCAAGAGCTCACCAGAGTTCCTCTGCATCTCCCTCTTCACCTTCTGCCAAAGGATCGACCGCTGACTGCTCAGGACGCCTGCAAAACCGCAACAAAGTAGCAAAGACGACTACTGCAACCTTGTATTGCTTCATCCTGCCGGCTTTCTCGCCTGTTTCCTGGTGGTGCATGCTCTGGGGGTAGCCTGCCTCCTTCTTGCACCAGGAGCTCTGAAGAAATCTCCTGTGGGTCGACGGAATCTTCCCCCTGCAACCGCAGGCAACAAAAGACTGCATCACCGGTCCTCTGGGTCCCCTCTCAGCACGGCGAGCGTGGTCCCTGGAACTCAGCAACTCTGTCCAAGTGACTCCCACAGTCCAGTGACTCTTCAGTCCAAGTTTGGTGGAGGTAAGTCCTTGCCTCCCCACGCCAGACTGCATTGCTGGGAACCGCATGTTTTGCAACTACTCCGGCTCCTCTGCACTGTTCTAGGATTTCCTTTGTGCACAGCCAAGCCTGGGTCCACGGCACTCTAACCTGCAGTGCACAACCTTCTGAGTTGTCCTTCGGCGGCGTGGGATTCTCTTGTGCAACTTCGGGTGAGCACCGTTTCACTCCACTTCGTAGTGCCTGTTCCGGCACTTCTGCGGGTGCTGCCTGCTTCTGAGAGGGCTCCTTGTCTTGCTGGATGCCCCCTCTGTCCCCTCACGCAATTGGTGAAATCCTGGTCCCTCTTGGGCCACAGCAGCATCCAAAAACCCTAACTGCGAGCTTTGCAGCTAGCAAGGCTTGTTTGCGGTCTTTCTGCGGTAAAACACTTCTGCATGACTCTTCACGACGTAGGACATCCATCCTCCAAAGGGGAAGTTTCTAGCCCTTGTCGTTCTTGCTGAATCCTCAGCTTCTACCATCCGGTGGCAGCTTCTTTGCACCCACAGCTGGCATTTCCTGGGCATCTGCCCACTCCCGACTTGATCGTGACTTTTGGACTTGGTCCCCTTGTTCCACAGGTACTCTCGTCTGGAAATCCATCGTTGTTGCATTGCTGGTGTTGGTCTTTCCTGCAGAATCCCCCTATCACGACTTCTGTGCTCTTTGAGGAACTTCAGTGCACTTTGCACTCACTTTTCAGGGTCTTGGGGTGGGCTATTTTTCTAACCCTCACTGTTTTCTTACTGTCCCAGCGACCCTCTACGAGGTCACATAGGTTTGGGGTCCATTCGTGGTTCGCATTCCACTTCTAGAGTATATGGTTTGTGTTGCCCCTATCCCTATGTGCCCCCATTGCATTCTATTGTGACTATACATTGTTTGCACTGTTTTCTATTGCTATTACTGCATATTTTGGTATTGTGTACATATATCTTGTGTATATTTGCTATCCTCATACTGAGGGTACTCACTGAGATACTTTGGCATATTGTCATAAAAATAAAGTACCTTTATTGTTAGTATATCTGTGTATTGTGATTTCTTATGATATTGTGCAAGTGACTCTAGTGGTACTGTAGGAGCTTCACTCGTCTCCTAGTTCAGCCTAAGCTGCTCTGCTAAGCTACCATTTTCTATCAGCCTAAGCTGCTAGACACCCCTATACACTAATAAGGGATACCTGGGCCTGGTGCAAGGTGTAAGTACCCCTAGGTACTCACTACAAGCCAGTCCAGCCTCCTACATTGGAAGCAGCGACGGGATAAGTACTTTGCAACTACTTACCACTTTTGTCATTGTACTTTTCATAAGAGAAAAATATACAAAACAAGTTCAGTGTATGTACACCTAACCAAAAAGTTTTGCTTTTCTTCTCTCACTTCTTTACTAAGTGCTGAAAAGTACCTCTAAACTTTCTAAAAAGATCTTTTAGAGACCCGGGGGATCATGGAATTGTCCCCCCAATGCCAGAATGACAATGGGGTGACAATTCCATGATCTTAGACATGTTACATGGCCATGTTCGGAGTTACCATTGTGACGCTGTACCTATGTACAGTGCACACGTGTAATGGTGTCCCCGCACTCACAAAGTCCGGGGAATTTGCCCTGAACGATGTGGGGACACCTTGGCTAGTGCCAGGGTGCCCACACACTAAGTAACTTTGCACCCAACCTTCACCAGGTGAAGGTTAGACATATAGGTGACTTATAAGTTACTTAAGTGCAGTGGTAAATGGCTGTGAAATAACGTGGATGTTATTTCACTCAGGCTGCACTGGCAGGCCTGTGTAAGAATTGTCAGAGCTCCCTATGGGTGGCAAAAGAAATGCTGCAGCCCATAGGGATCTCCTGGAACCCCAATACCCTGGGTACCTCAGTACCATATACTAGGGAATTATATGGGTGTACCAGTATGCCAATGTGAATTGGTAAATTTATTCACTAGCCTGTTAGTGACAGATTTGGAAAGCAGAGAGAGCATAACCACTGAGGTTCTGGTTAGCAGAGCCTCAGTGAGACAGTTAGGCATCACACAGGGAACACATACAGGGCACATACTTATGAGCACTGGGGCACTGCCTGGTAGGGTCCCAGTGACACATAGACTAAAACAACATATATACAGTGAAATATGGGGGTAACATGCCAGGCAAGATGGTAATTTCCTACAGTTGGTCTATCACCATTGTGACACTGGCACCTGTGTCCCTGTAGGCCTCAACTTGAACACCATTAAGCAGGGGTGCTGCTTGTCCTTATCCATATTAAGGGGACAAGCAACTAAAGTGGCTAGGTCAATGCCACTATCAGATCCTCAGTGATTTCCCTAACTAGACCAACCCCAACCACATTACCAATGGTGAGACCAGCTACACCCTTTGATTGGCTATTGGTAGTGCTCTTCCCACTACCACTGCTATTACTAGGGGAACTAGTGGTTGCAGTTGGGGTTGTGGTGGTGGGAGGCTTGGTGTTTCTTTCTGGAAAATGAGGATCAGTTGCCCAATCACCTTTGGCTTTACACATATAACACCAAGGTTTCTTATCTTTGTGAGAAGAGAATTTGGACCCACCACCACCAGAGGAGTTTTGTGGGCCTGATGAAGACTCTGATGATTTTCTATCTTTTCCCCACACTTGTCATGTGACACCATCCTTCTTCTTGCTGTCCTTGTCACACCCTGTATGAGCTTTTCTGCACACCCTTGTTCTGACCCATTGTCTGCCTTCTTTCCCAATTCTTGGGGAGAGGTCAGATCTCAGTGCACAAGATACTGATGCAACAAGTAAGACACACAGGCGGTCATTACAACATTGGCGGTAAAAGCCACTTACTGCCATGCAGAAGACCACCAACCCACTGGCATGGCAGCGGAAATCCGCCACAGCTATTGTGACCCACTGCACGGAACCAGCCAAAATTCAGACACTCACACAAGTCCGCCACACCAAAGGTCAGTGATAAACTGGCGAAAAACAAAACCTCCACCGTCACGCCAACAGAAATACGCCCACACTATCACAACCCACGAATCCACACGGCAGTCTTTCAACCGCGGTATTCCATTGGCGGTACACACCGCCGCGCTCAAAATACACACACACATACAAAACACAGCCACATTGGACAAATCAAAATACACACACCTGATACACATACACACACCACTCCCACACACCCAATACAATATAAAACACACACCCACATCACCCACAAACCCCTACGACAACAATTACTGAGAGACGGGCAGAGAGAGACACCACCATCAACAATACTAGCATCCACAGGCACACAACACCATCACACACATAACTTCTACGCACCTCACACTACACACCACTACATATCAGCACACTTATCACCCCACACACCACCCCACACATCACCTACACCACCCCATGGAAAGGCAAAGACACCCCAGGTTCTCGGAAGAGGAGCTCAGGGTCATGGTGGAGAAAATCGTCCGGGTAGAGCCACAGCTATTCGGAGCACAGGTGCAGCACACCTCAATTGCAAGGAAGATGGAGCTATGGCGAAGAATAGTGGAAAGGGTCAACGCAGTGGGACAGCACCCAAGAAATTGGGAGGACATCAGGAAGAGGTGGAACAACCTACAGGGGAAGGTGTGTTCCGTGGTCTCAGGACACTACCTTGCGGTTCAGCGGACTGGCGGCGTACCCCCACCTCCTCCCCCACAACTAACAACATGGGAGGAGCAGGTCTTGGTGATTCTGTATCCTGAGTGCCTCGCAGGAGTAGGTGGAGGAATGGACTCTGGTAAGTTACATCTTAACTATTACATCCCCCACCCTAACCTGCATGCCATCACATACCCCCACCCTCACCCTCACCCCCATCACTCCAACTCCTCAAAAATATCCCAACATCACAAACCACACATCCTAACACCAAGCCCTGCAAGCAACAACAAAGCATGGACACCCATCACTAAAGCATGCCCACTGCACATACCCATACACCCCCCTAAACCACCATCACACAAGGTCCCACACAGGAATGCAAGCACTGGGGTACACGGTCACCCACCCATTGCACACCATGGCACACACAGATGTAATAAACATCCTTTTATACCCCTGTAGGACCCCTTGTAGGAGGCTGGCCTGGCTTGTAGTGGGTACCAGAGGTACTTACACCTTGTGCCAGGTCCAGTTATCCCTTCTTAGTGTAGAAGAGGTGTTTCCAGCAGCTTAGGCTGATAGAAGGTAGCTATGGCAAAGCAGCTTAGGCTGAACTAGGAGACATGTAAAGCTCCTACTATACCACTGGTGTCATATGCACAATATCATAAGAAAACACAATACACAGAAGTACTAAAAATAAAGGGACTTTATTTTTATGACAATATGCCAAAAGTATCTCAGTGAGTACCCTCAGTATGAGGATAAGATATATACACAAGATATATGTACACAAACAAAAATTATGCAGGTAATAGCAAGAAAAGTAATGCAAGCAGGGTAAAGTTACAATAGATTGCAATAGGAGCACATAGGTATATGGGCAACACAAACCATATACTCCAAAAGTGGAATGTGAACCACGAATGGACTCCAAACCTATGTAAGCTTGTAGAGGGTCGCTGGGACTGTAAGAAAACAGTGAGGGTTATAAAAATAGCCCACCCCAAGACCCTGAAAGGTAGGTGTAAAGTGCACCTACTACCCCCTGAGAGCACACAAGTCGTCATAGGGGGTTTCTGCAGGAAGAATAAAAACCAACAAGGCAACAACAGTGGATTTCCGGACCTGAGTACCTGCAAGACAAGGGGACCAAGTCCAATAGTCGCGACAGTGTCGAGAGTGGGAAGGAGCCCAGGAAATGCTAGCTGAGGGTGCAAGGAAGCTGCCACCGGATGGAAGAAGCTTGGAGTTCTGCAAGAAAGCCGAGAGCTAGGGACTTCTCCTTTGGAAGACGGATGTCCCACGTCGCGATGAAGCTTGCAGAGGTGGTCCCACGCAGAAAGACCGCAAACAAGCCTTGCTAGCTGCAAGGGTAGCTTTAGAGGTTTTTGGGTGCTGCTGTGGCCCAGGAGGGACCAGGATGTCGCCACTTGGAGGAGGAAACAGAGGGGGCGCCCAGCAACGTAGGGAGCCCTCACAGAAGCAGGCATCACCTGCAGAAGTACCTGAGCAGGCACTTGGGAGAAGGATGAACCGGAGTCCACCCGAAGTCACAAAAGGGAGTCCCACGATGCCGGAGGACAACTCATAAGATTGTGCACTGCAGGAAGGAGTGTCAGGGACCCAGGCTTGGCTGTGCACGAAGGAAATCCTGGAAGAGTGCACAGGAGCCGGAGCAGCTGCAAATCACGCGGTACCCAGCAATGCAGTCTAGCGTGGGGAGGCAAGGACTTACCTCCACCAAACTTGGACTGAAGAGTCACTGGACTGTGGGAGCCACTTGGACAGAGTTGCTGAGTTCCAGGGACCACGGTCGTCGTGCTGAGAGGGGACCCAGAGGACCGGTGATGCAGTCTTTTGGTGCCTGCGATTGCAGGGGGAAGATTACATCGACCCACAGGAGATTTCTGCAGAGCTCCTGGTGCAGAGAGGAGGCAGGCTACCCCCAGAGCATGCACCACCAGGAAACAGTCGAGAAAGCCGGCAGGATAAGGCGATACAAGGTTGCTAGTAGTCGTCTTGCTACTTTGTTGCGGTTTTGCAGGCGTCCTGAGCAGTCAGCGGTCGATCCTTTGGTAGAAGGTGAAGAGGGAGATGCATAGGAACTCTGATGAGCTCTTGCATTCGTTATCTGGTGAGATCCCCAAAGCAGAGACCCTAAATAGCCAGAAAAGCAGGTTTGGATACCTAGGAAGGAGGATTGGCTACCAAGAGAGGTAAGAGCCTATCAGAAGGACCTCTGACATCACCTGCTGGCACTGGCCACTCATAGCGTCCAGTGTGGCACAAACACCTCTGTTTCCAAGATGGCAGAGGTCTGGGGCACACTGGAGTAGCTCTGGACACCTCGCCCTGGGAGGTCGAGGTCAGGGGAGTGGTCACTCCCCTTTCCTTTGTCCAGTTTCGCGGCAGAGCAGGGCTGGGGGATCCCTGAACCGGTGTAGACTGGCTTATGCAGAGATGGGCACCATCTGTGCCCATCAAAGCATTTCCAGAGGCTGGGGAAGGCTACTCCTCCCCAGCCCTCACACCTATTTCCAAAGGGAGAGGGTTTTACACCCTCTCTCAGAGGAAGTCCTTTGTTCTGTCTTCCTGAGCCAGGGATGCCTGGACCCCAGGAGGGCAGAAACCTGTCTGAGCGGTTGGCAGCAGAAGCAGCTGCAGTGGAGACCCCGGAAAGGCAGTTTGGCAGTACCCGGGTACTATGCTAGAGGCCCGGGGGATCATGGAATTGTCCCCCCAATGCCAGAATGGCATTGGGGGGACAATTCCATGATCTTAGACATGTTACATGGCTATGTTTGGAGTTACCATTGTGACGCTGTACATAGGTAGTGACCTATATACAGTGCACACGTGTAATGGTGTCCCCGCACTCACAAAGTCCGGGGAATTTGCCCTGAACGATGTGGGGGCACTTTGGCCAGTGCCAGGGTGCCCACACTCTAAGTAACTTTGCACCCAACCTTCACCAGGTGAAGGTTAGACATAGAGGTGACTTATAAGTTACTTAAGTGCAGTGGTAAATGGCTGTGAAATAACGTGGACGTTATTTCGCGCAGGCTGCAGTGGCTGGCCTGTGTAAGAATTGTCAGAGCTCCCTATGGGTGGCAAAAGAAATGCTGCAGCCCATAGGGATCTCCTGGAACCCCAATACCCTGGGTACCTCAGTACCATATACTAGGGAATTATATGGATGTACCAGTATGCCAATGTGAATTGGTAAATTTAGTCACTAGCCTGTTAGTGACAAATTTGGAAAGCAGAGAGAGCATAACCACTGAGGTTCTGGTTAGCAGAGCCTCAGTGAGACAGTTAGGCATCACACAGGGAACACACATATAGGCACAAACGTATGAGCACTGGGGTCCTGGCTAGCAGGATCCCAGTGACACATAACAAACACACTGACAACATAGGGTTTTCACTATGAGCACTGGGCCCTGGCTAGCAGGATCCCAGTGAGAGAGTGAAAACACCCTGACATATACTCACAAACATGCCAAAAGTGGGGGTAACAAGGCTAGAAAGAGGCTACGTTCTAACACCCCTACCCAACGTCACCTGAGAGGAGGGTCCACACATGTCCACACTACCAACAGAAGAGGCCCACAGTGATGACAGCACCTCTGTCCAACTGGATCTAGACGACCAGCCCGGCCCATCGGGGACCTCGGGACAGTCGGTTCCCCTCACACAGTCACAGGCCACTACAGAGCTTCCCCTCTCTGGAAACACCAGCACAGCACCCACCCAGCGGGCCCATACCTCCATCCCCAGGACACGTCAATCAGCAGTTTGTCCACCACTACAGGGAACCCAGGCTAACCCACCACCCCAACAACAGCAGGGGCCTGGGGGCAGTGGTAGTGGGCACACGGTCCAGGGGACGGAGGCCCAGGAACACAGGGGAACTGGGAGGGCTGCTGTGCGACAGGGGGCGGACAGGACCAGGGACCCCACTCTCCATGAGGCCCTCTCCAAAATCATGGGAGCCAACCACCACTCCCAGGAGACGATGGCAACGGTACTGGCCATGTTTCAGGAGACCCAACGCCTGTAGGAGGAACAGTATGTGGGCTTCAGGGAGGAACTCAGAGCCATCCATTCCACCCTGGGCACCATCGTAGGGGTGCTGAAGGAAGTACTCAACACCAGGAGGGACACTGTGGCACTACAATGGGCCCCTGACACTAGCCTGGACGATGAACTGTCCACCACCTCTGCCGGCGCTAGTGGACAGGAGGCAACACCACAGGACCACCACACCAGCACCCCACCCCCTGCAGAGGGAGAACCACCTCGCAAACGGTCCCTGAGATCCAGGACAAAGACAGAGAATGATGCCAAGACCCCCGCCAAGAAATGAGACCACCCTGAATGTCATTCTACTGTCCCACTTTGTCACCCTGTCCATCCTTAAACTGCCCCAGCTCCACTTCCTATGCCCATTAGGGCAATGCACCTGTGAGATTAATAGATTGGACTCTGCCATGGACATTCCTCCACCATCACCCCTCACCATTTTGCTACCCCCTCCAATATTGAGCACTAAAATAAACACTCTTAAAGCACAAAACAATCTGGAGTCAGTCTGTGATTTCGGAATACTGTATTAGCAGTCACTGTGGCAAAAAGCTCTTTCATTTGTAATGTCAACATACCTATGTCACACAGCTGTAGTCCATGAGGAATCAAAGCAGATGTCACACATTGGGACCCACATCTGTGAAATCGTAAGGGAAAGTGGCAACTCAGTGACCATACACTGGGTGAAAACGACAGACAGTTGATAGGTAGTAGTGTTAAAGTACATGTAGTAGGCAGGTTTGTATTCTTACCTGTGTATCACTGGAAATATTGCTGGATCACTGAGTCCCTGTTGTCCATGTCTTCTTCTTCTGCTTCCTCGTCTTCACTGTCCACAGGCTCCACAGCTGCAACAACACCACCATCTGGACCATCATCCTGCAGAAAAGGCACCTGTCGTCGCAAAGCCAAGTTGTGAAGCATACAGCAGGCCACGATGATCTGGCACACCTTCTTTGGTGAATAGAATAGGGAACCACCTGTCATATGGAGGCACCTGAACCTGGCCTTCAGGAGGCCGAAGGTCCGCTCGATCACCCTCCTAGTTCGCCCATGTGCCTCATTGTAGCGTTCCTCTGCCCTTGTCCTGGGATTCCTCACTGGGGTCAGTAGCCATGACAGGTTGGGGTAACCAGAGTCACCTGCAAATGACGAGGGACAACTGTTAGACACACACTAACCTGTAGGGATATCCCCAGACCCAGACAACCATTCCTACTGTCTTGCTTCCAGGTGCTCACCTAATAGTCACACACAGTGCCTCTGGAGTTGACCCATCACATAAGGGATGCTGCTAATCCACAGGATGTAGTCGTCATGCACTGAGCCAGGGAACTTGGCATTCACATAGGGATGTACTGGTCGGCCAAACATACCATCTGTACATTCATAGAATGATAACTCTACCGGTTTCTGTACACCTCTTCACTCCTGTGGGGGGGGACCAAAGCCACATGTGTCCCATCAATGGCACCTATGATGTTGGGGATATGTCCCAGGGAATAGAAATCACCTTTCAATGTAGGCAAATCCTCCACCTGAGGGAAAACAATGTAGCTCCGCATGTGTTTCGGCAGGGCAGACAACACTCTGGACAACACGTTGGAAAACATAGGCTGGGACATCCCTGATGCTATGGCCACTGTTGTTAGAAATGACCCACTTACAGGGAAATGGAGCACTGACAGCACCTGCACTTGAGGGGGGATTCCTGTGGGATGGCAGATAGCTGACATCAGGTCTGGCTCCAACTGGGTACATAGTTCCTAGATTGTGGCACGGTCAAGCCTGTAGGTGATGATCACATGTCTTCCTCCATTGTCGACAGGTCCACCAACGGTCGGTACACCAGAGGATGCCGCCAACTCCTCACATGTCCCAGCGGACGGTGGCTATGAAGGACAACAGCGAGCACAGAGTCAAACAACTCAGAGGTACATACCCACAGCTTACACAGAACACCAATCATAATTTAAAAAGTGACCTGTATCTGTGTTGAGTCTAGGCCTAGGTATGTGTGATGCAGTTAAAAATTAAGCCATGTGGGCCCCTGAAATGGCGGCTGCCTAACCTGTAAATTGGGACAATAGGATGTGAGGTAACTATGCTGGCGTTGTACACCGTCGCGGTAGGCAGTCGAAGACTGCGGGGCAATGCTGCATTGGTTAACATTAGACCCTACTGGTCCCAGGAGCCAATGACGATGTACGCCGGCGGTGATGGTACACACCGCCGCGGACGTGACCGCCATTTTCTATCTGTTCAATCACTCGATACCAGATCCTCGACAGGAGAGGACCTACATTGCAAGTGCTGCTGTGACCTTGGTCTGGAAGCGACAATGGCTCGAGTGTCTAGGGAAAGGGCTCCTGCCTTCACATCGGAGGAGTTGGAGAAACTCATGGACTGGGTCCTCCCTCAGTACACGCTAGTCTACTGTGAGAAAGTAGCCTCTTTCTAGCCTTGTTACCCCCACTTTTGGCCTGTTTGTGAGTGTATGTCAGGGTGTTTTCACTGTCTCACTGGGATCCTGCTGGCCAGGGCCCAGTGCTCATAGTGAAAACCCTATGTTTTCAGTATGTTTCTTATGTGTTACTGGGACCCTGCTAGTCAGGACCCCAGTGCTCATAAGTTTGTGGCCTATATGTATGTGTTCCCTGTGTGGTGCCTAACTGTCTCACTGAGGCTCTGCTAACCAGAACCACAGTGGTTATGCTCTCTCATTTATTTCAAATTGTCACTAACAGGCTAGTGACCAATTTTACCAATTTACATTGGCTTACTGGAACACCCTTATAATTCCCTAGTATATGGTACTGAGGTACCCAGGGTATTGGGGTTCCAGGAGATCCCTATGGGCTGCAGCATTTCTTTTGCCACCCATAGGGAGCTCTGACAATTCTTACACAGGCCTGCCACTGCAGCCTGAGTGAAATAACGTCCACGTTATTTCACAACCATTTTACACTGCACTTAAGTAACTTATAAGTCACCTATATGTCTAACCTTTACCTGGTAAAGGTTAGGTGCAAAGTTACTTAGTGTGAGGGCACCCTGGCACTAGCCAAGGTGCCCCCACATTGTTCAGAGCCAATTCCCTGAACTTTGTGAGTGCGGGGACACCATTACACGCGTGCACTACATATAGGTCACTACCTATATGTAGCTTCACAATGGTAACTCCGAATATGGCCATGTAACATGTCTATGATCATGGAATTGCCCCCTCTATGCCATCCTGGCATAGTTGGCACAATCCCATGATCCCAGTGGTCTGTAGCACAGACCCTGGTACTGCCAAACTGCCCTTCCTGGGGTTTCACTGCAGCTGCTGCTGCTGCCAACCCCTCAGACAGGCATCTGCCCTCCTGGGGTCCAGTCAGGCCTGGCCCAGGATGGCAGAACAAAGAACTTCCTCTGAGAGAGGGTGTGACACCCTCTCCCTTTGGAAAATGGTGTGAAGGCAGGGGAGGAGTAGCCTCCCCCAGCCTCTGGAAATGCTTTGTTGGGCACAGATGTGCCCAATTCTGCATAAGCCAGTCTACACCGGTTCAGGGGACCCCTTAGCCCTGCTCTGGCGCAAAACTGGACAAAGGAAAGGGGAGTGACCACTCCCCTGACCTGCACCTCCCCTGGGAGGTGTCCAGAGCTCCTCCAGTGTGCTCCAGACCTCTGCCATCTTGGAAACAGAGGTGCTGCTGGCACACTGGACTGCTCTGAGTGGCCAGTGCCACCAGGTGACGTCAGAGACTCCTTCTGATAGGCTCCTTCAGGTGTTAGTAGCCTATCCTCTCTCCTAGGTAGCCAAACCCTCTTTTCTGGCTATTTAGGGTCTCTGTCTCTGGGGAAACTTTAGATAATGAATGCAAGAGCTCATCCGAGTTCCTCTGCATCTCTCTCTTCACCTTCTGCCAAGGAATCAACTGCTGACCGCGCTGGAAGCCTGCAAACCTGCAACATAGTAGCAAAGACGACTACTGCAACTCTGTAACGCTGATCCTGCCGCCTTCTCGACTGTTTTCCTGCTTGTGCATGCTGTGGGGGTAGTCTGCCTCCTCTCTGCACCAGAAGTTTCGAAGAAATCTCCCGTGGGTCGACGGAATCTTCCCCCTGCAACCGCAGGCACCAAAAAGCTGCATTACCGGTCCCTTGGGACTCCTCTCAGCACGATGAGCGAGGTCCCTCGAATCCAGCAACTCTGTCCAAGTGGCCCCCACAGTCAAGTGACTCTTCAGTCCAAGTTTGGTGGAGGTAAGTCCTTGCCTCACCTCGCTAGACTGCATTGCTGGGAACCGCGACTTTTGCAGCTACTCCGGCCCCTGTGCACTTCCGGCGGAAATCCTTTGTGCACAGCCAAGCCTGGGTCCACGGCACTCTAACCTGCATTGCACGACTTTCTAAGTTGGTCTCCGGCGACGTGGGACTCCTTTGTGTGACTTCGGGTGAGCACCGATTCATGCATCCTCGTAGTGCCTGTTTCTGGCACTTCTCCGGGTGCTACCTGCTTCAGAGAGGGCTCCTTGTCTTGCTCGACGTCCCCTCTCTCTCCTGGTCCAATTTGCGACCTCCTGGTCCCTCCTGGGCCTCAGCAGCGTCCAAAAACGCTAACCGCACGATTTGCAGCTAGCAAGGCTTGTTGGCGTTCTTTCGGCGGGAAAACACTTCTGCACGACTCTCCACGGCGAGAGGGATCCGTCCACCAAAGGGGAAGTCTCTAGCCCTTTTCGTTCCTGCAGAAACCTCAGCTTCTTCTGTCCAGTCGAAGCTTCTTTGCACCCGCAGCTGGCATTTCCTGGGCATTTGCCCATCTCCGACTTGCTTGTGACTTTTGGACTTGGTCCCCTTGTTCCACAGGTACCCTAGATTGGAAATCCACAGTTGTTGCATTGCTGGGTTGTGTCTTTCCTGCATTATTCCTCTAAACACGACTTCTTTGTCCTTAGGGGAACTTTAGTGCACTTTGCACTCACTTTTTAGGGTCTTGGGGAGGGTTATTTTTCTAACTCTCACTATTTTCTAATAGTCCCAGCGACCCTCTACAAGGTCACATAGGTTTGGGGTCCATTTGTGGTTCGCATTCCACTTTTGGAGTATATGGTTTGTGTTGCCCCTATCCCTATGTTTCCCCATTGCATCCTATTGTAACTATACATTGTTTGCACTGTTTTCTAAGACTATACTGCATATTTTTGCTATTGTGTATATATATCTTGTGTATATTTCCTATCCTCTCACTGAGGGTACACTCTAAGATACTTTGGCATATTGTCATAAAAATAAAGTACCTTTATTTTTAGTATAACTGTGTATTGTGTTTTCTTATGATATTGTGCATATGACACTAAGTGGTACTGTAGTAGCTTCACGCGTCTCCTAGTTCAGCCTAAGCTGCTCTGCTAAGCTACCATTATCTATCAGCCTAAGCTGCTAGACACCCTATACACTAATAAGGGATAACTGGGCCTGGTGCAAGGTGCAAGTACCCCTTGGTACTCACTACAAGCCAGTCCAGCCTCCTACATCTACGGTCCTCCAGACAAACAGGTAAGTACACTGGGAGCCTACTGTATGGGCTATGCCTGTGTGGAGAGGGGTGGATGTAAGAAGGAAGGGAGGAGAGTGCGGCGTGCATGAAACGACGGTGAGTGCATGTGCCACATGGCAAGGGTAGGGATGGGGGCCAATGACTGTGACGGTGCAGTTGGTAATAAGTTTCTCTTCCCCCTGTACAATTCATGTAGGTCAGCGCCACCAGAAAAAAGATATTTGGCGAGCCATCGCCAAGGACGTCCGGACCCTGGGGGTCTACCACAGACGGAGCACCCACTGCCGGAAAAGATGGGAGGACATTCGCCGCTGGAGCAAGAAGACGGCGGAGGCTCAGCTGGGGATGGCCTCCCAACGTGGGAGGGGTGCCCATCGCACCATGACCCCCCTGATGTTAAGAATCCTGGCGGTGGCGTACCCGGAGTTGGATGGGCGCTTGAGGGCATCACAGCAGCCACAAGGGAGTGAGTACACTCTCATCCTGCTGATTTAGCGCGCAGTGGAGGTGTCTGGGTGGGGGAGGTGGGCTGTGGGTTTCCCTAGGCCAGGGCGAGTTTCGTAGGCAAGGTCCCTCCGTAAGGCAGGCCATGTGGCACCCCACCCCACCTCTGTAGAGTGCCAATTACACCTAGTCATGCCCCTGTGTCATCCATGTGTGCAGATGTCATCATAGCCTAGTACGCCATTTCCCAGGAATTGAACAGTGGAGCCCAAGAGCGCGGCATAGTGCAGGGGACTTCTGTGTCTGTCGTGTCCGCCAACGGTAGCGGTAATGCATGCACTCAACATGTCTTTCTTCTGTCATACGTTCCCCCATTTTTTGTATTCTCCCTGTTCTTGTGTGCATTAGCATCATCAGGCGGAGGAGCAGTGGCACCGGAGCACAAGAGGGCTGCATCCCACATGGCCATGGAGGGCCACACTACGGACTCGGAATTCACCAGTAGGACGGAGGGCGAGGGGAGCTCCACGGCAGGGACAGGAGCTGAGATCAGCGACACGGACTCGTCCTCTGATGGGAGCTCCCTTGTGGTGGTGGCAACATCTGTGCCCCCCCATCTACAGGTACAGCCGCCACCCCCCCTACCAGCACCGCCCTCCCAGCAGCCCCTCAGCCTTTGCCCTGTGCCTGCTCACCCGGGAGGGTGGGCATCACCTTCGCCCCAGGCACCTCAGGCCCTGCCCCAGTCACCCCTGCTGCCATCAGTGAGGAGGCCATTGACCTCCTCAGGTCCCTCACTGTTGGGCAGTCTACCATTTTGAATGCCATCCAGGGTGTCGAAAGGCAGTTGCAACAAACCAATGCAATCCTGGAGGGCCTTCATTCTGGTCAGACGGCCCTTCAGCGAGCTTTTCAGACTCTGGCCTCAGCACTGATGGCAGCCATTGTCCCTGTCTCTAGCCTCCCACCTCCAACTTCCTCCACCCAGACCCAATTCCCTGTACCCCAGCCTATCCCAAGCACACCTCTAGACCAGCATGCACACACGTCAACACACAAGGGAAGCTCAGGCAAACAAGCACCACACATCCCACAGGCACTCACACAAGCATCACACACATGCAGACACACCAACATCCACTGCCTCCACTGTGTCCCCCTCCTCCTCGTCTCCCTCCTTCCTCCCAGTCTCGTCTACACTCACACGTGCATACAGTACATCTACAGCCATTACTGCCATCACCAGCACACCCCCTCACCTGCAGTCATCACCCCCACTACAATTCACACATCCCCTGTGTCCTCTCCCAATGTGTCTGTGACCCCACCTCCCAAGATACACAAACGCAGGCACACACCCACCCAACAGCCATCAACCTCACAACAGCCTCCAGCGCATGCACCTTCACCCAAAGTCAGCAAATGAACACCTCCTACAACCACAACCTCTTCCTCCACTCCCAAACCCCCTCTAGCTACCCCTCCCAGTGTCTCCCAAAAACTTTTCCTGTCCAACCTTGACCTCTTTCCTGCACCTCCCCCACCCCGTCCGTCTCCTAGGTCCCAAACTAGCACCTCAGCCACAACATCTCCGGGACCAGTGGTGCCTGTAGTCAACAGAATACGGAGTGCACTGGCCACCAGGGCAGCCAGTGTGGCAAGGAGCCACAGCACAGACAGTCCCCCACCTGTGAAGCATCAGAAGTTGGCCAGTGCCCGGCGGGAGAGGGGGAAGACGCCAGCCACCAAAGCCGCTCCCAGGGGTCCCGGTGGGAGTGTGGAGTCAGCTACGACACCTTCCAAGGTGGGGAAGGGCCACAAGAAAGCAGGAAAGTCTGGGAAGAGCAGCACGGCGGAGGAGACCAGCATCATCCCCGCTGCCCAGGAGGCCATAGCCGTCCTCCCCGCTGCCCAGGAGGCCACAGCCATCATCCCGCTGCCCAGGAGGCCACAGCCATCATCCCGCTGCCCAGGAGGCCACAGCCGTCCTCCCCGCTGCCCAGGAGGCCACAGCCATCATCCCGCTGCCCAGGAGGCCACAGCCATCATCTCCGCTGACCAGGAGGCCACAGCCATAATCCCCGCTGACCAGGAGGCCACAGCCATCATCCCTGCTGGGCTAGAGAGGACCACCAGCACAAGCCCCGCTGGGCTAGAGAGGACCACCAGCACAAGCCCCGCTGGGCTAGAGAGGATCGCCAGCACAAGCCCCGCTGGGACAGAGAGGACCACCAGCAGCTCAGTAACTGCAAAGGAGCCCGCCGCTCCAAGCACCGCTGAACAGGACACTGCCATCCCAAGCACCGCTGACCAGAGCACCGCCGTCTCAAACACCGCTGAACAGGGCACCGCCGTCTCAAGCACCGCTAAACAGGGCACCGCCGTCTCAAGCCACGCTGGCCCATGAGCACCAAGGGCACTGACGCTACTGAGTCCGTCACAGGCAGAATGAAGCACTCTGGGCACCCTGCCCCCTCCAGAACCAGTGGAGAGATACATCCACTACCCCTGTCCTTAGCAGGATGAAGCACTCTGGGCACCATGCCCCCTCCAGAACCAGTGGAGACTGTTATCCACTTGAGAGACTGTGGCTTTGCACTCCCCAGGATATGGCAGTGGGCAACCCACCCACTGTAGAGACTTGAGAGACTGTGGCTTTGCACTCCCCAGGATATGGCAGTGGGCAACCCACCCACTGTAGAGACTTGAGAGACTGTGGCTTTGCACTCCCCAGGATATGGAAGTGGGCAACCCACCCACTGTAGAGACTTGAGAGACTGTGGCTTTGCACTCCCCAGGATTGAACGGTGGGCATGTGGCCCTCTCGTGGATTTGGCATTGTGCACTCAACCGGCTGAGGTGCCCCCCCTTTCCCTCCCCCTGAGGTGCCTGTTTTCTTGCTCTCTGATGCCCCTGCAGTGTTCTCTCCATCATGGTCGGGGATCTTGTGTGGGCCTCGCCCAGACCGTGTGGGCCCAGTGTTCCACAGACTTAATTGGAGCACTACCTGGTCTACTATGCTTGGTGTATATTTTGTTAGTGGTGTATGTAGGAGGCTGGACTGGCTTGTAGTGAGTACCAAGGGGTACTTGCACCTTGCACCAGGCCCAGTTATCCCTTATTAGTGTATAGGGTGTCTAGCAGCTTAGGCTGATAGATAATGGTAGCTTAGCAGAGCAGCTCAGGCTGAACTAGGAGACGTGTGAAGCTACTACAGTACCACTTAGTGTCATATGCACAATATCATAAGAAAACACAATACACAGTTATACTAAAAATAAAGGTACTTTATTTTTATGACAATATGCCAAAGTATCTTAGAGGGTACCCTCAGTGAGAGGATAGGAAATATACACAAGATATATATACACAATAGCAAAGATATGCAGTATAGTCTTAGAAAACAGTGCAAACAATGTATAGTTACAATAGGATGCAATGGGGAAACATAGGGATAGGGGCAACACAAACCATATACTCCAAAAGTGGAATGCGAACCACGAATGGACCCCAAACCTATGTGACCTTGTAGAGGGTCGCTGGGACTATTAGAAAATAGTGAGAGTTAGAAAAATAACCCTCCCCAAGACCCTGAAAAGTGAGTGCATAGTGCACTAAAGTTCCCCTAAGGACAAAAGAGTCGTGTTAGAGGAATAATGCAGGAAAGACACAAACCAGCAATGCAACAACTGTGGATTTCCAATCTAGGGTACCTGTGGAACAAGGGGACCAAGTCCAAAAGTCACAAGCAAGTCGGAGATGGGCAGATGCCCAGGAAATGCCAGCTGCGGGTGCAAAGAAGCTTCGACTGGACAGAAGAAGCTGAGGTTTCTGCAGGAACGAAAAGGGCTAGAGACTTCCCCTTTGGTGGACGGATCCCTCTCGCCTTGGAGAGTCGTGCAGAAGTGTTTTCCCGCCGGAAGGACGCCAACAAGCCTTGCTACACGCAAATTGTGCGTTTGGCGTTTTTGGACGCTGCTGGGGCCCAGGAGGGACCAGGAGGTCGCAAATTGGACCTGCAGAGAGAGGGGACGTCGAGCAAGACAAAGAGCCCTCACTGAAGCAGGTAGCACCCGGAGAAGTGCCAGAAACAGGCACTACGAGGATGCGTGAAACGGTGCTCGCCGAAGTTGCACAAAGGAGTCCCACGTCGCCGGAGACCAACTTAGAAAGTCGTGCAATGCAGGTTAGAGTGCCGTGGACCCAGGCTTGGCTGTGCACGAAGGATTTCCGCCGGAAGTGCACAGGGGCCGGAGTAGCTGCAAAGTCGCGGTTCCCAGCAATGCAGCCCAGCGAGGTGAGGCAAGGACTTACCTCCACCAAACTTGGGCTGAAGAGTCACTGGACTGTGGGGGTCACTTGGACAGCGTCGCTGGATTCGAGGGACCACGCTCGTCGTGCTGAGAGGAGACCCAAGGGACCAGTGATGCAGCTTTTTGGTGCCTGCGGTTGCAGGGGGAAGATTCCGTCGACCCACGGGAGATTTCTTCGGAGCTTCTGGTGCAGAGAGGAGGCAGGCTACCCCCACAGCATGCACAAGCAGGAAAACAGTCGAGAAGGCGGCAGGATCAGCGTTACAGAGTTGCAGTAGTCGTCTTTGCTACTATGTTGCAGGTTTGCAGGCTTCCAGCGCGGTCAGCGGTCGATTCCTTATCAGAAGGTGAAGAGAGAGATGCAGAGGAACTCGGCTGAGCTCATGCATTCGTTATCTAAAGTTTCCCCAGAGACAGAGACCCTAAATAGCCAGAAAAGAGGGTTTGGCTACCTAGGAGAGAGGAAAGGCTACTAACACCTGAAGGAGCCTATCAGCAGGAGTCTCTGACGTCACCTGGTGGCACTGGCCACTCAGAGCAGTCCAGTGTGCCAGCAGCACCTCTGTTTCCAAGATGGCAGAGGTCTGGAGCACACTGGAGGAGCTCTGGACACCTCCCAGGGGAGGTGCAGGTCAGGGGAGGGGTCACTCCCCTTTCCTTTGTCCAGTTTCGCGCCAGAGCAGGGGCTAAGGGGTCCCTGAACCGGTGTAGACTGGCTTATGCAGAATTGGGCACATCTGTGCCCAACAAAGCATTTCCAGAGGCTGGGGGAGGCTACTCCTCCCCTGCCTTCACACCATTTTCCAAAGGGAGAGGGTGTCACACCCTCTCTCAGAGGAAGTTCTTTGTTCTGCCATCCTGGGCCAGGCCTGGCTGGACCCCAGGAGGGCAGCTGCCTGTCTGAGGGGTTGGCAGCAGCAGCAGCTGCAGTGAAACCCCAGGAAGGGCAGTCTGGCAGTACCAGGGTCTGTGCTACAGACCACTGGGATCATGGAATTGTACCAACAATGCCAGGATGGCATAGAGGGGGCAATTCCATGATCATAGACATGTTACATGGCCATATTCGGAGTTACCATGGTGAAGCTACATATAGGTAGTGACCTATATGTAGTGCACGCGTGTAATGGTGTCCCCGCACTCACAAAGTTCAGTGAATTGGCTCTGAACAATGTGGGGGCACCTTGGCTAGTGCCAGGGTGCCCTCACGCTAAGTAACTTTGCACCTAACCTTTACCAGGTAAAGGTTAGACATATAGGTGACTTATAAGTTACTTAAGTGCAGTGTAAAATGGCTGTGAAATAACGTGGACGTTATTTCACTCAGGCTGCAGTGGCAGGCCTGTGTAAGAATTGTCAGAGCTCCCTATGGGTGGCAAAAGAAATGCTGCAGCCCATAGGGATCTCCTGGAACCCCAATACCCTGGGTACCTCAGTACCATATACTAGGGAATTATAAGGGTGTTCCAGTAAGCCAATGTAAATTGGTAAAAATGGTCACTAGCCTGTTAGTGACAATTTAAAAGTAATGAGAGAGCATAACCACTGAGGTCTGGTTAGCAGAGCCTCAGTGAGACAGTTAGGCACCACACAGGGAACATATACATGCACACCTATGAGCACTGGGGCCCTGTGTGACAGGGTCCCAGTGACACATACATATAGGCCACAAACCTATGAGCACTGGGGTCCTGACCAGCAGGATCCCAGTGACACATAACAAACATACTGAAAACATAGTGTTTTCACTATGAGCACTGAGGCCTGGCTATCAGGATCCAGGTGAGACAGTGAAAACAGTGACAAACACCCTGACATACACTCACAAACAGGCCAAAAGTGGGGGTAACAAGGCTAGAAAGAGGCTACCTTCTCACACAACCCCCCCCCAAACGAAGGACAATAAGGCTAACCTTGGCCAGTTGAGACCTTATTGTCTAAGTGGTGATAAGTAGAGAGTAGCTCTGCAATAGACTGGTTACTCCCTTTATCATCCACTATATGGTTACTTCCCTGTGGGGATGTAAACCACCCTGTTTGAAGTTTTTTAGCTAAGCAACAATGTGAAGATGTATTTTCAGAGTTTCTATCAGTAAGTTTTAGTTTAGAGCAGTGGGAATTGTCCACTGAACCTATTTGTAGTGATGGAAATGCCAGACAGGGATGCTGTCTCAGAAAAGCCATAGCAGGGCAAAAACTTTGTCCATATGGCTGGAAGAGAGAACAGGGATGCTGTTTCTCTTGGGTTGGAGCAGGGCAGGGATGCTGTCCTATCAGCTCCACACTAGGGCAGGGATGCTGTCCTAAGTGTTGTGAGGCAGTGCAGAGTTTCTGCACTAAAGTTTCTCTGGGAGGGTTGGAGGGATGCTCCATGTTAACTAAAATGGTGCTCTTTTTCTCACCAATGTTAGTTATCCCACAGAGAGGTACTTCCACCTCAGGGAGTACAGTTTTGCCAACTGATGATTCCCTTGGAACAGGTGCCACCCCAGGAGAGGTTTCTCCCACCACAGGAATGGTATTCTGAATGGTAGGGTGGTTAGGGGATACTGTGATACCCTTTTTACCTGTTGATGGAGAGGGATCCTGAGTTTTCAGGCCTTCTCTCCTTTGCTTTTTCATTTCAGTAGAAATGAGAGGGAACAATTCCTCAGGGATGCCCAGCATGGCTGCATGGGCATAAAACTCTACATCAGCCCAACCTGAGGCCTCTAGGTCATTACCTAAGAGACAGTCTACTGGTAAGCTAGGTGATACCACCACCTGCTTAGGGCCAGTAACTCCACCCCAACTAAACTGAATTATAGCTAAGGGAAGAAACTTAGTGGAGTTATGGACATCAATAATCTTATACTGTTGTCCAATGATGTGTTGTTCAGGAGGCACTAGGTTTTCAGTCACCAAAGTGAAACTGGCACCTGTGTCCCTGTAGGCCAAGGCCTCAACACCATTTATTGAAACTGTCTGCCTGTACTTATCCATTGTAAGGGGACAAGCAGCCAGTGTGGCAAGGCCAATGCCACTAGGTGTAACAGGAACTGTCTTGGGACTGATTACATCAGTTTCCACTATGGACCCATAAGTGAACCCAACTACACCCTTTGCTTGACTGTTGCCAGCAGTCCCACCACTAGTACCACTACTGCTAGGGGCACTAGAGCTTGATGTATTAGTGGTGGTAGGCTCAGGGGGTTTACCTGGACAGGACTTATCCCCTGGCCTATGGCCTCTATTTTTACACACAAAGCACCAAGGCTTTTTAATGTGTGCAGGTTGGGAAGAAGAGGAAGAATTTGTTTTATCCCCACCCTCTGAAGAGTGTTTAAGATTTGAAGTGGGATCTTTGGTTTTACCCTTATCCCCATGCTTATCTTGAGATTTTTCACCATCTTTCTTCTTATTGCCATCTTTGTCACCCCCTGTATGAACTTTTCTGTTCACCCTTGTTCTGACCCATTTGTCTGCCTTCTTTCCCAATTCTTGGGGAGAGGTCAGATCAGAGTCTACCAGGTACTGGTGCAACAAATCAGACACACAATTATTAGATATATGCTCTCTCAGGATTGTGTTATACAGGCTGTCATAATCAGTAACTTTACTGCCATGTAACCACCCTTCCAAGGCCTTCACTGCCTGGTCAATGAAATCAACCCAGTCTTGTGAAGACTCCTTTTTGGTCTCTCTGAACTTTATCCTATACTGTTCAGTGGTTAAGCCATAACCATCCAGGAGTGCATTCTTAAGAACTTGGAAATTATTAGCATCATTTTCTTTTACAGTAAGGAGCCTATCCCTACCTTTTCCAGTAAATGATAGCCATAGGATAGCAGCACACTGCTTTTGAGGGACATCCTGTACAGCACAGGCCCTCTCAAGTGCAGCAAACCACTTGTTAATGTCATCCCCCTCCTTATAAGGGGGAACTATCTTGTGCAGATTCCTGGAATCATGCTCTTTTGCAGGATGACTATGGGGAATACTGCTGCTGCCACCATGGGTATCTAAACCCAACTTCTGTCTTTCCTTCTCTAATTCTAAAGACTGTCTATCCAAATCCAGCTGTTGCTTCTTGAGCTTCAGTCTGGTTTGTTCCACTCTCAATCTATTGAGCTCCCTTTCTAACAATCTGTCATCAGGGTGGGTGGGAGGGACATTTCTAGATACCGAGGTATGATGGGAATGAACAGAAGGAGACCTGTCCCTTACAGAGGGCACCCTAACAGCTTGGCTACCAGTATAATGTGAGAGCACATCATCAGTATGGTGTGATTCAACCTCTGTACCAACTATGCTAGACTGTCTAGTAATGGGCAGGCTGAGAAGTTTCTTTCCTGAACCTTTTCCTGGGGGAGTCCCTGGATCAGATTGAGAACCATTAGCTACTTTTTCACCAGATTGGGCACTTATGGCCTTATCCTGTACTCTAAGCATATTAATTAACAGTTCTAAGGAAGGATTCTTCCCTACACTCAAACCTCTCTCTATGCAGAGACTCCTTGCTCCTTTCCAGCTAAGGTGATCATATGCAAGTTTGGACAGTTCAACATTTTTTCCTGTGCCAGACATTTTTTTGAGAGAGTTAAAGTGATACAAAAAGAGAAAAAAGTTTTCAGAACTTTTTGGAAAGACAGAAAAAAACTTTTTAAACTTTTAAGAACTTTTTGAAAGTTTTAGAAGTACTTTTCAGCACTTAGAAAAGAGTGAAAAGAGGAAATGCAAAACTTTTTGGCTATGTGTATATACACTGACCTTGTTTTGTATATTTTTCTCTTATGAAAAGTACAATGACAAGAGTGGTAAGCAGTCTCAAGCACTTATCCCACCACTGCACAACCAATGTAGGAGGCTGGACTGGCTTGTAGTGAGTACCAAGGGGTACTTGCACCTTGCACCATGCCCAGTTATCCCTTATTAGTGTATAGGGTGTCTAGCAGCTTAGGCTGATAGATAATGGTAGCTTAGCAGAGCAGCTCAGGCTGAACTAGGAGACGTGTGAAGCTACTACAGTACCACTTAGTGTCATATGCACAATATCATAAGAAAACACAATACACAGTTATACTAAAAATAAAGGTACTTTATTTTTATGACAATATGCCAAAGTATCTTAGAGTGTACCCTCAGTGAGAGGATAGGAAATATACACAAGATATATATACACAATAGCAAAGATATGCAGTATAGTCTTAGAAAACAGTGCAAACAATGTATAGTTACAATAGGATGCAATGGGGAAACATAGGGATAGGGGCAACACAAACCATATACTCCAAAAGTGGAATGCGAACCACAAATGGACCCCAAACCTATGTGACCTTGTAGAGGGTCGCTGGGACTATTAGAAAATAGTGAGAGTTAGAAAAATAACCCTCCCCAAGACCCTGAAAAGTGAGTGCATAGTGCACTAAAGTTCCCCTAAGGACAAAAGAGTCGTGTTAGAGGAATAATGCAGGAAAGACACAAACCAGCAATGCAACAACTGTGGATTTCCAATCTAGGGTACCTGTGGAACAAGGGGACCAAGTCCAAAAGTCACAAGCAAGTCGGAGATGGGCAGATGCCCAGGAAATGCCAGCTGCGGGTGCAAAGAAGCTTCGACTGGACAGAAGAAGCTGAGGTTTCTGCAGGAAAGAAAAGGGCTAGAGACTTCCTCTTTGGTGGACGGATCCCTCTCGCCTTGGAGAGTCGTGCAGAAGTGTTTTCCCGCCGGAAGGACGCCAACAAGCCTTGCTACACGCAAATCGTGCTTTTGGCGTTTTTGGACGCTGCTGGGGCCCAGGAGGGACCAGGAGGTCGCAAATTGGACCTGCAGAGAGAGGGGACGTCGAGCAAGACAAAGAGCCCTCACTGAAGCAGGTAGCACCCGGAGAAGTGCCAGAAACAGGCACTACGAGGATGCGTGAAACGGTGCTCGCCGAAGTTGCACAAAGGAGTCCCACGTCGCCGGAGACCAACTTAGAAAGTCGTGCAATGCAGGTTAGAGTGCCGTGGACCCAGGCTTGGCTGTGCACGAAGGATTTCCGCCGGAAGTGCACAGGGGCCGGAGTAGCTGCAAAGTCGCGGTTCCCAGCAATGCAGCCCAGCGAGGTGAGGCAAGGACTTACCTCCACCAAACTTGGGCTGAAGAGTCACTGGACTGTGGGGGTCACTTGGACAGCGTCGCTGGATTCGAGGGACCTCGCTCGTCGTGCTGAGAGGAGACCCAAGGGACCAGTGATGCAGCTTTTTGGTGCCTGCGGTTGCAGGGGGAAGATTCCGTCGACCCACGGGAGATTTCTTCGGAGCTTCTGGTGCAGAGAGGAGGCAGGCTACCCCCACAGCATGCACAAGCAGGAAAACAGTCGAGAAGGTGGCAGGATCAGCGTTACAGAGTTGCAGTAGTCGTCTTTGCTACTATGTTGCAGGTTTGCAGGCTTCCAGCGCGGTCAGCGGTCGATTCCTTATCAGAAGGTGAAGAGAGAGATGCAGAGGAACTCGGCTGAGCTCATGCATTCGTTATCTAAAGTTTCCCCAGAGACAGAGACCCTAAATAGCCAGAAAAGAGGGTTTGGCTACCTAGGAGAGAGGAAAGGCTACTAACACCTGAAGGAGCCTATCAGCAGGAGTCTCTGACGTCACCTGGTGGCACTGGCCACTCAGAGCAGTCCAGTGTGCCAGCAGCACCTCTGTTTCCAAGATGGCAGAGGTCTGGAGCACACTGGAGGAGCTCTGGACACCTCCCAGGGGAGGTGCAGGTCAGGGGAGGGGTCACTCCCCTTTCCTTTGTCCAGTTTCGCGCCAGAGCAGGGGCTAAGGGGTCCCTGAACCGGTGTAGACTGGCTTATGCAGAATTGGGCACATCTGTGCCCAACAAAGCATTTCCAGAGGCTGGGGGAGGCTACTCCTCCCCTGCCTTCACACCATTTTCCAAAGGGAGAGGGTGTCACACCCTCTCTCAGAGGAAGTTCTTTGTTCTGCCATCCTGAGCCAGGCCTGGCTGGACCCCAGGAGGGCAGCTGCCTGTCTGAGGGGTTGGCAGCAGCAGCAGCTGCAGTGAAACCCCAGGAAGGGCAGTCTGGCAGTACCAGGGTCTGTGCTACAGACCACTGGGATCATGGAATTGTACCAACAATGCCAGGATGGCATAGAGGGGGCAATTCCATGATCATAGACATGTTACATGGCCATATTCGGAGTTACCATGGTGAAGCTACATATAGATAGTGACCTATATGTAGTGCACGTGTGTAATGGTGTCCCCGCACTCACAAAGTTCAGTGAATTGGCTCTGAACAATGTGGGGGCACCTTGGCTAGTGCCAGGGTGCCCTCACACTAAGTAACTTTGCACCTAACCTTTACCAGGTAAAGGTTAGACATATAGGTGACTTATAAGTTACTTAAGTGCAGTGTAAAATGGCTGTGAAATAACGTGGACGTTATTTCACTCAGGCTGCAGTGGCAGGCCTGTGTAAGAATTGTCAGAGCTCCCTATGGGTGGCAAAAGAAATGCTGCAGCCCATAGGGATCTCCTGGAACCCCAATACCCTGGGTACCTCAGTACCATATACTAGGGAATTATAAGGGTGTTCCAGTAAGCCAATGTAAATTGGTAAAAATGGTCACTAGCCTGTTAGTGACAATTTAAAAGTAATGAGAGAGCATAACCACTGAGGTTCTGGTTAGCAGAGCCTCAGTGAGACAGTTAGGCACCACACAGGGAACATATACATGCACACCTATGAGCACTGGGGCCCTGTGTGACAGGGTCCCAGTGACACATACATATAGGCCACAAACCTATGAGCACTGGGGTCCTGACCAGCAGGATCCCAGTGACACATAACAAACATACTGAAAACATAGGGCCTGATTCTAACTTTGGAGGACGGTGTTAAACCGTCCCAAAAGTGGCGGATATACCACCTACCGTATTACGAGTTCCATAGGATATAATGGACTCGTAATACGGTAGGTGGTATATCCGCCACTTTTGGGACGGTTTAACACCGTCCTCCAAAGTTAGAATCAGGCCCATAGTGTTTTCACTATGAGCACTGAGGTCTGGCTATCAGGATCCCAGTGAGACAGTGAAAACAGTGACAAACACCCTGACATACACTCACAAACAGGCCAAAAGTGGGGGTAACAAGGCTAGAAAGAGGCTACCTTCTCACAGTGTATATATATATTTTTGCATACTTGATTTAATATATTACAATGGTCCCACTAATTTCCTTTTGTCTTTGCATTCTTCCAGAGTGGGTTCGGGGGTGTAACTGTAATGTATCAACATGTACTTGTGTGTGTGTTATAGTGGGTGAGGGTGGGGGTGGGGGTGTTGCGTGTGTGTGTCTCTGTTTTTTCCCTCCCCCTCCCTTGTGTCGTAGGTGCAGTACTCACCGTGGTCTTCGCCGCCGGCGTTCGTGCTCCTGGTAGAGGAGCAGGAAGACTATCGCAGGGAGAATTTGGAGTTCCGGCTCCATGGTGTCCTAGTTCCTCGTGGGATGTGTAGGGGTGAGCGTTTTCCCTTCGGAATCCTGTTTCCGCTGTGTTTTTATCCGTGGTGAATCCACCCCGGAAAAGGTGGCGGATTGGCCTGTTGTGATACTGTGGGCGGTACTTTGTCATCCGCCTGTCTGTTGGCGGTGTCCGCCGCACTGTTTGTTTGCACCGCCGTGGCGGTCGGAGTGTTAAAGTGGAAGTCTTTGTTGGCGGTTTCCGCCACGGTCATAATTGCAAAATTTTTACCGCCGGCCTGTTGGTGGTCCTACTGCCGCTTTAATATCGACCTCCAGGGTTGTAATGACCACCACAGTTATTTAAAATATGCTTTCTCAGAATCAAGTTATATAGGCTTTCATAGTCAGTCACCTTCCTGTCATTTAACCAACCTGATAGGGCCTTCACAGAACAGTCTACAAAGTATGTCCAGCCCAGTGATGACTCCCTTCTGGTCTCTCTGAACTTTATCTTGTATTGCTCAGTGTTTAAGCCTAGACCATCAAAGAGTGCACTTTTTAGAATTTGGTAATTATCTGCATCATCCTCTCTGACAATAAGGAGTCTGTCTCTCCCCTTACCAGAGAAGGATAGCCAAAGGATAGCAGCCCACTGTACATGAGGGACCCTCTGAACTTTACAGGCCCTCTCAAGTGCAGCAAACCTCTTGTAGATGTCATCACCATTCTTGTAAGGAGGGACACTTTGTGCAGATTCCTAGAGTCAAATGAAGGTTCCCTAACATTTGAATTTCTGAAACTGCTGCTGCCGGCAGGGGAACTAGCCCCAAACCCTGCCTTTGCTTTTTAACAACCAGGGATTCCCTGTCTAAGTCCAACTGTTGCTGCATTAGCCTCAGTCTGGCCTCCTCTAACCTCAGCTTTCTGAGTTCCCTATCTAGGGACTGGTCCTTAGGATTAGATGTGTGGGATGGTAACATTGGAATGGGCGGAGGCAGATCTATCTCTAACAGGGGCCAACATAGTGACCTGGACTCTAGGGATGAAGGGGGACCTACTAGTGTGTGAACCCTTCCCACTACCAGTTGTACTAAGGGTCTTGTTAACAGATAAATCTGTGGAAGTACCCTTCCCAGGATTGTCATTGTGCTCCTCTGAGCCTTCCTGGTAGGAAACATCCTCTACCTCTTCTCCTGTCTGATCTGGACCAGTGCTGAGTCCCTGGTCATCTTGGAGGAGAAGATTTAAGAGGAACTCCTTATTAGGGTTCTTCCCAATCCCTAAACCTCTTTCAATACAGAGACCCCTCGAACTTTTAAAGTTAAGATTCTCATATGTTCTTTTCACAACTCTAAGGGTAGCTTCTACAGCAGACATACTGAAATAGAAAAGAGTGGCCAGTGCCATCAGGTGACGTCAGAGACCCCTCCTGATAGGTGCTTATCTGACTAGGTGGCCAATCCTCCTCTGAGGGCTATTTAGGGTCTCACCAGTGGGCCTTTCCTCGGATAACGACTTTCAAGAATTCACCAGAGTTCCTCTGCACCTCTCTCTTCGACTTCTGCCAAGGATCGACCGCTGATTGCTCCAGGACGCCTGCAAAACTGCAACAAAGTAGCAAGAAGACCACCAGCTACATTGTAGCACCTAATCCTGCCGGCTTTCTCGACTGATTCCTGGTGGTGCATGCTTTGGATGCCTACCTTCATCCTGCACTGGAAGCCACGAGGAAATCTCCTGTGGGTCGACTGACTCGTCCCCCTGCTTCAGCAGGCATCAAACTTCAGCATCACTGGTACTCTGGGACCCCTCACCTCCTTGCGAGCGTGGCCCCTGGAACACAGGTGGTGGACCCAAGTGACCCAGACTGTCCAGTGGTCAAACTGTCCAAATTTGGAGGAGGTAAGTCTTTGCCTCTCCTCTCCAGACAGTAATTCTGTGCACCGCGTGAACTGCAGCTTCAAGGGCTTCTAGGCACATTTCCACAAAATCCTGCATGCACAGCCAAGCCTAGGTCCCCAGCACTCTGTCCTGCGATGCTCAGCTCTCTGAGTTGATCTCCGGTGTTGTAGGACTCTCTTCTGCAGTGTTGAGACAACCGCCGTGTTCAGATGTCTTGAACCCGTGTTCAAGGACTTCTGCTGGTGCTTCCTGCTTGTGCGTGGGCTCTCTATGTTGCTGAGGGCCCCCTCTATCTCCTCACCCAAGTGGAAACATCCTGGTCCTTCCTGGGCCCGGGCAGCACCCTTTTTCTTCAAGCGCGTCTCTTGCAGCTAGCAAGGCTTGTTTGCGGTATTTTGCCAGGTAAACAACTCTGCGTCCTCCAGAACTCTGTGGGACATCTTTTGCATGAAGGAGAAGTTCCTAGCACCTTTTGTTGTTGCAGAATCTTCAGCTTCTTCCATCCAGAGGCAGCCATTTTGCACCTTCATCTGGGGTTTAGTGGGCTCCTACCCACCCCCGGACACTTTCACGACTCTTGGACTTGGTTCCCTTCCTTTGCAGGTCCTCAGGTCCAGGAATCCGTCTTCAGTGCTTTGCAGTCTGTTGTGGTTTTTGCAAAATCCTCTATCACGACTTTAGTGTTTCTAGGGAAATAGTAGTACTTTACTCCTAATTTCCAGGGTTTTGTGGTGGGGTATCTGTGACACCCTTAGTGTTTTCTTACACTCCCAGCGACCCTCTACACACTACACTAGACTAGGGATCCATTTGTGGTTCGCATTCCACTTTCTTAGTATATGGTCTGTGTTGCCCCTAGGCCTTTTGCATCCTATTGTATTCTACAGTGTTTGCACTACTTTATGACTGTTTTACTTACCTGATTTTGGTTTGTGTCCATATTTTGTGTATTTTACTTACCTCCTAAGGGAGTATATCCTCTGAGATATTTTTGGCACATTGTCACTAAAATAAATTACCTTTATTTTTAGTTACTCTGAGTATTGTCTTTCTTATGATATAGTACCTATATGATATAAGTGGTATAATATGAGCTTTGCATGTCTCCTAGTTCAGCCAAAACTGCTCTGCTATAGCTACTTCTATCAGCCTAAGCTGCTAGAACACTACTAATCTACTAATAAGGGATAACTGGCCCTGGCACAAGGTGTAAGTACCATTGGTACCCAGTATAAGCCAGGCCAGCCTCCGACACTTGTGGTGCAACGGTGGGATAAGTGCTTGTAACTGCTTTACCACTTTGTCATTGATGCTTTTCATAAGAAAACCATATTCTAAATACTTAAAAATATACACAGTTAACCTAAACAGTCTTACTTTCCTTTTAAAAACGTTCTAAAAAGTTTCAGGAAAGTTTGAAAACGTTTTTCTCTTTTCTTTAAAAGTTTATTCAACTTTTTCTCTCTCCGCTAAACTCTTTCTTCCAACTATGTCTGTTGTAGAGGCCACTCCCAAAGATGTGCAGACAACTTATGACAATTTAAACTATAAATGTTTGAGGGGTCTCTGTACAGAAAGGAGTTTAGGGATTAGTAAAAACCCTACCAAAGATCTCCAAATCAGCCTTCTCCTTGAAAGTGACCAGAACCAGACTGGTCAAACACAGGATCAGGAGGTAGAGGAGGGGGTACCCAGGTAGAATCAGGGGAGGCCCCTGAGGACTCTGGGGAGGGTACTTCCAAAGACCTTCCAGTTATCAGGCCACCTAGTGAATCTGGTAGTGGGAGGGGGTCACACATCAGTAGGGGACCTTTCACTCCAAAAGGCCAGGTCACTAGGGTTCACGTAGTTAGGGAAAGGTCCACTTCTGCTAATTGTCACATTACCTCTGTGTTAGAGAATTCCCAAGCCTCCCACCCTGAGGATAACACCCTAGACAAGGAACTCAGAAAGCTGAGGTTGGAAGAGGCCAGACTGAAGCTAAGACAGCAGCAGTTGGCCTTAGACAGGGAGTCTCTAGATTTAGAGAGGGACAGACAGAAGTTGGGGTTAGTTCCCAAGAGTGGCAGCAGCAGCAATATTGATAGTCATCTTGGTAGAGAAACAGATTCAATAAACCTGCATAAGATTGTCCCCCTTACAAGGAGGAGGATCACATAAACAAGTGGTTTTCTGCACTTGAGAGGGCCTGTATGGTACAGTTGGTCCCTCAAAGGCAGTGGACTGCTATCTTGTGGCTATCTTTCACCGGCAGAGGTAGGGACAGACTCTGTACTGTCAGGGAGAGTGATGCCAACAACTACAAAGTTTTGATAGATGCACTCTTAGATGGATTTGGCTCAACCACTGAACAATACAGGGTAAAGTTCAGAGATACCAGAAAAGAGTCCTCTCAAGACTGGACAGACTTTGTAGATTGTTCAGTGAAGGCCTTGGAGGGATGGTTACATGGCAGTAGGGTGACTGACAATGAAAGCCTGTATCATCTTTATTTGAGAGAGCATATTTTGAATAATTGTGTGTCTGACTTGTTGCATCAGTACTTGGTAGACTCAGATCTGACCTCTCCTCAGGAATTGGGAAAGAAGGCAGACAAATGGGTCAGAACAAGAGTGAGCAGAAAAGCTCATACAGTGGGTGACAAGGATGGCAAGAAGAAGGATGTTAAGTCTTCTGACAAGGGTGGGGACAAAGATAAAAATAATTCTGAGTCTTCATCAGGCCCACAAAAATCCTCTGTGGGAGGTGGGTCCGAATCCTCTTCAAACAATCAAAAGAAGCCTTGGTGTTATATATGTAAAAGTAAAGGCCATTGGGCAAGTGATTTCACTTATCCAAAGAAAAACACCACGGCTCCCACTACCACAACCCCAACTGCGTCCTCTAGTGCACCTGGTAAGAGAGGTGGTGGTGGAAAGAACACTACAAATAGTTAATCAAAGGGTATAGCTGGACTCACCATTGGTAATGTAGTTGGGGTTGGTCTTGTTAAGGAGACTACATAGGCTGTTTTAGTCTCTGAGGTGGTATTGATTTTGCCACCTTGGTTGCTTGTCCCCTTAATATGGGTAAGTACAAGCAACTTTCCCTAATAAAGGGTGTTGAGGTTGAGGCCTACAGGGATACAGGAGCCAGTGTCACTATGATGATTGAGAAACTGGTTGCCCCTGAACAACACCTACTTGGTCAGCAGTACCAAGTGACTGATGCTCCTAGCAACACTCTTAGCTACCCCATGGCTGTTGTGAATCTCAACTGTGGGGGGACTTACTGGTCCAAAGAAAGTTGTGGTAGCCACTGATTTAACTGTAGACTGCTTACTATGCAATGATTTGGAGACATCAGCTTGGGCTGAAGTGGAGTTGGAGGCTCATGCAGCAATGCTGGGCATTCCAGGGCATATCTTAGCTCTCAAAAGGGCTCAGGCCCAGAATCAAGGAGGACAGGGAAGCTTGGATCCTGGAAAAATGTACCAAGTGCTCCCAAAAGCTAGGGGTAGAAAGGGTAAATCCTTGCCCACTATCCCTCCCTCTCCAGGAGATTCCCCTTTTGAGGAAGAGAAATCCTCTCCCTGTGCAGAACCCACACCAGATGAGCTGGTAGCAGACAGTGCTGAGCTTTTGGGTGCAGGAGAGCCTGCTAGGGAAGAGCTGAGTGTGGCATAGCAAACCTGTCCCACACTAGAGGGTTTAAGACAGCAAGCTGTCAAACAGCAGAATGGGGATATCACTGATAGCCATAAAGTCTATTGGGAACACAACCTGCTCTTTACTGAGTCAAGGGGCCCTAACCTAGAGCTGCCAGGAGACTGGTTATCCCTTTGCAATATAGGGAGTTTCTTCTGACTTTGGCTCATGATATTCCTGTGGCTGGGAATTTGGGCCAATGTAAGACTTGGGACAGACTTGTTCCATTGTTTCACTGGCCTCATTTGTCAGAGGACACCAAGGAGTTTTGTCGCTCCTGTGTGACCTGCCAAGCCAGTGGCAAGACTGTTGGCACACCTAAGGCCCCCTTAATTCCACTACCAGTGGTTGGGATGCCCTTTGAGAGGGTAGGGGTTGACATTGTTGGCCCCCTTGACCCTCCAACAACTTCAGGAAATAGATTTATCCTTGTGGTAGTGGACCATGCCACTAGGTATCCTGAAGCTATACCCTTAAGGACCACTAAAGCTCCTGCAGTGGCAAAAGCCCTCCTGGGAATATTTTCCAGAGTGGGTTTCCCTAAGGAAGTTGGTGTCAGACAGAGGCAGTAACTTTATGTCTGCATACCTCAAAGCTATGTGGAAGGAGTGTGGTGTAACTTACAAGTTCACTACTCCTTATCATCCACAGACAAATGGACTGGTTGAGAGGTTTAATAAAACTCTCAAAGGCATAATCATTGGACTCCCTGAAATACTCAGGAGGAGATGGGATGTCCTGTTGCCATGCCTCCTTTTTGCTTATAGAGAGGTACCCCAAAAAGAAGTGGGTTCAGCCCCTTTGCACTCCTCTTTGGACACCCTGTAAGAGACCCCCTTGCTCTTGTGAAGGAAGGTTGGGAACAACCTTTAAAAGCTCCATAACAAGACATTGTGGCCTCAGATCTAAAATGGATGAGTACATGAAAAAGGCCAGCAAAAACCTTCAGGCCAGTTAAGATCTCCAAAAGCAATGGCATGACCAGAAGGCTGTCCTGACTCAGTGCAACCCAGGACAGAAGGTGTGGGTACTAGAGCCTGGGTCCCCAAGAGCACTCCAGGACAAATGCAGTGGACCCCATCTCATTGTGGAGAAAAAAGGTGAGGTCACCTATTTGGTAGACCTGGGCACTGCCAGAAGCCCCCTTAGGGTGCTTCATGTCAATCGCCTGAAACCTTATTATGACAGGGCTGAGGTAACCATGCTCATGGCCACTGATGAGGGGCAGGAGGAAGAGAGTGACACTCTCCCTGACCTCTTCTCCACCACTGAAGCTCATGGCTTAGTGGAGGGAGTTGTGTTAGCAGATTGCCTTACTGCTGAGCAGGACAACTGCATAAATCTCCTAGATCAGTTCTCTGACCTCTTCCCACTGATTCCAGGTACAACTACCTAGTGTGAGCACACAATTGACACTGGAGACAGTTTACCTGTCAAAAGTACGATTTATAGGCAGCCTGACCATGTCAGAGACTGTATTAAACAAGAGGTACAGAAAATGTTGTATCTGGGAGTGATTGAACCTTCTGAAAGCACTCGGGCTAGCCCAGTGGTGCTTGTCCCCAAACCTCACAGTAAAGATGGTAAAAAAATTAGATTTTGTGTGGACTATAGGGGTCTCAATCAAGTAACCAAAACTGATGCTCACCCTATCCCCAGGGCAGATAAGCTGATAGATACACCAGATTCTGCCAAGTATCTAAGCACTTTTGACTTAACTGCAGGGTATTGGCAGATCAAATTATCAGAAGATGCTAAACCTAAAACTGCATTTTCAACCTTTGGAGGGCACTATTCGTTCACTGTTATGTCCTTTGGATTGAAAAAATGCACCTGCCACTTTTCAGAGGTTGGTGAATACATTCCTCCAAGGATTGGAAGCTTTTAGTGCAGCATATCTAGATGATATAGCTGTCTTTAGCTCCACCTGGGATGAATACCTGGTCCACCTATGGAAAGTTTTGGAGGCCCTGCAAAAGGCAGGCCTCACTATCAAGGCTTCAAAGTGCCAGATAGGGCAGGGGTGTAGGAAAGTACCATCTTTCCTGGCATGTTACCCCCATTTCTACTTGTATGTCAGTTTATTTTTGCCTGTCTCACTGGGATCCTGCTAGCCAGGGCCCCAGTGCTCATAGTTTGTGGCCTGAAAGTGTGGCCCTGTGTAGTGACTAACTGTGTCACTGAAGCTCTGCTAACCAGAACCTCAATGCTTATGCTCTCTCTGCCTTTAAAATTGTCACTATAGGATAGGAATCATTTTTACCAATTATAATTGGCACACTGGAACACCCTTATAATTCCCTAGTATACGGTACCTAGGTACCCAGGGTATTGGGGTTCCAGGAGATCCCTATGGGCTGCAGCATTTCTTTTGCCACCTATAGGGAGCTCTGACATTTGTTACACAGGCCTGCCAGTGCAGCCTGAGTGAAATAACGTCCACGTTATTTCACAGCCATTTACCACTGCACTTAAGTAACTTATAAGTCACCTATATGTATAACCTTCACCTGGTGAAGGTTGGGTGCAAAATTACTAAGTGTGAGGGCACCCTGGCACTAGCCAAGGTGCCACCACATAGTTCAGGGCAATTTCCCCGGACTTTGTGAGTGCGGGGACACCATTACACGCGTGCACTGCATATAGGTCAATACCTATATGTAGCTTCACAATGGTAACTCCGAATATGTCCATGTCACATGTCTAAGATCATGGAATTGTCCCCCCATGCCAAATCTGGTATTGGGGTGCTAATCCCATGCATCCCCGGGGCTCGACCATTGACCCCGGGTACTGCCAAACCAGCTCTCTGGGGTTTTCACTGCAGCTACCGCTGCTGCCAACCCACAGACAGGCTTATGCCCTCCTGGGATCTGGGCAGCCCAGTCCCAGGAAGGCAGAACAAAGAATTTCCTCTGAGAGAGGGTGTTACACCCTCTCCCTTTGGAAATAGGTGTTAAGGGCTGAGGAGGAGTAGCCTCGCCCAGGCTCTGGAAATGCTTTGAAGGGCACAGATTGTGCCCTCCTTGCATAAGCCACTCTACACCGGTTCAGGGAACCCGGGCCCCTGCTCTGGTGCGAAACTGGACAAAGAAAAGGGGAGTGACCACTCCCCTGTCCATCACCACCCCAGAGGTGGTGCCCAGAGCTCCTCCAATGTGTCCCAGACCTCTGCCATCTTGAATCCAGAGGTGTGCTGGCACGATGGAGGCCTATGAGTGGCCAGTGCCAGCAGGTGACGTCAGAGACCCTTCCTGATAGGTGCTTACCTCACTAGGTGGCCAATCCTCCTCTGAAGATTATTTAAGGTTCTCCTGTGGGCTTTTCCTCAGATAACGACTTGGGAGAATTCACCAGAGTTCCTCTACATTTTCCTCTTCGACTTCTGCCAAGGATCGACCGCTGACTGCTCCAGGATGCCTGCAAAACTGCAAAAAAGTAGCAAGGACATTGTAGCGCCTAATCCTCCCGGCTTTCTTGACTGTTTCCTAGTGGTGCATGCCCTGGGGCTGCCTGCCTTCACCCTGCACTGGAAGCCAAGAAGAAATCTCCTGTGGGTTGACGGAGTCTTCCCCCTGCTAACGCAGGCACCAAACTTTAGCTTCAACGGTCATCTGGGTCCCATCTCATTGTGAAGAGCGTGGTCCCTGGAACACAAGTGGTGGATCCAAGTGACCCCAACAGTCCAGTGGTCCATCTGTCCAAATTTGGAGGAGGTAAGTCCTTGCCTCCCCTCGCCAGATGGTAATCCTGTGTACTGCGTGAACTGCAGCTGTTAGGACTTCTGTGCACTTCTGCAAGGAACCCTTCGTGCCCAGCCTAGCCCAGGTCCCCAGCACTCCATCCTGCATTGCTCAACTCGCTGAGTTGAACACCGGCGTTGTGGGACCCTCCTTTGTAGTGTTGAGACGACTACCGTGCTCAGTTTTCTTGAACCCGTGTTCAAGGACTTCTGCGGGTACTGCCTTCTTGCACATGGGCTCTCTGTGTTGCTGAGTGGCCCCTCTGTTTCCTCTTCCAAGTGGCGACTTCCTGGTCGTTCCTGGGCCGGACAGCACCCTTTTTCTTCAACCGTAACCTTTGCAGCTAGCAAGGCTTGTTTGCGGTCTTTCTCCAAAGAAAAAACTCTGCATCCTCCAGCACTCCATGGGACATCTTCTGTGCGAAGGTGAAGTTCCTGGCATCTTCCGTTGTTGCAGAATCTTCAGCTTCTTCCACCCCTAGGCAGCCATTTTGCACCATCATCCGGGGTTTAATAGCTCCTTTCCCCCCCCGGACACTTTCGTGACTCTTGGACTTGGTCCCCTTCCTTTGCAGGTCCTCAGGTCCAGGAATCCGTCTTCAGTGCTTTGCAGCCAGTTGTGGTCTTTGCAGAATCTCATATCACGACTTCAGTGTGTTTCTGGGGAAGTAGGGTCACTTTACTCCTACGTTTCAGGGTCTTGGGGTGGAGTATCTTGGACACTCTTAGTCTTTTCTTACACTCACAGCGACCCTCTACACACTACACTAGGCCTGGGGTCCCTAAGTGGTTCGCATTCCATTTTTTTAGTATATGGTTTGTGTTGCCCCTAGGCTTATTGCATCTTATTGTATTCTACAGTGTTTGTACTACTTTTCTAACTGTTTACTTACCTGATTTTGGTTTGTGTATATATTTTGTGTATTTTACTTACCTCCTAAGGGACTATATCCTCTGAGATTTTTTGGCACATTCTCACTAAAATAAAGTACCTTTATTTTTAGTAACTCTGAGTATTGTGATTGATCTAGTGCTATATGACATAAGTGATATAGTATGAGCTTTGCATGTCTCCTAGTTCAGTCTAAGCTGCTCTGCTATAGCTACCTCTATCAGCCTAAGCTGCTAGAACACTACTAATCTACTAATAAGGGATAACAGGACCTGGCACAAGGTGTTACTACCATCAGGTACCCACTATAAGCCAGGCCAGCCTCCTACATAGGTGGCAGCGGTGGGATAAGTACTTGCAACTGCCTTACCAGTTTGTCATTGGTGCTTTTCATAAGAAAAACATATTCCAAATACTTACAAATATACACAGTTAATCTAAACAGTTCAACTCTCTTTCTAAAAACTTTCTAAAAACGTTCTAAAAAGTTTTCAAAGTTTTGAAAAGTTTGAAAGTTCTTCTCTATCTTAAACTCTTTCTTAAAATTCTGTCTACAGTAGAGCTCACTCCCACAGTTCTTTAGGCAACCTATGGTAGTTTAAACTTTAACCCCTTGGTCGCCATGGACGTAATGGTTACGGCCATGGCAGCGCCCGTGTGGTGCCATGGACGTAACGATTACGTCCTGGGACCGGCCGTCGGGGGAAGCGCTAGCGCTCCCCCCGAGGACTGCCCCCCCACCCCCCAGGCCAGGGCTGAAAGGAGAATCCCTTCCCCTTCCACCCCCGACCCCCCCCCCGGTGACATCGGCGCGCGAGCGCGTGCTGACAATCACAGAGCCTCCCCCATCGGAAGAGAGGCTTCAACGGGAAGGAAATGTATTTCCTTCCCTTTGAAGTCTCTCTCTGCGTTTTGGCAGCCGGATTGAAAGCAATCCGGCTGTCAAAACACCCACTAGACACCAGGGATGTCTTTTTTTATAAATGAAATTGGCATAAGGAAGCGACCCCTTAGGCAAGGGTCGCTCCCAGGGGGAGCATTTTTTTTAAGGCCTTTTCTGCCCCCCCTGGGGGCAGATCGGCCTATTATTCGGCCGATCTGCCCACGGGGGGGGGGCAGAAACCTCTAGGCACCAGGGATACTTTTTTTTTTTTTTGTTTAGATTTTTGTTTTAGGTGTGGGGAGCGACCCCTTAGGCAAGGGTCGCTCCCATAGGGGGCAAATTATATTTAGGCCATTTCTGCCCCCCAGGGAGGCAGATCAGCCTATTAAATTAGGGGGGCAGAAACCACTAGACACCGGGGATTTTTTTTGTTGTTGTTGTTTTACAGATGGGGAGCGACCCCTTAGGTAAGGGTCGCTCCCCTGGAGGGGCAAATTGTATTTAGGCCATTTCTGCCCGCTTTGGGGGCAGATCGGCCGATTTTAGGTCAATCAACCACTAGCCACCAGGGATCTTTTTTTTTGCGCCGTCAGGCAAGGGGAGTGACCCCGTAGGCAAGGGTCGCTCCCTGGGGGGGGGGCACATATATTTTAGGCCATTTCTGCCCCCCCGGGGGCAGATCGGCCTATTGTTATTAGGCCGATCTGCCCCCGGGGGGGCAGAAACCTCTAGACGCCAGGCCTAATTTTTTTTTTCTGTTTTTTTTTTGTTTGTTTGTTTTTTTTAGAGATGGGGAGCGACCCCTAAGGCAAGGGTCGCTCCCCTGGAGGGGAAAATTGTATTTAGGCCATTTCTGCCTGCTTTGGGGGCAGATCAGCCGATTTTAGGTCAAACCACTAGGCACCAGGGATCTTTTTTTTATGCGCCGTCACGCAAGGGGAGCGACCTTGTAGGCAAGGGTAGCTCCCCAGGGGGGTGGGGGAGCAAATTTATTCTAGGCCATTTCTGCCCCCCCCCCCGGGGGCAGGTCGGCCTATTGGTATTAAGCCAATCTGCCCCCAGGGGGGGCAGAAACCTCTAGGCACCAGGGCAATTTTTTTTCTTCTTTTTTTAGAGATGGGGAGCGACCCATTAGGCAAGGGTCATTCCCCTGGAGGGGCTAATTGTATTTAGGCCATTTCTGCCCGCTTTGGGGGCAGATCAGCCGATTTTAGGTCAATCTGCCCCCAAGGGGGGCAGAAACCACTAGGCACCAGGAATCTTTTTTTTGGCGCCGTCACGCAAGGGGAGCGACCCCGTAGACAAGGGTCGCTTCCTGGGAGGGTGAGGGGGGGAAATTTATTTTAGGCCATTTCTGAGCGCTTTGGGGGCAGATCGGCCGTCACGCAAGGGGAGCGACCCCGTAGGCAAGGGTCGCTCCCCGGAGGGGGGGAGCAAATTTATATTAGGCCATTATTGCCCCCCCGGGGCAGATTGGCCTATTGTTATTAGGCGATCTGCCCCCGGGGGGGCAGAAACCTCTAGGCGCCAGGGCTAAAAAAAAATGGTGTTCTTTTTATGTTTGTTTGTTTGTTTTTTTAGAGATGGAGAGCGACCCCTTAGGCAAGGGTCGCTCCCCTAGAGGGGCAAATTGTATTTATACCATTTCTGCCCCCCTTGGGGGCAAATCGGCCGATTTTAGGTGAATCTGCCCCCAAGGGGGGCAGAAACCACTAGGCACTGGGGATCTTTTTTTTTGTGCCATCACGCGGGGTCACTCCCCGGTAGTGGGTGGGAGGGGGCAAATTTATTTTAGGCCATTTCTGACCCCCCTGGGGCCGGCTGAGCCAGAGGCCAAAATCCACAGGTAGGCATTTTGCAAAAAACACCTCTGTTTTCTGTGAAAAAATGTGATGTGTCCACGTTGTGTTTTGGGCCATTTCCTTTCATGGGCGCTAGGCCCACCCACACAAGTGAGGTACCATTTTTATCGGGTGATGTGGGGGAACGCTGTGTGGAAGGACATTTGTGGCTCCTCTCAGATTCCAGAACTTTCTGTCACCGAAATGAGAGGAAAAAGTGTTTTTTTGGCCAAATGTTTAGGTTTGCAAAGGTTTCTGGGTAACGGAACCTGGTCAGAGCCCCACAAGTCACCCCATCTTGGATTCCCCTAGGTGTCTAGTTTTCAGAAATGTGCTGGTTTGCTAGGTTTCCCCAAGTGCCAGCTCAGCTAGAAGCCAAAATCCACAGGTAGGCACTGTTTTCTGTGAAAAAATGTGATGTGTCCATGTTGTATTTTGGGCCATTTCCTTTCGTGGGCGCTAGGCCTACCCACACAAGTGAGGTACCATTTTTATCAGTAGACTTGGGGCAACGTTCGGTGGAAGGAAATTTGTGTCTCCTCTTAGATTCCAGAACTTTCTGTCACCGAAATGTGAGGAAAATTTGTTTTTTTAGCCAAATTTTGCGGTTTGCAAAGGATTCTAGGTAACAGAACCTGGTCAGAGCCCCACAAGTCACCCTATCTTGGATTCCCCTAGGTCTCTAGTTTTCACCTTGTGTTTTGGGCCATTTCCTTTCGTGGGCGCTAGGCCTACCCACACAAGTGAGGTACCATGTTTATCGGGAGATTTGGGGGAACGCTGGGTGGAAGGAAATTTGTGGCTCCTCTCAGATTCCAGAACTTTCTGTCACCGAAATGTGAGGAAAATGTGTTTTTTTAGCCAAATTTTGAGGTTTGCAAAGGATTCTGGGTAACAGAACCTGGTCAGAGCCCCACAAGTCACCCCATCTTAAATTCCCCTAAGTGCCTGTTTTTCAGAAATGTGCTGGTTTGCTAGGTTTCCCCAGGTGCCGGCTGAGCTAGAGGCCAAAATCCACAGGTAGGCACTGTTTTCTGTGAAAAAATGTGATGTGTCCATGTTGTGTTTTGGGCCATTTCCTTTCGTGGGCACTAGGCCTACCCACACAAGTGAGGTACCATTTTTATCGGGAGACTTGGGGGAACGCTGGGTGGAAGGAAATTTGTGGCTCCTCTTAGATTCCAGAACTTTCTGTCACCGAAATGTGAGATAAATGTGTTTTTTAGCCAAATTTTGAGGTTTGCAAAGGATTCTGGGTAACAGAACCTGGTCAGAGCCCCACAAGTCACCCCATCTTACATTCCCGTAGGTGTCTGGTTTTCAGAAATGTGCTGGTTTGCTAGGTTTCCCCAGGTGCCGGCTGAGCTAGAGGCCAAAATCCACAGGTAGGCACTTTTTTCTGTGAAAAAATGCGATGTGTCCACCTTGTGATTTGGGCCATTTCCTTTCGTGGGCGCTAGGCCTACCCACACAAGTGAGGTACCATGTTTATCGGGAGATTTGGGGGAACGCTGGGTGGAAGGAAATTTGTGGCTCCTCTCAGATTCCAGAACTTTTTGTCACCAAAATGTGAGGAAAATGTGTTTTTTTAGCCAGATTTTGAGGTTTTCAAAGGATTCTGGGTAACAGAACCTGGTCAGAGCCCCACAAGTCACCCCAGCTTAAATTCCCCTAGGTGTCTGGTTTTTAGAAATGTGCTGGTTTGCTAGGTTTCCCCAGGTGCCTGCTGAGCTAGAGGCCAAAATCCACAGGTAGGCACTGTTTTCTGTGAAAAAATGTGATGTGTCCATGTTGTGTTTTGGGCCATTTCCTTTCGTGGGCACTAGGCCTACCCACACAAGTGAGGTACCATTTTTATCGGGAGACTTGGGGGAACGCTGGGTGGAAGGAAGTTTGTGGCTCCTCTCAGATTCCAGAACTTTCTGTCACCGAAATGTGAGATAAATGTGTTTTTTTAGCCAAATTTTGAGGTTTGCAAAGGATTCTGGGTAACAGAACCTGGTCAGAGTCCCACAAGTCACCCCATCTTGGATTCCCCAAGGTCTCTAGTTTTCAAAAATGCATGGGTTTGGTAGGTTTCCCTAGGTGCCGGCTGAGCTAGGGGGCAAAATCTACAGGTAGGCACTTTGCAAAAAACACCTCTGTTTTCTGTAAAACAAATTTGATGTGTCCACGTTGTGTTTTGGGCCATTTCCTTTTGTGGGCGCTAGGCGTACCCACACAAGTGAGGTATCATTTTTATCGGGAGACTTGGGGGAACGCTGGGTGGAAGGAAATTTGCGGCTCCTCTCAGATTCCAGAACTTTCTGTCACCAAAATGTGAGGAAAATGTGTTTTTTAAGCCAAATTCTGAGGTTTGCAAAGGTTTCTGGGTAACAGAACCTGGTCAGAGACCCACAAGTCACCCCATCTCGTATTCCCCTAGGTGTCTAGTTTTCAGAAATGTGCTGGTTTGCTAGGTTTCCCCAGGTGCCAGCTGAGCTAGAGGCCAAAATCCACAGGTAGGTACTGTTTTCTGTGAAAAAAATGTGATGTGTCCATGTTGTGTTTTGGGCAATTACCTTTCGTGGGCGCTAGGCCTACCCACACAAGTGAGGTACCATTTTTATCGGGAGACTTGGGGGAACGCTGGGTGGAAGGAAATTTGTGGCTCCTCTCAGATTCCAGAACTTTTTGTCACCAAAATGTGAGGAAAATGTGTTTTTTTAGCCAGATTTTGAGGTTTTCAAAGGATTCTGGGTAACAGAACCTGGTCAGAGCCCCACAAGTCACCCCATATTGGATTCCCCTAGGTCTCTAGTTTTCAAAAATGCATGGGTTTGGTAGGTTTCCCTAGGTGCCGGCTGAGCTAGGGGGCAAAATCTACAGGTAGGCACTTTGCAAAAAACACCTCTGTTTTCTGTAAAACAAATTTGATGTGTCCACGTTGTGTTTTGGGCCATTTCCTTTTGTGGGCGCTAGGCCTACCCACACAAGTGAGGTTCCATTTTTATTGGGAGACTTGGGGGAACGCTGGGTGGAAGGAAATTTGTGGCTCCTCTCAGATTCCAGAACTTTCTGTCACCGAAATGTGAGGAAAATGTGTTTTTTTAGCCAAATTTTGAGGTTTGCAAAGGATTCTGGGTAACAGAACCTGGTCAGAGCCCCACAAGTCCCCCCATCTTAAATTCCCCTAAGTGCCTGTTTTTCAGAAATGTGCTGGTTTGCTAAGTTTCCCCAGGTGCCGGCTGAGCTAGAGGCCAAAATCCACAGGTAGGCACTGTTTTCTGTGAAAAAATGTGATGTGTCCATGTTGTGTTTTGGGCCATTTCCTTTCGTGGGCACTAGGCCTACCCACACAAGTGAGGTACCATTTTTATCGGGAGACTTGGGGGAACGCTGGGTGGAAGGAAATTTGTGGCTCCTCTTAGATTCCAGAACTTTCTGTCACCGAAATGTGAGATAAATGTGTTTTTTTATCCAAATTTTGAGGTTTGCAAAGGATTCTGGGTAACAGAACCTGGTCAGAGCCCCACAAGTCACCCCATCTTACATTCCCGTAGGTGTCTGGTTTTCAGAAATGTGCTGGTTTGCTAGGTTTCCCCAGGTGCCGGCTGAGCTAGAGGCCAAAATCCACAGGTAGGCACTTTTTTCTGTGAAAAAATGCGATGTGTCCACCTTGTGATTTGGGCCATTTCCTTTCGTGGGCGCTAGGCCTACCCACACAAGTGAGGTACCATGTTTATCGGGAGATTTGGGGGAACGCTGGGTGGAAGGAAATTTGTGGCTCCTCTCAGATTCCAGAACTTTTTGTCACCAAAATGTGAGGAAAATGTGTTTTTTTAGCCAGATTTTGAGGTTTTCAAAGGATTCTGGGTAACAGAACCTGGTCAGAGCCCCACAAGTCACCCCAGCTTAAATTCCCCTAGGTGTCTGGTTTTCAGAAATGTGCTGGTTTGCTAGGTTTCCCCAGGTGCCGGCTGAGCTAGAGGCCAAAATCCACAGGTAGGCACTGTTTTCTGTGAAAAAATGTGATGTGTCCATGTTGTGTTTTGGGCCATTTCCTTTCGTGGGCACTAGGCCTACCCACACAAGTGAGGTACCATTTTTATCGGGAGACTTGGGGGAACGCTGGGTGGAAGGAAGTTTGTGGCTCCTCTCATATTCCAGAACTTTCTGTCACCGAAATGTGAGATAAATGTGTTTTTTTAGCCAAATTTTGAGGTTTGCAAAGGATTCTGGGTAACAGAACCTGGTCAGAGTCCCACAAGTCACCCCATCTTGGATTCCCCTAGGTCTCTAGTTTTCAAAAATGCATGGGTTTGGTAGGTTTCCCTAGGTGCCGGCTGAGCTAGGGGGCAAAATCTACAGGTAGGCACTTTGCAAAAAACACCTCTGTTTTCTGTAAAACAAATTTGATGTGTCCACGTTGTGTTTTGGGCCATTTCCTTTTGTGGGCGCTAGGCGTACCCACACAAGTGAGGTATCATTTTTATCGGGAGACTTGGGGGAACGCTGGGTGGAAGGAAATTTGCGGCTCCTCTCAGATTCCAGAACTTTCTGTCACCGAAATGTGAGGAAAATGTGTTTTTTAAGCCAAATTCTGAGGTTTGCAAAGGTTTCTGGGTAACAGAACCTGGTCAGAGACCCACAAGTCACCCCATCTCGTATTCCCCTAGGTGTCTAGTTTTCAGAAATGTGCTGGTTTGCTAGGTTTCCCCAGGTGCCAGCTGAGCTAGAGGCCAAAATCCACAGGTAGGTACTGTTTTCTGTGAAAAAAATGTGATGTGTCCATGTTGTGTTTTGGGCAATTACCTTTCGTGGGCGCTAGGCCTACCCACACAAGTGAGGTACCATTTTTATCGGGAGACTTGGGGGAACGCTGGGTGGAAGGAAATTTGTGGCTCCTCTCAGATTCCAGAACTTTTTGTCACCAAAATGTGAGGAAAATGTGTTTTTTTAGCCAGATTTTGAGGTTTTCAAAGGATTCTGGGTAACAGAACCTGGTCAGAGCCCCACAAGTCACCCCATATTGGATTCCCCTAGGTCTCTAGTTTTCAAAAATGCATGGGTTTGGTAGGTTTCCCTAGGTGCCGGCTGAGCTAGGGGGCAAAATCTACAGGTAGGCACTTTGCAAAAAACACCTCTGTTTTCTGTAAAACAAATTTGATGTGTCCACGTTGTGTTTTGGGCCATTTCCTTTTGTGGGCGCTAGGCCTACCCACACAAGTGAGGTTCCATTTTTATTGGGAGACTTGGGGGAACGCTGGGTGGAAGGAAATTTGTGGCTCCTCTCAGATTCCAGAACTTTCTGTCACCGAAATGTGAGGAAAATGTGTTTTTTTAGCCAAATTTTGAGGTTTGCAGAGGATTCTGGGTAACAGAACCTGGTCAAAGCCCCACAAGTCACCCCATCTTGGATTCCCCTAGGTCTCTAGTTTTCAAAAATGTGCTGGTTTGGTAGATTTCCCTAAGTGCCGGCTGAGCTAGGGGCCAAAATCTACAGGTAGGCACTTTGCAAAAAACACCTGTTTTCTGTAAAAAAAAATGTGATGTGTCCATGTTGTGTTTTGGGCCATTTCCTTTCGTGGGCGCTAGGCCTACCCACACAAGTGAGGTACCATTTTTATCGGGAGACTTGGGGGAACGCTGGGTGGAAGGAAATTTGTGGCTCCTCTCAGATTCCAGAACTTTCTGTCACCGAAATGTGAGGAAAATGTGTTTTGTTAGGCAAAGTTTGAGGTTTGCAAAGGATTCTGGGTAACAGAACCTGGTCAGAGCCCCACAAGTCACCCCATCCTGGATTCCCCTAGGTCTCTAGTTTTAAAAAATGCACAGGTTTGGTAGGTTTCTCTAGGTGCCAGCTGAGCTAGGGGCCAAAATCTACAGGTAGGCACTTTGCAAAAAACACATCTGTTTTCTGTAAAACAAATCTGATGTGTCCACGTTGTGTTTTGGGCCGTTTCCTTTTGTGGGCGCTAGGCCTACCCACACAAGTGAGGTATAATTTTTATCAGGAGACTTGGGGGAACGCTGGCTGGAAGGAAATTCGTGGCTCCTCTCAGATTCCAGAACTTTCTGTCACCGAAATGTGAGGAAAATGTGTTTTTTTAGCCAAATTTTTAGGTTTGCAAAGGATTCTGGGTAACAGAACCTGATCAGAGCCCCACAAGTCACCCAATCTTGGATTTCCCTAGGTCTCTAGTTTTAAAAAATGCACACGTTTGGTAGGTTTCCCTAGGTGCCGGCTGAGCTAGAGGCCAAAATCTACAGATAGGCACTTTGTAAAAAACACCTCTGTTTTCTGTCAAAAAATGGGATGTGTCCACGTTGTGTTTTGGGGCTTTTCCTGTCGCGGGCACTAGGCCTACCCACACAAGTGAGGTATCATTTTTATCGGGAGACTTGGGGGAACGTAGAATAGCAAAACAAGTGTTATTGCCCCTTGTCTTTCTCTACATTTTTTCCTTCCAAATATAAGAGAGTGTGTAAAAAAGACGTCTATTTGAGAAATGCCCTGTAATTCACATGCTAGAATGGGCACCCCTGAATTCAGAGATGTGCAAATAACCACTGCTCCTCAACACCTTATCTTGTGCCCATTTTGGAAATACAAAGGTTTTCTTGATAGCTATTTTTTACTCTTTATATTTCAGCAAATGAATTGCTGTGTACCCGGTATAGAATGAAAACCCAAGGCAGGGTGCAGGTCATTTATTGGCTCTGGGTACCAAGAGCTCTTGATGAAGCCCTATATATCCCCGCAACCAGAAGAGTCCAGCAGACGTAACGGTATACTGCTTTAAAACATCTGACATTGCAGGAAAAAGTTACAGAGTAAAACGTAGAAAATAATTGCAGATTTTTTCACCTCAATTTCAATATTTTTTTTTCCAGTTGTTATTTTCTGTAGGAAACCCTTGTAGGATCTACACAAATTACCCCTTGCTGAATTCGGAATTTTGTCTACTTTTCAGAAATGTTTCAGTTGCTGGGATCTAGCATTGGTTTCATGCCCATTTCTGTCACTGACTGGAAGGAGGCTGAAAGCACAAAAAATCGTAAAAAGGGGGTATGTCCCAGTAAAATCGCAAAATTGTGTTGAAAAATTGGGTTTTTTGATTCATGTCTGCCTGTTCCTGAAAGCTGGGAAGCTGGTGATTTTAGCACCGCAAATCCTTTGTTGATGCCATTTTCAGGGAAAAACCACTAGCCTTCTTCTGCAGCCCCTTTTCCCCATTTTCACTGTATTTTGGCTAATTTCTTGGCCTCCTTCTGGGGAACCCACAAAGTCTGGGTACCTCTAGAATCCCAAGGATGTTGGAAAAAAAGGACGCAAATTTGGCGTGGGTAGCTTATGTGAACAAAAAGTTATGAGGGCCTAAGCGCGAACTGCCCCAAATAGCCAAAAAAAGGCTTGGCACCTGAGGGGGAAAAGGCGTGGCAGCGAAGGGGTTAAAGGTTTGAGGGGTCTCTGCATAGAAAGAGGTTTAAGCATTGGTAAGAACCCTACCAAAGATCTTCTCCTTAGCCTTCTCCTAGAAAGTGACCAGAACCAGTCTGGCCCATCCCAGGACCAGGATGTAGAGGAGGAGGGTACCCAGCAAGATTCAGGGGAGGGCCCTGAGGACTCTGGGGAGGGTTCCTCCAAAAGACCTGTCAGCTGACAAACCACCTAGTGACACTGGTAGTATGAGGGTGTCACACACAAGTAGGGCACCTTTCACTCCAAAAGGCCAGGTAACTAGGGTTCATGTAGTTAGAGACAGATCCACTTCTGCACATTCCCATATTTCCTCTGTGTCTCAGAATTACCAAGCCTCCCACCCTGAGGATAACACCTGTAGGAGGCTGGCCTGGCTTATAGTGGGTACCTGATGGTACGTATACCGTGTACCAGGTCCAGTTATCCCTTATTAGTAGATTAGTAGTGTTATAGCAGCTTAGGCTGATAGAGGTAGCTATAGCAGAGCAGCTTAGGCTGAACTAGGAGACATGCAAAGCTCCTACTATACCACTTATATCATATAGCACTACATCATAAGAAACACAATACTCAGAGTTACTAAACATAAAGGTACTTTCTTTTAATGACAATGTGCCAAAAATATCTCAGAGGATACCTCCCTCCCTTAGGAGGTAAGTAAAATACACAAAAAATACACACAAACCAAACTCGGGTAAGTAAACAGGTAGAAAAGTAGTGCAAACACTGTAGAATACAAAAGGATGCAATATGCATAGGGGCAACAAAAACCATATACTCCAAAAGTGGAATGCGAAACACAAATGGACCCCAGGCCTAGTGAAGTGTGTAGAGGTTTGCTAGAAGTGTAAGAAAACACTAAGGGTGTCCAAGTTACCCCACCCCAAGACCCTGGAAAGTAGGAGTAAAGATACCCTACTATCCCAGAAACACACTAAAGTGACGATGGGAGATTTTGCAAGGACAACAACTGAATGCCAAGCACTGAATACGGATTCCTGGTCCTGAGGACCTGTAAAGGAAGGGGACCAAGTCCAAGAGTCACGCAAGTGTCAAGGGGGGACAGGAGCCCACTAAACCCCGGATGAAGGTGCAAAAGGGCTGCCTCCGGGTGGAAGAAGCTGAAGATTCTGCAACAACGGAAGATGCCAGGAACTTCTCCTTTGCACAGCAGATGTCCCACGGCGTGCTGGAGGATGCAGAGTTGTTTTGATGCAGAAAGACTGCAAACAGGCCTTGGTAGCTGCAAAAGTCACGGTTGAAGAAAATGGGTGCTGCCTAGGCCCAGGAAGACCAGGAGGTCTCCCCTTGGAGGAGACAGAGGGGGCGCTCAGCAGCACAGAGAACCCATGCAGAAGCAGGCAGCTCCAGCAGAAGCACTTGAACAGGCATTCAAGAAATCTGAGCACGGCGGTCATCTCAACACTACAAAGGAGGGTCCCACGAAGTCGGTGGTCAACTCAGCGAGTTGAGCAATGCAGGACGGAGTGCTGGGGAATTGGGCTATACTGTGCAAGAAGGATCCCTTGCAAAAGTGCACAGAAGCCCTATCAGCTGCAGTTCTCGCAGTACACAGGATTACAGTCTGGCGTGGGGAGGCAAGGACTTACCTCCACCAAATTTGGACAGAAGGACTACAGGATTGTCGGGACCACTCTCCTCGAGATGAGAGGGGACCCAGAGGAGCGGTGGAGCAGAAGTTTGGTGCCTGCGTTAGCAGGGGGAAGATTCCGTTGACCCACGGAAGATTCCTTCTTGGCTTCCAGTGCAGGGTGAAGGCACACAGCCCTCAGAGCATGCACCACCAGGAAACAGTCAAGAAAGCCGGCAGGATTAGGTATACAATGTTGCTGGTAGTCTTCTTGCTCTGTTGTTGCAGTTTTGCAGGCGTCCTGGAGCAGTCAGCGGTCGATCCTTGGCAGAAGTTGAAGAGGGAGATGCAGAGGAACTCTGGTGAGCACTTGCATTCCTTATCTGAAAAGAAACCCACAGGAGAGACCCTAAATAGCCCTCAGAGGAGGATTGGCCACCTAACTAGGTAAGCACGTATTAGGAGGGGTCTCTGACGTCACCTGCTGGCACTGGCCACTCAGAAGCCTCCATTGTGCCCTCACACCTCTGCATTCAAGATGGCAGAGGTCTAGGACACACTGGAGGAGCTCTGAGCACCACAGGGGCTCCAGCAGGGGCTGGGGGATCCCTGAACCGGTGTAGACTGGTTTATGCAAGGAAGGCACCATCTGTGCCCTTCAAAGCATTCCCAGAGGCCAGGATAGGCTACTCCTCTCAGGCCCTTAACACCTATTTCCAAAGGGAGAGAGTGTAACACCCTCTCTCAGAGGAAATCCTTTGTTCTGACTTCCTGGGACTGGGCTGCCCAGACCCCAGGAGCGCAGAAGCCTGTCTGTGGGTTGGCAGCAGTGGTACCTGCAGTGAAAACCCCAGAGAGCTAGTTTGGCAGTACCCAGGGTCCATGCTGGAGCCCCGGGGATTCATGGGATTGGCACCCCAATACCAGATTTGGCATGTGGGGACAATTCCATGATCTTAGATATGTTACATGGTCATATTCGGAGTTACCATTGTGAAGCTACATATAGGTATTGACCTATATGTAGTGCACGCATGTAATGGTGTCCCCGCACTCACAAAGTCCGGGGAAATTGCCCTGAACAATGTGGGGGCACCTTGGCTAGTGCCAGGGTGCCCTCACACTTAGTAATTTTGCACCCAACCTTCACCAGGTGAAGGTTAGACATATAGGTGACTTATAAGTTACTTAAGTGCAGTGGTAAATGGCTGTGAAATAACGTGGACGTTATTTCACTCAGGCTGCACTGGCAGGCCTGTGTAAGAATTGTCAGAGCTCCCTATAGGTGGCAAAAGAAATGCTGCAGCCCATAGGGATCTCCTGGAACCCCAATACCCTGGGTACCTAGGTACCGTATACTAGGGAATTGGTGAAAATGGTCATTAGCCTGCAGTGACAATTTTAAAAGCAGAGATAGCAGAAGCACTGAGGTTCTGGTTAGCAGAGCCTCAGTGACACAGTTAGGCACCACACAGGGAACACATATAGGCCACAAACTATGAGCACTGGGGTCCTGGCTAGCAGGATCCCAGTGACACATGCAAAACAAACTGACACATAAGTAATAATGGGGGTAACATGCCAGGAAAGATGGTACTTTCCTACACAACCCGCCCCTCCCTCCCCCCCCACCGAAAGGAGGGACAATAAGGCTAACCTTGCCCAGATGAGTCTTCATTGTCTAAGTGGAAATATCTGGTGAGTCCATCTATATTGGAGTGGGTACTCCCAGGTCTATGTTCCACTGTATAGTCCATTTCCTGTAGGGAGATGGACCACCTCAACAATTTAGGGTTTTCACCTTTCATTTGTTTTAGCCAAAGTAGAGGTTTGTGGTCCTCCTGAACAATAAAGTGAGTACCAAACAGGTATGGTCTCAACTTTTTCAGTGCCCAGACCACAGCAAAGGCCTCCCTCTCTATGGCAGACCAACGCTTTTCTCTAGGGGTCAACCTCCTGCTGATAAAAGCAACAGGTTGATCCTGGCCCTCTGTATTAAGCTGTGATAGCACAGCCCCAACCCCCAATTCAGAAACATCAGTCTGGCCTATGAACTTTTTGGAGTAGCAAGGACTTTTTAGGACAGGTGCAGAGCACATGGCCTGTTTGAGCTCATCAAAAGCTTTTTGACTGCTAGCTGTCCACAATACCTTTTTAATCATCTTCTTACTAGTGAGGTCATTGAGAGGGGCTGCAATGGAGCCATAATTCTTAATGAACATCCTATAGTACCCTGTCAGGCCTAGAAAGGCTCACACTTGGGTTTGAGTTGTAGGGGAACCCAATCCATGATTGTCTGGATCTTCCCCTGCAGTGGTGCAATCTGTTCCCCACCTAGCAGGCGGCCCAGATAAACCACTTTCCCCTGCCCTATCTGGCACTTTGAACCCTTGATAGTCAGGCCTGCCTTTTACAGGGCCTCCAAAACATTCCACAGGTGGACCAGGTGCTCATCAAAGGTGGAGCTAAAGACAGCTATATCATCTAGATATGCTGAACTAAAAGCTTCCAACCCTTGCAGGACTGTGTTCACCAACCTTTGAAAAGTGGCAGGTGCATTCTTCAAACTAAAGGACATCACAGTGAACTGATAGTGCCCTCCAATGGTGGAAAATGCAGTTTTAGCTTTAGCATCTTCTGATAATTTGATCTGCCAATACCCTGCAGTTAAATCAAAAGTGCTTAGATACTTGGCAGAAGCCAGTGTATCTATTAGCTCATCTGCCCTGGGTATAGGGTGAGCATCTGTCTTGGTTACTTGATTGAGACCTCTATAGTCAACACACAACATCATCTCTCTTTTACCATCCTTACTGTGAGGTTTAGGGACAAGCACCACTGGGCTAGCCCAAGGGCTTTCTGAAGGTTCAATCACTCCTAAGTCCAGCATCTTCTGCACCTTATGTTTTATGCAATGCCTGACATGGTCAGGCTGCCTATAAATCTTACTTTTGACAGGTAAACTGTCTCCAGCATTGATTGTATGCTCACACCAGGTAGTTGTACCTAGTATCAGTGAGAACTGTCTCCAGCATTGACTGTATGCTCACACCAGGTAGTTGTACCTGGTATCAGTGAGAAGAGGTCAGGAAATAGTAGTAAGGCAATCTGCTAGCACCACTCCCTCTACTAAGCCATCAGCTTCAGTGGTGGAGAAGACCTCATGGAGAGGGTCACTCTCTTCTTCCTGTCCCTCATCAGTTGCCATGAGTAGGGTTAAATCAGCCCTGTCATAGTAGGGTTTCAGGCGATTGACATGGAGCACCCTAAGGGGACTCCTGGCAGTGCCCCGGTCTACCAAGTAGGTAACCTCATCCTTTTTCTCAACAATGAGATGGGGTCCACTGCATTTGTCCTGGAATGCTCTTGGGGCCACAGGCTCCAATACCCACACCTTCTGTCCTGGGTGGTGCTGGGACAGGACAGCCTTCTGGTCATGCCATTGCTTTTGGAGTTCTTGGCTGGCCGGAAGGTTTTTACTGGCCTTTTTCATGTACTCAGCCATTCTTGATCTTAGGCCAAGTACATAGTCCACAGTGTCCAGTTTAGGAGCTTTTAAAGGTTGTACCCAACCCTCCTTCACAAGTGCAAGGGAACCTCTCACAGGGTGCCCAAAGAGGACTTCAAAGGGGCTAAAGCCCACTCCTTTTCAGGGTACCTCCGTGTAAGCAAAAAGGAGGCATGGCAACAGGACATCCCATCTCCTTCTGAGTTTTTCAGGGAGTCCCATTATCATACCTTTGAGAGTTTTATTAAACCTCTCAACCAGACCATTTGTTTGTGGATGGTAAGGAGTTGTGAACTTGTATGTTATACCACACTCCTTCCATATAGATTTGAGGTATGCAGACATGAAGTTACTACCTCTGTCTGACACCACTTCCTTAGGGAAGCCCACTCTGAAAAGATTCCCAGGAGGGACTTTGCCACTGCAGATGCTGTAGTGGTCCTTAAGGGGATTGCTTCAGGATACCTAGTGGCATGGTCTACTACCACAAGGATAAACCTATTGCCTGAAGCTGTTGAAGGGTCAAGGGGGGCAACTATGTCAACACCTACCCTTGCAAAGGGCACCCCAACCACAGGAAGTAGAATTAACGGGGCCTTTGGTATGCCACCAGTCTTGCCACTGGCTTGGCAGGTCACACAAGAGCGACAAAACTCTTTGGTGTCCTCTGACATATGAGGCCAGTGAAACAATGGTACAAGTCTGTCCCAAGTTTTACTCTGGCCCAAATGCCCAGCCAAAGAAATGTCAAGTGTCAAGGTAAGAAGAAACTCCCTATACTGCAAAGGGATGACCAATCTCCTGGCAGCTCCAGGTTTAGGGTCCCTTGACTCAGTATACAGGAGTTTGTCTTCCCAATACACCTTATGGCTATCACTGACATCCCCATTCTGCTGTGTGTGAGAAAGTAGCCTCTTTCTAGCCTTGTTACCCCCACTTTTGGCCTGTTTGTGAGTGTATGTCAGGGTGTTTTCACTGTCTCACTGGGATCCTGCTAGCCAGGGCCCAGTGCTCATAGTGAAAACCCTATGTTTTCAGTAGGTTTGTTATGTGTCACTGGGAACCTGCTAGTCAGGACCCCAGTGCTCATAAGTTTGTGGCCTATATGTATCTGTTCCCTGTGTGGTGCCTAACTGTCTCACTGAGGCTATGCTAACCAGAACCTCAGTGGTTATGCTCTCTCATTTCTTTCAAATTGTCACTAACAGGCTAGTAACCAATTTTACCAATTTACATTGGCTTACTGGAACACCCTTATAATTCCCTAGTATATGGTACTGAGGTACCCAGGGTATTGGGGTTCCAGGAGATCCCTATGGGCTGCAGCATTTCTTTTGCCACCCATAGGGAGCTCTGACAATTCTTACACAGGCCTGCCACTGCAGCCTGAGTGAAATAACGTCCACGTTATTTCACAGCCATTTTACACTGCACTTAAGTAACTTATAAGTCACCTATATGTCTAACCTTTACCTGGTAAAGGTTAGGTGCAAAGTTACTTAGTGTGAGGGCACCCTGGCACTAGCCAAGGTGCCCCCACATTGTTCAGGGCCAATTCCCCGGACTTTGTGAGTGCGGGGACACCATTACACGCGTGCACTACATACAGGTCCCTACCTATATGTAGCTTCACAATGGTAACTCCGAATATGGCCATGTAACATGTCTATGATCATGGAATTGCCCCCTCTATGCCATCCTGGCATAGTTGGCACAATCCCATGATCCCAGTGGTCTGTAGCACAGACCCTGGTACTGCCATCTGCCTTTCCTGGAGTTTCACTGCAGCTGCTGCTGCTGCCAACCCCTCAGACAGGCATCTGCCCTCCTGGGGTCCAGCCAGGCCTGGCCCAGGATGGCAGAACAAAGAACTTCCTCTGAGAGAGGGTGTTACACCCTCTCCCTTTGGAAAATGGTGTGAAGGCAGGGGAGGAGTAGCCTCCCCCATCCTCTGGAAATGCTTTCTTGGGCACAGATGTGCCCAATTCTGCATAAGCCAGTCTACACCGGTTCAGGGGACCCCTTAGCCCTGCTCTGGCACGAAACTGGACAAAGGAAAGGGGAGTGACCACTCCCCTGACCTGCACCTCCCCTGGGAGGTGTCCAGAGCTCCTCCAGTGTGCTCCAGACCTCTGCCATCTTGGAAACAGAGGTGCTGCTGGCACACTGGACTGCTCTGAGTGGCCAGTGCCACCAGGTGACGTCAGAGACTCCTTCTGATAGGCTCCTTCAGGTGTTGCTAGCCTATCCTCTCTCCTAGGTAGCCAAACCTCCTTTTCTGGCTATTTAGGGTCTCTGTCTCTGGGGAAACTTCAGATAACGAATGCAAGAGCTCATCCGAGTTCCTCTGCATCTCTCTCTTCACCTTCTGCCAAGGAATCGACTGCCGACCGCGCTGGAAGCCTGCAAAACTGCAACATAGTAGCTAAGACGACTACTGCAACTCTGTAACGCTGATCCTGCCGCCTTCTCGACTGTTTTCCTGGTGGTGCATGCTGTGGGGGTAGTCTGCCTCCTCTCTGCACTAGAAGCTCCGAAGAAATCTCCCGTGGGTCGACTGAATCTTCCCCCTGCAACCGCAGGCACCAAAAAGCTGCATTACCGGTCCCTTGGGTCTCCTCTCAGCACGACGAGCGAGGTCCCTCGAATCCAGCAACTCTGTCCAAGTGACTCCCACAGTCCAGTGACTCTTCAGTCCAAGTTTGGTGGAGGTAAGTCCTTGCCTCCCCATGCCAGACTGCATTGCTGGGAACCGCAACTTTTGCAGCTACTCCGGCCTCCGTGCATGTGAGAAAGTAGCCTCTTTCTAGCCTTGTTACCCCCACTTTTGACCTGTTTGTGAGTGTATGTCAGGGTGTTTTCACTGTCTCACTGGGATCCTGCTAGCCAGGGCCCAGTGCTCATAGTGAAAACCCTATGTTTTCAGTATGTTTGTTATGTGTCACTGGGTCCCTGCTAGTCAGGACCCCAGTGCTCATAAGTTTGTGGCCTATATGTATGTGTTCCCTGTGTGGTGCCTAACTGTCTCACTGAGGCTCTGCTAACCAGAACCTCAGTGGTTATGCTCTCTCATTTATTTCAAATTGTCACTAACAGGCTAGTGACCAATTTTACCAATTTACATTGGCTTACTGGAACACCCTTATAATTCCCTAGTATATGGTACTGAGGTACCCAGGGTATTGGGGTTCCAGGAGATCCCTATGGGCTGCAGCATTCCTTTTGCCACCCATAGGGAGCTCTGACAATTCTTACACAGGCCTGCCACTGCAGCCTGAGTGAAATAACGTCCACGTTATTTCACAGCCATTTTACACTGCACTTAAGTAACTTATAAGTCACCTATATGTCTAACCTTTACCTGGTAAAGGTTAGGTGCAAAGTTACTTAGTGTGAGGGCACCCTGGCACTAGCCAAGGTGCCCCCACATTGTTCAGAGCCAATTCCCTGAACTTTGTGAGTGCGGGGACACCATTACACGCGTGCACTACATATAGGTCACTACCTATATGTAGCTTCACAATGGTAACTCCGAATATGGCCATGTAACATGTCTAAGATCATGGAATTGCCCCCTCTATGCCATCCTGGCATTGTTGGTACAATTCCATGATCCCAGTGGTCTGTAGCACAGACCCTGGTACTGCCAAACTGCCCTTCCTGGGGTTTCACTGCAGCTGCTGCTGCTGCCAACCCCTCAGACAGGCATCTGCCCTCCTGGGGTCCAGCCAGGCCTGGCCCAGGATGGCAGAACAAAGAACTTCCTCTGAGAGAGGGTGTGACACCCTCTCCCTTTGGAAAATGGTGTGAAGGCAGGGGAGGAGTAGCCTCCCCCAGCCTCTGGAAATGCTTTGTTGGGCACAGATGTGCCCAATTCTGCATAAGCCAGTCTACACCGGTTCAGGGACCCCTTAGCCCCTGCTCTGGCGCGAAACTGGACAAAGGAAAGGGGAGTGACCACTCCCCTGACCTGCACCTCCCCTGGGAGGTGTCCAGAGCTCCTCCAGTGTGCTCCAGACCTCTGCCATCTTGGAAACAGAGGTGCTGCTGGCACACTGGACTGCTCTGAGTGGCCAGTGCCACCAGGTGACGTCAGAGACTCCTTGTGATAGGCTCCTTCAGGTGTTGCTAGCCTATCCTCTCTCCTAGGTAGCCAAACCCTCTTTTCTGGCTATTTAGGGTCTCTGTCTCTGGGGAAACTTTAGATAACGAATGCAAGAGCTCATCCGAGTTCCTCTGCATCTCTCTCTTCACCTTCTGCCAAGGAATCGACTGCTGACCGCGCTGGAAGCCTGCAAACCTGCAACATAGTAGCAAAGACGACTACTGCAACTCTGTAATGCTGATCCTGCCGCCTTCTCGACTGTTTTCCTGCTTGTGCATGCTGTGGGGGTAGTCTGCCTCCTCTCTGCACCAGAAGCTCTGAAGAAATCTCCCGTGGGTCGACGGAATCTTCCCCCTGCAACCGCAGGCACCAAAAAGCTGCATTACCGGTCCCTTGGGTCTCCTCTCAGCACGACGAGCGAGGTCCCTCGAATCCAGCGACTCTGTCCAAGTGACCCCCACAGTCCAGTGACTCTTCAGTCCAAGTTTGGTGGAGGTAAGTCCTTGCCTCACCTCGCTGGGCTGCATTGCTGGGAACCGCGACTTTTGCAGCTACTCCGGCCCCTGTGCACTTCCGGCGGAAATCCTTTGTGCACAGCCAAGCCTGGGTCCACGGCACTCTAACCTGCATTGCACGACTTTCTAAGTTGGTCTCCGGCGACGTGGGACTCCTTTGTGCAACTTCGGCGAGCACCGTTTCACGCATCCTCGTAGTGCCTGTTTCTGGCACTTCTCTGGGTGCTACCTGCTTCAGAGAGGGCTCCTTGTCTTGCTCGACGTCCCCTCTCTCTGCTGGTCCAATTTGCGACCTCCTGGTCCCTCCAGGGCCTCAGCAGCGTCCAAAAACGCTAACCGCACGATTTGCAGCTAGCAAGGCTTGTTGGCGTTCTTTCGGCGGGAAAACACTTCTGCACGACTCACCACGGCGAGATGGATCCGTCCACCAAAGGGGAAGTCTCTAGCCCTTTTCGTTTCTGCAGAAACCTCAGCTTCTTCTGTCCAGTAGAATCTTCTTTGCACCCGCAGCTGGCATTTCCTGGGCATCTGCCCATCTCCGACTTTCTTGTGACTTTTGGACTTGGTCCCCTTGTTCCACAGGTACCCTAGATTGGAAATCCACAGTTGTTGCATTGCTGGTTTGTGTCTTTCCTGCATTATTCCTCTAACACGACTTCTTTGTCCTTAGGGGAACTTTAGTGCACTTTTCACTCACTTTTCAGGGTCTTGGGGAGGGTTATTTTTCTAACTCTCACTATTTTCTAATAGTCCCAGCGACCCTCTACAAGGTCACATAGGTTTGGGGTCCATTCGTGGTTCGCATTCCACTTTTGGAGTATATGGTTTGTGTTGCCCCTATCCCTATGTTTCCCCATTGCATCCTATTGTAACTATACATTGTTTGCACTGTTTTCTAAGACTATACTGCATATTTTTGCTATTGTGTATATATATCTTGTGTATATTTCCTATCCTCTCACTGAGGGTACACTCTAAGATACTTTGGCATATTGTCATAAAAATAAAGTACCTTTATTTTTAGTATAACTGTGTATTGTGTTTTCTTATGATATTGTGCATATGACACTAAGTGGTACTGTAGTAGCTTCACACGTCTCCTAGTTCAGCCTAAGCTGCTCTGCTAAGCTACCATTATCTGTCAGCCTAAGCTGCTAGACACCCTATACACTAATAAGGGATAACTGGGCCTGGTGCAAGGTGCAAGTACCCCTTGGTACTCACTACAAGCCAGTCCAGCCTCCTACATTGGTTGTGCAGCGGTGGGATAAGTGCTTTGAGACTACTTACCACTCTTGTCATTGTACTTTTCATAAGAGAAAAATATACAAAACAAGGTCAGTGTATATACACATAGCCAAAAAGTTTTGCATTTCCTCTTTTCACTCGTTTCTAAGTGCTGAAAAGTACTTCTAACTTTCAAAAAAGTTCTAAAAAGTTTAAAAAGTTTTTTTCTCTGTCTTTCTAAAAGCTCTGACAAACTTTTTTTCTTTTACTATCACTTTAACTCTCTCTAAAAATGTCTGGCACAGGCCAAAATGTTGAGCTGTCCAAACTTGCATATGATCACCTTAGCTGGAAAGGAGCAAGGAGTCTCTGCATAGAGAGAGGTTTGAGTGTAGGGAAGAATCCTTCCTTAGAACTGTTAATTAACATGCTTAGAGTACAAGATAAGGCCATAAGTGCCCAATCTGTAGAAAAAGTAGCTAATGTTCTCAATCTGATCCAGGGACTCCCCCAGGAAAAGATTCAGGAAAGAAACTTCATAGCCTGCCCATTACTAGACAGTCTAGCATAGTTGGTAATGATGATGAGCCACACCATATAAATAGTGTTGTCTCACATCATAGCAAAAGCATTTATTCTCACCATACTGGTAGTAATGTTTCTGTTAGCCAAGCTGTTAGGGTGGCTTCTGTAAGGGACAGGTCTCCTTCTGTCCATTCTCACCATACTTCTGTTTCAAGGCATGTCCCTCCCACCCACCCTGATGACAGATTGTTAGAAAGGGAACTCAATAGATTGAGAGTGGAACAAACCAGACTGAAGCTCAAGAAGCAACAGCTGGATTTGGATAGACAGACTTTAGAAGTAGAGAAGGAGAGACAGAAACTGGGTTTAGAAACCCATGGTGGCAGCAGCAGTATTCCCCATAGTCATCCTGCAAAAGAGCATGATTCCAGGAATCTGCACAAGATAGTTCCCCCTTATAAGGAGGGGGATGACATTAACAAGTGGTTTGCTGCACTTGAGAGGGCCTGTGTTGTACAGGATGTCCCTCAAAGGCAGTGGGCTGCTATCCTATGGCTATCATTTAGTGGAAAGGGTAGGGATAGACTCCTTACTGTGAAAGAAAGTGATGCCAATAATTTTACAGTTCTTAAGAATGCACTCCTGGATGGTTATGGCTTAACCACTGAACAATACAGGATAAAGTTCAGAGAGACCAAAAAGGAGTCTTCACAAGACTGGGTTGATTACATTGACCATTCAGTGAAGGCCTTGGAGGGGTGGTTACATGGCAGTAAAGTTACTGATTATGACAGCCTGTATAACTTGATCCTGAGAGAGCATATTCTTAATAATTGTGTGTCTGATTTGTTGCACCAGTACCTGGTAGACTCTGATCTGACCTCTCCCCAAGAATTGGGAAAGAAGGCAGACAAATGGGTCAGAACAAGGGTGAACAGAAAAGTTCATACAGGGGGTGACAAAGATGGCAATAAGAAGAAAGATGGTGAAAAATCTCAAGATAAGCATGGGGATAAGGGTAAAACCAAAGATCCCACTTCAAATCTTAAACACTCTTCAGAGGGTGGGGATAAAACAAATTCTTCCTCTTCTTCCCAACCTGCACACATTAAAAACCCTTGGTGCTTTGTGTGTAAAAACAGAGGCCATAGGCCAGGGGATAAGTCCTGTCCAGGTAAACCCCCTGAGCCTACCACCACTAATACATCAAGCTCTAGTGCCCCTAGCAGTAGTGGTACTAGTGGTGGGACTGCTGGCAACAGTCAAGTGAAGGGTGTAGTTGGGTTCACTTTTGGGTCCATAGTAAAAACTGGGGTAGTCACTCCCAAGACAGTTTCTGTCACACCTAGTGGCATTGGCCTTGCCACACTGGCTGCTTGTCCCCTTACAATGGATAAGTACAGGCAGACAGTTTCAATAAATGGTGTTGAGGCCTTGGCCTACAGGGACACAGGTGCCAGTATCACTTTGGTGACTGAAAACCTTGTGGCTCCTGAACAACACATCATTGGACAACAGTATAAAATTATTGATGTCCATAACTCCACTAAGTTTCTTCCCTTAGCTATAATTCAGTTTAGTTGGGGTGGAGTTACTGGCCCTAAGCAGGTGGTGGTATCACCTAGCTTACCTGTAGATTGTCTCCTAGGTAATGACCTAGAGGCCTCAGGTTGGGCTGATGTAGAGTTTTATGCCCATGCAGCCATGCTGGGCATCCCTGAGGAATTGTTCCCTCTCATTTCTACTGAAATGAAAAAGCAAAGGAGAGAAGGCCTGAAAACTCAGGATCCCTCTCCATCAACAGGTAAAAAGGGTATCACAGTATCCCCTAACCACCCTACCATTCAGGATACCATTCCTGTGGTGGGAGAAACCTCTCCTGGGGTGGCACCTGTTCCAAGGGAATCATCAGCTGGCAAAGCTGGACTCCCTGAGGTAGAAGTACCTCTCTGTGGGATAACTAACATTGGTGACAACAAAAGCACCATTTTAGTTAACATGGAGCATCCCTCCAACCCTCCCAGAGAAACTTTAGTACAGAAACCCTGCACTGCCTCACAACACTTAGGACAGCATCCCTGCCCTAGTGTGGAGCTCATAGGACAGCATCCCTGCCCTGCTCCAACTCAAGAGAAACAGCATCCCTGTTCTCTCTTCCAGCCATATGGACAAAGTTTTTGCCCAGCTATGGCTTTTCTGAGACAGCATCCCTGTCTGGCATTTCCATCACTACAAATAGGTTCAGTGGACAATTCCCACTGCTCTAAACTAAAACTTACTGATAGAAACTCTGAAAATACATCTTCACATTGTTGCTTAGCTAAAAAACTTCAAACAGGGTGGTTTACATCCCCACAGGGAAGTAACCATAGAGTGGATGATAAAGGGAGTAACCAGTCTATTGCAGAGCTACTCTCTACTTATCACCACTTAGACAATAAAGTCTCAACTGGCCAAGGTTAGCCTTATTGTCCTTCGTTTGGGGGGGGGTTGTGTGAGAAAGTAGCCTCTTTCTAGCCTTGTTACCCCCACTTTTGGCCTGTTTCTGAGTGTATGTCAGGGTGTTTTCACTGTCTCACTGGGATCCTGCTAGCCAGGGCCCAGTGCTCATAGTGAAAACCCTATGTTTTCAGTATGTTTGTTATGTGTCACTGGGACCCTGCTAGTCAGGACCCCAGTGCTCATAAGTTTGTGGCCTATATGTATGTGTTCCCTGTGTGGTGCCTAACTGTCTCACTGAGGCTCTGCTAACCAGAACCTCAGTGGTTATGCTCTCTCATTTATTTCAAATTGTCACTAACAGGCTAGTGACCAATTTTACCAATTTACATTGGCTTACTGGAACACCCTTATAATTCCCTAGTATATGGTACTGAGGTACCCAGGGTATTGGGGTTCCAGGAGATCCCTATGGGCTGCAGCATTCCTTTTGCCACCCATAGGGAGCTCTGACAATTCTTACACAGGCCTGCCACTGCAGCCTGAGTGAAATAACGTCCACGTTATTTCACAGCCATTTTACACTGCACTTAAGTAACTTATAAGTCACCTATATGTCTAACCTTTACCTGGTAAAGGTTAGGTGCAAAGTTACTTAGTGTGAGGGCACCCTGGCACTAGCCAAGGTGCCCCCACATTGTTCAGAGCCAATTCCCTGAACTTTGTGAGTGCGGGGACACCATTACACGCGTGCACTACATATAGGTCACTACCTATATGTAGCTTCACAATGGTAACTCCGAATATGGCCATGTAACATGTCTAAGATCATGGAATTGCCCCCTCTATGCCATCCTGGCATTGTTGGTACAATTCCATGATCCCAGTGGTCTGTAGCACAGACCCTGGTACTGCCAAACTGCCCTTCCTGGGGTTTCACTGCAGCTGCTGCTGCTGCCAACCCCTCAGACAGGCATCTGCCCTCCTGGGGTCCAGCCAGGCCTGGCCCAGGATGGCAGAACAAAGAACTTCCTCTGAGAGAGGGTGTGACACCCTCTCCCTTTGGAAAATGGTGTGAAGGCAGGGGAGGAGTAGCCTCCCCCAGCCTCTGGAAATGCTTTGTTGGGCACAGATGTGCCAAATTCTGCATAAGCCAGTCTACACCGGTTCAGGGACCCCTTAGCCCCTGCTCTGGCGCGAAACTGGACAAAGGAAAGGGGAGTGACCACTCCCCTGACCTGCACCTCCCCTGGGAGGTGTCCAGAGCTCCTCCAGTGTGCTCCAGACCTCTGCCATCTTGGAAACAGAGGTGCTGCTGGCACACTGGACTGCTCTGAGTGGCCAGTGCCACCAGGTGACGTCAGAGACTCCTTGTGATAGGCTCCTTCAGGTGTTGCTAGCCTATCCTCTCTCCTAGGTAGCCAAACCCTATTTTCTGGCTATTTAGGGTCTCTGTCTCTGGGGAAACTTTAGATAACGAATGCAAGAGCTCATCCGAGTTCCTCTGCATCTCTCTCTTCACCTTCTGCCAAGGAATCGACTGCTGACCGCGCTGGAAGCCTGCAAACCTGCAACATAGTAGCAAAGACGACTACTGCAACTCTGTAACGCTGATCCTGCCGCCTTCTCGACTGTTTTCCTGCTTGTGCATGCTGTGGGGGTAGTCTGCCTCCTCTCTGCACCAGAAGCTCTGAAGAAATCTCCCGTGGGTCGACGGAATCTTCCCCCTGCAACCGCAGGCACCAAAAAGCTGCATTACCGGTCCCTTGGGTCTCCTCTCAGCACGATGAGCGAGGTCCCTCGAATCCAGCGACTCTGTCCAAGTGACCCCCACAGTCCAGTGACTCTTCAGTCCAAGTTTGGTGGAGGTAAGTCCTTGCCTCACCTCGCTGGGCTGCATTGCTGGGAACCGCGACTTTTGCAGCTACTCCGGCCCCTGTGCACTTCCGGCGGAAATCCTTTGTGCACAGCCAAGCCTGGGTCCACGGCACTCTAACCTGCATTGCACGACTTTCTAAGTTGGTCTCCGGCGACGTGGGACTCCTTTGTGCAACTTCGGCGAGCACCGTTTCACGCATCCTCGTAGTGCCTGTTTCTGGCACTTCTCCGGGTGCTACCTGCTTCAGAGAGGGCTCCTTGTCTTGCTCGACGTCCCCTCTCTCTGCTGGTCCAATTTGCGACCTCCTGGTCCCTCCAGGGCCTCAGCAGCGTCCAAAAACGCTAACCGCACGATTTGCAGCTAGCAAGGCTTGTTGGCGTTCTTTCAGCGGGAAAACACTTCTGCACGACTCTCCACGGCGAGAGGGATCCGTCCACCAAAGGGGAAGTCTCTAGCCCTTTTCGTTCCTGCAGAAACCTCAGCTTCTTCTGTCCAGTAGAATCTTCTTTGCACCCGCAGCTGGCATTTCCTGGGCATCTGCCCATCTCCGACTTTCTTGTGACTTTTGGACTTGGTCCCCTTGTTCCACAGGTACCCTAGATTGGAAATCCACAGTTGTTGCATTGCTGGTTTGTGTCTTTCCTGCATTATTCCTCTAACACGACTTCTTTGTCCTTAGGGGAACTTTAGTGCACTTTTCACTCACTTTTCAGGGTCTTGGGGAGGGTTATTTTTCTAACTCTCACTATTTTCTAATAGTCCCAGCGATCCTCTACAAGGTCACATAGGTTTGGGGTCCATTCGTGGTTCGCATTCCACTTTTGGAGTATATGGTTTGTGTTGCCCCTCTCCCTATGTTTCCCCATTGCATCCTATTGTAACTATACATTGTTTGCACTGTTTTCTAAGACTATACTGCATATTTTTGCTATTGTGTATATATATCTTGTGTATATTTCCTATCCTCTCACTGAGGGTACACTCTAAGATACTTTGGCATATTGTCATAAAAATAAAGTACCTTTATTTTTAGTATAACTGTGTATTGTGTTTTCTTATGATATTGTGCATATGACACTAAGTGGTACTGTAGTAGCTTCACACGTCTCCTAGTTCAGCCTAAGCTGCTCTGCTAAGCTACCATTATCTATCAGCCTAAGCTGCTAGACACCCTATACACTAATAAGGGATAACTGGGCCTGGTGCAAGGTGCAAGTACCCCTTGGTACTCACTACAAGCCAGTCCAGCCTCCTACATTGGTTGTGCAGCGGTGGGATAAGTGCTTTGAGACTACTTACCACTCTTGTCATTGTACTTTTCATAAGAGAAAAATATACAAAACAAGGTCAGTGTATATACACATAGCCAAAAAGTTTTGCATTTCCTCTTTTCACTCGTTTCTAAGTGCTGAAAAGTACTTCTAACTTTCAAAAAAGTTCTAAAAAGTTTAAAAAGTTTTTTTCTCTGTCTTTCTAAAAGCTCTGACAAACTTTTTTTCTTTTACTATCACTTTAACTCTCTCTAAAAATGTCTGGCACAGGCCAAAATGTTGAGCTGTCCAAACTTGCATATGATCACCTTAGCTGGAAAGGAGCAAGGAGTCTCTGCATAGAGAGAGGTTTGAGTGTAGGGAAGAATCCTTCCTTAGAACTGTTAATTAACATGCTTAGAGTACAGGATAAGGCCATAAGTGCCCAATCTGTAGAAAAAGTAGCTAATGGATCTCAATCTGATCCAGGGACTCCCCCAGGAAAAGATTCAGGAAAGAAACTTCATAGCCTGCCCATTACTAGACAGTCTAGCATAGTTGGTAATGATGATGAGCCACACCATATAAATAGTGTTGTCTCACATCATAGCAAAAGCATTTATTCTCACCATACTGGTAGTGATGTTTCTGTTAGCCAAGCTGTTAGGGTGGCTTCTGTAAGGGACAGTTCTCCTTCTGTCCATTCTCATCATACTTCTGTTTCAAGGCATGTCCCTCCCACCCACCCTGATGACAGATTGTTAGAAAGGGAACTCAATAGATTGAGAGTGGAACAAACCAGACTAAAGCTCAAGAAGCAACAGCTGGATTTGGATAGACAGACTTTAGAAGTAGAGAAGGAGAGACAGCAACTGGGTTTAGAAACCCATGGTGGCAGCAGCAGTATTCCCCATAGTCATCCTGCAAAAGAGCATGATTCCAGGAATCTGCATAAGATAGTTCCCCCTTATATGGAGGGGGATGACATTAACAAGTGGTTTGCTGCACTTGAGAGGGCCTGTGTTGTACAGGATGTCCCTCAAAGGCAGTGGGCTGCTATCCTATGGCTATCATTTAGTGGAAAAGGTAGGGATAGGCTCCTTACTGTGAAAGAAAATGAAGCTAATGATTACAAAGTTCTTAAGAATGCACTCCTGGATGGTTATGGCTTAACCACTGAACAATACAGGATAAAGTTCAGAGACCAAAAAGGAGTCTTCACAAGACTGGGTTGATTTCATTGACCATTCAGTGAAGGCCTTGGAGGGGTGGTTACATGGCAGTAAAGTTACTGATTATGACAGCCTGTATAACTTAATCCTGAGAGAGCATATTCTTAATAATTGTGTGTCTGATTTGTTGCACCAGTACTTGGTGGACTCTGATCTGACCTCTCCCCAAGAATTGGGAAAGAAGGCAGACAAATGGGTCAGAACAAGGGTGAACAGAAAAGTTCATACAGGGGGTGACAAAGAGAACAATAAGAAGAAAGATGGTGAAAAATCTCAAGATAAGCATTGGGACAAGGGTAAAACCAAAGGTCCCACTTCAAATCTTAAACACTCTTCAGGGTGTGGGGATAAAACAAATTCTTCCCCTTCTTCTCAACCTACACAATTTAAAAAGCCTTGGTGCTTTGTGTGTAAAAACAGAGGCCATAGGCCAGGGGATAAGTCCTGTCCAGGTAAACCCCCTGAGCCTACCACCACTAATACATCAAGCTCTAGTGCCCCTAGCAGTAGTGGTACTAGTGGTGGGACTGCTGGCAACAGTCAAGTTAAGGGTGTAGTTGGGTTCACTTATGGGTCCATAGTAGAAACTGGGGTAGTCAGTCCCAAGACAGTTTCTGTCACACCTAGTGGCATTGGCCTTGCCACACTGGCTGCTTGTCCCCTTACAATGGATAAGTACAGGCAGACAGTTTCAATAAATGGTGTGGAGGCCTTGGCCTACAGGGACACAGGTGCCAGTATCACTTTGGTGACTGAAAACCTAGTGCACCCTGATCAACACATCATTGGACAACAGTATAAGATTATTGATGTCCATAACTCCACTAAGTTTCTTCCCTTAGCTATAATCCAGTTTAGTTGGGGTGGAGTTACTGGCCCTAAGCAGGTGGTGGTATCACCTAGCTTACCTGTAGACTGTCTCTTAGGTAGTGACCTAGAGGCCTCAGGTTGGGCTGATGTAGAGTTTTATGCCCATGCAGCCATGCTGGGCATCCCTGAGGAATTGTTCCCTCTCATTTCTACTGAGATGAAAAAGCAAAGGAGAGAAGGCCTGAAAACTCAGGATCCCTCTCCATCAACAGGTAAAAAGGGTATCACAGTATCCCCTAACCACCCTACCATTCAGGATACCATTCCTGTGGTGGGAGAAACCTCTCCTGGGGTGGCACCTGTTCCAAGGGAATCATCAGCTGGCAAAGCTGGACTCCCTGAGGTAGAAGTACCTCTCTGTGGGATAACTAACATTGGTGACAAAAAGAGCACCATTTTAGTTAACATGGAGCATCCCTCCAACCCTCCCAGAGAAACTTTAGTGCAGAAACCCTGCACTCACAACACTTAGGACAGCATCCCTGCCCTAGTGTGGAGCTCATAGGACAGCATCCCTGCCCTGCTCCAACCCAAGAGAAACAGCATCCCTGTTCTCTCTTCCAGCCATATGGACAAAGTTTTTGCCCAGCTATGGCTTTTCTGAGACAGCATCCCTGTCTGGCATTTCCATCACTACAAATAGGTGCAGTGGACAATTCCCACTGCTCTAAACTAAAACTTACTGATAGAAACTCTGAAAATACATCTTCACATTGTTGCTTAGCTAAAAAACTTCAAACAGGGTGGTTTACATCCCCACAGGGAAGTAACCATATAGTGGATGATAAAGGGAGTAACCAGTCTATTGCAGAGCTACTCTCTACTTATCACCACTTAGACAATAAAGTCTCAACTGGCCAAGGTTAGCCTTATTATCCTTCGTTTGGGGGGGGGGGGGGGGTTGTGTGAGAAAGTAGCCTCTTTCTAGCCTTGTTACCCCCACTTTTGGCCTGTTTGTGAGTGTATGTCAGGGTGTTTTCACTGTCTCACTGGGATCCTGCTAGCCACGGCCCAGTGCTCATAGTGACAACCCTATGTTTTCAGTAGGTTTGTTATGTGTCACTGGGACCCTGCTAGTCAGGACCCCAGTGCTCATAAGTTTGTGGCCTATATGTATGTGTTCCCTGTGTGGTGCCTAACTGTCTCACTGAGGCTCTGCTAACCAGTGGTTATGCTCTCTCATTTCTTTCAAATTGTCACTAACAGGCTAGTGACCAATTTTACCAATTTACATTGGCTTACTGGAACACCCTTATAATTCCCTAGTATATGGTACTGAGGTACCCAGGGTATTGGGGTTCCAGGAGATCCCTATGGGCTGCAGCATTTCTTTTGCCACCCATAGGGAGCTCTGACAATTCTTACACAGGCCTGCCACTGCAGCCTGAGTGAAATAACGTCCACGTTATTTCACAGCCATTTTACACTGCACTTAAGTAACTTATAAGTCACCTATATGTCTAACCTTTACCTGGTAAAGGTTAGGTGCAAAGTTACTTAGTGTGAGGGCACCCTGGCACTAGCCAAGGTGCCCCCACATTGTTCAGGGCCAATTCCCCGGACTTTGTGAGTGCGGGGACACCATTACACGCGTGCACTACATATAGGTCACTACCTATATGTAGCTTCACAATGGTAACTCCGAATATGGCCATGTAACATGTCTATGATCATGGAATTGCCCCCTCTATGCCATCCTGGCATAGTTGGCACAATCCCATGATCCCAGTGGTCTGTAGCACAGACCCTGGTACTGCCAAACTGCCTTTCCTGGGGTTTCACTGCAGCTGCTGCTGCTGCCAACCCCTCAGACAGGCATCTGCCCTCCTGGGGTCCAGTCAGGCCTGGCCCAGGATGGCAGAACAAAGAACTTCCTCTGAGAGAGGGTGTTACACCCTCTCCCTTTGGAAAATGGTGTGAAGGCAGGGGAGGAGTAGCCTCCCCCAGCCTCTGGAAATGCTTTCTTGGGCACAGATGTACCCAATTCTGCATAAGCCAGTCTACACCGGTTCAGGGGACCCCTTAGCCCTGCTCTGGCGTGAAACTGGACAAAGGAAAGGGGAGTGACCACTCCCCTGACCTGCACCTCCCCTGGGAGGTGTCCAGAGCTCCTCCAGTGTGCTCCAGACCTCTGCCCTCTTGGAAACAGAGGTGCTGCTGGCACACTGGACTGCTCTGAGTGGCCAGTGCCACCAGGTGACGTCAGAGACTCCTTCTGATAGGCTCCTTCAGGTGTTGCTAGCCTATCCTCTCTCCTAGGTAGCCAAACCCCCTTTTCTGGCTATTTAGGGTCTCTGTCTCTGGGGAAACTTTAGATAACGAATGCAAGAGCTCATCCGAGTTCCTCTGCATCTCTCTCTTCACCTTCTGCCAAGGAATCGACTGCTGACCGCGCTGGAAGCCTGCAAAACTGCAACATAGTAGCTAAGACGACTACTGCAACTCTGTAACGCTGATCCTGCCGCCTTCTCGACTGTTTTCCTGGTGGTGCATGCTGTGGGGGTAGTCTGCCTCCTCTCTGCACTAGAAGCTCCGAAGAAATCTCCCGTGGGTCGACTGAATCTTCCCCCTGCAACCGCAGGCACCAAAAAGCTGCATTACCGGTCCCTTGGGTCTCCTCTCAGCACGACGAGCGAGGTCCCTCGAATCCAGCAACTCTGTCCAAGTGACTCCCACAGTCCAGTGACTCTTCAGTCCAAGTTTGGTGGAGGTAAGTCCTTGCCTCCCCATGCCAGACTGCATTGCTGGGAACCGCGACTTTTGCAGCTACTCCGGCCTCCGTGCACTTCCGGCGGAAATCCTTTGTGCACAGTCCAGCCTGGGTCCACGGCACTCTAACCTGCATTGCACGACCTCCTAAGTTGTTCTCCGGCGACGTGGGACTTCTTTGTGCGACTTCGGGTGAGCACCGTTTCACGCATCCTCGTAGTGCCTGTTTCTGGCACTTCTCCGGGTGCTACCTGCTGCTGAGAGGGCTCCTTGTCTTGTTCGACGTCCCCTCTCTCTCCTGACGCAATTTGCGACATCCTGGTCCTTCCTGAGCCACAGCAGCATCCAAAAACGCTTACCGCACGATTTGCAGCTAGCAAGGCTTGTTGGCGGTCTTTCGGCGGGAAAACACTTCTGCACGACTCTCCACGGCGAGAGGGATCCGTCCACCAAAGTGGAAGTCTCTAGCCCTTTTCGTTCCTGCAGAAACCTCAGCTTCTTCTGTCCAGTAGAAGCTTCTTTGCACCCGCAGCTGGCATTTCCTGGGCATCTGCCCATCTCCGACTTGCTTGTGACTTTTGGACTTGGTCCCCTTGTTCCACAGGTACCCTCGACTGGAAATCCATCGTTTTTGCATTGTTGGTTTGTGTCTTTCCTGCCTTATTCCCCTATCACGACTTCTTTGTCCTTTGGGGAACTTTAGTGCACTTTGCACTCACTTTTCAGGGTCTTGGGGTGGGCTATTTTTCTAACCCTCACTATTTTCTAATAGTCCCAGCGACCCTCTACAAGGTCACATAGGTTTGGGGTCCATTCGTGGTTCGCATTCCACTTTGGAGTATATGGTTTGTGTTGCCCCTATCCCTATGTGTCCCCATTGCATCCTATTGTAACTATACATTGTTTGCACTGTTTTCTAAGACTATAACTGCATATTTTGGTATTGTGTATATATATCTTGTGTATATTTTCTATCCTCTCACTGAGGGTACACTCTGAGATACTTTGGCATATTGTCATAAAAATAAAATACCTTTATTTTTAGTATAACTGTGTATTGTGTTTTCTTATGATATTGTGCATATGACACTAAGTGATACTGTAGGAGCTTCACTCGTCTCCTAGTTCAGCCTAAGCTGCTCTGCTAAGCTACCATTATCTATCAGCCTATGCTGCTAGACACCCTATACACTAATAAGGGATAACTGGGCCTGGTGCAAGGTGCACGTACCCCTTGGAACTCACTACAAGCCAGTCCAGCCTCCTACATTGGTTGTGCAGCGGTGGGATAAGTGCTTTGAGACTACTTACCACTCTTGTCATTGTACTTTTCATAAGAGAAAAATATACAAAACAAGTTCAGTGTATATACACATAACCAAAAAGTTTTGCATTTCCTCTTTTCACTCTTCTAAGTGCTGAAAAGTACTTCTAACTTTCTAAAAAGTTCTAAAAAGTTTTAAAAGTTTTTTTTCTCTGTCTTTCTAAAAGCTCTGACAAACTTTTTTCTCTTTTTCTATCACTTTAACTCTCTCTAAAAATGTCTGGCACAGGCCAAAATGTTGATCTGTCCAAACTTGCATATGATTACCTTAGCTGGAAAGGAGCAAGGAGTCTCTGCATAGAGAGAGGTTTGAGTGTAGGGAAGAATCCTTCCTTGGAATTGTTACTTAACATGCTAAGAGAACAAGATAAGGCTAAAAGTGCCCCATCTGTTGAAAAAGTAGCTAATGGTTCCCAATCTGATCCAGGGACTCCCCCAGGAAAAGATTCAGGAAAGAAACTTCCAAGCCTGCCCATTACTAGACAGTCTAGCATAGTTGGTACTGATGTTGAGTCACACCATACAGATAGTGTTGTCTCACATCATAGCAAGAGCATTCATTCTCATCACAGTAGAAATGATGTTTCTGTTAGCCAAGCTGTTAGGGTGCCCTCTGTAAGGGACAGTTCTCCTTCTGTCCATTCTCATCATACTTCTGTTTCAAGACATGTCCCTCCCACCCACCCTATGACAGATTGTTAGAAAGGGAGCTCAATAGATTGAGAGTGGAACAAACCAGACTAAAGCTCAAGAAGCAACAGCTGGATTTGGATAGACAGACTTTAGAAGGAGAGAAGGAGAGACAGAAACTGGGTTTAGAAACCCATGGTGGCAGCAGCAGTATTCCCCATAGTCATCCTGCAAAAGAGCATGATTCCAGGAATCTGCACAAGATAGTTCCCCCTTATAAGGAGGGGGATGACATTAACAAGTGGTTTGCTGCACTTGAGAGGGCCTGTGCTGTACAGGATGTCCCTCAAAGGCAGTGGGCTGCTATCCTATGGCTATCATTTAGTGGAAAAGGTAGGGATAGGCTCCTTACTGTGAAAGAAAATGAAGCTAATGATTACAAAGTTCTTAAGAATGCACTCCTGGATGGTTATGGCTTAACCACTGAACAATACAGGATAAAGTTCAGAGAGACCAAAAAGGAGTCTTCACAAGACTGGGTTGATTTCATTGACCATTCAGTGAAGGCCTTGGAGGGGTGGTTACATGGCAGTAAAGTTACTGATTATGACAGCCTGTATAACTTAATCCTGAGAGAGCATATTCTTAATAATTGTGTGTCTGATTTGTTGCACCAGTACTTGGTGGACTCTGATCTGACCTCTCCCCAAGAATTGGGAAAGAAGGCAGACAAATGGGTCAGAACAAGGGTGAACAGAAAAGTTCATACAGGGGGTGACAAAGAGAACAATAAGAAGAAAGATGGTGAAAAATCTCAAGATAAGCATGGGGACAAGGGTAAAACCAAAGGTCCCACTTCAAATCTTAAACACTCTTCAGGGGGTGGGGATAAAACAAATTCTTCACCTTCTTCTCAACCTACACAATTTAAAAAGCCTTGGTGCTTTGTGTGTAAAAACAGAGGCCATAGGCCAGGGGATAAGTCCTGTCCAAGTAAACCCCCTGAGCCTACCACCACTAATACATCAAGCTCTAGTGCCCCTAGCAGTAGTGGTACTAGTGGTGGGACTGCTGGCAACAGTCAAGTTAAGGGTGTAGTTGGGTTCACTTATGGGTCCATAGTAGAAACTGGGGTAGTCAGTCCCAAGACAGTTTCTGTCACACCTAGTGGCATTGGCCTTGCCACACTGGCTGCTTGTCCCCTTACAATGGATAAATACAAGCAGACAGTTTCAATAAATGGTGTGGAGGCCTTGGCCTACAGGGACACAGGTGCCAGTATCACTTTGGTGACTGAAAACCTAGTGCACCCTGATCAACACATCATTGGACAACAGTATAAGATTATTGATGTCCATAACTCCACTAAGTTTCTTCCCTTAGCTATAATCCAGTTTAGTTGGAGTGGAGTTACTGGCCCTAAGCAGGTGGTGGTATCACCTAGCTTACCTGTAGACTGTCTCTTAGGTAGTGACCTAGAGGCCTCAGGTTGGGCTGATGTAGAGTTTTATGCCCATGCAGCCATGCTGGGCATCCCTGAGGAATTGTTCCCTCTCATTTCTACTGAGATGAAAAAGCAAAGGAGAGAAGGCCTGAAAACTCAGGATCCCTCTCCATCAACAAGTAAAAAGGGTATCACAGTATCCCCTAACCACCTTACCATTCAGGATACCATTCCTGTGGTGGGAGAAACCTCTCCTGGGGTGGCACCTGTTCCAAGGGAATCATCAGCTGGCAAAGCTGGACTCCCTGAGGTAGAAGTACCTCTCTGTGGGATAAGTAACATTGGTGACAAAAAGAGCACCATTTTAGTTAACATGGAGCATCCCTCCAACCCTCCCAGAGAAACTTTAGTGCAGAAACCCTGCACTCACAACACTTAGGACAGCATCCCTGCCCTAGTGTGGAGCTCATAGGACAGCATCCCTGCCCTGCTCCAACCCAAGAGAAACAGCATCCCTGTTCTCTCTTCCAGCCATATGGACAAAGTTTTTGCCCAGCTATGGCTTTTCTGAGACAGCATCCCTGTCTGGCATTTCCATCACTACAAATAGGTGCAGTGGACAATTCCCACTGCTCTAAACTAAAACTTACTGATAGAAACTCTGAAAATACATCTTCACATTGTTGCTTAGCTAAAAAACTTCAAACAGGGTGGTTTACATCCCCACAGGGAAGTAACCATATAGTGGATGATAAAGGGAGTAACCAGTCTATTGCAGAGCTACTCTCTACTTATCACCACTTAGACAATAAAGTCTCAACTGGCCAAGGTTAGCCTTATTATCCTTCGTTTGGGGGAGGGGGATTGTGTGAGAAAGTAGCCTCTTTCTAGCCTTGTTACCCCCACTTTTGGCCTGTTTGTGAGTGTATGTCAGGGTGTTTTCACTGTCTCACTGGGATCCTGCTAGCCACGGCCCAGTGCTCATAGTGACAACCCTATGTTTTCAGTAGGTTTGTTATGTGTCACTGGGACCCTGCTAGTCAGGACCCCAGTGCTCATAAGTTTGTGGCCTATATGTATGTGTTCCCTGTGTGGTGCCTAACTGTCTCACTGAGGCTCTGCTAACCAGTGGTTATGCTCTCTCATTTCTTTCAAATTGTCACTAACAGGCTAGTGACCAATTTTACCAATTTACATTGGCTTACTGGAACACCCTTATAATTCCCTAGTATATGGTACTGAGGTACCCAGGGTATTGGGGTTCCAGGAGATCCCTTTGGGCTGCAGCATTTCTTTTGCCACCCATAGGGAGCTCTGACAATTCTTACACAGGCCTGCCACTGCAGCCTGAGTGAAATAACGTCCACGTTATTTCACAGCCATTTTACACTGCACTTAAGTAACTTATAAGTCACCTATATGTCTAACCTTTACCTGGTAAAGGTTAGGTGCAAAGTTACTTAGTGTGAGGGCACCCTGGCACTAGCCAAGGTGCCCCCACATTGTTCAGGGCCAATTCCCCGGACTTTGTGAGTGCGGGGACACCATTACACGCGTGCACTACATATAGGTCACTACCTATATGTAGCTTCACAATGGTAACTCCGAATATGGCCATGTAACATGTCTATGATCATGGAATTGCCCCCTCTATGCCATCCTGGCATAGTTGGCACAATCCCATGATCCCAGTGGTCTGCCGGGTGCTACCTGCTGCTGAGAGGGCTCCTTGTCTTGTTCGACGTCCCCTCTCTCTCCTGACGCAATTTGCGACATCCTGGTCCTTCCTGAGCCACAGCAGCATCCAAAAACGCTTACCGCACGATTTGCAGCTAGCAAGGCTTGTTGGCGGTCTTTCGGCGGGAAAACACTTCTGCACGACTCTCCACGGCGAGAGGGATCCGTCCACCAAAGGGGAAGTCTCTAGCCCTTTTCGTTCCTGCAGAAACCTCAGCTTCTTCTGTCCAGTAGAAGCTTCTTTGCACCCGCAGCTGGCATTTCCTGGGCATCTGCCCATCTCCGACTTGCTTGTGACTTTTGGACTTGGTCCCCTTGTTCCACAGGTACCCTCGACTGGAAATCCATAGTTTTTGCATTGTTGGTTTGTGTCTTTCCTGCCTTATTCCCCTATCACGACTTCTTTGTCCTTTGGGGAACTTTAGTGCACTTTGCACTCACTTTTCAGGGTCTTGGGGTGGGCTATTTTTCTAACCCTCACTATTTTCTAATAGTCCCAGCGACCCTCTACAAGGTCACATAGGTTTGGGGTCCATTCGTGGTTCGCATTCCACTTTTGGAGTATATGGTTTGTGTTACCCCTATCCCTATGTGTCCCCATTGCATCCTATTGTAACTATACATTGTTTGCACTGTTTTCTAAGACTATAACTGCATATTTTGGTATTGTGTATATATATCTTGTGTATATTTTCTATCCTCTCACTGAGGGTACACTCTGAGATACTTTGGCATATTGTCATAAAAATAAAGTACCTTTATTTTTAGTATAACTGTGTATTGTGTTTTCTTATGATATTGTGCATATGACACTAAGTGGTACTGTAGGAGCTTCACTCGTCTCCTAGTTCAGCCTAAGCTGCTCTGCTAAGCTACCATTATCTATCAGCCTATGCTGCTAGACACCCTATACACTAATAAGGGATAACTGGGCCTGGTGCAAGGTGCACGTACCCCTTGGTACTCACTACAAGCCAGTCCAGCCTCCTACATTGGTTGTGCAGCGGTGGGATAAGTGCTTTGAGACTACTTACCACTCTTGTCATTGTACTTTTCATAAGAGAAAAATATACAAAACAAGTTCAGTGTATATACACATAACCAAAAAGTTTTGCATTTCCTCTTTTCACTCTTTTCTAAGTGCTGAAAAGTACTTCTAACTTTCTAAAAAGTTCTAAAAAGTTTAAAAAGTTTTTTTTCTCTGTCTTTCTAAAAGCTCTGACAAACTTTTTTCTCTTTTTCTATCACTTTAACTCTCTCTAAAAATGTCTGGCACAGGCCAAAATGTTGATCTGTCCAAACTTGCATATGATTACCTTAGCTGGAAAGGAGCAAGGAGTCTCTGCATAGAGAGAGGTTTGAGTGTAGGGAAGAATCCTTCCTTGGAATTGTTACTTAACATGCTAAGAGAACAAGATAAGGCTAAAAGTGCCCCATCTGTTGAAAAAGTAGCTAATGGTTCCCAATCTGATCCAGGGACTCCCCCAGGAAAAGATTCAGGAAAGAAACTTCCAAGCCTGCCCATTACTAGACAGTCTAGCATAGTTGGTACTGATGTTGAGTCACACCATACAGATAGTGTTGTCTCACATCATAGCAAGAGCATTCATTCTCATCACAGTAGAAATGATGTTTCTGTTAGCCAAGCTGTTAGGGTGCCCTCTGTAAGGGACAGTTCTCCTTCTGTCCATTCTCATCATACTTCTGTTTCAAGACATGTCCCTCCCACCCACCCTATGACAGATTGTTAGAAAGGGAGCTCAATAGATTGAGAGTGGAACAAACCAGACTAAAGCTCAAGAAGCAACAGCTGGATTTGGATAGACAGACTTTAGAAGGAGAGAAGGAGAGACAGAAACTGGGTTTAGAAACCCATGGTGGCAGCAGCAGTATTCCCCATAGTCATCCTGCAAAAGAGCATGATTCCAGGAATCTGCACAAGATAGTTCCCCCTTATAAGGAGGGGGATGACATTAACAAGTGGTTTGCTGCACTTGAGAGGGCCTGTGCTGTACAGGATGTCCCTCAAAGGCAGTGGGCTGCTATCCTATGGCTATCATTTAGTGGAAAAGGTAGGGATAGGCTCCTTACTGTGAAAGAAAATGAAGCTAATGATTACAAAGTTCTTAAGAATGCACTCCTGGATGGTTATGGCTTAACCACTGAACAATACAGGATAAAGTTCAGAGAGACCAAAAAGGAGTCTTCACAAGACTGGGTTGATTTCATTGACCATTCAGTGAAGGCCTTGGAGGGGTGGTTACATGGCAGTAAAGTTACTGATTATGACAGCCTGTATAACTTAATCCTGAGAGAGCATATTCTTAATAATTGTGTGTCTGATTTGTTGCACCAGTACTTGGTGGACTCTGATCTGACCTCTCCCCAAGAATTGGGAAAGAAGGCAGACAAATGGGTCAGAACAAGGGTGAACAGAAAAGTTCATACAGGGGGTGACAAAGAGAACAATAAGAAGAAAGATGGTGAAAAATCTCAAGATAAGCATGGGGACAAGGGTAAAACCAAAGGTCCCACTTCAAATCTTAAACACTCTTCAGGGGGTGGGGATAAAACAAATTCTTCACCTTCTTCTCAACCTACACAATTTAAAAAGCCTTGGTGCTTTGTGTGTAAAAACAGAGGCCATAGGCCAGGGGATAAGTCCTGTCCAAGTAAACCCCCTGAGCCTACCACCACTAATACATCAAGCTCTAGTGCCCCTAGCAGTAGTGGTACTAGTGGTGGGACTGCTGGCAACAGTCAAGTTAAGGGTGTAGTTGGGTTCACTTATGGGTCCATAGTAGAAACTGGGGTAGTCAGTCCCAAGACAGTTTCTGTCACACCTAGTGGCATTGGCCTTGCCACACTGGCTGCTTGTCCCCTTACAATGGATAAGTACAAGCAGACAGTTTCAATAAATGGTGTGGAGACCTTGGCCTACAGGGACACAGGTGCCAGTATCACTTTGGTGACTGAAAACCTAGTGCACCCTGATCAACACATCATTGGACAACAGTATAAGATTATTGATGTCCATAACTCCACTAAGTTTCTTCCCTTAGCTATAATCCAGTTTAGTTGGAGTGGAGTTACTGGCCCTAAGCAGGTGGTGGTATCACCTAGCTTACCTGTAGACTGTCTCTTAGGTAGTGACCTAGAGGCCTCAGGTTGGGCTGATGTAGAGTTTTATGCCCATGCAGCCATGCTGGGCATCCCTGAGGAATTGTTCCCTCTCATTTCTACTGAAATGAAAAAGCAAAGGAGAGAAGGCCTGAAAACTCAGGATCCCTCTCCATCAACAGGTAAAAAGGGTATCACAGTATCCCCTAACCACCCTATCATTCAGGATACCATTCCTGTGGTGGGAGAAACCTCTCCTGGGGTGGCACCTGTTCCAAGGGAATCATCAGCTGGCAAAGCTGGACTCCCTGAGGTAGAAGTACCTCTCTGTGGGATAACTAACATTGGTGACAAAAAGAGCACCATTTTAGTTAACATGGAGCATCCCTGCAACCCTCCCAGAGAAACTTTAGTGCAGAAACCCTGCACTGCCTCACAACACTTAGGACAGCATCCCTGCCCTAGTGTGGAGCTCATAGGACAGCATCCCTGCCCTGCTCCAACTCAATAGAAACAGCATCCCTGTTCTCTCTTCCAGCCATATGGACAAAGTTTTAGCCCAGCCATGGCTTTTCTGAGACAGCATCCCTGTCTGGCATTTCCATCACTACAAATAGGTTCAGTGGACAATTCCCACTGCTCTAAACTAAAACTTACTGATAGAAACTCTGAAAATACATCTTCACATTGTTGCTTAGCTAAAAAACTTCAAACAGGGTGGTTTACATCCCCACAGGGAAGTAACCATATAGTGGATGATAAAGGGAGTAACCAGTCTATTGCAGAGCTACTCTCTACTTATCACCACTTAGACAATAAAGTCTCAACTGGCCAAGGTTAGCCTTATTGTCCTTCGTTTGGGGGGGGGGGGGTGGTGTGAGAAAGTAGCCTCTTTCTAGCCTTGTTACCCCCACTTTTGGCCTGTTTGTGAGTGTATGTCAGGGTGTTTTCACTGTCTCACTGGGATCCTGCTAGCCAGGGCCCAGTGCTCATAGTGAAAACCCTATGTTTTCAGTATGTTTGTTATGTGTCACTGGGACCCTGCTAGTCAGGACCCCAGTGCTCATAAGTTTGTGGCCTATACGTATGTGTTCCCTGTGTAGTGCTTAACTGTCTCACTGAGGCTCTGCTAATCAGAACCTCAGTGGTTATGCTCTCTCATTTCTTCCCAAATTGTCACTAACAGGCTAGTGACCATTTTTACCAATTTACATTGGCTTACTGGAACACCCTTATAATTCCCTAGTATATGGTACTGAGGTACCCAGGGTATTGGGGTTCCAGGAGATCCCTATGGGCTGCAGCATTTCTTTTGCCACCCATAGGGAGCTCTGACAATTCTTACACAGGCCTGCCACTGCAGCCTGAGTGAAATAACGTCCACGTTATTCCACAGCCATTTTACACTGCACTTAAGTAACTTATAAGTCACCTATATGTCTAACCTTTACCTCGTAAAGGTTAGGTGCAAAGTTACTTAGTGTGAGGGCACCCTGGCACTAGCCAAGGTGCCCCCACATTGTTCAGAGCCAATTCCCTGAACTTTGTGAGTGCGGGGACACCATTACACGCGTGCACTACATATAGGTCACTACCTATATGTAGCTTCACAATGGTAACTCCGAATATGGCCATGTAACATGTCTATGATCAGGAATTGCCCCCTCTATGCCATCCTGGCATAGTTGGCACAATCCCATGATCCCAGTGGTCTGTAGCACAGACCCTGGTACTGCCAAACTGCCCTTCCTGGGGTTTCACTGCAGCTGCTGCTGCTGCCAACCCCTCAGACAGGCATCTGCCCTCCTGGGGTCCAGCCAGGCCTGGCCCAGGATGGCAGAACAAAGAACTTCCTCTGAGAGAGGGTGTGACACCCTCTCCCTTTGGAAAATGGTGTGAAGGCAGGGGAGGAGTAGCCTCCCCCAGCCTCTGGAAATGCTTTGTTGGGCACAGAGGTGCCCAATTCTGCATAAGCCAGTCTACACCGGTTCAGGGGACCCCTTAGCCCTGCTCTGGCGCAAAACTGGACAAAGGAAAGGGGAGTGACCACTCCCCTGACCTGCACCTCCCCTGGGAGGTGTCCAGAGCTCCTCCAGTGTGCTCCAGACCTCTGCCATCTTGGAAACAGAGGTGCTGCTGGCACACTGGACTGCTCTGAGTGGCCAGTGCCACCAGGTGACGTCAGAGACTCCTTCTGATAGGCTCCTTCAGGTGTTAGTAGCCTATCCTCTCTCCTAGGTAGCCAAACCCTCTTTTCTGGCTATTTAGGGTCTCTGTCTCTGGGGAAACTTTAGATAACGAATGCATGAGCTCAGCCGAGTTCCTCTGCATCTCTCTCTTCACCTTCTGATAAGGAATCGACTGCTGACCGCGCTGGAAGCCTGCAAACCTGCAACATAGTAGCAAAGACGACTACTGCAACTCTGTAACGCTGATCCTGCCGCCTTCTCGAATGTTTTCCTGCTTGTGCATGCTGTGGGGGTAGTCTGCCTCCTCTCTGCACTAGAAGCTCTGAAGAAATCAACCGTGGGTCAACGGAATCTTCCCCCTGCAACCGCAGGCACCAAAAAGCTGCATTACCGGTCCCTTGGGTCTCCTCTCAGCACGACGAGCGAGGTCCCTCGAATCCAGCAACTCTGTCCAAGTGACTCCCACAGTCCAGTGACTCTTCAGTCCAAGTTTGGTGGAGGTAAGTCCTTGCCTCCCCACGCCAGACTGCATTGCTGGGAACCGCGACTTTTGCAGCTACTCCGGCCTCCGTGCACTTCCGGCGGAAATCCTTTGTGCACAGTCCAGCCTGGGTCCACGGCACTCTAACCTGCATTGCACGACCTCCTAAGTTGTTCTCCGGTGACGTGGGACTTCTTTGTGCGACTTCGGGTGAGCACCGTTTCACGCATCCTCGTAGTGCCTGTTTCTGGCACTTCTCCGGGTGCTACCTGCTGCTGAGAGGGCTCCTTGTCTTGTTCGACGTCCCCTCTCTCTCCTGACGCAATTTGCGACATCCTGGTCCTTCCTGGGCCACAGCAGCATCCAAAAACGCTTACCGCACGATTTGCAGCTAGCAAGGCTTGATGGTGGTCTTTCGGCGGGAAAACACTTCTGCACGACTCTCCACGGCGAGAGGGATCCGTCCACCAAAGGGGAAGTCTCTAGCCCTTTTCGTTCCTGCAGAAACCTCAGCTTCTTCTGTCCAGTAGAAGCTTCTTTGCACCCGCAGCTGGCATTTCCTGGGCATCTGCCCATCTCCGACTTGCTTGTGACTTTTGGACTTGGTCCCCTTGTTCCACAGGTACCCTCCACTGGAAATCCATTGTTGTTGCATTGTTGGTTTGTGTCTTTCCTGCCTTATTCCCCTATCACGACTTCTTTGTCCTTTGGGGAACTTTAGTGCACTTTGCACTCACTTTTCAGGGTCTTGGGGTGGGCTATTTTTCTAACCCTCACTATTTTCTAATAGTCCCAGCGACCCTCTACAAGGTCACATAGGTTTGGGGTCCATTCGTGGTACGCATTCCACTTTTGGAGTATATGGTTTGTGTTGCCCCTATCCCTATGTGTCCCCATTGCATCCTATTGTAACTATACATTGTTTGCACTGTTTTCTAAGACTATAACTGCATATTTTGGTATTGTGTATATATATCTTTTGTATATTTCCTATCCTCTCACTGACGGTACACTCTGAGATACTTTGGCATATTGTCATAAAAATAAAGTACCTTTATTTTTAGTATAACTGTGTATTGTGTTTTCTTATGATATTGTGCATATGACACTAAGTGGTACTGTAGGAGCTTCACTCGTCTCCTAGTTCAGCCTAAGCTGCTTTGCTAAGCTACCATTATCTATCAGCCTATGCTGCTAGACACCCTATACACTAATAAGGGATAACTGGGCCTGGTGCAAGGTGCAAGTACCCCTTGGTACTCACTACAAGCCAATCCAGCCTCCTACACTGTGTGACAGCTTGCTGTCTTAAACCCTCTAGTGTGGGACTGGTCTGCTGTGCCACACTCAGCTCTTCCCTAGCAGGCCCCCCTGCACCCAAAAGCTCAGCAGTGTCTGCTGCCAGCTCACCTGGTGTAGGTTCCGCACAGGGAGAGGATTCCTCTTCCTCAAAAGGGGAAGCTTCTGCAGACGGAGGGATAGTGGGGAAGGATTTACTCTTACTACCTCTAGCTTTTGGGAGCACTTGGTCCCTTGTTCCAGGATCCAAGTTTCACTGTCCTTTTTGCTTTTTGGCCTGAGCCCTTGTCAAAGCAAAAATATACCCAGGAATGCCCACCATTGCTGCATGAGCCTCCAACTCCACTTCAGTCCAAGCTCATGTCTCCAAATCATTGCCTAGTAAGCAATCTACAGGTAATTCAGTGGCTAACCCAACTTTCTTTGGACCAGTGACACCCCCCCCCAGTTGAGATTCACAACAGCCATGGGGTGGCTAAGTGTGTTATTGTTGGCATCAGTCACTTGGTACTGCTGACCAAGTAGGTGTTGATCAGGGTGAACCAGTTTCTCTATCACCATAGTTACACTGGCTCCTGTGTCCCTGTAGGCCTCAACCTCAAAACCATTTATTAGGGGACGTTGCTTGTACTTACCTATATTTAAGGGGACAAGCAACCGAGGTGGCAAAGTCAATACCACCATCAGAGACTAAAACAGCCTCTGTGGTCTCCCTGACAAGACCAAGCCAAACTACACTACCAATGGTGAGCCCAGCTATATCCTTAGATTGGCTATTTGTAGTAGACTTCCCACCACCACTGCTATTACTAGGGGCACTAGAGGTTGCAGTTGGGGTTGTGATAGTGGGAGCTTTGGTGTTTTTCTTTGGACAAGTGAAATCACTTGCCCAATGGCCTTTGACTTTAAATAAATAACACCATGGCTTTTTCTGATTGTGGGAAGAGGATTTGGACCCACCACCCCCAGAGGATTTTGGTTGGCCTGATAAAGACTCTGAATGTTTTTTATCTTTGTCCCCACCCTTGTCAGAAGACTTACCATCCTTCTTCTTGCCATCCTTGTCACCCCCTGTATTAACTTTTCTGTTCACTCTTGTTCTGACCCATTTGTCTGCCTTCTTTCCCAATTCTTGGGGAGAGGTCAGATCTGAGTCTACCAGGTACTGGTGCAACAAATCAGACACACAATTGTTCAAAATATGCTCTCTCAGGATTGAATTATACAGGCTTTCATAGTCAGTCACCTTACTGCCATGTAACCAACCCTCCAAGGCCTTCACTGAACAGTCTACAAAGTCTGTCCAGTCTTGAGAAGACTCTTTTCTGGTGTCTCTGAACTTAATCCTATATTGTTCAGTGGTTAAGCCAAATCCATCCAAGAGTGCATCTTTCAAAACTTTGTAATTATTAGCATCACTTTCTCTGACAGTAAGGAGCCTATCCCTACCCTTACCAGTGAAAGATAGCCACAAGATAACAGCCACTTGTTAATGTCACCCCCCTCCTTGTAAGGGAGGACTATCTTATGCAGGTTTCTTGAATCTTGTTCCCTCACAGGATTGCTATCAAAAACACTACTGCTGCCACCATGGGGAACTAACCCCAACCTCTGCCTTTCCCTTTCAACATCCAGAGATTCCCTGTCTAAGGACAGCTGCTGCTGTTTTAGCTTTAGCCTCTTCTAACCTCAGCTTTCTGAGTTCCCTTTCCATAATGTTATCCTCATGGTGGGAGGCTTGGGAATTCTGTGACACAGAAGAAATGTGGGAATTTACGGAGTAAGACCTGTCCCTAACTGGCTGAACTCTAGTAACCTGGCCTTTAGGAGTGAAAGGTGCCCTACTAGTGTGTCCCCCCCTCGCACTACCAGTGTCACTAAATGGCCTGTTAGCTGGCAGGTCTTTGGAAGAACCCTCCATAACATCCTCAGGGGACTCCTCTGAGTCTTGCTGGGTACCCCCTCCTCTACCGCCTGATCCTGGGATGGGCCAGACTGGTTCTGGTCACTTTCTAGGAAAAGGCTAAGGAGAAGATCTTTTGTAGGATTCTTACCAATGCTTAAACCTCTTTCAATGCAGAGACCTCTCAATCTTTTAAAGTTTAAACTACCATAATCCCCCCCCCCCCCCTTTAACAACAACTCCTGAGCACTTGGCAAAGCCCCTTGAAAGCAAAACCCAGATTAAAACTATTAATGGTTGTATTCAAAATACAATGGACTTTATCTCAGATGGTGATGACCATCCTCCCTCACCAAAACCCAAGAGGAAACCCCAATTAGTGAGGAAGGACATATTATCCAATCAAGAGCCGATTGTGAATGTGAGACACGGCTCCTCGATAGCACAACCCAATGCATGTACCCAAAGTGCTCAAACTCGCCCTCAAAACGGAAAAGCTGATCACAAGAGTAAACCCCATTATGTGAAAGGGAAAACTAGTCCCGCAGAACCATTGACTGCTTTAGAAAAATTAATTAGCACACGTCTTGACCAAGTAATGGAACGCCTAACCCAACTGGAGGGAAAAATGGACTGTCTGCTCAAAACATTGAATTCACAATCAACAAACCCTTTAACCTCAACTATACGACAGCTCTGTCATACGGATTCCAATCCCAGGCCCCCTCTAACACACCAGACCCAACCACCCACTTCTCTGATCACCCAAAGACAAGCTGACCCTTGTGTCTCACCCGAAAGATCTGACAATGTCCAATTCCATGAAATGTCACCAAAAAGAGGGGAACACGTAACTATCCCTAAAGTCTATCAGGGTGTCCCGTTAACTGGGAGAGACATACTTGATCTCCCTCCTGCGGCAACCCCATATGTGGCAGTCCTTGCTAATGTTCCCACTCTATCTGGAGCACAGGGGGAATCATGGGCTGCTCTGAGGAACAAGGCCCTGAATTGGATTGCTACTCGCCTGAAACCTGGCTTGACAAATAAACCTTTTGAAGATATCAAGATGGTGAGAAGGGTGAAATGGGTGGGTAGAAACCAAAATATTTTCAAGGGCGACTGCGTAGTTCCCTCTTTTAAAACCTCTACGCTGTTCAAAGATATCTTAAGAAATTTAAGCCCACATCAGATTACCGACCATGGCGTTGCCTTGCTTCTTTGGGTTTTTTATATACGACCATTAAAGGCCACAATGGACCTGGCCCCCGTTTTGAGGACCACAGTACCAGTCGCAATTTATGATTTCCACTGTGAATAGATTCTGGGGGCTTAACATAGAAGATACTGATTGACTATCAACTGACTATCAACTGGCAAGGCATCCTGCTGGCTTAAGCACCATAAAGAAGCATTGGACTTTGATCATCTGGGCACAGTTAACTCTGCAGGAGCTATTGTAGAAGAACGATTGGATATGGAATCTTCCTTTAGACAACCTCTTAATGATGAATTGTTTCCAACAGCCCTGCCAATAAAAACCTCCATCTGTGCCCCGACCTCTCTTGTATGCACAGAAAGCAATATTATCCTAGGTAAAACTCAGATAACTGATAAGTCCCTTGTGGGTCAGCCAAAAATAACGCGTAAAGACAATCTTTCATTTTTATTTTGGAACGTGGCTGGCCTCCGATCTAAGATGGAAAATGAGGACTGGCTAGAATATATCCAGTGCTTCCCCTGGGTCTGCCTCCAAGAGACCTGGTCTGTGAACCCGATTCACATAAATGGATATAGGACATTACATACTCCTTCTGCACATAGCAGGGCTAAGGGTGGTTTGTGTACCTTTATATCCAATAAGTGCGATATAATTAAGGACATTGTTTTAATATCTAATACATTTTACCAAATGATTACTTGTCATCTAAAAAATATTGCACAACTGGAGGTCATTAATTTTTACAATAATGTACCTTCACAAGATCTCCGATTTGTACTTAACCTCCTCCAGGATGACATAGACCGAGCATGTGACTCCTCAGATAAACAGTCTTATATTGTGTGGGGAGGGGATTTTAACATATACTTGTGTCCTAGTTCAACTAAGGGCTACTGCCCTTATGCCCCTGATGGTGAGGATAATGCACTACATTTCATACATAACAACTCAGGTAACATGTTGAATAAAGCTCTATTTAGTCTTGACCTCACTCTGTGTAACTGTCTGATCCAGGGCAGACCACAACTGAAACCCACTTTTAATGGTAGGCAAGCTAATACGATAATTGATTTTATATTACTTTCCAATAACCTCCTCCCTTACGTACTTGAATATGACATCCAAGACACCATATACAGCGACCATAACCCTTAAACTGTAGGCCTCACATTTCCCCAACATCTTCTTATACACAGGGAAATAGAGGAGATAGTAGAAAATATTGATCTGGGAGCAAGAAATGGCTATGCCATCCGATGGTCAGACATTGAACCTACTGGGTTTATGAAACAACTAGTGACCAACCATGCTAATGAATTTAATATCTGCCTTGCAGATAACACGAGCCCACGAGACTGCATCAAGGCCTTTATGGTCATTACGGCTGGTGTAAAACAGTTTCTCAAGGCAAGTGGTAGCAAATTGAAACCGAAGAACAAAGGCTGGTTCAATGCTGAATGTACACAAGCCCGTAAGAACCTAAAAAGCTACTTACACTTACAAAACTTGGATAAACACCAATTAAGTCTAAAGAGGAAGGAGTATAAAAATGCAATAAAGAAAAGAAAATAGAATTAAAAAAATGAGGCATGGCAATCCCTCCTCGATGCAAGTCTCCGGAATGATAATGTTAAATTCTGGAATATTGTGAACTCGCCGCTCCTATGCGATGAAGAAATACCAAAATCAAAATCGCCATCACTGAAGACGAGTGGGTTGCTTTCTTTTCTGCCATATACTCCTCAGAAAATTTGGCACCGGAAATTAATCTCCCCAAATTAGACTCTCATGAACCCATCTCACCATTTACTCTAAACGAGGTTACTGACGCTATCAATGCAAGTAAAAGCGGAAAAGCCCCAGGTCCAGATGGAGTTCCAGCTGACTTCTACAAATCTATCGTCCCTCTTTGGGGGCCATTATTGACGCAGGTGCTACGCGCCTGCTGTTCAACTACCTTCATCTCGACCTGGTCTGAATTCATAATTATTCCAATACATAAAAAGGGAGATCGCCATAATCCCGCATGTTATCGTCCCATCTCATTGCTCGACACACTTGCAAAGATTGCGGGACGTATTATTTTAAATAGACTACAAGATTGGATAGAGGAAAATCACATCCTCTCTGAGCTACAATACGGGTTTAGGGCCGGAATAGGGACAACGGAACAGACCCTTAACCTAGAGATTATACTTGGCAAATATACAAGGGCCAAGCCTGGAGCACTATACCTTGCATTCGTTGATTTAACCTCTGCATTCAAAATTGTGGCCCATTCTGTTGGACATGGGGGTCGATACTACCATAGTCCACTTCATTAGGGATTTGTACGCTGGTGCAAACGCCAAGGTTCGCTATGGGCGTCAAGGTGAATGCACTTCATCTTTTCCCATTGAACGAGGGGTGCGTCAAGGTTGTGTGCTAGCTCCCCTATTGTTCACCTTGTATATCAATAGTCTAGAGGGGACTCTTTCCAATGCCTGTGGTGATCTCCCACAAGTCGGCTCCCGGAAGATTCCGGCCCTCTTGTATGCGGATGACGCCGTTTTGATGGCCCGCACTCCAGTCGCTTTGCAAAAACTAGTAACAACCTTTGATAACTGCATGGATGCTTTGGGCCTTAAAATTAACCACACTAAAACCTTTTCCATGACATATTCCAGATGCCGCACAAAGAACTGCCACATAGACTTAAAAGGTGTGAAGCTAGTTGACACAGGCATATTTTCGTATTTAGGCATTGTGTTTGATGACAGAGGCACATGGGTACAAGCTATAAAAGCGAGGAATTTGTTATTCACAAAAAACGTCATGGCAATAAAAAAAAAATCTAAAAGGGAGGGGAGAGCAACTCCTAAAGATATGATGACTCTTTACAATGCGAAATGTGTTTCAGTAGCACTGTATGGGGCTGGACTCTGGGGACACCAAGACTGCACTACCCTACAGCTGACTGAAAACGCTCTCCTGAAAACAGTCCTAAGTGTCCTGCAATCAACGTCAATAGTAGTATGCCATTCAGAAATGGGAGTAACACACCTCACAGATCTCATTCGTGTCCAATCAATTCTACTCTGGCATAAGGTATGGACTTCGGATCCTGCAAGGCTGAACAGGGCTATCATAGCAGATGCGCTAGCACTTACCTAACCCCATGGCTAAACTATATAAAGCACTTTCTTATTAAATTAGGCCACCCAAGCTGTTTTTCATTCCAGATGAATTGAAAACAATTTCCAGGAAAGACCTGAAAAATATCTGTCTTAGCCATCTGGTCGAGCTGAGATGGGATGTGGAGGCAAAGAAACATAGTGTCAGGAGAAACCACATGATACAGCAAACGAATGGTATGGAACCATACTTATGTAAAGTCACAAACCCAAGACATCGGTTTGTCCTTACGCGCTTGAGCCTAGAGTCTTTCCATCGCCTCGTTAGTTTTCCCCTGATTAATGATTGGTCCTTACAGCTGCAAAAATGCCCCTGCGATAATGTCTCTGATCAAAATACAATGCACACACTTTTTTTCTGTAAATTGTATTTATCTCCTAGGAAAATGTTTGTGATACCACTTTTAAAACTAATGCATTAAACAATGTCGCCCAGCTTTTTTGTATCTTTTATCCCTTCCCTCTATTATGGTTTGCAATGGACTAGCCTTGTTCCTCTGCTCAGTGATTAAGGTCAGACAACACCTTGAGGCAAATGGGAGAGATCTATAAGTGCCACACTTTGAGAATATTTTATTTGTTTTAATTAAATTATTCATTAACCTTTAGCATTTCTCTTAAATTTTTAGCTGTTGCATTTATATTCATATTTATGTGTATTTTATTCCCTGTATCTTTTCTTTTTCCTTGACCGAAAACTGTTTTCTTTTATGTATAATGACTTTTATGATTGAAAAACAATTGAATAAAGTTTTTTGATGATGATGATGAACTACCATAGGTTACCTGGACAACTGTGTGAGTAAGATCTGCTGCAGACATGATTGTTAGAAATGGTTTAGGACAGAGAGAAAAAAGTTTAGAAACTTTTAGAGAAAACAGAAAAACTTTTTAAAAATTTTCAAAACTTTTGAAAACTTTTCTGAAACTTTTTAGAAAGTTTAAAGAAAGAAAGTTAAACTGTTCAGGTTAACTGTGTATATTCTGAAGCATTTGGTATATGTTTTTCTCATGAAAAGCACCAATGACAAAGTGGTAAAGCAGTTACAAGTACTTATCCCACTGCTGCCGCCAATGTAGGAGGCTGGCCTGCCTTATAGTGGATACCTGATGGTACTTACACCTTGTGCCAGGTCCAGTTATCCCTTATTAGTAAATTAGTAGTGTTTCTAGCAGCTTAGGCTGATATAGGTAGCTATAGCAGAGCAGCTCAGGCTGAACTAGGAGACATGCAAAGTTCCTACTATACCACTTATATTATATAGCACTATATCATAAGAATCACAATACTCAGATTTACTGTAGGAAGGTAGCCTCTTTCTAGCCTTGTTACCCCCACATTTGGCCTGTTTGTGAGTATATGTCAGGGTGTTTTTGCTGTCTCACTGGGATCCTGCTAGCCAGGGCCCAGTGCTCATAGTAAAAACCCTATGTTGTCAGTGTGTTTGATATGTGTCACTGGGATCCTAGACAGGACCCCAGTGCTCATATGTTTGTGGCCTATATGTGTTCCCTGTGTGGTGCCTAACTGTATCACTGAGGCTCTGCTAACCAGAACCTCAGTGTTTATGCTCTCTCTGCTTTTAAAATTGTCACTGCAGGCTAGTGACTAATTTTACCAATTCTGATTGGCACACTGGAACACCCTTACAATTCCCTAGTATATGGTACCTAGGTACCCAGGGTATAGGGGTTCCAGGAGATCCCTATGGGCTGCAGCATTTCTTTTGCCACCCATAGGGAGCTCAGACAATTCTTACACAGGACTGCCACTGCAGCCTGAGTGAAAAAACGTCCACATTATTTCAAAGCCATTTTTCACTGCACATAAGCAATTTATGAGTCACCTATATGTCTAACCCTAACAAGGTGAAGGTTAGGTGCCAAGTTACTTAGTGTGTGGGCACCCTGGCACTAGCCAAGGTGCCCCCACATTGTTCAGGGCAAATTTCCCTGCCTTTGTGAGTGCGGGGACACCATTACACGTGTGCACTACATATAGGTACCTACCTATATGTAGCGTCACAATGGTAACTCCGAACATGGCCATGTTACATGTCTAGGATGATGGAATTGTCACCCCAATACCATTCTGGTATTGGGGGGACAATTCCATGCATCCCCAGGTCTCTAGCACAGAACCTGGGTACTGCCAAACTGCCTTTCCGGGGTTTCCACTGCAGCTGCTGCTGCCAACCCCTCAGACAGGTTTCTGCCCACCTGGGGCCTGGGCACCCTGCTCCCAGGAAGGCAGAACAAAGGATTTCCTCTGAGAGAGGGTATTACACCTTCTCCCTTTGGAAATAGGTGTTAAGGGCTGGGGAGGAGTGGCCTCCCCCAGCCGCTGGAAATGCTTTGATGGGCACAGATGGTGCCCATCTCTGCATAAGCCAGTCTACACCGGTTCAGGGATCCCCCAGCCCTGCTCTGGCGCGAAACGGGACAAAGGAAAGGGGAGTGACCACTCCCCTGACCAGCACCTCCCAGGGGAGGTGCCCAGAGCTCCTCCAGTGTGTCCCAGACCTCCTCTATCTTGGATTCAGAGGTGTTGGGGCACAATGGACAGCTCTGAGTGGCCAAGCCTCCTTTCTCAGTAGCCAAACTTCCTTTTCTGGCTATTTAGGGTCCCTCCTCTGGGCTATTTCTCAGATAACGAATGCAAGAGCTCACCAGAGTTCCTCTGCACTTCCTTTTTTGACTTCTGCCAAAGATCAACCGCTGACTGCTCCAGGACGCCTGCAAAACTGCAACAAAGTAGCAAGACGACTACCAGCAACATTGTAGCGCCTCATCCTGCCGGCTTACTCGACTGTTTCCTGGTGGTGCATGCTCTGAGGGCTGTCTGCCTTCACCCTGCACTGGAAGCCAAGAAGACATCTCCCGTGGGTCGACGGAATCTTCCCCCTGCTAACGCAGGCACCAAACTTCTGCATCACCGGTCCTCTAGGTCCCCTCTCGTCTGGAGGAGCATGGTCCCTGGAACAAAGGAGCTGGGTCCAAGTGTCTTCCAGAGTCCAGTGGCCCTTATGTCCAATTTTGGTGGAGGTAAGTCCTTGCCTCCCCATGCCAGACAGCAAACCTGTTACTGCGTGATTTGCAGCTGCTCCGGCTTCTGTGCACTTTTCCAGGACTTCCTTTGTGCACAGCGTAGCCTGGGTCCCCAGCACTCCGTCCTGCATTGCCCAACTTGCTGAGTTGAACTCCGACGTCGTGGGACCCTCCTTTGTGACTCTGAGTCGACAGCTGTCCTCAGGTCTTCTAAATGCCTGTTCCGGTACTTCTGCGGGTGCTGCCTGCTTCTGTGGGGGCTCTATGAGTTGCTGAGTGCCCCTTCTGTCTCCTCCTCCAAGGGGCGACATCCTGGTCCTTCCTGGTCTCCAGCAGCACCCAAAATCCTCAACTGCAACTCTTGCAGCTAGCAAGGCTTGTTTGCTGTATTTCTGCGTGGAAACACTTCTGCAACCTCCAGCATGCCGTGGGACATCTTCTCACAAAAGGGGAAATTCCTGGCACCATCCGTTGTTGCAGAATCTTCGGCTTCTTCCACCCGGAGGCAGCCCTTTTGCACCTTCATCCGGGGTTTAGTGGGCTCCTGCTCCCCCGGACACATGCGTGACTCTTGGACTTGGTCCCCTTCCTTTACAGGTCCTCAGGTCCAGGAATCCGTCTTCAGTGTTTTGCTGGTGGTTCTTGCAGAATCCCCTATCACAACTATACTGTCTTTCTGGGGTAGTAGGGTCACTTTACTCCTACTTTTCAGGGTCTTGGGGTGGGGTATCTTGGACACCCTTAGTGTTTTCTAACAGTCCCAGCGACCCTCTACAACCTACACTAGGCCTGGGGTCCATTCGTGATTCGCATTCCACTTTTGGAGTATATGGTTTGTGTTACCCCCTAGGCCTATGTCTACCTATTGCAGCCTATTGTGATTCTACATTGTTTGCACTACTTTTCTTACTGTTACTTACCTGTTTTGGGTTTGTGTACATATAATTTTTGTATATTACTTACCTCCTAAGTGAGGGTATCCTCTGAGATACTTTTGGCATTTTATCACTAAAATAAAGTACCTTTATTTTAGTAACTCTGTGTATTGTGTTTTCTTATGATATTGTGCTATATGATATAAGTGGTATAGTAGGAGCTTTGCATGTCTCCTAGTTCAGCCTAAGCTGCTTTGCCATAGCTACCTCTAACAGCCTAAGCTGCTAGAAACACCTTTATTCTACTAATAAGGGATAACTGGACCTGGCACAGGTTGTAAGTACCACAAGGCACCCACTATAAGCCAGGCCAGCCTCCTACATTAGTGGTGGAGCGGTGGGATAAGTACTTGTAACTGCTTTACCACTTTGTCATTTGGGGCTTTTCATAAGAAAACCATATACCAAATAGTTCAGTATATGTACATTGAACCAAAACAGTTTATGTTTCTGCTCTAAAACTGTTTACGAAGTTTCTGAAAAGTTCTGAAAACTTTTAGAAGTTTTCTAAAAGTTTAAAAACGTTTTTTCTCTGTACTTTCAAAAGTTCTAAAACTTTTTCTCTCTCTGTCTTAAACCTTTTCTATCATGTCTTCAGTAGAGGTCACTCCCAAAGTTGTTAAGGAAACTTATGAGAGTTTAAACTACAAAGGTTTTAGGGGTCTCTGCCTGGATAGAGGTTTAAGCACAGGTAAGAATCCAACAAAAGAGTTTCTCTTTAACCTGCTCTTACAGGATGACCAGAACCAGTCTGGCCCATCTCAGGAAAGAGAGGACAAAGAGGAGGCTTCCCAGTCAGACTCAGAGGAGGTCCCTGAAGATGCTGGGGAGGGTTCTTACAAAGTCCTGCCCTCTAGCAGGCCCCCTGGTGACACTGGTAGTGGGAGAGGTTCACACATTAGTAGGGCATCTTTCACTTCAAGGCCAGGTTACTAGGATCCAGCCAGTTAGGAAAAGGTCTCTCTCTGCCAATTCCCAAATCTCCTTTGTATCCAAACATTCCCAAGCCTCCCACCCTGAGGATACCTTAATGGAAAGGGAACTCAGAAAGCTGAGGTTGTAAGAGACCAGACTGAAGCTTAAACAGCAACAGCTGGCCTTAGACAGGGAATCCCTAGATATAGAGAGGGAAGGACAGAGAATGGGGTTAGGTCCCCATTGTGGCAGCAGTAGTATTTCTGATAGCAATCCTGTTAGAGAGCAAGATTCCAGGAATTTGCATAAGATAGTCCCCCCTTACAAGGAGGGGGATGACATTAACAAGTGGTTTGCTGCACTTGAGAGGGCCTGTATGGTACAGCTGGCCCTTCAAAGGCAGTGGGCTGCTATCTTCTGGCTATCTTGCAATGGAAAGGTTAGGGATAGGCTCAGTACTGTCAGAGAAAGTGATGCTAATAATTACAAAGTTTTGAAGGATGCACTCTTGGATGAATTTGGCTTAACCACTGAACAATACAGGATTACGTTCAGAGACACCAGAAAAGAGTCCTCTCAAGACTGGACAGAGTTTGTTGACTGTTCAGTGAAGGCCTTGGAGGGTTGGTTACATGGCAATAAAGTATCTGACTATGAAAGCCTGCATAATCTGATCCTGAGAGAGCATATTCTTAACAATTGTGTGTCTGATTTGTTTCACCAGTACTTGGTAGACTCAGATCTGACCTCTCCCCAAGAATTGGGAAAGAAGGCAGACAAATGGGTCAGAACAACAGTGAACAGAAAAGTTCATACAGGGGGTGAAAAGGATGTCAAGAAGAAGGATGGTAAGTCTTCTGACAAGGGTGGGGACAAAGATAAAAAACATTCTTCATTATCAGGCCCACCAAAATCGTCTCGGGGGGTGGGTCCAAATCCTCTTCCCACAATCGGAAAAAGCCATGGTGTTACTTATGTAAAGTAAAAGGCCATTGGGCAAGTGATTCCACTTGTCCAAAGAAAAACACAAAAGCTCCCACTAACACAACCCCAACTGCAACCTCTAGTGCCCCTAGTAATAGCAGTGGTGGTGGGAAGTCTACTACAAATATCCAATCTAAGGGCCATATTTATACTTTTTGACGCAAAACTGCGCTAACGCAGTTTTGCGTCAAAAAAATTTGCGCCGGCTAACGCCATTCTGAAGCACCATGCGGGCGCCGTATTTATTCAATGACGTTAGCCGGCGTTAGCCGCCGGCGCTGCCTGGTGTGCCGGCGTAGGGGGATATGGAGCTTGGGCGCCAAAAAATGGGGCAAGTCAGGCTGAGGCAAATTTTTCACCTCAACCCGATTTGCGCCATTTTTTTCGACTCCCAACCCCCATTGAAATGACTCCTGTCTTAGCAAAGACAGAGTCATGCCCCCTTGCCCAATGGCCATGCCCAGGGGACTTCTGTCCCCTGGGCATGGTCATTGGGCATAGTGGCATGTAGGGGGCACAAATCAGGCACCCCTATGCCACAAAAAAAATAAAAAAAAATACTTACCTGAACTTACCTTAATGTCCCTGGGATGGGTCCCTCCAGCCTTGGGTGTCCTCCTGGGGTGGGCAAGGGTGACAGGGGGTGTCCCTGGGGGCATGGGAGGGCACCTCTGGGCTCCTTCCGAGACCACAGGTCCCTTAACGCCTGCCCTGACCAGGCGCTAAAAAACTGCGCAAAAGCGGCTGGATGTCATTTTTTTTGACCCGCCCACTCCTGGGCGTGAATTTTGCCCGGGAGTGTAAATACGGCGCACATGCCTCGGAGTCAATTTTTTAGACGGGAACGCCTACCTTGCATATCATTAACGCAAAGTAGGTGTCCACGCAAAAAAATGACGCAAACTCCATGGACTTTGTCGCTAGACGCGTCTAACGCCAAAGTATAAATATGGAGTTAGTTTTGCGTCGGAATTGCGTAAAAAAAAACGACGCAATTCCGGCGCAAACAGTATAAATATGCCCCTAAGGGTATAGCTGGGCTCACCATTGGTAGTGTAGTTAGGGTTGGTCTTTTTAGGGAGACCACAGAGGCTGTTTTAGTCTCTGATTGTGGTATTGACTTTGCCACCCCGGTTCTTGTCCCCTTAAATACAGTTAAGTACAAGCAACGTCCCCTAATAAATGGTGTTGAGGTTGAGGCCTAAAGGGACACAGGAGCCAGTGTAACTATGGTGATAGAGAAACTGGTTCACCCTGATCAACACCTACTTGGTCAGCAGTACCAAGTGAATGATTCTCATAACAACACTCTTAGCCACCCCATGGCTGTTGTGAATCTCAACTGGGGGAGTGGGGGGTTACTAGTCCAAAGAAAGTTGTGATAGCCACTGATTTACCTGATTTACCTGTAGACTGCTTACTAGGCAACGATTTGGAGACATCAGCTTGGGCTGAAGTGGAGTTGGAGGCTCATGCAGCAATGCTGGGCATTCCAGGGCATACCTTTGCTCTCACAAGGGCTAAAGGCCCAGAAGCAAAGAGGACAGGGAAGCTTGGATCCTAGAACAATGGACCAAGTGCTCCCAAAAGCTAGGGGTAGAAAGGATAAATCCTTGCCCACTATCACTCCCTTTCCAGAAGATTCCCCTTTTGAGGAAGAGGAATCCTCTCCATGTGCAGAACCTACACCAGATGAGCTGGCAGCAGACACTGCTGAGTTTTTGGGTGCAGGGGGGCCTGCTAGGGAAGAGCTGAGTGTGGCACAGCAGACCTGTCCCACACTAGAAGGTTTAAGACAGCAAGCTGTCAAACAGCAGAATGGGGATATCACTGATAGCATAAGGTCTATTGGGAAGATAACCTCCTCTACACTGAGTCAAGAGACCCTAAACCTGGAGCTGCCAGGAGATTGGTCATCCCTTTGCAGCATAGGGAGTAAAACTTGGGACAGACGTGTTCCATTGTTTAACTGGCCTCACATGTCAGAGGACACTAAGGAGTTGTGTCGCTTCTGTGTGACCTGCCAAGCCAGTGGCAAGACTGGTGGCACACCTAAAGCCCTCTTAATTCCACTTCCTGTGGTTAGGGTGCCCTTTGAAAGGGTAGGGGTTGACATAGTTGGCCCCCTTGACCCTCCAACATCTTCAGGCAATAGGTTTATCCTTGTGGTAGTGGACCATGCCACTAGGTATCCTGAAGCAATTCCCTTAAGGACCCCTACAGCTCCTGCAGTGGCAAAAGCCATCCTGGGAATATTTTGCAGAGTGGGTTTCCCTAAGGAAGTGGTGTGAGACAGAGGTAGTAACTTCATGTCTGCATACCACCTGCTAATCAGGACCCCAGTGCTCATAAGTTTGTGGCCTATATGTGTTCCCTGTGTGGTGCCTAACTGTATCACTGAGGCTCTGCTAACCAGAACCTCAGTGTTTATGCTCTCTCTGCTTTCTAAAATTGTCACTGCAGGCTAGTGACTAATTTTACAAATTCTCATTGGCACACTGGTACACCCATATAATTCCCTTGTATATGGTACCTAGGTACCCAGGGTATTGGGGTTCCAGGAGATCCCTATGGGCTACAGCATTTCTTTTACCACCCATAGGGAGCTCAGACAATTCTTACACAGGACTGCCACTGCAGCCTGAGTGAAATAACGTCCACGTTATTTCACAGCCATTTTTCACTGCACATAAGTAACTTATAAGTCACCTATATGTCTAACCCTCACTTGGTGAAGGTTAGGTGCCAAGTTACTTAGGGGGTCATTACAACATTGGCGGTAAAAGCTGCTTACCGCCGTGCAGAAGACCGCCAACACACGGCCGTGGCCGCGGAAATCCGCCACAGCTATTATGACCCACAGCTCGGAATCTGCCAAAATTCAGACACCCACACAAGTCCGCCACACCAAAGGTCAGTGATAAACTGGTAAAAACAAAACCTCCAGCGTCACGCCAACAGAAATACGTCCACACTATCACGACCCACAAATCCACGCGACGGTCTTTCAACCGCGGTATTCCATTGGTGGTACACACCGCTGCGCTCAAAATACACACACATATACAAAGCACAGCCACATTGGACAATTCTAAATACATGCACCTGATACACATACACACACCACTCCCACATACCCAATGCAGTATAAAGCACACACCCGCATCACCCACAAACCCTTACGACCACAATTGCGATAGAAGGCCAGAGAGAGACACCACAATCTATAACCAGGCATCCACAGGCACACAGCACCCACATAACATCCACGCACCCCACACAACAGACCACTAAATATCACCCCACATATCATAACACACACCACCCCACACATCACCCACACCACCCCATGGCATGGCAAATACACCCCAGGTTCTCTGAGGAGGAGCTCAGGGCCATGGTGGAGGAAATCATCCATGTAGAGCCACAGCTATTCGGATCACAGGTGAAGCACACCTCCATAGCTAGGAAGATGGAGCTATGGCAAAGAATAGTGGACAGGGTCAACGCAGTGGGACAGCACCCAAGAAATAGGGATGACATCAGGAAGAGGTGGAACGACCTACGGGGGAAGGTGCGTTCCGTGGTATCCAGACACCACATTGCGGTACAAAGGACTGGCAGCGGTCCCCCACCTCCTCCCCCACAACTAACAACATGGGAGGAGCAAGTCTTGGCGAGTCTGCATCCTGAGGGCCTCGAAGGAGTAGCTGGAGGAATAGACTCTGGTAAGTCAAACCATAACTATTACAACCCCCACCCTACCTGCATGCCATCACATACCCCCACCCTCGCCCTCACCCCCGTCACTCCAACTCCTCACACATGTCCCAATATCACAAACCACACATCCCAACACCAAGTCCTGCATGCAACACCAAAGCATGGACACCCATCACCAATGCATGGCCATGGGACATACCCATACACCCCCCTAAAACATCATCACACAAGGTTGCACACAGGAATGCAAGCACTGGGGTACACGGTCACCCACCCATTGACCCACCCATTGCACACCATGGTACACACAGATGCCATAATCATGCTTTTACACCCCTGCAGGACCCCTACCCAACGTCACCGCACAGGATGGTCCGCACATGTCCACACCACCAACAGAAGAGGCCCACAGTGATGACAGCAGCTCTGTCCAACTGGATCTAGACGCCCAGCCTGGCCCATCTGGGACCTCGGGACAGTCGGTTCCCCTCACACAGTCACAGGCCACCACAGAGCTTCCCGCCTCTGGAAACACCAGCACAGCACCCACCCAGCGGGCCCATACCTCTGTCCCCAGGACACGTCAATCAGCAGTGTGTCCACCACTACAGGGAACCCAGGCTAACCCACCACCCCAACAACAACAGGGACCTGGGGGTAGTGGCAGTGGGCACACCGTTCAGGGGACAGAGGCCCAGGAACACAGGGGAACTGGGAGTGCTGCTGTGCGACAGGGGGCGGACAGGCCCAGGGAACCCCCTCTCCATGAGGCCCTCTCCAACATCATGGAAGCGTACCATCATTCCCAGGAGACAATGGCAACGGTACTGGCCAAGTTTCAGGAGACCCAGCGGCTGCAGGAGGAACAGTATTTGGGCTTCAGGGAGGAACTCATATCCATCAATTCCACCCTGGGCACCCTCGTAGGGGTACTGAAGGAAGTCCTCAACACCAGGAGGGACACTGTGGCACAAGGGGCCACTGACACTAGCCTGGACGATGAACTGCGCACCACCTCGGCCGGCGCTAGTGGACAGGAGGCACCACCACAGGACCACCAAACCAGCACCCCACCCCCAGCAAAGGGAGGACCACCCCGCAAACGGTCCCTGACTTCAAAGACAAAGACGGAGAACGATGCCAAGACCCCCGCCAAGAAATGAGACCACCCTGATGTCATCCTTTTGTCCCACCTTGTCACCCTGTCCATCCTCAAACTGCCCCAGCTCCACTTCCTATGCCCCTTTGGACAGTGCACCTGTGAGACAGATAGACTGGACTCTGCCATGGGCATTCCTCACCATCACCCCTCCCCATTTTACAGCACCCTCCAATATTGAGCACTTAAATAAACACCCTTAAGGCACAAAACAATCTGGAGTCTGTCTGTGGTTTCGAAATAGTGTATTAGCAATTACAGTGACAAAATGCTCTTACAATTGTAAGGTCAACATACCTATGTCACACAGCTCTAGTCCATGAGGAAACAAAGCAGATGTCACACAGTGGGACCCACATCTGTGAAACAATAGAGAGGTAGTAGTGTTACATTACATGTAGTAGGCAGGTTTGTCTTCTTACCTGTGTCTCACTGGAAGTATTGCAGGATAACCAAGTTCCTGTTGTCGATGTCATCTTCTTCTGCTTCCTTGTCTTCACTGTCCACAGGCTCCACAGCTGCCACAACACCTCCATCTGGACCATCCTCCTGCAGAAAAGGCACCTGTCGTCGCAAAGCTAAGTTGTGAAGCACACAGCAGGCCACGATGATCTGGCACACCGTCTTTGGTGAGTAGAATAGGGAACAACCTGTCATATGGAGGCACCTGAACCTGGCCTTCAGGAGCCCGAAGGTCCGCTCTATAATCCTCCTAGTTCACCCATGGGCCTCATTGTAGCGTTCGTCTGCCCTTGTCCTGGGATTCCTCACTGGGGTCAGTAGCCATGACAGGTTGGGGTAACCAGAGTCACCTGAAAAAGGGGAGGGACAACTGTTAGGCACACACTCACCTGTAGGGATATCCCCAGACCCAGACAACTATTCCCACTGATTTGGTGCCAGGTGCTCACCTAATAGCCACAACGGTGCCTCTGGAGTTGCCCCATCACATAAGGGATAATGCTATTCCGCAGGATGTAAGCATCATGCACTGAGCTAGGGAATTTGGCATTAACATGAGAGATGTACTGGTCGGCCAAACACACCATCTGCACATTCATCGAATGATAACTCTTCCGGTTTCTGTACACCTGTTCACTCCTGCGGGGGAGGACCAAGGCCACATGTGTCCCATTGTAGGAGGCTGGACTGGCTTGTAGTGAGTACCAAGGGGTACTTGCACCTTGCACCAGGCCCAGTTATCCCTTATTAGTGTATAGGGTGTCTAGCAGCTTAGGCTGATAGATAATGGTAGCTTAGCAGAGCAGCTTAGGCTGAACTAGGAGACGTGTGAAGCTACTACAGTACCACAAGTGTCACTTGCACAATATCATAAGAAAACACAATACACAGTTCTACTAAAAATAAAGGTACTTTATTTTTATGACAATATGCCAAAGTATCCTAGAGTGTACCCTCAGTGAGAGGATAGGAAATATACACAAGATATATATACACAATAGCAAAAATATGCAGTATAGTCTTAGAAAACAGTGCAAACAATGTATAGTTACAATAGGATGCAATGGGGACACATAGGGATAGGGGCAACACAAACCATATACTCCAAAAGTGGAATGCGAACCACGAATGGACCCCAAACCTTTGTGACCTTGTAGAGGGTCGCTGGGACTATTAGAAAATAGTGAGAGTTAGAAAAATAACCCTCCCCAAGACCCTGAAAAGTGAGTGCAAAGTGCACTAAAGTTCCCCTAAGGACAAAGAAGTCGTGTTAGAGGAATAATGCAGGAAAGACACAAACCAACAATGCAACAACTGTGGATTTCCAATCTAGGGTACCTGTGGAACAAGGGGACCAAGTCCAAAAAGTCACAAGCAAGTCGGAGATGGGCATATGCCCAGGAAATGCCAGCTGTGGGTGCAAAGAAGCTTCTACTGGACAGAAGAAGCTGAGGTTTCTGCAGGAACGAAAAGGGCTAGAGACTTCCCCTTTGGTGGACGGATCCCTCTCGCCGTGGAGAGTCGTGCAGAAGTGTTTTCCCGCCGAAAGAACGCCAAGAAGCCTTGCTAGCTGCAAATCGTGCGGTTAGCGTTTTTGGATGCTGCTGCGGCCCTGGAGGGACCAGGAGGTCGCAAATTGGACCAGGAGAGAGAGGGGACGTCGAGCAAGACAAGGAGCACTCTCAGCAGCAGGTAGCACCCGGAGAAGTGCCAGAAACAGGCACCACGAGGATGCGTGAAACGGTGCTCACCCGAAGTTACACAAAGGAGTCCCACGTCGCCGGAGACCAACTTAGAAAGTCGTGCAATGCAGGTTAGAGTGCCGTGGACCCAGGCTTGGCTGTGCACAAAGGATTTCCGCCTGCAGTGCACAGGGGCCGGAGTAGCTGCAAAAGTCGCGGTTCCCAGCAATGCAGCCCAGCGAGGTGAGGCAAGGAGTAACCTCCACCAAACTTGGACTGAAGAGTCACTGGACTGTGGGAGTCACTTCGACAGAGTTGCTGGATTCGAGGGACCTCGCTCGTCGTGCTGAGAGGAGACCCAAGGGACCGGTAATGCAGCTTTTTGGTGCCTGCGGTTGCAGGGGGAAGATTCCGTCGACCCACGGGAGATTTCGTCGGAGCTTCTGGTGCAGAGAGGAGGCAGACTACCCCCACAGCATGCACAAACAGGAAAACAGTCGAGAAGGCGGCAGGATCAGCGTTACAGAGTTGCAGTAGTCGTCTTAGCTACTTTGTTGCAGGTTTGCAGGCTTCCAGCGCGGTCAGCAGTCGATTCCTTATCAGAAGGTGAAGAGAGAGATGCAGAGGAACTCGGCTGAGCTCTTGCATTCGTTATCTAAAGTTTCCCCAGAGACAGAGACCCTAAATAGCCAGAAAAGAGGGTTTGGCTACTTAGGAGAGAGGATAGGCTAGCAACACCTGAAGGAGCCTATCACAAGGAGTCTCTGACGTCACCTGGTGGCACTGGCCACTCAGAGCAGTCCAGTGTGCCAGCAGCACCTCTGTTTCCAAGATGGCAGAGGTCTGGAGCACACTGGAGGAGCTCTGGACACCTCCCAGGGGAGGTGCAGGTCAGGGGAGTGGTCACTCCCCTTTCCTTTGTCCAGTTTCGCGCCAGAGCAGGGGCTAAGGGGTCCCTGAACCGGTGTAGACTGGCTTATGCAGAATTGGGCACATCTGTGCCCAAGAAAGCATTTCCAGAGGCTGGGGGAGGCTACTCCTCCCCTGCCTTCACACCATTTTCCAAAGGGAGAGGGTGTAACACCCTCTCTCAGAGGAAGTCCTTTGTTCTGCCATCCTGGGACAAGCCTGGCTTGACCCCAGGAGGGCAGAAACCTGTCTGAGGGGTTGGCAGCAGCAGCAGCTGCAGTGAAACCCCAGGAAAGGCAGTTTGGCAGTACCAGGGTCTGTGCTACAGACCACTGGGATCATCGAATTGTGCCAACAATGCCAGGATGGCATAGAGGGGGCAATTCCATGATCTTAGACATGTTACATGGCCATATTCGGAGTTACCATTGTGAAGCTACATATAGGTAGTGACCTATATGTAGTGCACGCGTGTAATGGTGTCCCCGCACTCACAAAGTTCAGGGAATTGGCCCTGAACAATGTGGGGGCACCTTGGCTAGTGCCAGGGTGCCCTCACACTAAGTAACTTTGCACCTAACCTTTACCAGGTAAAGGTTAGACATATAGGTGACTTATAAGTTACTTAAGTGCAGTGTAAAATGGCTGTGAAATAACGTGGACGTTATTTCACTCAGGCTGCAGTGGCAGGCCTGTGTAAGAATTGTCAGAGCTCCCTATGGGTGGCAAAAGAAATGCTGCAGCCCATAGGGATCTTCTGGAACCCCAATACCCTGGGTACCTCAGTACCATATACTAGGGAATTATAAGGGTGTTCCAGTAAGCCAATGTAAATTGGTAAAATTGGTCACTAGCTTGTTAGTGACAATTTAGAAAGAAATGAGAGAGCATAACCACTGAGGTTCTGATTAGCAGAGCCTCAGTGAGACAGTTAGTCACTACACAGGTAACACATTCAGGCACACTTATGAGCACTGGGGCCCTGGTGAACAGGGTCCCAGTGACACATACAACTAAAACAACATATATACAGTGAAAAATGGGGGTAACATGCCAGGCAAGATGGTACTTTCCTACACAACCCCCCCCCAAACGAAGGACAATAAGACTAGCCATGACCTGATGAGTCTTCATTGTCTAAGTGGAAATATCTGGAGAGTCCATCTGCATTGGAGTGGCTACTCCCAGGTCTATGTTCCACTGTATAGTCCATTCCCTGTAGGGATATGGACCACCTCAACAATTTAGGATTTTCACCTTTCATTTGTTTTAGCCAAAGTAGAGGTTTGTGGTCTGTCTGAACAATGAAGTGAGTGCCAAACAGGTATGGCCTCAACTTCTTCAGAGCCCAGACCACAGCAAAGGCCTCCCTCTCTATGGCAGACCAACGCTTTTCTCTAGGGGTCAACCTCCTACTAATAAAAGCAACAGGTTGATCCTGGCCCTAAGAATTAAGTTGTGATAGGACTGCCCCTACTCCTAATTCAGATGCATCAGTTTGGACATAGAATTTTTTAGAGTAACAAGGGCTTTTCAGGACAGGTGCAGAGCACATGGCCTGCTTCAGCTCCTCAAAAGCTTTCTGACAGTTTGCTGTCCATAATACCTTTTTAGGCATTTTCTTGGATGTGAGGTCATTAAGAGGGGCTGCAATGGAGCCATAGTTCTTAATGAACCTCCTGTAATACCCAGTGAGGCCTAGGAAGGCTCTCACCTGAGTCTGAGTGGTAGGGGGAATCCAATCAATAATTGTTTGGATTTTCCCCTGTAGTGGTGCAATCTGTTCCCCACCAACAAGGTGTCCCAGATAAACCACCTTACCCTGCCCTATCTGGCACTTTGAAGCCTTGATAGTGAGGCCTGCCTTTTGCAGGGCCTCCAAAACTTTCCATAGGTGGACCAGGTGATCATCCCAGCTGGAGCTAAAGACAGCTATATCGTCCAAATATGCTGCACTGAAAGCTTCCAGCCCTTGCAGGACTGTGTTCACCAACTTCTGAAAAGTGGCAGGTGCATTTTTCAAACCAAAAGGCATTACAGTAAACTGGTAATGTCCTCCAATGGTTGAAAATGCAGTCTTAGGTTCAGCATCTTCTGACAATTTGATCTGCCAATACCCTGCAGTCAAATCAAAAGTGCTTAGATACTTGGCAGATGCCAGTGTATCTATGAGCTCATCTGCCCTGGGTATAGGGTGAGCATCAGTTTTGGTTACCAAGTTGAAACCTCCATAGTCTACACAAAACCGCATTTCCTTCTTTCCATCTTTGGAATGGGGTTTTGGTACAAGTACCACAGGAGAAGCCCATGGACTGTCAGAGTGCTCAACCACTCCTAGTTCTAACATTTTCTGGACCTCTTGCTTTATGCAGTCCCTGACATGGTCAGGCTGCCTATAGATCTTACTTTTGACAGGCAAGCTGTCTCCAGTATCTATAGTGTGCTCACACCAAGAAGTGGTACCTGGCACAGTAGAGAAGAGTTCAGAGAATTGATCTAGGAGGTTTATGCAATTGTCCTTCTGCTCAGCAGTAAGACAATCAGCCAAAACCACACCTTCCACCAGAGCATCTTGTTCTGTGGAAGAGAAGAGATCAGGTAGAGGATCACTGTCTTCTTCCTGTCCCTCATCTGTTGCCATGAGCAGGGTGAGATCAGCCCTGTCATAGTAGGGTTTCAGGCGGTTGACATGGAGCACCCTAAGGGGACTCCTGGCAGTGCCTAAGTCAACTAAATAGGTGACTTCTCCCTTCTTTTCAACAATTGTGTGGGGTCCACTCCATTTATCTTGGAGTGCTCTTGGGGCCACAGGCTCCAAGACCCACACTTTCTGCCCTGGTTGGTACTGAACCAAAACAGCCTTCTGATCATGCCATTGCTTCTGGAGCTCTTGGCTGGCCTGAAGGTTTTTGCTGGCCTTTTTCATGTACTCAGCCATCCTTGATCTGAGGCCAAGTACATAATCCACAATATCCTGCTTAGGAGCTTTTAAAGGTTGTTCCCAACCCTCCTTTACAAGTGTGAGTGGACCCCTAACAGGGTGTCCAAAAAGAAGTTCAAAGGGGCTGAAGCCCACTCCTTTCTGGGGTACCTCCCTGTAGGCAAAAAGGAGGCATGGTAGAAGGATATCCCATCTCCTGTGGAGTTTTTCAGGGAGACCCATAATCATGCCTTTGAGAGTTTTATTAAATCTCTCCACCAGTCCATTTGTTTGTGGATGATAGGGTGTAGTGAACTTGAAAGTTACACCACACTCCTTCCACATGGCCTTTAAGTATGCAGACATGAAATTGCTTCCCCTGTCTGATACTACTTCCTTTGGGAAGCCCACCCTGGAAAATATTCCTAGGAGGGCCTTTGCCACTGCAGGTGCTGTAGTGGTCCTTAAAGGAATTGCTTCAGGGTATCTTGTGGCATGGTCCACTACCACTAAGATAAACCTATTGCCTGAAGCAGTAGGAGGGTCAAGGGGGCCAACTATGTCAACCCCTACCCTTTCAAAGGGAACCCCAACCACAGGCAGTGGGATAAGGGGTGCCTTTGGGGTGCCACCTGTCTTGCCACTGGCTTGACAGGTTTCACAGGACTTACAAAATTCCTTTGTGTCCTCAGACATTCTAGGCCAATGAAACAGGGGAACAAGCCTGTCCCAAGTTTTCATTTGTCCTAGATGCCCAGCTAGGGGAATGTCATGTGCCAGGGTTAGGAGGAACTTTCTGTACTCCTGAGGAATCACTAATCTCCTGGCAGCTCCAGGTTTAGGATCCCTATGCTCAGTGTACAAGAGGTTGTCCTCCCAGTAAACTCTGTGAGAGTCACTGACATCCCCATTAGCCTGTTTGACAGCTTGCTGTCTGAGACCCTCTAATGTGGGACAGGTTTGCTGTGCCACACTCAGCTCCTCCCTGGCAGGCCCCCTTTCACCCAAAAGCTCAGCAGTGTCTGCTTGAAGCTCCTCTGGTGTAGGTTCTGCACAGGGAGGGAATTCTTCTTCCTCAGAAGTAGAATCCACTGTAGAGGGAGGGATAGTAGGAAGTGGTTTGCTTCTACTACCCCTAGCTTTAGGGAGCACTTGGTCCATTGTTCCAGGATCCAAGCTTCCCTGTCCTTTTTGCTTTTTGGCCTGAGCCCTTGTCAAAGCAAAAATATGCCCTGGGATGCCCAGCATTGCTGCATGGGCCTCCAACCCCACATCTGACCAAGCTGATGTCTCCAAATAATTCCCTAATAGACAGTCTACAGGTAAATCTGAAGCTACCACAACTTTCTTTGGACCAGTAACCCCCACCCAGTTGAGATTAACAACAGCCATGGGGTGGCTAAGTGTGTTGTTGTGAGCATCGGTTACTTGGTACTGGTGACCAAGTAGGTGTTGTTCAGGGTGGACCAGTTTCTCTATGACCATAGTCACACTGGCACCAGTGTCCCTGTAGGCCTGAACCTCAACACCATTTATTAGGGGTAGCTGCTTGTACTTATCCATATTAAGGGGACAAGCTAAATCAATAGCCCCCTCAGAGACTAACACAGCCTCTGTGGCCTCCCTAACAAGGCCAACCCCAACTAAGTTACCAATAGTGAGCCCAGCTACTCCCTTGGATTGGCTATTAGTAGGTTTGCTCCCACCACCACTGCTATTAGTAGGGACACTAGGGGTAGCAGTAGGGGTTGTAGTGGTAGGAGCATTGGTGCCTCTCTTTGGACAACTGGGATCTGTTGTCCAATGGCCTTTTATTTTACATAAATAGCACCATGGTTTCTTTTCCTTGTTCTGATTAAAAGAGGATTTGGGCCCACCACCCCCACCAGAGTGTTTTTGTGGGCCTGATGAAGACTCATTTTTAGATTTGTCCCCACCCTTGTCAGAAAACTTACCATTCTTCTTTTTGTTGCCATCTTTGTCACCCCCTGTATGAACTTTTCTGTTCACTCTTGTTCTGACCCATTTGTCTGCCTTCTTTCCCAATTCTTGGGGAGAGGTCAGATCAGAGTCCACCAAGTACTGGTGCAACAAATCAGACACACAATTATTAAGAATATGCTCTCTCAGGATCAAGTTATACAGGCTGTCATAATCAGTAACTTTACTGCCATGTAACCACCCCTCCAAGGCCTTCACTGAATGGTCAATGAAATCAACCCAGTCTTGTGAAGACTCCTTTTTGGTCTCTCTGAACTTTATCCTGTATTGTTCAGTGGTTAAGCCATAACTATCCAGGAGTGCATTCTTAAGAACTTGGAAATTATTAGCATAATTTTCTTTCACAGTAAGGAGCCTATCCCTACCTTTTCCACTAAATGATAGCCATAGGATAGCAGCCCACTGCCTTTGAGGGACATCCTGTACAGCACAGGCCCTCTCAAGTGCAGCAAACCACTTGTTAATGTCATCCCCCTCCTTATAAGGGGGAACTATCTTATGCAGATTCCTGGAATCATGCTCTTTTGCAGGATGACTATGGGGAATACTCCTGCTGCCACCATGGGTTTCTAAACCCAACTTCTGTCTTTCCTTCTCTAGTTCAAAAGACTGTCTATCCAAATCCAGCTGTTGCTTTTTAAGCTTCAGTCTGGTTTGTTCCACCCTCAACTTATTGAGTTCCCTCTCTAACATTCTGTCATCAGGGTTGGTGGGAGGGACATTTCTAGAAACAGAGCTATGATGGGAATGAACAGAAGGAGACCTGTCCCTTACAGAAGGCACCCTAACAGCTTGGTTTACAGAAACATTACTACCAGTATGGTGAGAATAAATGCTTTTGCTATGATGTGAGACAACACTATTTGTATGGTGTGGCTCATCATCATTACCAACTATGCTAGACTGTCTAGTAATGGGCAGGCTAGGAAGTTTCTTTCCTGAATCTTTTCCTGGGGGAGTCCCTGAATCAGATTGGGAACTATTAGGTACTTTTTCAACAAATGGGGCACCTATAGCCTTATCTTGTTCTCTAAGCATGTTAAGTAACAGTTCCAAGGAAGGATTCTTCCCTACACTCAAACCTCTCTCTATGCAGAGACTCCTTGCTCCTTTCCAGCTAAGGTGATCATATGCAAGTTTGGACAGATCAACATTTTGGCCTGTGCCAGACATTTTTAGAGAGAGTTAAAGTGATAGAAAAAGAGAAAAAAGTTTTCAGAACTTGTTTAGAAAGACAGAAAAAAAAACTTTTTAAACTTTTAAGAACTTTTTGAAAGTTTAGAAGTACTTTTCAGCACTTAGAAAAGAGTGAAAAGAGGAAATGCAAAACTTTTTGGCTATGTGTATATACCCTGACCTTGTTTTGTATATTTTTCTCTCATGAAAAGTACAATGACAAGAGTGGTAAGTAGTCTCAAAGCACTTATCCCACCACTGCACAACCAATGTAGGAGGCTGGACTGGCTTGTAGTGAGTACCAAGGGGTACTTGCCCCTTGCACCAGGCCCAGTTATCCCTTATTAGTGTATAGGGTGTCTAGCAGTTTAGGCTGATAGATAATGGTAGCTTAGCAGAGCAGCTTAGGCTGAACTAGGAGACGTGTGAAGCTACTACAGTACCACAAGTGTCACTTGCACAATATCATAAGAAAACACAATATACAGTTCTACTAAAAATAAAGGTACTTTATTTTTATGACAATATGCCAAAGTATCCTAGAGTGTACCCTCAGTGAGAGGATAGGAAATATACACAAGATATATATACACAATAGCAAAAATATGCAGTATAGTCTTAGAAAACAGTGCAAACAATGTATAGTTACAATAGGATGCAATGGGGACACATAGGGATAGGGGCAACACAAACCATATACTCCAAAAGTGGAATGCGAACCACGAATGGACCCCAAACCTATGTGACCTTGTAGAGGGTCGCTGGGACTATTAGAAAATAGTGAGAGTTAGAAAAATAACCCTCCCCAAGACCCTGAAAAGTGAGTGCAAAGTGCACTAAAGTTCCCCTAAGGACAAAGAAGTCGTGTTAGAGGAATAATGCAGGAAAGACACAAACCAACAATGCAACAACTGTGGATTTCCAATCTAGGGTACCTGTGGAACAAGGGGACCAAGTCCAAAAAGTCACAAGCAAGTCGGAGATGGGCATATGCCCAGGAAATGCCAGCTGTGGGTGCAAAGAAGCTTCTACTGGACAGAAGAAGCTGAGGTTTCTGCAGGAACAAAAAGGGCTAGAGACTTCCCCTTTGGTGGACGGATCCCTCTCGCCGTGGAGAGTCGTGCAGAAGTATTTTCCCGCCGAAAGAACGCCAACAAGCCTTGCTAGCTGCAAATCGTGCGGTTAGCGTTTTTGGACGCTGCTGGGGCCCTGGAGGGACCAGGAGGTCGCAAATTGGACCAGGAGAGAGAGGGGACGTCGAGCAAGACAAGGAGCCCTCTCAGCAGCAGGTAGCACCCGGAGAAGTGCCAGAAACAGGCACTACGAGGATGCGTGAAACGGTGCTCACCCGAAGTTACACAAAGGAGTCCCACGTCGCCGGAGACCAACTTAGAAAGTCGTGCAATGCAGGTTAGAGTGCCGTGGACCCAGGCTTGGCTGTGCATGAAGGATTTCCGCCGGAAGTGCACAGGGGCCGGAGTAGCTGCAAAAGTCGCGGTTCCCAGCAATGCAGCCCAGCGAGGTGAGGCAAGGACTTACCTCCACCAAACTTGGACTGAAGAGTCACTGGACTGTGGGAGTCACTTGGACAGAGTTGCTGGATTCGAGGGACCTCGCTCGTCGTGCTGAGAGGAGACCCAAGGGACCGGTAATGCAGCTTTCCGGTTGCAGGGGGAAGATTCCGTCGACCCACGGGAGATTTCTTCGGAGCTTCTGGTGCAGAGAGGAGGCAGACTACCCCCACAGCATGCACAAACAGGAAAACAGTCGAGAAGGCGGCAGGATCAGCGTTACAGAGTTGCAGTAGTCGTCTTAGCTACTTTGTTGCAGGTTTGCAGGCTTCCAGCGCGGTCAGCAGTTGATTCCTTATCAGAAGGTGAAGAGAGAGATGCAGAGGAACTCGGCTGAGCTCTTGCATTCATTATCTAAAGTTTCCCCAGAGACAGAGCCCCTAAATAGCCAGAAAAGAGGGTTTGGCTACTTAGGAGAGAGGATAGGCTAGCAACACCTGAAGGAGCCTATCACAAGGAGTCTCTGACGTCACCTGGTGGCACTGGCCACTCAGAGCAGTCCAGTGTGCCAGCAGCACCTCTGTTTCCAAGATGGCAGAGGTCTGGAGCACACTGGAGGAGCTCTGGACACCTCCCAGGGGAGGTGCAGGTCAGGGGAGTGGTCACTCCCCTTTCCTTTGTCCAGTTTCGCGCCAGAGCAGGGGCTAAGGGGTCCCTGAACCGGTGTAGACTGGCTTATGCAGAATTGGGCACATCTGTGCCCAAGAAAGCATTTCCAGAGGCTGGGGGAGGCTACTCCTCCCCTGCCTTCACACCATTTTCCAAAGGGAGAGGGTGTAACACCCTCTCTCAGAGGAAGTCCTTTGTTCTGCCATCCTGGGACAAGCCTGGCTTGACCCCAGGAGGGCAGAAACCTGTCTGAGGGGTTGGCAGCAGCAGCACCTGCAGTGAAACCCCAGGAAAGGCAGTTTGGAAGTACCAGGGTCTGTGCTACAGACCACTGGGATCATCTAATTGTGCCAACAATGCCAGGATGGCATAGAGGGGGCAATTCCATGATCATAGACATGTTACATGGCCATATTCGGAGTTACCATTGTGAAGCTACATATAGGTAGTGACCTATATGTAGTGCACGCGTGTAATGGTGTCCCCGCACTCACAAAGTTCATGGAATTGGCCCTGAACAATGTGGGGGCACCTTGGCTAGTGCCAGGGTGCCCTCACACTAAGTAACTTTGCACCTAACCTTTACCAGGTAAAGGTTAGACATATAGGTGACTTATAAGTTACTTAAGTGCAGTGTAAAATGGCTGTGAAATAACGTGGACGTTGTTTCACTCAGGCTGCAGTGGCAGGCCTGTGTAAGAATTGTCAGAGCTCCCTATGGGTGGCAAAAGAAATGCTGCAGCCCATAGGGATCTTCTGGAACCCCAATACCCTGGGTACCTCAGTACCATATACTAGGGAATTATAAGGGTGTTCCAGTAAGCCAATGTAAATTGGTAAAATTGGTCACTAGCTTGTTAGTGACAATTTAGAAAGAAATGAGAGAGCATAACCACTGAGGTTCTGATTAGCAGAGCCTCAGTGAGACAGTTAGTCACTACACAGGTAACACATTCAGGCACACTTATGAGCACTGGGGCCCTGGTGAACAGGGTCCCAGTGACACATACAACTAAAACAACATATATACAGTGAAAAATGGGGGTAACATGCCAGGCAAGATGGTACTTTCCTACACCCATCAAAGGCACCTATGATCTTGGGAAAATGTCCCAGGGCATAGAAGTCACCTTTCACTGTAGGCAAGTCCTCCACCTGAGGGAAAACGATGTAGCTCCGCATGTGTTTCAGCAGGGCAGACAACACTCTGGACAACACGTTGGAAAACATAGGCTGGGACATCCCTGATGCTATGGCCACTGTTGTTTGAAATGACCTACTTGCAAGGAAATGGAGAACTGACAGCACCTACACTTGAGGGGGGATTCCTGTGGGATGGCGGATAGCTGGCATCAGGTCTGGCTCCAACTGGGCACATAGTTCCAGGATTGTGGCACGATCTAGCCTGTATGTGATGATTACATGTCTTTCCTCCATTGTCAAAAGGTCCACCAGTGGTCTGTACACCGGAGGATGCCGCCATCTCCTCACATGTCCCAGCGGACGGTGCCTATGAAGAACAACAGCGAGCACAGAGTCAACCAACTCAGAGGTACGTACACACAGTTTACACAGAACACGATTCATAATCCGAAATTAGCATGCATGAGTGTTGAGGCAAGGCCTAGTTATGTGTGACGCAGTTAAAAATAGAGCCATGTGGGCCCCTGAAATGGCGGCTTCCTGACCTGTAAAGTGGGACAATGGGATATGAGGTAACTGCGCTGGCTTTGTACACCGTCGCGATAGGCGGTCGAAGACTGCGGTGCAATTCTGCATTAGTTAACATTGGACCCTGTACGCAACGCCGCGGACGTGACCGCCATTTTCTATCTGTTCAATCACTCGATACCTGATCCTCGACAGGAGAGGACCTACACTGCAAGTGCTGCTGTGACCTCAGTCTGGAAGAGGCAATGGCTAGTGCGTCTGGGGAAAGGGCCCCTGCCTTCACATTGGAGGAGTCGGAGAAACTCGTGGATGGGGTCCTCCCCCAGTACACGCTACTCTACGTTTCTCCAGACAAACAGGTAAGTACACTGGGAGCATGCTGTATGGGCTATGCCTGTGTTGAGTGGGGTGGATGAAAGATAGGGGGGAGAGAATGAGGTGTGCATGAAACAACGGTGAGTGCATGTGCCACATGGCAAGGGTAGGGATGCGGGCCAATGACTGTGACGGTGCAGTTGGAAATAACTTCTCTTTTTCCCCTGTACAATTCATGTAGGTCAGCGCCCACCAGAAGAAGGATATTTGGCGTGCCATCGCCAAGGACGTCCGGACCCTGGGGGTCTATCACAGACGGAGCACCCACTGCCGTAAGAGATGGGAGGACATTCGCCGCTGGAGCAAGAAGACGGCGGAGGCCCAGCTAGGGATGGCCTCCCAACGTGGGAGGGGTGCCCGTCGCACCATGACCCCCCTGATGTTCAGGATCCTGGCGGTGGCGTATCCGGAGTTGGATGGGCGCTTGAGGGCATCACAGCAGTGTAGGAAAGTACCATCTTGCCTGGCATGTTACCCCCATTTTTCACTGTATATATGTTGTTTTAGTTGTATGTGTCACTGGGACCCTGGTAACCCAGGGCCCCAGTGCTCATAAGTGTGCCTGAATGTGTTACCTGTGTAGTGACTAACTGTCTCACTGAGGCTCTGCTAATCAGAACCTCAGTGGTTATGCTCTCTCATTTCTTTCCAAATTGTCACTAACAGGCTAGTGACCATTTTTACCAATTTACATTGGCTTACTGGAACACCCTTATAATTCCCTAGTATATGGTACTGAGGTACCCAGGGTATTGGGGTTCCAGGAGATCCCTATGGGCTGCAGCATTTCTTTTGCCACCCATAGGGAGCTCTGACAAATCTTACACAGGCCTGCCACTGCAGCCTGAGTGAAATAACGTCCACGTTATTTCACAGCCATTTTACACTGCACTTAAGTAACTTATAAGTCACCTATATGTCTAACCTTTACCTGGTAAAGGTTAGGTGCAAAATTACTTAGTGTGAGGGCACCCTGGCACTAGCCAAGGTGCCCCCACATTGTTCAGGGCCAATTCCCTGGACTTTGTGAGTGCGGGGACACCATTACACGCGTGCACTACATATAGGTCACTACCTATATGTAGCTTCACAATGGTAACTTCGAATATGGCCATGTAACATGTCTATGATCATGGAATTGCCCCCTCTATGCCATCCTGGCATAGTTGGCACAATCCCATGATCCCAGTGGTCTGTAGCACAGACCCTGGTACTGCCAAACTGCCCTTCCTGGGGTTTCACTGCAGCTGCTGCTGCTGCCAACCCCTCAGACAGGCAGCTGCCCTCCTGGGGTCCAGCCAGGCCTGGCCCAGGATGGCAGAACAAAGAACTTCCTCTGAGAGAGGGTGTGACACCCTCTCCCTTTGGAAAATGGTGTGAAGGCAGGGGAGGAGTAGCCTCCCCCAGCCTCTGGAAATGCTTTGTTGGGCACAGATGTGCCCAATTCTGCATAAGCCAGTCTACACCGGTTCAGGGACCCCTTAGCCCCTGCTCTGGCGCGAAACTGGACAAAGGAAAGGGGAGTGACCACTCCCCTGACCTGCACCTCCCCTGGGAGGTGTCCAGAGCTCCTCCAGTGTGCTCCAGACCTCTGCCATCTTGGAAACAGAGGTGCTGCTGGCACACTGTACGGCTCTGAGTGGCCAGTGCCACCAGGTGACGTCAGAGACTCCTGCTGATAGGCTCCTTCAGGTGTTAGTAGCCTATTCTCTCTCCTAGGTAGCCAAACCCTCTTTTCTGGCTATTTAGGGTCTCTGTCTCTGGGGAAACTTTAGATAACGAATGCATGAGCTCAGCCGAGTTCCTCTGCATCTCTCTCTTCACCTTCTGATAAGGAATCGACCGCTGACCGCGCTGGAAGCCTGCAAACCTGCAACATAGTAGCAAAGACGACTACTGCATCTCTGTAACGCTGATCCTGCCGCCTTCTCGACTGTTTTCCTGCTTGTGCATGCTGTGGGGGTAGCCTGCCTCCTCTCTGCACCAGAAGCTCCGAAGAAATCTCCCGTGGGTCGACGGAATCTTCCCCCTGCAACCGCAGGCACCAAAAAGCTGCATTACCGGTCCCTTGGGTCTCCTCTCAGCACGACGAGCGAGGTCCCTCGAATCCAGCGACGCTGTCCAAGTGACCCCCACAGTCCAGTGACTCTTCAGCCCAAGTTTGGTGGAGGTAAGTCCTTGCCTCACCTCGCTGGGCTGCATTGCTGGGAACCGCGACTTTGCAGCTACTCCGGCCCCTGTGCACTTCCGGCAGAAATCCTTTGTGCACAGCCAAGCCTGGGTCCACGGCACTCTAACCTGCATTGCACGACTTTCTAAGTTGGTCTCCGGCGACGTGGGACTCCTTTGTGCAACTTCGGCGAGCACCGTTTCACGCATCCTCATAGTGCCTGTTTCTGGCACTTCTCCGGGTGCTACCTGCTTCAGGGAGGGCTCTTTGTCTTGCTCGACGTCCCCTCTCTCTTCAGGTCCAATTTGCGACCTCCTGGTCCCTCCTGGGCCCCAGCAGCGTCCAAAAACGCTAACCGCACGATTTGCAGATAGCAAGGCTTGTTAGCGTCCTTTCGGCGGGAAAACACTTCTGCACGACTCTCCACGGCGAGAGGGATCCGTCCACCAAAGGGGAAGTCTCTAGCCCTTTTCGTTCCTGCAGAAACCTCAGCTTCTTCTGTCCAGTCGAAGCTTCTTTGCACCCGCAGCTGGCATTTCCTGGGCATCTGCCCATCTCCGACTTGCTTGTGACTTTTGGACTTGGTCCCCTTGTTCCACAGGTACCCTAGATTGGAAATCCACAGTTGTTGCATTGCTGGTTTGTGTCTTTCCTGCATTATTCCTCTAACACAACTATTTTGTCCTTAGGGGAACTTTAGTGCACTTTGCACTCACTTTTCAGGGTCTTGGGGAGGGTTATTTTTCTAACTCTCACTATTTTCTAATAGTCCCAGCGACCCTCTACAAGGTCACATAGGTTTGGGGTCCATTCGTGGTTCGCATTCCACTTTTGGAGTATATGGTTTGTGTTGCCCCTATCCCTATGTTTCCCCATTGCATCCTATTGTAACTATACATTGTTTGCACTGTTTTCTAAGACTATACTGCATATTTTTGCTATTGTGTATATATATCTTGTGTATATTTCCTATCCTCTCACTGAGGGTACACTCTAAGATACTTTGGCATATTGTCATAAAAATAAAGTACCTTTATTTTTAGTATAACTGTGTATTGTGTTTTCTTATGATATTGTGCATATGACACTAAGTGGTACTGTAGTAGCTTCACACGTCTCCTAGTTCAGCCTAAGCTGCTCTGCTAAGCTACCATTATCTATCAGCCTAAGCTGCTAGACACCCTATACACTAATAAGGGATAACTGGGCCTGGTGCAAGGTGCAAGTACCCCTTGGTACTCACTACAAGCCAGTCCAGCCTCCTACATTGGTTGTGCAGTGGTGGGATAAGTGCTTGAGACTACTTACCACTCTTGTCATTGTACTTTTCATAAGAGAAAAATATACAAAACAAGGTCAGTGTATATACACATAGCCAAAAAGTTTTGCATTTCCTCTTTTCACTCTTTTCTAAGTGCTGAAAAGTACTCCTAAACTTTCAAAAAGTTCTTAAAAGTTTAAAAAGTTTTTTCTGTCTTTCCAAAAAGTTCTGAAAACTTTTTTCTCTTTTTCTATCACTTTAACTCTCTCTAAAAAATGTCTGGCACAGGCCAAAGTGTTGATATGTCCAAACTTGCATATGACAACCTTAGCTGGAAAAGAGCAAGGAGTCTCTGTATAGAGAGAGGTTTGAGTGTAGGGAAGAATCCTGCCTTGGAACTGTTAATTAACATGCTTAGAGAACAGGATAAGGCCATAGGTGCCCCATCTGTTGAAAAAGTACCTAATAGTTCCCAATCTGATTCAGGGACTCCCCCAGGAAAAGATTCAGGAAAGAAACTTCCTAGCCTGCCCATTACTAGACAATCTAGCATAGATGGTAATGATGATGAGCCACACCAAAAAAATAGTGTTGTCTCACATCATAGCAAAAGCATTTATTCTCACCATACTGGTAGTAATGTTTCTGTAAACCAAGCTGTTAAGTTGGCTTCTGTAAGGGACAGGTCTCCTTCTGTTCATTCCCATCATAGCTCTGTTTCTAGAAATGTCCCTCCCACCAACCCTGATGACAGAATGTTAGAGAGGGAACTCAATAAGTTGAGGGTGGAACAAACCAGACTGAAGCTTAAAAAGCAACAGCTGGATTTGGATAGACAGTCTTTTGAATTAGAGAAGGAAAGACAGAAGTTGGGTTTAGATACCCATGGTGGCAGCAGCAGTATTCCCCATAGTCATCCTGCAAAAGAGCATGATTCCAGGAATCTGCACAAGATAGTTCCCCCTTATAAGGAGGGGGATGACATTAACAAGTGGTTTGCTGCACTTGAGAGGGCCTGTGTTGTACAGGATGTCCCTCAAAGGCAGTGGGCTGCTATCCTATGGCTATCATTTAGTGGAAAAGGTAGGGATAGGCTCCTTACTGTGAAAGAAAATGATGCTAATAATTTCCAAGTTCTTAAGAATGCACTCCTGGATGGTTATGGTTTAACCACTGAACAGTACAGGATAAAGTTCAGAGAGACCAAAAAGGAGTCTTCGCAAGACTGGGTTGATTTCATTGACCAGGCAGTGAAGGCCTTGGAGGGGTGGTTACATGGCAGTAAAGTTACTGATTATGACAGCCTGTATAACTTGATCCTGAGAGAGCATATTCTTAATAATTGTGTGTCTGATTTGTTGCACCAGTACTTGGTGGACTCTGATCTGACCTCTCCCCAAGAATTGGGAAAGAAGGCAGACAAATGGGTCAGAACAAGAGTGAACAGAAAAGTTCATACAGGGGGTGACAAAGATGGCAACAAAAAGAAGGATGGTAAGTCTTCTGACAAGGGTGGGGACAAATCTAAAAATGAGTCTTCATCAGGCCCACAAAAACACTCTGGTCGGGGTGGTGGGTCAAAATCCTCCTTTAATCAGAACAAGGAAAAGAAACCATGGTGCTATTTATGTAAAATAAAAGGCCACTGGACAACAGATCCCAGTTGTCCAAAGAAAGGCACCACAGCTCCTACCACTACAACCCCTACTGCTACACCTAGTGTCCCTACTAATAGCAGTGGTGGTGGGAGCAAACCTACTAATAGCCAATCCAAGGGAGTAGCTGGGCTCACTTTTGGTAATTTAGTTGGGGTTGGTCTGATTAGGGAGACCACAGAGGCTACTTTAGTCTCTGAAGGGGCTATTGATTTAGCCACTTTGGTTGCTTGCGCCCATAACTTGGAGAAGTACAAGCAACTAACCCTAATAAATGGTGTTGAGGTCCAGGCCTACAGGGACACAGGTGCCAGTGTCACAATGGTGATTGAGAAACTGGTGCACCCTGAACAACACATACTTGGACACCAGTACCAAGTAACCGATGCTCACAACATAACACAAAGCCACCCCATGGCTGTTGTAAATCTCAACTGGGGGGGGGTAACTGGTCCAAAGAAAGTTGTGGTAGCTTCAGATTTACCTGTAGACTGTCTATTAGGGAATGATTTGGAGACATCAGCTTGGTCAGATGTGGAGTTGGAGGCCCATGCAGCAATGCTGGGCATCCCAGGGCATATTTTTGCTTTGACAAGGGCTCAGGCCAAAAAGCAAAAAGGACAGGGAAGCTTGGATCCTGGAACAATGGACCAAGTGCTCCCTAAAGCTAGGGCTAGTAGAAGCAAACCACTTCCTACTATCCCTCCCTCTACAGTGGATTCAACTTCTGAGGAAGAAGAATTCCCTCCCTGTGCAGAACCTACACCAGAGGAGCTGGAAGCAGACACTGCTGAGCTTTTGGGTGAACGGGGGCCTGCCAGGGAGGAGCTGAGTGTGGCACAGCAAACCTGTCCCACATTAGAGGGTCTCAGACAGCAAGCTGTCAAACAGGCTAATGGGGATGTCAGTGACTCTCACAGAGTTTACTGGGAGGACAACCTCTTGTACACTGAGCATAGGGATCCTAAACCTGGAGCTGCCAGGAGATTAGTGATTCCTCAGGAGTACAGAAAGTTCCTCCTAACACTGGCACATGACATTCCCTTAGCTGGGCATCTAGGACAAATGAAAACTTGGGACAGGCTTGTTCCCCTGTTTCATTGGCCTAGGATGTCTGAGGACACAAAAGAATTTTGCAAGTCCTGTGAAACCTGTCAAGCCAGTGGCAAGACAGGTGGCACTCCAAAGGCACCCCTTATCCCACTGCCTGTGGTTGGGGTTCCCTTTGAAAGGGTAGGGGTTGACATAGTTGGCCCCCTTGACCCTCCTACTGCTTCAGGCAATAGGTTTATCTTGGTGGTAGTGGACCATGCCACAAGATATCCTGAAGCTATTCCTTTAAGGACCACTACAGCTCCTGCAGTGGCAAAGGCCCTCCTGGGAATATTTTCCAGGGTGGGCTTTCCAAAGGAAGTAGTATCAGATAGAGGAAGCAATTTCATGTCAGCATACTTAAAGGCCATGTGGAAGGAGTGTGGTGTAACGTACAAGTTCACAACACCCTATCATCCACAAACTAATGGACTGGTGGAGAGATTTAATAAAACTCTCAAAGGCATGATTATGGGTCTCCCTGAAAAACTCCGCAGGAGATGGGATATCCTTCTACCATGCCTCCTTTTTGCCTACAGGGAGGTACCCCAGAAAGGAGTGGGCTTCAGCCCCTTTGAACTTCTTTTTGGACACCCTGTTAGGGGTCCACTCACACTTGTAAAGGAGGGTTGGGAACAACCTTTAAAAGCTCCTAAGCAGGATATTGTGGATGATGTACTTGGCCTCAGATCAAGGATGGCTGAGTACATGAAAAAGGCCAGTAAAAACCTTCAGGCCAGCCAAGAGCTCCAGAAGCAATGGCATGATCAGAAGGCTGTTTTGGTTCAGTACCAACCAGGGCAGAAAGTGTGGGTCTTGGAGCCTGTGGCCCCAAGAGCACTCCAAGATAAATGGAGTGGACCCCACACAATTGTTGAAAAGAAGGGTGAAGTCACCTACTTGGTTGACTTAGGCACTGCCAGGAGTCCCCTTAGGGTGCTCCATGTCAACCGCCTGAAACCCTACTATGACAGGGCTGATCTCACCCTGCTCATGGCAACAGATGAGGGACAGGAAGAAGACAGTGATCCTCTACCTGATCTCTTCTCTTCCACAGATCAAGATGCTCTTGTGGAAGGTGTAGTTTTGGCTGATTGTCTTACTGCTGAGCAGAAAGACAATTGCATAAATCTCCTAGGACAATTTTCAGAACTCTTCTCCACTGTGCCAGGCACCACTTCTTGGTGTGAGCACACTATAGATACTGGAGACAGTTTACCTGTCAAAAGTAAGATCTATAGGCAGCCTGACCATGTCAGGGACTGCATAAAGCAAGAAGTTCAGAAAATGTTGGAACTAGGAGTGGTTGAGCACTCTGACAGTCCATGGGCTTCTCCTGTGGTACTGGTACCAAAACCCAATTCTAAAGATGGAAAGAAAGAAATGCGGTTTTGTGTAGACTATAGAGGTCTCAACTTGGTAACCAAAACTGATGCTCACCCTATACCCAGGGCAGATGAGCTCATAGATACACTGGCATCTGCCAAGTATCTAAGCACTTTTGATTTGACTGCAGGGTATTGGCAGATCAAATTGTCAGAAGATGCTAAACCTAAGACTGCATTTTCTACCATTGGAGGACATTACCAGTTTACTGTAATGCCTTTTGGTTTGAAAAATGCACCTGCCACTTTTCAGAGGTTGGTGAACACAGTCCTGCAAGGGCTGGAAGCTTTCAGTGCAGCATATTTGGACGATATAGCTGTCTTTAGCTCCAGCTGGGATGATCACCTGGTCCACCTATGGAAAGTTTTGGAGGCCCTGCAAAAGGCAGGCCTCACTATCAAGGCTTCAAAGTGCCAGATAGGGCAGGGTAAGGTGGTTTATCTGGGACACCTTGTTGGTGGGGAACAGATTGCACCACTTCAGGGGAAAATCCAAACAATTATTGATTGGGTTCCCCCTACCACTCAGACTCAGGTGAGAGCCTTCCTAGGCCTCACTGGGTACTACAGGAGGTTCATTAAGAACTATGGCTCCATTGCAGCCCCTCTTAATGACCTCACATCCAAGAAAATGCCTAAAAAGGTATTATGGACAGCAAACTGTCAGAAAGCTTTTGAGGAGCTGAAGCAGGCCATGTGCTCTGCACCTGTCCTGAAAAGCCCTTGTTACTCTAAAAAATTCTATGTCCAAACTGATGCATCTGAATTAGGAGTAGGGGCAGTCCTATCACAACTTAATTCCGAGGGCCAGGATCAACCTGTTGCTTTTATTAGTAGGAGGTTGACCCCTAGAGAAAAGCGTTGGTCTGCCATTGAGAGGGAGGCCTTTGCTGTGGTCTGGGCTCTGAAGAAGTTGAGGCCATACCTGTTTGGCACTCACTTCATTGTTCAGACAGACCACAAACCTCTACTTTGGCTAAAACAAATGAAAGGTGAAAATCCTAAATTGTTGAGGTGGTCCATATCCCTACAGGGAATGGACTATACAGTGGAACATAGACCTGGGAGTAGCCACTCCAATGCAGATGGACTCTCCAGATATTTCCACTTAGACAATGAAGACTCATCAGGTCATGGCTTGTCTTATTGTCCTTCGTTTGGGCGGGGGGTTGTGTAGGAAAGTACCATCTTGCCTGGCATGTTACCCCCATTTTTCACTGTATATATGTTGTTTTAGTTGTATGTGTCACTGGGACCCTGGTAACCCAGGGCCCCAGTGCTCATAAGTGTGCCTGAATGTGTTACCTGTGTAGTGACTAACTGTCTCACTGAGGCTCTGCTAATCAGAACCTCAGTGGTTATGCTCTCTCATTTTTTTCCAAATTGTCACTAACAGGCTAGTGACCATTTTTACCAATTTACATTGGCTTACTGGAACACCCTTATAATTCCCTAGTATATGGTACTGAGGTACCCAGGGTATTGGGGTTCCAGGAGATCCCTATGGGCTGCAGCATTTCTTTTGCCACCCATATGGAGCTCTGACAAATCTTACACAGGCCTGCCACTGCAGCCTGAGTGAAATAACGTCCACGTTATTTCACAGCCATTTTACACTGCACTTAAGTAACTTATAAGTCACCTATATGTCTAACCTTTACCTGGTAAAGGTTAGGTGCAAAATTACTTAGTGTGAGGGCACCCTGGCACTAGCCAAGGTGCCCCCACATTGTTCAGGGCCAATTCCCTGGACTTTGTGAGTGCGGGGACACCATTACACGTGTGCACTACATATAGGTCACTACCTATATGTAGCTTCACAATGGTAACTCCGAATATGGCCATGTAACATGTCTATGATCATGGAATTGCCCCCTCTATGCCATCCTGGCATAGTTGGCACAATCCCATGATCCCAGTGGTCTGTAGCACAGACCCTGGTACTGCCAAACTGCCCTTCCTGGGGTTTCACTGCAGCTGCTGCTGCTGCCAACCCCTCAGACAGGCAGCTGCCCTCCTGGGGTCCAGCCAGGCCTGGCCCAGGATGGCAGAACAAAGAACTTCCTCTGAGAGAGGGTGTGACACCCTCTCCCTTTGGAAAATGGTGTGAAGGCAGGGGAGGAGTAGCCTCCCCCAGCCTCTGGAAATGCTTTGTTGGGCACAGATGTGCCCAATTCTGCATAAGCCAGTCTACACCGGTTCAGGGATCCCTTAGCCCCTGCTCTGGCGCGAAACTGGACAAAGGAAAGGGGAGTGACCACTCCCCTGACCTGCACCTCCCCTGGGAGGTGTCCAGAGCTCCTCCAGTGTGCTCCAGACCTCTGCCATCTTGGAAACAGAGGTGCTGCTGGCACACTGGACTGCTCTGAGTGGCCAGTGCCACCAGGTGACGTCAGAGACTCCTGCTGATAGGCTCCTTCAGGTGTTAGTAGCCTATCCTCTCTCCTAGGTAGCCAAACCCTCTTTTCTGGCTATTTAGGGTCTCTGTCTCTGGGGAAACTTTAGATAACGAATGCATGAGCTCAGCCGAGTTCCTCTGCATCTCTCGCTTCACCTTCTGATAAGGAATCGACCGCTGACCGCGCTGGAAGCCTGCAAACCTGCAACATAGTAGCAAAGACGACTACTGCAACTCTGTAACGCTGATCCTGCCGCCTTCTCGACTGTTTTCCTGATTGTGCATGCTGTGGGGGTAGCCTGCCTCCTCTCTGCACCAGAAGCTCCGAAGAAATCTCCCGTGGGTCGACGGAATCTTCCCCCTGCAACCGCAGGCACCAAAAAGCTGCATTACCGGTCCCTTGGGTCTCCTCTCAGCACGACGAGCGAGGTCCCTCGAATCCAGCGACGCTGTCCAAGTGACCCCCACAGTCCAGTGACTCTTCAGCCCAAGTTTGGTGGAGGTAAGTCCTTGCCTCACCTCGCTGGGCTGCATTGCTGGGAACCGCGACTTTGCAGCTACTCCGGCCCCTGTGCACTTCCGGCGGAAATCCTTTGTGCACAGCCAAGCCTGGGTCCACGGCACTCTAACCTGCATTGCACGACTTTCTAAGTTGGTCTCCGGCGACGTGGGACTCCTTTGTGCAACTTCGGCGAGCACCGTTTCACGCATCCTCGTAGTGCCTGTTTCTGGCACTTCTCCGGGTGCTACCTGCTTCAGTGACGGCTCTGTGTCTTGCTCGACGTCCCCTCTCTCTTCAGGTCCAATTTGCGACCTCCTGGTCCCTCCTGGGCCCCAGCAGCGTCCAAAAACGCTAACCGCACGATTTGCAGATAGCAAGGCTTGTTAGCGTCCTTTCGGCGGGAAAACACTTCTGCACGACTCTCCACGGCGAGAGGGATCCGTCCACCAAAGGGGAAGTCTCTAGCCCTTTTCGTTCCTGCAGAAACCTCAGCTTCTTCTGTCCAGTCGAAGCTTCTTTGCACCCGCAGCTGGCATTTCCTGGGCATCTGCCCATCTCCGACTTGCTTGTGACTTTTGGACTTGGTCCCCTTGTTCCACAGGTACCCTAGATTGGAAATCCACAGTTGTTGCATTGCTGGTTTGTGTCTTTCCTGCATTATTCCTCTAACACGACTATTTTGTCCTTAGGGGAACTTTAGTGCACTTTGCACTCACTTTTCAGGGTCTTGGGGAGGGTTATTTTTCTAACTCTCACTATTTTCTAATAGTCCCAGCGACCCTCTACAAGGTCACATAGGTTTGGGGTCCATTCGTGGTTCGCATTCCACTTTTGGAGTATATGGTTTGTGTTGCCCCTATCCCTATGTTTCCCCATTGCATCCTATTGTAACTATACATTGTTTGCACTGTTTTCTAAGACTATACTGCATATTTTTGCTATTGTGTATATATATCTTGTGTATATTTCCTATCCTCTCACTGAGGGTACACTCTAAGATACTTTGGCATATTGTCATAAAAATAAAGTACCTTTATTTTTAGTATAACTGTGTATTGTGTTTTCTTATGATATTGTGCATATGACACTAAGTGGTACTGTAGTAGCTTCACACGTCTCCTAGTTCAGCCTAAGCTGCTCTGCTAAGCTATTATTATCTATCAGCCTAAGCTGCTAGACACCCTATACACTAATAAGGGATAACTGGGCCTGGTGCAAGGTGCAAGTACCCTTGGTACTCACTACAAGCCAGTCCAGCCTCCTACAAGCAGCAACAAGGGGGTGAGTACACTCTCATTCTGCTGATTCAGCGCGCAGTGGAGGTGTCTGGGTGGGGGATGTAGGCTGTGGGTTCCCCTAGGCCCGGGCGAGTGTGCTAGTTAGGTCTCCTTTTTCAGGCAGGCCCTGTGGCACCCCACCCCACCTGGGTACAGTGCTAACTACACCTAGTCAGGCTCCTGTGACATCCATGTGTGTAGATGTCGGCCAGAGACTTGTAGGCCATGTCCCAGGGATTGAATAGTGAACCCCAAGTGCGCAGCGTAGTGGAGGGGGCTTCTGTGTCTGTCGTGTCCGCCAACGGTAGCGGTAATGCATGCACTCAACATGTCTTTCTTCTGTCGCCCCCCTTTTTGTGGTCTCCCTGTTCTTGTGTGCATTAGAATTATCAGGCGGAGGAGCAGTGGCACCGGAGCAGGAGGGAGCTGCATCCCACATGGCCCTGGAGGGCGACACTACGGAGTCGGATTTCACCTTGGGACGGAGGGCGAGGGGAGCTTCACATCGGGGACAGGAGCTGAGACCAGTGATCTGGACTTGTCCTCTGATGGGAGCTCCCTTGTGGTGGCGGGCCCGTCTGTGCCCCCCCCATCTACAGGTACAGCCGCCACCCTCCCTTCCAGCACCGCCCTCCCAGCAGCCCCTCAGCCTTTGCCCCGTGCCCGCTCACCCAGGAGGGTGGGCATCACCTTCGCCCCAGGCACCTCAGGCCCTGCCCCAGTCACACCTGCTGCCCTCAGTGAGGAGGCCATTGACCTCCTCAGGTCCCTCACTGTTGGGCAGTCTACCATTTTGAATGCCATCCAGGGTGTAGAGAGGCAGTTGCAACAGATGAATGCATTCCTGGAAGGCATTCATTCTGGTCAGGCAGCTCTTCAGCAAACTTTTCAGACTCTGGCCTCAGCACTGATGGCAGCCATTGTCCCTGCCTCTAGCCTCCCCCCTCCAGCTTCCCCTACCCAGACCCACACCCCTGTACCTCAGCCTACCCCAAGCACACCATCAGACCAGCATGCACATACCCCAACACACAAAGGAAGCTCAGCCAAACATAAGCACCACACATCCCACAGGCACTCACGCAAACATCACACACATGCAGACATAGCAACATCCACTGCCTCCACTGTGTCCCCCTCCTCCTCGTCTCCGTCCTCCCTCCCAGTCTCGTCTCCACTCACACCTGCATGCACTACATCTACAGCCACTACTTCCATCACCACCACATCCCGCTCACCTGCAGTCACCACCCCCACTACAATTCACACATCCCCTGTGTCCTTTCCCCATGTGTCTGTGACCCCACCTCCCAAACTACACAAACGCAGGCACACACCCACCCAACAGCCATCCACCTCACGACAGCCTCCCGCACATGCACCTTCACCCAAAGTCACCAAACGTACACCTCCTACAACCACAACCTCTTCCTCCACTCCCAAACCCCCTCCAGCTACCTGTCCCAGTGTTCCAAAGAAACCTTTCCTTTCCACCCTTGACCTCTTTCCTTCACCCCCCCACCCTGTCAGTCCCCTAGGGCCTGACTCTCCAGGTCCCAACCTAGCACCTCAGCCACGACATCGGCGGGATCAGTGGTGCCAGTAGTCACCGGATTCTGGAGTGCACCAGGCAGCAGGGCAGCCAGTGTGGCAAGGAGCCACAGCATGGACAGTCCCCCACCTGTCAAGCATCAAAAGTTGGCCAGTGCCCGGCAGGAGAGGGGGAAGATACCAGCCACCAAAGCCACTCCCAAGGGTACAGGTGGGAGTGTGGAGTCAGCTGCAACACCTTCCAAGGTGGGGAAGAGGCACAAAAAACCCGGCAAGTCTGGGACCATCGTCACAGTGGAGAAGACCGCCATCAGTCCCGATGCCCAGGAGGCGACCACCATCAGCCCCGCTGCCCAGGAGGCGACCGCCAACACCAGCCCCGCTGCCCAGGAGGCGACCATCATCAGCCCGCTGCCCAGGAGGCGACTGCAAGCACCAGCCCCACTGCCCAGGAGGCGACCGCCATCAGCCCCGCTGCCCAGGAGGTGACCGCAATCAGCCCCGCTGCCCAGGAGGCGACCGCCAGCACCAGCCCCGCAGGCCGAGACAGGACCGCCAGCACCAACTCCGCTGGCCAGGATGCGACTGCCAGCAGCAGCCCCGCAGGCCCAGTGAGGAGTGCCAGCACCAGCTCCGCTGGCCAGGATGCGACCGCCAGCAGCAGCCCGCAGGCCCAGACAGGACCGCCAGCAGCTGAGTCACTGCCAAGGACACCGCCGCCACGAGGACCGCTGCAATGGACACCGCTACCATAAGAGAACTGCTGCAATGGACACCGCTGCCACAAGCACCGCTGTAATGGACACCGCCACCACAAGCACTTCTGCCAAGGACACCGCCGGCACAAGCACTGCTGCAATGGACACCGCCGCCACAAGCACCGCTGCAATGGACACCACCGCCACAAGCACCGCTGCAATGGACATGGCCGCCACAAGCACCACTGCAATGGACACCGCCGCCACAAGCACCGCTGCAAGGACACCGCCGCCACAAGCACTGCTGGCCCATGAGCGCCAAGAGCACTGATGCTACTGAGTCCGCCATGAGCAGGATGAAGCACTCTGGGCACAAAGCCCCCTCCAGAACCAGTGGAGATTTACATCCACTACCTCTGTCCTTGGCAGGATGAAGCACTCTGGGCACAAAGCCCCCTCCAGAACCAGTGGAGAAAGGCATCCAATACCTCTGTCCTTGGCAGGATGAAGCACTCTAGGCACAAAGACCCCTCCAGAACCAATGGAGATTCACATCCACTACCTCAGTCCTTGGCAGGATGAAGCACTCTGGGCACAAAGCCCCCTCCAGAACCAGTGGAGATTTACATCCACTACCTCTGCCCTTGGCAGGATGAAACACTTTAGGCACAAAGCCCCCTCCAGAACCAGTGGAGACTGTTATCCACTTGAGAGACTGTGGCTTTGCACTCCCCAGGATGGAACAGTGGGCAACCTACCCACTGTAGAGACTTGAGAGACTGTGGCTTTGCACTCCCCAGGACTGAACAGTGGGAAACCCACCCACTGTAGAGACTTGAGAGAATGTGACTTTGCACTCCCCAGCATTGAACAGTGGGCAACCCACCCACTGTAGAGACTTGAGAGACTGTGGCTTTGTACTCCCCAGTGCTGAACAGTGGGCATGTGGCCCTTTCGTGGATTTGGCGTTGTACAATCATCCGGATGAGGTGCTCCTCCTTTCCCTTCCCCCTGAGGTGCCTGTTTTATTTCTATCTGATGCCCCTGCAGTGTTCTCTCCGTCATGTTCGGGTACCTTGTGTGGGCCTCGCCCATGCAGTGTGGGCCCAGTGTTCCACGGACTTAAATGGAGCAATACCTGGACTTCTATTCTTGGTGTATATATTTGTTAATAGTGTATATATATTTTTGCGTACTTGATTTTAATAGATTACAATGGTTACACTAATTTCCTTTTGTCTTTGCATTCTTCCGGGGAGTTAGGGCGTGTAACTGTGATGTATCAATATGTATTAGTGTGTGTGTTGTCGTGGGTGGGTGTGGGGGTGTTGCGTGTTACGTGTGTGTGTGTCCCTATTTTTTCCCTACCCCCTCCTCTGTGTCATAGGTGTAGTACTCACCGTGGTCTTCGCCGCCGGCGTTCCTGCTCCTGGTAGAGGAGCAAGAAGATGAAAGCTGGTAAAATGTGAAGTTCTGGTTCCATGGTGTCCTGGTTCCTCGTGGGGTGTGTTGAGGTGAGCGTTTTCCCTTCGAAGTCCTGTTTCCGCCGTGTTTTTGTTCGCGGTGAATCCGCCCCAGAAAAGGTGGCGGATTGGTAGGTTGTGATACTGTGGGCGGTTCATTGTCTGCCACCTGTCTGTTGGTGGTGACCGCTGCGCTGTTTGTTTGTACCGCTGTGGCGGTCGGAGTGTTAAAGTGGCTGTCTATGTTGGCGGTTTCCGCCACGGTCGTAATTCCATTTTTTTTACCGCCGGCCTGTTGGCGGTCTTACCGCCGCTTCAACACTTACCGCCAGGGTTGTAATGAGGGCCTTTGTGTGTGGGCATCCTGGTACTAGCCAAGGTGCCCCAACATTGTTCAGGGCAAATTCCCCGGACTTTGTGAGTGTGGGGACACCATAACACACGTGCACTACACATAGGTCACTACTTATGTGTAGCCTCACAATGGTAACGCCAAACATGGCCATGTAACATATCTAAGATCATGGAATTGTCACCCCAATACCATTCTGGTATTGGGGGGACAATTCCATGATCCCCCCAATCTCTAGCACAGAACCCGGGTACTGCCAAACTGCCTTTTTTGGGGGATTCCACTGCAGCTGCTGCTGCTGCCAACCCCTCAGACAGGTTTCTGCCCTGCTGGGGTCTGGGCAGCCCAGTCCCAGGAAGGCAGAACAAAGGATTTCCTCTGAGAGAGGGTGTTACACCCTCTCCCTTTGGAAATAGGTGTGAAGGGCTGGGGAGGAGTAGCCTCCCTCAGCCTCTGGAAATGCTTTGATGGGCTCTGCATAAGCCAGTCTATGCCGGTTCAGGGATCCCCCAGCCCTGCTTTGGCGCGAAACTGGACAAAGGAAAGGGGGGTGACCACCCCCCTGACCGGCACCTCCCAGGGGAGGTGGCCAGAGCCCCTCCAGTGTGTCCCAGACCTCTGCCATCTTAGATTCAGAGGTGTTGGGGCACAATGGACTGCTCTGAGTGGCCAGTGCCAGCAGGTGACGTCATTGACCCCTCCTGATAGTTGCTTACCTCTTTCAGTAGCCAAGCCTCCTTTTTCAGTAGCTAAACCTCCTTTTCTGGCTAATTAGGGTCTTTCCTCTGGGCTATTCCTCAGATAACGAATGCAAGAGCTCACCAGAGTTCCTCTGCACTTCCCTCTTCGACTTCTGCCAAGGATCGACCGCTGACTGTTCCAGGATGCCTGCACAACCACAACAAATTACCAAGACGACTACCAACAACATTGTAGCGCCTCATCCTGCGGGCTTTCTCGACTTTCCTGGTGGTGCATGCTCTGGGGGTAGCCTGCCTTCACCCTGCACTGGAAGCCAAGAAGAAATCCCTAGTGGGTCGACTGAATCTTCCCCCTGCTAACGCAGGCACCAAACTTCTGCATCACTGATCCTATGGGTCCCCTCTCATTCTGACGAGCGTGGTCCCTGGAACACAGGAACTGGGTTCAAGTGACTCCCACAGTCTGGTGGCCCTTCTGTCCAAATTTGGTGGAGGTAAGTCCTTGCCTCCCCACACTAGACAGCAAACCTGTGTACTGTGTGATTTGCAGCTGTACCGACTTCTGTGCATTTTCCCAAGGCTTCCTTTGTGCACAGCGTAGCCTGGGTCCCCAGCACTCCGCCCTGCAGTGCTCAAACCGCTGAGTTGGACTCTGACGTCGTGGGACCCTCCTTTGTGACTCTGCGATGACTGCTGTCCTCAGATCTTCCAAGTGCCTGTTCCGTACTTTTGCGGGTGCTGCCTGCTTCTGCGGAGGCTCTCTGAGTTGCTGAGCACCCCCTCTGTCTCCTCCTCCAAGGGGCGACATCCTGGTCCTACCTGGTCACCAGCAGCACCCAAAATCCTCAACCGTGACTTTTGCAGCTAGCAAGGTTTGTTTGCGGTATTTCTGCCTGGAAACATTTCTACAACCTCCAGCACGCCGTGGGACATCTTCCATCCAGAGGAGAAGTTCCTAGCCCTTTTCGTTGTTGCAGAATCTTCGGCTTCTTCCATCCGGAGGCAGCCGCCCTTTTGCACCTTCATCCGGGGTTTTCTGGGCTCCAGCCCCCCCGGACCCTTTTGTGACTCTTGGACTTGGTCCCCTTCCTTTACAGTTCCTCAGGTCCAGGAATCCATCTTCAGTGTTTTGCTGGTGCTTGTGGTTCTTGCAGAATCCCCTATCACGACTATTGTGTCTTTCTGGGGTAGAAGGGTAACTTTACTCCTACTTTTCAGGGTCTTGGGGTGGGGTATCTTGGACACCCTTACTGTTTTCTCACAGTCCCAGCGACCCTCTACAACCTCCCTAAGGTGGGGGTCCATTCGTGATTCGCATTCCACTTTTGGAGTGTATGGTTTGTGTTGCCCCTAGACCTATGTTTACCTATTGCATCCTACTGTGATTCTACATTGTTTGCACTACTTTTCTTACTGTTACTTACCTGTTTTGGGTTTGTGTACATATAATTTGTGTATATTACTTACCTCCTAAGTGAGGGTATCCTCTGAGATAGTTTTGTCATATTGTCACTAAAATAAAGTACCTTTATTTTTAGTAACTCTGTGTATTGTGTTTTCTTATGATATTGTGCTATATGATATAAGTGGTATAGTAGGAGCTTTGCATGTCTCCTAGTTCAGCCTAAGCTCCTTTGCCATAGCTACCTTCTATCAGCCTAAGCTGCTAGAAACACCTCTATTCTACTAATAAGGGATCACTGGACCTGGCACAGAGTGTAAGTACCACAAGATACCCACTATAAGCCAGGCCAGCCTCCTACACCCGGGTACTGCCAAACCAGCTCTCTGGGGTTTTCACTGCAGCTACCGATGCTGCCAACCCACAGACAAGCTTCTGCCCTCCTGGGACTGGGCAGCCCAGGAGGCCAAAACTGCAACAAAGTAGCAAGGAGACTACCAGCGACATTGTAGCGCCTAATCGTGCCGGCTTTCTCGACTGTTTGCTGGTGGTGCATGCTCTGGGGGCTGTCTGCTTTCACCCTACACTGGAAGCCAAGAAGAAATCTCCCGTGGGTTGATGGAGTCTTCCCCTGCTAACGCAGGCACCAAACTTCAGCTTCACCGGTCCTCTGGGTCCCCTCTCATCTTGACGAACGTGTTCCCTGGAACACAGGTGGTGGATCTAAGTGACCCCGACAGTCCAGTGGTTCATCTGTCCAAATTTGGAGGATGCAAGTCCTTGCTTCCCCTCGCTAGACAGTAATCCTGGGTACTGCGTAAACTGCAGCTGCTAGGGCTTCTGTACACTTTTGCAAGGAATCCTTCGTGTACAGCCTAGCCCAGGTCCCCAGCACTCCATCCTGCATTGCTTAACTCGCTGAGTTGACCACAGGCTTCGTGGGACCCTCCTTTGTAGTGTTGAGACGACCGCCATGCTAATTTTTCTTGAACCCATGTCCAACGACTTCTGCGGGAGCTGCCTTCTTGTGCGTGGGCTCTCTCTTTTGCTGAGCGCACCCTCTGTCTCCTCTTCCAAGTGGCAACCTCCTGGTCCTTCCTGGGCCCGGGCAGCACCCTTTTTCTTCAACCGCGACTTTTGCAGCTAGCAAGGCTTGTTTGCGGTCTTTCTCCAAAGAAACAACTCTGCATCCTCCAGCACTCCGTGGGACATATTCTGTGCAAAGGACAAGTTCCTGGCATCTTCCGTTGTGGCAGAATCTTCAGCTTTTTCCCCCCGAGGCAGCCATTTAGCACCTTCATCTGGGGTTTAGTGGGCTCCTGCCCCCCCGGACACTTTCATGACTCTTGAACTTGGTCTCCTTTCTTCGCAGGTCCAGGAATCCATCTTCAGTGCTTGGCAGTCAGTTGTGGTCTTTGCAGAATCTCCTATCACCACTTTAGTGTGGTTCTGGGGAAGAAGGGCCACTTTACTCCTACTTTTCAGGGTCTTGGGGTGGGGTATCTTTGACACCCTTAGTGTTTTCTTACACTCCCAGCGACCCTCTACACACTACACTAGGCCTGGGGTCCCTAAGTGGTTCGCATTCCACTTTCTTAGTATATGGTTTGTGTTGCCCCTAGGCCTATTGCACCCTACTCTATTCTACAGTGTTTGCACTACTTTTCTAACTGTTTACTCACCTGATTTTGGTTTGTGTGTATATTTTGTGTATTTTACTTACCTCCTAAGGGAGTATATCCTCTGAGATATTTTTGGCACATTGTCACTAAAATAAAGTACCTTTATTTTTAGGAACTCTCAGTATTGTGATTCTTATGATATAGTGCTATATGATATAAGTGGTAGGAGCTTTGCATGTCTCCTAGTTCAGCCTAAGCTGCTCTGCTATAGCTACCTCTATCAGCCTAAGCTGCTAGAACACTACTAATCTACTAATAAGGGACAACTGGAACCTGGCACAAGTTGTAAGTACCATCAGGTACCCACTATAAGCCAGGCCAGCCTCCTACAAGGGGAAAGTGGTTTATCTGGGCCACCTGGTAGGTGGGGAACAGATTGCACCACTGCAGGGGAAGATCCAAACCATTACGGAATGGGTTCCCCCTACAACTCAAACTCAAGAGAGAGTCTTCCTAGGCCCCACAGGGTACTACAGGAGGTTCATGAAGAATTATGCAGTAATGCTGCCCCTCTGAATGACTTCACATTCAAAAAGATGCCTAAAAAGGTATTATGGACAGCTAGCTGTCAAAAGGCTTTTGATGAGCTCAAACAGGTCATGTGCTCTGCACCTGTCCTAAAAAGCCCTTGTTACTACACAAAATTCATATTTCAGACTGATGCTTCTGAATTAGGGGTAGGGGCAGTTCTATCACAGCTTAACACTGAGGGCCAGGATCAACCTGTTGCTTTTATGAGCAGAAGGTTGACCCCTAGAGAAAAGCATTGGTCTGCCATAGAGAGGGAGGCCTTTGTTGTCATCTGGGCCTTGAAGAAGTTGAGACCATGCCTCTTTGGGACTCACTTCATTGTTCAGACAGCCCACATTATTATTATGATGGCTTAAACAAATGAAAGGTGAAAACCCTAAATTGTTGAGGTGGTCCATCTCCCTACAGGGAATGGACTATACAGTGGAACATAGACCTGGGAGTACCCACTCCAATGCATATGGACTCTCCAGATATTTCCACTTAAACAATGAAGACTCATCTGGGCATGGTTATCCTTATTGTCCCTCGTTTTGGGGTGGGGGGGTTGCGTAGGAAAGTACCATCTTTCTTGCCATGTAACCCCCAATTTTACATGTATGTTAGTATGTTTTTGCCTGTCTCACTGGGATCCTGCTAGGCAGGACCCCAGTGCTCATAGTTTGTGGCCTAAATGTGTATGCCTGTGTAGTGCCTAACTGTGTCACTGAGGCTCTGCTAATCAGAACCTCAGTGCTCATGCTCTCTCTGCCTTTAAATTTGTCACTGTAGGCTAGTGACTACATTTACCAATTTCAATGGGCATACTGGACCCCCCCTTATAAGTCCCTAGTATATGGTACCTTGGTACCCAGGGCATTGGGGTTCCAGGAGATCCATATGGGCTACAGCATTTCTTTTGTCACACATAGGGAGCTCTGACAAACCCGTACACAGGACTGCCATTGCAGCCTGCGTGAAATAATGCACATGTTATTTCACAGCCATTTTTACTGCACTTAAGTAACTTATAAGTCACCTATATGTCTAACCTTCACTTGCTGTCGAAAGTCGAAAGATGTCAACTGTCGCTGCTCAGTCTCCTCGGAAGAAGTCGCAGAGTTGACAGGTTTGGGTGGAGGACCTTCCCCTGCTGCTGCGACAGAAGATCCTCCCGAAGAGGCAGTCTGATCGGAGGAGCTATGGCCATGTTCAAAAGCTCGGGATACCAGACTCTTCGTGCCTAGTCCAGAGCCACCAGTATTACTTGGGACCGGTCTTTCCTGATCTTCTTCAGAACTCTGGGCAGAAGTGGTATTGGTGGGAAGGCGAACAGGAGGCCTGCATTCCACTCGCGGCGCAAAGCGTCTACGAGCGAGTGCTGCCTTGGAAACTCCAACACGCAAAACAGCTGACATTGCACGTTCTCTGCAAGTTTAACCAAGGTTCTCCCCACCGCAGAAAGAGACCTTGGCTCACCTCTGGATGGAGACGCCATTCATGGTCGACCATGCATCGTCGGCTGAGTTCATCTGCTCTGGCATTCAAGGAGCCTGCCAGGTGTTGAACCACCAGAGAAATGCCCTGATGTTCCAGCCAAGTCCAGAGACAAAGGGCCTCTTGACAGCGGGTCCACACCCACCTTGTTTGTTGCAATACCACATGGCGGTGGTATTGTCTGTGAACATCTGCACTGCTTTCCCCTTTAGAAAGGGAAAACATGCTTTCAATGCTAGTCGAATTGCTGGGAGCTCCATATGATTGATATGGAGCCCGGTTTCCGGCGGAGACCAGATGCCTCTGATCTCTGCCTCTTCCATGTGGCCACCCCATCCCAGAAGTGACGCATCTGTCACGACCGTAAGATCTGGTTGGGGAAAGGAGAGAGATCTGCCTTTGACCCAATCCTGATTCGTTAACCACCACTGCAGGTCTTTCGCAGCCTTTTCCGAGATCTGGGCCTTGTAAGAGAGATTCCCCTGATGCTGCGCCCACTGGAACTTCAGTTCCCGGTGCAGAGCCCGCATATGCCATCCGGCATTTTGAACCAGCACGATGCTGGAGACGATGAGGCCCAGCTGCCTCAGAGTCATTCTCACCGAAATCCAGGACAGAGGCTGAAACATTGGTATCATAGCCCAAATATCCTGGACTCGCTTTTCAGGAGGATATGCCCGAAACTGCACTGTATCCAGAACAGCTCCGATGAAAGGGAGCATCTGAGAAGGAGTCAGGTGTGACTTCGGAACGTTGATAGTGACTCGCAGCAAATGCAAAAGGTTCAACGTAGTCTGGAGGTGGGAGACGACTGTCTGGAGTGATTTAATCTTCAACAGCCAATCATCGAGGTAGGGGAAGACTGGAACCCCTAACCTGCCCAGATGAGCTGCCCCCACTACCATCACCTTCGTGAACACCCGAGGGGCAGTGGTAAGGCCAAAGGGAAGCACGGTAACCTGAAAGTGCTCGTGACCTCCACGAAACGTTGGTAATGCCGGTGGGCCGGCAAGACAGGAATGTGTAAGTCCTTCATTACAATCCAGTCTCTTGATCCAGGACAGATAGGACCTGAGCCAATGTCAACATTTTCAACTTCTCCTTTTTTAGGAAGAGATTGAGGGACTGGAGATCCAATATAGGTCGAAGACCTTTGTCCTTTTTCGGAACCAGAAAGTAGTGGGAATAGCAACCACGATCTACTTCTGGCAACTGAACCCTCTCTATAGCTCCTTTGGCCAAAAGGGCTTGGACTTCTGCGTGGAGAAGCGCCATATGATCCTCCGATATCTGACTGTATGAAGGTGGCATGACTGGAGGAGATGTCTCGAAGGGGAGGGAGTAGCCCCTTTGGACAATTTGGAGTTCCCACCTCTCCGAGGTAATGGCTTGCCATTGGGCCAGGTGATGGCGTATCCTGCCAACTTCTGGCTCATGATGTACCTGAGGACTAGGAAGGCTTGGAGGACAAAGAGGGGGTGGGGGTGGACTGGGCGACCCGCTGGTTCCCTGATCACCGGGAACGTCCGCAAGGGCTGTACAGCATGCGCTGGTCTGTAGCCAGGTGGAAAAGGACGCGGTTGGGTGCCCCTTCCATAGCCACAAAAGGGGCAAAAGGTGGACTGTAAGAAGTTGGCTCAGTATATACTATCTCAAAGTGAGAGATAGTGTGCACAGAGTCCAAAGGTTCCCCTTAGAGGTTGATAGTGGCAAAATTAGATAATACTAATGCTCTACTTTGTGGTAGTGTGGTTGAGCAGGAGGCTTATCAGATGGTAGTGTTAAGCAATTGTTGTACACACACAGGCAATAAATACGAACACACACTCAAAGACTTAACTCCAGGCCAAAAGGTTTTTATATAGAAAAATATTTTTTCCTAATTTATTTTTAGAACCACAAGATTAAAATTTTAGGTAAGTACATAAATTGTAAGGTACTTCACACAGGTAAGTATAGAACTTTGATTTAAAACAGTAGTACACACAGTTTTGGTTAAAATGGCAAATAGTTATTTTAAGAGTGGACACAGTGCAAAAATCAACAGTTCCTGGGGGAGGTAAGTAATACTTCGTTTTTGAGGTAAGTAAAGCACTTACACAGTCAGTCTCCTGGGCATAGGCAGCCCACTGTTGGGGGTTCAAGGCAACCCTAAAGCCACAGCACAAGCAACACAGGGCCGGTCAGGTGGAGAGGTCAAAGGAGGGCCCAAAACACATAGGCGCCTATGGAGAACAGGGGTGCTCCGGTTCCAGTCTGCTAGCAGGTAAGTACCTGGGTCCTCGGGGAGCAGGCCAAGGGGGGTTTTGTAGAGCACTGGGGGGGACGCACACAAAACACACCCTCAGCGGCACAGGGGCGGCTGGGTGCAGTGTGGAAAGTAGGCGTTCGGTTTTGTATTGAAAACAATGGAGAGACCCGGGGGTCACTTTGGCGATGCAGGCAGGGCACAGGGAGGCCAACCAACGACTGGATTAGGATGAGGGCCGCCTGCTGGTCACTCCTGCACTGGTAGGTAGTTCCTCTCGGTCCTGGGGGCTGCAGGTGCAGTGCTTGGTCCAGGTGTCGGGTTCCTTTGTCACCAGGCAGTCGCGGTCAGGGGGAGCCTCTGGATCCTCTCCTCAGGCGTCGCTGTGGGGGTGCAGGGAAGTCATCTTAGGGTGTCCACGTCATTGAAGTTGCATGGGAGTCCTCTCTGCAGTGTTGGTTTCTCCAAACTCGAGCCAGGGGCATCGGGAGCAGAGTGTGAAGACTCACGCTTCTGGTGGGAAGTTGGAGTCTCTTTAAAATTGGTTTCTTGTTGCTGCTTTGTAGTTGTTTCTGGACAGAGCCGCTGTCGTCAGGAGGTTCTTGGTCCCTTAAGCGCAGGTCAGTCTTCTGAGTCCTCAGAGGTCGCTGGTCCCGCTGGATGCTTCCCTGTGCAGGTTCCTTGAGTCTGGAGACAGGCCGGTAGGGCTGGGGCCAAGTCAGTTGTCGTCTCCGTAATCTCTGAGGGGCCTTCAGGTCAGCAGTCCTTCTTCTTGTTGTAGGTTGCAAAAATCTGATTTCCTGGGTTCAGGGTCACCCCTAAATACTGAATTTAGGGGTGTGTTTAGGTCTGGAGGCAGAAGCCAATGGCTACTCTTCTGGAGGGTGGCTACACCCTCTATGTGCCTCCTTCCTATTGGGGGAATCCTCCAAAACCAAGATGGAGGATTTCTTAAGGCAGGGCTCACCTCAGCTCAGGACACCTTAGGGGCTGTCCTGACTGGTGGGTGACTCCTCCTTGTTTTTATCATTATCCCCCTCTGGACTTTCTGCCAAAAAGTGGGGGCTGTGTCCGGATGGGCAGGCATCTACACTAGCTGGGATGCCCCAGGGCGCTGTAACAACAGGCATGAGCCTGTGTGGCTCACCGCCAAGTGTTGCAGTTCCTGCAGGGGCAGGTGGGAAAAACCTCCACCCAGTGCAGGCTTTGTTCCTAGCCGCAGATTGACAAAGGCATTCACCCCATGCAGCCAGAAACCTGTCTGGTTGTGGCAGGCTGGCAGGAACTGGTCAGCCTAACACTGGTGTTTGGACTGGTATACAGGGGGTATCTCTAAGATGCCCTCAGTGTGCATTTTTCAATAAATCCCACACTGGCATCAGGGTGGATTTATTGTGCTGAGAAGTTTGATACCAAACTTCCCAGATTTCAGTGTAGCCATTATGGAACTGTGGAGTTTGTGTTTGACAAACTCCCAGACCATATACGTTTTATGGCAACCCTGCACTTACAATGTCTAAGATTGGATTTGACACTGTAGGGGCACAATGATCATGTACCTATGCCCTCACCTGTGGTATAGTGCACTCTGCCTTAGGGCTGTAAGGCCTGCTAGAGGGGTGACTTACCTATGCCACAGGCAGTGGATTGAGGGCATGGCACTCTGAGAGGAGTGCCATGTCAACTTAGTCATTTTCTCCCCACCAGCACACACAAGCTGTGAGGCAGTGTGTATGTGCTGGGTGAGGGGTCCCCAGAGTGGCATAATGCAGGCTGCAGCCCTTAGAGACCTTCCCTGGTCACAGGGCCCTTGGTACCAGGGTACCAGTTACAAGGGACTTATCTGTGTGCCAGCGCTGTGCCAATTGTGGGAACAAAGGTACAGTATAGGAAAAGAACACTGGAGCTGGGGCCTGGTTAGCAGGATCCCAGCATACTTTCAGTCATAACTAGCATCAAGAAAAGGCAAAACGTTAGAAGGTAACCCTGCCAAGGGAGGCATTTCTCTAAACAACCCCCCTCCAAACGAAAGAGGATGAGACTAACCTTTCCCAAGAGAGTCTTCATTTTCTAAGTGGAAGAACCTGGAAAGGCCACCAGCATTGGCATGGGCAGTCCCAGATCTGTGTTCCACTACAAAGTCCATTCCCTGTAGGGATATGGACCACCTCAACAGCTTAGGGTTCTCTCCTTTCACTTGCATCAGCCATCTGAGAGGTCTGTGGTCAGTTTGAACTGTCAAGCGAGTACCAAACAGGTATGGTCTCAACTTCTTCAGGGACCAAACCACAGCAAAGGCCTCCCTCTCAATGGCACTCCAACGCTGCTCCCTGTGGAGTAACCTCCTGCTTATAAAAGCAACAGGCTGGTCAAGGCCATCGTCATTGGTTTCGGATGGAACTGCTCCTATCCCATGCTCAGAGTCATCAGTCTGCACAATGAACTGCTTTGAATAATCTGGAGCTTTCAAAACTGGTGCTGAACACATAGCTTCTTTCAGGGTATCAAAGGCATTTGACAGTCCAAGGTCCAGTTAACTTTTCTGGGGATTTTCTTTGAGGTATTTTCCGTGAGGGGTGTCACTATGGATCCATATCCCTTCACAAACCTCCTATAGTACCCAGTGAAGCAAAGGAATGCCCTGACTTGAGTCTGGGTTTTTGGAGCATCCCACTCCAGAATAGTCTGAATCTTGGGCTGGAGTGGCTGAACATGGCCTCCACCTACAAGGTGTCCCAAGTAAACCATAGTACCCTGCCCTATCTGACATTTAGATGCCTTGATAGAGAGGCCTGCTGCTTTTAGGGCCTGCAAAACCTTCTTCAGGTGGATCAGGTGATCCTGCTATTTGGAGCTAAAGACAGCAATATCATCTAGCTATGCTGCACTAAACGACTACAAGCCAGCAAGGACTTGATTTACCAACCTTTGGAAGGTGGCAGGGGCATTCTTTAAGCCAAAAGGCAAAACAGTAAACTGATACTGCCCATCAGGTGTAAAGACTGCTGTCTTTTCTTTTGCTCCAGGTGCCATTTTGATTTGCCAGTACCCTGCTGTCAAGTCAAAGGTACTTAGGATTTGGCTGCACCTAATTTGTCTATTAACTCATCTGCTCTTGGAATGGGGTGAGCATCTGTCTTGGTGACAGAGTTGATCCCTCTGTAGTCCACACAAAACCTCATCTCTCTCTTTCCATCTTTGGTGTAAGGTTTGGGGACCAAGACCACTGGGCTAGCCCAAGGACTGTCAGAGCACTCTATCAACTCCAGCATGTTGTGGACTTCCACTTTGATGTTTTCTTTGACTTGGTCAGACTGTATGAATATTTTATTCTTGACAGGTAAACTGTCTCCTGCATCCACATCATCGGTGCACAGGTGTGTTTGACCAGGGGTCAAGAAGCATAGCTCTGCAAACTGCTGGAGGACCTTCCTGTAGTCTGCTTGCTGTTGGCCATTGAGGGTGTCTGAGTAGACAACTCCATCTACTGAGCCATCTTTAGGGTCACTGGAGAGAAGGTCACGGAGAGGTTCAGTCTCTGCCTCCTGATCCTCATCAGTAACCATCATCATGTATCTGCCCAGTCATGATAGAGTTTAAGGCGTTTAACATGGATCACCCTCTTGGGGGTCCTGCTAGTGCCCAGGTCCACTAAGTAAGTGACCTGACTCTTCTTCTCTAGCACTGGGTAAGGGCCACTCCATCTGTCTTGAAGTGCCCTAGAAGCCACAGGCTCCAGAACCCAGACTTTCTGCCCGGGCTGAAACCCAACCATAGCAGCCTTTTGGTCATACCACAACTTCTAGAGTTGTTGGTTGGCCTCAAGGTTTTTGCTTGTCTTTTCCATGTACTCTGCCATCCTAGAACATAAGCCTAGTACATAGTCCACTACATCTTGTTCATGCTCATGGAGAGGTATCTCCCAGCCTTCATTTACAAGTGCCAGTGGTCCCCTTACAGGATGACCAAACAGAAGCTCAAAGAGGAAAAGCCCTGCTCCCTTCTGTGGCACCTCTCTGTAGGCGAAAAGCAGACATGGCAAGAGGACATCCCTTTCCCTTTGAGTTTTTCAGGGAGCCCCATGATCATGCCCTTCAATGTCTTGTTAAACCTTTCTACAAGACCATTGGTTTGTGGATGGTATGGTGTGGTGAACTTGTAAGTAACCCCACACTCATTCCACATATGTTTCAGGTAAGCTGACTTGAAGTTGGTACCTCTGTCAGCAACCAGCTCCTTAGGAAATCCCACTCTGGTAAAAATACCTATGCATGCTTTAGCTACTGCAGGAGCAGTAGTGGACCTAAGGGGAATTGGCTCAGGGTACCTGGTAGCATGATCTAAAACTACCAGAATATATTGGTACCCTGATACTGCGGGAGGTTCAAGTGGACCCACTATGCCCACTCCCACTCTCTCAAAGGCAACCCCCACTACTGGAAGTGGAAAGACGGGGGCCTTTGGATGGCCACCTGTCTTACCACTGGCTTGACAGGTGACACAGGAGGTGCAAAACTCCTTAACCTTCAGGGACATATTGGGCCAATAGAAATGGTTGACTTATATCTCCCAAGTCTTGGGTTGTCCCAAATGCCCAGCAAGGGGAATGTCATGGGCTAGGGTCAGAATCAACTCCTTAAACTCCTGAGGCACTACCACTCTCCTAGTGGCACCAGGTTTGGGATCTCTTGCCTCAGTGTAAAGGAATTCATCTTTCCAATAGACCCTGTGGGTTCCACTGAAATTACCTTTTTCTTGCTCAGCTGCTTGCTGTCTTAGGCCTTCGAGAGTGGGACCACTCTTTTGCCCCTTACACAGCATTTCCCTTGTGGGTCCCCCTGGGCCCCCAAGCTTAACCTGATATGGTTCCAGCTCCATGGACTGAATTACCTCAGGGGATAGAACATCTTCCTGAGAAGAGAGGTTCTGCTTCTTTTGCTGTGCAGAAGCTGGTTGACCAGTCTTCTTTCCTTTCCTCTCAGAAGGTTGGGCCATATTCCAGACTCCAACACTTCTTTTTCACCCTGTGCTCTGCTTTGTGCCCTTGTCTTGACACACACCAATTCAGGGATGCCCAGCATGGCTGCATGGGTCTTGAGCTCTACTTCAGCCCGTGCTGAGGACTCCAGACCATTCCCTAGCAGACATTCTACTGGAATTGCAGAGGAGACTACAACCTGTTTCAGGCCAGTGACCCCTCCCCATTCTAAAGTTACCATTGCCATGGGATGTACTTTAGTTTGATTGTCAGCATTTGTGACTGGATATGTCTGTCCAGCCAGGTACTGTCCTGAGGAAACTAGTTTGTCTGTCTCCATAGTGACACTGGCACCTGTATCCCTCAGGGCTTCTACTCTATTCCCATTTATCAAGAGCTGCTGCCTGTATCTTTGCATGTTAGGCGGCCAGGCAGCAAGTGTGGCTAAATCCACCCCACCCTCTGAGACTAAAGTAGCTTCAATGTGAACCCTGATTTGCTCTGGGCACACTGTTGATCCCACCTGGAGACTGGCTATTCCAGTACTAACCGGAGTAGTTGTTGTTGTGGGACTTTTCTTTGGACAGGCCTTGTCTCCAGTTTGGTGTCCACGCTGTCTACAGTTGTGACACCAGGCCTTCTTGGATCATAGTTTTTACCTTTGTAGCCATTTGTGGGCTGTGAAGAGGCTCGGGCCCACCCTCCTGAACAGGTGTTTGGGGCCCTGTGGAAGACTTTTTGTTCTTGTCTCTGGATGTCTCGCCATCCTTCCCCTGGGGAAACTTTGTGACCCCTTTCTTTTGGTCATCCCCTGTGGAAGTCTTGGTCAACCCAGTCTTGACCCAGTGGTCTGCCTTCTTTCCTACTTCTTGGGGAGAAATTGGAACTAGGTCTACCAGATGTTAATGCAGTTTGTCACTGAAGCAATTACTTAATAGATATTCTTTCATAAATAAATTATAGAGCCCCTCATAATCACTTACACCACTGCCAGTTACCCAACCATCCAGTGTTTTGACTGAAAAATCAACAAAATCAACCCAGGTCTACCTCGAGGATTTGTGAGCCCTCCCTGAACCTAATCCTGCACTCCTCAGTTGAGAATCCAAATTCCTCAATCAGGGTAGCCTTCATGAGGTCATAGGACTATGCATCTTTACCAGAGAGTGCGAGGAGTCTATCCCTACACTTTCCAGTGAACATTTCCCAAAGGAGAGCTCCCCAGTGAGATCTGCTTACTTTTCTGGTTGCACAAGCCCTCTCAAAAGCTGTGAACCACTTGGTGATGTCATCACCTTCTTCATATTTAGTTACAATCCCTGTGGGGATTTTTAGGATGTCAGTATTCTCTCTGACCCTATTTATGTTGCTGTCACCATTTATGGGACTTAAACCCACTTATTTTCTTTCCCTTTCTATGGCTAGGAACTGCTTCTCCAGAGCCAATCTCTTGATCATCATGGCAAACAGGATGTCCTCTTCATTGAGGCTGTACGCAATGCTTACAGAGCTACTGGACTCCCCTGTGGAAGAACCAAGCTCCCTGACTATGATTTTTGGGGACAAGGTTCTGGGAACCCTGTCCTCCATATTTAGGACAGGAGGGGGGAGTTATTTCTCCTTTTCACTAATTTCCCCATCTGAAGGAGCATCCTCCAACTCAGAGGGGTGGCCCCTTGTGAACTTTGCCAGGAGCTACTGGAGCTTTGCCTTGGTAAGGTTGGACCCTGTCTTTATCTTTTTGTATTACAGAGACACCTTAACTCTGACATCCCTACATGCACGTAAGGTGTGAGGCTGAAATCCATCACTGTCTCATCTGTGTGACTCATTATCACTCTAAAAGTTGGGATTACTTTTTAAGAATCTAAAAACTACTTCTAGAACTTAAATCCTAACTTTTACAAACTTTCAAACTTCAAAATAAATTCTAACAGGGACTTACACAACGCCCTAGCAGGACTTTTGAAAATTTAGAAAAATTGTCAAATTGCAAAAATCTATTTCTAATGACAATTTTTGGAATTTTGTCAAGTGATCAGGTATCAGCTGAGTAGTCCATCAAATGCAAAGTCTTAGTCCCCACTGCTGATCCACCAGTGTAGGAAGTTGGCTCTGTATATACTATCTCAAATTGCGAGATAGTGTGCACAGAGTCCAAGGGTTCCCCTTAGAGGTTGATAGTGGCAAAGTTGGATAATACTAATGCTCTATTTTGTGGTAGTGTGGTCGAGCAGTAGGATTATTAGAGGGTAGTGTTAAGCATTTGTTGTACACACACAGGCAATACATGAGAACACACACTCAAAGACTTAATTAACTCCAGGCCAATATAGAAAAATATATTTTCTTAATTTATTTTTAGAACCACAAGATTAAAATTTTAGGTAAGTACATAAATTGTAAGGTACTTCACACAGGTAAGTATAGAACTTTGATTTGAAACAGTAGTACACACAGTTTTGGTTAAAATGGCAAATAGCTACTTTAAAAGTGGACACTGCAAAAATCAACAGTTCCTGGGGGAGGTAAGTAATAGTTAGTTTTTCAGGTAAGTAAAGCACTTACACAGTCAGTCTCCTGGGCATAGGCAGCCCACTGTTGGGGGTTCAAGGCAACCCTAAAGCCACACACAGCACCAGCAACACAGGGCCGGTCAGGTGCAGAGGTAGAAGGAGGGCCCAAAACACATAGGTGTCCATGGAGAACAGGGGTGCTCCGGTTACAGTCTTCTAGCAGGTAAGTACCTGCGTCCTCGGGGAGCAGACCAGGGTTTTTTTGTAGAGCACTGGGGGGGGGGAGGACACAAAACACACCCTCAGCCGGGTGCAGTGTGCAAAGTAGGCATTGGGTTTTGTATTAAAAACAATGGAGAGACCCGGGTGTCACTCTGGCGATTCAGGCAGGGCACAGGGGGGCCAGCCACCGACTGGGTTAGGATGAGGGCCGCCTTCTGGTCACTCCTGCACTGGTAGGTGGTTCCTCTCGGTGCTGGGGGCTGTGGGTGCAGTGCTTGCTCCAGGTGTCGGGTTCCTTCATTACCAGGCAGTCGCGGTCAGGGGGAGCCTCTGGATCCTCTCTGCAGGTGTCGCTGTGGGGCGAAGGGAGGTCGACTTAGGGTGTCCATGTTGTTGGAGTCGCATGGGAGTCCTTTCTACAATGTTGGTTTCTCCAAACTCGAGCCGGAGGCGTCGGGTGCAGAGTGTGAAGACTCATGCTTCTGGCTGGAAGTTGGAGTCTCTTCAAAGTTGGTTTCTTGTTGCTGTTTTGTAATAGTTTCTGGACAGAGATACTGACCTCAGGAGGGTCTTGGTCCCTTAAGTGCAGGTCAGTCCTCTGAGTCCTCAGAGGTCGCTGATCCCGCTGGATGCGTCCCTCTGCAGGTTCTTTGAGTCTGGAGACAGGCCGGTAGGGCTGGGGCCAAGTCAGTTGTCATATCCGTCGTCTCCGAGGGGATTTCAGGTCAGCTGTCCTTCTTCTTGTTGTAGGTTGCAGGAATTTGATTTCCTGGGTTCAGGGTCTGTAGGAGGCTGGTCTGGCTTGTAGTGGGTACCAGAGGTACTTACACCTTGTGCCAGGTCCAGTTAATCCCTTATTAGTGTAGAAGAGGTGTTTCTAGCAGCTTAGACTGATAGAATGTGTAGGAAAGTACCATCTTGCCTGGCATGTTACCCTCATATTTCACTGTATATATGTGGTTTTAGTCTATGTGTCACTGGGACCCTACCAGGCAGGGCCCCAGTGCTCATAAGTATGTGCCCTGTATGTGTTCCCTGTGTGATGACTAACTGTCTCACTGAGGCTCTGCTAATCCGTGGTTATGCTCTCTCTGCTTTCCAAATATGTCACTAACAGGCTAGTTACCAATTTCACCAATTCACATTGGCATACTGGTACACTCATATAATTCCCTAGTATATGGTACTGAGGTACCCAGGGTATTGGGGTTCCAGGAGATCCCTATGGGCTACAGCATTTCTTTTGCCACCCATAGGGCGATCTGACAATTCTTACACAGGCCTGCCAGTGCAGCCTGAGTGAAATAACGTCCACGTTATTTCACAGCCATTTACCACTGCACTTGAGTAACTTATAAGTCACCTATATGTCTAACCTTCACCTGATGAAGGTTGGGTGCAAAGTTACCTAGTGTGAGGGCACCCTGGCACTAGCCAAGGTGCCCCCACATCGTTCAGGGCAAATTCCCTGGACTTTGTGAGTGCGGGGACACCATTTCACGCGTGCACTATACATAGCCACATGTAACATGTCTAAGATCATGGAATTGTCATCATTCTGGCATTGGGGAGACAATTCCATGATCCCCCGAGTCTCTAGCACAGACCCGGGTACTGCCAAACTACCTTTCCCGGGGTTTCACTGCAGCTGCTGCTGCTACCAACCCCTCAGACAGGTTTCTGCCCTCCTGGGGTCCAGCCAGGCCTGGCCCAGGATGGTGCCCATCTCTGCAAAAGCCAGTCTACACCGGTTCAGGGATCCCCCAGCCCTGCTCTGGTGCGAAACTGGACAAAGGAAAGGGGAGTGACCACTCCCCTGACCTGCACCTCCCAGGGGAGGTGCCCAGAGCTCCTCCAGTGTGCCCCAGACCTCTGCCAGCTTGGATTCAGAGGTGTGCTGGCACACTGGACTGCTCTGAGTGGCCAGGGCCAGCAGGTGACGTCAGAGACTCCTTCTGATAGGCTCTTACCTCTGTTACTAGCCTATCCTCCTTCCTATGTAGCCAAACCTCCTTTTCTGGCTATTTAGGGTCTCTGCTTTGGGGAATTCTTCAGATACCAAATGCAAGAGATCACCAGAGTTCCTCTGCATCTCTCTCTTCACCTTCTGCCAAAGGATCGACCGCTGACTGCTCAGGACGCCTGCAAAACCGCAACAAAGTAGCAAAGACGACTACTGCAACCTTGTATCGCTTATCCTGCCGCCTTCTCGACTGTTTCCTGGTGGTGCATGCTGTGGGGGTAGCCTGCCTCCTTTCTGCACCAGGAGCTCTAAAGAAATCTCCTGTGGGACAACAGAATCTTCCCCCTGCAACCGCAGGCAACAAAAGACTGCATCACCGGTCCTCTGGGTCCCCTCTGAGCACGATGAGCAGGGTCCCTGGAACTCTGTCCAAGTGACTCTCACAGTCCAGTGACTCTCACAGTCCGAGTTTGGTGGAGGTAAGTATTTGCCTCCCCACGCTAGACTGCATTGCTGGGTACCGCATGATTTGCAGCTGCTCCGGCTCCTGTGCACTCTTTCAGGATTTCCTTCGTGCACAGCCAAGCCTGGGTCCCCGACACTCTAACCTGCAGTGCACAACCTTCTGAGTTGTCCTCCGGCGTCGTGGGACTCCCTTTTGTGACTTAGGGTGGACTCCGGTTCACTCCTTTTCAAGTGCCTGTTCCGGTACTTCTGCGGGTGCTGCCTGCTTCTGTGAGGGCGCCCTGACTTGCTGGGCGCCCCCTCTGTCTCCTCATCCAAGTGGCGACATCCTGGTCCCTCCTGGGCCACAAAAACGCCTAACCGCGACCCTTGCAGCTAGCAAGGCTTGTTTGCGTTCTTTCTGCATGGGAACACGTCTGCAAGCTTCTTCATGACGTGGGACATCCATCCTCCAAAGGGGAAGTTCCTAGTCCTCTTCGTTCTTGCAGAAACCAAAGCTTCTCCCATCCGGAGGCAGCTTCTTTGCACCCTCAGCTGGCATTTCCTGGGCATCTGCCCACTGTCGACATTGTCGCGACTCTTGGACTTGGTACCCTTGTTTCACAGGTACTCAGGTCCGGAAATCCACTGTTGTTGCTTTGCTGGTGTTGGTCTTCCTTGCAGAAACCCCCTATCACGGCTTGTGTGCTCTCTGGGGGTTACAGGTGCACTTTACACCTACTTCGCATTCCACTTTTGGAGTATATGGTTTGTGTTGCCCCTATACCTATGTGCTCCTATTGCAATCTATTGTAACTTTACGCTGCTTGCATTACTTCCTTTTGCTATTACTGCATATTTTTGGTATTGTGTACATATATCTTGTGTATATTTGGCATCCTGATACTGAGGGTACTCACTGAGATACTTTTGGCATATTGTCATAAAAATAAAGTACCTTTATTTTTAATATATCTGTGTATTGTGTTTTCTTATGATATTGTGCATATGACACCAGTGGTATAATAGGAGCTTTGCATGTCTCCTAGTTCAGCCTAAGCTGCTCTGCTATAGCTACCTTCTATCAGCCTAAGCTGCTAGAAACACCTCTTCTACACTAATAAGGGATAACTGGACATGGTACAGAGTGTAAGTACCCCTTGGTACCCACTACAAGCCAGGCCAGCTTCCTACAAAGAGCTCACCAGAGTTCCTCTGCATCTCCCTCTTTACCTTCTGCCAAAGGATCGACCGCTGACTGCTCAGGACGCCTGCAAAACCGCAACAAAGTAGCCAGATGACTACTAGCAACCTTGTATCGCTTCACCCTGCCGGCTTTCTCAACTGTTTCCAAGTGGTGCATGCTCTGGGGGTAGCCTGCCTCCTTCTAGCACCAGGAGCTCTGAAGAAATCTCCAGTGGGTCGATGGAATCTTCCCCCTGCAACCGCAGGCAACAAAAGACTGCATCACCGGTCCTCTGGGTCCCCTCTCAGCACGACCAGCGGGGTCCCTGGAACTCAGCAACTCTGTCCAAGTGACTCACCCAGTCCAGTGACTCTTCAATCCAAGTTTGGTGGAGGTAAGTCCTTGCCTCCCCACGCTAGACTGCATTGCCGGGTAACGCGTGATTTTCAGGTCCTGTGCACTCTTCCAGGATTTCCTTTGTGCACAGCCAAGCCTGGGTCCCCGACACTCTAACCTGCAGTGCACAACCTTCTGAGTTGTCCTCCGGCGTCGTGGGACTCCCTTTTGTGACTTCGGGTGGACTCCGGTTCACTTTTCTTCTAAGTGACTGTTCAGGTACTTCTGTGGGTGCTGCCTGCTTCTGTGAGGGCTCCCCGACTTGCTCGGGGCCCCCTCTGTCTCCTCATCCAAGTGGCAACATCCTGGTCCCTCCTGGGCCACAGCAGCATCCAAAAACCCTAACCGTGACACTTGCAGCTAGCAAGGCTTGTTTGTGGTCTTTCTGCGTGGGAACACGTCTGCAAGCTTCTTCACGACATGGGACTCTCATCCTCCAAAGGGGAAGTTCCTAGTCCTCTTCGTTCTTGCAAAACACCAAGCTTCTTCCATCCGGTGGCAGCTTCCTTGCACCCTCAGCTGGCATTTCCTGGGCTCCTGCCCACTCTCAACACTGTCGCGACTCTTGGACTTGGTCCCCTTGTCTTACAGGTACTCAGGTCCGGAAATCCATTGTTGTTGCATTGCTGGTGTTGGTTTTCCTTGCAGAATCCCCCTATCACTGCTTCTGTGCTCTCTGGGGGTTGTAGGTGCACTTTACACCTACCTTACAGGGTCTCGGGTGGGCTATTTTTCTAACCCTTACTGTTTTCTTACAGTCCCAGCTACCCTCTACAAGTTCACATAGGTTTGGGGTCCATTCGTGATTCGCATTCCACTTTTGGAGTATATGGTTTGTGTTGCCCCTAGACCTATGTTCACCTATTGCAACCTATTGTAATTCTACACAGTTTGCATTACTTTTCTGACTCATACTTACCTGTTTTGGGTTTGTGTACATATAACTTGTATATATTACTTACCTTCTTACTGAGGGTACTCACTGAGATACTTGTGGCATATAAAGTACCTTTATTTTTATTAACTCTGAGTATTGTGTTTTCTTATGATATTGTGCATATGATATAAGTGGTATAGTAAGAGCTTTGCATGTCTCCTAGTTCAGCCTAAGCTGCTTTGCCATAGCTACCTTCTATCAGCTTAAGCTGCTAGAAACACCTCTATTCTACTAATAAGGGATAACTGGACCTGGCACAGGCTGTAAGTACCTTTGGTACCCACTACAAGCCAGGCCAGCCTACACTGGTGGTGCAACGGTGGGATAAGTGCTTGCAACTGCTTTACCACTTTGTAATTTTGTACTTTTCATAAGAGAATCATATACCAAACAGTTCAGTGTATGAACACTTAACCCAAAAAGTTTGCTTTTCTATCCTAAAACCTTTTACAAAGTTCTGAAAAGTTCCTTAAAACTTCTAAAAGTTTTCTAAAAGTTAGAGTTTTCTAAAAGTTAGAAAAAGTTTTTTTCTCTGTGCTTTCAAAAGTTCTAAAACTTTTTCTCTCTTCTTACTGTCCTTAAACCTCTACTATCATGTATGTTATAGATTCCACTCTCAAGACTGTTAATGCAACATATGAGAGTTTGAACTACAAGAGTTTAAGGGGTCTCTGCCTGGATAATGGTTTATGTATAGGAAAGAACCCTACAAAAGAGTTTCTCTTTAATATGCTTGTTGTGGATGACCAGAACCAGTCTGGACCATCAAATGAGAGATTAGAAAAGGGAGAAGCTTCTCAGTCTGATTCAGAGGAATCCCCTGAAGAAGCTAGGGAGGGTTCTGACAAGGGTCTGCCCCCTAGCAGGGCACCTAGTAATGCTGGCAGTGAGAAAGGTTCCCATCACAGCAGGGCATCCTTTATCCATACAGGCCAGGTTACCAGGGTCTAGACAGTTAGGGACAGGTCCCCCTCTGAAGTTTCCAATTTGTCATCTGTGACAAAACATTCCCAACCCACCTACCCTAAGGATAACTTGTTAGAAAGGTGTAAAGAAATGCCTCCTTGGCATGGTTACCCCCTGACATTTTGCCTTTGCTAATGCTAAGTTATGATTTGAAAGTGTGCTGAGGCCTGCTAATCAGGCCCCAGCACCAGTGTTCTTTCCCTAACCTGTACTTTTGTTTCCACAATTGGCACACCCTGGCATCCAGGTAAGTCCCTTGTAACTAGTACCCCTGGTACCAAGGGCCCTGATGCCAGGGAAGGTCTCTAAGGGCTGCAGCATGTCTTATGCCATCCTGGGGACCCCTCACTCAGCACAGACACACTGCTTGCCAGCTTGTGTGTGCTAGTGGGGATAAAATGACTATGAAGTGTAGATACGTCACCCCTCTAGCAGGCCTTACAGCCCTAAGGCAGAGTGCACTATACCATAGGTGAGGGCATAAGTGCATGAGCGCTATGCCCCTACAGTGTCTAAGCAAAACCTTAGACATTGTAAGTGCAGGGTAGCCATAAGAGTATATGGTCTGGGAGTCTGTCATGCACGAACTCCACAGCACCATAATGGCTACACTGAAAACTGTGAAGTTTGGAATCAAACTTCTCAGCACAATAAATGCACACTGATGCCAGTGTACATTTTATTGTAACATACACCCCAGAGGGCACCTTAGAGGTGCCCCCTGAAACCTTAACCAACTACCTGTGTAGGCTGACTGGTTTTAGCAGCCTGCCACACACCAGACATGTTGCTGGCCACATGGGGAGAGTGCCTTTGTCATTCTGTTGCTAGTAACAAAGCCTGTACTGGGTGGAGGTGCTTCACACCTCCCCCTGCAGGAGCTGTAACACCTGGCGGTGAGCCTCAAAGGCTCACCCCCTTTGTTACAGCACCCCAGGGCACTCCAGCTAGTGGAGTTGCCCGCCCCCTCCGGCCACGGCCCCACTTTTGGCGGCAAGGCCGGAGGAGATAATGAGAAAAACAAGGAGGAGTCACTGGCCAGTCAGGACAGCCCCTAAGGTGTCCTGAGCTGAGGTGACTCTGACTTTTAGAAATCCTCCATCTTGCAGATGGAGGATTCCCCCAATAGGGATAGGAATGTGCCCCCCTCCCCTCAGGGAGGAGGCACCAAGAGGGTGTTGCCACCCTCAGGGCTAGTAGTCATTGGATACTAACCCCCCAGACCTAAACACACCCCTAAATTCAGTATTTAGGGGCTCCCCAGAACCTGGGAACTCAGATTCCTGCAACCTAAGAAGAGGACTGCTGAACTGAAAAACCTACAGAGAAGACGGAGACACCAACTGCTTTGGCCCCAGCTCTACCGGCCTGTCTCCCCACTTCTAAAGACACTGCTCCAGCGACGCGTTCCACAGGGTCCAGCAACCTCTGAAGCCTCAGAGGACTACCCTGCATCTAGAAGGACCAAGAACTCCCGAGGACAGCGGCTCTGTTCCCCAAAGATTGCAACTTTGCAACAAAGAAGCAACTTTGAAACAACACACGTTTCCCGCCGGAAGCGTGAGACTTTGCACTCTGCACCCGATGGCCCCGGCTCGACTTGTGGAGAACAAACACCACAGGGAGGACTCCCCGGCGACTACGAGAACGTGAGTAGCCAGAGTTGACCCCCCTGAGCCCCACAGCGACGCCTGCAGAGGGAATCCCGAGGCTCCCCCTGACCGCGACTGCCTGCTTCAAAGACCCGACGCCTGGTAAAGACTCTGCACCCGAGGCCCCCAGGACCTGAAGGATCCGACCTCCAGTGCAGGAGCGACCCCCAGGTGGCCCTCTCCCTTGCCCAGGTGGTGGCTACCCCGAGGAGCCCCCCCCCCCTTGCCTGCCTGCATCGCTGAAGTGACCCCTTGGTCTCCCATTGATTTCTATTGCGAACCCAACGCTTGTTTGCACACTGCACCTGGCCGCCCCCGTGCCGCTGAGGGTGTATTTTCTGTGTGGGCTTGTGTCCCCCCCGGTGCCCTACAAAACCCCCCTGCTCTGCCCTCCAAAGACGTGGGTACTTACCTGCTGGCAGACTGGAACCGGGGCACCCCCTTCTCCATTGAAGCCTATGCGTTTTGAGCACCACTTTGAACTCTGCACCTGACCTGCCCTGAACTGCTGGTGTGGTAACTTTGGGGTTGCCCTGAACCCCCAACGGTGGGCTACCTTGGACCCAAACTTGAACCCCGTAGGTGGTTTACTTACCTGCAAAAACTAACAAACACTTACCTCCCCAGGAACTGTTAAAAATTGCAGTCTAGTTTTAAAATAGCTATATGTCATTTATATGAAAACTGTGTAGGAGGCTGGACTGGCTTGTAGTGAGTACCAAGGGGTACTTGCACCTTGCACCAGGCCCAGTTATCCCTTATTAGTGTATAGGGTGTCTAGCAGCTTAGGCTGATAGATAATGGTAGCTTAGCAGAGCAGCTTAGGCTGAACTAGGAGACGTGTGAAGCTACTACAGTACCACTTAGTGTCATATGCACAATATCATAAGAAAACACAATACACAGTTATACTAAAAATAAAGGTACTTTATTTTTATGACAATATGCCAAAGTATCTTAGAGTGTACCCTCAGTGAGAGGATAGGAAATATACACAAGATATATATACACAATAGCAAAAATATGCAGTATAGTCTTAGAAAACAGTGCAAACAATGTATAGTTACAATAGGATGCAATGGGGAAACATAGGGATAGGGGCAACACAAACCATATACTCCAAAAGTGGAATGCGAACCACGAATGGACCCCAAACCTATGTGACCTTGTAGAGGGTCGCTGGGACTATTAGAAAATAGTGAGAGTTAGAAAAATAACCCTCCCCAAGACCCTGAAAAGTGAGTGCAAAGTGCACCAAAGTTCCCCTAAGGACCAAATAGTCGTGTTAGAGGGAAAATGCAAGGAAAACACAAATCAGCAATGCAACAACGATGGATTCCTGACTGAGGGTACCTGTGGAACAAGGGGACCAAGTCCAAAAGTCACAAGCAGCTCGGAGATGGGCAGATGCCCAAGAAATGCCAGCGGTTGGTGCAAAGAAGCTCTTACTAGGCTGAAGAACTGTGAATACTGCAGGAACGACAAGGGCTAGAGACTTCCCCTTTGGAGGATGGATCCCCCACGCCTTGGAGAGTCGTGCAGAAGTGTTTTCCCGCCGGATGGACGCCAACAAGCCTTGCTACACGCAAATCGTGCGTTTGGCGTTTTTGGACGCTGCTGGGGCCCAGGAGGGACCAGGAGGTCGCAAATTGGACCTGCAGAGAGAGGGGACGTCGAGCAAGACAAAGAGCCCTCACTGAAGCAGGTAGCACCCGGAGAAGTGCCAGAAACAGACACTACGAGGATGCATGAAACGGTGCTCGCCGAAGTTGCACAAAGGAGTCCCACGTCGCCGGAGACCAACTTAGAAAGTCGTGCAATGCAGGTTAGAGTGCCGTGGACCCAGGCTTGGCTGTGCACGAAGGATTTCCGCCGGAAGTGCACAGGGGCCGGAGTAGCTTGCAAAGTCGCGGTTCCCAGCAATGCAGCCCAGCGAGGTGAGGCAAGGACTTACCTCCACCAAACTTGGGCTGAAGAGTCACTGGACTGTGGGGGTCACTTGGACGGTGTCGCTGGATTCGAGGGACCTCGCTCGTCGTGCTGAGAGGAGACCCAAGGGACCGGAAATGCAGCTTTTTGGTGCCTGCGGTTGCAGGGGGAAGATTCCGTCGACCCACGGGAGATTTCTTCGGAGCTTCTGGTGCAGAGAGGAGGCAGACTACCCCCACAGCATGCACAAGCAGGAAAACAGTCGAGAAGGCGGCAGGATCAGCGTTACAGAGTTGCAGTAGTCGTCTTTGCTACTATGTTGCAGGTTTGCAGGCTTCCAGCGCGGTCAGCGGTCGATTCCTTATCAGAAGGTGAAGAGGGAGATGCAGAGGAACTCGGCTGAGCTCATGCATTCGTTATCTAAAGTTTCCCCAGAGACAGAGACCCTAAATAGCCAGAAAAGAGGGTTTGGCTACCTAGGAGAGAGGAAAGGCTACTAACACCTGAAGGAGCCTATCAGCAGGAGTCTCTGACGTCACCTGGTGGCACTGGCCACTCAGAGCTGTCCAGTGTGCCAGCAGCACCTCTGTTTCCAAGATGGCAGAGGTCTGGAGCACACTGGAGGAGCTCTGGACACCTCCCAGGGGAGGTGCAGGTCAGGGGAGTGGTCACTCCCCTTTCCTTTGTCCAGTTTCGCGCCAGAGCAGGGGCTAAGGGGTCCCTGAACCGGTGTAGACTGGCTTATGCAGAATTGGGCACATCTGTGCCCAAGAAAGCATTTCCAGAGGCTGGGGGAGGCTACTCCTCCCCTGCCTTCACACCATTTTCCAAAGGAAGAGGGTGTCACACCCTCTCTCAGAGGAAGTTCTTTGTTCTGCCATCCTGGGCCAGGCCTGGCTGGACCCTAGGGGGGCAGCTGCCTGTCTGAGGGGTTGGCAGCAGCAGCAGCTGCAGTGAAACCCCAGGAAGGGCAGTTTGGCAGTACCAGGGTCTGTGCTACAGACCACTGGGATCATGGGATTGTGCCAACTATGCCAGGATGGTATAGAGGGGGCAATTCCATGATCATAGACATGTTACATGGCCATATTCGGAGTTACCATGGTGAAGCTACATATAGGTAGTGACCTATATGTAGTGCACGCGTGTAATGGTGTCCCCGCACTCACAAGGTTCAGGGAATTGGCTCTGAACAATGTGGGGGCACCTTGGCTAGTGCCAGGGTGCCCTCACACTAAGTAACTTTGCACCTAACCTTTACCAGGTAAAGGTTAGACATATAGGTGACTTATAAGTTACTTAAGTGCAGTGTAAAATGGCTGTGAAATAACGTGGACGTTATTTCACTCAGGCTGCAGTGGCAGGCCTGTGTAAGAATTGTCAGAGCTCCCTATGGGTGGCAAAAGAAATGCTGCAGCCCATAGGGATCTCCTGGAACCCCAATACCCTGGGTACCTCAGTACCATATACTAGGGAATTATAAGGGTGTTCCAGTAAGCCAATGTAAATTGGTAAAAATGGTCACTAGCCTGTTAGTGACAATTTGAAAGTAATGAGAGAGCATAACCACTGAGGTTCTGGTTAGCAGAGCCTCAGTGAGACAGTTAGGCACCACACAGGGAACATATACATGCACACCTATGAGCACTGGGGCCCTGTGTGACAGGGTCCCAGTGACACATACATATAGGCCACAAACCTATGAGCACTGGGGTCCTGACCAGCAGGATCCCAGTGACACATAACAAACATACTGAAACCATAGTGTTTTCACTATGAGCACTGAGGCCTGGCTATCAGGATCCCAGTGAGACAGTGAAAACAGTGACAAACACCCTGACATACACTCACAAACAGGCCAAAAGTGGGGGTAACAAGGCTAGAAAGAGGCTACCTTCTCACAAACTGTATATGCTATTTTGCTAATTCATAGTACCTACCTGAAATACCTTTCATTTGAAGTATTACTTGTACATCTTGAACCTGAGGTTCTTAAAATAAACTAAGAAAATATATTTTTCTATACAAAAACCTATTGGCCTGGAATTGTCTCTGAGTGTGTGTTCCTCATTTATTGCCTGTGTGTGTACAACAAATGCTTAACACTACTCCTCTGATAAGCCTACTGCTCGACCACACTACCACAAAATAGAGCATTAGAATTATCTCTTTTTGCCACTATCTTACCTCTAAGGGGAACCCTTGGACTCTGTGCATACTATTCCTTACTTTGAAATAGTGCATACAGAGTCAACTTCCTACATTGGTGGATCAGCGGTGGGGTACAAGACTTTGCATTTGCTGGACTACTCAGCCAATACCTGATCACACGACTAAATTCCAAAAATTGTCATTAGAAACTGATTTTTGAAATTTTAGCTATTTTTCTAAATTTCTAAAAGTCCTGCTAGGGCCTTGTGTTAGTCCCTGTTAGCATTTCTTTTAGAGTTTAAAAGTTTTGTAAAAGTTTGAATTAAGTTCTAGAGATAGTTTTAGATTCTTAAAAAGTATTCCAACTTTTAGAAACACAATGTCTAATGCAGAAGAGAATGTGATGGAACTCAACATCACCCCTTACCTGCATCTTAGGATGAAAGAGTTAAGGTCTCTCTGCAAAAAAAAAAAAGATTAGAACTGGTTCAAACCCTACCAAATTACAGCTCCAGGAGCTTTTGGCAGAGTTTGCCAAGAACAACCCCTCTGAGGATGACCTCACAGAGGAGGAAACTAGTGATGTGAAGGAAGTCCCACCTCCAGTCCTAGTTAGGGAAACCAGGGCTCCTCAAACCCTGGTTCCAAATGTGATAGTCAGAGATACTGGTTCTCTCACAGGAGGGTCCAACAACTCTGGAATCACTGAGGACAGCCTCAGTGAAGATGACCTACTGTTAGCCAGAATGGTCAAAAGATTGGCTTTAGAGAGACAGCTCCTAGCCATAGAAAGGGAAAGACAAGAGATGGGTTTTGGTCCTATCCATGGTGGTAGCAACATAAATAGGGTCAGAGATTCTCCTGACATGTTGAAAATCCCTAAAGGGATTGTAACTAAATATGAAGATGGTGATGACATCACCAAATGGTTCACAGCTTTTGAGAGGGCTTGTGCAACCACAAAAGTAAACAGATCTCACTGGGGTGCTCTCCTTTGGAAATGTTCACTGGAAAGTGTAGGGATAGACTCCTCACACTCTCTGGAAAAGATGCAGAATCCTATGACCTCATGAAGGCGACCCTGATTGAGGGCTTTTGATTCTCCACTGAGGAGTATAGAATTAGGTTCAGGGGGGGCTCAAAAATCCTCGAGCCAGACCTGGGTTGATATTGTTGACTACTCAGTGAAAACACTGGATGGTTGGATTCAAGGCAGTGGTATAAATGATTATGATGGGCTGTACAACTTATTTGTGAAAGAACACCTGTTAAGTAATTATTTCAATGATAAACTGCATCAGCATCTGGTAGACCTAGGACCAATTTCTCCCCAAGAATTAGGAAAGAAGGTGGACCATTGGGTCAAGACTAGGGTGACCAAGACTTCCACAGGGGGTGACCAAAAGAAAGGGGTCACAAAGACTCCCCAGGGGAAGAGTGTTGAGACATCCAAAGGGAAAAATAGTAAAGAGTCTTCTACAGGGCCCCAAAAACCTGCTCAGGAGGGTAGGCCCAGAGCCTCTTCACAATCCAATTTTGGGTACACGGGTAAAAACGTTGATCCCAAAAAGGCCTGGTGTCGTAGCTGTAATCAGCCAGGGCACCAAACTGGAGACAAGGCCTGTCCCAAGAAAGGTTCCATTTCTACCTCTACTCTAGCTAACACTGGAATGGCCAGTCTCCAAGTGGGATCAATAGTGTGCCCAGAGCAAATCAGGGTTCACACTGAAGCTACACTAGTCTCTGAGGGTGGGGTGGATTTAGCCACACTGGCTGCCTGGCTCCCTAATATGCAAGAATACTGGCAGCAACTCTTAATTAATGGGCAAAGTGTAGAAGGCCTGAGGGATACAGGTGCCAGTGTCACCATGGTGACAGTGAAACTGGTTTCCCCTGGTCAATACCTGGCTGGAAAAACTTATCCAGTCACCAATGCTGACAATCAGACTAAAGTACATCCCATGGCTATGGTAACTTTAGAGTGGGGAGGGGTCAATGGCCTGAAACAGGTGGTGGTCTCCTCAAATATCCCTGTAGACTGTTTGCTTGGAAATTACCTGGAGTTCTCAGCATGGGCTGAGGTAGAACTCAAAACCCAGGCAGCCATGCTGGATATCCCTGAACTGGTGTGTGTCAAGACACGGGCACAGTGCAAGGCTCAGGGTGAAAATGTGGTGTAGGAGCCTGGAAAAAGGGCCCAACCCTCCAAGAGAAAAGGAAAGAAGACTGGGGAACCAGCTTCCACACAACAAGAAAAAGAGAACCTCTCTTCTCAGGAAGAAGTTCTGCCCTCTGAGGGAACTGAGCCTCTGGAGTTAGAACCTTATCAGGTTGATCTCCTAGGCCCAGGGGCACCCTCAAGGGAACAGTTGTGTAAGGGGCAAGAAACCTGTCCCTCTCTTGAAGGCCTTAGGCAGCAAGCTGCTGAAGAGTACGATGGAAAAATAACAGGAACACATAGAGTCTATTGGGAAGATGGACTCCTTTACACTGAGGCAAGAGATCCCAAACCTGGTGCCACTAGGGGAGTGGTAGTGCCTCAGGAGTTTAGGGAGTTCATTCTGACCTTAGCTCATGATATTCCTCTTGCTGGGCATTTGGGATAGACCAAGACGTGGGAGAGACTAGTCAACCACTTCTATTGGCCCAAAATGTCCCAGAAGGTCAAGGAGTTTTGTGTCTCCTGTGCCACCTGTCAAGCCAGTGGTAAGACAGGTGGACACCCAAAGGCCCCCCTCATTCCACTTCCAGTGGTGGGGGTCCCCTTTGAAAGAGTGGGTGTGGACATAGTGGGTCCACTTGAACCTCCCACAGCCTCAGGGAACCAATACATACTAGTAGTAGTGGATCATGCTACTAGATACCCTGAAGCAATTCCCCTTAGGTCGACTACTGACCCTGCAGTAGCCAAAGCACTCATTGGTATTTTTACCAGAGTGGGTTTTCCTAAGGAGGTGGTGTCTGACAGAGGTACCAACTTTACGTCAGCATACCTGAAACATATGTGGAATGAGTGTGGGGTGGTACTTACAAATTCACCACACCATACCATCCACAAACCAATGGTCTTGTTGAAAGGTTTAACAAGACATTGAAAGGCATGATCATGGGGCTCCCTGAAAAACTCAAAAGGAGCTGGGATGTCCGCTTGCCATGTCTGCTTTTCGCTTACAGAGAGGTGCTTCAGAAGGGAGTAGGGTTTTCCCCCTTTGAACTTCTGTTTGGCCATCCTGTAAGGGGACCACTAGCTCTTGTGAAAGAAGGCTGGGAGAGACCTCTTCATGAGCCTAAGCAAGATATAGTGGACTATGTACTAGGCCTACGTTCAAGGATGGCAGAGTATATGGAAAAGGCAAGTAAAAACCTTGAGGCCAGCCAACAACTCCAGAAGTTTTGGTATGACCAAAAGGCTGCTATGGTTAAATTTCAGCCAGGACAGAAAGTCTGGGTTCTGGAGCCTGTGGCTCCCAGAGCACTTCAGGACAGATGGAGTGGCCCTTACCCAGTGCTAGAAAAGAAGAGTCAGGTCACCTACCTGGTAGACCTAGGCACTAGCTGTAGGAAAGTACCATCTTGCCTGGCATGTTACCCCCATTTTTCACTGTATATATGTTGTTTTAGTTGTATGTGTCACTGGGACCCTGGTAACCCAGGGCCCCAGTGCTCATAAGTGTGCCTGAATGTGTTACCTGTGTAGTGACTAACTGTCTCACTGAGGCTCTGCTAATCAGAACCTCAGTGGTTATGCTCTCTCATTTCTTTCAAAATTGTCACTAACAGGCTAGTGACCATTTTTACCAATTTACATTGGCTTACTGGAACACCCTTATAATTCCCTAGTATATGGTACTGAGGTACCCAGGGTATTGGGGTTCCAGGAGATCCCTATGGGCTGCAGCATTTCTTTTGCCACCCATAGGGAGCTCTGACAATTCTTACACAGGCCTGCCACTGCAGCCTGAGTGAAATAACATCCACGTTATTTCACAGCCATTTTACACTGCACTTAAGTAACTTATAACTCACCTATATGTCTAACCTTTACCTGGTAAAGGTTAGGTGCAAAGTTACTTAGTGTGAGGGCACCCTGGCACTAGCCAAGGTGCCCCCACATTGTTCAGAGCCAATTCCCTGAACTTTGTGAGTGCGGGGACACCATTACACGCGTGCACTACATATAGGTCACTACCTATATGTAGCTTCACAATGGTAACTCCGAATATGGCCATGTAACATGTCTATGATCATGGAATTGCGACATCTATGCCATCCTGGCATAGTTGGCACAATCCCATGATCCCAGTGGTCTGTAGCACAGACCCTGGTACTGCCAAACTGCCCTTCCTGGGGTTTCACTGCAGCTGCTGCCAACCCCTCAGACAGGCATCTGCCCTCCTGGGGTCCAGCCAGGCCTGGCCCAGGATGACAGAACAAAGAACTTCCTCTGAGAGAGGGTGTGACACCCTCTCCCTTTGGAAAATGGTGTGAAGGCAGGGGAGGAGTAGCCTCCCCCAGCCTCTGGAAATGCTTTCTTGGGCACAGATGTGCCCAATTCTGCATAAGCCAGTCTACACCGGTTCAGGGACCCCTTAGCCCCTGCTCTGGCGCAAAACTGGACAAAGGAAAGGGGAGTGACCACTCCACTGACCTGCACCTCCCCTGGGAGGTGTCCAGAGCTCCTCCAGTGTGCTCCAGACCTCTGCCATCTTGGAAACAGAGGTGCTGCTGGCACACTGGACTGCTCTGAGTGGCCAGTGCCACCAGGTGACGTCAGAGACTCCTGCTGATAGGCTCCTTCAGGTGTTAGTAGCCTATCCTCTCTCCTAGGTAGCCAAACCCTCTTTTCTGGCTATTTAGGGTCTCTGTCTCTGGGGAAACTTTAGATAACGAATGCATGAGCTCAGCCGAGTTCCTCTGCATCTCTCTCTTCACCTTCTGATAAGGAATCGACTGCTGACCGCGCTGGAAGCCTGCAAACCTGCAACATAGTAGCAAAGACGACTACTGCAACTCTGTAACGCTGATCCTGCCGCCTTCTCGACTGTTTTCCTGCTTGTGCATGCTGTGGGGGTAGTCTGCCTCCTCTCTGCACCAGAAGCTCCGAAGAAATCTCCCGTGGGTCGACGGAATCTTCCCCCAGCAACCGCAGGCACCAAAAAGCTGCATTACCGGTCCCTTGGGTCTCCTCTCAGCACGACGAGCGAGGTCCCTCGAATCCAGCGACTCTGTCTAAGTGACCCCCACAGTCCAGTGACTCTTCAGCCCAAGTTTGGTGGAGGTAAGTCCTTGCCTCACCTCGCTGGGCTGCATTGCTGGGAACCGCGACTTTGCAGCTACTCCGGCCCCTGTGCACTTCCGGCGGAAATCCTTTGTGCACAGCCAAGCCTGGGTCCACGGCACTCTAACCTGCATTGCACAACTTTCTAAGTTGGTCTCCGGCGACGTGGGACTCCTTTGTGCAACTTCGGCGAGCACCGTTTCACGCATCCTCGTAGTGCCTGTTTCTGGCACTTCTCCGGGTGCTACCTGCTTCAGTGAGGGCTCTTTGTCTTGCCCGACGTCCCCTCTCTCTTCAGGTCCAATTTGCGACCTCCTGGTCCCTCCTGGGCCCCAGCAGCGTCCAAAAACGCCAAACGCACGATTTGCGGCTAGCAAGGCTTGTTGGCGTTCTTTCGGCGGGAAAACACTTCTGCACGACTCTCCACGGCGAGAGGGATCAGTCCACCAAAGGGGAAGTCTCTAGCCCTTTTCGTTCCTGCAGAAACCTCAGCTTCTTCTGTCCAGTCGAAGCTTCTTTGCACCCGCAGCTGGCATTTCCTGGGCATCTGCCCATCTCCGACTTGCTTGTGACTTTTGGACTTGGTCCCCTTGTTCCACAGGTACCCTAGATTGGAAATCCACAGTTGTTGCATTGCTGGTTTGTGTCTTTCCTGCATTATTCCTCTAACACGACTACTTTGTCCTTAGGGGAACTTTAGTGCACTTTGCACTCACTTTTTAGGGTCTTGGGGAGGGTTATTTTTCTAACTCTCACTATTTTCTAATAGTCCCAGCGACCCTCTACAAGGTCACATAGGTTTGGGGTCCATTCGTGGTTCGCATTCCACTTTTGGAGTATATGGTTTGTGTTGCCCCTATCCCTATGTTTCCCCATTGCATCCTATTGTAACTATACATTGTTTGCACTGTTTTCTAAGACTATACTGCATATTTTTGCTATTGTGTATATATATCTTGTGTATATTTCCTATCCTCTCACTGAGGGTACACTCTAAGATACTTTGGCATATTGTCATAAAAATAAAGTACCTTTATTTTTAGTATAACTGTGTATTGTGTTTTCTTATGATATTGTGCATATGACACTAAGTGGTACTGTAGTAGCTTCACACGTCTCCTAGTTCAGCCTAAGCTGCTCTGCTAAGCTACCATTATCTATCAGCCTAAGCTGCTAGACACCCTATACACTAATAAGGGATAACTGGGCCTGGTGCAAGGTGCAAGTACCCCTTGGTACTCACTACAAGCCAGTCCAGCCTCCTACATTGGTTGTGCAGTGTGGGATAAGTGCTTGAGACTACTTACCACTCTTGTCATTGTACTTTTCATAAGAGAAAAATATACAAAACAAGGTCAGTGTATATACACATAGCCAAAAAGTTTTGCATTTCCTCTTTTCACTCTTTTCTAAGTGCTGAAAAGTACCTCTAAACGTTCAAAAAGTTCTTAAAAGTTTAAAAAGTTTTTTTCTGTCTTTCCAAAAAGTTCTCAAAACTTTTTTCTCTTTTTCTATCACTTTAACTCTCTTTAAAAATGTCTGGCACAGGCCAAAGTGTTGATCTGTCCAAACTTGCATATGACAACCTTAGCTGGAAAAGAGCAAGGAGTCTCTGTATAGAGAGAGGTTTGAGTGTAGGGAAGAATCCTTCCTTGGAACTGTTACTTAACATGCCTAGAGAACAGGATAAGGCCATAGGTGCCCCATCTGTTGAAAAAGTACCTATTAGTTCCCAATCTGATTCAGGGACTCCCCCAGGAAAAGATTCAGGAAAGAAACTTCCTAGCCTGCCCATTACTAGACAATCTAGCATAGATGGTAATGATGATGAGCCACAACAAATAAATAGTGTTGTCTCACATCATAGTAAAAGCATTTATTCTCACCATACTGGTAGTAATGTTTCTGTAAACCAAGCTGTTAGGGTGCCTTCTGTAAGGGACAGGTCTCCTTCTGTTCATTCCCATCATAGCTCTGTTTCTAGAAATGTCCCTCCCACCAACCCTGATGACAGAATGTTAGAGAGGGAACTCAATAAGTTGAGGGTGGAACAAACCAGACTGAACCTTAAAAAGCAACAGCTGGATTTGGATAGACAGTCTTTTGAATTAGAGAAGGAAAGACAGAAGTTGGGTTTAGATACCCATGGTGGCTGCAGCAGTATTCCCCATAGTCATCCTGCAAAAGAGCATGATTCCAGGAATCTGCACAAGATAGTTCCCCCTTATAAGGAGGGGGATGACATTAACAAGTGGTTTGCTGCACTTGAGAGGGCCTGTGTTGTACAGGATGTCCCTCAAAGGCAGTGGGCTGCTATCCTATGGCTATCATTTAGTGGAAAAGGTAGGGATAGACTCCTTACTGTGAAAGAAAATGATGCTAATAATTTCCAAGTTCTTAAGAATGCACTCCTGGATGGTTATGGCTTAACCACTGAACAGTACAGGATAAAGTTCAGAGAGACCAAAAAGGAGTCTTCACAAGACTGGGTTGATTTCATTGACCAGGCAGTGAAGGCCTTGGAGGGGTGGTTACATGGCAGTAAAGTTACAGATTATGACAGCCTGTATAACTTGATCCTGAGAGAGCATATTCTTAATAATTGTGTGTCTGATTTGTTGCACCAGTACTTGGTGGACTCTGATCTGACCTCTCCCCAAGAATTGGGAAAGAAGGCAGACAAATGGGTCAGAACAAGAGTGAACAGAAAAGTTCATACAGGGGGTGACAAAGATGGCAACAAAAAGAAGGATGGTAAGTCTTCTGACAAGGGTGGGGACAAATCTAAAAATGAGTCTTCATCAGGCCCACAAAAACACTCTGGTGGGGGTGGTGGGTCCAAATCCTCCTTTAATCAGAACAAGGAAAAGAAACCATGGTGCTATTTATGTAAAATAAAAGGCCATTGGACAACAGATCCCAGTTGTCCAAAGAAAGGCACCACAGCTCCTACCACTACAACCCCTACTGCTACACCTAGTGTCCCTACTAATAGCAGTGGTGGTGGGAGCAAACCTACTAATAGCCAATCCAAGGGAGTAGCTGGGCTCACTTTTGGTAATTTAGTTGGGGTTGGTCTGATTAGGGAGACCACAGAGGCTACTTTAGTCTCTGAAGGGGCTATTGATTTAGCCACTTTGGTTGCTTGCCCCCATAACTTGGAGAAGTACAAGCAACTAACCCTAATAAATGGTGTTGAGGTCCAGGCCTACAGGGACACAGGTGCCAGTGTCACAATGGTGATTGAGAAACTGGTGCACCCTGAACAACACATAATTGGACACCAGTACCAAGTAACCGATGCTCACAACATAACACAAAGCCACCCCATGGCTGTTGTAAATCTCAACTGGGGGGGGGGGTAACTGGTCCAAAAAAAGTTGTGGTAGCTTCAGATTTACCTGTAGACTGTCTATTAGGGAATGATTTGGAGACATCAGCTTGGTCAGATGTGGAGTTGGAGGCCCATGCAGCAATGCTGGGCATCCCAGGACATATTTTTGCTTTGACAAGGGCTCAGGCCAAAAAGCAAAAAGGACAGGGAAGCTTGGATCCTGGAACAATGGACCAAGTGCTCCCTAAAGCTAGGGCTAGTAGAAGCAAACCACTTCCTACTATCCCTCCCTCTACAGTGGATTCAACTTCTGAGGAAGAAGAATTCCCTCCCTGTGCAGAACCTACACCAGAGGAGCTGGAAGCAGACACTGTTGAGCTTTTGGGTGACGGGGGGCCTGCCAGAGAGGAGCTGAGTGTGGCACAGCAAACCTGTCCCACATTAGAGGGTCTCAGACAGCAAGCTGTCAAACAGGCTAATGGGGATGTCAGTGACTCTCACAGAGTTTACTGGGAGGACAACCTCTTGTACACTGAGCATAGGGATCCTAAACCTGGAGCTGCCAGGAGATTAGTGATTCCTCAGGAGTACAGAAAGTTCCTCCTAACACTGGCACATGACATTCCCTTAGCTGGGCATCTAGGACAAATGAAAACTTGGGACAGGCTTGTTCCCCTGTTTCATTGGCCTAGGATGTCTGAGGACACAAAGGAATTTTGTAAGTCCTGTGAAACCTGTCAAGCCAGTGGCAAGACAGGTGGCACCCCAAAGGCACCCCTTATCCCACTGCCTGTGGTTGGGGTTCCCTTTGAAAGGGTAGGGGTTGACATAGTTGGCCCCCTTGACCCTCCTACTGCTTCAGGCAATAGGTTTATCTTGGTGGTAGTGGACCATGCCACAAGATATCCTGAAGCAATTCCTTTAAGGACCACTACAGCTCCTGCAGTGGCAAAGGCCCTCCTGGGAATATTTTCCAGGGTGGGCTTCCCAAAGGAAGTAGTACCAGACAGAGGAAGCAATTTCATGTCTGCATACTTAAAGGCCATGTGGAAGGAGTGTGGTGTAACGTACAAGTTCACAACACCCTATCATCCACAAACAAATGGACTGGTGGAGAGATTTAATAAAACTCTTAAAGGCATGATTATGGGTCTCCCTGAAAAACTCCGCAGGAGATGGGATCCTTCTACCATGCCTCCTTTTTGCCTACAGGGAGGTACCCCAGAAAGGAGTGGGCTTCAGCCCCTTTGAACTTCTTTTTGGACACCCTGTTAGGGGTCCACTCACACTTGTAAAGGAGGGTTGGGAACAACCTTTAAAAGCTCCTAAGCAGGATATTGTGGATTATGTACTTGGCCTCAGATCAAGGATGGCTGAGTACATGAAAAAGGCCAGTAAAATCCTTCAGGCCAGCCAAGAGCTCCAGAAGCAATGGCATGATCAGAAGGCTGTTTTGGTTCAGTACCAACCAGGGCAGAAAGTGTGGGTCTTGGAGCCTGTGGCCCCAAGAGCACTCCAAGATAAATGGAGTGGTCCCCACAAAATTGTTGAAAAGAAGGGAGAAGTCACCTATTTAGTTGACTTAGGCACTGCCAGGAGTCCCCTTAGGGTGCTCCATGTCAACCGCCTGAAACCCTACTATGACAGGGCTGATCTCACTCTGCTCATGGCAACAGATGAGGGACAGGAAGAAGACAGTGATCCTCTACCTGATCTCTTCTCTTCCACAGATCAAGATGCTCTTGTGGAAGGTGTAGTTTTGGCTGATTGTCTTACTGCTGAGCAGAAAGACAATTGCATAAATCTCCTAGGACAATTTTCAGAACTCTTCTCTACTGTGCCAGGCACCACTTCTTGGTGTGAGCACACTATAGATACTGGAGACAGTTTACCTGTCAAAAGTAAGATCTATAGGCAGCCTGAACATGTCAGGGACTGCATAAAGCAAGAAGTTCAGAAAATGTTGGAACTAGGAGTGGTTGAGCACTCTGACAGTCCATGGGCTTCTCCTGTGGTACTGGTACCAAAACCCAATTCTAAAGATGGAAAGAAGGAAATGCGGTTTTGTGTAGACTATAGAGGTCTCAACTTGGTAACCAAAACTGATGCTCACCCTATACCCAGGGCAGATGAGCTTATAGATACACTGGCATCTGCCAAGTATCTAAGCACTTTTGATTTGACTGCAGGGTATTGGCAGATCAAATTGTCAGAAGATGCTAAACCTAAGACTGCATTTTCTACCATTGGAGGACATTACCAGTTTACTGTAATGCCTTTTGGTTTGAAAAATGCACCTGCCACTTTTCAGAGGTTGGTGAACACAGTCCTGCAAGGGCTGGAAGCTTTCAGTGCAGCATATTTGGACGATATAGCTGTCTTTAGCTCCAGCTGGGATGATCACCTGGTCCACCTATGGAAAGTTTTGGAGGCCCTGCAAAAGGCAGGCCTCACTATCAAGGCTTCAAAGTGCCAGATAGGGCAGGGTAAGGTGGTTTATCTGGGACACCTTGTTGGTGGGGAACAGATTGCACCACTTCAGGGGAAAATCCAAACAATTATTGATTGGGTTCCCCCTAGCACTCAGACTCAGGTGAGAGCCTTCCTAGGCCTCACTGGGTATTACAGGAGGTTCATTAAGAACTATGGCTCCATTGCAGCCCCTCTTAATGACCTCACATCCAAGAAAATGCCTAAAAAGGTATTATGGACAGCAAACTGTCAGAAAGCTTTTGAGGAGCTGAAGCAGACCATGTGCTCTGCACCTGTCCTGAAAAGCCCTTGATACTCTAAAAAATTCTATGTCCAAACTGATGCATCTGAATTAGGAGTAGGGGCAGTCCTATCACAACTTAATTCTGAGGGCCAGGATCAACCTGTTGCTTTTATTAGTAGGAGGTTGACCCCTAGAGAAAAGCGTTGGTCTGCCATTGAGAGGGAGGCCTTTGCTGTGGCCTGGGCTCTGAAGAAGTTGAGGCCATACCTGTTTGGCACTCACTTCATTGTTCAAACAGACCACAAACCTCTACTTTGGCTAAAACAAATGAAAGGTGAAAATCCTAAATTGTTGAGGTGGTCCATATCCCTACAGGGAATGGACTATACAGTGGAACATAGACCTGGGAGTAGCCACTCCAATGCAGATGGACTCTCCAGATATTTCCACTTAGACAATGAAGACTCATCAGGTCATGGCTAGTCTTATTGTCCTTCGTTTGGGGGGGGGGTTGTGTAGGAAAGTACCATCTTGCCTGGCATGTTACCCCCATTTTTCACTGTATATATGTTGTTTTAGTTGTATGTGTCACTGGGACCCTGGTAACCCAGGGCCCCAGTGCTCATAAGTGTGCCTGAATGTGTTACCTGTGTAGTGACTAACTGTCTCACTGAGGCTCTGCTAATCAGAACCTCAGTGGTTATGCTCTCTCATTTCTTTCAAAATTGTCACTAACAGGCTAGTGACCATTTTTACCAATTTACATTGGCTTACTGGAACACCCTTATAATTCCCTAGTATATGGTACTGAGGTACCCAGGGTATTGGGGTTCCAGGAGATCCCTATGGGCTGCAGCATTTCTTTTGCCACCCATAGGGAGCTCTGACAATTCTTACACAGGCCTGCCACTGCAGCCTGAGTGAAATAACGTCCACGTTATTTCTCAGCCATTTTACACTGCACTTAAGTAACTTATAAGTCACCTATATGTCTAACCTTTACCTGGTAAAGGTTAGGTGCAAAGTTACTTAGTGTGAGGGCACCCTGGCACTAGCCAAGGTGCCCCCACATTGTTCAGAGCCAATTCCCTGAACTTTGTGAGTGCGGGGACACCATTACACGCGTGCACTACATATAGGTCACTACCTATATGTAGCTTCACAATGGTAACTCCGAATATGGCCATGTAACATGTCTATGATCATGGAATTGCCCCCTCTATGCCATCCTGGCATAGTTGGCACAATCCCATGATCCCAGTGGTCTGTAGCACAGACCCTGGTACTGCCAAACTGCCCTTCCTGGGGTTTCACTGCAGCTGCTGCTGCTGCCAACCCCTCAGACAGGCATCTGCCCTCCTGGGGTCCAGCCAGGCCTGGCCCAGGATGGCAGAACAAAGAACTTCCTCTGAGAGAGGGTGTGACACCCTCTCCCTTTGGAAAATGGTGTGAAGGCAGGAGAGGAGTAGCCTCCCCCAGCCTCTGGAAATGCTTTCTTGGGCACAGATGTGCCCAATTCTGCATAAGCCAGTCTACACCGGTTCAGGGACCCCTTAGCCCCTGCTCTGGCGCGAAACTGGACAAAGGAAAGGGGAGTGACCACTCCCCTGACCTGCACCTCCCCTGGGAGGTGTCCAGAGCTCCTCCAGTGTGCTCCAGACCTCTGCCATCTTGGAAACAGAGGTGCTGCTGGCACACTGGACTGCTCTGAGTGGCCAGTGCCACCAGGTGACGTCAGAGACTCCTGCTGATAGGCTCCTTCAGGTGTTAGTAGCCTATCCTCTCTCCTAGGTAGCCAAACCCTCTTTTCTGGCAACTTAGGGTCTCTGTCTCTGGGGAAACTTTAGATAACGAATGCATGAGCTCAGCCGAGTTCCTCTGCATCTCTCTCTTCACCTTCTGATAAGGAATCGACTGCTGACCGCGCTGGAAGCCTGCAAACCTGCAACATAGTAGCAAAGACGACTACTGCAACTCTGTAACGCTGATCCTGCCGCCTTCTCAACTGTTTTCCTGCTTGTGCATGCTGTGGGGGTAGTCTGCCTCCTCTCTGCACCAGAAGCTCCGAAGAAATCTCCCGTGGGTCGACGGAATCTTTCCCCTGCAACCGCAGGCACCAAAAAGCTGCATTACCGGTCCCTTGGGTCTCCTCTCAGCACGACGAGCGAGGTCCCTCGAATCCAGCGACTCTGTCCAAGTGACCCCCACAGTCCAGTGACTCTTCAGCCCAAGTTTGGTGGAGGTAAGTCCTTGCCTCACCTCGCTGGGCTGCATTGCTGGGAACCGCGACTTTGCAGCTACTCCGGCCCCTGTGCACTTCCGGCGGAAATCCTTTGTGCACAGCCAAGCCTGGGTGTGAGAAGGTAGCCTCTTTCTAGCCTTGTTACCCCCACTTTTGGCCTGTTTGTGAGTGTATGTCAGGGTGTTTGTCACTGTTTTCACTGTCTCACTGAGATCCTGATAGCCAGGCCTCAGTGCTCATAGTGAAAACACTATGTTTTCAGTATGTTTGTTATGTGTCACTGGGATCCTGCTGGTCAGGACCCCAGTGCTCATAGGTTTGTGGCCTATATGTATGTGTCACTGGGACCCTGTCACACAGGGCCCCAGTGCTCATAGGTGTGCATGTATATGTTCCCTGTGTGGTGCCTAACTGTCTCACTGAGGCTCTGCTAACCAGAACCTCAGTGGTTATGCTCTCTCATTACTTTCAAATTGTCACTAACAGGCTAGTGACCAATTTTACCAATTTACATTGGCTTACTGGAACACCCTTATAATTCCCTAGTATATGGTACTGAGGTACCCAGGGTATTGGGGTTCCAGGAGATCCCTATGGGCTGCAGCATTTCTTTTGCCACCCATAGGGAGCTCTGACAATTCTTACACAGGCCTGCCACTGCAGCCTGAGTGAAATAACGTCCACGTTATTTCACAGCCATTTTACACTGCACTTAAGTAACTTATAAGTCACCTATATGTCTAACCTTTACCTGGTAAAGGTTAGGTGCAAAGTTACTTAGTGTGAGGGCACCCTGGCACTAGCCAAGGTGGCCCCACATTGTTCAGAGCCAATTCCCTGAACTTTGTGAGTGCGGGGACACCATTACACGCGTGCACTACATATAGGTCACTACCTATATGTAGCTTCACCATGGTAACTCCGAATATGGCCATGTAACATGTCTATGATCATGGAATTGCCCCCTCTATACCATCCTGGCATAGTTGGCACAATCCCATGATCCCAGTGGTCTGTAGCACAGACCCTGGTACTGCCAAACTGCCCTTCCTGGGGTTTCACTGCAGCTGCTGCTGCTGCCAACCCCTCAGACAGGCAGCTGCCCTCCTGGGGTCCAGCCAGGCCTGGCCCAGGATGGCAGAACAAAGAACTTCCTCTGAGAGAGGGTGTGACACCCTCTCCCTTTGGAAAATGGTGTGAAGGCAGGGGAGGAGTAGCCTCCCCCAGCCTCTGGAAATGCTTTGTTGGGCACAGAGGTGCCCAATTCTGCATAAGCCAGTCTACACCGGTTCAGGGACCCCTTAGCCCCTGCTCTGGCGCGAAACTGGACAAAGGAAAGGGGAGTGACCACTCCCCTGACCTGCACCTCCCCTGGGAGGTGTCCAGAGCTCCGCCAGTGTGCTCCAGACCTCTGCCATCTTGGAAACAGAGGTGCTGCTGGCACACTGGACTGCTCTGAGTGGCCAGTGCCACCAGGTGACGTCAGAGACTCCTTGTGATAGGCTCCTTCAGGTGTTAGTAGCCTTTCCTCTCTCCTAGGTAGCCAAACCCTCTTTTCTGGCTATTTAGGGTCTCTGTCTCTGGGGAAACTTTAGATAACGAATGCATGAGCTCAGCCGAGTTCCTCTGCATCTCTCTCTTCACCTTCTGATAAGGAAACGACCGCTGACCGCGCTGGAAGCCTGCAAACCTGCAACATAGTAGCAAAGACGACTACGGCAACTCTGTAACGCTGATCCTGCCGCCTTCTCGACTGTTTTCCTGCTTGTGCATGCTGTGGGGGTAGCCTGCCTCCTCTCTGCACCAGAAGCTCCGAAGAAATCTCCCGTGGGTCGACGGAATCTTCCCCCTGCAACCGCAGGCACCAAAAAGCTGCATTACTGGTCCCTTGGGTCTCCTCTCAGCACGACGAGCGAGGTCCCTCGAATCCAGCGACGCTGTCCAAGTGACCCCCACAGTCCAGTGACTCTTCAGCCCAAGTTTGGTGGAGGTAAGTCCTTGCCTCACCTCGCTGGGCTGCATTGCTGGGAACCGCGACTTTGCAGCTACTCCGGCCCCTGTGCACTTCCGGCGGAAATCCTTCGTGCACAGCCAAGCCTGGGTCCACGGCACTCTAACCTGCATTGCACGACTTTCTAAGTTGGTCTCCGGCGACGTGGGACTCCTTTGTGCAACTTCGGCGAGCACCGTTTCACGCATCCTCGTAGTGCCTGTTTCTGGCACTTCTCCGGGTGCTACCTGCTTCAGTGAGGGCTCTTTGTCTTGCTCGACGTCCCCTCTCTCTGCAGGTCCAATTTGCAACCTCCTGGTCCCTCCTGGGCCCCAGCAGCGTCCAAAAACGCCAAACGCACGATTTGCGTGTAGCAAGGCTTGTTGGCGTCCTTCCGGCGGGAAAACACTTCTGCACGACTCTCCAAGGCGAGAGGGATCCGTCCACCAAAGGGGAAGTCTCTAGCCCTTTTCGTTCCTGCAGAAACCTCAGCTTCTTCTGTCCAGTCGAAGCTTCTTTGCACCCGCAGCTGGCATCTCCTGGGCATCTGCCCATCTCCGACTTGCTTGTGACTTTTGGACTTGGTCCCCTTGTTCCACAGGTACCCTAGATTGGAAATCCACAGTTGTTGCATTGCTGGTTTGTGTCTTTCCTGCATTATTCCTCTAACACGACTCTTTTGTCCTTAGGGGAACTTTAGTGCACTTTGCACTCACTTTTCAGGGTCTTGGGGAGGGTTATTTTGCTAACTCTCACTATTTTCTAATAGTCCCAGCGACCCTCTACAAGGTCACATAGGTTTGGGGTCCATTCGTGGTTCGCATTCCACTTCTGGAGTATATGGTTTGTGTTGCCCCTATCCCTATGTTTCCCCATTGCATCCTATTGTAACTATACATTGTTTGCACTGTTTTCTAAGACTATACTGCATATTTTTGCTATTGTGTATATATATCTTGTGTATATTTCCTATCCTCTCACTGAGGGTACACTCTAAGATACTTTGGCATATTGTCATAAAAATAAAGTACCTTTATTTTTAGTATAACTGTGTATTGTGTTTTCTTATGATATTGCGCATATGACACTAAGTGGTACTGTAGTAGCTTCACACGTCTCCTAGTTCAGCCTGAGCTGCTCTGCTAAGCTACCATTATCTATCAGCCTAAGCTGCTAGACACCCTATACACTAATAAGGGATAACTGGGCCTGGTGCAAGGTGCAAGTACCCCTTGGTACTCACTACAAGCCAGTCCAGCCTCCTACATTGGTTGTGCAGTGGTGGGATAAGTGCTTGAGACTACTTACCACTCTTGTCATTGTACTTTTCATAAGAGAAAAATATACAAAACAAGGTCAGTGTATATACACATAGCCAAAAAGTTTTGCATTTCCTCTTTTCACTCTTTTCTAAGTGCTGAAAAGTACTCCTAAACTTTCAAAAAGTTCTTAAAAGTTTAAAAAGTTTTTTTCTGTCTTTCCAAAAAGTTCTGAAAACTTTTTTCTCTTTTTCTATCACTTTAACTCTCTCTAAAAAATGTCTGGTACAGGCCAAAATGTTGAACTGTCCAAAATTGCATATGATCACCTTAGCTGGAAAGGAGCAAGGAGTCTCTGCATAGAGAGAGGTTTGAGTATAGGGAAGAATCCTTCCTTAGAACTGTTAATTAATATGCTTAGAGTACAGGATAAGGCCATAAGTGCCCAATCTGTAGAAAAAGTAGCTAATGGTTCTCAATCTGATCCAGGGACTCCCCCAGGAAAAGGTTCAGGAAAGAAACTTCTCAGCCTGCCCATTACTAGACAGTCTAGCATAGTTGGTACAGAGGTTGAATCACACCATACTGATGGTGTGCTCTCACATTATGCTGGTAGCCAAGCTGTTAGGGTGCCCTCTGTAAGGGACAGGTCTCCTTCTGTTCATTCCCATCATACCTCTGTATCTAGAAATGTCCCTCCCACCCACCCTGATGACAGATTGTTAGAAAGGGAGCTCAATAGATTGAGAGTGGAACAAATCAGACTGAAGCTCAAGAAGCAACAGCTGGATTTGGATAGACAGTCTTTAGAAATAGAGAGGGAAAGACAGAAGTTGGGTTTAGATACCCATGATGGCAGCAGCAGTATTCCCCATAGTCATCCTGCAAAAGAGCATGATTCCAGGAATCTGCACAAGATAGTTCCCCCTTATAAGGAGGGGGATGACATTAACAAGTGGTTTGCTGCACTTGAGAGGGCCTGTGCTGTACAGGATGTCCCTCAAAAGCAGTGGGCTGCTATCCTATGGCTATCATTTAGTGGAAAAGGTAGGGATAGGCTCCTTACTGTGAAAGAAAATGATGCCAATAATTTTACAGTTCTTAAGAATGCACTCCTGGATGGTTATGGCTTAACCACTGAACAGTACAGGATAAAGTTCAGAGAGACCAAAAAGGAGTCTTCACAAGACTGGGTTGATTTCATTGACCATTCAGTGAAGGCCTTGGAGGGGTGGTTACATGGCAGTAAAGTTACTGATTATGAAAGCCTGTATAACACAATCCTGAGAGAGCATATACTTAATAATTGTGTGTCTGATTTGTTGCACCAGTACCTGGTAGACTCTGATCTGACCTCTCCCCAAGAATTGGGAAAGAAGGCAGACAAATGGGTCAGAACAAGGGTGAACAGAAAAGTTCATACAGGGGGTGACAAAGATGGCAATAAGAAGAAAGATGGTGAAAAATCTCAAGATAAGCATGGGGATAAGGGTAAAACCAAAGATCCCACTTCAAATCTTAAACACTCTTCAGAGGGTGGGGATAAAACAAATTCTTCCTCTTCTTCCCAACCTGCACACATTAAAAAGCCTTGGTGCTTTGTGTGTAAAAATAGAGGCCATAGGCCAGGGGATAAGTCCTGTCCAGGTAAGCCCCCTGAGCCTACCACCACTAATACATCAAGCTCTAGTGCCCCTAGCAGTAGTGGTACTAGTGGTGGGACTGCTGGCAACAGTCAAGCAAAGGGTGTAGTTGGGTTCACTTATGGGTCCATAGTGGAAACTGATGTCATCAGTCCCAAGACAGTTTCTGTCACACCTAGTGGCATTGGCCTTGCCACACTGGCTGCTTGTCCCCTTACAATGGATAAGTACAGGCAGACAGTTTCAATAAATGGTGTTGAGGCCTTGGCCTACAGGGACACAGGTGCCAGTTTCACTTTGGTGACTGAAAACCTAGTGCCTCCGGAACAACACATCATTGGACAACAGTATAAGATTATTGATGTCCATAACTCCACTAAGTTTCTTCCCTTAGCTATAATTCAGTTTAGTTGGGGTGGAGTTACTGGCCCTAAGCAGGTGGTGGTATCACCTAGCTTACCTGTAGACTGTCTCTTAGGTAATGACCTAGAGGCCTCAGGTTGGGCTGATGTAGAGTTTTATGCCCATGCAGCCATGCTGGGCATCCCTGAGGAATTGTTCCCTCTCATTTCTACTGAAATGAAAAAGCAAAGGAGAGAAGGCCTGAAAACTCAGGAACCCTCTCCATCAACAGGTAAAAAGGGTATCACAGTATCCCCTAACCACCCTACCATTCAGGATACCATTCCTGTGGTGGGAGAAACCTCTCCTGGGGTGGCACCTGTTCCAAGGGAATCATCAGTTGGCAAAACTGTACTCCCTGAGGTGGAAGTACCTCTCTGTGGGATAACTAACATTGGTGAGAAAAAGAGCACCATTTTAGTTAACATGGAGCATCCCTCCAACCCTCCCAGAGAAACTTTAGTGCAGAAACTCTGCACTGCCTCACAACACTTAGGACAGCATCCCTGCCCTAGTGTGGAGCTGATAGGACAGCATCCCTGCCCTGCTCCAACCCAAGAGAAACAGCATCCCTGTTCTCTCTTCCAGCCATATGGACAAAGTTTTTGCCCAGCTATGGCTTTTCTGAGACAGCATCCCTGTCTGGCATTTCCATCACTACAAATAGGTTCAGTGGACAATTCCCACTGCTCTAAACTAAAACTTACTGATAGAAACTCTGAAAATACATCTTCACATTGTTGCTTAGCTAAAAAAATTCAAACAGGGTGGTTTACATCCCCACAGGGAAGTAACCATATAGTGGATGATAAAGGGAGTAACCAGTCTATTGCAGAGCTACTCTCTACTTATCACCACTTAGACAATAAAGTCTCAACTGGCCAAGGTTAGCCTTATTGTCCTTCGTTTGAGGGGGGGTTGTGTGAGAAGGTAGCCTCTTTCTAGCCTTGTTACCCCCACTTTTGGCCTGTTTGTGAGTGTATGTCAGGGTGTTTGTCACTGTTTTCACTGTCTCACTGAGATCCTGATAGCCAGGCCTCAGTGCTCATAGTGAAAACACTATGTTTTCAGTATGTTTGTTATGTGTCACTGGGATCCTGCTGGTCAGGACCCCAGTGCTCATAGGTTTGTGGCCTATATGTATGTGTCACTGGGACCCTGTCACACAGGGCCCCAGTGCTCATAGGTGTGCATGTATATGTTCCCTGTGTGGTGCCTAACTGTCTCACTGAGGCTCTGCTAACCAGAACCTCAGTGGTTATGCTCTCTCATTACTTTCAAATTGTCACTAACAGGCTAGTGACCAATTTTACCAATTTACATTGGCTTACTGGAACACCTTATAATTCCCTAGTATATGGTACTGAGGTACCCAGGGTATTGGGGTTCCAGGAGATCCCTATGGGCTGCAGCATTTCTTTTGCCACCCATAGGGAGCTCTGACAATTCTTACACAAGCCTGCCACTGCAGCCTGAGTGAAATAACGTCCACGTTATTTCACAGCCATTTTACACTGCACTTAAGTAACTTATAAGTCACCTATATGTCTAACCTTTACCTGGTAAAGGTTAGGTGCAAAGTTACTTAGTGTGAGGGCACCCTGGCACTAGCCAAGGTGCCCCCACATTGTTCAGAGCCAATTCCCTGAACTTTGTGAGTGCGGGGACACCATTACACGCGTGCACTACATATAGGTCACTACCTATATGTAGCTTCACCATGGTAACTCCGAATATGGCCATGTAACATGTCTATGATCATGGAATTGCCCCCTCTATACCATCCTGGCATAGTTGGCACAATCCCATGATCCCAGTGGTCTGTAGCACAGACCCTGGTACTGCCAAACTGCCCTTCCTGGGGTTTCACTGCAGCTGCTGCTGCTGCCAACCCCTCAGACAGGCAGCTGCCCTCCTGGGGTCCAGCCAGGCCTGGCCCAGGATGGCAGAACAAAGAACTTCCTCTGAGAGAGGGTGTGACACCCTCTCCCTTTGGAAAATGGTGTGAAGGCAGGGGAGGAGTAGCCTCCCCCAGCCTCTGGAAATGCTTTGTTGGGCACAGAGGTGCCCAATTCTGCATAAGCCAGTCTACACCGGTTCAGGGACCCCTTAGCCCCTGCTCTGGCGCGAAACTGGACAAAGGAAAGGGGAGTGACCACTCCCCTGACCTGCACCTCCCCTGGGAGGTGTCCAGAGCTCCTCCAGTGTGCTCCAGACCTCTGCCATCTTGGAAACAGAGGTGCTGCTGGCACACTGGACTGCTCTGAGTGGCCAGTGCCACCAGGTGACGTCAGAGACTCCTTGTGATAGGCTCCTTCAGGTGTTAGTAGCCTTTCCTCTCTCCTAGGTAGCCAAACCCTCTTTTCTGGCTATTTAGGGTCTCTGTCTCTGGGGAAACTTTAGATAACGAATGCATGAGCTCAGCCGAGTTCCTCTGCATCTCTCTCTTCACCTTCTGATAAGGAAACGACCGCTGACCGCGCTGGAAGCCTGCAAACCTGCAACATAGTAGCAAAGACGACTACTGCAACTCTGTAACGCTGATCCTGCCGCCTTCTCGACTGTTTTCCTGCTTGTGCATTCTGTGGGGGTAGCCTGCCTCCTCTCTGCACCAGAAGCTCCGAAGAAATCTCCAGTGGGTCGACGGAATCTTCCCCCTGCAACCGCAGGCACCAAAAAGCTGCATTACCGGTCCCTTGGGTCTCCTCTCAGCACGACGAGCGAGGTCCCTCGAATCCAGCGACGCTGTCCAAGTGACCCCCACAGTCCAGTGACTCTTCAGCCCAAGTTTGGTGGAGGTAAGTCCTTGCCTCACCTCGCTGGGCTGCATTGCTGGGAACCGCGACTTTGCAGCTACTCCGGCCCCTGTGCACTTCCGGCGGAAATCCTTCGTGCACAGCCAAGCCTGGGTCCACGGCACTATAACCTGCATTGCACGACTTTCTAAGTTGGTCTCCGGCGACGTGGGACTTCTTTGTGCAACTTCGGCGAGCACCGTTTCACGCATCCTCGTAGTGCCTGTTTCTGGCACTTCTCCGGGTGCTACCTGCTTCAGTGAGGGCTCTTTGTCTTGCTCGACGTCCCCTCTCTCTTCAGGTCCAATTTGCGACCTCCTGGTCCCTCCTGGGCCCCAGCAGCGTCCAAAAACGCCAAACGCACGATTTGCGTGTAGCAAGGCTTGTTGGCGTCCTTCCGGCGGGAAAACACTTCTGCACGACTCTCCAAGGCGAGAGGGATCCGTCCACCAAAGGGGAAGTCTCTAGCCCTTTTCGTTCCTGCAGAAACCTCAGCTTCTTCTGTCCAGTCGAAGCTTCTTTGCACCCGCAGCTGGCATCTCCTGGGCATCTGCCCATCTCCGACTTGCTTGTGACTTTTGGACTTGGTCCCCTTGTTCCACAGGTACCCTAGATTGGAAATCCACAGTTGTTGCATTGCTGGTTTGTGTCTTTCCTGCATTATTCCTCTAACACGACTCTTTTGTCCTTAGGGGAACTTTAGTGCACTTTGCACTCACTTTTCAGGGTCTTGGGGAGGGTTATTTTGCTAACTCTCACTATTTTCTAATAGTCCCAGCGACCCTCTACAAGGTCACATAGGTTTGGGGTCCATTCGTGGTTCGCATTCCACTTCTGGAGTATATGGTTTGTGTTGCCCCTATCCCTATGTTTCCCCATTGCATCCTATTGTAACTATACATTGTTTGCACTGTTTTCTAAGACTATACTGCATATTTTTGCTATTGTGTATATATATCTTGTGTATATTTCCTATCCTCTCACTGAGGGTACACTCTAAGATACTTTGGCATATTGTCATAAAAATAAAGTACCTTTATTTTTAGTATAACTGTGTATTGTGTTTTCTTATGATATTGTGCATATGACACTAAGTGGTACTGTAGTAGCTTCACACGTCTCCTAGTTCAGCCTGAGCTGCTCTGCTAAGCTACCATTATCTATCAGCCTAAGCTGCTAGACACCCTATACACTAATAAGGGATAACTGGGCCTGGTGCAAGGTGCAAGTACCCCTTGGTACTCACTACAAGCCAGTCCAGCCTCCTACACTGGGTCCACGGCACTCTAACCTGCATTGCACAACTTTCTAAGTTGGTCTCCGGCGACGTGGGACTCCTTTGTGCAACTTTGGCGAGCACCGTTTCACGCATCCTCGTAGTGCCTGTTTCTGGCACTTCTCCGGGTGCTACCTGCTTCAGTGAGGGCTCTTTGTCTTGCTCGACGTCCCCTCTCTCTTCAGGTCCAATTTGCGACCTCCTGGTCCCTCCTGGGCCCCAGCAGCGTCCAAAAACGCCAAACGCACGATTTGCGGCTAGCAAGGCTTGTTGGCGTTCTTTCGGCAGGAAAACACTTCTGCATGACTCTCCACGGCGAGAGGGATCCGTCCACCAAAGGGGAAGTCTCTAGCCCTTTTCGTTCCTGCAGAAACCTCAGCTTCTTCTGTCCAGTCGAAGCTTCTTTGCACCCGCAGCTGGCATTTCCTGGGCATCTGCCCATCTCCGACTTGCTTGTGACTTTTGGACTTGGTCCCCTTGTTCCACAGGTACCCTAGATTGGAAATCCACAGTTGTTGCATTGCTGGTTTGTGTCTTTCCTGCATTATTCCTCTAACACGACTACTTTGTCCTTAGGGGAACTTTAGTGCACTTTGCACTCACTTTTCAGGGTCTTGGGGAGGGTTATTTTTCTAACTCTCACTATTTTCTAATAGTCCCAGCGACCCTCTACAAGGTCACATAGGTTTGGGGTCCATTCGTGGTTCGCATTCCACTTTTGGAGTATATGGTTTGTGTTGCCCCTATCCCTAGGTTTCCCCATTGCATCCTATTGTAACTATACATTGTTTGCACTGTTTTCTAAGACTATACTGCATATTTTTGCTATTGTGTATATATATCTTGTGTATATTTCCTATCCTCTCACTGAGGGTACACTCTAAGATACTTTGGCATATTGTCATAAAAATAAAGTACCTTTATTTTTAGTATAACTGTGTATTGTGTTTTCTTATGATATTGTGCATATGACACTAAGTGGTACTGTAGTAGCTTCACACGTCTCCTAGTTCAGCCTAAGCTGCTCTGCTAAGCTACCATTATCTATCAGCCTAAGCTGCTAGACACCCTATACACTAATAAGGGATAACTGGGCCTGGTGCAAGGTGCAAGTACCCCTTGGTACTCACTACAAGCCAGTCCAGCCTCCTACACTAGCAGGACCCCCAAAAGGGTGATCCATGTGAACCGCCTCAAGATCTTCCATTATAGGGCAGATGTGAATCTGTTGATGGTAACAGATGAGGACCAGGAAGCTGAGAGTGAACCACTCCCTGATCTCCTCTCCAAAGACCCTAAAGATGGTTCAGTTGATGGAGTGATCTATTCAGACACCCTCTCTAGCCAACAGCAATCTGACTGTAGGAAGGTCCTGCAACAGTTTGCTGAGCTCTTTTCCCTAACCCCTGGTCAGACACACCTGTGTACCCATGATTTGGACACAGGAAACAGCATGCCTGTCAAAAACAAAATATTCAGACAGTCTGATCAGGTTAAGGAAAGCATCAAGGTGGAAGTCCACAAGATGCTGGAATTGGGAGTCATTGAGCACTCTGACAGCCCCTGGGCTAGCCCAGTGGTCTTAGTCCCCAAACCTCACACCAAAGATGGAAAGAGAGAGATGAGGTTTTGTGTGGACTACAGAGGACTTAATTCTGTCACCAAGACAGATGCCCATCCCATTCCAAGGGCAGATGAATTAATTGATAAATTAGGTGCTGCCAAATACTTAAATACCTTTGACTTGACAGCAGGGTACTGGCAAATCAAAATGGCACTAGGAGCAAAAGAAAAGACAGCATTCTCCACACCTGATGGGCATTATCAGTTTACTGTTATGCCCTTTGGTTTAAAGAATGCCCATGTGTAGGAAAGTACCATCTTGCCTGGCATGTTACCCCCATTTTTCACTGTATATATGTTGTTTTAGTTGTATGTGTCACTGGGACCCTGTTCACCAGGGCCCCAGTGCTCATAAGTGTGCCTGAATGTGTTACCTGTGTAGTGACTAACTGTCTCACTGAGGCTCTGCTAATCAGAACCTCAGTGGTTATGCTCTCTCATTTCTTTCTAAATTGTCACTAACAGGCTAGTGACCAATTTTACCAATTTACATTGGCTTACTGGAACACCCTTATAATTCCCTAGTATATGGTACTGAGGTACCCAGGGTATTGGGGTTCCAGGAGATCCCTATGGGCTGCAGCATTTCTTTTGCCACCCATAGGGAGCTCTGACAATTCTTACACAGGCCTGCCACTGCAGCCTGAGTGAAATAACGTCCACGTTATTTCACAGCCATTTTACACTGCACTTAAGTAACTTATAAGTCACCTATATGTCTAACCTTTACCTGGTAAAGGTTAGGTGCAAAGTTACTTAGTGTGAGGGCACCCTGGCACTAGCCAAGGTGCCCCCACATTGTTCAGAGCCAATTCCCTGAACTTTGTGAGTGCGGGGACACCATTACACGTGTGCACTACATATAGGTCACTACCTATATGTAGCTTCACAATGGTAACTCCGAATATGGCCATGTAACATGTCTAAGATCATGGAATTGCCCCCTCTATGCCATCCTGGCATTGTTGGCACAATTCGATGATCCCAGTGGTCTGTAGCACAGACCCTGGTACTGCCAAACTGCCCTTCCTGGGGTTTCACTGCAGCTGCTGCTGCTGCCAACCCCTCAGACAGGCATCTGCCCTCCTGGGATCAAGCCAGGCTTGTCCCAGGATGGCAGAACAAAGGACTTCCTCTGAGAGAGGGTGTTACACCCTCTCCCTTTGGAAAATGGTGTGAAGGCAGGGGAGGGGTAGCCTCCCCCAGCCTCTGGAAATGCTTTCTTGGGCACTGATGTGCCCAATTCTGCATAAGCCAGTCTACACCGGTTCAGGGACCCCTTAGCCCCCGCTCTGGCGCGAAACTAGACAAAGGAAAGGGGAGTGACCACTCCCCTGACCTGCACCTCCCCTGGGAGGTGTCCAGAGCTCCTCCAGTGTGCTCCAGACCTCTGCCATCTTGGAAACAGAGGTGCTGCTGGCACACTGGACTGCTCTGAGTGGCCAGTGCCACCAGGTGATATCAGAGACTCCTTGTGATAGGCTCCTTCAGGTGTTGCTAGCCTATCCTCTCACCTAAGTAGCCAAACCCTCTTTTCTGGCTATTTAGGGTCTCTGTCTCTGGGGAAACTTTAGATAACGAATGCAAGAGCTCAGCCGAGTTCCTCTGCATCTCTCTCTTCACCTTCTGATAAGGAATCGACTGCTGACCGCGCTGGAAGCCTGCAAACCTGCAACATAATAGCAAAGACGACTACTGCAACTCTGTAACGCTGATTCTGCCGCCTTCTCAACTGTTTTCCTGTCTGTGCATGCTGTGGGGGTAGTCTGCCTCCTCTCTGCACCAGAAGTTCCGAAGAAATCTCCCGTGGGTCGACGGAATCTTCCCCCTGCAACCGCAGGCACCAAAAAGCTGCATTACCGGTCCCTTGGGTCTCCTCTCAGCACGACGAGCGAGGTCCCTCGAATCCAGCAACTCTGTCCAAGTGGCCCCCACAGTCCATTGACTCTTCAGTCCAAGTTTGGTGGAGGTAAGTCCTTGCCTCACCTCGCTGGGCTGCATTGCTGGGAACCGCGACTTTTGCAGCTACTCCGGCCCCTGTGCACTTCCGGCGGAAATCCTTCGTGCACAGCCAAGCCTGGGTCCACGGCACTCTAAACCTGCATTGCACGACTTTCTAAGTTGGTTCCTGGCGACGTGGGACTCCTTTGTGTAACTTCGGGTGAGCACCGTTTCACGCATCCTCGTAGTGCCTGTTTCTGGCACTTCTCCGGGTGCTACCTGCTGCTGAGAGGGCTCCTTGTTTTGCTCGACGTCCCCTCTCTCTCCTGGTCCAATTTGCGACCTCCTGGTCCCTCCAGGGCCACAGCAGCGTCCAAAAACGCTAACCGCACGATTTGCAGCTAGCAAAGCTTGTTGGCGTTCTTTCGGCGGGAAAACACTTCTGCACGTCTCTCCACGGCGAGAGGGATCCGTCCACCAAAGGGGAAGTCTCTAGCCCTTTTCGTTCCTGCAGAAAACCGCAGCTTCTTCTGTCCAGTCGAAGCTTCTTTGCACCCGCAGCTGGCATTTCCTGGGCATATGCCCATCTCCGACTTGCTTGTGACTTTTGGACTTGGTCCCCTTGTTCCACAGGTATCCTAGATTGGAAATCCACAGTTGTTGCATTGTTGGTTTGTGTCTTTTCTGCATTATTCCTCTAACACGACTGCTTTGTCCTTAGGGGAACTTTAGTGCACTTTGCACTCACTTTTCAGGGTCTTGGGGAGGGTTATTTTTCTAACTCTCACTATTTTCTAATAGTCCCAGCGACCCTCTACAAGGTCACATAGGTTTGGGGTCCATTCGTGGTTCGCATTCCACTTTTGGAGTATATGGTTTGTGTTGCCCCTATCCCTATGTTTCCCCATTGCATCCTATTGTAACTATACATTGTTTGCACTGTTTTCTAAGACTATACTGCATATTTTTGCTATTGTGTATATATATCTTGTGTATATTTCCTATCCTCTCACTGAGGGTACACTCTAAGATACTTTGGCATATTGTCATAAAAATAAAGTACCTTTATTTTTAGTATAACTGTGTATTGTGTTTTCTTATGATATTGTGCAAGTGACACTTGTGGTACTGTAGTAGCTTCACACGTCTCCTAGTTCAGCCTAAGCTGCTCTGCTAAGCTACCATTATCTATCAGCCTAAGCTGCTAGACACCCTATACACTAATAAGGGATAACTGGGCCTGGTGCAAGGTGCAAGTACCCCTTGGTACTCACTACAAGCCAGTCCAGCCTCCTACATTGGTTGTGCAGTGGTGGGATAAGTGCTTTGAGACTACTTACCACTCTTGTCATTGTACTTTTCATAAGAGAAAAATATACAAAACAAGGTCAGTGTATATACACATAGCCAAAAAGTTTTGCATTTCCTCTTTTCACTCTTTTCTAAGTGCTGAAAAGTACTTCTAAACTTTCAAAAAGTTCTTAAAAGTTTAAAAAGTTTTTTTCTGTCTTTCTAAAAAGTTCTGAAAACTTTTTTCTCTTTTTCTATCACTTTAACTCTCTCTAAAAATGTCTGGCACAGGCCAAAATGTTGATCTGTCCAAACTTGCATATGATCACCTTAGCTGGAAAGGAGCAAGGAGTCTCTGCATAGAGAGAGGTTTGAGTGTAAGGAAGAATCCTTCCTTGGAACTGTTAATTAACATGCTTAGAGAACAAGATAAGGCTATAGGTGCCCCATCTGTTGAAAAAGTACCTAATAGTTCCCAATCTGATTCAGGGACTCCCCCAGGAAAAGATTCAAGAAAGAAACTTCCTAGCCTGCCCATTACTAGACAGTCTAGCATAGTTGGTAATGATGATGAGCCACACCATACAAATAGTGTTGTCTCACATCATAGCAAAAGCATTTATTCTCACCATACTGGTAGTGATGTTTCTGTTAGCCAAGCTGTTAGGGTGGCTTCTGTAAGGGACAGGTCTCCTTCTGCTCATTCTTCTGTGTCTAAGAATGTCCCTCCCACCAACCCTGATGACAGAATGTTAGAGAGGGAACTCAATAAGTTGAGGGTGGAACAAACCAGACTGAAGCTTAAAAAGCAACAGCTGGATTTGGATAGACAGTCTTTTGAACTAGAGAAGGAAAGACAGAAGTTGGGTTTAGAAACCCATGGTGGCAGCAGCAGTATTCCCCATAGTCATCCTGCAAAAGAGCATGATTCCAGGAATCTGCATAAGATAGTTCCCCCTTATAAGGAGGGGGATGACATTAACAAGTGGTTTGCTGCACTTGAGAGGGCCTGTGTTGTACAGGATGTCCCTCAAAGGCAGTGGGCTGCTATCCTATGGCTATCATTTAGTGGAAAAGGTAGGGATAGGCTCCTTACTGTGAACGAAAATGATGCTAATAATTTCCAAGTTCTTAAGAATGCACTCCTGGATGGTTATGGCTTAACCACTGAACAGTACAGGATAAAGTTCAGAGAGACCAAAAAGGAGTCTTCACAAGACTGGGTTGATTTCATTGACCATTCAGTGAAGGCCTTGGAGGGGTGGTTACATGGCAGTAAAGTTACTGATTATGACAGCCTGTATAACTTGATCCTGAGAGAGCATATTCTTAATAATTGTGTGTCTGATTTGTTGCACCAGTACTTGGTGGACTCTGATCTGACCTCTCCCCAAGAATTGGGAAAGAAGGCAGACAAATGGGTCAGAACAAGAGTGAACAGAAAAGTTCATACAGGGGGTGACAAGGATGGCAACAAAAAGAAGGATGGTAAATCTTCTGACAAGGGTGGGGACAAAACTAAAAATGAGTCTTCATCAGGCCCACAAAAACACTCTGGTGGGGGTGGTGGGCCCAAATCCTCTTTTAATCAGAACAAGGAAAAGACACCATGGTGCTATTTATGTAAAATAAAAGGCCATTGGACAACAGATCCCAGTTGTCCAAAGAAAGGCACCAATGCTCCTACCACTACAACCCCTACTGCTACCCCTAGTGTCCCTACTAATAGCAGTGGTGGTGGGAGCAAACCTACTAATAGCCAATCCAAGGGAGTAGCTGGGCTCACTATTGGTAACTTAGTTGGGGTTGGCCTTGTTAGGGAGGCCACAGAGGCTGTGTTAGTCTCTGAGGGGGCTATTGATTTAGCCACCTTAGCTGCTTGTCCCCTTAATATGGATAAGTACAAGCAGCTACCCCTAATAAATGGTGTTGAGGTTCAGGCCTACAGGGACACTGGTGCCAGTGTGACTATGGTCATAGAGAAACTGGTCCACCCTGAACAACACCTACTTGGTCACCAGTACCAAGTAACCGATGCTCACAACAACACACTTAGCCACCCCATGGCTGTTGTTAATCTCAACTGGGGGGGGGTTACTGGTCCAAAGAAAGTTGTGGTAGCTTCAGATTTACCTGTAGACTGTCTATTAGGGAACGATTTGGAGACATCAGCTTGGTCAGATGTGGAGTTGGAGGCCCATGCAGCAATGCTGGGCATTCCAGGGCATATTTTTGCTTTGACAAGGGCTCAGGCCAAGAAGCAAAAAGGACAGGGAAGCTTGGATCCTGGAACAATGGACCAAGTGCTCCCTAAAGCTAGGGCTAGTAGAAGCAAACCACTTCCTACTATCCCTCCCTCTACAGTGGATTCTACTTCTGAGGAAGAAGAATTCCCTCCCTGTGCAGAACCTACACCAGAGGAGCTGGAAGCAGACACTGCTGAGCTTTTGGGTGAAGGGGGGCCTGCCAGAGAGGAGCTGAGTGTGGCACAGCAAACCTGTCCCACATTAGAGGGTCTTAGACATCAAGCTGTCAAACAGGCTAATGGGGATGTCAGTGACTCTCACAGAGTTTACTGGGAGGACAACCTCTTGTACACTGAGCATAGGGATCCTAAACCTGGAGCTGCCAGGAGATTAGTGATTCCTCAGGAGTACAGAAAGTTCCTCCTAACACTGGCACATGACATTCCCTTAGCTGGGCATCTAGGACAAATGAAAACTTGGGACAGGCTTGTTCCCCTGTTTCATTGGCCTAGAATGTCAGAGGACACAAAGGAATTTTGTAAGTCCTGTGAAACCTGTCAAGCCAGTGGCAAGACAGGTGGCACCCCAAAGGCACCCTTTATTCCACTGCCTGTGGTTGGGGTTCCCTTTGAAAGGGTAGGGGTTGACATAGTTGGCCCCCTTGACTCTCCTACTGCTTCAGGCAATAGGTTTATCTTGGTGGTAGTGGACCATGCCACAAGATATCCTGAAGCTATTCCTTTAAGGACCACTACAGCACCTGCAGTGGCAAAGGCCCTCCTGGGAATATTTTCCAGGGTGGGCTTCCCAAAGGAAGTAGTATCAGACAGGGGAAGCAATTTCATGTCTGCATACTTAAAGGCCATGTGGAAGGAGTGTGGTGTAACTTACAAGTTCACTACACCCTATCATCCACAAACAAATGGACTGGTGGAGAGATTTAATAAAACTCTCAAAGGCATGATTATGGGTCTCCCTGAAAAACTCCGCAGGAGATGGGATATCCTTCTACCATGCCTCCTTTTTGCCTACAGGGAGGTACCCCAGAAAGGAGTGGGCTTCAGCCCCTTTGAACTTCTTTTTGGACACCCTGTTAGGGGTCCACTCACACTTGTAAAGGAGGGTTGGGAACAACCTTTAAAAGCTCCTAAGCAGGATATTGTGGATTATGTACTTGGCCTCAGATCAAGGATGGCTGAGTACATGAAAAAGGCCAGCAAAAACCTTCAGGCCAGCCAAGAGCTCCAGAAGCAATGGCATGACCAGAAGGCTGTTTTGGTTCAGTACCAACCAGGGCAGAAAGTGTGGGTCTTGGAGCCTGTGGCCCCAAGAGCACTCCAAGATAAATGGAGTGGACCCCACACAATTGTTGAAAAGAAGGGAGAAGTCACCTATTTAGTTGACTTAGGCACTGCCAGGAGTCCCCTTAGGGTGCTCCATGTCAACCGCCTGAAACCCTACTATGACAGGGCTGATCTCACCCTGCTCATGGCAACAGATGAGGGACAGGAAGAAGATAGTGATCCTCTACCTGATCTCTTCTCTTCCACAGAACAAGATGCTCTTGTGGAAGGTGTAGTTTTGGCTGATTGTGTTACTGCTGAGCAGAAAGACAATTGCATAAACCTCCTACATCAATTCTCTGAACTCTTCTCTACTGTGCCAGGTACCACTTCTTGGTGTGAGCACACTATAGATACTGGAGACAGTTTACCTGTCAAAAGTAAGATCTATAGGCAGCCTGACCATGTCAGGGACTGCATAAAGCAAGAGGTCCAGAAAATGTTAGAACTAGGAGTGGTTGAGCACTCTGACAGTCCATGGGCTTCTCCTGTGGTACTGGTACCAAAACCCAATTCCAAAGATGGAAAGAAGGAAATGCGGTTTTGTGTAGATTATAGAGGTCTCAACTTGGTAACCAAAACTGATGCTCACCCTATACCCAGGGCAGATGAGCTCATAGATACACTGGCATCTGCCAAGTATCTAAGCACTTTTGACTTGACTGCAGGGTATTGGCAGATCAAATTGTCAGAAGATGCTAAACCTAAGACTGCATTTTCTACCATTGGAGGCCATTACCAGTTTACTGTAATGCCTTTTGGTCTGAAAAATGCACCTGCCACTTTTCAAAGGTTGGTGAACACAGTCCTGCAAGGGCTGGAAGCTTTCAGTGCAGCATATTTGGACGATATAGCTGTCTTTAGCTCCAGCTGGGATGATCACCTGGTCCACCTATGGAAAGTTTTGGAGGCCCTGCAAAAGGCAGGCCTCACTATCAAGGCTTCAAAGTGCCAGATAGGGCAGGGTAAGGTGGTTTATCTGGGACACCTTGTTGGTGGGGAACAGATTGCACCACTTCAGGGGGAAATCCAAACAATTATTGATTGGGTTCCCCCTACCACACAGACTCAGGTGAGAGCCTTCCTAGGCCTCACTGGGTATTACAGGAGGTTCATTAAGAACTATGGCTCCATTGCAGCCCCACTTAATGACCTCACTTCCAAAAAGATGCCTAAAAAGGTATTATGGACAGCAAACTGTCAGAAAGCTTTTGAGGAGCTGAAGCAGGCCATGTGCTCTGCACCTGTCCTGAAAAGCCCTTGTTACTCTAACAAATTCTATGTCCAGACTGATGCATCTGAATTAGGAGTAGGGGCAGTCCTATCACAACTTAATTCTGAGGGCCAGGATCAACCTGTTGCTTTTATTAGTAGGAGGTTGACCCCTAGAGAAAAGCATTGGTCTGCCATTGAGAGGGAGGCCTTTGCTGTGGTCTGGGCTCTGAAGAAGTTGAGGCCATACTTGTTTGGCACTCACTTCATTGTTCAGACAGACCACAAACCTCTACTTTGGCTAAAACAAATGAAAGGTGAAAATCCTAAATTGTTGAGGTGGTCCATATCCCTACAGGGAATGGACTATACAGTGGAACATAGACCTGGGAGTAGCCACTCCAATGCAGATGGACTCTCCAGATATTTCCACTTAGACAATGAAGACTCATCAGGTCATGGCTAGTCTTATTGTCCTTCGTTTGGGGGGGGGTTGTGTAGGAAAGTACCATCTTGCCTGGCATGTTACCCCCATTTTTCACTGTATATATGTTGTTTTAGTTGTATGTGTCACTGGGACCCTGTTCACCAGGGCCCCAGTGCTCATAAGTGTGCCTGAATGTGTTACCTGTGTAGTGACTAACTGTCTCACTGAGGCTCTGCTAATCAGAACCTCAGTGGTTATGCTCTCTCATTTCTTTCTAAATTGTCACTAACAGGCTAGTGACCAATTTTACCAATTTACATTGGCTTACTGGAACACCCTTATAATTCCCTAGTATATGGTACTGAGGTACCCAGGGTATTGGGGTTCCAGGAGATCCCTATGGGCTGCAGCATTTCTTTTGCCACCCATAGGGAGCTCTGACAATTCTTACACAGGCCTGCCACTGCAGCCTGAGTGAAATAACGTCCACGTTATTTCACAGCCATTTTACACTGCGCTTAAGTAACTTATAAGTCACCTATATGTCTAACCTTTACCTGGTAAAGGTTAGGTGCAAAGTTACTTAGTGTGAGGGCACCCTGGCACTAGCCAAGGTGCCCCCACATTGTTCAGAGCCAATTCCCTGAACTTTGTGAGTGCGGGGACACCATTACACGCGTGCACTACATATAGGGCACTACCTATATGTAGCTTTACAATGGTAACTCCGAATATGGCTATGTAACATGTCTAATATCATGGAATTGCCCCCTCTATGCCATCCTGGCATTGTTGGCACAATTCGATGATCCCAGTGGTCTGTAGCACAGACCCTGGTACTGCCAAACTGCCCTTCCTGGGGTTTCACTGCAGCTGCTGCTGCTGCCAACCCCTCAGACAGGCATCTGCCCTCCTGGGGTCAAGCCAGGCTTGTCCCAGGATGGCAGAACAAAGGACTTCCTCTGAGAGAGGGTGTTACACGCTCTCCCTTTGGAAAATGGTGTGAAGGCAGGGGAGGGGTAGCCTCCCCCAGCCTCTGGAAATGCTTTCTTGGGCACAGATGTGCCCAATTCTGCATAAGCCAGTCTACACCGGTTCAGGGACCCCTTAGCCCCTGCTCTGGCGCGAAACTGGACAAAGGAAAGGGGAGTGACCACTCCCCTGACCTGCACCTCCCCTGGGAGGTGTCCAGAGCTCCTCCAGTGTGCTCCAGACCTCTGCCATCTTGGAAACAGAGGTGCTGCTGGCACACTGGACTGCTCTGAGTGGCCAGTGCCACCAGGTGACGTCAGAGACTCCTTGTGATAGGCTCCTTCAGGTGTTGCTAGCCTATCCTCTCACCTAAGTAGCCAAACCCTCTTTTCTGGCTATTTAGGGTCTCTGTCTCTGGGGAAACTTTAGATAACGAATGCAAGAGCTCAGCCGAGTTCCTCTGCATCTCTCTCTTCACCTTCTGATAAGGAATCGACTGCTGACCGCGCTGGAAGCCTGCAAACCTGCAACATAGTAGCAAAGACGACTACTGCAACTCTGTAACGCTGATCCTGCCGCCTTCTCGACTGTTTTCCTGTCTGTGCATGCTGTGGGGGTAGTCTGCCTCCTCTCTGCACCAGAAGCTCCGAAGAAATCTCCCGTGGGTCGACGGAATCTTCCCCCTGCAACCGCAGGCACCAAAAAGCTGCATTACCGGTCCCTTGGGTCTCCTCTCAGCACGACGAGCGAGGTCCCTCGAATCCAGCAACTCTGTCCAAGTGGCCCCCACAGTCCAGTGACTCTTCAGTCCAAGTTTGGTGGAGGTAAGTCCTTGCCTCACCTCGCTGGGCTGCATTGCTGGGAACCGCGACTTTTGCAGCTACTCCGGCCCCTGTGCACTTCCGGCGGAAATCCTTCGTGCACAGCCAAGCCTGGGTCCACGGCACTCTAACCTGCATTGCACGACTTTCTAAGTTGGTCTCCGGCGACGTGGGACTCCTTTGTGTAACTTCGGGTGAGCACCGTTTCACGCATCCTCGTAGTGCCTGTTTCTGGCACTTCTCCGGGTGCTACCTGCTGCTGAGAGGGCTCCTTGTCTTGCTCGACGTCCCCTCTCTCTCCTGGTCCAATTTGCGACCTCCTGGTCCCTCCAGGGCCACAGCAGCGTCCAAAAACGCTAACCGCACGATTTGCAGCTAGCAAAGCTTGTTGGCGTTCTTTCGGCGGGAAAACACTTCTGCACGACTCTCCACGGCGAGAGGGATCCGTCCACCAAAGGGGAAGTCTCTAGCCCTTTTCGTTCCTGCAGAAATCTGCAGCTTCTTCTGTCCAGTCGAAGCTTCTTTGCACCCGCAGCTGGCATTTCCTGGGCATATGCCCATCTCCGACTTGCTTGTGACTTTTGGACTTGGTCCCCTTGTTCCACAGGTATCCTAGATTGGAAATCCACAGTTGTTGCATTGTTGGTTTGTGTCTTTCCTGCATTATTCCTCTAACACGACTGCTTTGTCCTTAGGGGAACTTTAGTGCACTTTGCACTCACTTTTCAGGGTCTTGGGGAGGGTTATTTTTCTAACTCTCACTATTTTCTAATAGTCCCAGCGACCCTCTACAAGGTCACATAGGTTTGGGGTCCATTCGTGGTTCGCATTCCACTTTTGGAGTATATGGTTTGTGTTGCCCCTATCCCTATGTTTCCCCATTGCATCCTATTGTAACTATACATTGTTTGCACTGTTTTCTAAGACTATACTGCATATTTTTGCTATTGTGTATATATATCTTGTGTATATTTCCTATCCTCTCACTGAGGGTACACTCTAAGATACTTTGGCATATTGTCATAAAAATAAAGTACCTTTATTTTTAGTATAACTGTGTATTGTGTTTTCTTATGATATTGTGCAAGTGACACTTGTGGTACTGTAGTAGCTTCCCACGTCTCCTAGTTCAGCCTAAGCTGCTCTGCTAAGCTACCATTATCTATCAGCCTAAGCTGCTAGACACCCTATACACTAATAAGGGATAACTGGGCCTGGTGCAAGGTGCAAGTACCCCTTGGTACTCACTACAAGCCAGTCCAGCCTCCTACACCATGCCACCTTCCAAAGGTTGGTGAATCAAGTCCTTGCTGGCTTGGAGTCCTTTAGTGCAGCTTATCTTGACGATATTGCTGTCTTTAGCTCCAGTTGGCAGGATCACCTGGTCCACCTGAAGAGGGTTTTGAAGGCTCTGCAAGCAGCAGGCCTCTCTATCAAGGCATCCAAATGCCAGATAGGGCAGGGAACTGTGGTCTACTTGGTCACCTTGTAGGTGGAGGCCAAGTTCAGCCACTCCAGCCTAAGATCCAGACTATTCTGGACTGGGCAGCTCCAAAAACCCATACTCAAGTGAGGGCATTCCTTGGCTTGACTGGGAACTACAGGAGGTTTGTGAAGGGATATGGATCCATAGTGACAGCCCTCACATAACTTACCTCCAAGAAAATGCCCAAGAAGGTAAACTGGACTGTAGAATGCCAACAGGCCTTTGACACCCTGAAGCAAGCAATGTGCACAGCACCAGTTCTCAAAGCTCCAGATTGCTCCAAGCAGTTCATTGTGCAGACAGATGCCTCTGAACATGGAGATTCATTAAAACATTATGGCTCCATAGCAGCCCCTGTTAATGATCTCACAAGCAAGAAAATGCCTAAGAAGGTGTTATGGACATCTAGATGTCAGAAAGCTTTTGAGGAGCTCAAACAGGCCATGTGCTCTGCACCTATCATAAAAAGCCCATGTTACTCCAAGGAATTCATTGTTCAAACTGATGCATCTGAATTAGGGGTAGGGGCAGTCTTATCATATCTGAATTCTGAGGGCCAGGATCAACCAGTTGCTTTTATCAGCAGAAGGTTGACCCCTAGAGAAAAGCGTTGGTCTGCCACATAGAGGGAGGCCTTTGCTGTGGTCTGGGCACTGAAAAAGTTGAGGCATTACGTGTTTGGGACTAACTTTATTGTTAAGACAGACCACAAACCTCTACTTTGGCTAAAACAAATGAAAGGTGAAAACGCTAAATTGTTGAGGTGATCCATATCTCTACAGGGAATGGACTATACAGTGGAACATAGACCTGGGAGTACCCACTCCAATGCAGATGGACTCTCCAGATATTTCCACTTAGAGAATGAAGACTCATCAGGTCATGGCTAGTCTTATTGTCCTTCGTTTGGGGGGAGGGGGTTGTGCAGGAAAGAAACATCTTGCCTGGCATGTTACCCCCAATTTCACTGTATGTATGCATGTTTTAGCCCTTGTGTCACTTGGATCCTGCCAGGCAGGACCCCAGTGCTCATAGTATGTGCCCTGTATGTGTTCCCTGTGTGGTGCCTAACTGTATCACTGAGGCTCTGCTAACCAGAACCTATAGACATATAGGTCACTTATAAGTTACTTATGTGCAGTGAAAAATGGCTGTGAAATAACGTGGACGTTATTTCACTCAGGCTGCAGTGGCAGGCCTGTGTAAGAATTGTCAGAGCTCTCTATGGGCGGCAAAATAAATCTGCAGCCCATAGGATCTCCTGGAACCCCAATACCCTGGGTACCTCAGTACCATATACAAGGCAATTATATGGGTGTACCAGTGTGTCAATGAGAATTGGTAAATTTAGTCACTAGCCTGCAGTGACAAATTTAGAAAGCAGAGAGAGCATAAACACTGAGGTTCTGGTTAGCAGAGCCTCAGTGATACAGTTAGGCACCACGCTAGACTGCAAACCTGTGTACTGCTTGATTTGCAGCTGCTCCGGCTCCTGTGCACTCTTCCAGGATTTCCTTTGTGCACAGCCTAACCTGGTTCCCCAGCACTCCGTCCTGCGTTGCTCAACCCTCTGAGTTGGCCTCTGACGTCGTGGGACCCTCCTTTGTAACTCTGCATGGACTCCGGTTCACAAATCTTATAAATGCCTGTTTGGGTACTTATGCGGGTGCTGCCTGCTTCTGTGGGGGCTCTCTGAGTTGCTGAGCACCCCCTCTGTATCCTCCTCCAAGGGGCGACATCCTGGTCCTTCCTGGTCCCCAGCAGCACCCAAAAACCTCTACCGTGACCCTTGCAGCTAGGTAGCTATGTATTTCTGCGTGGGAACACTTCTGCAACCTTCATCGCGACGTGGGACATCTTCCATCCAAAGGATTAGTTCGTAGTCATCTTCATTCTTGCAGAATTCCAAGCTTCTTCCATCCGAAGGCAGCTTCCTTGCACCTTCATCCGGGGTTTCCTGGGCTCCTGACCCCCCGGACACTGTCGCAACTATTGGACTTGGTCCCCTTGCTTTGCAGGTCCTCAGGTCTAACTGGACCTGGCACAGGGTGTAAGTACCTTAGGTACCAACTACAAGCCAGGCCAGCCTCCTACACCCGGATCCAGGAAGGACCAGGTGGTCGCCCCTTGGAGGAAGGAAGAGAAGGGGCATTCAGCCGCACAGAGAGCCCACGCAGAAGTAGGCAGCACTTGAACAGGCGTTCAAGAAATCTGAGCATGGCGTCGTCTCAACACTACAAAGGAGGGTCCCACGAAGCCGGTGGTCAACTCAGCAAGTTGAGCAATGCAGGGCGGAGTGCTGGGGACTTGGGCTATGCTGTGCACAAAGGATTCCTTGTAAAAGTGCACAGAAGACCCAGCAGCTGCAGTTCACGCAGTACACAGGATTACTGTCTGGCGTGGGGAGGCAAGGACTTACCTCCACCAAATTTGGAGAGAAGGACCTCTGGACTGTCGGGGTCACTTGGATCTGGCTCCTGTGTTCCAGGGACCACGCTCGTCAAGATGAGAGGGGACCCAGAGAACCGGTGATACAGAAGTTTGGAGCCTGCGTTAGCAGGGGGAAGATTTAGTCGACCCACGGGAGATTTCTTCTTGGCTTCCAGTGCAGGGTGAAGGCAGACAGCCCTCAGAGCATGCACCACCAGGAAACAGTCGAAAAAGCCGGCAGGATTAGGTGCTACAATGTTGCTGGTAGTCGTCTTGCTACTTTGTTGTGTTTTTGCAGGCGTCCTGGAGCAGTCAGCGGTCGATACTTGGCAGAAGTCGAAGAGGGAGATGCAGAGGAACTCTGGGGAGCTCTTGCATTCGTTATCTGACTAGAAACCCACAGGAGAGACCCTAAATAGCCCTCAGAGGAGGATTGGCCACCTAACCAGGTAGGCACCTACATGCAGGGGTCTCTGACGTCACCTGCTGGCACTGGCCACTCAGAGGCCTCCATTGTGCCCTCACACCTCTGCATTCAAGATGGCAGAGGTTTGGGACACACTGGAGGAGCTCTGGGCACCACCCCTGGGGTGGTGATAATTAGGGTGATCTGACCCCAAGGGGGGCAGAAACCTCTAGGCACCAGGGAGTATTTTTGTTTTGTATTTTTGAGGTGGGGAGCGATCCCTTAGGCAAGGGTCGCTCCCCTAGGGGGAAAATTATACTTAGGCCATTTCTGCCATCCTTGGGGGCAGATTGGCCTATTTTTATGAGGCCAATCTGCCCCCAAGGGGGACAGAAACCACTAGACACCAGGGAGTTGTTTTTTTCCGCGAATTTCACGCAAGGGGAGCGACCCCTTGGGCAAGGGTCGCTCCGGGGGGGCATTTTTTTTAAAGGCCTTTTCTGCCCCGGGGGTGAGGGGGTGGGGGGCAGAAACCTCTAGGGACCAGGGATAAAAAAAAAAATTGTTTTGTTTTGTATTTTTGAGGTGGGGAGCGACCCCTTAGGCAAGTGTCGCTCCCCTAGGGGGCAAATTATATTTAGGCCAATTCTGCCCCCTATTTGTATGAGGCCAATCTGCCCCCAAGGGGGACAGAAACCACTAGACACCAGGGAGGTTTCTTTTTTGTTTTGTGAATTTCACGCAAGGGGAGCAACCCCTTAAGCAAGGGTCGTTCCCCTGGGGGGCAAATTTATTTTAAGCCATTTCTACCCCCCTGGGGGGCAGATCAGCCTATTTTAATTAGACCGATCTGCCCCCAAGGGGGGCAGAAACCACTAGGCACCGGGTATTTTTTGTTGTTGTTGTTTTACAGATGGGGAGCGACCCCTTAGGCAAGGGCCGCTCCCCTGGAGGGCCAAATTATATTTAGGCTATTTCTGCCCCCTTTGGGGGCAGATCGGCCGATTTTAGGTCAATCTTCCCCAAAGAAACCACTAGGCACCGGGGATCTTTTTTTTTGCGCCAAAGTCACGCAAGGGGTGCGACCCCTTAGGCAAGGGTCGCTCACCGGGGGGTCAAATTGATTTTAGGCAATTTCTGCCCCCCCTGGGGGCAGATCGGCCTATTGTTATTAGGCCGATCTGCCCCCAGGGGGGGCAGAAACCTCTAGGCGTCAGGGCAAATTATTTCTTGTGTTTTTTTTTTTTTTTTTTTTTTTTTTTAGAGATGGGGAGCGACCCATTAGGCAAGGATTGCGCCCCTGGGGGGCAAATTGTATTTAGACCATTTCTGCCCCCCCCTTGGGGGCAAATCGGCCGATTTTAGGTCAATTTGCCCCCAAGGGGGGCAGAAACAACTAGGCACCAGGGATCTTTTTTTTTTGTGCCAATGTCACGCAGGGGGAGCGACCCTGTAGGCAAGGGTTGCTCCCCGGAGGGGTTGGGGGGGCAAATTTATTTTAGGCCATTTCTGCCCCTCCTGAGGCTGGCTGAGCTTGAGGCCAAAATCCGTAGGTAGGCACTTTGTAAAAAACACCTCTGTTTTCTGTGAAAAAATGTGATGTGTCCATGTTGTGTTCTGGGCCATTTCCTTTCGTGGGCTCTAGGCCTACCCACACCAGTGAGGTACCATTTTTATCGGGAGACTTGGGGGAACACTGGGTGGAAGGAACTTTGTGGCTCCTCTCAGATTCCAGAACTTTCTGTCACCGAAATGAGAGGAAAAAGTGTTTTTTTGGTAACATTTTGAGGTTTGCAAAGGATTCTGGTTAACAGAACCTGGTCAGAGCCCCACAAGTCACCCCATCTTGGATTCACCTAGATGTTTAGTTTTCAAAAATGCGCTGGTTTGCTAGGTTTGCCCAGGTGCCCGCTGAGCTAGAGGCCAAAATCCACAGGTAGGCACTTTGTAACAAACACCTCTGTTTTCTGTGAAAAAATGTGATGTGTCCACGTTGTGTTTTGGGCCATTTCCTTTCGTGGGTGCTAGACCTACCCACAGCAGTGAGGTACCATTTGTATCGGGAGACTTAGGGGAACGCTGGGTAGAAGGAAATTTCTGGCTTCTCTTAGATTCCAGAACTTTCTGTCACCGAAAAGAGAGGAAAAAGTGTTTTTTTGGTCAGATTTTGAGGTTTGCAAAGGATTCTGGGTAACAGAACCTAGTCAGAGCCCCACAAGTCACCCCATCTTGGATTCCCCTAGGTGTCTAGTTTTAAAAAATGCGCTGGTTTGCTAGGTTTCCACAGGTGCCGGCTGAGCTAGAGGCCAAAATCCACAGGTAGGCACTTTGCAAAAAACACCTCTGTTTTCTGTGAACAAATGTGATGTGTCAATGTTGTGTTTTCGGCCATTTCCTTTCGTGGGCGCTAGGCCTACCCATACAAGTGAGGTACCATTTTTATTGGGAGACTTGGGGGAACGTTGGGTGGAAGAAAATTTGTGGCTCCTCTCAGATTCCAGAACTTTCTGTCACCGAAATGAGAGGAAAAAGTGTTTTTTTGGTCAAATTTTGAGGTTTGCAAAGGATTCTGGGTAACAGAACCTGGCCAGAGCCCCACAAGTCACCCCATCTTCGGTTCCCCTAGGTGTCTAGTTTTAAAAAATGCACTGGTTTGCTAGGTTTCCCTAGGTGCCGGCTGAGCTAGAGGCCAAAATCCACAGGTAGGCACTTTGCAAAAAACACCTCTGTTTTCTGTGAACAAATGTGATGTGTCAATGTTGTGTTCTGGGCCATTTCCTTTCGTGGGCTCTAGGCCTACCCACACCAGTGAGGTACCATTTTTATCGGGAGACTTGGGGGAACACTGGGTGGAAGGAACTTTGTGGCTCCTCTCAGATTCCAGAACTTTCTGTCACCGAAATGAGAGGAAAAAGTGTTTTTTTGGTCAAATTTTGAGGTTTGCAAAGGATTCTGGGTAACAGAATCTGGCCAGAGCCCCACAAGTCACCCCATCTTCGGTTCCCCTAGGTGTCTAGTTTTAAAAAATGCACTGGTTTGCTAGGTTTCCCTAGGTGCCGGCTGAGCTAGAGGCCAAAATCCACAGGTAGGCACTTTGCAAAAAACACCTCTGTTTTCTGAGAAAAAATGTGATGTGTCCACGTTGTGTTTTGAGCCATTTCCTTTCGTGGGCGCTAGGCCTACCCACTCAAGTGAGGTACCTTTTTATCGGGAGACCTGGGGAAACACAGGAGAACAAAACAAGTGTTATTGCCCCTTGTCTTTCTCTACATTTTTTCCTTCCAAATGTAAGGCAGTGTGTAAAAAAGACGTCTATTTGAGAAATGCCCTGTAATTCACATGCTAGTATGGGCACCCCGGAATTCAGAGATGTGCAAATAACCACTGCTTCTCAACACCTTATGTTGTGGCCATTTTGGAAATACAAAGGTTTTCTTGATACCTATTTTTCACTTTTTATATTTCAGCAAATGAATTGTTCTATACCGGGTATAGAATAAAAACCCATTGCAAGGTGCAGCTCATTTATTGGCTCTGGGTAGCTAGAGTTCTTGATGAACCTACAAGCCCTATATATCCCCGCAACCAAAAGAGTCCAGCTGACATACCGGTATATTGCCTTAAAAAATATGACATCGCAGGAAAAAGGTACAGAGTAAAACGTGGAGAAAAATTGCTGTTTTTTTACCTCAATTTCAATATTTTTTTATTTCAGCTGTTATTTTCTGTAGGAAACACTTGTAGGATGTACACAAATGACCCCTTGCTGAATTTAGAATTTTGTCTACTTTTCAGAAATGTTTTGCTTTCTGGGATCCAGCATTGGTTTCTCACCCATTTTGGTCACTAACTGGAAGGAGGCTGCAAGAACAAAAAATAGTAAAAATGGGGTATGTCCCAGTAAAATGTCAAAATTGTATTGAAAAATTGGGTTTTACAATTCAAGTCTGCCTGTTCCTGAAAGCTGGGAAGATGGTGATCTTGCCACCACTAACCCTTTGTTGATGCCATTTTCAAGGAAAAAAACAAGAGCTGCCTTCTGCAGCCCTTTTTTTCCAATTATTTTGAAAAACCGAAATTTTCACTGTATTTTGGCTAATTTCTTGGTCTCCTTCAGGGGAACCCACAATTTCTGGGTACCTCTAGAATCCCTAGGATGTTGGAAAAAAAGGACGCAAATTTGGCGTGGGTAGCTTATGTGAACAAAAAGTTATGAGGGCCTGTAGGAGGCTGGACTGACTTGTAGTGAGTACCAAGGGGAACTTAGACCTTGCACCAGGCCCAGGTATCCCTTATTAGTGTAGAGGGGTGTCTAGCAGCTTAGGCTGATAGAAAAGGTAGCTTAGCAGAGCAGCTTAGGCTGAACTAGGAGATGAGTGAAGCTCCTACAGTACCACTAGTGTCACTTGCACAATATCATAAGAAAACACAATACACAGATATACTAAAAATAAAGGTACTTTATTTTTATGACAATATGCCAAAGTATCTCAGTGAGTACCCTCAGTATGAGGATAGCAAATATACACAAGATATATGTACACAATACCAAAATATGCAGTAATAGCAATAGAAAACAGTGCAAACAATGTATAGTCACAATAGAATGCAATGGGGGCACATAGGGATAGTGGCAACACAAACCATATACTCTAGAAGTGGAATGCGAACCACGAATGGACCCCAAACCTATGTGACCTTGTAGAGGGTCGCTGGGACTGTAAAGAAACAGTGAGGGTTAGAAAAATAGCCCACCCCAAGACCCTGAAAAGTGGGTGCAAAGTGCACCTAAGTTCCCCAAAGAGCACAGAAGTCGTGATAGGGGAATTCTGCAGGAAAGACCAGCAATGCAACAACGATGGATTTCCAGACGAGAGTACCTGTGGAACAAGGGGACCAAGTCCAAAAGTCACAATCAAGTCGGGAGTGGGTAGATGCCCAGGAAATGCCAGCTGTGGGTGCAAAGCAGCTGCCACCGGATGGTAGAAGCTATGGATTCTGCAAGAACGACAAGGGCTAGAAACTTCCCCTTTGGAGGATGGATGTCCCACGTCGTGAAGAGTCGTGCAGAAGTGTTTTCGTGCAGAAAGACCGCAAACAAGCCTTGCTACCTGCAAGGGTCGCGGTTAGGGTTTTTGGATGCTGCTGTGGCCCAGGAGGGACCAGGATGTCGTCAATTGCGTGAGGAGACAGAGGGGGCGTCCAGCAAGACAAAGAGCCCACTGAGAAGCAAGCAGCACCCGCTGAAGTGCCGGAACAGGCACTACGAAGTGGAGTGAACCGGAGCTCACCCGAAGTTGCACAAGAGGATCCCACGATGCCGGAGGACAACTCCGGAGGTTGTGCAATGCAGGTTAGAGTGCCGGGGACCCAGGCTTGGCTGTGCACAAAGGAAATCCTGGAAGAGTGCAGAGGAGCCGGAGTAGCTGCCAAACACGCGGTTCCCAGCAATGCAGTCTAGCGTGGGGAGGCAAGGACTTACCTCCACCAAACCTGGACTGAAGAGTCACTGGACTGTGGGAGTCACTTGGACAGAGTTGCTGAGTTCAAGGGACCTCGCTCGTCGTGCTGAGAGGAGACCCAGAGGACCGGTGATGCAGTTCTTTGGTGCCTGCGGTTGCAGGGGGAAGATTCCGTCGACCCACTGGAGATTTCTTCTGAGCTTCTAGTGCAGAGAGGAGGCAGACTACCCCCACAGCATGCACCACCAGGAAAACAGTCGAGAAGGCGGCAGGATCAGCATTACAAGGTCGCAGTAGTCGTCTTTGCTACTTTGTTGCAGTTTTGCAGGCTTCCAGCGCGGTCAGCAGTCGATTCCTTGGCAGAAGGTGAAGAGAGAGATGCAGAGGAACTCTGATGAGCTCTTGCATTCGTTATCTAAGGAATTCCCCAAAGCAGAGACCCTAAATAGCCAGAAAAGGAGGTTTGGCTACCTAGGAGAGAGGATAGGCTAGCAACACCTGAAGGAGCCTATCAGAAGGAGTCTCTGACATCACCTGCTGACACTGGCCACTCAGAGCAGTCCAGTGTGCCAGCAGCACCTCTGTTTCCAAGATGTCAGAGGTCTGGAGCACACTGGAGGAGCTCTGGGCACCTCCCAGGGGAGGTGCAGGTCAGGGGAGTGGTCACTCCCCTTTCCTTTGTCCAGTTTCACGCCAGAGCAGGGCTGAGGGATCCCTGAACCGGTGCAGACTGGCTCATGCAGAGATGGGCACCATCTGTGCCCATCAAAGCATTTCCAGAGGCTGGGGGAGGCTACTCCTCCCCAGCCCTGACACCTTTTTCCAAAGGGAGAGGGTGTAACACCCTCTCTCTGAGGAAGTCCTTTGTTCTGCTTTCCTGGGCCAGGCCTGGCTGGACCCCAGGAGGGCAGAAACCTGTCTGAGGGGTTGGCAGCAGCTGCAGTGAAACGCCAAGAAAGGTAGTTTGGCAGTACCTGGGTCTGAGCTAGAGACTCGGGGGATCATGGAATTGTCTCCCCAATGCCAGAATGGCATTGGGGTGACAATTCCATGATCCTAGACATGTTACATGGCCATGTTCGGAGTTACCATTGTGACGCTATACATATGTCGTGACATATGTATAGTGCACGCGTGTAATGGTGTCCCCGCACTCACAAAGTCTGGGGAATTTGCCCTGAACAATGTGGGAGCACCTTGGCTAGTGCCAGGGTGCCCACACACTAACTAATTTAGTACCCAACCTTTACCAGGTAAAGGTTAGACATATAGGTGACTTATAAGTTACTTAAGTGCAGTGGTAAATGGCTGTGAAATAACGTGGGCGTTATTTCACTCAGGCTGCACTGGCAGGCCTGTGTAAGAATTGTCAGATCTCCCTATGGGTGGCACAAGAAATGCTGCAGCCCAAAGGGATCTCCTGGAACCCCAATACCCTGGGTACCTCAGTACCATATACTAGGGAATTATAAGGGTGTTCCAGTATGCCAATGTAAATTGGTGAAATTGGTCACTAGCCTGTTAGTGACAATTTGGAAAGAAATGAGAGAGCATAACCACTGAGGTTCTGGATAGCAGAGCCTCAGTGAGACAGTTAGCCATAACACAGGTAACACATACAGGGCACACTTATGAGCACAGGGGCCCTGGCTGGCAGGGTCCCAGTGACACATACAACTAAAACAACATATATACAGTGAAATATGGGGGTAACATGCCAGGCAAGATGGTACTTTCCTACAGGGCCTAAGCGCAAACTTCCCCAAATAGCCAAAAAAAAGGTTCGGCACAGGAGGGGGAAAAGGCCTGGCAGCGAAGGGATTAAAGGATCAGGTCTGGATGGAGATGCCACTCGTAATCAGTCGAGATGTTCTGACTGAGGCTGTCCGCACGTACGTTCAGAACTCCGGTCAAATGGTTTGCTACATGCAAATCCGATGGTCCTATGCTCAGGACCAGAGCCGCAGAGCCTCTCGCAGAGAAGGTACGACCCTACTCCCCCCTGCTTGTTGATGTACCACATCACAGTTGTGTTGTCCGTCAGGACCTGAACCGACTGACCGCGAAGAGAAGGGAGGAAGGCATTGAGACCTAGATGTATCGCCTGCAATCCAACAGATTTATATGAAACATCTGTTCCACTGGAGACCAATGACCTTTGATATCCAGGTGCCCCAGATGAGCTCCCCACCCTAGAGTGGAAGCATCCGTTATGACCGTGGCCACTGGCGTTGGTAGTGAAAATGGCCTTCCTTGGGAAAGGTTGCCGTCCACAGCCCACTATTGCAGATCCGCCACAGCGTCTCCGGAGATCCTTATCGACTCCTTGAGATCCCCTTTGTGTTGAAACCACTGCCTGCGGAGGCACCACTGAAGAACCCTCATGTGCCAGCGTGCATGAGTGACCAACAGAATGTAAGAAGCAAACAGACCGAGCAGACGAAGGACCTTGAGGACTTGAACAACCGCTCCACTTTGAAACATTGGAATCAACGCCTGAATGTCCTGAATCCGCTGAGGCGGAGAAAAGGCCTGATTCAATGTTGTGTCCAGTACTGCCCCTATGAACAGGAGGCATTGAGAGGGCTCCAGGTGAGATTTGGGCACGTTCACCGAAAATCCCAGGTCGAACAACAACCGGGTTGTCAACCGCAGGTGATGCAGCACGAGCTCTGGAGACTTGGCTTTGATCAACCAATCGTTCAGGTAAGGGAATACCGCTATTCCCTTCCTCCTGAGATTTTCTGCAACCACCGCCATCACCTTCGTGAAGACTCGAGGTGCGGAAGTAAGACCAAAAGGAAGGACCGCAAACTGGTAGTGTTGCGATCCCACCGCAAGCCGGAGATACTTCCTGTGCGACTTCAGAATGGGGATATGAAAGTAAGCATCCTGCAAATCAACAGACACCATCCAATCCTCTTCGTTCAACGCCAAAAGCACCTCTGCTTGGGTCAGCATTTTGAATTTCTCCTGTTTGAGGAACCAATTCAAAACCCTCAGGTCCAGGATAGGCCTCAACCGACCATCCTTCTTTGGGATCAGGAAATATCTTGAATAACAACCCTGACCCCTTTCCTGCTCTGGAACCAACTCCACTGCACCTTTTGACAAAAGGACTAGAACCTCCTGCTGCAACAACAGGAGATGGTCTTCCATGCAGAAGGATGGGCAGGGAGGGATGGGAGGGGGAAACTCCCGAAAAGGAAGGGCATAACCTTTCTCCACAATATTGATGACCCAGGAGTCCGATGTGATTGGCTCCCACATACGGAGAAAATGCCATACATTACCTACAGGAGAAGTATGGGATGGAATGGATGGAGGACTAAGGCTGTTTTCCCTGTTGTATCCCTCCCGAGGAAGAGGCAAGGTGCTGCTGGGCAGCCCCTCTCATCCTAACTCTACCCCGCCCCCATATGACCTATAGGGAAGAGTAGTGGTAGGTTGCTGGCCAACTGGCTGCAATCTCCCCTGAAAGGAAGAGCCACGCCCAAACCCCCTGAATCTCCTGAATGATCTAAAAGGGGTGGTGGTAGAAGCCTGCAAGCCCAGAGACTTAGCAGTAGCCCTGCTCTCCTTGAAACGTTCCAAGGCAGTATCAGCCTTAGTACAAACAGCTTGTCCCCATAAAAAGGCAAGTCTAGGAGGGTCAATTGCACATCAGATGAAAACCCAGACGACCTCAACCAAGCATGCCTCCTGGCTGCTATGGATGTGCCCATCGCCCTGGCCACCGAGTCAGATGTATCTAGTCCTGACTGAATGATCTGAGTCGCTGCTGGCTGCGCATCAGTCAGAAGGCCCAGAACATCCTGAGACAAATCAGGCTGCGCAGCCTTGGCCGCGTCCATGAAGGCATAGATATACCTGCCCAAGACACAGGTTGCATTGGTAGACTTCAGGGCCATACTGCAGGATAAAAAAGTTTTCTTTGCAGATTGTTCCATCTTTTTCAATTCGCTGTCCGACAGGGCCCCAGGGAAAGACGCAGGAGCTGTGTGTGAGGTACACGAGGCCTGTACCACCAGACTCTCCGGAGTCGTGTGCTTTGAAAGGAAACCTGGATCCCCAGGAGCCACTCTGTATCTCCTCGCCACAGATCCACTCACAGCAGGCGAAGACACTGGCTTTCTCCCACCTCCATGATCCGTTCCGTGAGCGCCTTGTTAAAGGGGAGAAGCGGCCCCGCCGCAGCCGAAGCAGGATGCAATACCTCTGTGAGGATGTTAGTTTTGACCTCAGCTGCAGGAGGAGGAAGATCTAAAAAATCTGCCGCCTTCCTCACCACTGAGTGGAACGAGGCAGCCTCCTCAGTATACTCTCCAGGAGATGCCAAATCCCACTCTGGGGAAGTGTAACGACCGCTAGCGGAGTCCAATCCCGGAAGGTCTCCCAGGAGTTCCACGATCTCTCCTTCCTCCAGGAGCTGCCTTCTATATTCCTGCTCCTCTAACAGTCTCCGAGCCTTTCTCCTGGAGTGTAACCTGGCCTCTATCCTTGGAGTCGAGAAGGAGTTAGCTGACGTCAAAGACCTTGGATGACGTAGATCTTCGTATTCGTCTGATACCGGATCTATCGGCGCCGTGGACAGGCAGGCCCTCTTCACTGGCATCGACAGGAGTCGTAGCGAAGTCAATGGCGCCGGGGCAACAGAAGCTATCGGCGTCGCAGGTCTTCTTGGAGACGCCAACGGTACCGGCGCCGAACCTTCTACCGCACAGAAGGGCATGAAAGGGGTCGGCCTGCATGGAGCTGAAACACCCAAATCAAAGGCCAAGAGACCTGAGGGACCAGCCGGTGCACAGCCAGGGGCCATGGAGGCGCAGATATTGAACATCACATTCAAAAATGCGTCCGGATCCGCACCTGGAGCCGGGAACACCGAATACCACTGCGGCATCGGATACCCTTGCGGCGTCGGTGCCATAAACTCCTGTGGAGCCAGCATCAGATCAGGCACCTCCGATTGCGCCGGCGAGAAGCCAGGGCTCTGTTGAGGGTCGACTTCAAAGACTTACGGCGCCGGAGAAGCCCAAGGCCTCTGCGTCTGAGGCGTCACTGTCGGGCGGATCTCCCACGTCGAACGACGCCGAGCCGATGGAGACCTTGAACGAGACCTGTCCCTCCCCGATTGACGTCGGGAATCATGCCGGCGCCGGGAGTCATGACGACGTCGCTTATGGGTCTTCGAAGATTTGGAAGACGACTTCCGATGTCGGCGCTTCTAATTTTTCTTCGACTTAGCCAAAAACAACTTGGCTTCACGTTCCTTGAGCGCCTTCGGATTCATTTGTTGGCACAAACTGCACTTCTCCCCATCGTGCTTGGAGCTTACACACCACAAGCAGTCATTATGCGGGTCCGTCACCAACATAAGGCAATTCTTACACAGGGCAGCCACTGCAGCCTGAGTGAAATAACGTCCACGTTAATTCACAGCCATTTTACACTGCACTTAAGTAACTTATAAGTCACCTATATGTCTAACCGTCACTTAGTGAAGCTTAGGTGCAAAGTTACTTAGTGTGTGGGCACCCTGGCACTGTTCAGGGCAAATTCCCCGGACTTTGCGAGTGCAGTGACACAATTACATGCGTGCACTATATATAGGTCAATACCTATATGTAGCTTCACAAGGGTAGCTCCGAACATGGCCAAGTAACATGTCTAGGATCATGGAATTGTCAACCCAATACCATTCTGGTATTGGGGGACAATTCCATGCATCCCCGGGTCTCCAGCATAGAGCCCGGGTACTGCCAAACTAACTTTCCGGGGTTTTTTCTGCAGCTACCGCTGCTGCCAACCCTCAGACAGGTTTCTGCCCCCCTGGGGCCTGGGCAGCCCAGTCCCAGGAAGGCAGAACAAAGGAGTTTCTCTGAGAGAGGGTGTTACACCCTCTCCCTTTGGAAATAGGGATCTCCTGGAACCTCAATACCCTGGGTACCTACATACCATATACTAGGGAATTATAAGGGTGTTCCAGTGTGCCAATAAGAATTGGTAAAATTAGTCACTAGCCTGCAGTGACAATTTTAAAAGCAGAGAGATCATAAACACTGAGGTTCTGGTTAGCAGATCCTCAGTGATACAGTTAGGCACCACACAGGGAACACATACAGGGCATACTTTATGAGCACTGAGGTCCTGGCTAGCAGGATCCCAGTGACACAAGCAAAACGAAACATACATATAAGTAAAAAATGGGGGTAACATGCCAGCCAAGATGGCACTTTCCACTTTTTAAAACCCGCCAGGGCCGTGAACGACGGAAAGCACCGCCAACAGGCTGGCGGTGCTTTCCTGCCCATTCTGACCGCGGCGGTAAAGCCGTGGTCAGAAAAGGGGATCCGGCGGTTTCCCGCCGGATTTCCCCTGGCTGGGCTGAACCTCCATGGCGGCGCTGCAAGCAGCACCGCCATGGGGATTCCGACCCCCTTACCCCCAGCCTATTTCTGGCGGTTTTTACCGCCAGGAACAGGATTGCAGGAACGGGTGTCGTGGGACCCCTGCACTGCCCATGCCACTGGCATGGGCAGTGCAGGGGCCCCCTAACAGGGCCCCAGCATGATCGCGACGGGTGCAACTGCACCCGTCGCACCCCTGCAACACCGCCGGCTCCATTCGGAGCCGGCTTCTGTGTTGCAGGGCCTTTCCCGCTGGGCCGGCGGGCGCTCCCTTGGCAGGCGCCCAGCGGGAAAGTCAGAATGGCCTCCGCGGTCTTTTGACCGCGGAGCGGCCAAGTGGCAGCGCCCGCCGCCCGCCGGGGTTGGAATGACCCCCCCTGACTGTCCAAAGGTCCAGCTGTCTAAATTTGGTGGAGGTAAGATTCTCAGGTCAAAAGAAAAGTACAGAAGTGCACCAAACATGATAGCTGTGGGATCCTCCTTCGTGCAGGACATGTACCACGTCAAGTTGTTGGATTCTGCCAACAAGCCTTGATTCAAGCAAGCAAACGGTTTGCATCAAAAAGAGCTGCCTGGATCCAGGAGAGACCTGGGATTCTCAACTCAGACTGAGGTGACAGATGGGGCTCTCAGCACTTCAGAGAGCCCTCAGAAGACCAGACAGCACCCACGGGAGTCCCAGAACATAGGGGCAAGGAAGATGCAAAGTGCGGTCGTTGCAGCACTACACTGGAGGGTCCCACGCCGCCCGAGAACAACTCAGGGAGGTGTGCGTCACAGGATAGCATCCTGGGGACCTTGGCTACGCTGTGCATAAATAACATTTTGGAAGAAGTGCACAGAAGTCCAAGGAGCTGCAGAAGATGTGGTGCACAGGCGTACTGTCGCACCACGGGGAAGCAAGTTCTTACCTCCACCAAATTTGGACAGCTGGACCTCTGGACAGTCTGGGTCAGTTCGGTCCACCAGCTGTGTTCCAGGGAGCACGCTCGTCATCAGGAGAGGAGTCTCGGAGTACTGGTTGTCGTTGCAGAAGGTTGCCTACAGAAGCAGGGAACTGTCTCCATCACTTCACGGGAGATTTCTTCGGTTCTTCTGGTTTAGGGTGAACACAGGCAGTCCTCAGAGCATGCACACCTTGGAAACTGTTGCAAATGCTGGATGGAGCTGAAGTTGCAGGTCACTGGAGGCATCCTAGATACTTTGTTGCAGTTACAGTGGTTCCTGGAGCAGTCTGCGGCTGATCTGACAGTCAGAAGCTGAAGCAGAGGATGCAGAGGAGTCCTGGAAGAATATTGCAAACCCACTCTGAGGAAACACCCAGAGGAGAGACCCTAAATAGCCCTGAGAAGCGGACTGGCTACCTACCCAGGTATGCACCTATCAGGAGGGCTCCCTGACGTCACCTGCTGACACTGGCCACTCAGAGGTCTCCAGAGGCTAACACCAGGGATACTCTGGAGGAGCTCTGGGCCCCACTCCTGGGGTGGTGATGGCCAGGGGAGTAGAAACCTTTGTCCAGTTTTGCACCAGAGCAGGGACTGGGGTCCCTGAACTGGTGTAGACTGTATTATGCAGGGAGGGCACCGTTTGTGCCCTTCAAGTTATTTCCAGAGGCTCTGGGAGGATACCCCTCCTATGCCTGTAACACCTATTTCCAATGGGAGAGGGTGTAACACCCCTCTTCTAACCGAAATGCATTGTTCTGCTAGATGCAGTTTCTTCAGTGAGAAGTTGAAGTGGAGGATGCAGAGCATTCCTGCTGGAGTTTTGCAATCCGAATCTTAGGAACCACCCAAAGGAGAGACCCTAAATAGCCCTGAAAACGGGATTGGTCACCTAACCAGGTAAGCACCTATCACGGGAAGGCTCTGACATCACCTGCTGGCACTGGCCACTCAGATGCTCCCAGAGTGCCCTACAACCTTGGAATCCAAGATGAAAAAACACAGGGACACCCTGGAGGAGCTCTGGGCACCACCCCTGGAGTGGTGATGGTGATGAACAGGGGAGTGGTCAGTCCCCTTTCATACCAGAGCAGGGACTGGGGGTCCCTGAACCGGTGTAGACTGGATTATGCGTGGGCACCATTTGTGCCCTTCAAAATATTTCCAGAGGCTCTGGGAGGATACCCCTCCCATGCCTGTAACACCTATTTCCAATGGGAGAGGGTGTAACACCCCTCACTTAAAGGAAATGCATTTTTCTGGATTCGTGGCATGGGGGTGAAAGATGCCCTACTGGTGTGGGACCCTCTATCACTACCAGAGTCACTAGGTGCCATGCTAGGGGGCAGGACCTTGTAAGAACCCTCCCTAGCTTCCTTATGGAACTCATCTGAGTTTGACTGGGAAGGTTACCCATGTTCTAACCTCTCCTGAGTTGGGCCAGACTGGTTCTAGTCATCTACAATGAGCATGTTTGTAGGATTCTTACCTATACTCAAACCTCTATCCAGGCAGAGACCCCTCAAACCTTTATAGTTCAAACTCTCATATGTTGCATTAACAGTTTTGGGAGTTGGCTCTACTACAGAAATGATAGTAAAGGTTTAAGGATAGTGAGAGAAAAAGTTTTAGAACTTTAGAAATCACAGAGAAAAAACTTTTTCAAACTTTGGGAAAACTTAAAGAAGTTTTCAAAACTTTTCAGAAACTTTGTTAAAAGTTTTAGAGTAGAAAAGTAAACAGTTTTGGTTAAGTGTACATATACTGAACTATTTGGTATATGATTTTCTTATGAAAACCACCAAATGACAAAGTGGTAAAGCAGTTACACGTACTTATCCCACCGCTGCACCACCAATGTAGGAGGCTGGCCTGGCTTATAGTGGGTACCTTCTGGTACTTACACTCTATGCCAGGTCCAGTTATCCCTTATTAGTAGAATAGAGGTGTTTCTAGCAGCTTAGGCTGATAGAAGGTAGCTATGGCAAAGCAGCTTAGGCTGAACTAGGAGACATGCAAAGCTCCTAATATACCACTTATATCATACATCACACTATCATAAGAAAACACAATACACAGAGTTATTAAAAGGTACAAGTAACAGTAAGAAAAATAGTGCAAACAATGTAGAATCACAATAGGATGCAATAGGCAAACAAAGGTCTCGGGGCAACACAAACCATATACTCCAAAAGTAGAATGCGAACCACAAATGGGCCCCAGACCTATGGGAGCTTGTAGAGGGTCACTGGGACTGTAGAAAAACAGTAAGGGTGTCCAAGATACCCCACCCCAAGACCCTGAAAAGTAGGAGTAAAGTTACCCTACTACCCCAGAAAGACACAATAGTCGTGATAGGGGGATTCTGCAAGCACCACAAGCACCAGCAAAACACTGAAGACGGATTCCTGGACCTGAGGACCTGAAAAGGAAGGGGACTAAGTCCAAGCGTCGCGATAGTGTCCAGGGGGGGCTGGAGCCCAGGAAACCTCAGATAAAGGTGCAAAAGGGCTGCCTCCGGGTGGTAGAAGCTGAAAATTCTGCAACAACAAAAAGGGCTATGAACTTCTCCTTTGGATGGAACATGTCCCACGGCGTGCTGGATGTTGCAGAAGTGTTTCCACGCAGAAATACCGCAAACAAGCCTTGCTAGGTGCATGGGTCATGTTAGAGATTTTTGGTTGCTGCTGGGGACCAGGAAGGAATCGGATGTCGCCCCTTGGAGGAGGAGACAGAGGGGGCGCTCAGCAACTCAGAGAGCCCCTGCAGAAGCAGGCAGCACCCGCAGAAGTACCGGAGCAGGCACTTGGAAGTTCTGTGAACTCAGAGTCACAAAAGGAGGGTCCCACGATGTCGAAGTCCAACTCAGCGGGTTGAGCACTGCAGGACGGAGTGCTGGGGACCCAGGCTAGGCTGTGCACAAAGGAATCCTTGGAAAAGTGCACAAAAACCGGAGCAGCTGCAAATCACGCAGTACACAGGCTTGTTGTCTGGCGTGGGGAGGCAAACACTTACTTCCACCAAATTTGGACAGAAGGGCCACTGGACTGTGGGAGACACTTGGACCCAGCACCTGTGTTCCAGAGACCACGCTTGTCAGGATGAGAGGGGACCAGAGGACCGGTGATTGTAGGCGGCTGGCCTGGCTTGTAGTGGGTACCAAGGGGTACTTACACTCTGTACCACGTCCAGTTATTCCTTATTAGTGTAGAAGAGGTGTTTCTAGCAGCTTAGGCTGATAGAAGGTAGCTATAGCAGAGCAGCTTAGGCTGAACTAGGAGACATGCAAAGCTCCTACTATACCACTGGTGTCATATGCACAATATCATAAGAAAACACAATACACAGATATACTAAAAATAAAGGTACTTTATTTTTATGACAATTTGCCAAAAGTATCTCAGTGAGTACCCTCAGTATGAGGATGCCAAATACACACAAGATATATGTACACAATACCAAAAATATGCAGTAATAGCAAAAGGAAGTAATGCAAGCAGTGTAAAGTTACAGTAGATTGCAATAGGAGCACATAGGTATAGGGGCAACACAAACCATATACTCCAAAAGTGGAATGCGAACCACGAATGGACCCTGTAGGAAAGTACCATCTTGCTTGGCATGTTACCCCCATATTTCACTGTATATATGTTGTTTTAGTTGTATGTGTCACTGGGACCCTGCCAGCCAGGGCCCCAGTGCTCATAAGTGTGCCCTGTATGTGTTACCTGTGTTATGACTAACTGTCTCACTGAGGCTCTGCTATCCAGAACCTCAGTGGTTATGCTCTCTCATTTCTTTCCAAATTGTCACTAACAGGCTAGTCACCTTTCCTACACAACCCCCCCCAAACGAAGGACAATAAGACTAGTCATTACCTAATGGGTCTTCATTGTCTAAGTGGAAATATCTGGAGAGTCCATCTGCATTGGAGTGGGTACTCCCAGGTCTATGTTCCACTGTATAGTCCATTCCCTGTAGGGATATGGACCACCTCAACAATTTAGGATTTTCACCTTTCATTTGTTTTAGCCAAAGTAGAGGTTTGTGGTCTGTCTGAACAATGAAGTGAGTGCCAAACAGGTATGGCCTCAACTTCTTCAGTGCCCAGACCACAGCAAAGGCCTCCCTCTCTATGGCAGACCAACGCTTTTCTCTAGGGGTCAACCTCCTGCTGATAAAAGCAACAGGTTGATCCTGGCCCTCAGAATTAAGTTGTGATAAGACTGCCCCTACCCCTAATTCAGATGCATCAGTTTGGACAATGAATTTCTTGGAGTAACAGGGGCTTTTCAGGACAGGTGCAGAGCACATGGCCTGCTTCAGCTCCTCAAAAGCTTTCTGACAGTTTGCTGTCCATAATACCTTCTTAGGCATTTTCGTTGATGTGAGGTCATTAAGAGTGTCTGCAATGGAGCCATAGTTCTTTATGAACCTCCTATAGTACCCAGTGAGGCCTAAAAAGGCTCTCACCTGAGTCTGAGTAGTAGGGGGAACCCAATCTATAATAGTTTGGATTTTCCCCTATAGTGGTGCAATCTGTTCTCCACCAACCAGGTGTCCCAGATAAACCACCTTCCCCTGCCCTATCTGGCACTTTGAAGCCTTGATAGTGAGGCCTGCCTTTTGCAGGGCCTCTAATACTTTCCATAGGTGGACCAGGTGATCATCTCAGCTGGAGCTAAAGACAGCTATATCATCTAGATATGCTGCACTAAAAGCTTCCAGCCCTTGCAGGACTGTGTTCACCAACCTCTGAAAAGTGGCAGGTGCATTTTTCAATCCAAAAGGCATTACTGTGAATTGGTAATGGCCTCCAATGGTTGAAAATTCAGTTTTTGCTTTTGCATCTTCTGATAATTTGATCTCCCAATACCCTGCAGTCAAATCAAAAGTGCTTAGATACTTGGCAGATACCAGTGTATCTATGAGCTCATCTGCCCTGGGTATAGGGTGAGCATCAGTTTTGGTTACCTGGTTGAGACCTCTATAGTCTACACAAAACCGCATTTCCTTCTTTCCATCCTTGGAATGAGGTTTTGGTACAAGTACCACAGGAGAAGCCCATGGACTTTCAGAGTGCTCAACCACTCCTAGTTCAAGCATTTTCTGCACCTCTTGCTTTATGCAGTCTCTGACATGGTCAGGCTGCCTATAGATCTTACTTTTGACAGCCAAGCTGTCTCCAGTATCTATAGTGTGCTCACACCAGGAAGTGGTACCTGGCACAGTAGAGAAGAGTTCAGAAAACTGACCCAGGAGATTTATGCAGTGGTCTTTCTTCTCAGCAGTAAGCCAATCTGCCAAAACTACACCTTCCACTAGAGCATCTTGTTCTGTGGAAGAGAAGAGATCAGGGAGAGGGTCACTCTCTTCTTCCTGTCCCTCATCAGTTGCCATGAGCAGGGTGAGATCAGCCCTGTCATAGTAGGGTTTCCGGCGATTGACATGGAGCACCCTAAGGGGACTCCTGGCAGTGCCTAAGTCAACTAAGTAGGTGACTTCACCCTTCTTTTCAACAATTATGTGGGGTCCACTCCATTTATCTTGGAGTGCTCTTGGGGCCACAGGCTCCAAGACCCACACTTTCTGCCCTGGTTGGTACTGAACCAAAACAGCCTTCTGGTCATGCCATTGCTTCTGGAGCTCTTGGCTGGCCTGAAGGTTTTTACTGGCCTTTTTCATGTACTCAGCCATCCTTGATCTGAGGCCAAGTACATAGTCCACTATGTCTTGCTTTGGAGCTTTTAAAGGTTGTTCCCAACCCTCCTTAACAAGTGTTAGAGGGCCTCTCACAGGGTGACCAAATAGGAGTTCAAAGGGGCTGAAGCCCACTCCTTTCTGGGGTACCTCCCTGTAAGCAAAAAGGAGGCATGGTAAAAGGATATCCCATCTCCTGCGGAGTTTTTCAGGGAGTCCCATAATCATGCCTTTGAGAGTTTTGTTAAATATCTCCACCAGTCCATTTGTTTGTGGATGAGAGGGTGTGGTGAACTTGTATGTCACACCACACTCCTTCCACATGGCCTTTAAGTAAGCAGACATGAAATTGCTTCCCCTGTCTGATACCACCTCTTTTGGGAAGCCCACCCTGGAAAATATTCCCAGGAGGGCCTTTGCCACTGCAGGAGCTGTAGTGGTCCTTAGAGGAATTGCTTCAGGATATCTGGTGGCATGGTCCACTACCCCCAAGATAAACCTATTGTCTGAAGCAGTAGGAGAGTCAAGGGGGCCAACTATGTCAACCCCTACCCTTTCAAAGGGAACCCCAACCACAGGCAGTGGAATAAGGGGTGCCTTTGGAGTGCCACCTGTCTTGCCACTGGCTTGACAGGTTTCACAGGACTTACAAAATTCCTTTGTGTCCTCTGACATTCTAGGCCAATGAAACAAGGGAACAAGCCTGTCCCAAGTTTTCATTTGCCCCAAATGTCCAGCTAAGGGAATGTCGTGGGCTAGAGTTAGGAGGAACTTTCTGTACTCCTGAGGAATCACCAATCTCCTGGCAGCTCCAGGTTTTGGATCCCTTGCTTCAGTGCACAAGAGGTTGTCCTCCCAGTAAACTCTGTGAGAGTCACTGACATCCCCATTTGCTTGTTTGACAGCTTGCTGCCTTAGACCCTCTAGTGTGGGACAGGTATGATGTGCCACACTCAGCTCCTCCCTGGCAGGCCCCCCTTCACCCAAAAGCTCAGCAGTGTCTGCTTCCAGCTCCTCTGGTGTAGGTTCTGCACAGGGTGGAAATTCTTCTTCCTCAGAAGTAGAATCCACTGTAGAGGGAGGGATAGTAGGTAGTGATTTACTTCTACTAGTCCTAGCTTTAGGGAGCACTTGGTCCATTCTTCCAGGATCCAAGTCACCCTGTCCTTTTTGCTTTTTGGCCTGAGCCCTGGTCAAAGGAAAAATATGCCCTGGAATGCCCAGCATTGCTGCATGAGCCTCCAACTCCACTTCTGCCCAAGCTGATGTCTCTAAATCATTTCCTAATAGACAGTCTACAGGTAAATCTGAGGCAACCACAACTTTCTTTGGGCCAGTACCCCCCCCCCCCCAGTTGAGATTCACAACAGCCATGGGGTGGCTAAGGGTGTTGTTATGAGCATCAGTTACTTGGTACTGGTGACCAAGTAGGTGTTGTTCAGGGTGGACCAGTTTCTCTATTACCATTGTAATACTGGCACCTGTGTCCCTGTAGGCCTGAACCTCAACACCATTTATTAGGGGTAGTTGCTTGTACTTATCCATGTTAAGGGGACAAGCAACCAAGGTGGCTAAATCAATAGCCCCCTCAGAGACTAACACAGCCTCTGTGGTCTCCCTAATCAGACCAACCCCAACTAAGTTACCAATAGTGAGCCCATCTACTTCCTTGGATTGGCTATTAGTAGGTTTGCTCCCACCACCACTGCTATTAGTAGGGACACTAGGTGTAGCAGTAGGGGTTGTAGTGGTAGGAGGCTTGGTGCTTTTCTTTGGACAACTGGGATCTGTTGTCCAATGGCCTTTTATTTGACATAAATAGCACCATGGTTTCTTTTCTTTGTTTTGATTTGAAGAGGATTTGGGCCCACCACCCCCACCAGAGTGTTTTTGTGGGCCTGATGAAGACTCATTTTTAGATTTGTCCCCACCCTTGTCAGAAGACTTACCATCCTTCTTCTTATTGCCATCTTTGTCACCCCCTGTATGAACTTTTCTGTTCACCCTTGTTCTGACCCATTTGTCTGCCTTCTTTCCCAATTCTTGGGGAGAGGTCAGATCAGAGTCCACCAGGTACTGGTGCAACAAATCAGACACACAATTATTAAGAATATGCTCTCTCAGGATTAAGGTATACAGGCTTTCATAATCAGTAACTTTACTGCCATGTAACCACCCCTCCAAGGCCTTCACTGAATGGTCAACAAAGTCTACCCAGTCTTGAGAAGACTCCTTTTTGGTCTCTCTGAACTTGATCCTGTACTGTTCAGTGGTTAAGCCATAACCATCAAGGAGTGCATTCTTAAGAACTGCAAAATTATTGGCATCATTTTCGTTCACAGTAAGGAGCCTATCCCTACCCTTTCCACTAAATGATAGCCATAGGATAGCAGCCCACTGCCTTTGAGGGACATCCTGTACAACACAGGCCCTCTCAAGTGCAGCAAACCACTTGTTAATGTCATCCCCCTCCTTATAAGGGGGAACTATCTTATGCAGATTCCTAGAATCATGCCCTTTTACAGGATGACTATTTGGAATACTGCTGCTGCCACCATGGGGTCCAAACCCCAACCTCTGCCTTTCTTTTTCTAAGTCAAATGCTTCCCTGTCTAGATCCAGCTGTTGCTTTTTAAGCTTCAGCCTGGACTCTTCCACTCTCAATCTGTTGAGTTCCCTTTCTAACACTCTGTCATCAGGGTGGGTGGGTTGGGCATGCCTTGACACAGAAGAATGGTGTGAATGAACAGAGGGAGACCTGTCCCTAACAGATGGCACTCTAACAACCTGGCCTAAGGGAGTAATCTCTGTACTGTGATGAGAACTCACATAAGTACCAGCCCTGCTAGGTGGCCTGCTAAGGGGCAGGTTGGAAAGATTCCCTCCCAAATATTTTGCTAGAAGTGCCCCAGAATCAGAATGGGAACCATTCGCTAATTTCTCACCAGAAGTGCCACCTAAGGTCTTATCTTGTTCAATGAGCATATTAACTAACAGTTGTCTTGAGGGATTCTTCCCTACCCCTAAACCTCTATCTACACAGAGACTCCTTGCTTCCTTCCAGCTAAGGTTGTCATAAGTTGTGCAGGCCAGATCAAGAGTTTGGCCTGTACCAGACATGATAGAAAAGGTTTAAGGGATAGGAAAAGAAAAAAAAAGTTTCAGAACTTTTTAAGGAATAGAAAAACATTTTAAACTTTTTAAGAACGTTTTAGAAAGTTTAGAGGTACTTTTCAGCACTTAGAAAATAAGTGAAAGAAGAAAAGCAAAACATGTTGGTTAGGTGTACATACACTGAACTTGTTGTGTATATTTTTCTCTTATGAAAAGTACAGTGACAAAAGTGGTAAGTAGTTGCAAAGTACTTATCCCACCGCTGCACAACCAATGTAGGAGGCTGGACTTGCTTGTAGTGAGTACCATGGGGTACTTACACCTTGCACCAGGCCCAGGTATCCTTTATTAGTGTATAGGTTGTCTAGCAGCTTAGGCTGTTAGATAATGGTAGCTTAGCAGAGCAGCTTAGGCTGAACTAGGAGACGAGTGAAGCTCCTACAGTATCACTAGTGTCACTTGCACAATATCATAAGAAAACACAATACACAGATATACTAAAAATAAAGGTACATTATTTTTATGACAATATGCCAAAGTATCTCAGTGAGTACCCTCAGTATGAGGATAACAAATATACACAAGATATATGTACACAATACCAAAAATATGCAGTATAGCAATAGAAAACAGTGCAAACAATGTATAGTTACAATAGGATGCAATGGGGACACATAGGGATAGGGGCAACACAAACCATATACTCCAAAAGTGGAATGCGAACCATGAATGGACCCCAAACCTATGTGACCTTGTAGAGGGTCGCTGGGACTGTAAGAAAACAGTGAGGGTTACAAAAATAGCCCACCCCAAGACCCTGAAAAGTGAGTGCAAAGTGCACTGAAGTTCCCCAAAGAGCACAGAAGTCGTGATAGGGGAATACTGCAGGAAAGACCAACACCAGCAATGCAACAACGATGGATTTCCAGACTAGAGTACCTGTGGAACAAGGGGACTAAGTCCAAAAGTCACGATCAAGTCGAGAGTGGGCAGATGCCCAGGAAATGCCAGCTGTGGGTGCAAAGAAGCTGCTACTAGGCAGTAGAAGCTGAGGATTCTGCAGGAACAACAAGGGCTAGAAACTTCCCCTTTGGAGGATAACTGTCCCACGTCGTGAAGAGTCGTGCAGAAGTGTTTTCCCGCGAAAAAAACGCAAACAAGCCTTGCTAGCTGCAAAGCTTGCGGTTAGAGTTTTTGGATGCTGCTGTGGCCCAGGAGGGACCAGGATGTCGCCAATTACGTGAGGGGACAGAGGGGTCGTCCAGCAAGACAAGGAGCCCTCTCAGAAGCAGGCATCACCCGTAGAAGTGCCAGAACAGGCACTACGAAGTGGAGTGAAACAGTGCTCACCCGAAGTTGCACAAGAGAGTCCCACGCCGCCGGAGGACAACTCAGGAGGTCTTGCAATGCAGGTTAGAGTGCCGTGGATCCAGGCTTGGCTGTGCACAAAGTAAATCCTGGAAAAGTGCACAGGAGCCGGAGTAGCTGCAAAAGACGCGGTTTGCAGCAATGCAGTCTGGAGTGGGGAGGCAAGGACTTACCTCCACCAAACTTGGACTGAAGAGTCACTGGACTGTTGGAGTAACTTGGACAGAGTTGCTGGATTCAAGGGACCTCGCTCGTCGTGCTGAGAGGAGACCCAAGGGACCGGTGATGCAGTTCTTTGGTGCCTGCGGTTGCAGGGGGACGATTCCGTCGACCCACGGGAGATTTCTTCGGAGCTTCTAGTGCAGAGAGGAGGTAGACGACCCCCACAGCACGCACCACCAGGAAAACAGTCGAGAAGGTGGCAGGATCAGCGTTACAGAGTTGCAGTAGTCGTCTTCGCTACTTTGTTGCAGTTTTGCAGGCTTCCAGCTCGTCAGCAGTCGATTCCTTGGCAGAAGGTGAAGAGAGAGATGCAGAGGAACTCTGATGAGCTCTTGCATTCGTTATCTAAGGAATTCCCCAAAGCAGAGACCCTAAATAGCCAGAAAAGAGGGTTTGGCTACTTAGGAGAGAGGATAGGCTAGCAACACCTGAAGGAGCCTATCAGAAGGAGTCTCTGACGTCACCTGCTGGCCCTGGCCACTCAGAGCAGTCCAGTGTGCCAGCAGCACCTCTGTTTCCAAGATGGCAGAGGTCTGGAGCACACTGGAGGAGCTCTGGGCACCTCCCAGGGGAGGTGCAGGTCAGTGGAGTGGTCACCCCCTTTCCTTTGTCCAGTTTCGTGCCAGAGCAGGGCTGAGGGGTCCCTGAACCGGTGTAGACTGGCTTATGCAGAAATGGGCACCATCTGTGCCCATGAAAGCATTTCCAGAGGCTGGGGGAGGCTACTCCTCACGTGCCTTAACACCTTTTTCCAAAGGGAGAGGGTGTAACACCCTCTCTCTGAGGAAGTCCTTTGTTCTGCCTTCCTGGGCCAAGCCTGGCTGGAACCCAGGAGGGCAGAAACCTGTCTGAGGGGTTGGCAGCAGCAGCAGCTGCAGTGAAACCCCTGAAAAGGCAGTTTGGCAGTACCCGGGTCTGTGCTAGAGACCCGTGGGATCATGGGATTGTGGCAACCATGCCAGGATGGCATAGAGGGGGCAATTCCATGATCATAGACATGTTACATGGCCAAATTCGGAGTTACCATTGTGAAGCTACACATAGGTAGTGACCTATGTGTACTGCACGCGTGTAATGGTGTCCCCGCACTCACAAAGTCCGGGGAATTTGCCCTGAACAATGTGGGAGCACCTTGGCTAGTGCCAGGGTGCCCACACACTAAGTAACTTAGCACCCAACCTTTACCAGGTAAAGGTTAGACATATAGGTGACTTATAAGTTACTTAAGTGCAGTGGTAAATGGCTGTGAAATAACGTGGACGTTATTTCACTCAGGCTGCACTGGCAGGCCTGTGTAAGAATAGTCAGATCTCCCTATGGGTGGCACAAGAAATGCTGCAGCCCATAGGGATCTCCTGGAACCCCAATACCCTGGGTACCTCAGTACCATATACTAGGGAATTATAAGGGTGTTCCAGTATGCCAATGTGAATTGGTAAAATTGGTCACTAGCCTGTTAGTGACAATTTGGAAAGAAATGAGAGAGCATAACCACTGAGGTTCTGGATAGCAGACCCTCAGTGAGACAGTTAGTCATAACACAGGTAACACATTCAGGGCACACTTATGAGCACTGGGGCCCTGGCTGGCAGGGTCCCAGTGACACATAAAACTAAAACAACATATATACAGTGAAAAATGGGGGTAACATGCCAGGCAAGATGGTACTTTCCTACATTGGGGTTCCAGGAGATCCCTATGGGCTGCAGCATTTCTTGTGCCACCCATAGGGAGATCTGACAATTCTTACGCAGGCCTGCCAGTGCAGCCTGAGTGAAATAACGTCCACGTTATTTCACAGCCATTTACCACTGCACTTAAGTAACTTGTAAGTCACCTATATGTCTAACCTTTACCTGGTAAAGGTTGGGTGCTAAGTTACTTAGTGTGTGGGCACCCTGGCACTAGCCAAGGTGCTCCCACATTGTTCAGGGCAAATTCCCCGGACTTTGTGAGTGCGGGGACACCATTACACGCGTGCACTATAAATATGTCACGACATATGTATAGCGTCACAATGGTAACTCCGAACATGGCCATGTAACATGTCTAGGATCATGAAATTGTCACCCTAATGTCATTCAGGCATTGGGGAGACAATTTCATGATCCCCCGAGTCTCTAGCTCAGACCCGGGTACTGCCAAACTACCTTTCCCGGGGTTTCACTGCAGCTGCTGCTGCTGCCAACCCCTCAGACAGGTTTCTGCCCTCCTGGGGTCCAGCCAGGCTTGGCCCAGGAAGGCAGAACAAAGGACTTCCTCAGAGAGAGGGTGTTACACCCTCTCCCTTTGGAAAAAGGTGTCAGGGCTGGGGAGGAGTAGTCTCCCCCAGCCTCTGGAAATGCTTTGATGGGCACAGATGGTGCCCATCTCTGCATGAGCCAGTCTGCATCGGTTCAGGGATCCCTCAGCCCTGCTCTGGCGCGAAACTGGACAATGGAAAGGGGAGTGACCACTCCCCTGACCTGCACCTCCCCTGGGAGGTGCCCAGAGCTCCTCTGGTGTGCTCCAGACCTCTGCCATCTTGATAACAGAGGTGCTGCTGGCACACTGGACTGCTCTGAGTGGCCAGTGCCAGAAGACGACATCAGAGACTCCTTCTGATAGGCTCTTACCTGTGTTGCTAGCCTATCCTCCTTCCTAGGTAGCCAAACCTCCTTTTCTGGCTATTTAGGGTCTCTGCTTTGGGGAATTCCTTAGATAACGAATGCAAGAGCTCATCAGAGTTCCTCTGCATCTCTCTCTTCACCTTCTGCCAAGGAATCGACTGCTGACCGCGCTGGAAGCCTGCAAAACTGCAACAAAGTAGCAACAACGACTACTGCGACCTTGTAACGCTGATCCTGCCGCCTTCTCGACTGTTTTCCTGGTGGTGTATGCTGTGGGGGTAGTCTGCCTCCTCTCTGCACTAAAAGCTCCGAAGAAATCTCCCGTGGGTCGACGGAATCTTCCCCCTGCAACCGCAGGCACCAAAGAACTGCATCACCGGTCCTCTGGGTCTCCTCTCAGCACGACGAGCGAGGTCCGTTGTACTCACCAACTCTGTCCAAGTGACTCCCACAGTCTAGTGACTCTTCAGTCCAAGTTTGGTGGAGGTAAGTCCTTGCCTCCCCACGCTAAACTGCATTGCTGGGAACCGCGTGTTTTGCAGCTACTCCGGCTCCTGTGCACTCTCCGAGGATTTCCTTTGTGCACAGCCAAGCCTGGGTCCCCGGCACTCTAACCTGCATTGCACAACCTCCTGAGTTGTCCTCCGGCGTCGTGGGACTCTCTTGTGCAACTTCGGGTGAGCACCGATTCACTCCACCTCGTAGTGCCTGTTCCGGCACTTCTGCGGGTGCTGCTTGCTTCTGAGTGGGCTCTTTGTCTTGCTGGACGCCCCCTCTGTCTCCTCACGCAATTGGTGACATCCTGGTCCCTCCTGGGCCACAGCAGCATCCAAAAACCCTAACGGCGAACTTTGCAGCTAGCAAGGCTTGTTTGCGGTCTTTCTGTGGGAAAACACTACTGCACGACTCTTCACGACGTGGGACATCCATCCTCCAAAGGGGAAGTTTCTAGCCCTTGTTGTTCTTGCAGAATCCTCAGCTTCTACCATCCGGTGGCAGCTTCTTTGCACCCACAGCTGGCATTTCCTGGGCATCTGCCCACCCCCGACTTGATCATGACTTTTGGACTTGGTCCCCTTGTTCCACAGGTACTCTCGTCTGGAAATCCATCGTTGTTGCATTGCTGGTGTTGGTCTTTCCTGCAGAATTCCCCTATCACAACTTCTGTGCTCTTTGGGGAACTTAGGTGCATTTTGCACCCACTTTTCAGGGTCCTGGGGTGGGATATTTTTCTAACCCTCACTGTTTTCTTACAGTCCCAGCGACCCTCTACAAGGTCACATAGGTTTGGGGTCCATTTGTGGTTCGCATTCCACTTCTAGAGTATATGGTTTGTGTTGCCCCTATCCCTATGTGCCCCCATTGCATTCTAATGTGACTATACATGGTTTGCACTGTTTTCTATTGCTATTACTGCATATTTTGGTATTGTGTACATATATCTTGTGTATATTTGCTATCCTCATACTGAGGGTACTCACTGAGATACTTTGGCATATTGTCATAAAAATAAAGTACCTTTATTTGTAGTATAACTGTGTATTGTGTTTTCTTATGATATTGTGCAAGTGACACTAGTGGTACTGTAGGAGCTTCACTCGTCTCCTAGTTCAGCCTAAGCTGCTCTGCTAAGCTACCTTTTCTATCAGCCTATGCTGCTAGAACCCCTCTACATTAATAAGGGATACCTGGGCCTGGTGCAAGGTGTAAGTACCCCTTGGTACTCACTACAAGCCAGTCCAACCTCCTACATTGGTTGTGCAGCGGTGGGATAAGTACTTTGCAACTACTTACCACTTTTGTCATTGTACTTTTCATAAGAGAAAAATATACAAAACAAGTTCAGTGTATGTACACCTAACCAAAAAGATTTGCTTTTCTCCTCTCACTTCTTTACTAAGTGCTGAAAAGTACCTCTAAACTTTCAAAAAGTTCTTAAAAAGTTTTAAAACTTTTTTTCTGTCTTTTAAAAAGTTCTGAAAAACTTTTTTCTCACTTTTTCTATCCCTTAAACACTGTCTAAAATGTCTGGTACAGGCCAAACTCTTGATCTGTCCAACATAGCTTATGACAACCTTAGCTGGAAGGAAGCAAGGAGTCTCTGCATAGATATGGGGTTTAGGGGTAGGGAAGAATCCCTCAAGACAACTGTTAGTTAATATGCTCATTGAACAAGATAAGACCTTAGGTGGCACTTCTGGTGAGAAATTAGCTGATGGTTCCCAATCTGATCCTGGGGCACCCCTAGCAAAAGATTTGGGAGGGACTCTTCTCAACCTGCCCATTAGCAGACCACCTAGCATAGCTGGTACTGATGTGAATTCACACCACAGTAATAGTGTTGCCTCACATCACAGTAAGAGTGTTCCTTCTCATCATAGTAGGAGTGTTACTTCTCTTAGCCAGGTTGTTAGAGTGCGATCTGTTAGGGCCAGGTCTCCTTCTGTTCATTCTCACCATACTTCTGTTTCAAGACATGCCTCACCCACCCACCCTGATGACAGAGTGTTAGAAAGGGAGCTCAATAGATGGAGAGTGGAACAATCCAGGCTGAAGCTCAAGAAGCAACAGCTGGATTTAGATAGGCAGTCCTTGGAGATAGAAAGAGAAAGACAGAAATTGGGGTGTGAACCCCATGGTGGCAGCAGCAGTATTCCCAATAGTCATCCTGCAAGAGAGCATGATTCTAGGAATCTGCACAAGATAGTTCCCCCTTACAATGAGGGGGATGACATTAACAAGTGGTTTGCTGGCCTTGAGAGAGCCTGTGTTGTACAGGAGGTCCCCCAAAAGCAGTGGGATGCTATCCTATGGCTATCTTTCAGTGGAAAGGGTAGGGATAGGCTCCTTACTGTAAAGGAAAGTGATGCCAATAATTTTACAGTTCTTAAGAATGCACTCCTAAATGGTTATGGCTTAACCACTGAACAGTACAGGATGAAGTTCAGAGAAACCAAAAAGGAGTCTTCACAAGATTGGGTAGACTTTGTTGACCATTCAGTGAAGGCCTTGGAGGGGTGGTTACATGGCAGTAAAGTTTCTGACTATGAAAGCCTGTATAACCTAATCCTGAGAGAGCATATTCTTAATAATTGTGTGTCTGATGTGTTACACCAGTACCTGGTGAACTCTGATCTGACCTCTCCCCAAGAATTGGGAAAGAAGGCAGACAAATGGGTCAGAACAAGGGTGAACAGAAAAGTTCATACAGGTGGTGACAAGGATGGCAAGAAGAAGGATGGTAAGTCTTCTGACAAGGGTGGGGACAAATCTAAAAATGAGTCTTCATCAGGCCCACAAAAACACTCTGGCGGGGTGGTGGGCCCAAATCCTCTTCAAATCAAAACAAAGAAAAGAAACCATGGTGCTATTTATGTAAAATAAAAGGCCATTGGACAACAGATCCCAGTTGTCCAAAGAAAAGCACCAAGCCTCCTACCACTACAACTCCTGCTGCTATACCTAGTGCCCCTAGTAATAGCAGTGGTGGTGGGAGCAAACCTACTAGTAGCCAATCCAAGGGAGTAGCTGGGCTCACTTTTGGTAATTTAGTTGGGGTTGGTCTTGTTAGGGAGACAACAGAGGCTGTATTAGTCTCTGAGGGGGCTATTGATTTAGCCACCTTGGTTGCTTGTCCCTTAATATGGATAAGTACAAGCAACTACCCCTAATAAATGGAGCTGAAGTTCAGGCCTACAGGGACACAGGTGCCAGTTTTACCATGGTAATAGAGAAACTGGTCCACCCTGAACAACACCTACTTGGTCACCAGTACCAAGTAACTGATGCTCATAACAACACTCTTAGCCACCCCATGGCTGTTGTGAATCTCAACTGGGGGGGGGGGGTTACTGGTCCAAAGAAAGTTGTGATTGCCTCAGATTTACCTGTAGACTGTCTATTAGGGAATGATTTAGAGACATCAGCTTGGGCAGAAGTTGAGTTGGAGGCTCATGCAGCAATGCTGGGCATTCCAGGGCATATTTTTGCTTTGACCAGGGCTCAGGCCAAAAAGCAAAAAGGACAGGGTGACTTGGATCCTGGAAGAATGGACCAAGTGCTCCCTAAAGCTAGGGTTAGTAAAGGTAAAACACTACCTACTATCCCTCCCTCTACAGTGGATTCTACTTCTGAAGAAGAAGAATTTCCACCCTGTGCAGAACCTACACCAGAGGAGCTGGAAGCAGACACTGCTAAGCTTTTGGGTGAAGGGGGGCCTGCCAGGGAGGAGCTGGGTGTGGCACAGCATACCTGTCCCACACTAAAGGGTCTAAGGCAGCAAGCTGTCAAACAAGCAAATGGGAATGTCAGTGACTCTCACAGAGTTTACTGGGAGGACAACCTCTTGTACACTGAAGCAAGGGATCCAAAACCTGGAGCTGCCAGGAGATTGGTGATTCCTCAGGAGTACAGAAAGTTCCTCCTAACTCTAGCCCACGACATTCCCTTAGCTGGACATTTTGGGCAAATGAAAACTTGGGACAGGCTTGTTCCCTTGTTTCATTGGCCTAGAATGTCAGAGGACACAAAGGAATTTTGTAAGTCCTGTGAAACCTGTCAAGCCAGTGGCAAGACAGGTGGCACTCCAAAGGCACCCCTTATTCCACTGCCTGTGGTTGGGGTTCCCTTTGAAAGGGTAGGGGTTGACATAGTTGGCCCCCTTGACCCTCCTACTGCTTCAGGCAATAGGTTTATCTTGGTGGTAGTGGACCATGCCACCAGATATCCTGAAGCAATTCCTCTAAGGACCACTACACCTCCTGCAGTGGCAAAGGCCCTCCTGGGAATATTTTCCAGGGTGGGCTTCCCAAAAGAGGTGGTATCAGACAGGGGAAGCAATTTCATGTCTGCTTACTTAAAGGCCATGTGGAAGGAATGTGGTGTGACATACAAGTTCACCACACCCTATCACCCACAAACAAATGGACTGGTGGAGAGATTTAACAAAACTCTCAAAGGTATGATAATGGGACTCCCTGAAAAACTCCGCAGGAGATGGGATATCCTGTTACCTTGCCTCCTTTTTGCTTACAGGGAGGTACCCCAAAAAGGAGTGGGCTTCAGCCCCTTTGAAATCCTATTTGGACACCCTGTAAGAGGTCCCCTAACACTTGGGAAGGAGGGTTGGGAACAACCTTTAAAAGCTCCAAAGCAAGACATAGTGGACCATGTACTTGGCCTAAGATCTAGGATGGCTGAGTACATGAAAAAGGCCAGTAAAAACCTTCAGGCCAGCCAAGAGCTCCAAAAGCAATGGCATGACTGTGAGAAAGTAGCCTCTTTCTAGCCTTCTTACCCCCACTTTTGGCCTGTTTGTGAGTGTATGTCAGGGTGTTTTCACTGTCTCACTGGGATCCTGCTAGCCAGGGCCCAGTGCTCATAGTGAAAACCCTATGTTTTCAGTATGTTTGTTATGTGTCACTGGGACCCTGCTAGTCAGGACCCCAGTGCTCATAAGTTTGTGACCTATAGGTATGTGTTCCCTGTGCAATGCCTAACTGTCTCACTGAGGCTCTGCTAACCAGAACCTCAGTGGTTATGATCTCTCTGTACAAATTGGCACTAACAGGCTAGTGACCAATTTTACCAATTTACATTGGCATACTGGAACACCCTTATAATTCCCTAGTATATGGTACTGAGGTACCCAGGGTATTGGGGTTCCAGGAGATCCCTATGAGCTGCAGCATTTCTTTTGCCACCCATAGGGAGCTCTGACAATTCTTACACAGGCCTGCCACTGCAGCCTGAGTGAAATAACGTCCACGTTATTTCACAGCCATTTTACACTGCACTTAAGTAACTTATAAGTCACCGATATGTCTAACCTTTACCTAGTAAAGGTTTGGTGCTAAGTTACTTAGTGTGTGGGCACCCTGGCACTAGCCAAGGTGCCCCCACATTGTTCAGGGCCAATTCCCCGGACTTTGTGAGTGCGGGGACACCATTAAACGCGTGCACTACATATAGGTCACTACCTATATATAGCTTCACAATGGTAACTCCGAATATGGCCATGTAACATGTCTATGATCATGGAATTGCCCCCTCTATGCCATCCTTGATCCAGACCTCTGCCATCTTGGAAACAGAGGTGCTGGTGGCACACTGGACTACTCTGAGTGGCCAGTGCCAGCAGGTGACGTCAGAGACTCCTTCTGATAGGCTCTTACCTGTGTTTGTAGGAGGCTGGACTGGCTTGTAGTGAGTACCAAGGGGTACTTGCACCTTGCACCAGGCCCAGTTATCCCTTATTAGTGTATAGGGTGTCTAGCAGCTTAGTCTGATAGATAATGGTAGCTTAGCAGAGCAGCTTAGGCTGAACTAGGAGACGTGTGAAGCTACTACAGTACCACAAGTGTCACTTGCACAATATCATAAGAAAACACAATACACAGTTATACTAAAAATAAAGGTACTTTATTTTTATGACAATATGCCAAAGTATCTTAGAGTGTACCCTCAGTGAGAGGATAGGAAATATACACAAGATATATATACACAATAGCAAAAATATGCAGTATAGTCTTAGAAAACAGTGCAAACAATGTATAGTTACAATAGGATGCAATGGGGACACATAGGGATAGGGGCAACACAAACCATATACTCCAAAAGTGGAATGCGAACCACGAATGGACCCCAAACCTATGTGACCTTGTAGAGGGTCGCTGGGACTATTAGAAAATAGTGAGAGTTAGGAAATTAGCCCTCCCCAAGACCCTGAAAAGTGAGTGCAAAGTGCACTAAAGTTCCCCTAAGGACAAAGAAGTCGTGTTAGAGGAATAATGCAGGAAAGACACAAACCAACAATGCAACAACTGTGGATTTCCAATCTAGGGTACCTGTGGAACAAGGGGACTAAGTCCAAAAGTCACAAGCAAGTCGGAGATGGGCATATGCCCAGGAAATGCCAGCTGCGGGAGCAAAGAAGCTTCGACTGGACAGAAGAAGCTGCGGTTTCTGCAGGAACAAAAAGGGCTAGAGACTTCCCCTTTGGTGGACGGATCCCTCTCGCCGTGGAGAGTCGTGCAGAAGTGTTTTCCTGCCGAAAGAACGCCAACAAGCCTTGCTAGCTGCAAATCGTGCGGTTAGCGTTTTTGGACGCTGCTGTGGCAACGGAGGGACCAGGAGGTCGCAAATTGGAACAGGAGAGAGAGGGGACGTCGAGCAAGACAAGGAGCCCTCTCAGCAGCAGGTAGCACCAGGAGAAGTGCCAGAAACAGGCACTACGATGATGTGTGAAACGGTGCTCACCCGAAGTTACACAAAGGAGTCCAACGTCGCCGGAGACCAACTTAGAAAGTCGTGCAATGCAGGTTTAGAGTGCCGTGGACCCAGGCTTGGTTGTGCACGAAGGATTTCCGCCGGAAGTGCACAGGGGCCGGAGTAGCTGCAGAAGTCGCGGTTCCCAGCAATGCAGCCCAGCGAGGTGAGGCAAGGACTTACCTCCACCAAACTTGGACTGAAGAGTCACTGGACTGTGGGGGCCACTTGGACAGAGTTGCTGGATTCGAGGGACCTCGCTCGTCGTGCTGAGAGGAGACCCAAGGGACCGGTAATGCAGCTTTTTGGTGCCTGCGGTTGCAGGGGGATGATTCCGTCGACCCACAGGAGATTTCTTCGGAGCTTCTGGTGCAGAGAGGAGGCAGACTACCCCCACAGCATGCACAGACAGGAAAACAGTCGAGAAGGCGGCAGGATCAGCGTTACAGAGTTGCAGTAGTCGTCTTAGCTACTTTGTTGCAGGTTTGCAGGCTTTCAGCGCGGTCAGCAGTCGATTCCTTATCAGAAGGTGAAGAGAGAGATGCAGAGGAACTCGGCTGAGCTCTTGCATTCGTTATCTGAAGTTTCCCCAGAGACAGAGACCCTAAATAGCCAGAAAAGAGGGTTTGGCTACTTAGGTGAGAGGATAGGCTAGCAAAACCTGAAGGAGCCTATCACAAGGAGTCTCTGACGTCACCTGGTGGCACTGGCCACTCAGAGCAGTCCAGTGTGCCAGCAGCACCTCTGTTTCCAAGATGGCAGAGGTCTGGAGCACACTGGAGGAGCTCTGGACACCTCCCAGGGGAGGTGCAGGTCAGGGGAGTGGTCACTCCCCTTTCCTTTGTCCAGTTTCGCACCAGAGCAGGGGCTAAGGGGTCCCTGAACCGGTGTAGACTGGCTTATGCAGAATTTGGCACATCTGTGCCCAAGAAAGCATTTCCAGAGGCTGGGGGAGGCTACCCCTCCCCTGCCTTCACACCATTTTCCAAAGGGAGAGGGTGTAACACCCTCTCTCAGAGGAAGTCCTTTGTTCTGCCATCCTGGGACAAGCCTGGCTTGACCCCAGGAGGGCAGATGCCTGTCTGAGGGGTTGGCAGCAGCAGCAGCTGCAGTGAAACCCCAGGAAGGGCAGTTTGGCAGTACCAGGGTCTGTGCTACAGACCACTGGGATCATCGAATTGTGCCAACAATGCCAGGATGGCATGGGGGGGCAATTCCATGATCTTAGACATGTTACATGGCCATATTCGGAGTTACCATTGTGAAGCTACATATAGGTAGTGACCTATATGTAGTGCACGCGTGTAATGGTGTCCCCGCACTCACAAAGTTCAGGGAATTGGCTCTGAACAATGTGGGGGCACCTTGGCTAGTGCCAGGGTGCCCTCACACTACGTAACTTTGCACCTAACCTTTACCAGGTAAAGGTTAGACATATAGGTGACTTATAAGTTACTTAAGTGCAGTGTAAAATGGCTGTGAAATAACGTGGACGTTATTTCACTCAGGCTGCAGTGGCAGGCCTGTGTAAGAATTGTCAGAGCTCCCTATGGGTGGCAAAAGAAATGCTGCAGCCCATATGGATCTCCTGGAACCCCAATACCCTGGGTACCTCAGTACCATATACTAGGGAATTATAAGGGTGTTCCAGTAAGCCAATGTAAATTGGTAAAAATGGTCACTAGCCTGTCAGTGACAATTTGGAAAGAAATGAGAGAGCATAACCACTGAGGTTCTGATTAGCAGAGCCTCAGTGAGACAGTTAGTCACTACACAGGTAACACATTCAGGCACACTTATGAGCACTGGGGCCCTGGGTTACCAGGGTCCCAGTGACACATACAACTAAAACAACATATATACAGTGAAAAATGGGGGTAACATGCCAGGCAAGATGGTACTTTCCTACAGTATTGCTAGCCTATTCTCCTACCTAGGTAGCCAAACCTCCTTTTCTGCCTATTTAGGGTCTCTGCTTTGGGGAATTCCTTAGATAACGAATGCAAGAGCTCATCAGAGTTCCTCTGCATCTCTCTCTTCACCTTCTGCCAAGGAATCGACTGCTGACCGCGCTGGAAGCCTGCAAAACTGCAACATAGTAGCAAAGACGACTACTGCAACTCTGTAACGCTGATCCTGCCGCCTTCTCGACTGTTTTCCTGGTGGTGCATGCTGTGGGGGTAGTCTGCCTCCTCTCTGCACTAGAAGCTCCGAAGAAATCTCCCGTGGGTCGACAGAATCGTCCCCCTGCAACCGCAGGCACCAAAGAACTGCATCACCGGTACTTTGGGTCTCCTCTCAGCACGACGAGCGAGGTGCCTTGAATCCAGCAACTCTGTCCAAGTGACTCCCACAGTCCAGTGACTCTTCAGTCCAAGTTTGGTGGAAGTAAGTCCTTGCCTCCCCACGCCAGACTGCATTGCTGGGAACTGCGACTTTTGCAGCTACTCCGGCCTCCGTGCACTTCCGGTGGAAATCCTTTGTGCACAGTCCAGCCTTGGTCCACGGCACTCTAACCGGCATTGCACGACCTCCTAAGTTGTCCTCCGGCGATGTGGGACTCCTTTGTGCGACTTCGGGTGAGCACCGTTTCACGCATCCTCGTAGTGCCTGTTTCTGGCACTTCTGCGGGTGCTGCCTGCTGCTGAGAGGGCTCCTTGTCTTGCTCGACGCCCCCTCTGTCCCCAGACGCAATTGGCGACATCCTGGTCCCTCCTGGGCCACAGCAGCACCCAAAAACTCTAACCGCATGATTTGCAGCTAGCAAGGCTTGTTGGCAGTCTTTCTTCAGGAAAACACTTCTGCACGACTCTCCACGGCGTGGGGGATCCGTCCTCCAAAGGGGAAGTTCCTAGCCCTTGTCGTTCCTGCAGAATCTCCAGCTTCTACTGTCCAGTAGCAGCTTCTTTGCACCCACAGCTGGCATTTCCTGGGCATCTGCCCATCTCCGACTTGCTTGTGACTTTTGGACTTGGTCCCCTTGTTCCACAGGTACCCTCGACTGGAAATCCATTGTTGTTGCATTGCTGATTGGTGTCTTTCCTGCAGAATTCCCCTATCACGACTTCTATGTCCTTTGGGGAACTTTAGTGCACTTTGCACTCACTTTTCAGGGTCTTGGGGTGGGCTATTTTTCGAAACCTTACTATTTTCTAATAGCCCCAGCGACCCTCTACAAGGTCACATAGGTTTGGGGTCCATTCGTGGTTCGCATTCCACTATTGGAGTATATGGTTTGTGTTGCCCCTATCCCTATGTGTCTCCATTGCATCCTATTGTAACTATACATTGTTTGCATTGTTTTCTAATACTATTACTGCATATTTTGGTATTGTGTACATATATCTTGTGCATATTTGCTATCCTCATACTGAGGGTACTCACTGAGATACTTTTGGCATATTGTCATAAAAATAAAGTACCTTTATTTTTAGTATATCTGTGTATTGTGTTTTCTTATGATATTGTGCATATGACACTAGTGGTACTGTAGGAGCTTCACTCGTCTCCTAGTTCAGCCTAAGCTGCTCTGCTAAGCTACCATTATCTATCAGCCTATGCTGCTAGACACCCTATACACTAATAAGGGATAACTGGGCCTGGTGCAAGGTGTAAGTACCCCTAGGTACTCACTACAAGCCAGTCCAGCCTCCTACATTGGTTGTGCAGCGGTGGGATAAGTGCTTTGAGACTACTTACCACTTTTGTCATTGTACTTTTCATAAGAGAAAAATATACAAAATAAGTTCAGTGTATGTACACCTAACCAAAAAGTTTTGCATTTCTTTTCTCACCTCTTTTCTAAAGTGCTGAAAAGTACCTCTAAACTTTCTAAAAGTTCTTAAAAGTTTAAAAAGTTTTTTTCTGTCTTTCTAAAAAGTTCTGAATTTTTTTTTCTCTTTTTCTAGCACTAAAACCCTTTCTAAAAATGTCTGGCACAGGCCAAATGTTGATCTGTCCAAACTTGCATATGACCACCTTAGCTGGAAAGGAGCAAGGAGTCTCTGTATAGAAAGAGGTTTGAGTGTAGGGAAGAATCCTTCCTTGGAATTATTGCTTAACATGCTTAGAGAACAAGATAAGGCCAAAAGGGCCCCATCTGTTGAAAAAGTAGCTAATGGTTCCCAATCTGATCCAGGGACCCCCCTAGGAAAAGATTCAGGAAAGAAACTTCATAGCCTGCCCATTACTAGACAGTCTAGCATAGTTGGTACTGAGGTTGAGTCACACCATACAGATAGTGTTGTCTCACATCATAGCAAGAGCATTCATTCTCACCACAGTAGAAGTGATGTTTCTGTTAACCAAGCTGTTAGGGTGCCTTCTGTAAGGGACAGGTCTCCATCTGTCCATTCTCATCATACTTCTGTTTCAAGGCATGTCCCTCCCACCCACCCTGATGACAGATTGTTAGAAAGGGAGCTCAATAGATTGAGAGTGGAACAAACCAGACTGAAGCTCAAGAAGCAACAGCTGGATTTGGATAGGCAGACCTTAGAAGTAGAGAAGGAAAGACAGAAGTTGAGTTTAGAAACCCATGGTGGCAGCAGCAGTATTCCCCATAGTCATCCTGCAAAAGAGCATGATTCCAGGAATCTGCATAAGATAGTTCCCCCTTATAAGGAGGGGGATGACATTAACAAGTGGTTTTCTGTACTTGAGAGGGCCTGTGCTGTACAGGATGTCCCTCAAAGGCAGTGGGCTGCTATCCTATGGCTATCATTTAGTGGAAAAGGTAGGGATAGGCTCCTTACTGTGAAAGAAAGTGAAGCCAATGATTACAAAGTTCTTAAGAATGCACTCCTGGATGGTTATGGCTTAACCACTGAACAATACAGGATAAAGTTCAGAGAGACCAAAAAGGAGTCTTCACAAGACTGGGTTGATTTCATTGACCATTCAGTGAAGGCCTTGGAGGGGTGGTTACATGGCAGTAAAGTTACTGATTATGACAGCCTGTATAACTTGATCCTGAGAGAGCATATTCTTAATAATTGTGTGTCTGATTTGTTGCACCAGTACTTGGTGGACTCTGATCTGACCTCTTCCCAAGAATTGGGAAAGAAGGCAGACAAATGGGTCAGAACAAGGGTGAACAGAAAAGTTCATACAGGTGGTGACAAGGATGGCAAGAAGAAAGATGGTGAAAAATCTCAAGATAAGCATGGGGATAAGGGTAAAACCAAAGATCCCACTTCAAATCTTAAACACTCTTCAGAGGGTGGGGATAAAACAAATTCTTCCTCTTCTTCTCAACCTGCACACATTAAAAAGCCTTGGTGCTTTGTGTGTAAAAACAGAGGCCATAGGCCAGGGGATAAGTCCTGTCCAGGCAAACCCCCTGAGCCTACCACCACTAATACATCAAGCTCTAGTGCCCCTAGCAGTAGTGGTACTAGTGGTGGGACTGCTGGCAACAGTCAAGTTAAGGGTGTAGTTGGGTTCACTTATGGGTCCATCATAGAAACTGGGGTAGTCAGTCCCAAGACAGTATCTGTCACACCTAGTGGCATTGGCCTTGCCACACTGGCTGATTGTCCCCTTACAATGGATAAGTACAGGCAGACAGTTTCAATAAATGGTGTTGAGGCCTTGGCCTACAGGGACACAGGTGCCAGTATCACTTTGGTGACTGAAAACCTAGTGCATCCTGAACAACACATCATTGGACAACAGTATAAGATTATTGATGTCCATAACTCCACTAAGGGGGTCATTCCGACCCTGGCGGTCATAGACCGCCAGGGCCGGGGACCGCGGATGCACCGGCAACAGGCTGGCGGTGCATCCAGGCCAATTTTGACCGCGGCGGTAAAGCCGCGGTCAGAAAAGGGAAACCGGCGGTTTACCGCCGGTTTTCCCCTGGCCTGAAGAAACCTCCATGGCGGCGCTGCAGGCAGCGCCGCCATGGGGATTCCGACCCCCTTCCCGCCAGCCTGGTTCTGGCGGTTTTGACCGCCAGAACCTGGCTGGTAGGAACAGGTGTCGTGGGGCCCCTGGTGGCCCCTGCAGTGCCCATGCCAATGGCATGGGCACTGCAGGGGCCCCCTAACAGGGCCCCACAAAGATTTTCAGTGTCTGCATAGCAGACACTGAAAATCGCGACGGGTGCAACTGCACCCGTCGCACCCTTTCCACTCCGCCGGCTCCATTCGGAGCCGGCATCCTCGTGGAAGGGGGGTTCCCGCTGGGCAGGCGGGCGGCCTTCTGGCAGTCGCCTGCCAGCCCAGCGGGAAACTCAGAATGACCGCCGCGGTCTTTTGACCGCGGTACGGTCTTCTGGCGGTTCCCGCTTGGCGGGCGGCTCCTGCCGCCTGCCAAGATTAGAATGACCCCCTAAGTTTCTTCCCTTAGCTATAATTCAGTTTAGTTGGGGTGGAGTTACTGGCCCTAAGCAGGTGGTGGTATCACCTAGCTTACCTGTAGACTGTCTCTTAGGTAATGACCTAGAGGCCTCAGGTTGGGCTGATGTAGAGTTTTATGCCCATGCAGCCATGCTGGGCATCCCAGAGGAATTGATCCCTCTCATTTCTACTGAAATGAAAAAGCAAAGGAGAGAAGGCCTGAAAACTCAGGATCCCTCTCCATCAACAGCTAAAAAGGGTATCACAGTATCCCCTAACCACCCTGCCATTCAGGATACCATTCCTGTGGTGGGAGAAACATCTCCTGGGGTGGCACCTGTTCCAAGGGAAGCATCAGCTGGCAAAGCTGTACTCCCTGAGGTAGAAGTACCTCTCTGTGGGATAACTAACATTGGTGAGAAAAAGAGCACCATTTTAGTTAACATGGAGAATCCCTCCAACCCTCCCAGAGAAACTTTAGTGCAAAAACCCTGCACTGCCTCACAACACTTAGGACAGCATCCCTGCCCTAGTGTGGAGCTCATAGGACAGCATCCCTGCCCTGCTCCAACTCAAGAGAAACAGCATCCCTGTTCTCTCTTCCAGCCATATGGACAAAGTTTTTGCCCAGCTATGGCTTTTCTGAGACAGCATCCCTGTCTGGCATTTCCATCACTACAAATAGGTTCAGTGGACAATTCCCACTGCTCTAAACTAAAACTTACTGATAGAAACTCTGAAAATACATCTTCACATTGTTGCTTAGCTAAAAAACTTCAAACAGGGTGGTTTACATCCCCACAAGGAAGTAACCATATAGTGGATGATAAAGGGAGTAACCAGTCTATTGCAGAGCTACTCTCTACTTATCACCACTTAGACAATAAAGTCTCAACTGGCCAAGGTTAGCCTTATTGTCCTTCGTTTGGGGGGGGGGGTTGTGTGAGAAAGTAGCCTCTTTCTAGCCTTGTTACCCCCACTTTTGGTGTGTTTGTGAGTGTATGTCAGGGTATTTTCACTGTCTCACTGGGATCCTGCTAGCCAGGGCCCAGTGCTCATAGTGAAAACCCTATGTTTTCAGTATGTTTGTTATGTGTCACTGGGACCCTGCTAGTCAGGACCCCAGTGCTCATAAGTTTGTGACCTATAGGTATGTGTTCCCTGTGTGATGCCTAACTGTCTCACTGAGGCTCTGCTAACCAGAACCTCAGTGGTTATGCTCTCTCTGTACAAATTGTCACTAACAGGCTAGTGACCAATTTTACCAATTTACATTGGAATACTGGAACACCCTTATAATTCACTAGTATATGGTACTGAGGTACCCAGGGTATTGGGGTTCCAGGAGATCCCTATGGGCTGCAGCATTTCTTTTGCCACCCATAGGGAGCTCTGACAATTCTTACACAGGCCTGCCACTGCAGCCTGCGTGAAATAACGTCCACGTTATTTCACAGCCATTTTACACTGCACTTAAGTAACTTATAAGTCACCGATATGTCTAACCTTTACCTAGTAAAGGTTGGGTGCTAAGTTACTTAGTGTGTGGGCACCCTGGCACTAGCCAAGGTGCCTCCACATTGTTCAGGGCCAATTCCCAGGACTTTGTGAGTGCGGGGACACCATTACACGTGTGCACTACATATAGGTCACTACCTATATGTAGCTTCACAATGGTAACTCCGAATATGGCCATGTAACATGTCTATGATCATGGAATTGCCCCCTCTATGCCATCCTGGCATAGTTGGCACAATCCCATGATCCCACAGGTCTGTAGCTCAGCCCTGGGTACTGCCAAACTGCCTTTCCCGGGGTTTCACTGCAGCTGCTGCCAACCCCTCAGACAGGTTTCTGCCCTCCTGGGGTCCAGCCAGGCTTGGCCCAGGATGGCAGAACAAAGGACTTCCTCTGAGAGAGGGTGTTACACCCTCTCCCTTTGGAAAATGGTGTGAAGGCAGGGGAGGAGTAGCCTCCCCCAGCCTCTGGAAATGCTTTCATGGGCACACATGGTGCCCATTTCTGCATAAGCCAGTCTACACTGGTTCAGGGACCCCTCAGCCCTGCTCTGGTGCGAAACTGGACAAAGGAAAGGGGAGTGGCCACTCCCCTGACCTGCACCTCCCCTGGGAGGTGCCCAGAGCTCCTCCAGTGTGCTCCAGACCTCTGCCATCTTGGAAACAGAGGTGCTGCTGGCACACTGGACTGCTCTGAGTGGCCAGGGCCAGCAGGTGACGTCAGAGACTCCTTCTGATAGGCTCCTTCAGGTGTTGCTAGCCTATCTTCTCTCCTAAGTAGCCAAACCCTCTTTTCTGGCTATTTAGGGTCTCTGCTTTGGGGATTTCCTTAGATAACGAATGCAAGAGCTCATCCGAGTTCCTCTGCATCTCTCTCTTCACCTTCTGCCAAGGAATCGACTGCTGACCGCGCTGGAAGCCTGCAAAACTGCAACATAGTAGCAAAGACGACTACTGCAACTCTGTAACGCTGATCCTGCCGCCTTCTCGACTGTTTTCCTGGTGGTGCATGCTGTGGGGGTAGTCTGCCTCCTCTCTGCACTAGAAGCTCCGAAGAAATCTCCGTGGGTCGACGGAATCGTCCCCCAGCAACCGCAGGCACCAAAGAACTGCATCACCGGTACCTTGGGTCTCCTCTCAGCACGACGAGCGAGGTCCCTTGAATCCAGCAACTCTGTCCAAGTGACTCCCACAGTCCAGTGACTCCTCAGTCCAAGTTCGGTGGAGGTAAGTCTTTGCCTCCCCACGCCAGACTGCATTGCTGGGAACGGCGACTTTTGCAGCTACTCCGGCCTCTGTGCACTTCCGGCGGAAATCCTTTGTGCACAGTCCAGCCTGGGTCCACGGCACTCTAACCTGCATTGCACGACCTCCTAAGTTGTCCTCCGGCGACGTGGGACTCCTTTCTGCGACTTCGGGTGAGCACCGTTTCACGCATCCTCGTAGTGCCTGTTTCTGGCACTTCTGCGGGTGCTGCCTGCTGCTGAGAGGGCTCCTTGTCTTGCTCGACGCCCCCTCTGTCCCCAGACGCAATTGGCGACATCCTGGTCCCTCCTGGGCCACAGCAGCACCCAAAAACCTTAACCGCACGATTTGCAGCTAGCAAGGCTTGTTGGCGGTCTTTCTTCAGGAAAACACATCTGCACGACTCTCCACGGCGTGGGGGATCCGTCCTCCAAAGGGGAAGTTCCTAGCCCTTGTCATTCCTGCAGAATCTCCAGCTTCTACTGTCCAGTAGCAGCTTCTTTGCACCCACAGCTGGCATTTCCTGGGCATCTGCCCATCTCCGACTTGCTTGTGACTTTTCGACTTGGTCCCCTTGTTCCACAGGTACCCTCGACTGGAAATCCATCGTTGTTGCATTGCTGATTGGTGTCTTTCCTGCAGAATTCCCCTATCACAACTTCTATGTCCTTTGGGGAACTTTAGTGCACTTTGCACTCACTTTTCAGGGTCTTGGGGTGGGCTATTTTTCTAAACCTTACTATTTTCTAATAGTCCCAGCGACCCTCTACAAGGTCACATAGGTTTGGGGTCCATTTGTGGTTCGCATTCCACTTTTGGAGTATATGGTTTGTGTTGCCCCTATCCCTATGTGTCTCCATTGCATCCTATTGTAACTATACATTGTTTGCACTGTTTTCTAATACTATTACTGCATATTTTGGTATTGTGTACATATATCTTGTGTATATTTGCTATCCTCATACTGAGGGTACTCACTGAGATACTTTGGCATATTGTCATAAAAATAAAGTACCTTTATTTTTAGTATATCTGTGTATTGTGTTTTCTTATGATATTGTGCATATGACACTAGTGGTATTGTAGGAGCTTCACTCGTCTCCTAGTTCAGCCTAAGCTGCTCTGCTAAGCTACCATTATCTATCAGCCTATGCTGCTAGACACCCTATACACTAATAAGGGATAACTGGGCCTGGTGCAAGGTGTAAGTACCCCTAGGTACTCACTACAAGCCAGTCCAGCCTCCTACAATGACCAGAAGGCTGTTTTGGTTCAGTACCAACCAGGGCAGAAAGTGTGGGTCTTGGAGCCTGTGGCACCAAGAGCACTCCAAGACAAATGGAGTGGACCCCACATAATTGTTGAGAAAAAGGGTGAAGTCACCTACTTAGTTGACTTAGGCACTGCCAGGAGTCCCCTTAGGGTGCTCCATGTCAATCGCCTGAAACCCTACTATGACAGGGCTGATCTCACCCTGCTCATGGCAACAGATGAGGGACAGGAATCAATCAATCAATCAATCACGATATTTATAAAGCGCGCTATGTACCCGTCAGGGTTTCGAGGCGCTGGGGGGAAGGGGGGGGGGGGTGGAGGTGTGCTGCAGTTAGCGGTCGAAGAGCCAGGTTTTGAGGAGTCTCCTGAAGGCGAGGAGGTCCTGGGTCTGGCGTAGAGATGTGGGGAGAGAGTTCCAGGACTTGGCGGCGAGGAAGGAGAAGGATCTGCCGCCGCAGGTCTTGCGCTGGATTCGGGGGACGACGGCGAGGGCGAGGTTGGCGGATCGAAGTTGACGTGTGGGAGCGTAGAAATTGAGTCTGGAGTTGAGGTAGGAGGGTCCGGCGTTGTGAAGTGCCTTGTGAGCGTGGGTGAGGAGTTTAAAGGTGATCCTCTTCTCCACCGGGAGCCAGTGGAGTTCCCTCAGGTGAGGGGAGATGTGACATCGGCGGGATATGTCGAGGATCAGTCGGGCGGAGGCATTTTGGATACGCTGGAGTCGTTTGATGTCTTTGGTTGGGATGCCTGTGTAGAGTGCGTTGCCGTAGTCAAGTCTGCTGCTGACGAGGGCTTGGGTCACCATCTTTCTGGTCTCTGTTGGAATCCACTTGAAGATTCTGCGGAGCATGCGGAGGGTGTTGAAACAGGAGGAGGAGACGGTGCTGACCTGTTTGGACATGGTGAGTGCAGAGTCCAGGATGAAGCCGAGGTTTCTTGCGTGGCTGGCAGGGGTGGGTGGGGGTCCGAGGTCGGTGGGCCACCATGAGTCGTTCCAGGCCGAAGGAGAGCGCCCGAGGATGAGGATTTCCGTCTTGTCGGAGTTGAGTTTCAGGCGACTGTTGTTCATCCATTCGGCGATGGATTTTAGTCCTTCGTGGAGGTTTGTTTTGGCGGTGAGTGGGTCTTTGGTCAGGGAGAGGACGAGCTGGGTGTCGTCGGCGTAGGAGATGATGCTGAGGTGATGCTGGCGGGCCAGTTTTGCGAGGGGGCCATGTAGACGTTGAACAAAGTAGGGCTGAGGGAGGATCCTTGGGGGACGCCGCAGATGAGGTTGGTGGCTTTGGAGCGAAAGGGGGAGAGTCGGACTCTCTGAGTTCTGTCGGAGAGAAAGGATGAGATCCAGTGGAGGGCTTTGTCTTGGATGCCGGCTTCCTGGAGGCGGGTCAGTAGGGTGCAGTGGCAGACTGTGTCAAAAGCGGCTGATAGGTCGAGGAGGATGAGGGCCGAGGTTTCGCCGTTGTCCATTTGATGTCTGATGTCATCTGTGGCGGCGAGGAGAGCAGTCTCCGTGCTGTGGTTTCGTCTGAATCCGGATTGTGAGGGGTCCAGGATGGAGTTGTCTTCGAGGAAGTGGGTGAGTTGTGTGTTGAAGAGAATGACCCTCTCCCTGATCTCTTCTCTTCCACAGAACAAGATGCTCTAGTGGAAGGTGTAGTACTGGCAGATTGTCTTACTGCTGAGCAGAAAGACCACTGCATAAATCTCCTGGGTCAGTTTTCTGAACTCTTCTCTACTGTGCCAGGCACCACTTCTTGGTGTGAGCACACTATAGATACTGGAGACAGGTTGCCTGTCAAAAGTAAGATCTATAGGCAGCCTGACCATGTCAGAGACTGCATAAAGCAAGAGGTACAGAAAATGCTTGAACTGGGAGTGTTTGAGCACTCTGAAAGTCCATGGGCCTCTCCTGTGGTACTTGTACCAAAACCTCATTCCAAAGATGGTAAAAGGGAAATGAGATTTTGTGTTGACTACAGAGGTCTCAACCAGGTAACCAAAACTGATGCTCGCCCTATACCCAGGGCAGATGAGCTCATAGATACACTGGCATCTGCCAAGTATCTAAGAACCTTTGATTTGACTGCAGGGTATTGGCAGATCAAATTATCAGAAGATGCAAAAGCAAAAACTGCATTTTCAACCATTGGAGGCCATTACCAATTCACAGTAATGCCTTTTGGATTGAAAAATGCACCTGCCACTTTTCAAAGGTTGGTGAACACAGTCCTGCAAGGGCTGGAAGCTTTTAGTGCAGCATATATAGATGATATAGCTGTCTGTAGCTCCAGCTGGGATGATCACCTGGTCCACCTATGGAAAGTTTTGGAGGCTCTGTAAAAGGCAGGCCTCACTATCAAGGCTTCAAAGTGCCAGATAGGGCAGGGGAAAGTGGTTTATCTGGGACACCTGGTAGGTGGAGAACAGATTGCACCACTTCAGGGGAAAATCCAAACTATTATAGATTGGGTTCCCCCTACAACTCAGACTCAGGTAAGAGCCTTTTTAGGCCTCACTGGGTACTACAGGAGGTTCATAAAGAACTATGGCTCCATTGCAGCCCCCCTTAATGACCTCACATCTAAGAAAATGCCTAAGAAGGTATTATGGACAGCAAACTGTTAGAAAGCTTTTGAGGAGCTGAAGCAGGCCATGTGCTCTGCACCTGTCCGGAAAAGCCCCTGTTGCTCCAAAAAATTCATTGTCCAAACTGATGCATCTGAATTAGGGGAAGGGGCAGTCTTATCACAACTTAATTTTGAGGGCCAGGATCAACCTGTTGCTTTTATCAGGAGGAGGTTGACCCCTAGAGAAAAGCATTGGTCTGCCATAGAGAGGGAGGCCTTTGCTGTGGTCTGGGCACTGAAGAAGTTGAGGCCATACCTGTTTGGCACTCACTTCATTGTTCAGACAGACCACAAACCTCTACTTTGGCTAAAACAAATGAAAGGTGAAAATCCTAAATTGTTGAGGTGTGTAGGAGGCTGGACTGGCTTGTAGTGAGTACCAAGGGGTACTTGCACCTTGCACCAGGCCCAGTTATCCCTTATTAGTGTATAGGGTGTCTAGCAGCTTAGGCTGATAGATAATGGTAGCTTAGCAGAGCAGCTTAGGCTGAACTAGGAGACGTGTGAAGCTACTACAGTACCACTTAGTGTCATATGCACAATATCATAAGAAAACACAATACACAGTTATACTAAAAATAAAGGTACTTTATTTTTATGACAATATGCCAAAGTATCTTAGAGTGTACCCTCAGTGAGAGGATAGGAAATATACACAAGATATATATACACAATAGCAAAAATATGCAGTATAGTCTTAGAAAACAGTGCAAACAATGTATAGTTACAATAGGATGCAATGGGGAAACATAGGGATAGGGGCAACACAAACCATATACTCCAAAAGTGGAATGCGAACCACGAATGGACCCCAAACCTATGTGACCTTGTAGAGGGTCGCTGGGACTATTAGAAAATAGTGAGAGTTAGAAAAATAACCCTCCCCAAGACCCTGAAAAGTGAGTGCAAAGTGCACTAAAGTTCCCCTAAGGACAAAGTAGTCGTGTTAGAGGAATAATGCAGGAAAGACACAAACCAGCAATGCAACAACTGTGGATTTCCAATCTAGGGTACCTGTGGAACAAGGCGACCAAGTCCAAAAGTCACAAGCAAGTCGTAGATGGGCAGATGCCCAGGAAATGCCAGCTGCGGGTGCAAAGAAGCTTCAACTGGACAGAAGAAGCTAAGGTTTCTGCAGGAACGAAAAGGGCTAGAGACTTCCCCTTTGGTGGACGGATCCCTCTCGCCTTGGAGAGTCGTGCAGAAGTGTTTTCCCGCCGGAAGGACGCCAACAAGCCTTGCTACACGCAAATCGTGCGTTTGGCGTTTTTGGACGCTGCTGGGGCCCAGGAGGTCGCAAATTGGACCTGAAGAGAGAGGGGACGTCGAGCAAGACAAAGAGCCCTCACTGAAGCAGGTAGCACCCGGAGAAGTGCCAGAAACAGGCACTACGAGGATGCGTGAAACGGTGCTCGCCGAAGTTGCACAAAGGAGTCCCACGTCGCCGGAGACCAATTTAGAAAGTCGTGCAATGCAGGTTAGAGTGCCGTGGACCCAGGCTTGGCTGTGCACAAAGGATTTCCGCCGGAAGTGCACAGGGGCCGGAGTAGCTGCAAAGTCGCGGTTCACAGCAATGCAGCCCAGCGAGGTGAGGCAATGACTTACCTCCACCAAACTTGGGCTGAAGAGTCACTGGACTGTGCGGGTCACTTGGACAGCGTCGCTGGATTCGAGGGACCTCGCTCGTCGTGCTGAGAGGAGACCCAAGGGACCGGTGATGCAGCTTTTTGGTGCCTGCGGTTGCAGGGGGAAGATTCCGTCGACCCACGGGAGATTTCTTCGGAGCTTCTGGTGCAGAGAGGAGGCAGGCTACCCCCACAGCATGCACAAGCAGGAAAACAGTCGAGAAGGCGGCAGGATCAGCGTTACAGAGTTGCAGTAGTCGTCTTTGCTACTATGTTGCAGGTTTGCAGGCTTCCAGCGCGGTCAGCGGTCGTTTCCTTATCAGAAGGTGAAGAGGGAGATGCAGAGGAACTCGGCTGAGCTCATGCATTCGTTATCTAAAGTTTCCCCAGAGACAGAGACCCTAAATAGCCAGAAAAGAGGGTTTGGCTACCTAGGAGAGAGGATAGGCTACTAACACCTGAAGGAGCCTATCAGCAGGAGTCTCTGACGTCACCTGGTGGCACTGGCCACTCAGAGCAGTCCAGTGTGCCAGCAGCACCTCTGTTTCCAGGATGGCAGAGGTCTGGAGCACACTGGAGGAGCTCTGGACACCTCCCAGGGGAGGTGCAGGTCAGGGGAGTGGTCACTCCCCTTTCCTTTGTCCAGTTTCGCGCCAGAGCAGGGGCTAAGGGGTCCCTGAACCGGTGTAGACTGGCTTATGCAGAATTGGGCACCTCTGTGCCCAACAAAGCATTTCCAGAGGCTGGGGGAGGCTACTCCTCCCCTGCCTTCACACCATTTTCCAAAGGGAGAGGGTGTCACACCCTCTCTCAGAGGAAGTTCTTTGTTCTGCCATCCTGGGCCAGGCCTGGCTGGACCCCAGGAGGGCAGCTGCCTGTCTGAGGGGTTGGCAGCAGCAGCAGCTGCAGTGAAACCCCAGGAAGGGCAGTTTGGCAGTACCAGGGTCTGTGCTACAGACCACTGGGATCATGGGATTGTGCCAACTATGCCAGGATGGTATAGAGGGGGCAATTCCATGATCATAGACATGTTACATGGCCATATTCGGAGTTACCATGGTGAAGCTACATATAGGTAGTGACCTATATGTAGTGCACGCGTGTAATGGTGTCCCCGCACTCACAGAGTTCAGGGAATTGGCTCTGAACAATGTGGGGGCACCTTGGCTAGTGCCAGGGTGCCCTCACACTAAGTAACTTTGCACCTAACCTTTACCAGGTAAAGGTTAGACATATAGGTGACTTATAAGTTACTTAAGTGCAGTGTAAAATGGCTGTGAAATAACGTGGACGTTATTTCACTCAGGCTGCAGTGGCAGGCCTGTGTAAGAATTGTCAGAGCTCCCTATGGGTGGCAAAAGAAATGCTGCAGCCCATAGGGATCTCCTGGAACCCCAATACCCTGGGTACCTCAGTACCATATACTAGGGAATTATAAGGGTGTTCCAGTAAGCCAATGTAAATTGGTAAAAATGGTCACTAGCCTGTTAGTGACAATTTAAAAGTAATGAGAGAGCATAACCACTGAGGTTCTGGTTAGCAGAGCCTCAGTGAGACAGTTAGGCACCACACAGGGAACATATACATGCACACCTATGAGCACTGGGGCCCTGTGTGACAGGGTCCCAGTGACACATACATATAGGCCACAAACCTATGAGCACTGGGGTCCTGACCAGCAGGATCCCAGTGACACATAACAACCATACTGAAAACATAGTGTTTTCACTATGAGCACTGAGGCCTGGCTATCAGGATCCCAGTGAGACAGTGAAAACAGTGACAAACACCCTCACATACACTCACAAACAGGCCAAAAGTGGGGGTAACAAGGCTAGAAAGAGGCTACCTTCTCACACAACCCCCCCCCCCAAATGAAGGACAATAAGGCTAACCTTGGCCAGTTGAGACTTTATTGTCTAAGTGGTGATAAGTAGAGAGTAGCTCTGCAATAGACTGGTTACTCCCTTTATCATCCACTATATGGTTACTTCCCTGTGGGGATGTAAACCACCCTGTTTGAAGTTTTTTAGCTAAGCAACAATGTGAAGATGTATTTTCAGAGTTTCTATCAGTAAGTTTTAGTTTAGAGCAGTGGGAATTGTCCACTGAACCTATTTGTAGTGATGGAAATGCCAGACAGGGATGCTGTCTCAGAAAAGCCATAGCTGGGCAAAAACTTTGTCCATCTGGCTGGAAGAGAGAACAGGGATGCTGTTTCTCTTGAGTTGGAGCAGGGCAGGGATGCTGTCCTAAGTGTTGTGAGGTAGTGCAGGGTTTCTGCACTAAAGTTTCTCTGGGAGGGTTGGAGGGATGCTCCATGTTAACCAAAATGGTGCTGTTTTTCTCACCAATGTTAGTTATCCCACAGAGAGGTACTTCCACCTCAGGGAGTCCAGCTTTGCCAGCTGATGATTCCCTTGGAACAGGTGCCACCCCAGGAGAGGTTTCTCCCACCACAGGAATAGTATCCTGAATGGTAGGGTGGTTAGGGGATACTGTGATACCCTTTTTACCTGTTGATGGAGAGGGATCCTGAGTTTTCAGGCCTTCTCTCCTTTGCTTTTTCATATCACTTGAAATGAGAGGGAACAATTCCTCAGGGATGCCCAGCATGGCTGCATGGGCATAAAACTCTACATCAGCCCAACCTGAGGCCTCTAGGTCATTACCTAAGAGACAGTCTACAGGTAAGCTAGGTGATACCACCACCTGCTTAGGGCCAGTAACTCCACCCCAACTAAACTGAATTATAGCTAAGGGAAGAAACTTAGTGGAGTTATGGACATCAAAAATTTTATACTGTTGTCCAATGATGTGTTGTTCAGGAGACACTAGGTTTTCAGTCACCAAAGTGAAACTGGCACCTGTGTCCCTGTAGGCCAAGGCCTCAACACCATTTATTGAAACTGTCTGCCTGTACTTATCCATTGTAAGGGGACAAGCAGCCAGTGTGGCAAGGCCAATGCCACTAGGTGTGACAGAAACTGTCTTGGGACTGATTACATCAGTTTCCACTATGGACCCATAAGTGAACCCAACTACACCCTTTGCTTGACTGTTGCCAGCAGTCCCACCACTAGTACCACTACTGCTAGGGGCACTAGAGCTTGATGTATTAGTGGTGGTAGGCTCAGGGGGTTTACCTGGACAGGACTTATCCCCTGGCCTATGGCCTCTGTTTTTACACACAAAGCACCAAGGCTTTTTAATGTGTGCAGGTTGGGAAGAAGAGGAAGAATTTGTTTTATCCCCACCCTCTGAAGAATGTTTAAGATTTGAAGTGGGATCTTTGGTTTTACCCTTATCCCCATGCTTATCTTGAGATTGTTCACCATCTTTCTTCTTATTGCCATCTTTGTCACCCCCTGTATGAACTTTTCTGTTCACCCTTGTTCTGACCCATTTGTCTGCCTTCTTTCCCAATTCTTGGGGAGAGGTCAGATCAGAGTCTACCAGGTACTGGTGCAACAAATCAGACACACAATTATTAAGTATATGCTCTCTCAGGATTGTGTTATACAGGCTTTGATAATCAGTAACTTTACTGCCATGTAACCACCCCTCCAAGGCCTTCACTGAATGGTCAATAAAATCAACCCAGTCTTGTGAAGACTCCTTTTTGGTCTCTCTGAACTTTATCCTGTACTGTTCAGTGGTTAAGCCATAACCATCCGGGAGTGCATTCTTAAGAACTTGGAAATTATTAGCATCATTTTCTTTTACAGTAAGGAGCCTATCCCTACCTTTTCCACTAAATGATAGCCATAGGATAGCAGCCCACTGCCTTTGAGGGACATCCTGTACAACACAGGCCCTCTCAAGTGCAGCAAACCACTTGTTAATGTCATCCCCCTCCTTATAAGGGGGAACTATCTTGTGCAGATTCCTGGGATCATGCTCTTTTGCAGGATGACTATGGGGAATACTGCTGCTGCCACCATGGGTATCTAAACCCAACTTCTGTCTTTCCTTCTCTAATTCAAAAGACTGTCTATCCAAATCCAGCTGTTGCTTTTTAAGCTTGAGTCTGGTTTGTTCCACCCTCAACTTATTGAGTTCCCTCTCTAACATTCTGTCATCAAGGTTGGTGGGAGGGACATTTCTAGAAACAGAGCTATGATGGGAATGAACAGAAGGAGACCTGTCCCTTACAGAAGCCAACCTAACAGCTTGGTTTACAGAAACATTACTACCAGTATGGTGAGAATAAATGCTTTTGCTATGATGTGAGACAACACTATTTATTTGGTGTGGCTCATCATCATTACCATTTATGCTAGATTGTCTAGTAATGGGCAGGCTAGGAAGTTTCTTTCCTGAATCTTTTCCTGGGGGAGTCCCTGAATCAGATTGGGAACTATTAGGTACTTTTTCAACAGATGGGGCACCTATGGCCTTATCCTGTTCTCTAAGCATGTTAAGTAACAGTTCCAAGGAAGGATTCTTCCCTACACTCAAACCTCTCTCTGTACAGAGACTCCTTGCTCTTTTCCAGCTAAGGTTGTCATATGCAAGTTTGGACAGATCAACACTTTGGCCTGTGCCAGACATTTTTTAGAGAGAGTTAAAGTGATAGAAAGAGAGAAAAAAGTTTTCAGAACTTTTTGGAAAGACAGAAAAAAACTTTTTAAACTTTTAAGAACTTTTTGAAAGTTTAGGAGTACTTTTCAGCACTTAGAAAAGAGTGAAAAGAGGAAATGCAAAACTTTTTGGCTATGTGTATATACCCTGACCTTGTTTTGTATATTTTTCTCTTATGAAAAGTACAATGACAAGAGTGGTAAGTAGTCTCAAGCACTTATCCCACCGCTGCACAACCAATGTAGGAGGCTGGACTGGCTTGTAGTGAGTACCAAGGGGTACTTGCACCTTGCACCAGGCCCAGTTATCCCTTATTAGTGTATAGGGTGTCTAGCAGCTTAGGCTGATAGATAATGGTAGCTTAGCAGAGCAGCTTAGGCTGAACTAGGAGACGTGTGAAGCTACTACAGTACCACTTAGTGTCATATGCACAATATCATAAGAAAACACAATACACAGTTATACTAAAAATAAAGGTACTTTATTTTTATGACAATATGCCAAAGTATCTTAGAGTGTACCCTCAGTGAGAGGATAGGAAATATACACAAGATATATATACACAATAGCAAAAATATGCAGTATAGTCTTAGAAAACAGTGCAAACAATGTATAGTTACAATAGGATGCTATGGGGAAACATAGGGATAGGGGCAACACAAACCATATACTCCAAAAGTGGAATGCGAACCACGAATGGACCCCAAACCTATGTGACCTTGTAGAGGGTCGCTGGGACTATTAGAAAATAGTGAGAGTTAGAAAAATAACCCTCCCAAGACCCTGAAAAGTGAGTGCAAAGTGCACTAAAGTTCCCCTAAGGACAAAGTAGTCGTGTTAGAGGAATAATGCAGGAAAGACACAAACCATCAATGCAACAACTGTGGATTTCCAATCTAGGGTACCTGTGGAACAAGGGGACCAAGTCCAAAAGTCACAAGCAAGTCGTAGATGGGCAGATGCCCAGGAAATGCCAGCTGCGGGTGCAAAGAAGCTTCGACTGGACAGAAGAAGCTGAGGTTTCTGCAGGAACGAAAAGGGCTAGAGACTTCCCCTTTGGTGGACGGATCCCTCTCGCCTTGGAGAGTCGTGCAGAAGTGTTTTCCCGCCGGAAGGACGCCAACAAGCCTTGCTACACGCAAATCGTGCGTTTGGCGTTTTTGGACGCTGCTGGGGCCCAGGAGGGACCAGGAGGTCGCAAATTGGACCTGAAGAGAGAGGGGACGTCGAGCAAGACAAAGAGCCCTCACTGAAGCAGGTAGCACCCGGAGAAGTGCCAGAAACAGGCACTACGAGGATGCGTGAAACGGTGCTCGCCGAAGTTGCACAAAGGAGTCCCACGTCGCCGGAGACCAACTTAGAAAGTCGTGCAATGCAGGTTAGAGTGCCGTGGACCCAGGCTTGGCTGTGCACAAAGGATTTCCGCCGGAAGTGCACAGGGGCCGGAGTAGCTGCAAAGTCGCGGTTCCCAGCAATGCAGCCCATCGAGGTGAGGCAAGGACTTACCTCCACCAAACTTGGGCTGAAGAGTCACTGGACTGTGGGGGTCACTTGGACAGCGTCGCTGGATTCGAGGGACCTCGCTCGTCGTGCTGAGAGGAGACCCAAGGGACCGGTGATGCGGCTTTTTGGTGCCTGCGGTTGCAGGGGGAAGATTCCGTCGACCCACGGGAGATTTCTTCGGAGCTTCTGGTGCAGAGAGGAGGCAGGCTACCCCCACAGCATGCACAAGCAGGAAAACAGTCGAGAAGGCGGCAGGATCAGCGTTACAGAGTTGCAGTAGTCGTCTTTGCTACTATGTTGCAGGTTTGCAGGCTTCCAGCGCGGTCAGCGGTCGTTTCCTTATCAGAAGGTGAAGAGGGAGATGCAGAGGAACTCGGCTGAGCTCATGCATTCGTTATCTAAAGTTTCCCCAGAGACAGAGACCCTAAATAGCCAGAAAAGAGGGTTTGGCTACCTAGGAGAGAGGATAGGCTACTAACACCTGAAGGAGCCTATCAGCAGGAGTCTCTGACGTCACCTGGTGGCACTGGCCACTCAGAGCAGTCCAGTGTGCCAGCAGCACCTCTGTTTCCAAGATGGCAGAGGTCTGGAGCACACTGGAGGAGCTCTGGACACCTCCCAGGGGAGGTGCAGGTCAGGGGAGTGGTCACTCCCCTTTCCTTTGTCCAGTTTCGCGCCAGAGCAGGGGCTAAGGGGTCCCTGAACCGGTGTAGACTGGCTTATGCAGAATTGGGCACCTCTGTGCCCAACAAAGCATTTCCAGAGGCTGGGGGAGGCTACTCCTCCCCTGCCTTCACACCATTTTCCAAAGGGAGAGGGTGTCACACCCTCTCTCAGAGGAAGTTCTTTGTTCTGCCATCCTGGGCCAGGCCTGGCTGGACCCCAGGAGGGCAGCTGCCTGTCTGAGGGGTTGGCAGCAGCTGCAGTGAAACCCCAGGAAGGGCAGTTTGGCAGTACCAGGGTCTGTGCTACAGACCACTGGGATCATGGGATTGTGCCAACTATGCCAGGATGGTATAGAGGGGGCAATTCCATGATCATAGACATGTTACATGGCCATATTCGGAGTTACCATGGTGAAGCTACATATAGGTAGTGACCTATATGTAGTGCACGCGTGTAATGGTGTCCCCGCACTCACAGAGTTCAGGGAATTGGCTCTGAACAATGTGAGGGCACCTTGGCTAGTGCCAGGGTGCCCTCACACTAAGTAACTTTGCACCTAACCTTTACCAGGTAAAGGTTAGACATATAGGTGACTTATAAGTTACTTAAGTGCAGTGTAAAATGGCTGTGAAATAACGTGGACGTTATTTCACTCAGGCTGCAGTGGCAGGCCTGTGTAAGAATTGTCAGAGCTCCCTATGGGTGGCAAAAGAAATGCTGCAGCCCATAGGGATCTCCTGGAACCCCAATACCCTGGGTACCTCAGTACCATATACTAGGGAATTATAAGGGTGTTCCAGTAAGCCAATGTAAATTGGTAAAAATGGTCACTAGCCTGTTAGTGACAATTTACCTGGTAAAGGTTGGGTGCTAAGTTACTTAGTGTGTGGGCACCCTGGCACTAGCCAAGGTGCTCCCACATTGTTCAGGGCAAATTCCCCTGACTTTGTGAGTGCGGGGACACCATTACACGTGTGCACTATACATATGTCACGACATATGTATAGCGTCACAATGGTAACTCCGGACATGGACATGTAACATGTCTAGGATCATGGAATTGTCACCCCAATGCCATTCTGGCATTGGGGAGACATTTCCATGATCCCCGAGTCTCTAGCTCAGACCCGGGTACTGCCAAACTACCTTTCCCGGGGTTTCACTGCAGCTGCTGCTGCTGCCAACCCCTCAGACAGGTTTCTGCCCTCCTGGGGTCCAGCCAGGCTTGCTCAGAGAGCGGGTGTAACACCCTCCCCTTTGGAAAAAGGTGTCAGGGCTGGGGAGGAGTAGCCTCCCCCAGCCTCTGGAAATGCTTTGATGGGCACAGATGGTGCCCATCTCTGCATAAGCCAGTCTACACCAGTTCAGGGATCCCTCAGCCCTGCTCTGGCGAGAAACTGGACAAAGGAAAGGGGAGTGACCACTCCCCTGACCTGCACCTCCCAGGGGAGGTGCCCAGAGCTCCTCCAGTGTGCTCCAGACCTCTGCCATCTTGGAAACAGAGGTGCTGCTGGCACACTGGACTACTCTGAGTGGCCAGTGCCAGCAGGTGACGTCAGAGACTCCTTCTGATAGGCTCTTACCTGTGTTGCTAGCCTATCCTCCTTCCTAGGTAGCCAAACCTCCTTTTCTGGCTATTTAGGGTCTCTGCTTTGGGGAATTCTTTAGATAACGAATGCAAGAGCTCATCAGAGTTCCTCTGCATCTCTCTCTTCACCTTCTGCCAAAGGATCGACCGCTGACTGCTCAGGATGCCTACAAACCCGCAACAAAGTAGCAAAGATTACTACTGCAACCTTGTATAGCTCATCCTGCCGCTTTCTCTCGGAAGTAATGCAAGCAGTGTAAAGTTACAGTAGATTGTAATAGGAGCACATAGGTATAGGGCAACACATACCATATACTCCAAAAGTGGAAGGCGAACCACGAATGGACCCCAAACCTATCTGAGCTTGTAGAGGGTCGCTGGGACTGTAAGAAAACAGTGAGGGTTAGAAAAATAGCCCACCCCAAGACCCTGCAAAGTAGGTGTAAAGTGCACCTATAACCCCCAGAGAGAACAGAAGTCGTGATAGGGGGATTCTGCAAGGAAGACCAACACCAGCAAAGCAACAACAGTGGATTTCCGGACCTGAGTACCTGTGAAACAAGGGGACCAAGTCCAAGAGTCGCGACAATGTCGAGAGAGGGAAGATGGCCAGGAAATGCCAGCTGAGGGTGCAAAGAAGCTGCCACCGGATGGTAGAAGCTGTGGATTCTGCAAGAACGAAGAGGACTAGGAACTTCCCCTTTGGAGGATGGATGTCCCACGTCGTGAAGAAGCTTGCAGAGGTCTTCCCACGCAGAAAGACCGCAAACAAGCCTTGCTAGCTGCAAGGGTCGCGGTTAGGATTTTTGGATGCTGCTGTGGCCCAGAAGGGACCATGATGTCGCCACTTGGATGAGGAGACAGAGGGGGTGCCCAGCAAGTCAGGGAGCCCTCACAGAAGCAGGCAGCACCCGCAAAAGTACAGGAACAGGCACTTAGAAGAGGAGTGAACCGGAGTACACCCGAAGTCAAAAAAGGGAGTCCCACGACGCCGGAGGACAACTCAGAAGGTTGTGCACTGCAGGTAAGAGTGTCGGGGACCCAGGCTTGGCTGTGCACGAAGGAAATCCTGGAAGAGTGCACAGGAGCCGGAGCAGCTGCAAATCACGCGATACCCAGCAATGCAGTCTAGCGTGGGGAGGCAAGGACTTACCTCCACCAAACTTGGACTGAAGAGTCACTGGACTGTGGGAGTCACTTGGACAGAGTTGCTGAGTTCCAGGGACCACGCTCATTGTGCTGAGAGGGGACCCAGAGGACCGATGATGCAGTCTTTTGTTGCCTGCGGTTGCAGGGGGAAGATTCCGTCGACCCTCGGGAGATTTCTTCAGAGCTCCTGGTGCAAGAAGGAGGCAGGCTACCCCCAGAGCATGCTCCACCAGGAAACAGGCGTGAAAGCTGGCAGGATGAAGCGATACAAGGGTGCAGTAGTGGTCTTTGCTACTTTGTTGCGGTTTTGCAGGCGTCCTGAGCAGTCAGCGGTCGATCCTTTGGCAGAAGGTGAAGAGAGAAGTGCAGAGGAAGTCTGGTGAGCTCGTGCATTCGGTATCTGAAGAATTCCCCAAAGCAGAGACCCTAAATAGCCAGAAAAGGATGTTTGGCTACTTAGGAAGGAGGATTGGCTACTAAGAGAGGTAAGAGCCTATCAGAAGGAGCCTCTGACGTCACCTGCTGGCCCTGGCCACTCAGAGCAGTCCAGTGTGCCAGCACACCTCTGAATCCAAGATGGCAGAGGTCTGGGACACACTGGAGGACCTCTGGGCACCTCCCCTGGGAGGTGCAGGTCAGGGGAGTGGTCACTCCCCTTCCCTTTGTCCAGTTTCGCGCCAGAGCAGGGCTGGGGGATCCCTGAACCGGTGTAGACTGCCTTATGCAGAGATGGGCACCATCTGTGCTCATCAAAGCATTTCCAGAGGCTGGGGGAGGCTACTCCTCCCCAGCCCTGACACCTATTTCCAAAGGGAGGAGGTGTAACACACTCTCTCAGAAGAAGTCCTTCGTTCTGCATTCCTGGGCCAGGCCTGCCTGGACCTCAGGAGGGCAGAAACCTGTCTGATGGGTTGGCAGCAGCAGCAGCTGTAGTGGAGACCCCGGAAAGGCAGTTTGGCAGTACCCGGGTTCTGCGCTTGAGACCCGGGGGATCATGGAACTGTCTCCCCAACGCCAGCATGGCATTGGGGTGAGAGTTCCATGATCTTCGACATGTTACATGGCCATGTTCGGAGTTACCATTGTGACGCTATACATAGGTAGTGACCTATGTATAGTGCACACGTGTAATGGTGTCCCGCACTCACAAAGTCCGGGGAATTTGCCCTGAACAATGTGGGGGCACCTTGGCTAGTGCCAGGGTGCCCACACACTAAGTAACTTTGCACCCAACCTTCACCAGGTGAAGGTTAGACATATAGGTGACTTATAAGTTACTTAAGTGCAGTGGTAAATGGCTGTGAAATAACGTGGATGTTATTTCACTCAGGCTGCACTGGCAGGCCTCTGTAAGAATTGTCAGATCACCCTTTGGGTGGCAAAAAAAATGCTGCAGCCCATAGGGATCTCCTGGAACCCCAATACCCTGGGTACCTCAGTACCATATACTAGGGAATTATAAGGGTGTTCCAGTATGCCAATGTGAATTGGTGAAATTGGTCACTAGCCTGTTAGTGACATTTTGGAAAGCAGAGAGAGCATAACCACTGAGGTTCTAGTTAGCAGAGACTCAGTGAGACAGTTAGTCATCACACAGGGAACACATACAGTGCACACTTATGAGCACTGGGGCCCTGCCTGGCAGGGTCCCAGTGACACATAGACTAAAACAACATATATACAGTGAAATATGGGGGTAACATGCCAGGCAAGTTGGTACTTTCCTACACAATCCCCCCCCCAAACAAAGGACAATAAGACTAGCCATGACCTGATGAGTCTTCATTGTGTGAGTGGAAATATCTGGAGAGTCCATCTGCATTGGAGTGGGTACTCCCAGGTCTATGTTCCACTGTATAGTCCATTCCCTGTAGAGATATGGACCACCTCAACAATTTAGGGTTTCCACCTTTCATTTGTTTTAGCCAAAGTAGAGGTTTGTGGTCTGTCTGAACAATGAAGTGAGTGCCAAACAGGTATGGCCTCAACTTCTTCAGTGCCCAGACCACAGCAAAGGCATCCCTCTCAATGGCAGACCAGCGCTTTTCTCTAGGGGCCAACACTCTGCTGATAAAAGCAACTGGTTGATCCTGGCCCTCAGAATTAAGTTGTGATAAGACTACCCCTACCCCTATTTCAGATGCATCAGTTTGAGCAATGAATTTCTTGGAGTAACATGGGCTTTTTAGGACAGGTGCAGTGCACATGGCCTGTTTGAGCTCCTCAAAAGCTTTCTGACAGCTAGCTGTCCACAATACCTTTTCAGGCATCTTCTTGCTAGTGAGATAACTAAGTGGGGCTGCAATGGAGCCATAGCTTTTAATGAATCTCCTGTAATACCCAGTGAGGCCTAGGAAGGCTCTCACTTGGGTCTGTGTTGTAGGGGGAACCCAATCCATGATTGTTTGGATTTTCCCCTGAAGTGATGCAATCTGCTCTCCACCTACCAGGTGTCCCAGATAAACCACTTTCCCCTGCCCTATCTGGAAGTTTGAGGCCTTGATAGTGAGGCCTGCCTTTTGCAGGGCCTCTAAAACTTTCCACAGGTGGACCAGGTGATCATCCCAGGTGGAGCTAAAGACAGCTATATCGTCTAGATATGCTTCACTAAAAGTCTCCAACCCTTGCAGGACTGTATTCACAAACCTCTGAAAAGTGGCAGGTGCATTTTTCAAACCAAAGGGCATTACTGGGAATTGGTAGTGCCCTCCAATAGTCAAAAATGCAGTTTTTTCTTTAGCATCCTAATACCCTGCAGTCAACTCAAAGGTGCTTCGGACCAGATGTAGCAAAGGTTTTTAACCATTCTGTGTCTATGTGAAAAAGTGTTCGTACATATGGCCCTTAGATACTTGGCAGATGCCAGTGTATCTATGAGCTCATCTGCTCTGGGTATAGGGTGAGCATCAGTTTTTGTTACCTGGTTGAGACCTCTGTAATCTACACAAAACCTCATCTCCCATTTTCCATCTTTTGAGTGAGGGTTTGGTACAAGCACCACAGGAGAGGCCCATGGGCTTTCAGAATGCTCAACCACTCCTAGCTCAAGCATTTTCTGAACTTCTTGCTTTATGCAGTCCCTGACATGGTCAGGCTGCCTATAGATTTTACTTTTGACAGGCAAGCTGTCTCCAGTATCAATTGTGTGTTCACACCAAGATGTGGTGCCTGGCACAGTTGAAAAGAGTTCAGAAAACTGACCTAGTGTCACGGTGTAGGTACTCCTCAGACTCGGTGTGATGCAAACAAGGTCCACCTCCTGACACCACCAAGTCACTGATAAAAAACCACAGTGCATTGGAGTAATCAAGCGAGGGAAGGAAGGGGAAGGATCAGCAGGGACGGGATAACTGTAAAGAAAAATACACAGTGTTAATTATCACATTGTCTGTCTATTCTCATAAGGTCTCACTAAAACCAAAACGACCTGGCCTGCCCATAACTCATAAGGGCAGAACTAGTCCAAAGCCTGACTATGTTCCATCAGTATCACCAATGGATGACCCAAGCCAACTACGGCCACTAATAATCACCTAAGGGTCTCACCGCCCTTCCTCCTAAACAATACTACAGTACGTATAACGAAACAAACATGAGGAGAAAGAATAAGGTGAAGAAAATCTATTTTGTACTTCTTCCTATGATTCAGTTAACCCACTAAGCCTTTCGTTAATGTCACGTATATTTGAAGAAGTAACTCGTTCATATCTCAGTGAATGTTGACAAGAATTATTTGTCCCGGCTGTTTGGAATCCTGCAAACAGTAAATCTCATTCTGAATTGCCGCCAACAAAAAGCCAAAAGATTATGTCTCATAAGATCGCCGTTCCTTTATTATGGTACCTCAAAAAGTAAAGTGCTCCAATATATGACAGTCACCCACAACCTGGCCGTAAGGAATGCAGAAATAAAGAAAGGCGATAGCCTCCGGCAAGTAGCAAGCTTGCCGCTTACCACCTTCTTAGTACTTGGAATTCGAAAGGAGGAGCAGCTAGGAACTCCTTCTGCCGGTAAAAAGTCAGTTTCCAGGAGGGGGCCCTGATGAATCTCATTCCTCTTTTCCGGCCGCCGATGAATTCCCCCCTGGGGAACGCCGTCCGCTCCTACTTCGTTGAGGCTCCGACCTGCCTCATTAGCACAAATAACGCACACCCTTTCCAGGGTGCGCCGACTTTTACGCGATCTCTACCACGCTGGGCTTCATGGGAGGTGTAGTCCCTATGACTACAATCTCCCGATCGGCCCTGTAGGCGCCGGCTAGCACCTGACAGTACGCCCACCTCCAAAGCGCCTCCTAGGGCCAGGTTTAGTGGGATGACAAGCATGAAACCGTTGCACCGCCCTAGGGGCATGAACATTGCCTTCCGGCTCCCATGAATCCTCCTCGGCCTCATACCCTTTCCACGACACCAAGTACCATAACTTACCCCCCCGTAGTTTGGAATCCAACACCTTGCGCACCTCATACTCCAGCTGCCCGTCTCTAACCACCGGAGGCACCGCCCGCCGGGTCGCGGACAGAGCTGGCTTCAAAAGGCTGCAATGAAACACCGGATGGATTCTTAAGGAAGCAGGTAAGTTGAGACGGTAAGCCACAGGGTTTATCTTGCGTACCACCTCATAAGGACCAATGTAACGAGGATGAAAGATGCTACGCATCTTAAAACGTATATACTTGGTGGAAAGCCACACTCGGTCCCCTGGCTGATACACCGGCCCCTCACGCCGATGTACATCGCCCCATTTCTTATACTGTTCCTTGGCTTTATCCAAATTAAGTCGTATTTTTTTTTGCATGGATTGTAGGTTCTTAACCATAGCATGGACAGTAGGTTGATCCGTGACATCCCGAGGTATGATTATGGGCAACATCTCCGCGTGGAACCCTGTGTTAGCACGAAAAGGAGACTCCCTTATCGAGCTATGCCAAGCATTGTTGTACGATAGCTCGGCCAGCCATAGCAATGACACCCACGATTCCTGCGCGTCTTTTGCATAACACCTCAGATATTTCTTCAGGGTTTGGTTGAGACGCTCCGTCTGGCCATCGGTTTGTGGGTGAAAACTGGTGGATAGGGCGGATTCAATGCGCAGAACCTTGCACCACATGCGCCAAAACCTAGCAACGAACTGGGGGCCTCTGTCTGAAATAATGGTTCTTGGTAAACCATGTAACCGTACCACTTGAGACAGAATTAGATGGGCGGTCTGACTTGCTGTAGGTAGGTTTCTACAAGGGAGAAAGTGACCCATCTTGGTAAGACTATCGATTACCACCATGATAGCATTGTACCCCTGATCCATTGGCAATCCTACCACAAAATCCACGCTGATGGTTTGCCATGGTTTTTCCGGAGTGGGCAAAGGCATCAGCTTGCCCTGGCTCTTCGCGTTTTCTCCCTTGGATCGAGCACATATCTCACACCGAGCTACCCATGTCGCAACGTCCTTAGCCCAACCTTTCCACCTGAAATGTCGTTGAACTATTTGCGCAGTTTTGGTGTACCCCGGATGACCAGCTGTTACCGCATCATGACACCAATTGAAGGCTTGCATTCGAAGTTCAGGTGTTGGTAAATACAAACGATTACCTTGCAACGGTATTCCATGCTTAAGGGTACGGTCCTGACTTACTTCGGCCCACTCCTTCCACTGAGCAGCAGACTTATGCTTAGCGACCTTTTCTAGGAAGTGAGATATATGAAGGGCACAAAGCACTTTTTCCGGTTGGATGATTGCTTCATCAGGTCTTGAAGTGATGTTCCTCGCGTCCCTTTGTCTAGACAGTGAATCTGCCTTGCGATTGTCGACCCCAGGACGGAAGGTTACTACAAACTCATATTCTGAAAAGAACAACATCCACCTCATTTGCCGCTGGGTAAGCTGTCTAGCCTCCTTCATATACTGCAGGTTTCGGTGATCAGTATATACCGTGACCGGGTGTTGGGCCCCCCAGAGATAGTGTCTCCATTCCTGAAATGCCTTCTTGATAGCTAGTAGTTCTTTTTCTGCCACCGTATAGTTGAGTTCCGCAGCAGATAGCTTCTTAGATAAAAACGCCACCGGATGAAGCTGTCCCGAGGTCTTGTTTCTTTGGGATAACACAGCCCCAATGGCTATATCCGAGGCATCTGCTTCGACTATAAAAGGTACTTCTGGCTGTGGATGCTGAAGTATAGGCGCTGAGCAGAAGGCCTGTTTTAAGAAGCAGAAGGCCTCCTCTGCCTCCTCTGACCAAACAAAAGACACTCCCTTTCTTAGCAACCTTGTTATAGGTGACACAATGTGGGAAAAATGACAGATGAATCTTCTATAGTAATTGGAAAACCCCAGGAAGCATTGCACGTCTCTCACACTAGTGGGCACTGGCCACTCTTGAACCGCCTGTATTTTTCTTGTCGACATGCAGAACCCTTCCGGGCTTAAATCCACCCCCAAGAACTCAACCTTCTGTACATGGAACTCGCATTTGCTCAGTTTGCAATAAAGATGGTGCTGTTGCAATGCCTGGAGTACTAGGGAAACATGTTCCATGTGCCGCTCTAAGGAGGTAGAATACACCAATATGTCATCTATATAAACGATCACAAAGTGGTCTACGTATTCTTTGAGAACATCGTTCAGAAAGTATTGGAAAGCCGCAGGGGCGTTACACAACCCGAACGGCATTACCAAGTATTCAAACAGGCCATAACGGGTCTTGAACGCCGTCTTCCATTCATCCCCTTCACGGATTCTGACCAGATGGTAAGCCCCCTTCAGATCCAACCTTGTATAGATAGTTGCCTCTTTCACCTGTTCCAATAACACAGGAATGAGGGGAAGAGGGTATCTATTCCTTATCGTGTTCTTGTTCAGCATTCGATAATCGATGCAGGTTCTCAACTCTTTATTCGCTTTAGCTATGAAAAAGAGTGGAGAAGCTGCCGGAGAACAAGATGGTCTAATGAACCCGATTTCCAGGAAACGGTCCAGATATCTTCGCAAATGTTTGGTTTCTGGGTCTGATAGAGCATATACCCTACAAGAAGGAAGGAGTGCTCCCGGAATCAGATCTATCTTGCAATCGTATATACGATGGGGTGGCAATGTCTCCGCCTGACCTTCGTCGAACAAATCCTTGAACTTGGCGTAAACAGAGGGCAATATCACCGCTTTCTCCACCACTGTGGCCAACTGTAACCCTTGAGCCAACGCTAACGCGGGGGGGTTATCATATAAGGAACAGACTTTCTCACTCCTCACAGACTGAAAACTAACCGTCTTGGTTTGCCAATCGATAACAGGATTGCTCTTTCTTAGCCAGGGCATTCCCAAAATTATTTCATACTGAGGAGCCTCTATTATATCTAGCCTGATTATTTCTCTGCGTGCCGGAGATACTCCACTGAAAACCAACCCCACATCCTCAGTTTGTTCAGTAAGGGGTCCAGACTTCAGTGGTGTACCGTCAACTGCCAACACAATTTCGGGGTTCTTTCTTGGAATTCTCAGAAGTCCCAGTCTCTTAACCACCCCTTCATCTATGAAATTTCCCGTGGCTCCTGAGTCTATCATTGCCCATACAGGATGGTTTCGATCTTGGGACACCACCTCTACGGATAACAACAGGTGTGACGCCTTTTCTTCTTGTGGCAAGAGGGTTAAAGAAGTCAACCGGAACCCCGATAGGGGTTCTATAAAGGGCAAATCCTCTTTCTCTGATATCTTCCCTGACGTCACCGCGGCCTTTTGAGTGGGGGAGTAGGAGAACCTTTTTCTTGGTTTTTGGGGACATTCTCTCACATAATGACCCTTCCTGCCGCAATACATGCACAACCCCTGTACCCTCCTACTCTCTTTTTCGGCCTTTGACAGAGGTGCCCTAACGGCTCCCACTTCCATAGGTTCCCCGCATAAATCATGGGAATTAGGAACTGGTCGCCCCTCTCTTTCTGGAATGACCGGCCGCCTATCACCCGCTCTACGCTCTACCCTTCTCTCTGCTAGCCGATGATTCAATCTCAAGGTAAGATTCACAAGTTCAGTACACGTGGAAGGCTGTGGATCTAATTGGGCTAGGATATCCTTCATGTCGTCTCTTAATCCTTGATAATAGAGAGACATTCTTTTCTCCTCTGGCCACTCTGATTCCGCTACCAGTCTATTGAAGGTGGTAAGATAAGTAACCAGGTCAGACCTCCCCTGTCTCAGTTCCAGCAATTCTCTATCAGCACTAAAGGTGGTTGTTCTGTGATCAAACACCTTCTCAAAGGCCGACCGAAAGGCATTCCAATCCGATAATAATGGGTCATCGTTTCTAACTAACGGCACTGCCCAGTTGGCTGCATCTCCCGAGAGATAAGAAATAGCGAACATTACCCTGGAAAGGTTAGAGGGAAAAGACGCCGGTCTACATGAGAATTGAAGAGACAACTGCGTTAAAAAAGCCTGAACTTTCCTGGGGTCCCCTGAAAACCGTTCCGGACTGGCCAAAGGGATTGGAGGGGAGACGTTCACGGTTATCTGCGGTGTAGATGCTGAGGCATCGAAGGGATTCCTAGTAAGCCTTTCTACCTTGTCCCTTAGTGCCGCTGCCTCCACCCTAGAATCTGCCAACTCTTGCTGCACTAACACTAACGCCTGTAATACATCATCCATAGATGCCATCTTTGCATTACACCGAGCAGGAGGAGTATTATTCGTGGGTGCGTTATTCTGTCACGGTGTAGGTACTCCTCAGACTCGGTGTGATGCAAACAAGGTCCACCTCCTGACACCACCAAGTCACTGATAAAAAACCACAGTGCATTGGAGTAATCAAGCGAGGGAAGGAAGGGGAAGGATCAGCAGGGACGGGATAACTGTAAAGAAAAATACACAGTGTTAATTATCACATTGTCTGTCTATTCTCATAAGGTCTCACTAAAACCAAAACGACCTGGCCTGCCCATAACTCATAAGGGCAGAACTAGTCCAAAGCCTGACTATGTTCCATCAGTATCACCAATGGATGACCCAAGCCAACTACGGCCACTAATAATCACCTAAGGGTCTCACCGCCCTTCCTCCTAAACAATACTACAGTACGTATAACGAAACAAACATGAGGAGAAAGAATAAGGTGAAGAAAATCTATTTTGTACTTCTTCCTATGATTCAGTTAACCCACTAAGCCTTTCGTTAATGTCACGTATATTTGAAGAAGTAACTCGTTCATATCTCAGTGAATGTTGACAAGAATTATTTGTCCCGGCTGTTTGGAATCCTGCAAACAGTAAATCTCATTCTGAATTGCCGCCAACAAAAAGCCAAAAGATTATGTCTCATAAGATCGCCGTTCCTTTATTATGGTACCTCAAAAAGTAAAGTGCTCCAATATATGACAGTCACCCACAACCTGGCCGTAAGGAATGCAGAAATAAAGAAAGGCGATAGCCTCCGGCAAGTAGCAAGCTTGCCGCTTACCACCTTCTTAGTACTTGGAATTCGAAAGGAGGAGCAGCTAGGAACTCCTTCTGCCGGTAAAAAGTCAGTTTCCAGGAGGGGGCCCTGATGAATCTCATTCCTCTTTTCCGGCCGCCGATGAATTCCCCCCTGGGGAACGCCGTCCGCTCCTACTTCGTTGAGGCTCCGACCTGCCTCATTAGCACAAATAACGCACACCCTTTCCAGGGTGCGCCGACTTTTACGCGATCTCTACCGCGCTGGGCTTCATGGGAGGTGTAGTCCCTATGACTACAATCTCCCGATCGGCCCTGTAGGCGCCGGCTAGCACCTGACACCTAGGAGATTTATGCAGTTGTCTTTCTGCTCAGCAGTAAGACAGTCTGCTAAAACTACACCTTCCACTAAAGCATCATCTTCAGTGGAAGAGAAGAGATCAGGGAGAGGGTCACTCTCTTCTTCCTGTCCTTCATCTGTTGCCATGAGCAGGGTGAGACCAGCCCTGTCATAGTAGGGTTTTAGGCGGTTGACATGGAGCACCCTAAGGGGACTCCTGGCAGTGCCCAGGTCACCCAAGTAGGTGACCTCGCCCTTCTTTTCAACAATGAGATGGGGTCCACTCCATTTGTCTTGGAGTGCTCTTGGGGCCACAGGCTCCAATACCCACACCTTCTGTCCTGGTTGGTACTGAATCAGAACAGCCTTCTGGTCATGCCATTGCTTTTGGAGCTCTTGGCTGGCCTGAAGGTTTTTACTGGCCTTTTTCATGTACTCTGCCATTCTGGATCTTAGGCCAAGTACATAGTCCACTATATCTTGCTTACGAGTTTTTAAAGGTTATTCCCAACCCTCCTTCACAATTGTTAGTGGACCTCTTACAGGGTGCCCAAAGAGGAGTTCAAAGGAGCTAAAGCCCACTCCTTTCTGGGGTACCTCCCTGTAAGCAAAAAGGAGGCAAGGTAACAGGACATTCCATCTCCTTCTGAGTTTTTCAGGGAGTCCCATTATCATTCCTTTGAAAGTTTTATTAAACCTCTCTACCAGTCCATTTGTTTGTGGATGATAAGGTGTGGTGAATTTGTATGTTACACCACATTCCTTCCACATGGCCTTCAAGTATGCAGACATAAAGTAGCTACCCCTCTCTGATACAGCCTCTTGTGGAAAACCCGCCCTGGAAAAGATTCCCAGAAGGGCTTTTGCCACTGCAGGTGCTGTAGTGGTCCTTAGAGGAATTGCTTCAGGATATCTGGTGGCATGGTCCACTACCACCAGATAAACCTATTGCCTGAAGCAGTAGGAGGGTCAAGGGGGGCAACTATGTCACCCCCTACCCTTTCAAAGGGAACCCCAACCACAGGTAGTGGAATGAGGGGAGCCTTTGGAGTGCCACCAGTCTTGCCACTGGTTTGGCAGGTTACGCAAGACTTACAAAAATCTTTTGTGTCCTCTGACATCCTAGGCCAGTGAAACAGGGGAACAAGCCTTTCCCATGTTTTAATCTGACCCAAATGTCCAGCCAAAGGAATGTCATGTGCCAGAGTTAGGAGGAACTCTCTGTACTGCAGGGGAATGACCAATCTCCTGGCTGCTCCAGGTTTTGGGTCCCTTGCTTCTGTGTACAAGAGGTTGTCCTCCCAGTAAACTCTATGTGAGTCACTGACATCCCCATTTTGCTGCTTGACAGCTTGCTGTCTGAGGCCCTCTAATGTGGGACAGGATATCTGTGCAACACTCAGCTCTTCCCTGGCAGGCCCCCCTCCACCCAAAAGCTCAGCAGTGTCTGCTGGCAGCTCCTCTGGTGAAGGTTCTGCACAGGGGGGGAATTCTTCTTCCTCAGAAGTTGAATCTTCTGTAGAGGGAGGGATAGTGGGTAGGGATTTACCCTTACTAATCCTAGCTTTAGTGAGCACTTGGTCCATTGTTCCAGGATCCAAGTCACCCTGTCCTTTTTGCTTTTTGGCCTGAGCCCTTGTCAAAGCAAACATATGCCCAGGAATGTCCAGCATTGCTGCATGAGCCTCCAACTCCACTTCTGCCCAAGCTGATGTCTCTAAATCATTTCCCAGTAGACAGTCTACAGGTAAATCTGAAGCAACCACAACTTTCTTTGGACCAATAAACCCCCCCACCCCCAGTTGAGATTCACAACAGCTATGGGGTGGCTAAGAGTGTTGTTATGAGCGTCTGTCACTTGGTACTGGTGACCAAGTAGGTGTTGTTCAGGGTGTACCACTTTCTCTATTATCATGGTAACACTGGCACCTGTGTCCCTGTAGGCCTGAACCTCAACACCATTGATTAGGGGAAGTTGCTTGTACTTATCCATATTAAGGGGACAAGCAACCAAGGTGGCCAAATCAATGGCACCTTCAGAGACTTACACAGCCTCTGTGATCTCCCTAACTAGACCAACCCCAACTAAATTACCAAAAGTGAGCCCAGCTACTCCCTTGAATTGCCTGTTAGTAGGTTTGCTCCCACCACCACTGCTATTACTAGGGGCACTAGAGGTTGCAGTAGGGGTTGTGGTAGTGGGAGGCTTGGTGCTTTTGTTTGGACAACTGGCATCAGTTGTCCAATGGCCTTTTACTTTACATAAATAGCACCATGTTTTTTTTACTTGATTAGAAGAGGATTTGGACCCACCACCCCCACCAGAGTGTTTTTGTGGGCCTGATGAAGACTCATTTTTAGATTTGTCCCCACCCTTGTCAGAAGACTTACCATCCTTCTTCTTGCCATCCTTGTCACCCCCTGTATGAACTTTTCTGTTCACTCTTGTTCTGACCCATTTGTCTGCCTTCTTTCCCAATTCTTGGGAAGAGGTGAGATCTGAATCCACTAGATATTGGTGTAACAAATCAGACACACAGTTATTCAGAATATGCTCTCTCAGGATTAGATTGTTCAGGCTTTCATAGTCAGAAACTTTACTGCCATGTAACCACCCCTCCAAGGCCTTCACTGAATGGCCAACAAAGTCTACCCAGTCTTGTGAGGACTCTTTTCTGGTTTCTCTGAACTTAATCCTGTATTGTTCAGTGGTTAAGCCAAATCCATCCAAGAGTGCATTTTTCAAAACTGTAAAATTATTGACATCACTTTCCTTCACAGTCAGGAGCCTATCCCTACCCTTTCCACTGAAAGATAGCCATAGGAAAGCAGCCCACTGCCGTTGAGGGGGACCCCCTGTACCATAAAGGCCCTCTCAAGTGCAGCAAACCACTTATTAATGTCATCCCCCTCCTTGTAAGTGGGAACTATCTTATGCAGATTCCTAGAATCATGCTCTCTCACAGGATTGCTATCAGGAATACTGCTGCTGCCACCATGGGGTCCAAACCCCAACCTCTGTCTCTCTTTTTCTAAGTCTAGGGATTCCCTGTCTAGAGCCAGCTGTTGCTGTTTAAGCTTCAGCCTCGTCTCTTCCACTCTCAACTTATTGAGTTCCCTTTCTAACATCTTGTCATCAGGGTGGGTGGGTTGGGAATGTTTTGACACAGAAGAAAGATTTGAATGAGCAGAGGGAGGCCTGTCCCTAACAGTTGGCATCCTAACAACCTGGCCTTCAGGAATAAAACTCTCCCTACTATGATGGGAGCTTCTTATACTACCAGCATTGCTATGAGGTCTGCTTAGGGGCAGATTAGGAAGGGAACCCTGCAACACTCCTACTGGGGGCTCCCCTGAGTCAGAGTGTGAGCTATCCCTTAACTTCTCAATTGAACTGCCAGCTAAGGCCTTTTCATTCTCAATGAGCATGTTAGACAATAATTCTCTAGAAGGGTTCTTTCCTACCACTAAACCTCTATCAGTGCAGAGACTCCTTAGGCTCTTAAAGTTAAGGTGGTCATAAGTTGTATTGACCACATTAAGAGGAGTTCCTACACAAGACATGATAAAAGAAGGTTTAGAGACACATAAAAGATAGAAAAAGTTTCAGGACTTTTAAAGGAACAGGAAAAAAAAAGTTTTCAAACTTTTTGAAACTTTTAGAAAGCTTAGAGGTACTTTTCAGCACTTAGCAGATAGTGTAAGAGAAGAAAAGCAAAACTTTTTGGTTAGGTGTACATACACTGAACTTGTTTTGTATATTATTCTCTTATAAAAAGTACACAATGACAAAGTGGTAAGTACTTGCAAGTACTTATCCTACCGCTGCACAACCAATGTAGGAGGCTGGCCTAGTTTGTAGTGGGTACCAAGGGGTACTTACACTCTGTACCAGGTCCAGTTATCCCTTATTAGTGTAGAAGAGGTGTTTCTAGCACCTTAGGCTGATAGAAGGTAGCTATAGCAGAGCAGCTTAGGCTGAACTAGGAGAAATGTAAAGCTCCTACTATACCACTGGTGTCATATGCACAATATCATAAGAAAACACAATACACAGATATACTAAAAATAAAGGTACTTTATTTTTATGACAATATGCCAAAAGTATCTCAGTGAGTACCCTCAGTGTGAGGATGCCAAATATAAACAAGATATATGTACAAAATACCAAAAATATGCAGTAATAGCAAAAGGAAGTAATGCAAACAATGTAAGGTTACAGTAGATTGCAATAGGAGCACATAGGTATAGGGGCAACACAAACCATATACTCCAAAAAGTGGAATGCAAACCACGAAGGGACCCCAAACCTATGTGAGCTTGTAGAGGGTCGCTGGGACTGTAAGAAAACAGTGAGGGGTAGAAAAATAGCCCACCCCAAGACCCTGAAAAGTAGGTGTAAAGTGCACCTATAACCCCCAGAGAACACAGAAGTCGTGATAGGGGGTTTCTGCAAGGAAGACCAACACCAGCAAAGCAATGTAGGAGGCTGGACTGGCTTGTAGTGAGTACCAAGGGGTACTTGCACCTTGCACCAGGCCCAGTTATCCCTTATTAGTGTATAGGGTGTCTAGCAGCTTAGGCTGATAGATAATGGTAGCTTAGCAGAGCAGCTTAGGCTGAACTAGGAGACGTGTGAAGCTACTACAGTACCACAAGTGTCACTTGCACAATATCATAAGAAAACACAATACACAGTTATACTAAAAATAAAGGTACTTTATTTTTATGACAATATGCCGAAGTATCTTAGAGTGTACCCTCAGTGAGAGGATAGAAAATATACACAAGATATATACACAATAGCAAAAATATGCAGTATAGTCTTAGAAAACAGTGCAAACAATGTATAGTTACAATAGGATGCAATGGGGACACATAGGGATAGGGGCAACACAAACCATATACTCCAAAAGGGAAATGCGAACCACGAATGGACCCCAAACCTATGTGACCTTGTAGAGGGTCGCTTGGACTATTAGAAAATAGTGAGAGTTAGAAAAATAACCCTCCCCAAGACCCTGAAAAGTGAGTGCAAAGTGCACTAAAGTTCCCCAAAGGACAAAGAAGTCGTGTTAGAGGAATAATGCAGGAAAGACACAAACCAACAATGCAACAACTGTGGATTTCCAATCTAGGGTACCTGTGGAACAAGGGGACCAAGTCCAAAAGTCACAAGCAAGTCGGAGATGGGCATATGCCCAGGAAATGCCAGCTGTGGATGCAAAGAAGCTTCTACTGGACAGAAGAAGCTGAGGTTTCTGCAGGAACGAAAAGGGCTAGAGACTTCCCCTTTGGTGGACGGATCCCTCTCGCCGTGGAGAGTCGTGCAGAAGTGTTTTCCCGCCGAAAGAACGCCAACAAGCCTTGCTAGCTGCAAATTGTGTGGTTAGCGTTTTTGGACGCTGCTGTGGCCCTGGAGGGACCAGGAGGTTGCAAATTGGACCAGGAGAGAGAGGGGACGTCGAGCAAGACAAGGAGCCCTCTCAGCAGCAGGTAGCACCCGGAGAAGTGCCAGAAACAGGCACTACGCGGATGCGTGAAACGGTGCTCACCCGAAGTTACACAAAGGAGTCCCACGTCGCCGGAGACCAACTTAGAAAGTTGTGCAATGCAGGTTAGAGTGCCGTGGACCCAGGCTGGACTGTGAACAAAGGATTTCCGCTGGAAGTGCACAGGGGCCGGAGTAGCTGCAAAAGTCACGGTTCCCAGCAATGCAGTCTAGCGAGGTGAGGCAAGGACTTACCTCCACCAAACTTGGACTGAAGAGTCACTGGACTGTGGGAGTCACTTGGACAGAGTTGCTGGATTTGAGGGACCTCGCTCGTCGTGCTGAGAGGAGACCCAAGGGACCGGTAATGCAGCTTTTTGGTGCCTGCGGTTGCAGGGGGAAGATTCCATCGACCCACGCGAGATTTCTTCGGAGCTTCTAGTGCAGAGAGGAGGCAGACTACCCCCACAGCATGCACCACCAGGAAAACAGTCGAGAAGGCGGCAGGATCAGCGTTACAGAGTTGCAGTAGTCGTCTTTGCTACTTTGTTGCAGTGTTGCAGGCTTCCAGCGCGGTCAGCAGTCGATTCCTTGGCAGAAGGTGAAGAGAGAGATGCAGAGGAACTCGGATGAGCTCTTGCATTCGTTATCTAAAGTTTCCCCAGAGACAGAGACCCTAAATAGCCAGAAAAGAGGGTTTGGCTACTTAGGAGAGAGGATAGGCTACTAACACCTGAAGGAGCCTATCAGAAGGAGTCTCTGACGTCACCTGGTGGCACTGGCCACTCAGAGCAGTCCAGTGTGCCAGCAGCACCTCTGTTTCCAAGATGGCAGAGGTCTGGAGCACACTGGAGGAGCTCTGGACACCTCCCAGGGGAGGTGCAGGTCAGGGGAGTGGTCACTCCCCTTTCCTTTGTCCAATTTGCGCCAGAGCAGGGGCTAAGGGGTCCCTGAACCGGTGTAGACTGGCTTATGCAGAATTGGGCACATCTGTGCCCAAGAAAGCATTTCCAGAGGCTGGGGGAGGCTACTCCTCCCCTGCCTTCACACCATTTACCAAAGGGAGAGGGTGTAACACCCTCTCTCAGAGGAAGTCCTTTGTTCTGCCATCCTGGGAAAAGCCTGGCTTGACCCCAGGGGGGCAGAAGCCTGTCTGAGGGGTTGGCAGCAGCAGCAGCTGCAGTGAAACCCCAGGAAAGGCAGTTTGGCAGTACCAGGGTCTGTGCTAGAGACCACTGGGATCATCGAATTGTGCCAACAATGCCAGGATGGCATAGAGGGGGCAATTCCATGATCTTAGACATGTTACATGGCCATATTCGGAGTTACCATTGTGAAGCTACATATAGGTATTGACCTATATGTAGTGCACGCGTGTAATGGTGTCCCCGCACTCATAAAGTTCAGGGAATTGGCTCTGAACAATGTGGGGGCACCTTGGCTAGTGCCAGGGTGCCCTCACACTAAGTAACTTTGCACTTAACCTTTACCAGGTAAAGGTTAGACATATAGGTGACTTATAAGTTACTTAAGTGCAGTGTAAAATGGCTGTGAAATACCGTGGACGTTATTTCACTCAGGCTGCAGTGGCAGGCCTGTGTAAGAATTGTTAGAGCTCCCTATGGGTGGCAAAAGAAATGCTGCAGCCCATAGGGATCTCCTGGACCCCCAATACCCTGGGTACCTCAGTACCATATACTAGGGAATTATAAGGGTGTTCCAGTAAGCCAATGTAAATTGGTATAATTGGTCACTAGCCTGTTAGTGACAATTTAGAAAGAAATGAGAGAGCATAACCACTGAGGTTCTGATTAGCAGAGCCTCAGTGAGACAGTTAGTCACTACACAGGTAACACATTCAGGCACACTTATGAGCACTGAGGCCCTGGAGAACAGGGTCCCAGTGACACATATAACTAAAACAACATATATACAGTGAAAAATGGGGGTAACATGCCAGGCAAGATGGTACTTTCCTACAAGCAACAACAGTGGATTTCCGGACCTGAGTACCTGTGAAACAAGGGGACCAAGTCCAAGAGTTGCGACAATGTCGAGAGGGGGCAGATGCCCAGGAAATGCCAGCTCAGGGTACAAAGAAGCTGCCACCGGATGGTAGAAGCTGTGGATTCTGCAAGAACGAAGAGGGCTAGAAACTTCCCCTTTAGAGGATTGATGTCCCACGTCGTGAAGAAGCTTGCAGAGGTGTTCCCACGCAGAAAGACCGCAAACAAGCCTTGCTAGCTGCAAGGGTCGCGGTTAGGGTTTTTGGATGCTGCTGTGGCCCAGGAAGGACCAGGATGTCGCCACTTGGATGAGGAGACAGAGGGGGCACCCAGCAAGTCAGGGAGCCCTGACAGAAGCAGGCAACACCTGCAGAAGTACCGGATCAGGAACTTAGAAGAGGAGTGAACCGGAGTCCACCCGAAGACACGAAAGGGAGTCCCACGATGCCGGAGGACAACTCAGAAGGTTGTGCACTGCAGGTTAGAGTGTCGGGGACCCAGGCTTGGCTGTGCACAAAGGAAATCCTGGAAGAGTGCACAGGACCCGGAGCAGCTGCAAATCATGCGGTACCCAGCAATGCAGTCTAGCGTGGGGAGGCAAGGACTTACCTCCACCAAACTTGGACTGAAGAGTCACTGGACTGTGGGAGTCACTTGGACAGAGTTGCTGAGTTCCAGGGACCACACTCGTCGTGCTGAGAGGAGACCCAGAGGACCGGTGATGCAGCCTTTTTATTGCCTGCGGTTGCAGGGGGAGGATTCCGCCGTCGCACGGGAGATTTCTTCAGAGCTCCTGGTGCAGAAAGGAGGCAGGCTACCCCCAGAGCATGCACCACCAGAAAACAGTCGAGAAGGCGGCAGGAGAAGCGATACAAGGTTGCAGTAGTTGTCTTTGCTACTTTGTTGCGGTTTTGCAGGCGTCCTGAGCAGTCAGCGGTCGATCCTTTGGCAGAAGGTGAAGAGAGAGATGCAGAGGAACTCGGATGAGCACTTGCATTCGTTATCTAAAGAATTCCCCAAAGCAGAGACCCTAAATAGCCAGAAAAGGAGGTTTGGCTACCTAGGAAGGAGGATAGGCTAGCAACACAGGTAAGAGCCTATCAGAAAGAATCTCTGACGTCACCTGCTGGCACTGGCCACTCAGAGCAGTCCAGTGTGCCAGCAACACCTCTGTTTCCAAGATGGCAGAGGTCTGGAGCACACTGGAGGAGCTCTGGGCACCTCCCCTGGGAGGTGCAGGTCAGGGGAGTGGTCACTCCCCTTTCCTTTGTCCAGTTTTACGCCAGAGCAGGGCTGGGGGACCCCTGAACCGGTGCAGACTGGCTTATGCAGAGATGGGCACCATCTGTCCCCATCAAAGCATTTCCAGAGGCTGGGGGAGGCTACTCCTCCCCAGCCCTGACACCTTTTTCCAAAGGGAGAGGGTGTAACACCCTCTATCTGAGGAAGTCCTTTGTTCTGCCTTCCTGGGCCAGGCCTGGCTGGACCCCAGGAGGGCAGAAACTTGTCTGGGGGGTTGGCAGCAGCAGCAGCTGCAGTGAAACCCCGGGAAAGGTAGTTTGGCAGTACCCGGGTCTGTGCTAGAGACTCGGGTGATCATGGAATTGTCTCTCTAATGCCAGAATGGCATTGGGGTGACAATTCCATGATCTTAGACATGTTACATGGCCATGTTCGGAGTTACCATTGTGACGCTATACATAGGTAGTGACCTACGTATAGTGCACGTGTGAAATGTTGTCCCCGCACTCACAAAGTCCGGGGAATTTGCCCTGAACGATGTGGGGGCACCTTCGCTAGTGCCAGGGTACCCACACACTAAGTAACTTAGCACCCAACCTTCACCAGGTAAAGGTTAGACATATAGGTGACTTATAAGTTACTTAAGTGCAGTGGTAAATGGTTGTGAAATAACGTGGACGTTATTTCACTCAGGCTGCAGTGGCAGGCCTGTGTAAGAATTGTCAGAGCTCCCTATGGGTGGCAAAAGAAATGCTGCAGCCCATAGGGACCTCCTGGAACCCCAATACCCTGGGTACCTCAGTACCATATACTAGGGGATTATAAGGATGTTCCAGTATGCCAATGTGAATTGGTGAAGTTGGTCACTAGCCTGTTAGTGACCATTTGGAAAGCAGAGAGAGCATAACCACTGAGGTTCTGGTTAGCAGAGCCTCAGTGAGACAGTTAGTCATCACACAGGGAACACATACAGGGCACATTTATGAGCACTGGAGCCCTGGAGAACAGGGTCCCAGTGACACATACACTAAAACAACATATATACAGTGAAATATAGGGATAACATGCCAGGCAAGATAGTTCTTTCCTACACAACCCCCCCCCCGCTGACGGAGTACAATAAGACTAGCCATGACCTGATGAGTCTTCATTGTCTAAGTGGAAATATCTGGAGAGTCCATCTGCATTGAAGTGGGTACTCCCAGGTCTATGTTCCACTGTATAGTCCATTCCCAGTAGAGATATGGACCACCTCAACAATTTAGGGTTTTCACCTTTCATTTGTTTTAGCCAAAGTAGAGGTTTGTGGTCTGTCTGAACAATGAAGTGAGTGCCAAACAGGTATGGCCTAAACTTATCCAGTGCCCAGACCACAGCAAAGGCCTCCCTCTCTATGGCAGACCAACGCTTTTCTCTAGGGGTCAACCTCCTGCTGATAAAAGCAACAGGTAGATCCTGGCACTCAGAATTGAGTTGTGATAAGACTGCCCCTATCCCTAATTCAGATGCATCAGTTTGAACAATGAATTTCTTGGAGTAACATGGGCTTTTTAGGACAGGTGCAGTGCACATGGCCTGTTTGAGCTCCTCAAAAGCTTTCTGACAGCAAGCTGTCCACAATACCTTTTTAGGCATCTTCTTGGAAGTGAGATCATTAAGTGGGGCTGCAATGGAGCCATCGTTTTTAATGAATCTCCTGTAATACCCAGTGAGGCCTCAGAAGGCTCACACCTGGGTCTGTGTTGTAGGGGAAACCCAATCCATGATTGTCTGGATTTTCCCCTGAAGTGGCGCAATCTGTTCTCCACCTACCAGGTGTCCCATATCAACCACTTTCCCCTGCCCTATCTGGCACTTTGAAGCCTTGATAGTGAGGCCTGCCTTTTGCAGGGCCTCCAAAACTTTCCATAGGTGGACCAGGTGATCATCCCAGGTGGAGCTAAAGACAGCTATATCATCTAGATATGCTGCAATAAAAGCCTCCAACCCTTACAGGACTATATTCACCAATCTCTGAAAAGTGGCAGGTGCATTTTGCAAACCAAAGGGCATTACTGTGAATTGGTAGTGCCCTCCAATAGTCGAAAATGCAGTTATTGCTTTAGCATCCTCTGATAACTTGATCTGCCAATACCCTGCAGTCAAATCAAAGGTGCTTAGATACTTGGCAGATGCCAGTGTATCTATGAGCTCATCTTCCCTGGGTATAGGGTGAGCATCCGTTTTTGTTACCTGGTTGAGACCTCTGTAATGTACACAAAACCTCATCTCCCTTTTTCCATCTTTTGAGTGAGGCTGTGGTACAAGCACCACAGGAGAGGCCCATGGGCTTTCAGAATGTTCAACCACTCCCAGTTCAAGCATTTTCTGAACTTCTTGTTTTATGCAGTCCCTGACATGGTCAGGCTGCCTATAGATTTTACTCTTGACAGCCATGCTGTCTCCAGAATCAATTGTGTGTTCACACCAAGATGTGGTGCCTGGCACAGTTGAAAAGAGTTCAGAAAACTGTCCAAGTAGATTTATGCAGTTGTCTTTCTACTCAGCAGTAAGACAGTCTGCCAAAACTACACCTTCCACTAGAGCATCCTCTTCTGTGGAAGAGAAGAGATCAGGGAGAGGGTCACTCTCTTCTTCCTGTCCCTCATCTGCTGCCATGAGCAGGGTGAGATCAGCCCTGTCATAGTAGGGTTTTAGGCGATTGACATGGAGCACCCTAAGGGGACTCCTGGTAGTGCCCAGGTCAACCAAGTAGGTGACCTCGCCCTTCTTTTCAACAATGAGATGGGGTCCACTCCATTTGTCTTGGAGTGCTCTTGGGGCCACAGGCTCCAATACCCACACCTTCTGTCCTGGTTGGTACTGAATCAGAACAGCCTTCTGGTCATGCCATTGCTTTTGGAGCTCTTGGCTGGCCTGAAGGTTTTTACTGGCCTTTTTCATGTACTCTGCCATTCTGGATCTTAGGCCAAGTACATAGTCCACTATATCTTGCTTAGGAGCTTTTAAAGGTTGTTCCCAACCCTCCTTTACAAGTGTTAGAGGACCTCTTACATGGTGCCCAAATAGGAGTTCAAAGGGGCTGAAGCCCAGTCCTTTCTGGGGTACCTCCCTGTAAGCAAAAAGGAGGCAAGGTAACAGGACATCCCATCTCCTCCTGAGTTTTTCAGGGAGTCCCATTATCATTCCTTTGAGAGTTTTATTAAACCTGTCTACCAGTCCATTTGTTTGTGGATGATAAGGTGTGGTGAATTTGTATGTTACACCACATTGCTTCCACATAGCCTTCAAGTATGCAGACATAAAGTTGCTACCCCTGTCTGATACAACCTCTTTTGGGAAACCCACCCTGGAAAAGATTCCCAGGAGGGCTTTTGCCACTGCAGGTGCTGTAGTGGTCCTTAGAGGAATAGCTTCAGGATATCTTCTGGCATGGTCCACTACCACCAAGATAAACCTATTGCCTGAAGCAGTAGGAGGGTCAAGGGGGCCAACTATGTCAACCCCTACCCTTTCAAAGGGACCCCAACCACAGGTAGTGGAATAAGGGGAGCCTTTGGAGTGCCACCAGTCTTGCCACTGGCTTGGCAGGTCACGCAAGACTTACAAAAATCTTTTGTGTCCTCTGACATCCTAGGCCAGTGAAACAGGGGGACAAGCCTTTCTGACCCAAATGTCCAGCCAAAGGAATGTCATGTGCCAGAGTTAGGAGGAACTCTCTGTACTGCAGGGGAATGACCAGTCTCCTGGCTGCTCCAGGTTTTGGGTCCCTTGCCTCTGTGTACAAGAGGTTGTCCTCCCAGTAAACTCTATGTGAGTCACTGACATCCCCATTTTGCTGTTTGACAGCTTGCTGTCTGAGACCCTCTAATGTGGGACAGGATTGCTGTGCCACACTCAGCTCCTCCCTGGCAGGCCCCCCTCCACCCAAAAGCTCAGCAGTGTCTGCTGCCAGCTCTTCTGGTGAAGGTTCTGCACAGGGTGGAAATTCTTCTTCCTCAGAAGTTGAATTATCTGTAGAGGGGGGGATAGTGGGTAGGGATTTACCCTTGCTACCTCTAGCTTTATGGAGCACTTGGTCCATTGTTCCAGGATCCAAGTCACCCTGTCCTTTTTGCTTTTTGGCCTGAGCCTTGTGAAAGCAAAAATAGGCCCAGGAATGCCCAGCATTGCAGCATGAGCCTCCAACTCCACTTCTGCCCAATTCTGATGTTTCCAAATCATTGCCCAGTGAGCAATCCACAGGTAAGTCAGTGGGTACCACAACTTTCTTTGGACCCTAACCCCCCCTCCCCCCCAGTTGAGATTCACAACAGCCATGGGGTGGCTAAGAGTGTTGCTATGAGCATCAGTCACCTGGTACTGCTGACCAAGTAGGTGTTGATAAGGGTGGACCAGTTTTTCTATCACTATAGTTACACTGGCTCCTGTGTACCTGTAGGCCTCAACCTCAACACTTGATTAGGGATAGTTGCTTGTAATTACCCATATTAAGGGGGAAAACAACCAAGGTGGCAAAGTCAATGCCACCATCAGAGACTAAAAGAGCCTCTGTGGTCTCCCTAACAAGACCAACCCCAACTACATTGCCAATAGTGAGCCCAGCTACACCCTTGGATTGGCTATTTGTAGTCGTTTTCCCACCACCACTGCTATTACTAGGGCCACTAAAGGTTGCTCTAGGGGTTGTGGTGGTGGGAGGTTTGGTGTTTTTCTTTGGACAAGTGGAATCACTTGCCCAATGGCCTTTTACTTTACATAAATAACACCAAGGCTTTTTCTGATTGTTTGAAGAGGATTTGGACCCACTACCCCCAGATGTTTTTTGGGCCTGGTGAAGACTCAGAATATTTACTTTTGTCCCCACCCTTGTCAGAAAACTTACCATCCTTCTTCTTGCCATCCTTGTTGCCCCCTGTATGAACTTTTCTGTTCACTCTTGTTCAGACCCATTTGTCTGCCTTCTTTCCCACTTCTTGGGGAGAGGTCAGATCTGAGTCTACCAAGTACTGGTGCAACAAATCAGACACACAATTGTTAAGAATATGCTCTCTCAGGATAAGATTATACAGGCTTTCATAGTCAGATACTTTACTGCCATGTTACCAACCCTCCAAGACCTTCACTGAACAGTCAACAAAATCTGTCCAGTCTTGAGAGGACTCTTTTCTGGTGTCTCTGAACTTAATCCTGTTTTTTTCAGTGGTTAAGCCAAATCCATCCAAGAGTGCATCCTTCAAAACTTTGTAATTATTGGCATCACTTTCTCTGACAGTAAGGAGCCTATCCCTACCATTTCCAGTGAAAGATAGACACAAGATAGCAGCCCACTGCCTTTGAGGGACCAACTGTACCATACAGGCCCTCTCAAGTACAGCAAACCATGTGTTAATGTCATCCCCCTCCGTGTAAGGGGGGACTATCTTATGCAGGTTTCTGGAACCTTGCTCTCTAACAGGATTACTATCTGAAACACTGCTGCTGCCACCGTGGGGAACTAACCGTGGGGAACTAACCCCAATCTCTGTCTTTCCCTCTCTATGTCTATGTCTATGTCTAAGGATTCCCTTTCTAAGGCCAGCTGCTGCTGTTTAAGCTTCAGTCTGGTCTCTTCCAACCTCAGCTTTCTGAGTTCCCTTTCCATTAAGTTATCCTCAGGGTGGGAGGCTTGGGAATGTTTAGACACGGAGGAGATTTGGGAATTGGCAGAGAGAGACTTGTCCCTAACTGGCTGGACCCTAGGAACCTGGCCTCTAGCAGTGAAAGATGCCCTACTAATGTGTGACCCTCTAACACTACCAGTGTCACTAGGTGGCCTGCTAGGGGGCAGGACTTTTTAAGAACCCACTCCTGAGATGGGCCAGACTGGTTCTGGTCATCTTTTAAAAGCAGGTTAAAGAGAAACTCTTTTGTTGGATTCTTATCTATACTTAAAACTCTATCCAGGCAGAGACCCCTCAAACTTTCAGAGTTTAAACTCTCATAAGTTGCTTGAACAATTTTGGGAGTGGGCTCTACTGAAGATATGATAGAAAAAGTTTAAGGACAGAGATAGAAAAAGTTTTAGAACTTTAGAAAGCACAGAGAAAAAAACTTTTTCAAACTTTTGGAAAACTTTTAAAAGTTTTCAGAACTTTTCAGAAACTTAGTAAAAAGTTTTAGAGCAGAAAAGGAAACTGTTTTGGTTCAATGTACATATACTGAACTATTTGGTATATGATTTTCTTATGAAAAGCACCAAATGACATAGTGGTAAACCAGTTACAAGTACTTATCCCACCGCTGCACCACCAATGTAGAAGGCTGGACTGGCTTATAGTGGGTACCTTGTGGTACTTACACCTTGTGCCAAGTCCAGTTCTCCCTTATTAGTAGAATAAAAGTGTTTCTAGCAGCTTAGGCTGATAGAAGGTAGCTATGGCAAAGCAGCTTAGGCTGAACTAGGAGACATGCAAAGCTCCTACTATACCACTTATATCATATAGCACAGTATCATAAGAAAACACAATACTCAGAGTTACTAAAAATAAAGGTACTTTATTTTAGTGCCAATATGCCAAAAGTATCTCAGAGGATACCCTTACTTAGGAGGTAAGTAGTATACACAAATTATATGTACATAAACCCAAAACAGGTAAGTAACAGTAAGAAAAGTAGTGCAACCAATGTAGAATCACAATAGAATGCAATAGGTAGACATAGGCCTAGGGGCAACACAAACCATATACTCCAAAAGTGGAATGCGAATCACGAATGGACCCCAGGCCTATGGGAGGTTGTAGAGGGTCGCAGGGACTGTGAGAAAACAGTAAGGGTGTCCAAGATACCCCACCCCAAGACCCTGAAAAGTAGGAGTAAAGTTACTCTACTACCCCAGAAAGACAGAATAGTCGTGATAGGGGATTCTGCAAGAACCACAAAACTGAAGACGGATTCCTGGACCTGAGGACGTGTAGAGGAAGGGGACCAAGTCCAAGAGTCACGAAAGTGTCCAGGGGGGGTAGGAGCCCACTAAGCCCCAGATGAAGGTGCAAAAGGGCTGCCTCCGGGTGGAAGAAGCCGAAGATTCTGCAACAACGGAAAGTGCCAGGAACTTCTTCTTTGGTCAGAAGATGTCCCACGGCGTGCTGGAGGACGCAGAGCTGTTTCCACGCAGAAAGACCACAAACAAGCCTTGCTAGCTGGAATGGTCGCAGTTGAAGAAAATGGGTGCAGCCCAGGCCCAGGACGGACCAGGAGGTCGCCCCTTGGAGTAGGAGACGGAGGGGGCGCTCAGCAACACAGAGAGCCCACCCAGAAGCCGGCAGCACTCGCAGAAGTACTTGAACACAGGTTCAAGAAAACTGAGCACCCCGGTTGTCTCAACACTACAAAAGAGAGTCCCACAAAGCTGGTGGTCAACTCAACGAGTTGAGCACTGCAGGACAGAGTGCTGGGGACCTGGGCTGTGCTGTGCACAAAGGATTCCTTGCAAGAGTGCACAGAAGCCCTAGCAGCTGCAGTTCACGCAGTACACAGGATTACTGACTGGCGTGGGGAGGCAAGGACTTACCTCCACCAAATTTGGACAGATGGAACCCTGGACTGTCAGGGTCACTTGGATCCAGCTCCTGGGTTCCAGGAACCACGCTCGTCACGATGAGAGGGGGCCCAGAGAACCGGTGATGCTGAAGTTTGGTGCCTGCGTTAGCAGGGGGAAGATTCCGTCGACCCACTGGAGATTTCTTCTTGGCTTCCAGTGCTGGGTGAAGGCAGACAGCCCCCAGAGCATGCACCACCAGGAAACAGTCGAGAAAGCCGGCAGGATTAGGTGCTACAATGTCGCTGGTAGTCTTCTTGCTACTTTGTTGCAGTTTTGCAGGCGTCCTGGAGCAGTCAGCGGTCGATCCTTGGCAGAAGTCAAAGAGAGAGAAGCAGAGGAACTCTGGTGAATTCTTGCAAGTCGTTATCTGAAGAGAAGCTCACAGGAGAGACCCTAAATAGCCCTCAAAGGAGGATTGGCCACCTAGTCAGGTAAGCACCTATCAGGAGGGGTCTCTGACGTCACCTGCTGGCACTGGCCACTCAGAGGCCTCCATTGTGCCCTCACACCTCTGCATTCAAGATGGCAGAGGTCTGGGACACACTGTAGGAGCTCTGGGCACCACCCCTGGGCTGGTAATAGACAGAGGAGTGGTCACTCCCCTTTCCTTTGTCCAGTTTCGCACCAGAGCAGGGGCTGGGGGATCCCTGAACCGGTGTAGACTGGCTTATGCAAGGAGGGCACCATCTGTGCCCTTCAAAGCATTTCCAGAGTCTGGGGGAGGCTACTCCTCCCCAGCCCTTAACACCTATTTCCAACGGGAAAGAGTGTAACACCCTCTCTCAGAGGAAATTCTTTGTTCTGCGTTCCTGGGACTGGGATGCCCAGACCCCAGGAGGGCAGAAGCCTGTCTGTGGGTTGGCACAGCGGTAACTGCAGTGATAACCCCAGAGAGCTAGTTTGGCAGTAACCGGGGTCCATACTGGAGCCCCGGGGATGCATGAAATTGGCACCCCAATACCAGATTTGGCATGGGGGGCAATTCCAGGACCTTAGACATGTTACATGGCCATATTCCGGGGTACCATTGTGAAGCTACATATAGGTATTGACCTATATGTAGTGCACAATGTGTAATGGTGTCCCCGCACTCACAAAGTCTGGGAAAATTGCCCTGAACTATGTGGGAGCACCTTGGCTAGTGCCAGGGTGCCCTCACACTTAGTAACTTTGCATCTAACCTTCACTAAGTAAAGGATAAACATATAGGTGACTTATAAGTTACTTAAGTGCAGTGTAAAATGGCTGTGAAATAACGTGGACGTTATTTCACTCAGGCTGCAGTGGCAGTCCTGTGTAAGAATTGTTTGAGCTCCCTATAGGTGGCAAAAGAAATGCTGCAGCCCATAGGGATCTCCTGGAACCCAAATACCCTGGGTACCTAGGTACCATATACTAGGGAATTATAAGGGTGTTCCAGTGTGCCAATAGGAATTGGTAAAAATGGTCACTAGCCTGCAGTGACAATTGTAAAGGCAGAGAGAGCATAAGCACTGAGGTTCTGATTAGCAGAGCCTCAGTGACACAGTTAGGCACCACACAGGGAACACATTCAGGCCACAAACTATGAGCACTGGGGCCCTGGCTAGCACGGTCCCAGTGAGACATATAAAGCACAGTGACAAATAGGGTTTTCATGAGCTTTGGGGTCCTGGCTAGCAGGATCCTAGTGAGACAGTAAAAACACACTGACATATACTCACAAACAGGCCAAAAGTGGGGGTAACAATGCTAGATGGGGGCTACCTTCTAACACCAGTGATTCTGAAGTTTGGTGCCTGCTGGAGCAGGGGGAAGATTCCGTCAACCCACGGGAGATTTCTTCGTGGCTTCCAGTGCAGAATGAAGTCAGGCAGGCCCCAAAGCATGCACCACCAGGAAACAGTCAAGAAAGCTGGCAGGATTAGGCACTACAATGTCCCTGGTAGTCTTCTTCCTACTTTGTTGCAGTTTTGCAGGCATCCTGGAGCAGTCCGCGGTCTATCCTTGGCAGAAGTCGAAGAGAGAGGTTCAGAGGATCTCTGGTAAATTCTTGCATGTCGTTATCTGAGGAAAAGCCCACTGGAGAGACCCTAAATAGCCCTCACAGGAGGATTGGCCACCTAGTCAGGTAAGCATCTATCAGGAGGGGTCTTTGACGTCACCTGCCAGCACTGGCCACTCAGAGGCCTCCAGAGTGCCCTCAGACCTCTGGTTTCAAGATGGAGGAGGTTTGGAACACACTGGAGGAGCTCTGGGCACCACCCCTGGGGTGGTGATGGACAGGGGAGTGGTCACTCCCCTTTCGTTTGTCCAGTTTCAAGCAGGAGCAGGGACTGGGGGTTCCTTGAACCGGTGTAGACTGGCTTATGCAAGGAGGGCACCATCTGTGCCCTTCAAAGCATTTCCAGAGGCTGGGGGAGGCTACTCCTCCCCAACCCGTAACACCCTCTCTCAGAGGAAATACTTTGTTCTGCCTTCCTGGGACTGGGCTGCCCAGACCCCAGGAGGGCAGAAACCTGTCTGTGGGTTGGCAGCAGCGGTAGCTGCAGAGAAAACCCCAGAGAGCTGGTTTGGCAGTACCCGGGGTCCATAGTGGAGCCCCGGGGAGGCATGGGATCGGCACCCCAATACCAGATTTGGCATAGGGGGACAATTCCATGATCTTCGACGTTTTACATGGCCATATTTGGAGTTACCATGTGAACCTACATATAGGTATTGACCTATATGTAGTGCACGCGTGTAATGGTGTCCCTGCACTCACAAAGTCTGGGGAAATGGACCTGAACTATGTGGGGGCACCTTTGCTAGTAAAAGGGTGCCCTCACACTTAGTAATTTTGCACCTAACCTTCACTAAGTGAAGGTTAGACATATAGGTGACTCATAAGTTACTTAAGAGCAGTGGAAAATGGCTGTGAAATAACGTGTGTGTTATTTCACTCAGGTTGCAGTGTCAGTCCTGTGTAAAATTTGTCTGAGCTCCCTATGGGTGGCAAAAGAAATGCTGCAGCCCATAAGGATCTCCTGGAACCCCAATGCCCTGGGTACCTAGGTACCATATACTAGGGACTTATAAGGGGTGTCCAGTGTGCTAATTGAAATTGGTAAATGAAGTTGCTAGCCTACAGTGACAAATTTAAAAGCAGAGAGAGCATAAGCACTGAGGTTCTGATTAGCAGAGCCTCAGTGACACAGTTAAGCACTACACAGACACACATGTTAGGCCATAAACTATGAGCACTGTGGTCCTGACCAGCAGGATCCCAGTGAGACAGGCAAAAACATACTAACATACAGGTAAAAATGGGGGTAACATTCCAAAGGAAGAGGGTACTTTCCTACAAACAGGAGGAGGTGACAAGCTTTTTTCCTCACTGTCCATACAATATAGCGCAATGCACTGTTAAGGGGGTTCCAGTCATCTGTCAAAGCAGCTGTGGCATCAGGCATCAGTAGAAGCAGTGTCCACAGCCTGGACAGAGGACCGGTGGATATAGAAGCTCCATCATCCTTGTAACAGGTCCACTTTGAGGTGCTTAGCTGCCTTAGCATTTTAATATTTCAGAGCTCCCAAAAGAATATTTTTTCCCAGTTACGCTGGAAAAATCTCTATGGCAGATCTTGCATGTGACGATCTGGGCAGTGGTCACTAATGTAATCATATCTCATGTCTGATGTGGTTACTGTGACAATGCTAATAATATTAGAAGCTTGCAGTGATTTTAATTGTAGCTCTTATTACACAAAAGTTAGAGACCACTGCTCTACAGTTTATGCTGACTTTTTTCATTGTTTCCAAATATGTTTTGGATTGAACTATAAAAATTATATCTCCAGGAGAGAACAATGAAGAACTATCCCAGGAAGAGCAGGCACAGCAGGACGAGCCACGGACCTCACAACAGTTCATTGTGAGGGAATTTTTTATGATTCCCAAGAGACAATAGAAAGTGTCTGCACAGATCTTCACATGCAAGATCTGACATAGAGATTTTCCCTTGGAGGGGAGTCCGGGCTGACCTTCAGCAGTCAGGAGAGCCAGCAGAAGCAGTCGCAGCCCCCACAGACAACCCACTGGAAGCAGGCACAGAAAGTTGCAGTGAGGCCTAATCAGCACACCTGGAGAGGAGTCCCACGTTGCTGGAGCAGCAGAGGAGGGAATGACCTTGCAAGGATGATGTGCTGGAGGCAGGGGCTACTTGGAGCCTGAAGATCCCTTGGAGCAGGAGTCAACAAGCCTTGGTTGCTGCAGGAGTCGCAGTGCACAGAGGCACTGTGCCAACTTGGACAGGAGATAGACAGGACACAGAGGAGCCCCCACAACACCACCGTGTTGGAGATTATTCCTGGAGCCGGATGGCAGAAGATCCCAGAAGCCAGAAGTTGTTGCCTTGAGGGCCTGAAGATGCAGGGGAGTGACTCTGTCACTTCAAGGGAGATTCCTTCTTGCTTCTTTGGTGCAGCTGAAGTCTTGTTGACCCAGGAGGATGCACAGCCATGGAAATGTTGCAGTTTGCTGACAGGAGCCAGAGAAACAATGTTGCGAGGAGAGGTTGTCTCAGGTGCTGTGGTCTTGCTTGGTTCCTGTGAAGTCTAGCAGGGGTTCTGGTGGCCAGGAGCAGAAGATGTTTCTGCAGAGAGGTCCTGGTGGTGTTGGGCACAACAAATCTGCGGATCCACCCGCAAGGGAGTCCCTAAATAGCCCAAAAAGAGGCTTTGTCACTCTCTGAGGTGACCACCTATCAGAGAGGGTCACTAACGCAAGCTACCTAACCCGATCAAGCGGATGCTCCCATGGGTCTCTGCACATTGTTTCTAAGATGGCAGAATCAAGTGGCCACCTGGAGAAGCTATGGGTACCACCCCTTGGGTGGTGATGGACAGGGGAGTAGTCACTTAATGGCAGTGCTGGGTGGGTCTGGATGCAGGGCCCTGGAGGGTGGCACGATTAATGCTGCTGCTCTCAGGGGCCTACCCTTAATACCCCATGCCCTGGGTACATAGGTACCCATTTTACTAGGGACTTACAGTGATATTGAAGACTGTATCCAAATGTGCCAAGCATCACAGCAGATTTATGGAAAGAGTTTTGGCCCAGGGAATCATAACTCAAAAAAATACTTTACGTATCAACCATTTTGGTCTTAAAAATTATATAAAAGTCCGAAGTATTCCTATAAATTCTGGTCTCGACTTATTCATTGAGTGTGATTCGTGCATGATTGATATTGTGAGAACAACAAATGCTTAGCACATCTCCTGGTTTAGCCTAACTGTTCAACCAGTTACCTCAAAAATTGGAGCATTAGGTGATCTCATTTTTACCTCTGGAAAGCAATGTATGGTTGCCTGGACCCACTCTACAGTGTGTCTAGCTTTGTACACTACATAGAGGGCCAGCCTCCTACACCTCAGAAAGGTCTATGTCTCCCTTGAGATCCATGCGGTCCTCAGGAGAAAGGAACGGGGTATCTATCACAGCAAAAAAAAACAGGCTACATGTAGCATCCAGCAATGCACATGCTGCTTAGAACGTCTTGTAATCCATGGCAATCCACCGAAATTTGAATATCAGTTGAGCAGTGTAAGGAAATGGCTCCCTGTTGCAGTTACCCCCCCCTTGTTGCCTGATACTGATGCTGACTTGACTGTGAAGTGTGCTGGGACCCTGCTAACCAGGCCCCAGCACCAGTGTTCTTTCACCTAAAATGTACCATTGTTTCCACAATTGGCATACCCCTGGCACTCAGATATGCCCCTTGTAAAAGGTACCAGTGGTACCAAGGGCCCTGTGACCAGGGAAGGTCCCTAAGGGCTGCAGCATAAGGGACCCCTCACCTAACACATGCACACTGCCATTGCAGATTGTTTGTGTTGGTGGGGAGTAAAAGGCAAAGTCGGAATGGCATCCCCCTCAGGATGCCATGCACACAAATTACTGCCTGTGGCATAGGTAAGTCACCCCTCTAGCAGGCCTTACAGCCCTAAGGCAGGGTGCACTATACCACAGGTGAGGGCATAGCTGCATGAGCAATATGCCCCTACAGTGTCTTAGTCTATTCTTAGACATTGTAAGTACAGTTGTGGCCATATTAAGTATATGGTCTAGGAGTTTGTCAAAAACGAACTCCACAGCTCCATAATGGCCACACTGAATACTGGGAAGTTTGTTATCAAACTTCTCAGAATAATAAACCCACACTGATGCCAGTGTTGGATTTATTATAAAATGCACACAGAGGGCATCTTAGAGATGCCCCCTGTATTTTACCCAATTGTTCAGTGCAGGACTGACTGATCTGTGCCAGCCTGCTGCTGAGAGATGAGTTTCTGACCCCATGTGGTGAGGGCTTTTGTACTCTCTGAGGACAGAAACAAAAGCCTGCTCTGGGTGGAGGTGCTTCACACCTCCCCCCTGCAGGAACTGTAACACCTAGCAGTGAGCCTCAAAGGCTCAGGCTTCGTGTTACAATGCCCCAGGGCACTCCAGCTAGTGGAGATGCCTGCCCCCTGGACACAGCCCCCACTTTTGGCGGGACGTCCAGGGGAGATAATGAGAAACACAAGGAGGAGTCACCCACCAGTCAAGACAGCCCCTAAGGTGTCCTGAGCTGAGGTGACCCCTGCCTTCAGAAATCCTCCATCTTGATTTTGGAGGATTCACCCAATAGGAATAGGGATGTGCCCCCCTCCCCTTAGGGAGTAGGCATAAAGAGGGTGTAGCCACCCTCAAGGACAGCAGGCATTGGCTACTGCCCTGCCAGACCTAAACACACCCCTAAATTAAGTATTTAGGGGCTCCCCAGAACCTAGGAAACTAGATTCCTGCAACCTGAAGACGAAGAAGGACTGCTGACCTGAAGCCCTGCAGAGAAGACGGAGACACCAACTGCTTTGGCCCCACCCCTACCGGCCTGTCTCCCCACTTCGAGAAAAACTGCAACAGTGACGTGTCCCCCAGTATCCAGCGGCCTCTGAAGCCTCAGAGGACTACCCTGCATCTAAAAGGACCAAGAACTCCTGAGGACAGCGGCCCTGTTCCAAAGAAACTGCAACTTTGCAACAAAGAAGCAACTTTTAAAGACCACACGTTTCACGCTGGAAGAGTGAGACTTTCCACTTTGCACCTGACGCCCCCGGCTGGACCTGCGGAGAACCAACACTACAGGGAGGACTCCTCGGCGACTACCGCCCTGTGAGTAGCCAGAGTTGACCCCCCGAGCCCCCCCAGAGACGCCTGCAGAGGGAATCCAGAGGCTCCCCCTGACCGCGACTGCCTGCTTCCAAGAACCCGACGCCTGGTAAAGACACTGCACCCGCAGCCCCCAGGACCTGAAGGATCCGACCTCCAGTGCAGAAGTGACCCCCAGGTGGCCCTCTCCCTTGCCCAGGTGGTGGCTACCCCGAGGAGCCCCCCCTTGCCTGCCTGCTTCGCTGAAGAGACCCCTGGGTCTCCCATTGAAACCTATTGTGAACCCGATGCCTGTTTGCACACTGCACCCGGCCGCCCCCGTGCCACTGAGGGTGTACTTTCTGTGCTGATTTGTGTCCCCCCCGGTGCCCTACAAAACCCCCCTGGTCTGCCCTCCGAAGTCGCGGGTACTTACCTGCTGGCAGACTGGAACCGGGGCACCCCCTTCTCCATTGAAGCCTATCCGTTTTGGGCACCACTTTGACCTCTGCACCTGGCCGGCCCTGAGCTGCTGGTGTGATAACTTTGGGGTTGTCCTGAACCCCCAACAGTGGGCTACTTGGGACCCAACTTTGAACCCTGTAGGTGGTTCACTTACCTTCAAAACTAACAACTACTTACCTTTTTGTATTGTATTGTAATCGTATTTATATAGCGCTTACTACCCCTGATGAGGCGTCGAAGCGCTTTTCGATGAGTAGCACGCTACTCCGGAACCCAACAAGAATTAGTTATGGATTAGTATCATTTAATAATGAGTACAGTTTTAGTATTATTATGAGTTAATTTGAGCCGCGGATATGAGAGTTTGTTAGTTAGATTGACTGGAGTAATGGAGGGGTGGAGGAGGAAAGAAATCCAGAAGTGTTAATTGGGAGTATATCCTTCATTTACTCAATCCAAAGGCTTGGGATGAATAAAGGGGGGTGGAGGGGGGAAGAGTATGTGGAAGGGTTAGGGAGAGCATAGTAGCAGGGTGAGATGAATGCAGGAGAATTTAGTAGGGTTGTGTGGGAGGTCACAGAGGTAGAGTGAGGTTTGGTGAGTTAGATGTGGAGGTGGAGGGAAGAGCTTAGGCAGAGATATTTAGGAGATGAAAGTGGTCGAAGGGATTTTGGGATGAGTCAGAGTGAGAATGGAGGATAGTTTGATAGAGACATGACATAAGAGTGATGAAAAATGAGAGCAGAAATTCATAGATATCTAGTATAACAACCCAAAAACCAGGAGCCATGCAATGATCCACAAACATGCCAAGCACAGAAACAACATATACACATACATACACATATATATATATATATATATTTATACACACACACATGAATACACACACATATGCACATACAAGACATAATTAGAATCATGGGTAAAAAATACTTAGTCAGACAGGTTTAAAAGAGTGTGTGTGTATTTTATTGTTATGACAGTAGCAATACATATTTTCCAAAGAAACTATAAATAAATAGAAATATACATATAATCAGAAAAAAATATTTATCCACATAAGCATATGCAGTTCATAACCACCTTTCTCAAACAACTATGAAGGAAAGAGCCAACTCTTGAGTAGTTTTCCGAAAACAAGAAAGTTATCTGTGGCTCTTATAGTTGGGGGTAATGAATTCCATAGTTTGGCTGCTTGGACGGAGAAGGATGTACCACCTACAGTCTTTTTCTTGTATGGTGGTGTTCTAAGGCGGGGTGCCAGTCTTGAGCGGAGGGTTCTTTGTTGGATGTATTTGGTAATTTTCTTTCTGATAAAAAGCGGTCCTGTTCCATGTATAGCTTTGTGGGTGATACAAAGCAGTTTGAAAGTGCATCTTCTGGCAACGGGTAACCAGTGTAGTGCTCTCAAGGCAGGGGAGATGTGGGCTTGCGGCTTTATATTTAGTAGTAGCCTGGCTGCGGAATTTTGGATACGTTGTAGTTTTTTCATAACAGATAGAGATGATCCATGGTAGAGGCTATTGGCATAATCCAGTTTGGATAATACAAGTGAGATAATAGCTTGCACCTTGTGTGGAAATCCGAGGTGGGGGAAGATGCGTCGTAAAGTCTTTAAGGTGATGAAGCTTGTGCGTGCTAATTTGTCTACTTGGGCATTCATAGTTAGCTTAGAATCCATGGTGATTCCTAGGTTTTTCACTTCCTTGGATAATTGAGGAGGTGGTCCGAGATCTTCAGGCCAGATGCACAGAGGGTCATAATTTTTCCAGTTACCACATATGAGTATTTCTGTTTTGGAGGTATTTAGTTTGAGATGGCTCCAGGTCATCCACTGATCAACGGCTCTGAGGCAACTGAAGATTTGTGAGTTTTCAATGTTTTTGGGGTCTTCTAATTGAAGTAGTATTTGTGTGTCATCTGCATAGTTGTAGCATGTGAGATGGAAATCATTGATCAGTTCTGGTAAAGATATCATGTAGATGTTAAAAAGCAAAGGTGAGATGATTGACCCTTGGGGGACCCCTGTTTTTGTGAGGTAGGGTTCGGACGAGAAGGGGGCCGAGTGGATGATATTCGCTCTTTTTTGGAGATAGGAAGTAATCCAGTCGAGAGCAATCCCTTGTATGCCGGCTTCGTGGAGTCTTTGAGTTAGGGTGTCATGGTCAACCGTATCAAAGGCAGCTGAGAGGTCCAAGAGAAGTAGTGCAGCAACTCCATTTCAGTCGACTGTGTTTTTAAGATCGTCCCAGATTGCCATGAGTGCCGATTCAGTGCTTCTTCCTGGGCGGAATCCAGTTTGGAAGTCTGAAAGTATAGAATTGTCTTCAATGAATTGTGACATCTGGGCGAATGCTGCTCTTTCTATCAATTTGCCCAGGAAAGGTCCATTTGTGATAGGTCTGTAGTTGTTGGGGTCTTGCGGGTCTAGGTTTGTATGTATGCCTTTTTCAGGTCTGTAGGAAAAGTTCCTGAAGTTAAAGAGTTGTTGATGATTCTTCTTACAGGTGTGGCAGCAGAAGTAGCTAGCAGGATGTTCTTGAAGATTTGTGGTGGGCAAGGGTCAGAAGGGCAACCAGAAGGTCTGCTTGCTTTGACCAAATCCATAAATTCATCCTGGGATATTGGTTTGAAAGACTGTAGAGGTTGGGATGGTTTATTCTTAAAGGGTATTTTTGTAAAGGGGTTGGTGCTGATGGTTTTCTTCTGTTTTAAATAGGAGTCCAATGTGTCTGCCTTGGTTGTGTAGTGAGTTGCCAATTTGTTTGTGAAATCTTGAGTGGTGGGATGACTTCCTTCCATGCATGTGGGTTTTCGAAATTCATTGAGAATTTTATAAAATTCCTTGGTTGTAGATTGAGCATTTAGAATTCGGTCTGAGTAGTATCTTTTTTTAGCTTTTTTGATTGATGATTTGTATATCCTGTTAAGTTTGTGTAGCTGCAGTTTGTCTTGACTGTTGTTTGTTTTGAGCCAGGTCCACTGCAACTTTCTGATTTGTTGCTTTATCTTTTTAAGTTCTGTGTTTCTCCAAGGTGTTGGTTTTCTTTTGTCATGTTTAGTTTTTCTGAGTGGTATTAGGACATCAAAAGCTTCCTGTAGCCACTCATAAAGTTTTGGTACAGAATTGATTGTATCTAGATCTGTGTTTGCTGTTAGTTGTGTTTCTAAGTGATCCAAATTGAATTTGCTCCATGGTCGATAGGTGTATGTATGTAAGTGGTTGTGGGGTGTGTTGATTTGTGGAGTTGTCTGTCGGAAAGTTATCAGATGGTGGTCTGACCAGGTGGTTGGTGTGATGCTATGAATAGTAACGAGTTCAGACTTAGCAAAAATGACATCTAGGATGTGACCAGCGATGTGTGTGGGATTGTGAACAATCTGATGTAGGTTCAATGCGAGTAGGCCAGTGGTGATAGCTTTTGGATGGGGCATATTGGGTTTGTCAAACCAAATGTTTAGATCCCCAAGAATGCATAGATTGGGGTATAGTGTAATAAGGTTTGAGACTGTGTCAAGAAAAGCATCAGGGAAAGTGGAGTTCTTAGGTGGAGGTCTGTAAAGGAGGAGAAAGTTACAGGATGAAGTTGGAGTAGGGTGGCATCTGGTAAGGAGGGCTTCACAACCTTGTATGGAGATGTTGTCTGTTTTACTGAGGTTTATTGCCTGTTTGAATATAATTGTTAGTCCACCTCCTCTCTTGCCTATACGGTTTTGTGTGATGGTTTGATAGCCCGGAGGAAGGGCTTCGTGCAACACTGGTGCCATGTCATCTCCCAACCAGGATTCCGTAATGAATAGTAAGTCAGGTTGTGTGTCTGTGAGCAGGTCGTAGATGTGGTGCTTGTTTTTTGAGAGTGATCGAGCATTTATGAGCTGGCAGTTTAGATAGGGTGTGTTAGTGGTAGTGTTGTTTTGTTTAGTAGAAGGGTAAGTAGTATAATGTGAGCTTGAAGCAGGAGTGTTGCTAGTTGTGATAACTGTTTGAGGCTCACAATAGTCTTGCTTTTCAACATAGTGTTCCTCTTTCAGCAGGTTAAGGAGGCATTTTGTTGGGTCTGTGTGTGTGGGTGGTGAACTTGGTGGCTGAGAGAGCCATGAGGAGTGTAGTGTTTTTTGTAGGGTAGTTTTATTATGTAACAAACAAGGGGATGCGAGGTTGCTATGAGTGGCATGTTTTTTATTTTGTTTGCGTTTGTTTAGTGTGGATGGAGTATGGGTTAGGGGTGGTGGAGGAGCATGTGGATCATGATGTAAGGCCCTAAATTGTGCAATGGAGGAGAGGCGAGTGAATGAAGGTTGCTGGGATGGGGTGCTTGTGGTAGGTGTTTGTGAAGAGTGGGGGGGTAGGGGTGGAGATAGGATGGAATTTGTATCCTTTGTGTAGTAATACAATACAATACAACTACTTACCTCCCCCAGGAACTGTTGAAATTGGCAGTGTCTAGTTTTAAAATAGCTTATAGCCATTTTTGCCAAAACTGTCCATGCTATTTTGTTGTTTCAAAGTTCTTATGATACCTAAGCGAAGTATCTTTCATTTGAAGTATTGATTGTAAATCTTGAACCTGTGGTTCTTAAAATAAACTAAGAAAATATATTTTTCTATACAAAAACCCATTGGCCTGGAATTGTCTTTGAGTGTGTGTTCCTCATTTATTGCCTGTGTGTATGTACAATAAATGCTTAACACTACCCTCTGATAAACCTACTGCTCGACCACACTACCACAAAATAGAGCATTAGAATTATCTCTTTTTGCCACTATCTTACCTCTACGGGGAACCCTTGGACTCTGTGCATGCTATTTCTTACTTTGAAATAGTACATACAGAGCCAACTTCCTACATCAGGACTCCCCAATATATGTCACGATAGCCTGTGCCCAGTGTGCCTCTGACTCTTTCTTATTAAGCCATGCAAGGAGTTTACCCACCTTATCACTAGCATTCTACAGACGATAGTGGGTAGGCAATTAATTTTCCAAATCTCTCCCTGAGCCAGTTCCTTGTACTCCCTTTGTAACACTGCCAGCTGTAGGAGCAAATGAGGGGGTCAGGGTGCTCTAGTAAGTCAGCTCGAGGGTACATAGCTTATCTGCCAGTTCCTCTTCTTTCTATGAGCAAGGATATCTTGTGCGTGGTACCAAAGAACCACTTTATATGCATCCGAGAGTGTTGGGCAGACTCAAATGAGTTCATATTTTTGGCAAAGTATAATTCTATGTCAATTTGTTTTCAACGTGCAACAGCGGTGTCCCTCAGGTCTAAGGGCTTGATTTCCACCCCCCTGGTCCCGCTTGCCTCTTCCGCCCTATGGACAACCAAAGTGGCTAGTGATCTGATAAACCTTTTGCTAGGTATTCTGCCCTGGTTAGCTCCCTGACTTCCTCCGCTGGAAAAAAGACACAGTCGAGTCTGGAAAAGACCCCATGCACCTCAGAAAAATATGAATACTCTCTTTCATTTTGATTATGACACAGCCTTAGATCAGAGTCCCAGTGCAGTCACAAATCATGCCAATGCGGTAATACGGACGGCCATTTGTCTAGACCAATCTACATCAGGGACTAAGACATTATTAAAGTGCCCTCCTATTATATGCATCGAAGAGGATGCTTCCATAAGAATGGGTGCCACCCTGTCGACAGTTGGTATTTGCAGTCGCGGGGATGCATAGATGCTTACTATAGTGATGACGGTCCTCAGGACAGGGCACTGAGACCGTTTCAGGTATGTTGCTTGTAGTAATACCACATCAGGGAAGAGTGTACGGATACAGTGAGCCAACAATCCCCTCTTAACCTTGGTACTCAAATCATTTACAATCCAGGACATAACAGAGAAGTGTATGTCACCCAAGATCCTACTCAGTATCATAGTGGTCATTGTGTCTAATATCCCGTGCAAGCTCCATATGAAGACTGCACACTACCATACTAAGTGTGGTGCTCCGAACCAACCTTTGCACATAAAGACAACAAACCCCAATAGACACCCCAAACCCCACCTCTAAACGAACACTGCAGACATCTCCCCGGAACATAACATCCATAACTACTCGCAATCTTGGAACAAGGGCCAGGTTTTAATCCTAGCCCCCGCCCACCCATGGTCGGCTGCCTCACTCTGCTGACTCAGGGCGGGTCGGGGATGCTCCTCTATCAATTGCCAGGTGTCCTTCAGCGTGAGGAAGAAATTCGCCTTTTCATGAAACAGTACTTTCAGTTTGGCAAGGAAGGGCAACATATATTGTATCTTCATGGCAAGCAGCTTGACTTTCACCACATCAAATGCACTCCATTGCTTTTGCCCCTTCTGGTAGTAGTCAGGGAACAGCATGATGCTGGATGTGTCATATTTGATCTCCCCTTTCTGTCTTGCTTCCCAAAGGATTACATCAAGATCCTGGTAGTTCAAGACGCATGTTATTATTGGGTTTGGGGGCCTGGGTGACCCGAAAGGGCACTATGTGCCTGTTCAATAACAAAACTTGCAGAGAAGTTCTCAGCCGTGAAGGTGGTGCAGAGCCACTTTCAGAGGAAATCAATTATGTTAGCACCCTCAAATCCTTCCAGAAATTCCACTATCCTCAAACTATTGTGCCTCACCCGGTTTTCGGCATCATCAACCCTCCACATCAAGTCCTTAGTGATTGTCTTCACCTACGCAGAGTGTATCCCAAGGGTATGTGTTGCATCTTTGAGTTCAGACACAATGCCCTCCACTGTGGCCCCACGCTCCACAACGTTTTGACAGTATGATAGTATGATGCGGAAATAATGCCACTGAGTCAGGGTACCTCTCACTGAGAAGCAATACAGGGCAACGAAGGGCGAGATGGGAGAGTTGGACAGCTTCCCCTTCCTTGAAGATCCACTGGTCAGCAAGAGGCAAGGAGCCCAGGCTCCAGTTAGTCACAACACCTGTTTGGGCCCTGGGCAAGGAAAGGCAGATGTCTTATATGGTCGTCGCAGTAACATTCAACAGAGGCGCCCAGTGTAGCTCGTGGGGTGGTATTCCGAGTCAGGGTGCGGAAAGAGTTCAGGCCACCCTGTTGAACCCCACTTTCATAGCAGCAGTCTCATGTACAGTCTTATGATTATAGCCCTTGAGGGTATTCCTTGCTGCAGCCTCCCAGATGCATTCCTTTTATTTGTTCATACCACAGGGAGCACCAGCCTCTCTCACCTTGTAATTAAAAAGATTTGTAGGGAGGTACCTGGTGTTCTGGCAGCCGCTGCTGCTGTTTGTCTCCCTCAAGCCCTCAGGCATGGCACCCCGTGCCTCCTCAGCTCACCAGGCACCAAAATGATATGACGTTTAGGGAAGGACCCAACTGCTCTCCAGTTCCACGTGGCTGACAGACGATAATAGATATACCTGGGAGCCCACTTCTCCTCTCCCTTCCTGAGTGAAGGGCAGGGACCATCTCATCCCAGCAGACCACAGCTGCGGCTTGGGTGGGCCCCACCTAAGCAGCTTGCCTGGAATCAGGACATGCCACACCCTTCCTCTGATTAGCCCTCATCTGATCAGCCTAGGGGAGGCAGCAGTTATCGGCAACGAACTTGGAAGGGACCCGAAACGGCCCCCCAGAACCTCAAGGGTGCGCGGGGGTAGGGGGAGGTTTCACCATTGCACCCAGCCCATTACTGCTTGAGCGACCGCCATCTTACAGGGCACAGAGCGGCCTCGCCCAGGCTGGGCTCAGTGTTTAACCACATATCTCGCAGCGGGTAGCTGAAACTGCCTCGCAATGTGAGTCCCCATTGGCGCTGAATGTTGCTGCAATGAATTCAGGGCTGGGTGGGTTCCCAGGTGGCAGGATTATCGCAGGATCATTGGGGCCAAGACAAATAAAATAAATAAATAATTAAATAAAATGAACGCCAAATAAATTGGCAACATATAACATCCACCGGAAATCATGATGCTCAAATTTTTTGTTAAAGTCTACTAGCTAGTTAAAGTTTTTGGGAAATGATTTTGCAAACTACAACTCATCTAAAAGAAAGAGTGCATCTCCACCACCAGCAAACACTGCCTAGTCTCAATCTTCACACCAGCTTCTTTGAGCGAAGTGTTCACCGCTTAACCAAGCTAACCAGAGTTAAATAGGTCTTTCCCAAACCGTGAACCCAATATCCTCTTTGTGGGAAACACCTGAAATCTTACCTCTGAAAAGCCTGACAATTTAGTTCGTGTCTTTAATTGCAAGCCATATATTGTTGCTTAGATATAGTTTAGCTCGGCAGATAATGGTAGTCTGATACTAAGAATATGTCGTCCAGCAATACTGCCAACCTAGTGCAGAGGCACAGGAAGAAAAAGGCAGGATCTGATATTTCCTCTGTGCAGTGGAGAGGAGCACAGTTTGAGTCAATATGTGACTATTTGCTCCAGACAAAAATAAGCCCATCACAAAGATATCTCTCTCCTCGAATATAATCGAAGTACAATTACGGTGAGGTAGTCACTCTAAAGCAAGGCAAAAAAAGGGGTGGGGTGGAAAAAAAGGGGTGGATGTCAAATTGGCAAACGTCGTCACAAATCCTGCATCAAGAAGGAAATCAACAGACACGAACACCTCAATGTTGTTCCTTGCAGGTTCACAGTATTTCCAGTAAAAAACAGGATTGTTTTTGGAGATCATTTCCAGACTCTAACGAGTTCCTAATATTTTGCGAATTTTAAACTGACTCAACATCTCTATCTGTAAATACTGAAACCACTTCAGAAACTTGTTTCATATATGTAAAACACTGACACTAATCAGTTGAAAATTATTTTGCCTTCATTTCATTTGACTGTAGGATAGTTCGTGACTACTGCCCCGAGGACCAGTCACAGCCCTCTAGAGTCAAGGTGAGGAAGTCCCCTCTGCATAACAATTACAAAGAAGTCTGTATCATGGCACTGCAGCCTTGATCGAGGGCTGGCAAACTACTATTATGGGCATAGCAGTCCGTTTCACTGGTGTGGTTATTTGTACTGTTGGGCACCAGGGTGTGCAACAGGCATTTAATTTAGGGTACGAGTACTCTTTCAGACCCTTCCAAGGACAATTGTGAGAAAGGCAACTGGAAACCGTTCTCTTGAGGTCACTGGTGACGGATGCATCTGGGTGTTTGGGGTCTTCACTACCAATTTTAAGTATAGCAACATATTATTTTTATTACTGCACCTAATTTAATGGTACTCAATTCACTGACCTATGGAAGCATCAAGAAAAGAATCGACCTTGCTTGGATTAAATCGTGACCTGGAGATCATTGTTTCCCAGAGCCATAACAGATCTTCTAACAATTTAATCATTACCTCACTTTCACATTAATCGTTTCCATCTCTGTTCACAAAAATATCAATTGGGAGCTCACCCAATGTTTCCTGATGCCAATGACACACTAAGGTCATCAATCAAAGCTAGAAAATGAGTAAAAACGTACCCTGCATGCTTCACTGCCCTTGGTAGCCACAAAAAAAGAAAAAATCATCTAAGTAATGTGACACTGTTCCCATTCCAATGACAACTATAGCAACACACTGCTAAAAATAATAAATATTTTCAATACAGGACATGATGGGCAACCACCCATTGGCAATACTTTATCAACAAATATGCCACATTCAAACTGTAGCGTAATAAAGAATACTCACCCGGGTGTACTGGAAGCAGTTTAAAAAATAATGTGATATCCTATCTGGCCATGACCAGCCCATGGCCACAAAGCCTGACCAGAACAATTGCATCATCTACACTAGCATAATGTACTAGAGTTTCTTCCTCAAAGGACAAAATCGTTGACTGTGGTGACCTTCGGCCAAGCAAAATTGTGAATTAACCTGTTCTATCTCCATGCCTTCTTTAGTACTGCTCACAATGACAAAATCATAACATTCACCGGTTGTGAGCAGTCAGAAGACCCTATCTTGCGCTTCTTTGTTCAGCAGCTCCATAATTACAGGTCTCGCCCTCATAGATTTTATGTTCTCTGCACATCTCCCCCTTTATTCGCCAGCCTCTCCAATGTAATTGCTGTAGGATTGTTTTCCAAAACACCCTAGTATTCCCATCCTCTCTCAAGCCGCTCCTATGTACTGAGACACTTGACCTGCCAAAAGCACTAAGTAAGTGGATGCTCAGCCCCACACGTCACATACTGAAGCCTAAAGTTGCAGAAGGTTTGGCCACCGAAGCTGCTTTTTAACTAACAGCATGCTCCATCTATCTGGCCTTGACATCTCCCATATTAAACTTCCCTGAACGCGGTGGGATATCCTATAAGGGGCTCACCCTGCAGTAGTAATGTGCTAGACCTGTGCAACATAGATGATGTCTTTATTAGTGCTACTGAATACAAAAAAGGTTTATTATACAATCCCTCCAGTGTATTTTTGGGCTTCTACGTTTTCGCCTAAAGCTCAGACCCATGCCATACCACCAAATTTTATATTGGCCTTGCGAATAACATCAGTTTGTTGGAACACTACAACATTTCACTCGAGAGGGCATTCGGACACTGAAAAAATAAAAACGGCCAACATTGATATCTCAGTCAATACTGGCTTCTTTGGTCTATTTGCCCATTTCAGTTCCTCTTCATTTGAGCCTTCTTTTACTGCATGTGTCGGTAGCATTTTTTAAATTAATATCCACATTTTTATTCTTTGGTGAACAGCAACAGATGCGCAATAAATGAATCTGTAAGGAAAAAGCAAATGATGGAATAAAAGCAAGAAAAAATTAAAGAGAAATGACAACTGGAAGAGAAAATCTGAAGAGCAGGCTTAAGAGAAAACACTTGGGTGTTTTGCTCACTAAGGAATTTGAGCACCACAAAACCTCTTTGGAATGCATCTCTGATGGTATGCAACTTTGTCTATGTCACACAGCTCCAAGTCCTTGTAGTGACAGGAGAAAATATACAAAGTGCACAAGGTTCTCTAAAGATAAAGTTCTAACCGGACACTGAGAATATCGAATATGACATATTATGCCATAAACTGTCTGCATCAGAATTCCTTGAACACTTCCTGGAGTTAGCCTTGGAGAGTCAAGTGTACCAAGGGAGTATACAACTGGGATTAGATGGAATGGAACAGTGTATTATATCCTAGTGGCAAACTGCAGTAACCCGTATTAATACTGTCCAGTAACCAGCAAATGTCAGAGGACACCAACCAAATGACTCATAATCATGCCTTCGGCCCTCATTTGCAAACACTGGAACGCACGGAACAAAAAAGAAAGAAGCTCAACTTAATTCTAATTAATTCAGGTAGTGACTGTAGAAATATCCCTGGGAGGGCTCCCAAAATGTGAAGCAATACACTAGAGAGGGAAGACCCGACTAACACCCAACTACATATAATCGATTATCTACTTTGTAGTCATCAATCTAAGAGAAGTTATATCTACTTCTGGCTTTGCCACTTTATCAAGTTATCCTGGTAATACATACTGTATTAGAAGTAAGAAAAGCACTAACAAAACAAAGGCCCTTCCTTGCTGCCAGCAGTCAAAACCACTGGCATCAGAATCATCCCCATCCTAGTTGTGGTCTTCTGGGCACATTGGTAACTGTGGAAACAGCCAGCATGGGCCTTGATATACAAATATTGTATTAACAAAAAAATGTGCACCACCATTTTGTAAATGCAATCTGATGTTTGTGAACTGACCTACCGATGGGTAATTCACAAACAACTCAGGGCCTGATTACTAGTTTGGCGTTCGGAAAACCCGACAGCCAGACACGTTGTGAGGAGACCACAGCAAAGTTCACTGTATCCCCACCGGCCCCATTACGAGTTTTCCACTGGGCTGCCCTGTGGAAAACGTGTGTCAGCATTGGACTCTGCTCCACATGGAGCCGAGTACAATGCTGCTGCACAGGGCCCCCCCTAGTAGCCTAAGAATGCGCACTGTCTGCATAGCAGACAGTCCGCATTCTGAAGGTGCTGGTGAGGGGGGCCCCTGCACTTCCCACAGTAATGTTGTAGGCAGTGCAGGGGCATCCCTGTGGCCCCCGGCACTTGTTCTCCGGCAGCCTTTTCATGGCGGTTGAACCATCAAGAAAAGGCTGGTGGAGAACATGGTGGTAATCAGCATGGTGGCGCTGACTTCAGTGCCGCAGTGGCGGATTATAACCACGACCGCCATCATCCCGTCAAGATCAGAGATTCTGGCAGAGACAGCGGTCTTTTGGCAGCACAGATCGCTAATCTTGCAGCTGCAGCGGTCTGACCTCCACCACGAGTCTGGCTTTAAACTGAACGCCAGACCTGTAATTGGGCCCTCAATCTCTGGTAGCTGGAGAATGATCTGGCTAAATCATATTAAGTAGGCAGGTCACAATTTGCAACAACCTGTGATTAGTTACAATCACAAGGATAATAACGAGCAAGGGACAGCCAACTAACATTCTCATGGTTCATTTCCAAAAGGGATCACTTTTTTTTTTATAAAGCAATCAGAGTTCCTTAAATGAACCTGTGCTGCTTAAAAATCAATTTTGGAAATCTTCAGTGAGAGCGCACTCATGTTTTCCTGGACCTCTAACTACTCCCTTTGAAGTTGCGACATTTTTAAAGGAGTCGAAAGAGGAACTCTTCCCCTTAGCGAACCAGTTACCACAACTGGAGTGTTGGTACCAAATCAATGCTTTCAAACAGAATTATGATCACAAACTATTGATAAATAACTTACTGACACGCAATTTGGAAGGATCACCATTAACACGCATTTTTTCAAATTGAAATTTGGTACAAGTTTCTATACACATTTTGTGACTTGGAAAAAGTTTTCTCAATCACAAAATGAGGTTAGTATATCAGTAAAGAAGATTTAGCAGACACAAACTGTATAATTCAAGGTTTGCGACAGCTAAACCATGTTGCACATCTAACCTAGTGTTATTAATTTAGTCCTCTCCTTGTAACTAAATAGAGTGCCCTTAGGAAATCACTTTTTGAACGTATTCACTTCCCTCTGTTTTTTGCCGGGAATGGAAATACTTAGGCCTCAGGTAAAACGAACGCGGTTAAGAAAATTGCACTGTGAGTTTAATCTTTTATTTGAACTAGAATCACAAAACATCCTTTTACTCACTCCAGCCCCTAACAGGAAAATGAAAGTGGTGAACATTTAAATTGATCTTTCAGAGTGTAATTCCAAACCTTATGGCTTTTTAAAGAATTGAATTTCGACTTGGTCAATAAAATACACTATTTAATCCCAGTTTTTTTCAAACGATTTGCATGGGTAGCCGCCTTTCCCCCGAACCCCTCGTAAGGAAGGCAGGCACATTCAGGCGCTGCAGTCCAGATGTGGCATTGTCTAAGATGGCAGCGAGCCGTACCAGTGATGAAAATGGGCGATGTCAGTGCTAACATTTCCTCAATGCCCTTCAGTATTTTATCTGATAGTATTGGTATACATACATTGCTTTCCAGAACTGTTTATCTGCCTCATCCTTGAGAAGGTGATAGGTGTTGTGCCCGATGAGTAGTAGAAATTCTTTCTGGCTTGAATTTTGGGAGCTGTAAAGCAAAATTAAGTCTTCTTAATCAAATTGTAATTGGTTTCATTCTATCTGTGAAAACAATATAAAAGAATGTGAAAATATTTTTGGTTCTATATTAGTATTACGTTTTGCTTGATTCACTGAACATAGTGTCAGAATGCAACAGAAGACTGAGATTACACTCTAAAAATAGGTAGATTAACTGACAGTTTCGGCATAAAGGGCCAGGTGCATTATTGTTGAATTTACAGAATTGTAATATGAGAATCTTAAGAAATAGCATTTTGCAGTTTGGTAAATGACGTGTACTATTGCGTACATGTTCCAAATAGCAATTTCTTAGGATCCCTTTCCTAGTATACCAATTTGCAAAAAGTGATTTCTTCGAGTTTCCAAAATGCTAGCGGCGCCTAGACACTCACTGATGACATCAGAATCGGGTAATACATAGTTGCAATCATTCAAAAGCACAGGAGCTGGCAGGTAGCAAGTGTTGTGACTCTAAGATATGGTTTCTTCTACAGTAACAAGGTCTGGAAAGGCAACATAAGGACTTTGCTTGAAAAAGGAAGCAGACGTTTTCTGATGGGGGATTGAAGTCCTTGTTGAGCAATGTGTTGCCAATAACAAACAACTGTTTGGGAAACCTTCCTTAATAGTACCTGAAGCCACTAAGAAGCCCACCTGGAGCCGGATACAAGAGCATATTAATGATGTAGGGGGTTACAACACGCAGTGTGGCTGAGATACGTAGAAGGTGGTTTGACCTTCGCTCCTGGATGAAGGAAACAAACAGGTAGAAGGAAGGAAGCTGCAGGAAGTGAGGGGGATTGGTGTAGGCTGGGGAGAGGGGTGGGTGGAAAGAATCTTCCACACACGACCAACTACAGCAATGGGTGAGGCCACTGAAAACATATTATTGGCAGAGGCTATATCTGGCCTTTCTAATATCACATGTTTAAACCACCTCAGCAAAACCCAGGCTAATTGAAATATATTTTTAAAAATTATATCAATTTTTTTTAAAAGTAAAAACAGGCATGAGTTGACATGGGTACTGTAAGAAAATGGATTATTAATTGCGCAGGATGTGAGGCTGGCACAAGTAATAGGTCCCCAATAGTCTCATTACTAGGAATCAGGAACCCCATAGCAGCACTTGACTTTCTCATGGTAGGGAAGCACAGCAGTCCAAGGCTTAGACAAGAGATGTGGTATGGGTTAGTAATCTCCAGCCACTGGCACACAACAACAACATTCAGTAAATGATTGTAGGAAAGTACCATCTTTCTTGGCATGTTACCCCCAATTTTACCTGTATGTCAGTATGTTTTTGCCTGTCTCACGGGGATCCTGCTGGTCAGGATCCCAGTGCTCATAGTTTATGGCCTAATGTGTGTGTCTGTATAGTGCTTGACTGTGTCACTGAGGCTCTGCTAATCAGAACCTCAGTGCTTATGCTCTCTCTGCTTTTAAATTTGTCACTATAGGCTAGTGACTTCATTTACCAATTTCAATTGCCACACTGGACCCCCCTTATAAGTCACTAGTATATTGTACCTAGGTACCCAGGACATTGGGGTTCCAGGAGATCCTTATGGGCTGCCCATGTGACAAGGATATTAACCTCACGATGGCCAATGGGAGAACACTGGTAAAGTGAACACAAGGCAAGCGCAGTAGACAGAGAGACAAGCACCATTGAAGCAATTAAGGGTGGTTCCCTCCTGGCAGTCCAGTAGTGCTTAGGTATCTTTATGTGCAAGCTGGCAGTAGGGCAGTAATCAGGAAAGCAATCTAGTAAGTCCTTTATGCCACCCAGAAGCAGCAGGTAGCAGGCCAACAACAGAAAAACAGTCCAGAAGAGTAATTTTGAAGCTCAGCAGCCCTTCTGGCAGAGATTGAGTCCCAGTTTCAAAGTGCTCTATAAATCAAGGGGTTGGAGCCCCTGTACCTATATTCCAAAAATGCTTTAGTTCAGAGGGTAACTACAAAGGAGCCCTTCCAAGTGAAGTACAAAACTCTTTCAGCCCAGTCCTGTCTCCAGACATCAGTAGGGGGTAATGCAGCCCATTGCGCGAGGGCAGGACACAGCCTATTCACATGCAAGGTGTGAATGACCCTTCATCTCTCTAGCCAAAGATGACTATCAGTATGCAGATGCCTCTTCTGTCACACCCAGCCCCCCCTGTGTGATGGCTGTCTGGAAGTATACACCAAGTGAATTTGTCATTCTGCCCCAGACGTGGATTGGAGTCAGGCTGCAAAGCACTACAGCTATAAGCAGAGAGAAATGCCCACTTTCTAAAAGTGCCATTTCTCAAATAGTAATGTAAAATTCACCTACACCAGTAAGTCACTACCATTCCAAACATACCAAACATGTCTGCACTACTCCTCACAGATCAGAAATTAACACTTAGACATATATAAGGGAATTCCCAATGCAAACCTTTAAGAGGAGAAGAAGCGAAATAGACTGTCACTACTAGGACATGTAAAACATAAATATATATGTCCTACCTTTTACATACACTGCACCTAGCCCATAGGGCTAGCTAGGGCCTATCTTAGGGGTGACTTAGGAGTAGCAAAGGGGGACTTTAGATCATGGCAAGTAGTTTGACTTGCCAAGTCAATATGGTAGTAAACTGCACATGCAGGCACTGCAGAGGCAGGCCTGAGGCAAGTTTAAAAGGCTACTTCTGTGGAGGGCGCAATCAGTGCTGCAGGCCAACTAATAGCATTTCATTTACAGGCCCTCGGTACATGGTATACCACTTTACAAGGGACTTATAGGTAAATTAAATAAAACAAAAAGGTGTAAGAGAGAGAGCGCATGCACTTTAGCACTGATTTTACTACTGATCAGCAGTGGTAAAGTGTCCAGAATCCTAAATGTGAGAAAGTAGCCTCTTTCTAGCCTTGTTACCCCCACTTTGGCCTGTTTGTGAGTATATGTCAGGGTGTTTTCACTGTCTCACTGGGATCCTGCTAGCCAGGGCCCAGTGCCCATAGTGAAAACCATATGTTTTCAGTATGTCTGTTATGTGTCACTGGGACCCTGCTAGCCAGGACCCCAGTGCTCATAAGTGTGTGGCCTATATGTATGTGTTCCCTGTGTGACCCTTAACTGTCTCACTGAGGCTCTGCTAACCAGAACCTCAGTGGTTATGCTCTCTCTTTACTTTACAAATTGTCACTAACAGGCTAGTGACCAATTTCACCAATTCACATTGGCATACTGGAACACCCTTATAATTCCCTAGTATATGGTACTGAGGTACCCAGGGTATTGGGGTTCCAGGAGACCCCTATGGGCTGCAGCATTTCTTTTGCCACCAATAGGGAGCTCTGACAATTCTTACACAGACCTGCAACTGCAGCCTGAGTGAAATAACGTCCACGTTATTTCACAGCCATTTACCACTGCACTTAAGTAACTTATAAGTCACCTATTTGTCTAACCTTCACCTGGTGAAGGTTGGGTGCAAAGTTACTTAGTGTGTGGGCACCCTGGCACTAGCCAAGGTGCCCCCACATCGTTCAGGGCAAATTCCCCGGACTTTGTGAGTGCGGGGACACCATTTCACGCGAGCACTATACATAGGTCACTACCTATGTATGGCGTCACAATGGTAACTCCGAACATGGCAATGTAACATGTCTAAGATCATGGAATTGTCACCCCAATGCCATTCTGGCATTGGGGAGACAATTCCATGATCCGCGGAGTCTCTAGCACAGACCCTGGTACTGCCAAACTACCTTTCCCGGGGTTTCACTGCAGCTGCTGCCAACCCCTCAGACAGGTTTCTGCCCTCCTGGGGTCCAGCCAGGCCTGGCCCAGGAAGGCAGAACAAAGGACTTCCTCAGAGAGAGGGTGTTACACCCTCTCCCTTTGGAAAAAGGTGTCAGGGCTGGGGAGGAGTAGCCTCCCCCAGCCTCTGGAAATGCTTTGATGGGCACAGATGGTGCCCATCTCTGCATAAGCCAGTCTACACCGGTTCAGGGATCCCCCAGCCCTGCTCTGGCGCGAAACTGGACAAAGGAAAGGGGAGTGACCACTCCCCTGACCTGCACCTCCCAGGGGAGGTGCCCAGAGCTCCTCCAGTGTGCTCCAGACCTCTGCCATCATGGAAACAGAGGTGTTGCTGGCACACTGGACTGCTCTGAGTGGCCAGGGCCAGCAGGTGACATCAGAGACTCTTTCTGATAGGCTCTTACCTGTGTTCCTAGCCTATCCTCCTTCCTAGGTAGCCAAACCTCCTTTTCTGGATATTTAGGGTCTCTGCTTTGGGGAATTCTTTAGATAACAAATGCAAGTGCTCATCCGAGTTCCTCTGCATCTCTCTCTTCACCTTCTGCCAAAGGATCGACCGCTGACTGCTCAGGACGCCTGCAAAACCACAACAAAGTAGCAAAGACGACTACTGCAACCTTGTATCGCTGATCCTGCCGCCTTCTCGACTGTTTCCTGGTGGTGCAGGCTCTGGGGGTAGCCTGCCTCCTTCTTGCACCAGGAGCTCTGAAGAAATCTCCTGTGGGACGACGGAATCCTCCCCCTGCAACCGCAGGCAACAAAAGACTGCATCACCGGTCCTCTGGTTCCCCTCTCAGCACGACGAGCGTGGTCCCTGGAACTCAGCAACTCTGTCCAAGTGACTCCCACAGTCCAGTGACTCTTCAGTCCAAGTTTGGTGGAGGTAAGTCCTTGCCTCCCCACTCTAGACTGCATTGCTGGGTACCGCATGATTTGCAGCTGCTCCGGCTCCTGTGCACTCTTCCAGGATTTCCTTCGTGCACAGCCAAGCCTGGGTCCCCGACACTCTAACCTGCAGTGCACAACCTTCTGAGTTGTCCTCCGGTGTCGTGGGACTCTCTTTTGTGTCTTCGGGTGAGCTCTGGTTCACTCCTCTTCCAAGTGCCTGTTCCGGTACTTCTGCGGGTGCTGCCTGCTTCTGTGAGGGCTCCCTGACTTGCTGGGCGCCCCCTCTGTCTCCTCATCCAAGTGGCGACATCCTGGTCCCTCCTGGGCCACAGCAGCATCCAAAAACCCTAACCCCGACACTTGCAGCTAGCAAGGTTTGTTTGCGGTCTTTCTGCGTGGGAACACCTCTGCAAGTTTCTTCACGACGTGGGACATCCATCCCCCAAAGGGGAAGTTCGTAGTCCTCTTCGTTCTTGCAGAATCCACAGCTTCTACCATCCGGTGGCAGCTTCTTTGCACCCTCAGCTGGCATTTCCTGGGCATCTGCCCTCTCTCGACATTGTCGCGACTGTTGGACTTGGTCCCCTTGTTCCAGAGGTACTCAGGTCCGTAAATCCACTTTGGTTGCATTGCTGGTGTTGGTCTTCCTTGCAGAATTCCCCTATCACGACTTCTGTGCTCTCTGGGGAATATAGGTGCACTTTACACCTACTTTTTGAGGGTCTTGGGGTGGGCTATTTTTCTAACCCTCACTGTTTTCTTACAGTCCCAGCGACCCTCTACAAGCTCACATAGGTTTGGGGTCCATTCGTGGTTCGTATTCCACTTTTGGAGTGTATGGTTTGTGTTGCCCCTATACCTATGTGCTCCTATTGCACTCTACTGTAACTTTACATTGCTTGCATTACTTCCTTTTGCTATTACTGCATTTTTTTGGTATTGTGTACATATATCTTGCATATATTTGGCATCCTCATACTGAGGGTACTCACTGAGATACTTTTGGCATATTGTCATAAAAATAAAGTGCCTTTATTTTTAGTATATCTGTGTATTGTGTTTTCTTATGATATTGTGCATATGACACCAGTGGTATAGTAGGAGCTTTGCATGTCTCCTAGTTCAGCCTAAGCTGCTCTGCTATAGCTACCTTCTATCAGCCTAAGCTGCTAGAAACACCTCTTCTACACTAATAAGGGATAACTGGACCTGGTACAGAGTGTTAAGTACCCCTTGGTACCCACTACAAGCCAGGCCAGCCTCCTACACTAAAGCCAACCAAAAGAGGGCCAGTAAAATAGGAGGAGCAAGGTAAAAAGGGCCATTTCCAATAACTATTAATTAATTTACAAATATATACATCAAGGATATGGAAATACCTCTGGTGACGTTCTGAAATCACATTTGACCCAATAGGGTGGGAGGGCATTTTAAATAAAACAGGTCTATTGGCTTTGCGAAAGCGTCCCTGCATTAAAATATAAGGCACTCCTACTGGCTTTATCAGTGCACAACCACATTGAAATAACTATAACCACATCCAGTCAAAGGAGTCAGTCACCATGGTTAAATGAAATCATTATTGTATAACACATTGCAACGTTCACTAAAAATCATTGTCTGATATGTAATTTAAATAAAATATTAAAAATAAAAATAACGTGTTATTTTTAAATAGGCAAAACACAGGGTCACAATTTTCTTTTAAAGTTAAGGGAAGGCTGTGTTCACTTTACATTATTATCATCAGACTGCAGATAGCAGAGCCTGATAATGAGCAATGTTCAGTTAGATTTATGAGTCAGGCTAGGTCACAGAGATAAAGAATTGAAGCACTGAAGTATTTAACTCTTAAATAAAAGTCCTTTCCGGCTCAGTATTGGAGTGTGAGAACAAAATGATGTTTCTGGATGCTTTTCAATGGGATAACATTAAAATAAAAAGTTAGTTACCTTAATGATTAACTCTTCATTTTCATGTTCTTCCATTTCAAAGTGTCACAGGTACAAGCAGCAGACTATTTGCTCCCAGTGGTCAGTAGACACTGTGTCATGTTTTTAACTGAAAAATTGTATTTTTTTAAAAAAATTGGGAGAAATTTAAAGTGAAGAAAACGTTTTCAATGAAAAGTTAGGTCTCAATGTCTTTCTCCAATTTAAAATAAGCCAATTGCATCTTTATGTTTTATGAAGCATGTTTCTTCACTAAAAATGTCTCCATTCTAAGCAAATGTATTTTTCTGTTATAAATATGGCACCATGTCTACAGGTCACTGGGAGCAAATGCCTGGTGTTAGTAAATGTGACACTTGGAAATGGGAGAAAATGTAAATGATTTTTATGAATTCCATATAAACAAAATCAACTATTCAGTTTACCATATTTATAAGTGAAAAATATATAGCCATTATTTTACTTGGGACAAATTTAAAGTGTAGCAAAAATGTTCCATATTCTGAACATTTTTATCCACTTTAAATTTTTCCCATTTTAAATAAATGGTTGTATGTTTGTGTTATACATGTACCAGTGCCACATGTTGAAAGGTATTTTCTGTGTCACATGCTACTTTACTCCTGCTTTTTTAAGCTCTGGGGTGGGGTAATTTACTTACCTTTACTGTATTCTTACTCTTCCAGCGATTCTGCACACACTACACTTGTCTAGGGGGGAATTTGTGATTCACATTCCACTTTTTTTAGTATATGGTTTGTGTTGTCCCTAGACCTATTTTCTCCCATTGCAATCTATAGGATTTCCTACTGTTTGCATTGTTCTATGACTATTTACATGTATAATTTTGGTGTCTAGTGTATATATTGTGTATAATGCTTACCTCCAGAAGGAGTATTGGCTCTAAGATATTTTTGGTACTGTGTCACCCAAATAAATACCTTTATTTTTGGTAAACCTGAGTATTGTCTTTACTTTTGTATATGTACTGTGTAACTAAGTGGTATTGCAGGAGCTTTGCATGTCTCCTAGTTCAGCCTAAGCTGCTCTTCTATAGCTACCGCTATCAGCCTAAGCTGCTAGAACACTATTACATTTCACTAATAAGGGATAACTGGACCTGGTACGATGCCCATATTTATACTTTTTCAGCGCCGCATTTGCGTCGTTTTTTGATGCAAAATCGGTGCAAACTTACAAAATACAGTTGTATTTTGTAAGTTTGCGCTGCTTTTGCGACAAAAAGTGATGCAAGTGCGGCGCTAAAAAAGTATAAATACGGGTCTAAGTACGCAAGGTACCCACCACAAGCCAGGTCAGCTTCCTACATTGGTGGTGCGGCGGTGGGATAAGTACTTGGAATTGCTTTACCCCTTTGTTACCTGTGCTATTCACAAGAAAAGCTTGCTCCAAAACTCAGAGCATATGTAATATATACCTAGAAACAATTTTCTAACTTTCTTAAAAGTTCTTTAAACTTTGCAAAAGTTTTTACAAAGTTCTGAAAAGTTTTCTTGATTTCTCTCAAAAGTTAGCTCTGTTATTCTACTAACTTTTTACCCACGTTCCTAAACTTTCTTTTTTTCAATATGTCTTCTGTAGACGCCACCCCTAGAGCTGTCAAGACTACCTATGACAATTTAAACTAAAAGCTTGAAGGGGCTCTGCATTGAAAGAAATTTAGGGATTGGGAAGAACCCCAATAAGGAGTACCTCTTAAATCTCCTCCTCCAGGATGACCAGGGAATCAGCACTGAGGAAGAGGTAGAGGATAACTCCAACCAGGAAAGCTCAGAGGAATAAGATGACAATCCTGGAGAGGGTCCTTCCACAGACCTATCTGGCAACAAGCCCCCTAGTATAACTGGTAGTGGGAAGGGTTCACACTCAAGTAGGGCTCCCTTCACCCCTAGAGGCCAGGTCACTAGAGTGGCCACTGTTAGAGATTGGTCTGCCTCTGCACACTCTCATCTTACCTCTGTTTCAGAGGCTTCACATAATTCGAACCCTGAGGACCAGTCCCTAGATAGGGAACTCAGAACTCAGAAAGCTGAGGTTAGAGGAGGCCAGACTGAAGCTAATGTAGCAGCAGTTGGCCTTAGACAGGAATCTCTGGCTGTGAAGAAAGAGAGGCAGGGTTTGGGGTTAGTTCCCCATGGCGGAAGCAGCAGTTTTAGGAATACAAATGTTAGAGAACCTTCATTTGATTCTAGGAATCTGCACAAAGTTGTCCCTCCTTACAAGGATGGTGATGACATCAACAAGTTGTTTGCTGCACTTGAGAGGGCCTGTTAAGTTCATAGGGTCCCTCATGTACAGTGGGCTGCTATCCTTTGGTTATCCTTCTCTGGCAAAGGTAGAGACAGCCTTCTTATTGTTAGTAAAGATGATGCAGATAATTACCAGGTTCTTAAAACATGCACTCTTGCATGGTGTGGGCTTAACCACTGAAGAGTATAGACTTAAGTTCAGAGAGACCAGAAAGGAGTCATCACAGGACTGGACAGACTTTGTAGATTGTTCTGTGAATTCCCTACAAGGTTGGTTACATGGCAGTAAGGTGACTGATTATGAAAGCCTATATAACTTGATTCTGAGAGAGCATATCTTGAATAACTGTGTCTGACCTGTTACATCAGTATCTTGTGGACTCAGATCTGACCTCTCTCCAAGAATTGGGGAAGAAGGCAGACAAATGGGTCAGAACAAGGGTGAGCAGAAAAGCTCATACAGGGGGTGACAAAGACAGCAAAAAGAAAGATGGTGAAAAATCTCAGAACAAGCATGGGGACAAAAGTAAACACAACGATCCTTTTTCAGGTCCAAAACACTCCTCTAGGGGTGGGGATAAAACATCTTCATCTTCTTCAAACTCTTCACACAATCAGAAAAAGCCTTGGTGCCATGTGTGTAGAAATAAAGGCCATTGGCCAGGGGATAAGTTCTGCACAGGTAAAGCCCCTGAGCCTGCCACCACTAAGACATCAGACTCTAGTGCCCCAAGCAGAAGTGGTAATAGTGGTGGAACTACTGGCAATAGTCAAACTAAAGGTGTAGTTGGGTTCAATTTTGGGACCAGAATAGAAACTGGGGCAGATGGTCCCAAGGCAGTTTCTGTCACACCTGGTGGCATTGGCCTTGACCCCCACTTTTGGCCTGTTTGTGAGTATGCGTTAGTGTGTTTTTACTGTGTCACTGGGATCCTGCTAGCCAGGACCCCAGTGCTCATAGATAAAAACCTATATGGCAGTATGTTTTTGCCTGTCTCACTGGGACCCTGCTAGCAAGGTCCCCAGTGCTCATAGGTTGTGGCCTAATGTGTATGCCTGTGTAGTGCCTAACTGTGTCACTGAGGCCCTGCTAACCAGAACCTCAGTGCTTATGCTCTCTCTGCTTTTAAATTTGTCACTGTAGGCCAGTGACTTCATTTACCAATTTCAATTGGCATAATGGACCCCCTTATAAGTCCCTAGAATATGGTACCTAGGTACCCAGGGCATTGGGGTTCCAGGACATCCATATGGGCTGCACCATTTCTTTTGCTACCCATAGGGAGCTCAGACAAACCCTTAAACAGGACTGCCATTGCAGCCTGCGTGAAATAGTGCACACACTATTTGACGGCCATTTTCACTGCAGTTCAGTCACTTATAAGTCACCTATATGTCTAACCTTCACTTGCTGCAGGTTAGGTGCAAAGTTACTAAGTGTGAGGGCACCCTTGCACTAGCAAAGGTGCCCCCACATAGTTCAGGGCCATTTACCCGGACTTTGTGAGTGTGGGGACACCATTACATGCGTGCAATACATATAGGTCAATACCTATATGAGGCTTCACAATGGTAACTCCGAATAAGGCCATGTAACATGTCTAAGATCATGGAATTGTCCCCCCATTCTAAATATGGTATTGGGGAGCCAATTCCATGCATCCTGGGGGCTCCACCATGGACCCCCAGTAGTGCCAAACCAGCTCTCTGAGGCTTGCCCTGCAGCTACAGCTGCTGCCACCTCACAGGCAGGGTTCTGCCCCCCTGGGGTCTGGGCAGCCCAGTCCCACGAAGGCTAAACAAAGCATTTCCTCTGAGAGCATGGTGTTACACCCTCTCCCTTTGGAAATAGGTGTTACAGGCTGGGGAGAGGTAGCCTCCTCCAGCCTCTGGAAATGCTTTGAAGGGCACAGATGGTGCCCTCCTTGCATAAACCAGTCTACACCAGTTCAGGGACCCCTTCTCCCCTGCTCTGGCGGGAAACTGGACAAAGGAAATGGGAGTGACCACTCCCCTGTCCATCACCACCCCAGGGGTGGTGCCCAGAGCTCCTCCAGAGTGTCCCAGACTTCAGCCATCGTGCTTTGCAAGGTGTGGGGGCACTCTGGAGGGCTCTGAGTGGCCAGTGCCAGTAGGTGACGTCAGAGACCCCTCCTGATAGGTCCATACCTGATAAGGTAGCCAATCTCTCTCTCAGGGCTATTTAGGGTCTCTCTTGTGGGTTCACTTCAGATTCTGCTTGCAAGTTTCCTTCAGGAATCCTCTGCAACAACTTCAGACTCTTCTGACCTCGGATCAACCACAGCCTGCTCCAAGAAACCCTGTAACGGCAACAAAGTCTCTACAAGAGACACTTTTCTTCAGCAACCTCAGCTCCAAGTCAGCAACTGCAACAGTTTCCATTGTGTGCACGCTCTGGGGACTCCCAGTCTTCATACTGCACCAGAAGAACTGATGAAATCTCCCATGGAGTGACGGAGTCCCTCCCCTGCTCCAAGCAGCCACCTTCCAAGACGACAACCGGTACCCTGGGACTCCTCTCACAACGACAAGCTTGCTCCTAAGAACACAGAGGGTGGACATCATCGAAATAGACTGTCCTGAAGTCCTGCTGATGCAATTTGGAGGAGGTTAGACCTTGCCTTCCCGAGAACAACTGTACCCCTGTGTACTGTGTCTTCTTCGCCGTCTGAGGCCTCTGTGCACTCTTTGCAAAATTCCTTTGTGCACAGCCTGGCCCATGTCCCCCGCACTCCATCCTGCGACGCTCAACTCGCTGAGTTGTTCTCCGGTGGCGTGGGACCTTCTTTTTTTGTGCTTCACCAACCACATTTTGCACCTCCTTTGAACCCGGATCCTGAGACTCCTGGGGGTGCTGGCTGGCATCCTGAGGGCTCTGTAAAGTGCAGAGAGCCCCCTCTTCCTCCTCACACAGAGTTGAGGCCCCCAGGTCCCTCCTGGGTCCTTCCAGCTCCATTTTTATGAAAAATTCACTTTTGTCGTTGCCAAGGCTTGTTGGCACCTTCCAATGCAAAATCTCATCTGCAACGATCTTCACGCCGTGGGACATCTTTTGCATCATGCATGAACCCGCTGGCATCTTCCTAGGAGGCATTCCTGCAGTCTTCGACTAACCAGGGACTCTTCTTTTGCACCCTTTTCTGGGTTGGCAAGGGCTCCTGTTCTTCCTGGAACTTCTTTCGACTTCTGGAATTGGTCCCCTTCCTTTACAGGTCTTCAGGTCCAATCATCCAGCAGTTGTTCTTTGCAGACTTGGGTGGCTGCTGCAAAATCCCAAAAACGAGGTGTAGTGTGTCCTAAGGAAACTTGCAGTACTTCACTCCTGCTTTTCTGGGCTCTGGGGTGGGGTAATTCACATTCCACTTTTTAGTATATGGTTTGTGTTGCCCCTAGACCTATTTTCTCCCATTGCATTGTATTGGATATCCTACTGTTTGCATTGTTCTATGACTATTTACTTGTCTAACTTTGGTGTCTAGTGTATATATTGTGTATAATACTTACCTCCAGAAGGAGTATTGTCTCTAAGATATTTTTGGTACTGTGTCACCCAAATAAATACCTTTATTTTTGGTAACACTGAGTATTGTCTTTCCTAGTGTATAAGTACTGTGTAACTATAAGTGGTATTGCATGAGCTTTGCATGTCTCCTAGTTCAGCCTAAGCTGCTCTGCTATAGTTACCTCTATCAGCCTAAGCTGCTAGAACACTACTACATTTCACCAATAAGGGATAACTGGACTTGGTATGAGGTGTAAGTACCCAAGGTACCCACCACAAACAAGGCCAGCCTCCTACATGAGGGAACTTGGGCTGTGCGATCTGTGGAGGCAGAGAGCCGGTGTGAATCAGGGGTTCTCCTACAGTAATAGAAAATACGGTCATGCCTCTTGGATCGACTATTTTCTAGTCGATCAGGTGCTGTGTGATTCAGTTGAAGACAGAGCTTATTCGGTAGCTCACCTATCGGACCATACAGCTGTAGAACTAAGAATTGGTCTTTTTCAGGAAGCAGGAAGCAAGAGATGGACTCTAGAGGACATGTTACTGTTGGATAGCAAGGTTATTTCTTAACTTCATATACAGACCGAGGAGTTTTTTTTAATGTTAGCCTGGGGTGCGCCCCATGACAATGGTGAGGTCAACAAATGATAAATACAGAGGGGGAGGATAAGTATGGTTTGGGGAATAGGGTGAATCTGTTGAGGCAGCAGCTAAAGAAAGTACTACAAGCTAGAATCACAAAAAGATGGGAAGTGAGCATTTTAGCTCATTTTGAGTACAGAGAAAGTGCAGGGAATATGTTAGCCTAGAAGACCAAGAGGGACCAAGGACGGAATGGCATTAAGGAAATTGTGTCTGATCGATCTGGAGAAAGGTTAACCAGCTGCGTGTATATAGAGAAAGCTTTTCAGGAGGTGGGAATTTAACTTTACACAGAAGAGATGAAGGTGGGGGAGGAAGAAGTAGGAGCCTGGCTGGGGATGGACACCCCGCCTAGTCTCACACAGGTGGAGCAGACCCCTTTAAATAAACCAGTTTCTCGGGGTGAGATAAGAGCAGCTCTAAAAGAAAGTAAGGGAGGGAAAGCGGCAGGACAGGACAGCATCCCTGTGGACCTTTACAAAGCTCTAGGGCAGTCTATAGTACCTGTAATTTCAGGTTACCATCTTCCTCAAATGAGGCAATTAACTCACTGATTTTAAAGCCAGGAAAGTGTGAAACATATAGGCCAATATTGTTGCTAAATAGTGACTATAAGCTATTTGGTAAAATACAGGCAGACAGGTTAAGTGGAGTGGCAGATTCTTACACGAATTAACCCTTCAACTTGATTGCGGAGATAGATTTGGCCACAACTTACGATGCTCCTTTAGATGTTATAGCTTTGGATGCAATGAAGGCCTTTGACAGAGTCAACTGGGGGTGTTAAACATGATTCTTGAGTGCTCTAATTTAGGTGATCTGCAGAACTATCGGTCTGATTTATCATGTCCCCTCGGCTAGGGTATTGGTGAATAGGAATCTTACTATGCCCTTTAGGATAACCAGAAGCACTATGCAAGGCTGTCCCCTATCTCCAATACTGTTCAATCTGTATCTCGACCCTTTGCCAGAAAGATTAGGCAGAATTCTGTAACATCTCCCTTCTGCTGTAATGGATAGGAGAAAAAAGTTGCCTTATATGCGGATGATCTTTTGGTGTACACTTCTGACCTATCAACTGTAGGAAAGTACCATCTTGCCTGGCATGTTACCCCCATATTTCACTGTATATATGTTGTTTTAGTCTATGTATCATTGGAACCCTGCCATACAGTGCCCTGTATGTGTTCCCTGTGTGATGCCTAACTCTCTCACTGAGGCTCTGCTAACCAGAACCACAGTGGTTATGCTCTCTCTGCTTTCCAAATTTGTCACTAACAGGCTAGTGACTAAATTTACAAATTCACATTGGCATACTGGTATGTGAGAAAGTAGCCTCTTTCTAGCCTTGCTACCCCCACTTTTGGCCTGTTTGTGAGTATATGTCAGGGTGTCTTTCACTGTCTCACTGGGATCCTCCTAACCAGGGCCCAGTGCTCATAGTGAAAACCCTATGTTGTCAGTATGTTTGTTATGTGTCACTGGGACCCTGCTAGCCAGGACCCCAGTGCTCATAAGTTTGTGGCCTGTATGTGTTCCCTGTGTGATGCCTAACTGTCTCACTGAGGCTCTGCTAACCAGAACCTCAGTGGTTATGCTCTCTCTGCTTTCCAAATTTGTCACAAACAGGCTAGTGACTAAATTTAACAATTCACATTGGCATACTGGTACATCCATATAATTCCCTAGTATATAGTACTGAGGTACCCAGGGTATTGGGGCTCCAGGAGATCCCTATGGGCTGCAGCATTTCTTTTGCCACCCGTACGGAGCTCTGACAATTCTTACACAGGCCTGCCACTGCAGCCTGCGTGAAATAACGGCAACGTTATTTCACAGCCATTTACCACTGCACTTAAGTAACTTATAAGTCACCTATATGTCTATATGTCTAACCTTCACCTGGTGAAGGTTGGGTGCAAAGTTAGTTAGTGTGTGGGCACCCTGGTACTAGCCAGGGTGCCCCCACATTGTTCAGGGCAAATTCCACGGACTTTGTGAGTGCGGGGACAACATTACACGCGTGCACTGTACATAGGTCACTACCTATGTACAGCGTCACAATGGTAACTCCGAACATGGCCATGTAACATGTCTAAGATCATGGAATTGTCACCCCAATCTGGCATTGGGGGACAATTCCATGATCCCCCAGGTCTCTAGCACAGAACCCGGGTACTGACAAACTGCCTTTTTGGGGTCTCCACTGCAGCTGCCGCTGCTGCCAACCCCTCAGACAGGTTTCTGCCCTCCTGGGGTCCAGGCAGCCCTGGCCCAGGAAGGCAGAACAAAGGATTTCCTCTGAGAGAGGGTGTTACACCCTCTCCCTTTGGAAATAGGTGTGAAGGGCTGGGGAGGAGTAACCTCCCCCAGCCTCTGGAAATGCTTTGATGGGCACAGATGGTGCCCATCTCTGCATAAGCCAGTCTACACCGGTTTAGGGATCCCCCAGCCCTGCTCTGGTACGAAACTGGACAAAGGAAAGGGGAGTGACCACTCCCCTGCACCTCCCAGGGGAGGTGCCCAGAGCTCCTCCAGTGTGTCCCAGACCTCTGCCATCTTGGAAATAGAGGTGTTTGTGGCACACTGGACTGCTCTGAGAGGCCAGTGCCAGCAGGTGACGTCAGAGGCTCCTTTTGATAGGCTCTTACCTCTCTTGGTAGCCAATCCTCCTTCCTTGGTAGCCAAACCTCCTTTTCTGGTTATTTAGGGTGTCTGCTTTGGGGAATTCTTTAGATAACGAATGCAAGAGCTCACCAGAGTTCCTCTGCATCTCCCTCTTCACCTTCTGCCAAAGGAACGACCGCTGACTGCTCAGGGCACCTGCAAAACCGCAACAAAGTGGCAAGATAACTACGAGCAACCTTGTATTGCCTCATCCTGCTGGCTTTCTCAACTGTTTCCAGGTGGTGCATGCTCTGCCTCCTCCCTACACCAGGAGCTCTGAAGAAATCTCCCGTGGGTTGACGGAATCTTCCCCCTGCTAACGAAGGCACCAAAAGACTGCAACACTGGTCCTCTGGGTCCCCTCTCATCCCAACGAGCGTGGTCCCTGGAACTCAGCAACTCCAAGTGGCGACATCCTGGTCCCTCCTGGGCCACAGCAGCACCCAAAAACCTCTAGCGCGACCCTTGCAGCTAGCAAGGCTTGTTTGCAGTCTTTCTGCGTGGGAAGACATCTGCAAGCTTCATCACGACGTGGGACATCCGTCTTTCAAAGGAGAAGTCCCTAGCTCTCTTCTTTCTTGCAGAACTCCAAGCTTCTTCCATCCAGTGGTAGCTTCCATGCACCCTCAGCTGGCATTTCCTGGGCTCCTGCCCACTCTCCACACTGTCGCGACTCTTGGACTTGGCCCCCTTCTCTTACAGGTACTCAAGTCTGGAAATCCACTGTTGGTGCATTGCTGGTGTTTGTTCTTCCTGCAGAAACCCTCTATCACGACTTCTGTGCTCTCTGGGGGCAGTAGGTGCAATTTACACCTACCTTTCAGGGTCTTGGGGTGGGCTATTTTTCTAACCCTCACTGTTTTCTTGAGGTCCCGTTGGGATGAGAGGGGACCCAGAGGACCGGTGATGCAGTCTTTTGGTGCCTGCGGTCGCAGGGGGAGGATTCCGTCGTCCCACGGGAGATTTCTTCTGAGCTTCTAGTGCAGAGAGGAGGCAGACTACCCCCACAGCATGCACCACCAGGAAAACAGTCGAGAAGGCCGCAGGATCAGCGATACAAGGTTACACTAGTCGTCTTTGCTACTTTGTTGCGGTTTTGCAGGCGTCCAGAGCAGTCAGCGGTCGATTCCTTGGCAGAAGGTGAAGAGAGAGATGCAGAGGAACTCTGATGAGCTCTTGCATTCGTTATCTAAAGAATTCCCCAAAGCAGAGACCCTAAATAGCCAGAAAAGGAGGTTTGGCTACCTAGGAAGGAGGATAGGCTAGCAACACAGGTAAGAGCCTATCAGAAGGAGTCTCTGACGTCACCTAATGGCACTGGCCACTCAGAGCAGTCCAGTGTGCCAGCAGCACCTCTGTTTCCAAGATGGCAGAGGTCTGGAGCACACTGGAGGAGCTCTGGGCACCTCCCAGGGGAGGTGCAGGTCAGGGGAGTGGTCACTCCACTTTCCTTTGTCCAGTTTTGCGCCAGAGCAAGGCTGGGGGATCCCTGAACCAGTGCAGACTGGCTTATGCAGAGATGGGCACCATCTGTGCCCATCAAAGCATTTCCAGAGGCTGGGGGAGGCTACTCCTCCCCAGCCCTGACACCTTTTTCCAAAGGGAGAGGGTGTAACACCCTCTCTCTGAGGAAGTCCTTTGTTCTGCCTTCCTGGGCCAAGCCTGGCTGGACCCCAGGAGGGCAGAAACCTGTCTGAGGGGTTGGCAGCAGCAGCAGCTGCAGTGAAACCCCGGGAAAGGTAGTTTGGCAGTACCCGGGTCTGTGCTAGAGACTCGGGGGATCATGGAATTGTCTCCCCAATGCCAGAATGGCTTTGGGGTGACAATTCCATGATCTTAGACATGTTACATGGCCATGTTCGGAGTTACCATTGTGACGCTGTACATAGGTAGTGACCTATGTACAGTGCACGCGTGTAATGGTGTCCCCGCACTCACAAAGTCCGGGGAATTTGCCCTGAACGATGTGGGGGCACCTTGGCTAGTGCCAGGGTGCCCACACACTAAGTAACTTAGCACCCAACCTTTACCAGGTAAAGGTTAGACATATAAGTGACTTATAAGTTACTTAAGTGCAGTGGTAAATGGCTGTGAAATAACGTGGACGTTATTTCACTCAGGCTGCAGTGGCAGGCCTGTGTAAGAATTGTCAGAGCTCCCTATGGGTGGCAAAAGAAATGCTGCAGCCCATAGGGATCTCCTGGAACCCCAATACCCTGGGTACCTCAGTACCATATGCTAGGGAATTATAAGGGTGTTCCAGTATGCCAATGTGAATTGGTGAAATTGGTCACTAGCCTATTAGTGACAATTTGTAAAGAGAGAGCATAACCACTGAGGTTCTGGTTAGCAGAGCCTCAGTGAGACAGTTAGGCATCACACAGGGAACACATACATATAGGTCACAAACTCATGAGCACTGGGGTCCTGGCTAGCAGGGTCCCAGTGACACATAACAAACATACTGAAAACATAGGGTTTTCGCTATGAGCACTGGGCCCTGTCTGGCAGGATCCCAGTGAGACAGTGAAAACACCCTGACATACACTCACAAACAGGCCAAAAGTGGGGGTAACAAGGCTAGAAAGAGGCTACTTTCTCACACTTTCCACATTTCTTCCGTGTCTAAACATTCCCAACCCACCCACCCTGAGGATAACTTGTTAGAAAGGGAACTCAAAAAGATGAGGGTAGAAGAGACCAGACTGAAGCTTAAACATCAGCAGCTGGCCTTGGATAGGGAATCCCTAGACATAGAGAAGGAAAGACAGAGGTTTGGGTTAGTTCCCCATGGTGGCAGCAGCAGTATTTCTGATAGCAATCCTGTTAGAGAGCATGATTCCAGGAATCTGTACAAGATAGTCCCCCCTTACAAGGAAGGGGATGACATCAAGAAGTGGTTTGCTGCACTTGAGAGGGCCTGTATGGTACAGGGGGTCCCTCAAAGGCAGTGTGCTGCTATTTTGTGGCTATCTTTCAATGGAAAGGGTAGGGATAGGCTCCTTACTGTTAGAGAAAGTGAAGCTAACAACTAAAAAGTTTTTGAAAGATGCACTCTTGGATGGATTTGGCTTAACCACTGAACAATACAGGATTAAGTTCAGAGACACCAGAAAAGAGTCTTCTCAAGACTGGACAGATTTTGTGGACTGTTCAGTGAAGGCCTTGGAAGGGTAGTTACATGGTAGTAAAGTATCTGACAATGAAAGCCTGTATAATCTTATTCTGAGAGAGCATATTCTGAATAACTGTGTGTCTGACCTGTTACACCAATATCTAGTGGACTCAGATCTGACCTCTCCCCAAGAATTGGGAAAGAAGGCAGACAAATGGTTCAGAACAAGAGTGAACAGAAAAGTTCATACAGGGGTAAGAAGAACGATGGTAAGTCTTCTGACAAGGGTGGGGATAAAAGTAAAACTGAGTCTTCATCAGGCCCACAAAAACACTCTGGTGGGGGTGGTGGGTCCAAATCCTCTTCAAATCAACTAAAAAAGCATTGATGTTATTTATGTAAAGTAAAAGGCCATTGGACAAGGGATGCCAGTTGTCCAAAGAAAAACACCAAACCTCCTACTACCACAACCCCTACTGCAAACTCTAGTGCCCCTAGTAATAGCAGTGGTGGTGGGAGCAAACCTACTAATAGCCAATGAAAGGGAGTAGCTGGGCTCACTTTTGGTAATTTAGTTGGGGTTGGTCTTGTTAGGGAGATCACAGAGGCTGTGCTAGTCTCTGAAGGTGCGATTGATTTGGCCACCTTGGTTGCTTGTCCCCTTAATATGGATAAGTACAAGCAACTTCCCCTAATCAATGGTGTTGAGGTTCAGGCCTACAGGGACACAGGTGCCAGTGTTACCAGGGTAATAGAGAAACGGGTACACCCTGAACAACACCTACTTGGTCACCAGTACCAAGTGACAGACACTCATAACAACACTCTTAGCCACCCCATGGCTGTTGTGAATCTCAACTGGGGGGGGGGCGGGTATTGGTCCAAAGAAAGTTGTGGTTGCTTCCGATTTACCTGTAGACTGTCTACTAGGAAATTATTTAAAAACATCAGCTTGGGCAGAAGTGGAGTTGGAGGCTCATGCAGCAATGCTGGGCATTCCTCGGCATATTTTTGCTTTGACAAGGGCTCAGGCCAAAAAGCAAAAAGGACAGGGTGACTTGGATCCTGGAACAATGGACCAAGTGCTCCCTAAAGCTAGGGGTAGTAAGGGTAAATCCCTACCCACTATCCCTCCCTCTACAGATGATTCTCCTTCTGAGGATGAAGAATCTCCTCCCTGTGCAGAACCTTCACCAGATGAGCTGGCAGCAGACACTACTGAGCTGTTGGGTGGAGGGGGGCCTGCCAGGGAAGAGTTGAGTGTGGCACAGCAATCCTGTCCCACATTAGAGGGTCTCAGACAGCAAGCTGTCAAACAGCAAAATGGGGATGTCAGTGACTCACATAGAGTTTACTGGGAGGACAACCTCTTGTACACAGAGGCAAGGGACCCAAAACCTGGAGCAGCCAGGAGATTGGTCATTCCCCTGCAGTACAGAGAGTTCCTCCTAACTCTGGCACATGGCATTCCTTTGGCTGGGCATTTGGGCCAGATCAAAACATGGGAAAGGCTTGTCCCCCTGTTTCACTGGCCTAGGATGTCAGAGGACACAAAAGATTTTTGTAAGTCTTGCGTGACCTGCCAAGCCAGTGGAAAGACTGGTGGCACAACAAAGGCTCCCCTTATTCCACTACCTGTGGTTGGGGTTCCCTTTGAAAGGGTAGGGGTTGCCATAGTTGGCCCCCTTGACCCTCCTACTGCTTCAGGCAATAGGTTTATCTTGGTGGTTGTGGACCATGCCACCAGATACCCTGAAGCAATTCCTCTAAGGACCACTACAGTACCTGCAGTGGCAAAAGCCCTCCTGGGAATCTTTTCCAGGGTGGGTTTTCCAAAAGAGGTTGTATCAGACAGGGGTAGCAACTTTATGAAGGGTATGTGGAAGGAATGTGGTGTAACATACAAAATCACCACACCTTATCATCCACAGACAAATGGACTGGTAGAGAGGTTTAATAAAACTTTCAAAGGAATGATAATGGGACTCCCTGAAAAACTTAGCAGGAGATGGGATGTCCTGTTACCTTGCCTCCTTTTTGCTTACAGGGAGGTACCCCAGAAAGGAGTGGGCTTCAGCCCCTTTGAACTCCTATTTGGGCACCCTGCAAGAGGTCCACTAACACTTGTAAAGGAGGATTGGGAACAACCTTTAAAAGCTCCCAAACAGGACATAGTGGACTATGTACTTGGCCTAAGATCCAGAATGGCGGAGTACATGAAAAAGGCCAGTAAAAACCTTCAGGCCAGCCAAGAGCTCCAGAAGCAATGGCATGACCAGAAGGCTGTTGTGATTCAGTACCAACCAGAACAGAAGGTGTTGGTATTGGAGCCTGTGGTCCCAAGAGCACTCCAAGACAAATGGAGTGGACCCCACCTCATTGTTGAAAAGAAGGGCGAGGTCACCTACTTGGTTGACCTGGGCACTGACAGGAGTCCCCTTAGGGTGATTCATGTCAACCGCCTAAAACCCTACTATGACAGGGCTGATCTCACCCTGCTCATGGCAACAGATGAGGGACAGGAAGAAGAGAGTGACCCTCTCCCTGATCTCTTCTCTTCCACCGAAGATGATGCTTTAGTGGAAGGTGTAGTGTTGGCAGACTGTCTCACTGCAGAGCAGAAAGACAACTGCATAAATCTCCTTGGACAGTTTTCTGAACTCTTTTCAACTGTGCCAGGCACCACATCTTGGTGTGAACACACAATTGATACTGGAGACAGCTTGCCTGTCAAAAGTAAAATCTATATGCAGCCTGACCATGTCAGGGACTGCATAAAGCAAGAAGTTCAGAAAAGGATTGATCTAGGAGTGGTTGAACATTCCGAAAGCCCATGGGCCTCTCCTGTGGTACTTGTACCAAAGCCTCACTCAAAAGATGGAAAAAGGTAGATGAGGTTTTGTGTAGATTACAGAGGTCTCAACCAGGTAACAAAAACTGATGCTCACCCTATACCCAGGGCAGATGAGCTCATAGATACACTGGCATCTGCCAAGTATCTAAGCACCTTTTATTTGACTGCAGGGTATTGGCAGATCAAATTAGCAGAGGATGCTGAAGCTAAAACTGCATTTTCAACGATAGGAGGGCACTACCAATTTACAGTGATGCCCTTTGGTTTGAAAAATGCAGCTGCCACTTTTCAGAGGTTGGTGAATACAGTCCTGCAAGGGTTCGAGGCTTTTAGTGCGGCATATCTAAATGATATAACTGTCTTTAGCTCCACCTGGGATGATCACCTGGTCCACCTGTGGAAAGTTTTGGAGGCCCTGCAAAAGGCAGGCCTCACTATCAAGGCTTCAAAGTGCCAGATAGGGCAGGGAAAGGTGGTTTATCTGGGACACCTGGTAGGTGGAGAACAGATTGCACCACTTCAGGGGAAAATCCAGACAATCATGGATTGGGTTCCCCCTACAACTCAGACCCAGGTGAGAGCCTTTCTAGGCCTCACTGGGTATTACAGGAGATTCATTAAAAACTATGGCTCCATTGCAGCCCCACTTAATGATCTCACTAGGAAGAAGATGCCTAAAAGGTATTGTGGACAGCTAGCTGTCAGAAAGCTTTTGAGGAGCTCAAACAGGCCATGTGCACTGCACCTGTCCTAAAAAGCCCATGTTACTCCAAGAAATTCATTGTTCAAACTGATGCATCTGAATTAGGGGTAGGGGCAGTCTTATCACAACTTAACTCTGAGGGCCAGGATCAACCAGTTGCTTTTATCAGCAGAAGGTTGACCCCTAGAGAAAAGTGTTGGTCTGCCATTGAGAGGGAGGCCTTTGCTGTGGTCTGGGCACTGAAGAAGTTGAGGCCATACCTGTTTGGCACTCACTTCATTGTTCAGACAGACCACAAACCTCTACTTTGGCTAAAACAAATGAAAGGTGAAAATCCTAAATTGTTGAGGTGGTCCATATCTCTACAGGGAATGGACTATACAGTGGAACATAGACCTGGGAGTACCCACTGCAATGCAGATGGACTCTCCAGATATTTCCACTTAGACAATGAAGACTCATCAGGTCATGGCTAGTCTTATTGTCCTTTGTTTGGGGGGGGTTGTGTAGGAAAGTACCATCTTGCCTGGCATGTTACCCCCATATTTCACTGTATATATGTTGTTTTAGTCTATGTGTCACTGGGACCCTGCCAGGCAGGGCCCCAGTACTCATAAGTATGTGCCCTGTATGTGTTCCCTGTGTGATGACTAACTGTCTCACTGAGGCTCTGCTAACCAGAACCTCAGTGGTTATGCTCTCTCTGCTTTCCAAATTGTCACTAACAGGCTAGTGACCAATTTCACCAATTCACATTGGCATACTGGAACCCCCTTATAATTCCCTAGTATATGGTATCGGGGTACCCAGGGTATTGGGGTTCCAGGAGATCCCTATGGGCTGCAGCATTTCTTTTGCCACCCATAGGGAGATATGACAATTCTTACACAGGCCTGCCAGTGCAGCCTGAGTGAAATAACGTCCACGTTATTTCACAGCCATTTACCACTGCACTTAAGTAACTTATAAGTCACCTATATGTCTAACCTTCACCTGGTGAAGGTTAGGTGCAAAGTTACTTAGTGTGTGGACACCCTGGCACTAGCCAAGGTGCCCCCACACTGTTCAGGGCAGAAACCTGTCTGAGGGCTTGGCAGCAGCAGCAGCTGCAGTGGAAACCCCGGAAAGGCAGTTTGACAGTACCGGGGTTCTGTGCTAAAGACCCGGGGGATCGTGGAATTGTCTCCCCAATGCCAGAATGGCATTTGGGTGACAATTCCATGATCTTAGACATGTTACATGGCCATGTTCGGAGTTACCATTGTGACGCTATACATAGGTAGTGACCTATGTATAGTGCACGCGTGTAATGGTGTCCCCGCACTCACAAAGTCCGGGGAATTTGCCCTGAACGAGGTGGGGGCACCTTGGCTAGTGCCAGGGTGCCCACACACTAAGTAACTTTGCACCCAACCTTCACCGGGTGAAGGTTAGACATACAGGTGACTTATAAGTTACTTAAGTGCAGTGGTAAATGGCTGTGAAATAACGTGGACGTTATTTCACTCAGGCTGCACTGGCAGGCCTGTGTAAGAATTGTCAGATCTCCCTATGGGTGGCAAAAGAAATGCTGCAGCAGATAGGGATCTCCTGGAACCCCAATACCCTGGGTACCTCTGTACCATATACTAGGGAATTATATGGGTGTACTAGTATGCCAATGTGAATTGGTGAAATTGGTCACTAGCCTGTTAGTGACAATTTGGAAAGCAGAGAGAGCATAACCACTGAGGTTCTGGTTAGCAGAGCGTCAGTGAGACAGTTAGTCATCACACATGGAACACATACAGGGCATATACTTATGAGCACTGGGGCCCTGCCTGGCAGGGTCCCAGTGACACATAGACTAAAACAACACATATACAGTGAAATATGGGGGTAACATGCCAGTCAAGATGTTAATTTCCTACAAGGCTGTTACCAAAGCCAGCGTTCCAAATGCTAAAGCATTACATCCACGTTGAATTCAATGGACAACGTCTCTGACAGCCACTGATGTTGACTACATTTTTGACCCAAAGTTACAAACTCAATAATTTTTGCAATCTAAACTAGAATACCCAGATCCAGCAAATACATTGCTTATTGATTAGTATCAAAGAGTCATGTACACCGATGGCTCAGCACAACATGGTATAGGCACAAAGCATCAGTACTCCACTGCTTGCGCAGTTGTAAGCAACTATAGAGGGTAGCAAATTCTATCCACAACATACCTTTATGCAAACCTTAGGGGATTGCATTGCACAATTAGCATTGCTAAAGGCTCTGGTGATGGAACTGGAACATACAGCCCCTGACCAGCTAACGCTGATTGTCTAGTATTCGTACTATTTTGTGCAGTCCTTCAATAAATATCTGCATTACTGGAGCCAGAATGGGTTCAGAGATTTAAAAGGTAACACCATCAAACACAGACTTCTGTGGGGGAAAGTAGCGGATCTGAAGAAAACACTACCAAATGTCCATGTTGTGCATGCAGTTGGACACCAGCGCATCGGAATACACGTTGCTGGAAATACACTGGTTGATGAAGCAGCCAAATCAGCAGTAGCAACGGCTTCTGTTGCTGCAGTAACTCACTCTAGGACGAAACCGGACGATGAAATACTGGTTGCCGTGCAAGCCTCGGCTGATGGCACGCCTTTACCTAAAGGATATCCCATTAAATATTCCTACCGGATAGGAGGCTTCCTTAACGCAGAAGTTAAAATCCCAGGGTTAGGAATTATAGTGATTCCCAATAAAGACCTAAGACCAGAGTTGATCAAAGCAGCGCATGAGGGAGTTGCCTCTACCCTTGCTGGTGTGGCGGCTACAATATAATTATTGCAGGCTTGTTATTGGTGGCCAGGTCTATACAAATAGACCAAGCAGTATGTCCTTTGTTGTGATATCTGCCAACAAATTAAGGGGTCCACCGTCAAGCGCCCACCGCAGGCACCCCTCCTAATTTCCAATAAACCATTACAATGTGTTTACTCTGAGCATTGCGGTCCCCTAACACCTGACAGTGCATACAAATACATTTTAGTCGCTATTGACTCCTGCTCCAGATTTTTATGGGTGTGGCCACATGCTCGGCTGACGCTCAGACTGTTATTAAAGATTTGCAGGTCTTTATCAGCACATATGCAGTTGCGGCTTTCCACTCAGACCATGGCCCTGCTTTCACCTCGAGGGCATTCAGGGACGCCATGGCTTCGTTAGGGGTCCAACGCCAATACTCGTCTCCATTTCACCCAGAGGGAAATAGTGTAGTGGAGCGACGAAACCCAGCTTTAAAGCAATTCTTAACAGCTAGAGTACTAGGTACGGGTCGTAGTTGGCTTAATCACCTGTATGGAGTCCAGAGAGCACTTAAAAATCTGTCTAGAAGGTCCCTGGGCGGTCGTACTTCATACGTGTCACTGTCTTGCAGGAATTACAACAGTTCCGTGATGACGACGCTTCTGCCAGTGCTGCCTCCTTAGGAATTAAGGATGTATCAATAACATCTACCGGCTGGATTCCAAAGGTTGGGGATCTAATACGTGAAAAAGTTGCTGTGAAAAAGGAGTTCGGTCCTTCCTATCGTACACTGGTTCCAGTCGTGGGGATAAATGGTACCAGAACTGTTATTTTACCACCGCTGCCTGGTTCTAAAGAAAACCACTTTGTCTCCATCAACAATCTCAAGTTACACCTTGTGGCCGATCCAGCACAGTAGACCAAGAGGAACAACAAGTAGTATCCGAATCTCTCTCACTACTGGTCAAGATGTCCCTCTACAAGTTTTGAACAGCAACGCTGACACCTCTCTGAGCTTGGGACGGATAGAAAATGATCTTTAATTAGTTCCACTAGCCTCTCTTACAACAAGCAATACAGAAATTGCTGAATGATTTGACTTGGCTTCTACACAAATGGATGGGTCATTTATTATGAACCACCGCAGGAGATTTCTACAGTTCTCTTTTGGAGTTTTTGCACAAACTGCTTTCGGATACATTTCCAACATCACTGATACTTTCTGGGATTCAACTGCCTCTTCTGCATCTGAACTATCAAAAACACGTAAGTTGATACTTTGGCTCAAAACAATTTCCATGGAACCATCTGTGAATTTTTCCTTTACTGTATTAGCTTTCCTCCTTTGGATTGGCTTTGTTATGACTTTCTTTCTATTTTTACATGGTCATTACCTTCCTGAAAGATCTACAGTTGAACTGGTGGATGAGGTCCTATAACCCCATTTTTCTTCTCACAAGGTCCGCAGAGACTTGTCTTTCGTGAACATTTCCGCAATACCAATCCCTGATGGGACTGTTTGGCATAAAGTCATATTTGATATATACGGCCCGACGGAGGTCATTCAAATACCATATGTGTTTAAACTTTCTATGAATGATATAATAATACCCGGAGTTGTTTCTGATGACTAGGATGTGAAAACAGTTGATTCTATGATGACTGAGTTGCGTTATTTTACTGTATTTGAAAGTGAGGATGTTTATTAATCCAAAGAGAATTATGGTGATATGTTCTGCTATAATTATTATGGACAACATTGTATTCACAAAGCAAGTACCCCAAAAACTATCTTTAATTACACACAATGGGAACACTGTCCAACTCCTCCACAAGGAAGTTCTAAAATATATTCTGGAAATTTACATATTTTTCTGGGCACAATGTTAACAATGCTGAGTCATATTATTTCACCTTGCCATTGATAGAAAATGTACATATATTATTGACAGATACAAAATTCATTTATTTGAATTCCTTTGTTTCCCGGTTGGCTATAGAAGGCTATGAATATTGGTTGACTGACTTAAAAAGTGTGTGGGGAACACAAAATTGGCAAATAAGGGGAATGAGGCTTTACTTAGACCATGCCTGAAACCTGTTCAAATGATATTTTGAAATGAAACTGTACAACAGGCAAGTTGTTTAGGCTTAGCAAAGATTAAGGATTTGAATGCACCCAGTATTCCTGCCCCTGCATAGTTTAACAAATAGGAAAAGTTTACCAATGCTACAGAAAATCAGCTCTATGAATGGGTCCAAAATGGCACATTTATTGCATCACTTTCATGTCCTGGTGGGTGGTTATTGTGGGCTGTGGATACAAATGGGAGTCATAAACATTTTGTAAACTCCACAGGGGGTTTTAGAACAATTAGGCCTGACCCTCGCTATGTGTCATCTGAACACTCGGGTATGGTGACGACATACCATGTAGGGAAACTACGCCAGCAATGGTTAAAGAGTTCCTCACTAGATACTCTTAAAGAACACATCAGGCTCCTATCTAATAATACTGACTTACAGGATTTCCTGTCAGGCCCCAGAAAACAACGTAGAAAGCGCTTCTTATATGCAGTCTATAATGAAATTTAGAAGCTTTCTCAACAATAAGCTGCTGCTCGGTTAAGGCAAATAGATCAGGAACAGTTACAGAAGGCATTAGCTGTTGTAGATAATGGAATTAATACCCTGTCCGACAAGATAAACACCTTAAACAATATTGTTTCCTCTGCAATAGACATAGTACGGAGCAACATGTCCTTCTTACACCATGGACAAAGTCAGCTAAGATCCATTATGCAGTTAGGTTGGACACTACAAACACTGAAGGCAGGTCGCATTCCCTGGCAACACGTTAGCGCGAGGGACATATTTCCCACATATAACACGACAAACAACAACTAATGGCTAAAAAAGAAGCAGCTTATGTCATGTTAAATATTGAGAAATTAGAAAAGTTGCCTTTTACTGTGGCTGAAATACCATCTGCTGAGTGGTTAATACATGGGGTCATTAATCCGCCTATTTCAACACTTCAATTCACATCCTGCTTAAAACACATTCCAGTGGGCAGATATGAAAGGCTAGGAGATAGTTACATACACGAGGTGTGGGAGCTACCCTTCTCGTACAAATGTCTCAGTGGCATGAAAGAGGTCTTTCTTAGCAGTAGTGAATGCGAGACTTCTGTCAGCCATTCAATGGTTTGTAAACAGCTGCCCTTGCACAGGGCGTGCAACGGTTGGGCAGCAAACTTGGCTTGTTATATGAAGGGAGTCCCAGTCCCCTTGATTAGCCCTGCGTTTCAGGAGCTCTCAAATGGCAGGTATGGGAAGTAGCTGAGATTTGGCCTCATATCGCTACTTCAAATGTGAATTTTGACAAGTTGAGCAGACTCAACGCTTTATTGTCTCAAAAACATATGGCGCTAACATCTACACCAGAGACCTATGGACTTCAGGTTGCAATGTCATCCACAGAGATACAGTCCCTTTTAAGTACTAACTTTCCGAGACACATTGTTGAGCTCGTGGGATGGATATTTAACGCGTCCAGTACTACTGGAATCGCAAATTTCTTTAAGGTTGTTGGTTCTGGTTTCGTTCACACCTTCTCCTCTATATTTGGCTTGAAACCTTCAGCCATCCACTCAATATTCTCCGGTATGTTCGGGGGATTTCCGATAACTTTGGCTATAATGGGTGGCATTTTGCTATTGCTACTTTTTATATGCAATGGCTGTCCCGTTATAACAAGGAGGACTGAAAGCGCTTCCACCAGCGCAGCTGTGTTATGAACGCATGATGCAGTACTTTGGAGCACTACTCCTGGAGCAATTGGAGTGTGACTGGTCTTTGTCATTCAGACTGGTTGTGCATTGTGTGCAGCCCGTGTTTCGGTGACTTTGGTGCCCTTTTGAATGTGCACTGAAAGTCTGTCTTTCTACGCATCGCTTGCTTTCATTGGATGCTGATCTGTTGATGTTCTCGCTGAGGGCTCATTACCAGACATGCGCGTTGAGGATGTGTTTGCTACGGGAAGCTATTTTTGAGTTGCCCTTTGTGGATCATGCAGCTTTAAACTCACTGTAGGGCACATCGCGGAATGCAGCTGCCTCACCTGGAGCTCAGGCTTTGGAACACGAATGCTCCTTGGTTTTGTTTGGTGATGAACTTGCTACTGTCTTCAATTAACTTTAAAAATGACTCTGACTTTTGAAATTTGGCTTTTCTTGATGCCAGAATTAACATTTTAAATTGTCCTTTTAATACATGCTCAAGTGTCTTTTTAACTTGTCATTATTGACATTCCCATATATGTGCCTTAGGATGAATTCTAGTAGCTTTTACACATATAATTAGGCTTTGAACCACCTTTGAACCGGCAAGTGGAGGGTGTTGTGTAGCCATTTTAGCTATAGCTTTACACACATTATTTTCCAAAATAAGGCCTGCTGCTGTGCACTTTAACCTAGATATGTTTTATTTTAGATTCTTTATATTATTTTAACATTAGTCATATTTGCGGTCTTGTTTTATTTTCTCTATCTAGCTGTTCTTAGCCTAGGTCAGCACTACGTTCTTAAACAAGACATTTCTTTCACTCTGTGCTTTTCTCAAGGCTGCAGTAAGATAGGTTGCCGGCAAAAGTTTTACGCTTTGTCTCTAATGTTCCCAGAAACATACACACTCTTACGTGGGGATCCTTTCTTGGAACATCAGTTGCTTTATTATAAAAATACTACTTGGACCCATGTACATTAAAGGGAGATTCTAGCCAGATGACCACGACTGTATGCTGATTGCTGATGGCTTCACTACAGCTGCTTATGTAGACTACAGGCCTCTTGCTCAGGTATGAGGGATGATGTCTTCCCAGAGGGAACCTAAAGGACAGAATTAGAGTTTAACATGCTGTGCTCTAACATAGTCTAGGTAGGAACTACCCCTACAAACCTTAGTGACAGTAAGTGACAGTATGGTAACATTATTCTTGTGTTTTAGTCTCCTTGTCACACTTTTAATCTTATTGTGATTTATCGTCCTAGCTATTGCAATTTCTGCTTTATTATCTAAGATGCAGTTATTTCCAAAAAACCTTATTGAAATATATTCTGCCTCTGATTGCCCTTGCATATGTGAGACTAATGTAACTGAGAGAAGCGGATGAGGTTTGAGTGACCACGATTCCCCTCAGGAGTCATTTATGTCATGCGCCCGGGTGCCCTAATCATCTCTGATCTTGGGTGGAGAGAGGGCACTGCTAGTTAGCCGGAATAAACCCAGATTAGGCCGACAGGTGTCACATTGTGCAGGTTCAGACTCAGTCCCCCACTGTAAAAGTGATTCTGCTGCCTGAATCCAGTAGTCTCATTAGGATAATGAGAACCCATGCAACAAGGGCTCTGGCATCCCCTCCTGGCACTGGCCAGTGAGATGCTGCCAGAGTGCCCCACCAACTTGAAATCCAAGATGGCAAAACCCACAGACACTCTAGAGGAGCTCTGGGTACCACCCCTGGGGTGGTGATGGATAGGGGAGTGGTCACACCCCTTTCCTTTGTCCATTTTTGCTCCGACATCATATTCTAGGGATGGAGTCGCACAATGCTCTCTACCGATGCACAGAAGTACTGCTGAAGACAAGTTTTCCAGATCCAGTCTGACGCCTGGAAAATTCTAAGATAAGAAATCTCTGTAGGAAAGTACTGCCTTTCTTGGCATGTTAACCCCAATTTCTACTTGTTTGTCAGTATGTTTTGCCTGTCTCACTAGGATCCTGCTGGTCACGACCCCAGCGCTCATAGTTTATGGCCTAATGTGTGTGTCTGTATAGCGCTTAACTGTGTCACTGAGGCTCTGCTAAGCAGAACCTCAGTGCTTATGCTCACTCTGCTTTTAAATTTGTCACTACAGGCTAGTGACTTCCTTTACCAATTTCAATTGGCACACTGGACCCCCCTGATAAGTCCCTAGTATATGGTACCTAGTTACCCAGGGCATTGGGGTTCCAGGAGATCCTTATGGGCTGCAGCATTTCTTTTGCCACCCATAGGGAGCTCAGACAAACCCTTTCACAGGACTGCCACTGCAGCCTGCGTGAAATAACCCACACGTTATTTCACAGCCATTTTCACTGCACTTAAGCAACTTATAAGTGACCTGTATGTCTACCCTTCATTTACTGAGGACTAGGTGCAAAGTTACTAAGTGTGAGGGCACCCTTGTAATCGCAAAGGCACCCATATGCAGTCCAGGGCCAATTCCTCGGACTTTGTGAGTGCAGGGGCGCCTTTACATGCGTGCACTACATATACGTAGCTTCGCAATGGTAACCTCGAATATGGCCATGTAAGGTGTCTAAGATCATGGAATTGTCCCCCCATTTCAAATATGGTATTGGGGAGCCAATTCCATGCATCCTGGGGGCTCCACCATGGACCCCCAGTATTGCCAAACCAGCTCTCTGAGGCTTGCACTGCAGCTACAGATGCTGCCACCTCACAGACAGGGTTCTGCCCTCCTGGGGTCTGAGCAGCTCAGTGTAGGAGGCTGGACTGGCTTGTAGTGAGTACCAAGGGGTACTTGCACCTTGCACCAGGCCCAGTTTTCCCTTATTAGTGTATAGGGTGTCTAGCAGCTTAGGCTGATAGATAATGGTAGCTTAGCAGAGCAGCTTAGGCTGAACTAGGAGACGTGTGAAGCTACTACAGTACCACTTAGTGTCATATGCACAATATCATAAGAAAACACAATACACAGTTATACTAAAAATAAAGGTACTTTATTTTTATGACAATATGCCAAAGTATCTTAGAGTGTACCCTCAGTGAGAGGATAGGAAATATACACAAGATATATATACACAATAGCAAAAATATGCAGTATAGTCTTAGAAAACAGTGCAAACAATGTATAGTTACAATAGGATGCAATGGGGAAACATAGGGATAGGGGCAACACAAACCATATACTCCAAAAGTGGAATGCGAACCACGAATGGACCCCAAACCTATGTGACCTTGTAGAGGGTCGCTGGGACTATTAGAAAATAGTGAGAGTTAGAAAAATAACCCTCCCCAAGACCCTGAAAAGTGAGTGCAAAGTGCACTAAAGTTCCCCTAAGGACAAAGAAGTTGTGTTAGAGGAATAATGCAGGAAAGACACAAACCAACAATGCAACAACTGTGGATTTCCAATCTAGGGTACCTGTGGAACAAGGGGACCAAGTCCAAAAGTCACAAGCAAGTCGGAGATGGGCAGATGCCCAGGAAATGCCAGCTGCGGGTGCAAAGAAGCTTCTACTGAACAGAAGAAGCTGCGGTTTCTGCAGGAACGAAAAGGGCTAGAGACTTCCCCTTTGGTGGACGGATCCCTCTCGCCGTGGAGAGTCGTGCAGAAGTGTTTTCCCGCCGAAAGGACGCCAACAAGCCTTGCTAGCTGCAAATCGTGCGGTTGGCGTTTTTGGACGCTGCTGAGGCCCAGGAGGGACCAGGAGGTCGCAAATTGGACCAGCAGAGAGAGGGGACGTAGAGCAAGACGAGGAGCCCTCTCTGAAGCAGGTAGCACCCGGAGAAGTGCCAGAAACAGGCACTACGAGGATGCGTGAAACGGTGCTCGCCGAAGTTGCACAAAGGAGTCCCACGTCGCCGGAGACCAACTTCGAAAGTCGTGCAATGCAGGTTAGAGTGCCGTGGACCCAGGCTTGGCTGTGCACAAAGGATTTCCGCCGGAAGTGCACAGGGGCCGGAGTAGCTGCAAAAGTCGCAGTTCCCAGCAATGCAGCCCAGCGAGGTGAGGCAAGGACTTACCTCCACCAAACTTGGACTGAAGAGTCACTGGACTGTAGGGGTCACTGGGACAGAGTCGCTGGATTCGAGGGACCTCGCTCGTCGTGCTGAGAGGAGACCCAAGGGACCGGTAATGCAGCTTTTTGGTGCCTGCGGTTGCAGGGGGAAGATTCCGTCGACCCACGGGAGATTTCTTCGGAGCTTCTGGTGCAGAGAGGAGGCAGACTACCCCCACAGCATGCACAAGCAGGAAAACAGTCGAGAAGGCGGCAGGATCAGCGTTACAGAGTTGCAGTAGTCGTCTTTGCTACTATGTTGCAGGTTTGCAGGCTTCCAGCGCGGTCAGCAGTCGATTCCTTGGCAGAAGGTGAAGAGGGAGATGCAGAGGAACTCGGATGAGCTCTTGCATTCGTTATCTAAAGTTTCCCCAGAGACAGAGACCCTAAATAGCCAGAAAAGAGGGTTTGGCTACTTAGGAGAGAGGATAGGCTACTAACACCTGAAGGAGCCTATCAGAAGGAGTCTCTGACGTCACCTGGTGGCACTGGCCACTCAGAGCAGTCCAGTGTGCCAGCAGCACCTCTGTTTCCAAGATGGCAGAGGTCTGGAGCACACTGGAGGAGCTCTGGACACCTCCCAGGGGAGGTGCAGGTCAGGGGAGTGGTCACTCCCCTTTCCTTTGTCCAGTTTCGCGCCAGAGCAGGGCTAAGGGGTCCCCTGAACCGGTGTAGACTGGCTTATGCAGAATTGGGCACATCTGTGCCCAACAAAGCATTTCCAGAGGCTGGGGGAGGCTACTCCTCCCCTGCCTTCACACCATTTTCCAAAGGGAGAGGGTGTCACACCCTCTCTCAGAGGAAGTTCTTTGTTCTGCCATCCTGGGCCAGGCCTGGCTGGACCCCAGGAGGGCAGATGCCTGTCTGAGGGGTTGGCAGCAGCAGCAGCTGCAGTGAAACCCCAGGAAGGGCAATTTGGCAGTACCAGGGTCTGTGCTACAGACCACTGGGATCATGGGATTGTGCCAACTATGCCAGGATGGCATAGAGGGGGCAATTCGATGATCATAGACATGTTACATGGCCATATTCGGAGTTACCATTGCGAAGCTACATATAGGTAGTGACCTATATGTAGTGCACGCGTGTAATGGTGTCCCCGCACTCACAAAGTTCAGGGAATTGGCTCTGAACAATGTGGGGGCACCTTGGCTAGTGCCAGGGTGCCCTCACACTAAGTAACTTTGCACCTAACCTTTACCAGGTAAAGGTTAGACATATAGGTGACTTATAAGTTACTTAAGTGCAGTGTAAAATGGCTGTGAAATAATGTGGACGTTATTTCACTCAGGCTGCAGTGGCAGGCCATTGTAAGAATTGTCAGAGCTCCCTATGGGTGGCAAAAGAAATGCTGCAGCCCATAGGGATCTCCTGGAACCCCAATACCCTGGGTACCTCAGTACCATATACTAGGGAATTATAAGGGTGTTCCAGTAAGCCAATGTAAATTGGTAAAAATGGTCACTAGCCTGTTAGTGACAATTTGGAAAGAAATGAGAGAGCATAACCACTGAGGTTCTGATTAGCAGAGCCTCAGTGAGACAGTTAGTCACTACACAGGTAACACATTCAGGCACACTTATGAGCACTGGGGCCCTCGGTTACCAGGGTCCCAGTGACACATACAACTAAAACAACATATATACAGTGAAAAATGGGGGTAACATGCCAGGCAAGATGGTACTTTCCTACACAACCCCCCCCCCCCAAACGAAGGACAATAAGACTAGCCATGACCTGATGAGTCTTCATTGTCTAAGTGGAAATATCTGGAGAGTCCATCTGCATTGGAGTGGCTACTCCCAGGTCTATGTTCCACTGTATAGTCCATTCCCTGTAGGGATATGGACCACCTCAACAATTTAGGATTTTCACCTTTCATTTGTTTTAGCCAAAGTAGATGTTTGTGGTCTGTCTGAACAATGAAGTGAGTGCCAAACAGGTATGGCCTCAACTTCTTCAGTGCCCAGACCACAGCAAAGGCCTCCCTCTCAATGGCAGACCAACGCTTTTCTCTAGGGGTCAACCTCCTACTAATAAAAGCAACAGGTTGATCCTGGCCCTCAGAATTAAGTTGTGATAGGACTGCCCCTACTCCTAATTCAGATGCATCAGTTTGGACATAGAATTTTTTAGAGTAACAAGGGCTTTTCAGGACAGGTGCAGAGCACATGGCCTGCTTCAGCTCCTCAAAAGCTTTCTGACAGTTTGCTGTCCATAATACCTTTTTAGGCATTTTCTTGGATGTGAGGTCATTAAGAGGGGCTGCAATGGAGCCATAGTTCTTAATGAACCTCCTGTAATACCCAGTGAGGCCTAGGAAGGGGACTCTCACCTGAGTCTGAGTGGTAGGGGGAACCCAATCAATAATTGTTTGGATTTTCCCCTGAAGTGGTGCAATCTGTTCCCCACCAACAAGGTGTCCCAGATAAACCACCTTACCCTGCCCTATCTGGCACTTTGAAGCCTTGATAGTGAGGCCTGCCTTTTGCAGGGCCTCCAAAACTTTCCAAAGGTGGACCAGGTGATCATCCCAGCTGGAGCTAAAGACAGCTATATCATCCAAATATGCTGCACTGAAAGCTTCCAGCCCTTGCAGGACTGTGTTCACCAACCTCTGAAAAGTGGCAGGTGCATTTTTCAAACCAAAAGGCATTACAGTAAACTGGTAATGTCCTCCAATGGTTGAAAATGCAGTCTTAGGTTTAGCATCTTCTGACATTTTGATCTGCCAATACCCTGCAGTCAAATCAAAAGTGCTTAGATACTTGGCAGATGCCAGTGTATCTATTAGCTCATCTTCCCTGGGTATAGGGTGAGCATCTGTTTTGGTTACCAAGTTGAGACCTCTATAGTCTACACAAAACCGCATTTCCTTCTTTCCATCTTTAGAATTGGGTTTTGGTACCAGTACCACAGGAGAAGCCCATGGACTGTCAGAGTGCTCAACCACTCCTAGTTCCAACATCTTCTGAACTTCTTGCTTTATGCAGTCCCTGACATGGTCAGGCTGCCTATAGATCTTACTTTTGACAGGTAAACTGTCTCCAGTATCTATAGTGTGCTCACACCAAGAAGTGGTATCTGGCACAGTAGAGAAGAGTTCAGAGAATTGATCTAGGAGATTTATGCAATTATCTTTCTGCTCAGCAGTAAGACAATCAGCCAAAACTACCCCTTCCACAAGAGCATCTTGTTCTGTGGAAGAGAAGAGATCAGGTAGAGGATCACTGTCTTCTTCCTGTCCCTCATCTGTTGCCATGAGCAGGGTGAGATCAGCCCTGTCATAGTAGGGTTTCAGGCGGTTGACATGGAGCACCCTAAGGGGACTCCTGGCAGTGCCTAAGTCAACTAAATAGGTGACTTCTCCCTTCTTTTCAACAATTGTGTGTGGACCACTCCATTTATCTTGGAGTGCTCTTGGGGCCACAGGCTCCAAGACCCACACTTTCTGCCCTGGTTGGTACTGAACCAAAACAGCCTTCTGATCATGCCATTGCTTCTGGAGCTCTTGGCTGGCCTGAAGGTTTTTACTGGCCTTTTTCATGTACTCAGCCATCCTTGATCTGAGGCCAAGTACATAATCCACAATATCCTGCTTAGGAGCTTTTAAAGGTTGTTCCCAACCCTCCTTTATAAGTGTGAGTGGACCCCTAACAGGGTGTCCAAAAAGAAGTTTAAAGGGGCTGAAGCCCACTCCTTTCTGGGGTACCTCCCTGTAGGCAAAAAGGAGGCATGGTAGAAGGATATCCCATCTCCTGCGGAGTTTTTCAGGGAGACCCATAATCATGCCTTTGAGAGTTTTATTAAATCTCTCCACCAGTCCATTTGTTTGTGGATGATAGGGTGTTGTGAACTTGTACGTTACACCACACTCCTTCCACATGGCCTTTAAGTATGCAGACATGAAATTGCTTCCTCTGTCTGATACTACTTCCTTTGGGAAGCCCACCCTGGAAAATATTCCCAGGAGGGCCTTTGCCACTGCAGGGGCTGTAGTGGTCCTTAAAGGAATTGCTTCAGGATACCTTGTGGCATGGTCCACTACCACTAAGATAAACCTATTGCCTGAAGCAGTAGGAGGGTCAAGGGGGCCAACTATGTCAACCCCTACCCTTTCAAAGGGAACCCCAACCACAGGCAGTGGGATAAGGGGTGCCTTTGGAGTGCCACCTGTCTTGCCACTGGCTTGACAGGTTTCACAGGACTTACAAAATTCTTTTGTGTCCTCAGACATCCTAGGCCAATGAAACAGTGGTACCAATCTGTCCCAAGTTTTCATTTGACCCAGGTGCCCAGCTAAGGGAATGTCATGTGCCAGTGTTAGGAGGAACTTTCTGTACTCCTGAGGAATCACTAATCTCCTGGCAGCTCCAGGTTTAGGATCCCTATGCTCAGTGTACAAGAGGTTGTCCTCCCAGTAAACTCTGTGTGAGTCACTGACATCCCCATTAGCCTGTTTGACAGCTTGCTGTCTGAGACCCTCTAATGTGGGACAGGTTTGCTGTGCCACACTCAGCTCCTCTCTGGCAGGCCCCCCTTCACCCAAAAGCTCAGCAGTGTCTGCTTCCAGCTCCTCTGGTGTAGGTTCTGCACAGGGAGGGAATTCTTCTTCCTCAGAAGTAGAATCCACTGTAGAGGGAGGGATAGTAGGAAGTGGTTTGCTTCTACTAGCCCTAGCTTTAGGGAGCACTTGGTCCATTGTTCCAGGATCCAAGCTTCCCTGTCCTTTTTGCTTTTTGGCCTGAGCCCTTGTCAAAGCAAAAATATGCCCTGGGATGCCCAGCATTGCTGCATGGGCCTCCAACTCCACATCTGACCAAGCTGATGTCTCCAAATCGTTCCCTAATAGACAGTCTACAGGTAAATCTGAAGCTACCACAACTTTCTTTGGACCAGATACCCCCCCCCAGTTGAGATTTACAACAGCCATGGGGTGGCTTTGTGTTATGTTGTGAGCATCGGTTACTTGGTACTGGTGTCCAAGTATGTGTTGTTCAGGGTGCACCAGTTTCTCAATCACCATTGTGACACTGGCACCTGTGTCCCTGTAGGCCTGGACCTCAACACCATTTATTAGGGTTAGTTGCTTGTACTTCTCCAAGTTATGGGGGCAAGCAACCAAAGTGGCTAAGTCAATAGCCCCTTCAGAGACTAAAGTAGCCTCTGTGGTCTCCCTAATCAGACCAACCCCAACTAAATTACCAAAAGTGAGCCCAGCTACTCCCTTGGATTGGCTATTAGTAGGTTTGCTCCCACCACCACTGCTATTAGTAGGGACACTAGGTGTAGCAGTAGGGGTTGTAGTGGTAGGAGCTGTGGTGCCTTTCTTTGGACAACTGGGATCTGTTGTCCAATGGCCTTTTATCTTACATAAATAGCACCATGGTTTCTTTTCCTTGTTCTGATTAGAGGAGGGTTTGGGCCCACCACCCCCACCAGAGTGTTTTTGTGGGCCTGATGAAGACTCATTTTTAGATTTGTCCCCACCCTTGTCAGAAGACTTACCATCCTTCTTTTTGTTGCCATCTTTGTCACCCCCTGTATGAACTTTTCTGTTCACTCTTGTTCTGACCCATTTATCTGCCTTCTTTCCCAATTCTTGGGGAGAGGTCAGATCAGAGTCCACCAAGTACTGGTGCAACAAATCAGACACACAATTATTAAGAATATGCTCTCTCAGGATTAAGTTATACAGGCTGTCATAATCAGTAACTTTACTGCCATGTAACCACCCCTCCAAGGCCTTCACTGCCTGGTCAATGAAATCAACCCAGTCTTGTGAAGACTCCTTTTTGGTGTCTCTGAACTTGATCCTGTACTGTTCAGTGGTTAAGCCATAACCATCCAGGAGTGCATTCTTAAGAACTTGGAAATTGTTAGCATCATTTTCTTTTACAGTAAGGAGCCTATCCCTACCTTTTCCAGTAAATGATAGCCATAGGATAGCAGCCCACTGCCTTTGAGGGACATCCTGTACAGCACAGGCCCTCTCAAGTGCAGCAAACCACTTGTTAATGTCATCCCCCTCCTTGTAAGGGGGAACTATCTTATGCAGATTCCTGGAATCATGCTCTTTTGCAGGATGACTATGGGGAATACTGCTGCTGCCACCATGGGTATCTAAACCCATTTTCTGTCTTTCCCTCTCTATTTCTAAGGACTGTCTATCCAAATCCAGCTGTTGCTTCTTGAGCTTCAGTCTGGTTTGCTCCACTCTCAATCTATTGAGCTCCCTTTCCAACAATCTGTCATCAGGGTGGGTGGGAGGGACATTTCTAGATACAGAGGTATGATGGGAATGAACAGAAGGAGACCTGTCCCTTACAGAGGGCACCCTAACAGCTTGGCTACCAGTATAATGTGAGAGCACATCATCAGTATGATGTGATTCAACCTCTGTACCAACTATGCTAGACTGTCTAGTAATGGGCAGGCTGAGAATTTTCTTTCCAGAACCTTTTCCTGGGGGAGTCCCTGGATCAGATTGAGAACCATTAGCTACTTTTTCTACAGATTGGGCACTTATGGCCTTATCCTGTACTCTAAGCATATTAATTAACAGTTCTAAGGAAGGATTCTTCCCTACACTCAAACCTCTCTCTATGCAGAGACTCCTTGCTCCTTTCCAGCTAAGGTGATCATATGCAAGTTTGGACAGTTCAACTTTTTGGCCTGTGCCAGACATTTTTAGAGAGAGTTAAAGTGATAGACAAAGAGAAAAAAAAGTTTTCAGAACTTTTTGGAAAGACAGAAAAAACTTTTTTAAACTTTTAAGAACTTTTTGAAAGTTTAGAAGTACTTTTCAGCACTTAGAAAAGAGTGAAAAGAGGAAATGCAAAACTTTTTGGCTATGTGTATATACACTGACCTTGTTTTGTATATTTTTCTCTTATGAAAAGTACAATGACAAGAGTGGTAAGTAGTCTCAAGCACTTATCCCACCACTGCACAACCAATGTAGGAGGCTGGACTGGCTTGTAGTGAGTACCAAGGGGTACTTGCACCTTGCACCAGGCCCAGTTATCCCTTATTAGTGTATAGGGTGTCTAGCAGCTTAGGCTGATAGATAATGGTAGCTTAGCAAAGCAGCTCAGGCTGAACTAGGAGACGTGTGAAGCTACTACAGTACCACTTAGTGTCATATGCACAATATCACAAGAAAACACAATACACAGTTATACTAAAAATAAAGGTACTTTATTTTTATGACAATATGCCAAAGTATCTTAGAGTGTACCCTCAGTGAGAGGATAGGAAATATACACAAGATATATATACACAATAGCAAAAATATGCAGTATAGTCTTAGAAAACAGTGCAAACAATGTATAGTTACAATAGGATGCAATGGGGAAACATAGGGATAGGGGCAACACAAACCATATACTCCAAAAGTGGAATGTGAACCACGAATGGACCCCAAACCTATGTGACCTTGTAGAGGGTCGCTGGGACTATTAGAAAATAGTGAGAGTTAGAAAAATAACCCTCCCCCAGACCCTGAAAAGTGAGTGCAAAGTGCACCAAAGTTCCCCTAAGGACAAAATAGTCGTGTTAGAGGGAGAATGCAAGGAAAACACAAATCAGCAATGCAACAACGATGGATTCCTGTCTGAAGGTACCTGTGGAACAAGGGGACCAAGTCCAAAAGTCACAAGCAGCTCGGAGATGGGCAGATGCCCAAGAAATGCCAGCGATTGGTGCAAAGAAGCTCTTTCTAGGCTGAAGAACTGTGAATACTGCAGGAACGACAAGGGCTAGAGACTTCCCCTTTGGAGGATGGATCCCCCACGCCTTGGAGAGTCGTGCAGAAGTGTTTTCCCGCCGGATGGACGCCAACAAGCCTTGCTACACGCAAATCGTGCGTTTGGCGTTTTTGGACGCTGCTGGGGCCCAGGAGGGACCAGAAGGTCGCAAATTGGACCTGCAGAGAGAGGGGACGTCGAGCAAGACAAGGAGCCCTCACTGAAGCAGGTAGCACCCGGAGAAGTGCCAGAAACAGGCACTACGAGGATGCGTGAAACGGTGCTCGCCGAAGTTGCACAAAGGAGTCCCACGTCGCCGGAGACCAACTTAGAAAGTCGTGCAATGCAGGTTAGAGTGCCGTGGACCCAGGCTTGGCTGTGCACACAGGATTTCCGCCGGAAGTGCACAGGGGCAGGAGAAGCTTGCAAAGTCGCGGTTCCCAGCAATGCAGCCCAGCGAGGTGAGGCAAGGACTTACCTCCACCAAACTTGGGCTGAAGAGTCACTGGACTGTGGGAGTCACTTGGACGGTGTCGCTGGATTCGAGGGACCTCGCTCGTCGTGCTGAGAGGAGACCCAAGGGACCGGAGATGCAGCTTTTTGGTGCCTGCGGTTGCAGGGGGAAGATTCCGTCGACCCACAGGAGATTTCTTCGGAGCTTCTGGTGCAGAGAGGAGGCAGACTACCCCCACAGCATGCACAAGCAGGAAAACAGTCGAGAAGGCGGCAGGATCAGCGTTACAGAGTTGCAGTAGTCGTCTTTGCTACTATGTTGCAGGTTTGCAGGCTTCCAGCGCGGTCAGCGGTCGATTCCTTATCAGAAGGTGAAGAGGGAGATGCAGAGGAACTCGGCTGAGCTCATGCATTCGTTATCTAAAGTTTCCCCAGAGACAGAGACCCTAAATAGCCAGAAAAGAGGGTTTGGCTACCTAGGAGAGAGGAAAGGCTACTAACACCTGAAGGAGCCTATCACAAGGAGTCTCTGACGTCACCTGGTGGCACTGGCCACTCAGAGCAGTCCAGTGTGCCAGCAGCACCTCTGTTTCCAAGATGGCAGAGGTCTGGAGCACACTGGAGGAGCTCTGGACACCTCCCAGGGGAGGTGCAGGTCAGGGGAGTGGTCACTCCCCTTTCCTTTGTCCAGTTTCGCGCCAGAGCAGGGGCTAAGGGGTCCCTGAACCGGTGTAGACTGGCTTATGCAGAATTGGGCACCTCTGTGCCCAACAAAGCATTTCCAGAGGCTGGGGGAGGCTACTCCTCCCCTCCCTTCACACCATTTTCCAAAGGGAGAGGGTGTTACACCCTCTCTCAGAGGAAGTTCTTTGTTCTGCCATCCTGGGCCAGGCCTGGCTGGACCCCAGGAGGGCAGATGCCTGTCTGAGGGGTTGGCAGCAGCAGCAGCTGCAGAGAAACCCCAGGAAGGGCAGTTTGGCAGTACCAGGGTCTGTGCTACAGACCACTGGGATCATGGAATTGTACCAACAATGCCAGGATGGCATAGAGGGGGCAATTCCATGATCATAGACATGTTACATGGCCATATTCGGAGTTACCATGGTGAAGCTACATATAGGTAGTGACCTATATGTAGTGCACGCGTGTAATGGTGTCCCCGCACTCACAAAGTTCAGTGAATTGGCTCTGAACAATGTGGGGGCACCTTGGCTAGTGCCAGGGTGCCCTCACACTAAGTAACTTTGCACCTAACCTTTACCAGGTAAAGGTTAGACATATAGGTGACTTATAAGTTACTTAAGTGCAGTGTAAAATGGCTGTGAAATAACGTGGACGTTATTTCACTCAGGCTGCAGTGGCAGGCCTGTGTAAGAATTGTCAGAGCTCCCTATGGGTGGCAAAAGAAATGCTGCAGCCCATAGGGATCTCCTGGAACCCCAATACCCTGGGTACCTCAGTACCATATACTAGGGGATTATAAGGGTGTTCCAGTAAGCCAATGTGAATTGGTAAAAAATGGTCACTAGCCTGTCAGTGACAATTTGGAAAGAAATGAGAGAGCATAACCACTGAGGTTCTGATCAGCAGAGCCTCAGTGAGACAGTTAGTCACTACACAGGTAACACATACAGGCACACTTATGAGCACTGGGGCCCTGGGTTACCAGGGTCCCAGTGACACATACAACTAAAACAACATATATACAGTGAAAAATGGGGGTAACATGCCAGGCAAGATGGTACTTTCCTACAATATACACATAGCCAAAAAGTTTTGCATTTCCTCTTTTCACTCTTTTCTAAGTGCTGAAAAGTACTTCTAAACTTTCAAAAAGTTCTTAAAAGTTTAAAAAGTTTTTTCTGTCTTTCCAAAAAGTTCTGAAAACTTTTTTCTCTTTTTCTATCACTTTAACTCTCTCTAAAAAATGTCTGGCACAGGCCAAAGTGTTGATCTGTCCAAACTTGCATATGACAACCTTAGCTGGAAAAGAGCAAGGAGTCTCTGTATAGAGAGAGGTTTGAGTGTAGGGAAGAATCCTGCCTTGGAACTGTTACTTAACATGCTTAGAGAACAGGATAAGGTCATAAGTGCCCCATCTGTTGAAAAAGTACCTAATAGTTCCCAATCTGATTCAGGGACTCCCCCAGGAAAAGATTCAGGGAAGAAACTTCCTAGCCTGCCCATTACTAGACAATCTAGCATAGATGGTAATGATGATGAGCCACACCAAATAAATAGTGTTATCTCACATCATAGCAAAAGCATTTATTCTCACCATACTGGTAGTAATGTTTCTGTAAACCAAGCTGTTAAGTTGGCTTCTGTAAGGGACAGGTCTCCTTCTGTTCATTCCCATCATAGCTCTGTTTCTAGAAATGTCCCTCCCACCAACCCTGATGACAGAATGTTAGAGAGGGAACTCAATAAGTTGAGGGTGGAACAAACCAGACTGAAGCTTAAAAAGCAACAGCTGGATTTGGATAGACAGTCTTTTGAATTAGAGAAGGAAAGACAGAAGTTGGGTTTAGATACCCATGGTGGCAGCAGCAGTATTCCCCATAGTCATCCTGCAAAAGAGCATGATTCCAGGAATCTGCACAAGATAGTTCCCCCTTACAAGGAGGGGGATGACATTAACAAGTGGTTTGCTGCACTTGAGAGGGCCTGTGTTGTACAGGATGTCCCTCAAAGGCAGTGGGCTGCTATCCTATGGCTATCATTTAGTGGAAAAGGTAGGGATAGGCTCCTTACTGTGAAAGAAAATGATGCTAATAATTTCCAAGTTCTTAAGAATGCACTCCTGGATGGTTATGGCTTAACCACTGAACAGTACAGGATAAAGTTCAGAGAGACCAAAAAGGAGTCTTCACAAGACTGGGTTGATTTCATTGACCAGGCAGTGAAGGCCTTGGAGGGGTGGTTACATGGCAGTAAAGTTACTGATTATGACAGCCTGTATAACTTAATCCTGAGAGAGCATATTCTTAATAATTGTGTGTCTGATTTGTTGCACCAGTACTTGGTGGACTCTGATCTGACCTCTCCCCAAGAATTGGGAAAGAAGGCAGACAAATGGGTCAGAACAAGAGTGAACAGAAAAGTTCATACAGGGGGTGACAAAGATGGCAACAAAAAGAAGGATGGTAAGTCTTCTGACAAGGGTGGGGACAAGTCTAAAAATGAGTCTTCATCAGGCCCACAAAAACACTCTGGTGGGGGTGGTGGGTCCAAATCCTCCTTTAATCAGAACAAGGAAAAGAAACCATGGTGCTGTTTATGTAAAATAAAAGGCCATTGGACAACAGATCCCAGTTGTCCAAAGAAAGGCACCACAGCTCCTACCACTACAACCCCTACTGCTACACCTAGTGTCCCTACTAATAGCAGTGGTGGTGGGAGCAAACCTACTAATAGCCAATCCAAGGGAGTAGCTGGGCTCACTTTTGGTAATTTAGTTGGGGTTGGTCTGATTAGGGAGACCACAGAGGCTACTTTAGTCTCTGAAGGGGCTATTGATTTAGCCACTTTGGTTGCTTGCCCCCATAACTTGGAGAAGTACAAGCAACTAACCCTAATAAATGGTGTTGAGGTCCAGGCCTACAGGGACACAGGTGCCAGTGTCACAATGGTGATTGAGAAACTGGTGCACCCTGAACAACACATACTTGGACACCAGTACCAAGTAACCGATGCTCACAACATAACACAAAGCCACCCCATGGCTGTTGTAAATCTCAACTGGGGGGGGGGTAACTGGTCCAAAGAAAGTTGTGGTAGCTTCAGATTTACCTGTAGACTGTCTATTAGGGAATGATTTGGAGACATCAGCTTGGTCAGATGTGGAGTTGGAGGCCCATGCAGCAATGCTGGGCATTCCAGGGCATATTTTTGCTTTGACAAGGGCTCAGGCCAAAAAGCAAAAAGGACAGGGAAGCTTGGATCCTGGAACAATGGACCAAGTGCTCCCTAAAGCTAGGGCTAGTAGAAGCAAACCACTTCCTACTATCCCTCCCTCTACAGTGGATTCTACTTCTGAGGAAGAAGAATTCCCTCCCTGTGCAGAACCTACACCAGAGGAGCTGGAAGCAGACACTGCTGAGCTTTTGGGTGAAGGGGGGCCTGCCAGAGAGGAGCTGAGAGTGGCACAGCAAACCTGTCCCACATTAGAGGGTCTCAGACAGCAAGCTGTCAAACAGGCTAATGGGGATGTCAGTGACTCTCACAGAGTTTACTGGGAGGACAACCTCTTGTACACTGAGCATAGGGATCCTAAACCTGGAGCTGACAGGAGATTAGTGATTCCTCAGGAGTACAGAAAGTTCCTCCTAACACTGGCACATGACATTCCCCTAGCTGGGCACCTGGGTCAAATGAAAACTTGGGACAGATTGGTTCCATTGTTTCATTGGCCTAGGATGTCTGAGGACACAAAAGAATTTTGCAAGTCCTGTGAAACCTGTCAAGCCAGTGGCAAGACAGGTGGCATCCCAAAGGCACCCCTTATCCCACTGCCTGTGGTTGGGGTTCCCTTTGAAAGGGTAGGGGTTGACATAGTTGGCCCCCTTGACCCTCCTACTGCTTCAGGCAATAGGTTTATCTTGGTGGTAGTGGACCATGCCACAAGATACCCTGAAGCAATTCCTTTAAGGACCACTACAGCTCCTGCAGTGGCAAAGGCCCTCCTGGGAATATTTTCCAGGGTGGGCTTCCCAAAGGAAGTAGTATCAGACAGAGGAAGCAATTTCATGTCTGCATACTTAAAGGCCATGTGGAAGGAGTGTGGTGTAACGTACAAGTTCACAACACCCTATCATCCACAAACAAATCGACTGGTGGAGAGATTTAATAAAACTCTCAAAGGCATGATTATGGGTCTCCCTGAAAAACTCCACAGGAGATGGGATATCCTTCTACCATGCCTCCTTTTTGCCTACAGGGAGGTACCCCAGAAAGGAGTGGGCTTCAGCCCCTTTGAACTTCTTTTTGGACACCCTGTTAGGGGTCCACTCACACTTGTAAAGGAGGGTTGGGAACAACCTTTAAAAGCTCCTAAGCAGGATATTGTGGATTATGTACTTGGCCTCAGATCAAGGATGGCTGAGTACATGAAAAAGGCCAGTAAAAACCTTCAGGCCAGCCAAGAGCTCCAGAAGCAATGGCATGATCAGAAGGCTGTTTTGGTTCAGTACCAACCAGGGCAGAAAGTGTGGGTCTTGGAGCCTGTGGCCCCAAGAGCACTCCAAGATAAATGGAGTGGACCCCACACAATTGTTGAAAAGAAGGGTGAAGTCACCTACTTGGTTGACTTAGGCACTGCCAGGAGTCCCCTTAGGGTGCTCCATGTCAACCGCCTGAAACCCTACTATGACAGGGCTGATCTCACCCTGCTCATGGCAACTGATGAGGGACAGGAAGAAGACAGTGATCCTCTACCTGATCTCTTCTCTTCCACAGAACAAGATGCTCTTGTGGAAGGGGTAGTTTTGGCTGATTGTCTTACTGCTGAGCAGAAAGATAATTGCATAAATCTCCTAGGACAATTTTCAGAACTCTTCTCTACTGTGCCAGGCACCACTTCTTGGTGTGAGCACACTATAGATACTGGAGACAGTTTACCTGTCAAAAGTAAGATCTATAGGCAGCCTGACCATGTCAGGGACTGCATAAAACAAGAAGTTCAGAAAATGTTGGAACTAGGAGTGGTTGAGCACTCTGACAGTCCATGGGCTTCTCCTGTGGTACTGGTACCAAAACCCAATTCTAAAGATGGAAAGAAGGAAATGCGGTTTTGTGTAGACTATAGAGGTCTCAACTTGGTAACCAAAACTGATGCTCACCCTATACCCAGGGCAGATGAGCTTATAGATACACTGGCATCTGCCAAGTATCTAAGCACTTTTGATTTGACTGCAGGGTATTGGCAGATCAAATTATCAGAAGATGCTAAATCTAAGACTGCATTTTCTACCATTGGAGGACATTACCAGTTTACTGTAATGCCTTTTGGTTTGAAAAATGCACCTGCCACTTTTCAGAGGTTGGTGAACACAGTCCTGCAAGGGCTGGAAGCTTTCAGTGCAGCATATTTGGACGATATAGCTGTCTTTAGCTCCAGCTGGGATGATCACCTGGTCCACCTATGGAAAGTTTTGGAGGCCCTGCAAAAGGCAGGCCTCACTATCAAGGCTTCAAAGTGCCAGATAGGGCAGGGTAAGGTGGTTTATCTGGGACACCTTGTTGGTGGGGAACAGATTGCACCACTTCAGGGGAAAATCCAAACTATCATTGATTGGGTTCCCCCTACCACTCAGACTCAGGTGAGAGCCTTCCTAGGCCTCACTGGGTATTACAGGAGGTTCATTAAGAACTATGGCTCCATTGCAGCCCCTCTTAATGACCTCACATCCAAGAAAATGCCTAAAAAGGTATTATGGACAGCAAGCTGTCAGAAAGCTTTTGAGGAGCTGAAGCAGGCCATGTGCTCTGCACCTGTCCTGAAAAGCCCTTGTTACTCTAAAAAATTCTATGTCCAGACTGATGCATCTGAATTAGGAGTAGGGGCAGTCCTATCACAACTTAATTCTGAGGGCCAGGATCAACCTGTTGCTTTTATTAGTAGGAGGTTGACCCCTAGAGAAAAGCGTTGGTCTGCCATTGAGAGGGAGGCCTTTGCTGTGGTCTGGGCTCTGAAGAAGTTGAGGCCATACCTGTTTGGCACTCACTTAATTGTTCAGACAGACCACAAACCTCTACTTTGGCTAAAACAAATGAAAGGTGAAAATCCTAAATTGTTGAGGTGGTCCATATCCCTACAGGGAATGGACTATACAGTGGAACATAGACCTGGGAGTAGCCACTCCAATGCAGATGGACTCTCCAGATATTTCCACTTAGACAATGAAGACTCATCAGGTCATGGCTAGTCTTATTGTCCTTCGTTTGGGGGGGGGTTGTGTGGGAAAGTACCATCTTGCCTGGCATGTTACCCCCATTTTTCACTGTATATATGTTGTTTTAGTTGTATGTGTCACTGGGACCCTGGTAACCCAGGGCCCCAGTGCTCATAAGTGTGCCTGAATGTGTTACCTGTGTAGTGACTAACTGTCTCACTGAGGCTCTGCTAATCAGAACCTCAGTGGTTATGCTCCCTCATTTCTTTCCAAATTGTCACTGACAGGCTAGTGACCATTTTTACCAATTTACATTGGCTTACTGGAACACCCTTATAATTCCCTAGTATATGGTACTGAGGTACCCAGGGTATTGGGGTTCCAGGAGATCCCTATGGGCTGCAGCATTTCTTTTGCCACCCATAGGGAGCTCTGACAATTCTTACACAGGCCTGCCACTGCAGCCTGAGTGAAATAACGTCCACGTTATTTCACAGCCATTTTACACTGCACTTAAGTAACTTATAAGTCACCTATATGTCTAACCTTTACCTGGTAAAGGTTAGGTGCAAAGTTACTTAGTGTGAGGGCACCCTGGCACTAGCCAAGGTGCCCCCACATTGTTCAGAGCCAATTCCCTGAACTTTGTGAGTGCGGGGACACCATTACACGCGTGCACTACATATAGGTCACTACCTATATGTGGCTTCACCATGGTAACTCCGAATATGGCCATGTAACATGTCTATGATCATGGAATTGCCCCCTCTATGCCATCCTGGCATTGTTGGTACAATTCCATGATCCCAGTGGTCTGTAGCACAGACCCTGGTACTGCCAAACTGCCCTTCCTGGGGTTTCACTGCAGCTGCTGCTGCTGCCAACCCCTCAGACAGGCATCTGCCCTCCTGGGGTCCAGCCAGGCCTGGCCCAGGATGGCAGAACAAAGAACTTCCTCTAAGAGAGGGTGTGACACCCTCTCCCTTTGGAAAATGGTGTGAAGGCAGGGGAGGAGTAGCCTCCCCCAGCCTCTGGAAATGCTTTCTTGGGCACAGATGTGCCCAATTCTGCATAAGCCAGTCTACACCGGTTCAGGGACCCCTTAGCCCCTGCTCTGGCGCGAAACTGGACAAAGGAAAGGGGAGTGACCACTCCCCTGACCTGCACCTCCCCTGGGAGGTGTCCAGAGCTCCTCCAGTGTGCTCCAGACCTCTGCCATCTTGGAAACAGAGGTGCTGCTGGCACACTGGACTGCTCTGAGTGGCCAGTGCCACCAGGTGACGTCAGAGACTCCTTGTGATAGGCTCCTTCAGGTGTTGCTAGCCTATCCTCTCTCCTAGGTAGCCAAACCCTCTTTTCTGGCTATTTAGGGTCTCTGTCTCTGGGGAAACTTTAGATAACGAATGCATGAGCTCAGCCGAGTTCCTCTGCATCTCCCTCTTCACCTTCTGATAAGGAATCGACCGCTGACCGCGCTGGAAGCCTGCAAACCTGCAACATAGTAGCAAAGATGACTACTGCAACTCTGTAACGCTGATCCTGCCGCCTTCTCGACTGTTTTCCTGCTTGTGCATGCTGTGGGGGTAGCCTGCCTCCTCTCTGCACCAGAAGCTCCGAAGAAATCTCCCGTGGGTCGACGGAATCTTCCCCCTGCAACCGCAGGCACCAAAAAGCTGCATTACCGGTCCCTTGGGTCTCCTCTCAGCACGACGAGCGAGGTCCCTCGAATCCAGCGACTCTGTCCAAGTGACCCCCACAGTCCAGTGACTCTTCAGTCCAAGTTTGGTGGAGGTAAGTCCTTGCCTCACCTCGCTGGGCTGCATTGCTGGGAACCGCGACTTTGCAAGCTACTCCGGCCCCTGTGCACTTCCGGCGGAAATCCTTTGTGCACAGCCAAGCCTGGGTCCACGGCACTCTAACCTGCATTGCACGACTTTCTAAGTTGGTCTCCGGCGACGTGGGACTCCTTTGTGCAACTTCGGCGAGCACCGTTTCACGCATCCTCGTAGTGCCTGTTTCTGGCACTTCTCCGGGTGCTACCTGCTTCAGTGAGGGCTCTTTGTCTTGCTCGATGTCCCCTCTCTCTTCAGGTCCAATTTGCGACCTCCTGGTCCCTCCTGGGCCCCAGCAGCGTCCAAAAACGCCAAACGCACGATTTGCGTGTAGCAAGGCTTGTTGGCGTCCTTCCGGCGGGAAAACACTTCTGCACGACTCTCCAAGGCGAGAGGGATCCGTCCACCAAAGGGGAAGTCTCTAGCCCTTTTCGTTCCTGCAGAAACCTCAGCTTCTTCTGTCCAGTCGAAGCTTCTTTGCATCCGCAGCTGGCATTTCCTGGGCATCTGCCCATCTCCGACTTGCTTGTGACTTTTGGACTTGGTCCCCTTGTTCCACAGGTACCCTAGATTGGAAATCCACAGTTGTTGCATTGCTGGTTTGTGTCTTTCCTGCATTATTCCTCTAACACGACTGTTTTGTCCTTAGGGGAACTTTAGTGCACTTTGCACTCACTTTTCAGGGTCTTGGGGAGGGTTATTTTTCTAACTCTCACTATTTTCTAATAGTCCCAGCGACCCTCTACAAGGTCACATAGGTTTGGGGTCCATTCGTGGTTCGCATTCCACTTTTGGAGTATATGGTTTGTGTTGCCCCTATCTCTATGTTTCCCCATTGCATCCTATTATAACTATACATTGTTTGCACTGTTTTCTAAGACTATACTGCATATTTTTGCTATTGTGTATATATATCTTGTGTATATTTCCTATCCTCTCACTGAGGGTACACTCTAAGATACTTTGGCATATTGTCATAAAAATAAAGTACCTTTATTTTTAGTATAACTGTGTATTGTGTTTTCTTATGATATTGTGCATATGACACTAAGTGGTACTGTAGTAGCTTCACACGTCTCCTAGTTCAGCCTAAGCTGCTCTGCTAAGCTACCATTATCTATCAGCCTAAGCTGCTAGACACCCTATACACTAATAAGGGATAACTGGGCCTGGTGCAAGGTGCAAGTACCCCTTGGTACTCACTACAAGCCAGTCCAGCCTCCTACAATCCCTACCTTTTCCACTAAATGATAGCCATAGGATAGCAGCCCACTGCCTTTGAGGGACATCCTGTACAACACAGGCCCTCTCAAGTGCAGCAAACCACTTGTTAATGTCATCCCCCTCCTTGAAAGGGGGAACTATCTTGTGCAGATTCCTGGAATCATGCTCTTTTACAGGATGACTATGGGGAATACTGCTGCTGCCACCATGGGTTTCTAAACCCAGTTTCTGTCTCTCCTTCTCTACTTCTAAAGTCTGTCTATCCAAATCCAGCTGTTGCTTCTTGAGCTTCAGTCTGGTTTGTTCCACTCTCAATCTATTGAGCTCCCTTTCTAACAATCTGTCATCAGGGTGGGTGGGAGGGACATGCCTTGAAACAGAAGTATGGTGAGAATGGACAGAAGGAGACCTGTCCCTTACAGAAGCCACCCTAACAGCTTGGCTAACAGAAACATCACTACCAGTATGGTGAGAATAAATGCTTTTGCTATGATGTGAGACAACACTATTTATATGGTGTGGCTCATCATCATTACCAACTATGCTAGACTGTCTAGTAATGGGCAGGCTAGGAAGTTTCTTTCCTGAATCTTTTCCTGGGGGAGTCCCTGGATCAGATTGAGAACCATTAGCTACTTTTTCAACAGATTGGGCACTTATGGCCTTATCCTGTACTCTAAGCATGTTAATTAACAGTTCTAAGGAAGGATTCTTCCCTACACTCAAACCTCTCTCTATGCAGAGACTCCTTGCTCCTTTCCAGCTAAGGTGGTCATATGCAAGTTTGGACAGATCAACATTTTGGCCTGTGCCAGACATTTTTAGAGAGAGTTAAAGTGATAGAAAAAGAGAAAAAAGTTTTCAGAACTTTTTAGAAAGACAGAAAAAAACTTTTTAAACTTTTAAGAACTTTTTGAAAGTTTAGAAGTACTTTTCAGCACTTAGAAAAGAGTGAAAAGAGGAAATGCTAAACTTTTTGGCTATGTGTATATACACTGACCTTGTTTTGTATATTTTTCTCTTATGAAAAGTACAATGACAAGAGTGGTAAGTAGTCTCAAAGCACTTATCCCACCGCTGCACAACCAATGTAGGAGGCTGGACTGGCTTGTAGTGAGTACCAAGGGGTACTTGCACCTTGCACCAGGCCCAGTTATCCCTTATTAGTGTATAGGGTGTCTAGCAGCTTAGGCTGATAGATAATGGTAGCTTAGCAGAGCAGCTTAGGCTGAACTAGGAGACGTGTGAAGCTACTACAGTACCACTTAGTGTCATATGCACAATATCATAAGAAAACACAATACACAGTTATACTAAAAATAAAGGTACTTTATTTTTATGACAATATGCCAAAGTATCTTAGAGTGTACCCTCAGTGAGAGGATAGGAAATATACACAAGATATATATACACAATAGCAAAAATATGCAGTATAGTCTTAGAAAACAGTGCAAACAATGTATAGTTACAATAGGATGCAATGGGGAAACATAGGGATAGGGGCAACACAAACCATATACTCCAAAAGTGGAATGCGAACCACGAATGGACCCCAAACCTATGTGACCTTGTAGAGGGTCGTTGGGACTATTAGAAAATAGTGAGAGTTAGAAAAATAACCCTCCCCAAGACCCTGAAAAGTGAGTGCAAAGTGCACTAAAGTTCCCCTAAGGACAAAGAAGTCGTGTTAGAGGAATAATGCAGGAAAGACACAAACCAACAATGCAACAACTGTGGATTTCCAATCTAGGGTACCTGTGGAACAAGGGGACCAAGTCCAAAAGTCACAAGCAAGTCGGAGATGGGCAGATGCCCAGGAAATGCCAGCTGCGGGTGCAAAGAAGCTTCTACTGAACAGAAGAAGCTGCGGTTTCTGCAGGAACGAAAAGGGCTAGAGACTTCCCCTTTGGTGGACGGATCCCTCTCGCCGTGGGGAGTCGTGCAGAAGTGTTTTCCCGCCGAAAGGACGCCAACAAGCCTTGCTAGCTGCAAATCGTGCGGTTGGCGTTTTTGGACGCTGCTGAGGCCCAGGAGGGACCAGGAGGTCGCAAATTGGACCAGCAGAGAGAGGGGACGTCGAGCAAGACAAGGAGCCCTCTCTGAAGCAGGTAGCACCCGGAGAAATGCCAGAAACAGGCACTACGAGGATGCGTGAAACGGTGCTCGCCGAAGTTGCACAAAGGAGTCCCACGTCGCCGGAGACCAACTTAGAAAATCGTGCAATGCAGGTTAGAGTGCCGTGGACCCAGGCTTGGCTGTGCACAAAGGATTTCCGCCGGAAGTGCACAGGGGCCGGAGTAGCTGCAAAAGTCGCGGTTCCCAGCAATGCAGCCCAGCGAGGTGAGGCAAGGACTTACCTCCACCAAACTTGGACTGAAGAGTCACTGGACTGTGGGGGTCACTTGGACAGAGTCGCTGGATTCGAGGGACGTCACTCGTCGTGCTGAGAGGAGACCCAAGGGACCCGTAATGCAGCTTTTTGGTGCCTGCGGTTGCAGGGGGAAGATTCCGTCGACCCACGGGAGATTTCTTCGGAGCTTCTGGTGCAGAGAGGAGGCAGACTACCCCCACAGCATGCACAAGCAGGAAAACAGTCGAGAAGGCGTCAGGATCAGCGTTACAGAGTTGCAGTAGTCGTCTTTGCTACTATGTTGCAGGTTTGCAGGCTTCCAGCGCGGTCAGCAGTCGATTCCTTGGCAGAAGGTGAAGAGAGAGATGCAGAGGAACTCGGATGAGCTCTTGCATTCGTTATCTAAAGTTTCCCCAGAGACAGAGACCCTAAATAGCCAGAAAAGAGGGTTTGGCTACTTAGGAGAGAGGATAGGCTACTAACACCTGAAGGAGCCTATCAGAAGGAGTCTCTGACGTCACCTGGTGGCACTGGCCACTCAGAGCAGTCCAGTGTGCCAGCAGCACCTCTGTTTCCAAGATGGCAGAGGTCTGGAGCACACTGGAGGAGCTCTGGACACCTCCCAGGGGAGGTGCAGGTCAGGGGAGTGGTCACTCCCCTTTCCTTTGTCCAGTTTCGCGCCAGAGCAGGGCTAAGGGGTCCCCTGAACCGGTGTAGACTGGCTTATGCAGAATTGGGCACATCTGTGCCCAACAAAGCATTTCCAGAGGCTGGGGGAGGCTACTCCTCCCCTGCCTTCACACCATTTTCCAAAGGGAGAGGGTGTCACACCCTCTCTCAGAGGAAGTTCTTTGTTCTGCCATCCTGGGCCAGGCCTGGCTGGACCCCAGGAGGGCAGATGCCTGTCTGAGGGGTTGGCAGCAGCAGCAGCTGCAGTGAAACCCCAGGAAGGGCAATTTGGCAGTACCAGGGTCTGTGCTACAGACCACTGGGATCATGGGATTGTGCCAACTATGCCAGGATGGCATAGAGGGGGCAATTCCATGAACATAGACATGTTACATGGCCATATTCGGAGTTACCATTGCGAAGCTACATATAGGTAGTGACCTATATGTAGTGCACGCGTGTAATGGTGTCCCCGCACTCACAAAGTTCAGGGAATTGGCTCTGAACAATGTGGGGGCACCTTGGCTAGTGCCAGGGTGCCCTCACACTAAGTAACTTTGCACCTAACCTTTACCAGGTAAAGGTTAGACATATAGGTGACTTATAAGTTACTTAAGTGCAGTGTAAAATGGCTGTGAAATAACGTGGACGTTATTTCACTCAGGCTGCAGTGGCAGGCCTGTGTAAGAATTGTCAGAGCTCCCTATGGGTGGCAAAAGAAATGCTGCAGCCCATAGGGATCTCCTGGAACCCCAATACCCTGGGTACCTCAGTACCATATACTAGGGAATTATAAGGGTGTTCCAGTAAGCCAATGTAAATTGGTAAAAATGGTCACTAGCCTGTTAGTGACAATTTGGAAAGAAATGAGAGAGCATAACCACTGAGGTTCTGATTAGCAGAGCCTCAGGGAGACAGTTAGTCACTACACAGGTAACACATTCAGGCACACTTATGAGCACTGGGGCCCTGGGTTACCAGGGTCCCAGTGACACATACAACTAAAACAACATATATACAGTGAAAAATGGGGGTAACATGCCAGGCAAGATGGTACTTTCCTACACTCAGTCCCCGGAAGGCAGAACAAAGCATTTCCTTTGGGAGGAGGGTGTTGCACCCTCTCCCTTTGGAAATAGGTGTTACAGGCTTGGGAGGGGCAGCCTCCCAGAGCCTCTGGAAATGCTTTGAAGAGCGCAGATGGTGACCTCCTTGCATAAACCAGTCTACACCCGTTCAGGGACCCCCAGTCCCTGATCTGGTGCGAAACTGGACAAAGGAAAGGGGAGTGACCACTCCCCTGTCCATCACCACCCCAGGGGTGTTGCCCAGAGCTCCTACAGTGTGTCCCTGGCATTAGCCATCTTGTTTTCCAAGGTGTGGGGGCACTCTGGAGGGCTATGAGTGGCCAGTGCCAGCAGGTGGACCCCTCTTGATAGGTCCATACCTGATAAGGTAGCCAATCCCTCTCTCAGGGCTATTTAGGGTCTCTCTTGTGGGTTCTCTTCAGATTCTACTTGCAAGTTTCCAGCAGGAATCCTCTGCAACTACTACTTCATCCTCGGATCAACGACACCCTGCTCCAGGAACCGCTGTAGCACCAAAGTATCCACAAGGGACACTTTTCCTCTGCAACTTCCGCTCCAGCCAGCAACTGCAACAGTTTCCACGGTGTGCACGCTATGAGGACTCCCTGTCTTCACCCTGCACCAGAAGGACCAAAGAAATCTCCTGTGGGGTGACCGAGTTACTCCCCTGCTGAAGCAGGCACCTTCTACGTCGACGACCTGTTCTCTTGGACTCATCTCCTGGCGACGAGCGTGCACCTTGGAACACAGAGGGTGGACCCCATCAACATAGACTGCCCTGTGGTCCTGCTGTCCATGCCTTCCCCCAGAACGACAGTACCCCTGTGCTCTGTGTCTTTTTCACCTCCTGCGGCCTCTGTGCACTATTTGCAAAATTCCTTTGTGCACAGCCTGGCCCAGGTCCCCAGCACTCTATTCTACAACGCTCAACACGCTGAGATGACCTCCGGCGGCGTGGAACCTTCCTTTGTAGTGCTGCACCAACTGCATTGTGCACCTCCTCTGTCCCCATGTCCTGGGACTCTCATGTGTGCTATCTGGTGCTCTGAGGGCTCTCTGAAGTGGTGAGAGCCCCATCTTCCTCCTCACACAGAATTGAGGCCCCCAGGTAACTCCTGGGTCCAGATAGCGCCTACTTGATGCAAACACGACTTTGCCGGAACCAAGGCTTTGTAGAGGAATCCAGCGCCAAAATCCGCCTGCATCCAACTTCACAACGTGGGACATCCTTTGCATCATGCAGGAACCCGCTGGCATCTTCCTAGGGTGCATTTCTGCAGTCTTCGTCCAACTGGGGACTCTTCTTTTGCACCCTCTTCTGGGTTGGCAGGAGCTCCTGTCCTTCCTGGAACTTCTTTCGACTTCTTGACTTGTTCTCCTTCCTTTGCAGGCCTTCAGGTCCAGGAATCCACCATTTGTTGTTTGCAGTCTTGCTTGGTTCTTGCAACAACTCTAATCAAGACTTGTAGTGTGTCCTAAAGAAACTTGCAGTACTTTACTCCTGCTTTTCTGGGCTCTGGGGTGGGGTAATTTACTTACCTTTACTGTATTCTTACTCTCCCAGCGATTCTGCACACACTACACTTGTCTAGGGGGGAATTCGTATTCCACTTTCTTAGTATATGGTTTGTGTTGACCCTAGACCTATTTTCTCCCATTGCATTCTATAGCATTTCCTATTGTTTGCACTATCCTATGTCTAATTACTTACCTTAAGTTGGTGTCGAGTGTATATATTGTGTATAATACTTACCTCCAAAAGGAGTATTCCCTCTAAGATATTTTTGGCCTTGTGTCACAAAAATAACCTACCTTTATTTTTGGTAACACTGAGTATTGTCTTTTATTGTGTATAAGTACTGTGTAACTATAAGTGGTATTGCAGGAGCTTTGCATGTCTCCTAGTTCAGCCTAAGCTGCTCTGTTATAGCTACCTCCATCAGCCTAAGTTGTTAGAACATTTAGCTAATAAGGAATAAATGGACCTGGTATAAGATGTAAGTACCCAAGGTACCTACTACAAGCCAGGCCAGCCTCCTACACCAGCTATGCCCTTTGACTGGCTATTTGTAGTGTTCTTCCCAGGGCCACTGCTATTACTACGGGCACTAGTGAAAGCAGTAGGGGTAGTGGTGGTGAGAGGCTTGGTGTTTCTCTTTCCACAAGTGGGGTCACTTGCCCATTGGCCTTTTATTTTACATACGTAACACCATGGCCTTTTCTGATTGTGTGAAGAGGATTTGGACCCACTACCCCCAGAGGATGTTTGTGGGACTGATGAAGACTCTGATGATTTTTTTATCTTTGTCCCCACCCTTGTCATGAGACTTACCATCCTTCTTGCTGTCTTTGTCACCCCCTGTAAGAGTTTTTCTGCTCACCCGTGTTGTGACCCATTTGTCTGCCTTCTTTCCCAATTCTTGGGGAGAGGTCATATCTGAGTCCACAAGATACTGATGTAACAAATCAGACACACAATTGTTCAATATATGCTCTCTCAGAATTAAGGTATACAGGCTTTCATAGTCAGTGACCTTACTGCCATTTAACCAACCTTCTAGGGCATTCACTGAACAATCTACAAAATCTGTCCAATCCTGTGATGACTCCTTTCTGGTCTCTCTCAACTTGATTCTATATTGCTCAGTGGTTAAGCCCAGACCAACTAAGAGTGCACTTTTGAGAATGTGATAGTTGTCTGCATCATCCTCCCTGACCATAAGGAGTCTGTCTCTCCCCTTGCCAGTGAAAGACAACCACAGGATAGCAGCCCACTGAACTTGAGGGACCCTCTGCACTTTACACGCCCTCTCAAGTGTAGCACACCACTTATAGATGTAATCCCCATCATTGTCAGGGGGAATAACTTTGTGCAGATTTCTGGAATCAAATGTAGGTTTCCCTAACACTGGAGTTCCTGAAACTGCTGCTGCCACCATGGGGAACTAACCCCAACCCCTGTATTTCCCTTTCCACAGCCAGGGATTCCCTGTCTAAGGCCAACTATTGCTGCTGTAGCCTCAGTCCGGCCTCCTCTAGCCTCAGCTTTCTGAGTCCCTATCTAGGGACTGGTCCTCAGGGTTAGAAGTGTAGGATGCGTCTGAAACAGAAGTAACATTGGAACTGGCAGAGGCTGATCTTTCCCTAACTGGAACCACCCTAGTGACCTGAACTCTAGGTGTGAAGGGAGCCTTACTAGTGTGTGAACCCTTTCCACTCCCAGTTATACAAAGGGGTTTGTTGACAGAAAGGTCAGTGGAAGGACCCTCCCCAGGATTATCAGAATGCTCCTCTGAACCTGCCTGGTTGGAATCTTCCTTTACTTCCCCATCTGGCTGTTCCTGACCAGTGCTAAGTCCCTGTCCATCCTTCAGGAGAAGATTTAAGAGGAATTCCTTATTGGGTTTCGTCCCAATCTCTAAACTCCTTTAAATGTAGAGACCCCTCAAACTTTTATAGTTAAGATTCTCATATGTTGTTTTCACAACTCTAGGGGTAGCTTCTACACCAGACATGTTGAAAGAAAAGGAGTTTAGGAAAAATAGTAAAAAGTTAGTAAACTAGTAAGCCTAACTTTTTAGAGAAAATGAGAAACTTTTCAGAAACTTTGTAAAACGTTTGCAAAGTTTAAATAACTTTTTAGAAAGTTAGAAATTACTTCTAGGTATAATTATGTATAGCTCTAAGTATTAGTGCAAGCTTTTCTTCTGAAAAGTACTAGTAACAAAGTGCTAAAGCTGCACCACCGATGTAGGAGGCTGGCCTGGTTTGTAGAGGGTACTTTGGGTACTTACACCTTATACCAGGTCCAGTTATCCCTTATTAGTGAAATGTAGTAGTGTTGTAGCAGCTTAGGCTGATAGAGGTAGCTGTAGCAGAGCAGCTTAGGTTGAACTAGGAGACACGCAAAGCTCCTGCAATACCACTTATAGTCAAACAGTACTTAGGCACAAGTAAAGACAATACTGAGTTACCACAAATAAAAGTAGTTTATTTGGGTGACACAAAGCCAAAAATACCTTAGAGGCAATACTCCTTCTGGAGGTAAGTATTATACACAATATATACACTAGACACCAAAATAAGGTAAGTAATTAGACATAGGATAGTGCAAACAATGGTAAATGCTATAGAATGCAATGGGAGAAAATAGGTCTAGGGGCAACACACACCATATACGAAGAAAGTGGATTACGAATCATGGAATCCCCCCTAGGCAAGCGTAGTGTGTAGAGAATCGCTGGGAGAATAAGAAAACCACAAAAGTGACAAAAATATCCCACCCCAGTGCCCAGGGAAGTAGGAGTAAAGTACTGCAAGTTTCCTTAGGACACACTATAAGTCATGCAAGAACCAAGCAAGACACCCAACAACAAATTGTGGATTCCTGCACCTGAACACCTGCAAAGAAAGGAGACCAAGTCCAGAAGTCAGAAGAAGTTCCAGGAAGGACAGTAGCCCCTGCCAACCTAGAAGAGGGTGCAAAAGAAGAGTCCCCAGTTGGACGAAGACTGCAGAAATGCACCAAAGGAAGATGGCTGCGTGTTCCTGCGTGATGCAATGGATGTCCAACGAACAGATGTTGGATGCAGGTGAGTTTTGGCGCTGGATTTACCCAACAAGCCTTAGTTCAAGCAATGTCGCGGATTGCGTCAAAGTGGTGCTGCCTGGACCCAGAAGGGACCTGGGGGCCTCAACTTCGACTGAGGAGGCAGAGGGGGCTCCCAGCACTGGAGGGAAGCCACAGATGACCAGGCAGCACCCAGAGAAGTCCCAGGACATGGGGACAAAGAAGGTACAAATTGCGATTGTTGCAGCACTACAAAAGAAGATCCCACGCTGCCAAAGGACAACTCAGCGTTTTGACCATCGCAGGATAGATTGCTGGGGACCCGGGCCAGGCTGTGCATGAAGGATTCTTGCAAAGAGTGCACAGAGGCCTCAGGAGGTGAAGATGACGCGGTGCACAGCAGTACTGTCGCAAACAGTGAAGGCAGGCTCTTACCTCCTCTAACTTTGGACATCAGTACCTTAGGACAGTCTGCGTCGAAGGGGTCCACCACCTGTGTTCCAAGGGGCACTCTCGTCGCCAGGAGAGGAGTCCAAGAGAACCGGTTGTTGTCTTAGAAGGTGTCTCCAAAAGCAGGGAAGTGACTCCGTCACTCCAAGTGGGATTTCTTCGGTCCTTCTGGAGGAGGGTGAAGACAGGGAGTCCCCAGAGCGTGCACACCGTGGAAACTGTTGCAGTTGCTGGCTGGAGCTAAAGGTGCAGAGGAAAAGTAGCGCTTTTTGATACTTTGTTGCTGTTACAGCAGTTCCTGGAGCAGTCTGCAGTCAATCCGCGGTCAGAGGATGATGTATTAGTTGCAGAGCATTCCTGCTGGAAACTTGCAAGTAGAATCTGAAGAGAAGCCCACAGGAGAGACCCCAAATAGCCCTGAGAGGGGGATTGGATACCTTTTCAGGAATGGACCTATCAGGAGGGGTCTCTGACGTCATCTGCTGGCACTGGCCACTCAGAGGCCTCCTTCAAAGCATTTCCAGTGACTTGAGGAGGCTACCCCTCCCCAGCCTGTAGTCCATGGTGGAGCCCCCAAGATGCATGGAATTGGCTCCCCCATACCAGATTTGGAATGGGGGGACAATTCCATGATTTTAGACACCTTACATGGCCATATTCGGAGTTACCATTGTGAAGCTACCTATATGTAGTGCACACGTGTAATGGTGTCCCGGCACTCACAAAGTCCCGGGAATTGGCCCTGAACTATGTGCGGGCACCATGGCTAGTGCAAGGGTGCCCTCACACTTAGTAACTTTGCACCTAGCCTTCATTAAATAAAGGTTAGACATGAAGGTGACTTATAAATTACTTAAGTGCAGTGAAAATGGCTGTGAAATAATGTGGGCACTATTTCACGCAGGCTGCAGTGGGAGTCCTGTGAAAGGGTTTGTCTTAGCTCCTTATGGGTGGCAAAAGAAATGCTGCAGCCCACAAGGATCTCCTGGAATTCCAATGCCCTGGGTACCTAGGTACCATATACTAGGGACTTATAAGGGGGGTCCAGTGTGCCAATTGGAATTGGTAAATGGAGTCACTAGCCTATAGTGACAAATTTAGAAGCAGAGAGAGCATAAGCGCTGAGATTCTGGTTAGCAAAGCCTCAGTGACAGAGTTAAGCACTACTGACAACACACACATTAGGCAACAAACTATGAACACTGGGGTTGTGGCTAGCAGGATCTCAGTGAGACAGGGAAAACACACTGATATATAGGGTTTTCACTGTGAGCACTGGGGTCCTGGCTAGCAGGATCCCAGTGACACAGTAAAAACACACTGACACACACTCACAAACAGGCCAGAAGTGGGGGTAACCATGCTAGAATGAGGCTACTTTCTCACACCATCTATAAGAACTTCGAACCCCAGGCCAAGCCCTCAGACTTCTTTCACCTTCAGTACTCAACAAAATCAACACGGAGCGCAGACCTGCCTCAAGGGACCAGTTCACCCACCCCCGGACACCACCAATATGAACTCCATTCACTTAGGATCCCTCACGGACCTCTGTCTGCACCACATTTTCAACTGGGAAGCCACAGGATCAGCTGCAAGGTCACCACCCGCTTCAACTCCCCATTTGCCACACCCACTTTTCCAGAAGACTGGAAACATGCAGAAGTCAAACCACTCTTCAAGACACCATCTGCCGACCTGAGTGAATTAAAAAACTAAGGGCCCATTTCCCTTCTCTCTCCCTTTCCCCGCCAAAGTCCTGGAAAAAGCCATCAACGACAACTCACAAAATATCTTGAGTTGAACCTTCTAGACACCACACAATCTGGATTCCACGTCAACCACAGCACAGAGACTGCCTTGATCACAGCCACCAATGACATCAGAGCCCTCCTTGACAGGGAGAAACAGCAGCTCTGATCCTCCTCAACCTCTCAGCCACCTTTAATACCATATCTAATCACAGCCTGATCAGAAAACTGCATCACATCAGTATCCAAGGAAACACCATCAAGTGGATTGCCTCCTTCCTCACCATAAGAATGCAGAAACTCCACCTACCTCCATTCCCCTCCAAACCCAAGGACATCATCTGCGGTGTTCCTCAAGGATCCTGCTTCAGCCCTACCCTCTCCAACACCTACATGACCCCTTTAGCCAACATTGTCAGATCCCATGGACTAAACATCATATCCTACGCAAAAGCAAGCGAGCTCATCCTCTCGCTCTCAGAAGTCCCCACCAACATAAGAACAAACTTCTACAGGTGCATGATGAGTGTCGCCAACAGGATAAAGGCCAACTGCCTGAAACTCAACACGGACAAAAAGGTGCTGATCTTCGGCAACAACACCACCCCTTAGAACAACTCCTGGTGGCCCTCGAAACTTGGACCATCACCCAAACCAACCATGCCAGAAATCTTGGCATATTATTGGACGGCAAACTGACAATGAAGTCCCTGATCAAAACAATTGCCTATGCCTGCTTTCGTACAACTTTGAATGCTACGAAAAGTCTTCAAATTGCTCCTTGTGAACACCAGACATACTGTCACTCAGACCCTAATCACCAGCCAATTAGACTACAGCAACACACTGTACGGTGGGATCACCACACACTTTTTGCAGAGACTCCAGATCATATAAAACTTTGCTGCCAGACTCATCCTCGACCTCCACTTACATATCCACTTCACACCTAACCTCAGAAAACACCATTGGCTCCCGAGACAGAAGAGATGCCAATTATAGGTGATGATCCATGACTGCAAAGCACTGCACAACCATTGACCAGCCTACATCAACCGTCGCCTGAAATTCCACCACCCTACCAGATGTCACAATTCACTCCCTGCGCTCTTGTGCCCATCGGAGCCTAATTGGTACTTTCCAATGCTCTAATAAGCTTCCAGACCTTCCCCTGCATGCATACCCTGACTTCCAGTAATTTGGACGCTATTTAAAAATTACCATCCATTCCCAACCTCTGCCTGGTTTTGTGGAAGCCAATCTGCTCACAGTTAGAAATCCACTACCTAGAATCCCCTCTCACTTCTCCGTCCCTACCCCTGCAGGCCAAGGATAGGTGGGGGAATTCAGAACACCTGCAGCTGGCTGCTGCTCACACTTGATGCATGTGATTACTGTGAGCCCTTTTAAGCCTCAGCTCGCTTCAGCCAAGTGTTGGTCATTGTTGCTCCTTTCCTGTGAGAATAACCCTTGTTTCCTGAGGTTTCTGACGCATAGTTATTCCTTGTTCTTGTTCCAGTGCATTAGTTATTCCTCCCTTGTTTCCTGAGCTTTTACTATTCTTATTTGCCGAGTTCATGAGCCATAGTTATTCCTTGTTCCTGTTCTTGAGCTGCAGTTATCCCTTGTTTCTGAGCTGTAGTTATTCCTTTTTCCTGTCCCGAAGCTGTGGCAAATCTTTATTCCTGAACTAGCACTACCTGTAGGGCTATCTTGACTTGTGAGCCTTAGCAAATTGTTGTTCCTGAACAAGCACTCCCTGCCGTGCTACTTGCCTCCTGAGTCTCAGGCTATTCCTTGACCTTTTTCCTCCCTTCAGTGTTTCCTTGTTTCCTTGATTCCTGCACCAGCACTCCTTGTGCTCCCTTGAAGCCTCTCCTTGTCTATGTTCCTTTTCCCAGTCGTTGCCTTTCTTTCCATTTCTTTCTTCCAGTTCCTAGTTTGCTGTTTTCCTGCTCTCTTGCTTCTAGTTTCCTTGTATGTTTGTCACTTGCTGTCTGCCAAGTGTGCCCTTTGTTTTCCCTTCTTTCCTGTTAACCACTCCTCCTTCCTAACTCCTTGTATATTTTGGCTGTATTTAGTTCTGCACCCTTGCTATTACTGCCTTGCATGTTCCTGTTTGATCACCAGGATCCGTGAGCTCAGTTAACAACCTAGGTGGTGTTTCTTGTCCACTGTGAGTATTGTTTTTCAGATACTTTTATAACGTCACCATATGGGTCAGTTACACAGACCCTGCCTTCGCATATATATACAGTATATGTCTATTAGCAGTCAGAATCTGTAACGGCAATTGTGGGTGAGAAACTTACTGATATATATGTCTTGCACATTTGTAAGGAAATGCCTCCTTGGCATGGTTACCCCCTGATTTTTTGCCTTTGCTGATGCCAAGTTATGATTTCAAAGCGTGCTGAGGCCTGCTAACCAGGCCCCAGCACCAGTGTTCTTTCCCTAACCTGTACCTTTGTTTCCACAATTGGCACACCCTGGCATCCAGGTAAGTCCCTTGTAACTGGTACCCCTGGTACCAAGGGCCCTGATGCCAGAGAAGGTCTCTAAGGGCTGCGGCATGTCTTATGCCACCCTGGGGACCCCTCACTCAGCACAGACACACTGCTTGCCAGCTTGTGTGTGCTGGTGGGGAGAAAATGACTAAGTCGACATGGCACTCCCCTCAGAGTGCCATGCCAACCTCACACTGCCTATGGCATAGATAAGTCACCCCTCAAGCAGGCCTTACAGCCCTAAGGCAGGGTGCACTATACCATAGGTGAGGGCATAGGTGCATGAGAACTATGCCCCTACAGTGTCTAAGCAAAACCTTAGACATTGTAAGTGCAGGGTAGCCATAAGAGTATATGGTCTGGGAGTCTGTCATACACGAACTCCACAGCACCATAATGGCTACACTAAAAACTGGGAAGTTTGGTATCAAACTTCTCAGCACAATAAATGCACACTGATGACAGTGTACATTCTATTGTGAAATACACCCCAAAGGGCATCTTAGAGATGCCCCCTGAAAACATACCCGACTTCCAGTGTGGGCTGACTAGTTTTGCCAGCCTGTCACACACCAGACATGTTGCTGGCCACATGGGGAGAGTGCCTTTGTCACTCTGTGGCTAGTAACAAAGCCTGTACTGGGTGGAGGTGCTTCTCACCTCCCCCTGCAGGAACTGTAACACCTGGCGGTGAGCCTCAAAGGCTCACCCCCTTTGTTACAGCGCCACAGGGCACTCCAGCTAGTGGAGGTGCCCGCCCCCTCCGGCCACGGCCCCACTTTCGGTGGCAAGGCCGGAGGAGATAATGAGAAAAACAAGGAGGAGTCACTGGCCAGTCAGGACAGCCCCTAAGGTGTCCTGAGCTGAGGTGGCTGTGACTTTTAGAAATCCTCCATCTTGCAGATGGAGGATTCCCCCAATAGGGTTAGGGATGTGCCCCCCTCCCCTCAGGGAGGAGGCATAAAGAGGGTGTAGCCACCCTCAGGGATAGTAGCCATTGGCTACTAACCCCCAGACCTAAACACACCCCTAAATTGAGTATTTAGGGGCTCCCAGAACCTAGCAAGATAGATTCCTGCAACCTGAAGATGAAGAAGGACTGCTGACCTGAAAGCCCTGCAGAGAAGACGGAGACACCAACTGCTTTAGCCCCAGCCCTACCAGCCTGTCTCCCCACCTCAAGAAAAACTGCAACAGCGACGCGCTCCCCAGGGTCCAGCGACCTCTGAAGCCTCAGAGGACTACCCTGAATCTAAAAGGACCAAGAACTCCCGAGGACAGCGGCTCTGCTCCAAAGAAGAAACAACTTTGAAACAAAGAAACAACTTTTAAAGGACTGCACGTTTCCCGCCGGAAGCGCAAGACTTTCCACTCTGCACCCGACGCCCCCGGCCCGACCTGCGGAGAAACAACACTACAGGGAGGACTCCCCGGCGACTGCGACCCTGTGAGTAGCCAGAGTTGACCCCCCCCCCCAGTGACGCCTGCAGAGGGAATCCAGAGGCTCTCCCTGACCGCGACTGCCTGCTTCTAAGAACCTGACACCTGGGAAAGCCATTGCACCCGCAACCCCCAGGACCTGAAGGATCTGACCTCCAGTGCAGAAGCGACCCCCAGGTGGCCCTCTCCCTTGCCCAGGTGGTGGCTACCACGAGGAGCCCCCCCCTTGCCTGCCTGCTTCGTTGAAGAGACCCCTGGGTCTCCCATTGAACTCAATTGCAAACCTGACGCCTGTTTGTACTCTGCACCCGGCCGCCCCGTGCCGCTGAGGGTGTACTTTTTGTGCTGACTTGTGTCCTTTCCGGGTGCCCTACTAAACCCCCCTTGGTCTGCCCTCCAAAGTCGCGGGTACTTACCTGCTGGCAGACTGGAAGCGGGGCACCCCCTTCTCCATTGAAGCCTATACGTTTTGGGCACCACTTTGACCTCTGCACCTGACCGGCCCTGAGCTGCTGGTGTGGTAACTTTGGGGTTGCCCTGAACCCCCAACGGTGGGCTACCTTGGACCCAACTTTTAACCCTGTAGGTGGTTTACTTACCTGCAAAACTAACAAATACTTACCTCCCCCAGGAACTGTTGAAAATTGCACTGTCTAGTTTTAAAATAGCTTATTGCCATTTTTGTGAAAACTGTACATGCTATTTTGCTGATTCAAAGTTCCTAAGATACCTAAGTGAAGTACCTTTCATTTGAAGTATTGATTGTATATCTTGAACCTGTGGTTCTTAAAATAAACTAAGAAAATATTTCTATACAAAAACCTATTGGCCTGGAATTGTCTTTGAGTGTGTGTTCCTCCTTTATTGCCTGTGTGTGTGTACAACAAAATGCTTAACACTACCCTCTGATAAGCCTACTGCTCGACCACACTACCACAAAATAGAGCATTAGAATTATCTCTTTTTGCCACTATCTTACCTCTAAGGGGAACCCTTGGACTCTGTGCATGCTATTTCTTACTTTGAAATAGTACATACAGAGCCAACTTCCTACATTGGTGGATCAGCGGTGGGGTACAAGACTTTGCATTTGCTGGACTACTCAGCCAATACCTGATCACACGACTAAATTCCAAAAATTGTCATTAGAAACTGATTTTTGAAATTTGAGCTATTTTTCTAAATTTTTAAAAGTCCTGCTAGGGCCTTGTGTTAGTCCCTCTTAGCATTTCTTTTAGAGTTTTTGTAAAAGTTTGAATTAAATTCTAGAGATAGTTTTAGATTCTTAAAAAGTATTCCAACTTTTAGAAACATAGGCCCTCATTACAACATTGGCGGTAAAAGCCGCTTACCGCCATGCAGAAGACCGCCAACACACCGCCGCAGCCGTGGAATTCCGCCACAGCTATTATGACCCACATCTCGGAATCTGCCAAAACTCAGACCCCCACACAAGTCCACCACACCAAAGGTCAGTGATAAACTGGCGAAAACAAAACCTCCACCGTCACGCCAACAGAAATACACCCACACTATCAGGACACACGAATCCACGCGGCGGTCTTTCAACCGCGGTATTCCATTGGCGGTACATACCGCCGCACTCAAAATACACACACTTCTACAAAACATCTCCACATTGGACGATTCAAAATACACACACCTGAGACACATACACACACCACTCCCACACACCCATTACAATATAAAACACACACCCACATCACCCACAAACCCTTACGACCACAAATCACGAACGAAGGCCAGAGAGAGACACCACCATCAGCAACACTAGCATCCACAGGCACATAACACCATCACCCACACAACTTCCACGCACCTCACACAAGGACCCCCACCTCATCCCCCACAACTAACAACATGGGAGGACTTGGCGATTCTGCATCCTGAGGGCCTCGCAGGAGTAGGTGGAGGAATGGACTCTGGTAAGTCAAAGCTTTACTATTACATCCCCCACCCTAACTGCATGCTATCACATACCCCCACCCTCGCCCTCACCCCCATTACACCAACTCCTCACAAATGTACCAATATCACAAACCACCCATCCCAACACCAAGCCCTGCATGCAACAACAAAGCATGGACACACATCACAAAAGCATGGACACACATCACCAAAGCATGCACACTGCACTTACCCATACACCCCCCTAAACCATCACCACACAAGCTCCCACACAGGAATGCCATCACTGGGGTACACGGTCACCCACCCATTGCACACCATGGCACACACAGATGCAATAATCATGCCTTTCCAACCCTGCAGGACCCCTACCCAACGTCACCAGACAGGAGGGTCCAGACATGTCCACTCCACCCACAGAAGAGGCCCACAGTGATGACAGCAGCTCTGTCCAACTGGATCTAGATGACCAGCCCGGACCATTGGGGACCTCTGGACAGTCGGTTCCCCTCACACAGGCACAGGCCACCACAGACCTTCCCCTCTCTGGAAACACCAGCACAGCACCCACCCAGCGGGCCCATAACTTGGTCCCCAGGACACGTCAATCAGCTGTGTGTCCAACACTACAGGGAACCCAGAATAACCCACCACCCCAACAACAACAGGGACCTGGGGGCAGTGGCAGTGGGCACACAGTCCAGGGGACGGAGGCCCAGGAACACAGGGGAACTGGGAGGGCTGCCGTGCGACAGGGGGCGGACAGGCCAAGGGAACCCACTCTCCACGAGGCCCTCTCCTCCATCATGGGAGCATACCACCACTCCCAGGAGACAATGGCGACGGTACTGGCCAAGTTTCAGGAGACCCAGTGCATGCAGGAGGAACAGTATTTGGGCTTCAGGGAGGAACTCAGAGCCATCAGCTCCACCCTGGGCACCATCGTAGGGGTGCTGAAGGAAGTACTCAACACCAGGAGGGACACTGTGGCACTACAAGGTGTCCCTGACACTAGCATGGACGATGAACTGCCCACCACCTCCGCCGGTGCAAGTGGACAGGATGCCCCGCCACAGGACCACCACACCAGCACCCCACCCCCTGCAGACGGAGAACCACCCCGCAAACGGTCCCTGAGATCCAAGAACAAGACAGAGAACGATGCCAAGACCCCCGCCAAGAAATGAGACCACCCTGATTGTCATCCTACTGTCCCACTTTGTCACCCTGTCCATAATTAAACTGCCCCAGCTCCACTTCCTATGCCCATATGGGCAATGCACCTGTGAGACTAACAGACTGGACTCTGCCATGGACACTCCTCCGCCATCACCCCTCACCATTTAACTTCCCCCTCCAATATTTTGCATTTAAATAAACACACCTAAAGCACAAAATGATCTGGAGTCAGTCTGTGATTTCGAAATAGTGTATTTGCAATTACAGTGACAAAATGTTTTTGAAATAGTAATGTCAACATAACTACGTCACACAGCTCTAGTCCATGAGGAATTTAAGCAGATGACACACAGTGGGACCCACATCTGTGAAACTGTAAGGGAAAGTGACAACTCAGTGACCATACACTGGGTGAAAACGACAGACAGGATAGGGATTGTAGTGTAAAAGTACATGTAGTAGGCAGGATTGTATTCTCACCTGTGTTTCACTGGAAATATTGCTGGATCACTGAACCCCTGTTCTGCATTTCTTCTTCCTCTGCTTCATCCTCCTCACTGTCCACAGGCTCCACAGCTGCCACAACACCGCCGTCTGGACCATCCTCCTGCAGAAAAAGCACCTGTCGTCGCAAAGCCAAGTTGTGAAGCATACAGCAGGCCACGATGATCTGGCACACTTTCTTTGGTGAGTAGAATAGGGATCCCCCTGTCATGTGGAGGCACCTGAACCTGGCCTTCAGGAGGCCGAAGGTCCGCTCGATCACCCACCTAGTTCGCCCATGGGCCTCATTGTAGCGTTCCTCTGCCCTGGTCCTGGGATTCCTCACTGGGGTCAGTAGCCATGACAGGTTGGGGTACCCAGAGTCACCTGCAAATGGCGAGGGACAACTGTTAGACACACACTAACCTGTAGGGATAACCCCAGACAACCATTCCCACTGTCTTGCTTCCAGGGGCTCACCTAATAGCCACACACGGTGCCTCTGGAGTTGACCCATCACATAAGGGATGCTGCTATTCCGCAGGATGTAGGCGTCATGCACTGAGCCAGGGAACATGGCATTCACATGGGAGATGTACTGGTCTGCCAAACATACCATCTGTACATTCATAGAATGATAACTCTTCCGGTTTCTGTACACCTGTTCACTCCTGTGGGGGGGGCCAAAGCCACATGGGTCCCATCAATGGCACCTATGATGTTGGGGATATGTCCCAGGGCATAGAAATCACCTTTCACTGTAAGCAAATCCTCCACCTGAGGGAAAACGATGTAGCTCCGCATGTGTTTCAGAAGGGCAGACAACACTCTGGACAACACATTGGTAACATAGGCTGGGACATCCCTGATGCCATGGCCACAGTTGTTTGAAAAGAGCCACTTGCAAGGAAATGGAGCACTGACAGCACCTGCACTTGAGGGGGGATTCCTGTAGGATGGCGGATTGCTGACATCAGGTATGGCTCCAACTGGGTACACAGTTCCTGGATTGTGGCACGGTCAAACCTGTAGGTGATTATCAAATGTCGCTCCTCCATTGTCAACAGGTCCACCAACGGTAAGTACACCGGAGGATGCCGCCATCTCCTCACATGTCCCAGCGGACGGTGCCTATGAAGGACAACAGCGACCACAGAGTCAAACAACTCAGAGGTACGTACCCACAGTTTACCCAGAACACCAATCATGCACAAAAGGTAACTTGTATGTGTGTTGAGACTAGGCCTAGGTATGTGTGACGCAGTTGAAAATGAGGCCATGTGGGCCCCTGACCTCTAAAGTGGGACAATGGGATGTGAGCTAACTACGCTGGCGTTGTACACCGTCGCGGTAGGCGGTCGGAGACCCCGCCGCAATGCTGCATTGGTTAACATTGGCCCCAATGGGTCCCAGGAACCAATGACGATGTACGCCGGCGGTGATGGTACGCACCGCCGCGGACGTGACCGCCGCGGACGTGACTGCCATTTTCTATCACTTCAATCACTCGATACCTGATCTTCGACAGGAGAGGACCTACACTGCAAATGCTGCTGTGACCTCAGTCTGGAAGAGACAATGGCTCGTGCGCCTGGGGAAAGGGCAACTGCCTTCACATTGGAGGAGTTGGAGAAGCTCGTTGATAGGGTCCTCCCCCAGTACACGCTACTCTACGGTCCTCCAGACAAACAGGTAAGTACACAGGGAGCATGTTGTATGGGCTATGACTGTGTGGAGAGGGCTGGATGTAAGAAGGAAGGGGGCAGAGTGCTGAGTGCATGTAAGACGGTGAGTGCATGTGCCACATGGCAAGGGTAGGGATGGGGGCCACTAACTTTGACGGTGCAATTGGTAATGACTTCTCTTCTTCCCCTGTACATTTCATGTAGGTCAGCACCCACCAGAAGAAAGATATTTGGCGTGCTATTGCTAAGGACGTCCGGACCCTGGGGGTCTACCACAGACAGGGCACCCACTGCCGGAAAAGACAGGAGGACATTCGCCGCTGGAGCAAGAAGACGGCGGAGGCTCAGCTGGGGATGGCCTCCGAACGTGGGAGGGGTGCCCGTCGAATCATGACCACCCTGATGTTCAGGATCCTGGCGGTGGCCTACCCGGAGTTCGATGGGCGATTGAGGGCATCACAGCAGATACAAGGGGGTGAGTACACTCTGATTCAGCTTACTGTGCGCGCAGTGTAGGTGTCTGGGTGGGGGAGGACGGCTGTGGGTTTCCCCATGTGCAGGGCAAGTTCCGTAGGCTAGGCCCCTCCATAAGGCATGGCCCTGTGGCCCCCCCACCCCACCTCTGTAGAGTGCCAAGTACAGCCCCAGTGTCATCTATGTGTGCAGATGTTGTCCATAGCCTTGTAGGCCATTTCTCAGGAATTGCACTGTGGAGCCCAAGAGCGCGGAGTACTGCAGGGGGCCTCTGTGTCTGTCTTGTCCGCCAACGGTAGCGGTAATCCATGCACTCAACATGTCTTTCTTCTGTCTTCCCCCCCTTATTGTGGTTTTCCTGTTCTTGTGTGCATTAGCATCATCAGGCGGAGGAGCAGTGGCACCGGAGCACGAGGGAGCTGCATCCCACATGGCCCTGGAGGGCGACACTACGGACTCCGAATTCACCAGTGGGACGGAGGGCGAGGGGAGCTCCACAGCAGGGACAGGAGCTGACACCAGCGACACGGACTCGTCCTCTGATGGGAGCTCCCTTGTGATGGTGGCAACATCTGTGCCCCACGCATCTACAGGTACAGCCGCCACCCACCTACCAGCACCGCCCTCCCACCAGCCCCTCAGCCTTCGCCCCGTGCCGCTGTAGGAGGCAGGCCTGGCTTGTAGTGGGTACCAGAGGTACTTACACCTTGTGCCAGGTCCAGTTATCCCTTATTAGTGTAGAAGAGGTGTTTCTAGCGGATTAGGCTGATAGAAGATAGCTATGGCAAAGCAGCTTAGGCTGAACTAGGAGACATGTAAAGCTCCTACTATACCACTGGTGTCATATGCACAATATCATAAGAAAACACAATACACAGATATACTAAAAATAAAGGTACTTTATTTTTATGACAATATGCCAAAAGTATCTCAGTGAGTACCCTCAGTATGAGGATGAGAAATATATGGACACAATACCAAAATTATGCAGTAATAGCAAAAGGAAGTAATGCAAGCAATGTAAAGTTACAGTACATTGCAATAGGAGCACATAGGTATAGGGGCAACATAAACCATATACTCCAAAAGTGGAATGCGAACCACGAATGGATCCCAAACCTATGTGAGCTTGTAGAGGGTCGCTGGGACTGTAACAAAACAGTGAGGGTTAGAGAAATAGCCCACCCCAAGACCCTGTAAGGTAGGTGTAAAGTGCACCTACAACCCCCAGAGACCACAGAAGTCGTGAGAGGGGGATTCTGCAAGGAAAACCAACACCAGCAATGCAACAACAGTGGATTTCCGGACCTGAGTACCTGTAAGACAAGGGGACCAAGTCCAAGAGTCGCGACAGTGTCGAGAGTGGGCAGGAACCCAGGAAATGCCAGCTGAGGGTGCAAGGAAGCTGCCACCGGATGGAAGAAGCTTGGTCTTTTGCAAGAACGAAGAGGACTAGGAACTTCCCCTTTGGAGGATGGATGTCCCACCTCGTGAAGAAGCTTGCAGAGGTATTCCCACGCAGAAAGACCGCAAACAAGCCTTGCTAGCTGCAAAGGTCGCGGTTAGGGTTTTTGGATGCTGCTGTGGCCCAGGAGGGACCAGGATGTCGCCACTTTGATGAGGGGACAGAGGGGACACCCAGCAAGTCAAGGAGCCCTCACAGAAGCAGGCAGCACCCGCAGAAGTACCTGAACAGGCACTTGGAAGAAGAGTGAACCGGAGTCCGCGCAAAGTCACAAAAGGGAGTCCCACGACGCCGGAGGACAACTCAGAAGGTTGTGCATTGCAGGTTAGAGTGTCGGGGACCCAGGCTTGGCTGTGCACGAAGGAAATCCTGGAAGAGTGCACAGGAGCCGGAGTAGCTGCAAATCATGCGGTACCCAGCAATGCAGTCTAGCGTGGGGAGGCAAGGACTTACCTCCACCAAACTTGGACTGAAGAGTCACTGGACTGTGGGAGTCACTTGGACAGAGTTGCTGAGTTCCAGGGACCACGCTCGTTGTGCTGAGAGGGGACCCAGAGGACCGGTGATGCAGTCTTTTGTTGCCTGCGGTTGCAGGGGGAAGATTCCGTCGATCCACTGGAGATTTCTTCAGAGCTCCTGGTACAAGAAGGAGGCAGGCTACCCCCAGAGCTTGCACCACCTGGAAACGGTCGAGAAAGCCAGCAGGATGAAGCGATACAAGGTTGCTAGTAGTCGTCTGGCTACTTTGTTGCGGTTTTTCAGGCGTCCTGAGCAGTCAGCGGTCGATCCTTTGGCAGAAGGTGAAGAGGGAGATGCAGAGGAACTCTGGTGAGCTCTTGCATTCCTTATCTGAAGAATTCCCCAAAGCAGAGACCCTAAATAGCCAGAAAAGGAGGTTTGTCTACCTAGGAAGGAGGATTGGCTACTAACAGAGGTAAGAGCCTATCAGAAGGAGTCTCTGACATCACCTGCTGGCACTGGCCACTCAGAGCAGTCCAGTGTGCCAGCAACACCTCTGTTTCCAAGATGGCAGAGGTCTGAGGCACACTGGAGGAGCTCTGAGCACCTCCCCTGGGAGGTGCAGGTCAGGGGAGTGGTCACTCCCCTTTCCTTTGTCCAGTTTCGCGCCAGCGCAGGGCTGGGGGATCCATGAACCGGTGTAAACTGGCTTATGCAGAGATGGGCAGCATCTGTGCCCATGAAAGCACTTCCAGAGGCTGGGGGAGGCTACTCCTCCCCAGCCATCACACCTATTTCCAAAGGGAGAGGGTGTTACACCCTCTTTCAGAGGAAATCCTTTGCTCTGCCTTCCTGGGCCAGGGCTTCCTGGACCCCAGGAGGGCAGAAACCTGTCTGAGGGGTTGGCAGCAGCTGCAGTGGAGACCCCGGAAAGGCAGTTTGGCAGTACCCGGGTTCTGTGCTAGAGACCCGGGGGTCATGGAATTGTCTCCCCAATGCCAGAATGGCATTGGGGTGACAATTCCATGATCTTAGACATGTTACATGGCCATGTTCGGAGTTACCATTGTGACTCTATACATAGGTAGTGACCTATGTATAGTGCACGCGTGTAATGGTGTCCCCGCACTCACAAACTCCGGGAAATTTGCCCTGAACAATGTGGGGACACCTTGGCTAGTGCCAGGGTACCCACACACTAAGTAACTTTGCACCCAACCTTCACCAGGTGAAGGTTAGACATATAGGTGACTTATAAGTTACTTGAGTGCAGTGGTAAATGGCTGTGAAATAACGTGGATGTTATTTCACTCAGGCTGCACTGGAGGCCTGTGTAAGAATTGTCAGATCTCCCTATGGGTGGCAAAAGAAATGCTGCAGCCCATAGGGATCTCCTGGAACCCCAATACCCTGGGAACCTCAGTACCATATACTAGGGAATTATAAGGGTGTTCCAGTATGCCAATGTGAATTGATGAAATTGGTCACTAGCCTGTTAGTGACAATTTGGAAAGCAGAGAGGGCATAACCACTGAGGTTCTGGTTAGCAGAGCCTCAGTGAGACAGTTAGTCATCACACAGGGAACACATACAGGGCACATACTTATGAGCACTGGGGCCCTGCCTGGCAGGGTCCCAGTGACACATAGACTAAAACAACATATATAAAGTGAAATATTGGGGTAACATGCCAGGCAAGATGGTACTTTCCTACACAACCCCCCCCCCCCAAACGAAGGACAATAAGACTAGCCATGACCTGACGAGTCTTCATTGTCTAAGTGGAAATATCTGGAGAGTCCATCTGCATTGGAGTGGGTACTCCCAGGTCTATGTTCCATTGTATAGTCCATTCCCTGTAGAGATATGGACCACCTCAAAAAGTTAGGATGTTCACCTTTTATTTGTTTTAGCCAAAGTAGAGGTTTGTGGTCTGTCTGAACAATGAAGTGAGTGTCAAACAGGTATGGCCTCAACTTCTTCAGTGCCCAGACCACAGCAAAGGCCTCCCTCTCTATGGCAGACCAAGGCTTTTCTCTAGGGGTCAACCTTCTGCTGATAAAAGCAACTGGTTGATCCTGGCCCTCAGAATTAAGTTGTGATAAGACTGCCCCTACCCCTAATTCAGATGCATCTTTGTGAACAATTCATTTCTTGGAGTAACATGGGCTTTTTAGGACAGGTGCAGTGCACATGGCCTGTTTGAGGTCCTTAAAGGCTTTCTGAGAGCTAGCTGTCCACAATACCTTTTTAGACATCTTCTTGCGAGTGAGATCATTAAGTGGGGCTGCAATGGAGCCATAGTTTTTAATGAATCTCCTGTAATACCCAGTGAGGCCTAGGAAGGCTCTCACCTGGGTCTGAGTTGTAGGGGGAACCCAATCCATGATTGTCTGGATTTTCCCCTGAAGTGGTGCAATCTGTTCTCCACCTACCAGGTGTCTCAGATAAACCACTTTTCCCTACCCTATCTGGCACTTTGAAGCCTTGATAGTGAGGCCTGCCTCTTGCAGGGCCTCCAAAACGTTCCACAGGTGGACCAGGTGATTATCCCAGGTGGAGCTAAAGACAGCTATATCGTTTAGATATGCTGCACTAAAAGCCTCCAACCCTTGCAGGACTGTATTCACCAACCTCTGAAAAGTGGCAGGTGCATTTTTCAAACCAAAGGGCATCACTGTAAATTGGTAGTGCCCTCCTATAGTTGAAAATGCAGTTTTAGGTTTAGCATCCTCTGCCAATTTGATCTGCCAATACCCTGTAGTCAAATCAAAGGCGCTTAGATACTTGGCAGATGCCAGTGTATCTATGAGCTCATCTGCCCTGGGTATAGGGTGAACATCAGTTTTTGTTACCTGGTTGAGACCTCTGTAATCTACACAAAACCTCATCTCCCTTTTTCCATCTTTTGAGTAAGGCTTTGGTACAAGCACCACAGGAGAGGCCCATGGGCTTTCAGAATGTTCAACCACTCATAGATCAAGCATTTTCTGAACTTCTTGCTTTATGCAGTCCCTGACATGGTCAGGCTCCCTATAGATTTTAATTTTGACAGGCAAGCTGTCTCCATTATCAATTGTGTGTTCACACCAAGATGTGGTGCCTGGCACAGTTGAAAAGAGTTCAGAAAACTGTCCAAGGAGATTTATGCAGTTGGCTTTCTGCTCTGCAGTAAGACAGTCTGCCAAAACGACCCCCTCCACTAAAGCATCATCTTCAGTGGAAGAGAAGAGATCAGGGAGAGGGTTACTCTCTTCTTCCTGTCCCTCATCTGGTGCCATGAGCAGGGTGAGATCAGCCCTGTCATAGTAGGGTTTTAGGCAGTTGACATGAATCACCCTAAGGGGACTCCTGGCAGTGCCCAGGTCAACCAAGTAGGTGACCTCGCACTTTTTTTCAACAATGAGGTGGGGTCCACTCCATTTGTCTTGGAGTGCTGTTGGGGCCCCAGGCTCCAATACCCACACCTTCTGTCCTGGTTGGTAGTGAATCAGAACAGCCTTCTGGTCATGCCATTGCTTTTGGAGCTCTTGGCTGGCCTGAAGGTTTTTACTGGCCTTTTTCATATACTCAGCCATTCTGGATCTTAGGCCAAGTACATAGTCCACTATGTCCTGTTTGGGAGCTTTTAAAGGTTGTTCCCAACCCTCTTTCACAAGAGTTAGTGGACCTCTTACAGGGTGCCCAAAGAGGAGTTCAAAGGGACTGAAGCCCACTCCTTTCTGGGGTACCTCCCTGTAAGCAAAAAAGAGGCAAGGTAACAGGACATCCCATCTCCTCCTGAGTTTTTCAGGGAGTCCCATTGTCATTCCTTTGAGAGTTTTATTAAATCTCTCTACCAGTCCATTTGTCTGTGGATGATAAGGTGTGGTGAATTTGTATGTAACACCACATTCCTTCCACATAGCCTTCAAGTATGCAAACATAAAGTTGCTACCCCTGTCTGATACAACCTCTTTTGGGAAACCCACCCTGAAAAAGATTCCCAGGAGGGCTTTTGCCACTGCAGGTGCTGTAGTGGTCCTTAGAGGAATTGCTTCAGGATATCTTGTGGCATGGTCCACAACCACCAAGATAAACCTATTGCCTGAAGCAGTAGGAGGGTCAAGGGGGCCAACTATGTCAACCCCTACCCTTTCAAAGGGGACCGCAACCACAGGTAGTGGAATAAGGGGAGCCTTTGGTGTGCCACCAGTCTTGCCACTGGCTTGGCAGGTCACGCAAGACTTACAAAAATCTTTTGTGTCCTCTGATATCCTAGGCCAGTGAAACAGGGGGACAAGCCTTTCCCATGTTTTAATCTGGCCCAAATGCCCAGCCAAAGGAATGGCATGTGCCAAGTTAGGAGGAACTCTCTGTACTGCAGGGGAATGACCCATCTCCTGGCTGCTCCAGCTTTTGGGTCCCTTGCCTCTGTGTACAAGAGGTTGTCCTCCCAGTAAACTCTATGAGGGTCACTGACATCCCCATTTTGCTGCTTGACAGCTTGCTGTCTGAGACCCTCTAATGTGGGACAGGAATGCTGTGCCACACTCAGCTCTTCCCTGGCAGGCCCCCCTCCACCCAAAAGCTCAGCAGTGTCTGCTGCCAGCTCCTCTGGTGAAGATTCTGCACAGGGAGGAAATTCTTCTTCCTCAGAAAGAGAATCATCTGTAGAGGGAGGGATAGTGGGTAGGGATTTACCCTTACTAACCATAGCTTTAGGGAGCACTTGGTCCATTGTTCCAGGATCCAAGTCACCCTGTCCTTTTTGCTTTTTGGCCTGAGCCCTTGTCAAAGCAAAAATATGCCCAAGAATGCCCAGCATTGCTGCATGAGCCTCCAACTCCACTTCTGCCCAAGCTGATGTCTCTAAATCATTTCCTAGTAGACAGTCTACAGGTAAATCTGAAGCAACCACAACTTTCTTTGGACCAGTAACTCCCCCAGTTGAGATTCACAACAGCCATGGGGTGGCTAAGAGTGTTGTTGTGAGCGTCTGTCACTTGGTACTGGTGACCACGTAGGTGTTGTTCAGGGTGTACCAGTTTCTCTATTACCATGGTAACACTGGCACCTGTGTCCCTGTAGGCCTGAACCTCAACACCATTTATTAGGGGAAGCTGCTTGTACTTATCCATATTAAGGGGACAAGCAACTAAGGTGGCCAAATCAATGGTACCTTCAGAGACTAACACAACCTCTGTGGTCTCCCTAACAAGACCAACCCCAACTAAATTGCCAAAAGTGAGCCCAGCTACTCCCTTGGATTGGCTATTAGTAGGTTTGCTCCCACCACCACTGCTATTACTAGGGGCACTAGAGGTTTCAGTAGGGGTTGTGGTAGCGGGAGGTTTGGTGTTTTTCTTTGGACAACTGGCATCAGTTGTCCAATGGCCTTTTACTTTCCATAAATAACACCAAGGCTTTTTTACATGATTTGAAGAGGATTTGGACCCCCCACCCCCACCAGAGGATTTTTGTGGGCCTGATGAAGACTCATTTTTAGATTTGTCCCCACCCTTGTCAGAAGACTTATCATCCTTCTTCTTGCCATCCTTGTCACCCCCTGTATGAACTTTTCTGTTCACTCTTGTTCTGACCCATTTGTCTGCCTTCTTTCCCAATTCTTGGGGAGAGGTCAGATCTGAGTCCACTAGATATTGGTGTAACAAGTCAGACACAGTTATTCAGAATATGCTCTCTCAGAATAAGATTGTACAGGCTTTCATAGTCAGAAACTTTACTGCCATGTAACCACCCCTCCAAGGCCTTCACTGAACAGTCAACAAAGTCTATCCACTCTTGTGAGGACTCTTTTCTGGTGTCTCTGAACTTAATCCTGTATTGTTCAGTGGTTAAGCCAAATCCATCCAAGAGTGCATCCTTCAAAACTGCAAAATTGTTAGCATCACTTTCTCTAACAGTAAGGAGCCTATCCCTACCCTTTCCATTGAAAGATAGCCACAATATAGCAGCCCACTTCCTTTGAGGGACCCCCTGTACCATACAGGCCCTCTCAAGTGCAGCAAACTACTTGTTGATGTCATCCCCCTCCTTGTAAGGGGGAACTATCTTGTGCAGATTCCTGGAATCATGCCCTCTCACAGGATTGCTATCAGGAATACTGCTGCTGCCACCATGGGGTCGTAACCCCAATCTCTGTCTCTCCTTCTCCAGGTCTAGGGATTCCCTGTCTAGAGCCAGCTGTTGCTGTTTAAGCTTCAGTCTGGTCTCTTCCACTCTGACTTTTTGAGTTCCCTTTCTAACATGTTGTCTTCAGGGTGGGTGGGTTGGGAATGCTTGTACACTGAGGACAAATTGGAAATAACAGAGGGAGATCTGTCCCTAACAGCTTGGACTCTAACAACCTGGCCTCCAGGAATAAAAACATTCCTACTATGATGGGAGCTCCTATTACTACCAGCATTGCTCTGAGGTCTGCTGGGGCAGATTTGGAAGAGAACCCTCCACACCTCCTTCAAGGGGTTCCCCTGAGTCAGAATGCAAGCTATCTACTAACTTTTCAGTTGAAGTGCCTGCTAGGGACTTATCATTCTCAATGAGCATGTTATATAAAAACTCTCTGGAAGGATTCTTTCCTATCACTAAACCTTTATCAAAGCAGAGACTCCTTAGACTCTTGAAGTTTAAATTGTCATAAGTAGTATTGACTAATTTAAGAGCAGTTCCTACATCAGACATGACAGAAGAAGGTTTAGAGACAGTGAGAAGAGAGAAAAAGTTTCAAAAGTTATTAAAGAACAGGAAAAAAAACTTTTTCAAACTTTTTGAAACGTTTAGAAAGTTTAGGAGTACTTTTCAGCACTTAGTAGAAAGTGTAAGAGGAGAAAAGTAAAACATTTTGGTTAGGTGTACATACACTGAACTTGTTTTGTATATTATACTCTTATGAAAAGTACACAATGACAAAGTGGTAAGTAGTTACAAGTACTTATCCCACCGCTGCACAACCAATGTAGGAGGCTGGCCTGGCTTGTAGTGGGTACCAGAGGTATTTACACCTTGTGCCAGGTCCAGTTATCCCTTATTAGTGTAGAAGAGGTGTTTCTAGCAGCTTAGGCTGATAGAAGGTAGCTATAGCAGAGCAGCTTAGGCTGAACTAGGAGACATGCAAAGCTCCTACTATACATATGCCCACAACATAAGAAAACACAATACACAGATATACTAAAAATAAAGGTACTTTATTTTTATGACAATATGCCAAAAGTATCTCAGTGAGTACCCTCAGTATGAGGATGAGAAATATACACAAAATATATGTACACAAACCAAAATTATGCAGTAATAGCAAAAGGAAGTAATGCAAGCAATGTAAAGTTACAGTAGACTGCAATAGGAGCACATAGTTATAGGGGCAACACAAGCCATATACTCCAAAAGTGGAATGCGAACCACGAATGGACCCCAAACCTATGTGAGCTTGTAGAGGGTCGCTGGGACTGTAAGAAAACAGTGAGGGTTAGAAAAATAGCCCACCCCAACACCCTGTAAGGTAGGTGTAAAGTGCACCTACAACCCCCAGAGAGCACAGAAGTCGTGATAATGGGATTCTGCAAGGAAAACCAACACCAGCAATGCAACAACAGTGGATTTCCGGACCTGAGTACCTGTAAGACAAGGGGACCAAGTCCAAGAGTCGCAAAAGTGTCGAGAGTGGGCAGGAGTCCAGGAAATGCCAGCTGAGGGTGCAAGGAAGCTGCCACCAGATGGGAGAAGCTTGGTGTTTTGCAAGAACAAAGAGGACTAGGAACTTCCCCTTTGGAGGATGGATGTCCCACGTCGTGTAGAAGCTTGCAGAGGTGTTCTCACGCAGAAAGACCGCAAACAAGCCTTGTTAGCTGCAAGGGTCGCGGTTACGGTTTTTGGATGCTGCTGTGGCCCAGGAGGGACCAGGATGTCGCCACTTTGATGAGGCAACAGAGGGGATGCCCAGCAAGTCAGGGAGCCCTCACAGGAGCAGGCAGCACCCGCAGAAGTACCTGAACAGGCACTTGGAAGAAGAGTGAACCGGAGTCCTCGCGAAGTCACAAAAGGGAGTCCCACGATGCCGGAGGACAACTCAGAAGGTTGTGCACTGCAGGTTAGAGTGCCGGGGACCCAGGCTTGGCTGTGCACGAAGGAAATCCTGGAAGAGTGCATAGGAGCCGGAGCAGCTGCAAATCACGTGGTACCCAGCAATGCAGTCTAGCGTGGGGAGGCAAGGACTTACCTCCACCAAACTTGGACTGAAGAGTCACTGGACTATGAGAGTCACTTGGACAGAGTTGCTGAGTTCCAGGGACCACGCTCGTCGTGCTGAGAGGGGACCCAGAGGACCGGTGATGCAGTCTTTTGTTGCCTGCGGCTGCAGGGGGAAGATTCCGTTGACCCACAGGAGATTTCTTCAGAGCTCCTGGTGCAAGAAGGAGGCAGGCCACCCCCAGAGCATGCACCACCTGGAAACAGTCAAGAAAGCCGGCAGGATGAAGCGATACAAGGTTGCTAGTAGTCGTCTGGCTACTTTGTTGCGGTTTTGCAGGCGTCCTGAGCAGTCAGCGGTCGATCCTTTGGCAGAAGGTGAAGAGGATGATGCAGAGGAACTCTGGTGAGCTCTTGCATTCGTTATCTGAAGAATTCCCCAAAGCAGAGACCCTAAATAGCCAGAAAAGGAGGTTTGGCTACCTAGGAAGGAGGATTGGCTACTAACAGAGGTAAGAGCCTATCAGAAGGAGTCTCTGACGTCACCTGTTGGCACTGGCCACTCAGAGCAGTCCAGTGTGCCAGCAACACCTCTGTTTCCAAGATGGCAGAGGTCTGGGGCACACTGGGGGAGCTCTGGGCCCCTCCCCTGGGAGGTGCAGGTCAGGGGAGTGGTCACTCCCCTTTCCTATGTCTAGTTTCACGCCAGAGCAGGGCTGGGGGATCCCTGAACTGGTGTAGACTGGCTTATGCAGAGATGGGCAGCATCTGTGCCCATCAAAGCATTTCCAGAGGCTGGGGGAGGCTACTCCTCCCCAGCCATCACACCTATGTCCAAAGGGAGAGGGTGTTACACCCTCTCTCAGAGGAAATCCTTTGTTCTGCCTTCCTGGGCCAGGGCTGTCTGGACCCCAGGAGGGCAGAAACCTGTCTGAGGGTTTGGCAGCAGCAGCAGCTGAAGTGGAGACCCCGGAAAGGCAGTTTGGCAGTACCAGGGTTCTGTGCTAGAGACCCGGGGGATCATGGAATTGTCTCCCCAATGCCAGAATGGCATTGGGGTGACAATTCCATGATCTTAGACATGTTACATGGCCATGTTCGGAGTTACCATTGTGACGCTATACATAGGTAGTGACCTATGTATAGTGCACGCGTGTAATGGTGTCCCCGCACTCACAAAGTCCAGGGAGCCCTCACAGGAGCAGGCAGCACCCGCAGAAGTACCTGAACAGGCACTTGGAAATAGAGTGAACCGGAGTCCTCGCGAAGTCACAAAAGGGAGTCCCACGATGCCGGAGGACAACTCAGAAGGTTGTGCACTGCAGGTTAGAGTGCCGGGGACCCAGGCTTGGCTGTGCACGAAGGAAATCCTGGAAGAGTGCATAGGAGCCGGAGCAGCTGCAAATCACGTGGTACCCAGCAATGCAGTCTAGCGTGGGGAGGCAAGGACTTACCTCCACCAAACTTGGACTGAAGAGTCACTGGACTATGAGAGTCACTTGGACAGAGTTGCTGAGTTCCAGGGACCACGCTCGTCGTGCTGAGAGGGGACCCAGAGGACCGGTGATGCAGTCTTTTGTTCGGAGTTACCATTGTGACGCTATACATAGGTAGTGACCTATGTATAGTGCACGCGTGTAATGGTGTCCCCGCACTCACAAAGTCCAGGGATTTTGCCCTGAACAATGTGGGGGCACCTTGTCTAGTGCCAGGGTGCCCACACACTAAGTAACTTTGCACCCAACCTTCACCAGGTGAAGGGTAGATATATAGGTGACTTATAAGTTACTTAAGTGAAGTGGTAAATGGCTGTGAAATAACGTGGACGTTATTTCACTCAGGCTGCACTGGCAGGCCTGTGTAATAACTGTCAGATCTCCCTATGGGTGGCAAAAGAAATGCTGCAGCCCATAGAGATCTCCTGGAACACCAGTACCCTGGGTACCTTAGTACCATATACTAGGGAAATATAAGGGTGTTCCAGTATGCCAATGTGAATTGGTGAAATTGGTCACTAGCCTGTTAGTGACAATTTGGAAAGCAGAGAGAGCATAACCACTGAGGTTCTGGTTAGCAAAGCCTCAGTGAGACAGTTAGTCATCACACAGGGAACACATACAGGGCACATACTTATGAGCACTGGGGCCCTGCCTGGCAGGTTCCCAGTGACACATAGACTAAAACAACATATATACAGTGAAATATGGGGGTAACATGCCAGGCAAGATTATACTTTCCTACACCCGCTCACCCAGGAGGGTGGGCATCACCTTCGCTTCAGGCACCTCAGCCCCTGCCCCAGTTACCCCTGCTGCCCTCAGTGAGGAGGCCATTGACCTCCTCAGGTCCCTCACTGTTGGGCAGTCTACCATTTTGAATGCCATCCAGGGTGTAGAAAGCCAGTTTCAACAAACTAATGCATTCCTGGAGGGCATTCATTCTGGTCAGGCAGCCCTTCACCCAGCTTTTCAAACTCTGGCCTCAGCACTGATGGCAGCCATTGTCCCCTTCTCTAGCCTCCCCCATCCAACTTCCTCCACCCAGACCCAATCCCCTGTACCTCTGCCTATCCCAAACACACCATCAGACCAGCTAGCACACACCTCACCAGGGAAGCTCAGGCAAACATAAGCACTACACATCCCACAGGCACTCACGCAAGCATCACACACATGCAGACACACCAACATCCACTGCCTCCACTGTGTCCCCCTCCTTGTCGTCTCACTCCTCCCTCCCAGTCTCGTCTACACTCACACCTGCATGCACTACCTCTACAGCCACTAGGTCCCTCACCAGCACACCCCGCTCACGTACAGTCACCACCCCCACTACCATTCACATGTCCCATGTGTCCTCTCTCAGTGTGTCTGTGACGCCCCCTCCCAAGATACAGAAACACAGGCACACACCCACCCAACAGCCATCCACCTCACGACAGCCTCCAGCGCATGCACCTGCACCCAAAGTCACCAAGCGTACACCTCCTACTACCACCACCTCTTCCTCCACTCCCAAACCCCCTCCAGCTACCCGTCCCAGTGTGTCCAAAATAATTTTCCTGTCCAGCCTTGACCTTTTTCCCACACCTCCCCCACCCGTCCATCTCATAGGTCCCAAAGTAGCACCTGAGCCACAACATCTACGGGACCAGTGGTGCCTGTGTAACAGGTATGTGGAGTGCACCGGCCACCAGGACAGCCAGTGTGGCACGGAGCCACAGCACAGCCAGTCACCCCCCTGTGAAGCATCAGAAGTTGGCCAGTGCCCGGCGGGAGAGGGGGAAGACTCCAGCCACCAAAGCCGCTCCCAGGGGTCCCGGTGGGAGTGTGGAGTCAGCTGTTACACCTCCCAAGGTGGGGAAGGGCCACAAGAAACCTTGCAAGTCTGGGAAGAGCTGCTCGGCAGAGAAGACCGCCATCATCCCCGCTGCCCAGGAGGGCCCCGCCAGCACCAGCCCAGCTGCCCAGGAGGCCACCGCCAGCCCCAGCCCAGCTGCCCAGGAGGCCACTGCCAGCCCCAGCCCAGGTGCCCAGGAGGACACCGCCAGCCCCAGCCCAGCTGCCCAGGAGGCCACCGCCAGCCCCAGCCCAGCTGCCCAGGAGTGCCCCGCCAGCTCCAGCCCAGCTGCCCAGGAGGCCACCGCCAGCCCCAGCCCAGCTGCCCAGGAGGGCCCCGTCAGCCCCAGCTGCCCAGGAGGGCCCCGCCAGCCACAGCCCAGCTGCCCAGGAGGCCACCGCTAGCACAAGCCCCGCTGGGCCATGAAGGACCACCAGCACAAGCCCAGCTGGGCCATGAAGGACCGCCAGCACAAGCCCCGCTGGGCCATGAAGGACCGCCAGCACAAGCCCCGCCGGGCCATGAAGGACCGCCAGCACAAGCCCCGCTGGGCCATGAAGGACCGCCAGCACAAGCACCGCTGGGCCATGAAGGACCGCCAGCACAAGCCCCGCTGGGCCATGAAGGACCGCCAGCATAGGCACCGCTGGGCTGGGCACCGCCAACTCATGCACCGCTGAACAGGGCACCGCCAAATCAAGCACCGCTGAACAGGGCACCGCCAACTCAAGCACCGCTGAACAGGGCACCACCGCCTCAAGCACCGCTGGCCCAGGCAACGCCAACTCATGCACCGCTGAACAGGGCACGCCAAATCAAGCACCGCTGAACAGGGCACCGCCAACTCAAGCACCGCTGAACAGGTCACCGCCGTCTCAAGCACCGCTGGGCCGGGCACCGCCAACTCATGCACCACTAAACAGGGCACCGGCAAATCAAGCACCGCTGAACAGGGCACCGCCAAATCAAGCACCGCTGGGCCGGGCACCGCCAACTCATGCACCGCTGAACAGGGCACTGCCAAATCAAGCACCGCTGAACAGGGCACTGCCGTCTCAAGCACCGCTGGGCCGGGCACCGCCAACTCATGCACCGCTGAACAGGGCACCGCCAAATCAAGCACCGCTGAACAGGGCACCGCCAACTCAAGTACCGTTGAACAGGGCACCGCCATCTCAAGCACCGCTGGGCCGGGCACCGCCAACTCATGCACCGCTGAACAGGGCACAACCAAATCAAGCACTGCTGAACAGGGCACCGCCAAATCAAGCACCGCTGAACAGGGCACTGCCAAATCAAGCACCGCTAGCCCATGAGCGGCAGGGGCACTGACGCAACTGGGTCCGTCACGGGGTGAGTGATGCACTCTGGGCACCAGTTCCCCTCCAGAACCAGTGGAGAGATCCATCCACTACCTCTGTCCTTCACAGGATGAAGCACTCTGGGCACCAGTTCCCCTCCAGAACCAGTGGAGAGATCCATCCACTACCTCTGTCCTTCACAGGATGAAGCACACTGGGCACCAGTCCCCTTCCAGAACCAGTGGAGACATCCATCCACTACCTCTGTCCTTCACAGGATGAAGCACTCTGGGCACCAGTCCCCCTCCAGAACCAGCGGAGACTGTTATCCACTTGAGAGACTGTGGCTTTGCACTCCCCAGGATATAGCTGTGGGCAAACCACCCACTGTAGAGACTTGAGAGACTGTGGCTTTGCACTACCCAGGACTGAACAGTGGGCAACACACCCACTGTAGAGACTTGAGAGACTGTGGCTTTGCACTCCCCAGGATTGAACAGTGGGCAACCCACCCACTGTAGAGACTTGAGAGACTGTGGCTTTGCACTCCCCAGGAATGAACAGTGGGCAAACCACCCACTGTAGAGACTTGAGAGACTGTGGCTTTGCACTCCCCAGGATTGAACAGTGGGCATTGAGCCACCTCGTGGATCTGGCGTCGTGCACTCATCCGGCTGAGGTGCCCCCCCTTCCCTTCCCCCTGAGGTGCCTGTTGTATTTCTATCTGATGCCCCTGTAGTGTTCTCTCTGTTTTGATTGGGTATCGAGTGTGGGCCTCGCCCATGCATTTTGGGCCCAGTGGTCCACGGACTATAAATGGTGCAATACCTGGACTTGTATTATTGGTGTATATATTTGTTTATAGTGTATATATATTTTTGAGTACTGGATTTTAATAGATTACAATGGTTACACTCATTTCCTTTTGTCTTTGCATTCTTCCGGGGGGTTTGGGGGTGTAACTGTGATGTATTGATATGCATTATTGTGTGTGTTGTAGTGGGTGTGGGTGGGGGTGGGGGTGGGGGTGTTGCATGTGTGTGTCCCTGTTTTTTGCCTCCCCCTCCCCTGATCCGTAGGTGCAGTACTCACCGTGGTCTTCGCCGCCGGCGTTCGTGCTCCTGGTAGAGGAGCAGGAAGACTATCACAGGTAGAATTTGGAGTTCCGGTTCCATGGTGTCCTCGTTCCTCGTGGGGTGTGTAGAGGTGAGCGTTTTCCCTTCGGAATTCCTGTTTCCGCCGTATTTTTATCTGCGGTGAATCCGCCCCGGAAAAGGTGGCGGATTGGCCTGTCATAATAGTTTGGGCGGTACATTGTCTCCCGCCTGTCTGTTGGCGGTGACCGCCAAGCTGTTTGTTTGTACCGCCGTGGCGGTCGGAGTGTTAAAGTGGCTGTCTTTGTTGGCGGTTTCCGCCACGGTCGTAATTCCAATTCTTTTACCGCCGGCCTGGTGGCGGTCTTACCGGCGCTTTAACACCGACCACCAGGGTTGTAATGACCACCATAATGTCTACTACAGAAGAGTTAGTGATGGAACTCAACCTCACCCCTTACCTGCATCTTAGGATGTCAGAGTTAAGGTCTCTCTGTAAAATCAGAAAGATAAAAACTGGTTCAAACCCTACCAAAGTACAACTCCAGGAGCTTTTGGCAGAGTTTGCTAAAAACAACCCCTCTGATGATGGCCTCACAGAGGGGGACACTAGTGAGTTGGAGGAACTCCCACCTCCAATCCTAGATAGGGAGACCAGGGTTCCTCCAACCCTGACTCCAAATGTGATAGTCAGAGATGCTGCTTCTCTCACAGGAGAGTCCAGCAACTCTGGAAGCATTGAGGAAAGCCTCAATGAAGATGACCTCCTGCTAGCCAGGTTGGGCAAAAGATTGGCTTTGGAAAGACAGATCCTAGCCATAGAAAGGGAAAGAAAAGAAATGGGCTTAGGTCCCATCAATGGTGGCAGCAACATAAATAGGGTCAGAGATTCTCCTGACATGTTGAAAATCCCTAAAGGGATTGTAACTAAATATGAAGATGGAGATGACATCACCAAATGGTTCACAGCTTTTGAGAGGGCTTGTGCAACCAGAAAAGTAAACAAATCTCACTGGGGTGCTCTCCTTTGGGAAATGTTCACTGGAAAGTGTAGGGATAGACTCCTCACACTCTCTGGAAAAGATGCAGAATCCTATGACCTCATGAAGGCTACCCTGATTGAGGGCTTTGGATTCTCAACTGAGGAGTACAGGATTAGGTTCAGGGGGGCTCAAAAATCCTCGAGCCAGACCTGGGTTGATTTTGTTGACTTCTCAGTCAAAACACTGGATGGTTGGAGTCATGGCAGTGGTGTAAATGATTATGATGGGCTGTACAATTTATTTGGGAAAGAACACCTGTTAAGTAATTGTTTCAATGATAAACTGCATCAGCATCTGGTAGACCTAGGACCAATTTCTCCCCAAGAATTGGGAAAGAAGGCGGACCATTGGGTCAAGACTAGGGTGACCAAGACTTCCACAGGGGGTGACCGAAAGAAAGGGGTCACAAAGACTCCCCAGGGGAAGAGTGTTGAGACATTCAGGAGAAAAAGTAAAGAGTCTTCTACAGGGCCCCAAAAACCTGCTCAGGAGGGAGGGTCCAAAGCCTCTTCACAATCCAATTTTGGGCACAAGGGTAAAAACTTTGATCCCAAAAAGGCCTGGTGTGGTAGCTGTAATCAGCAGGGACACCAAACTGGAGACAAGGCCTGTCCCAAGAAAGGTTCCACTTCAAACTCTACTCCAGCTAACACTGGAATAGCCAGTGTAGGAAAGTACCATCTTGCCTGGCATGTTACCCAATATTTCACTGTATATATGTTGTTTTAGTGTATGTGTGTGTCACTGGGACCCTGCCAGCCAGGGCCCCAGTGCTCATGAGTGTGCCCTGTATGTGTTCCCTGTGTGATGACTAACTGTCTCAGTGAGGCTCTGCTAACTAGAACCTCAGTGGTTATGCTCTCTCTGCTTTCCAAATTGTCACTAACAGGCTAGTGACCAATTTCACCAATTCACATTGGCATACTGGAACACCCTTATAATTCCCTAGTACATGGTACTGAGGTACCCAGGGTATTGGGGTTCCAGGAGATCCCTATGGGCTGCAGCATTTCTTTTGCCATCCATAGGGAGCTCTGACAATTCTTACACAGGCCTGCCAGTGCAGCCTGAGTGAAATAACGTCCACGTTATTTCACAGCCATTTACCACTGCACTTAAGTAACTTATAAGTCATCTATATGTCTAACCTTCACCTGGTGAAGGTTGGGTGCTAAGTTACTTAGTGTGTGGGCACCCTGGCACTAGCCAAGGTGCCCCCACATCGTTCAGGGCAAATTCCCCGGACTTTGTGAGTGCGGGGACACCATTTCACACGTGCACTATACATAGGTCACTACCTATGTATAGAGTCACAATGGTAACTCCGAACATGGCCATGTAACGTCTAAGATCATGGAATTGTCACCCCAATGCCATTCTGGCATTGGGGTGACAATTCCATGATCCCCCGAGTCTCTAGCACAGACCCGGGTACTGCCAAACTACCTTTCCCGGGGTTTCACTGCAGCTGCTACTGCTGCCAACCCCTCAGACAGGTTTCTGCCCTCCTGGGGTCCAGCCAGGCCTGACCCAGGAAGGCAGAACAAAGGACTTCCTCAGAGAGAGGGTGTTACATCCTCTCTCTTTGGAAAAAGGTGTCAGGGTTGGGGAGGAGTTGCCTCCCCCAGTCTCTGGAAATGCTTTGATGGGCACAGATGGTGCCCATCTCTGCATAAGCCAGTCTACACCGGTTCAGGGATCCCCAGCCCTGCTCTGGCGTGAAACTGGACAAGGGAAAGGGGAGTGACCACTCCCCTGACCTGCACCTCCCAGGGGAGGTGCCCAGAGCTCCTCCAGCGTGCCCCAGACCTCTGCCATCTTGGATTCAGAGGTGTTCTGGCACACTGGACTGCTCTGAGTGGCCAGGGCCAGCAGGTGACGTCAGAGACTCCTTCTGATAGGCTCTTACCTGTGTTACTAGCCTATCCTCCTTCCTAGGTATCCAAACCTCCTTTTCTGGCTATTTAGGGTCTCTGCTTTGGGGAATTCTTCAGAGACCGAATGCAAGTGCTCATCAGAGTTCTTCTGCATCTCTCTCTTCACCTTCTGCCAAAGGATCGACCGCTGACTGCTCAGGACGCCTGCAAAACCGCAACAAAGTAGAAAAGACGACTACTGCAACCTTGTATCGCTTCATCCTGCTGCCTTTCTCAACTGTTTCCTGGTGGTGCATGCTCTGGGGGTAGCCTGCCTCCTTCTTGCACCAGGAGCTCTGAAGAAATCTCCTGTGGGACGACGAAATCTTCCCCCTGCAACCGCAGGCAACAAAAGACTGCATCACCGGTCCTCTGGGTCCCCTCTCAGCACAACGAGCTTGGTCCCTGGAACTCAGCAACTCTGTCCAAGTGACTTCCACAGTCCAATGACTCTTCAGTCCAAGTTTGGTGGAGGTAAGTCCTTGCCTCGCCACGCTAGACTGCATTGCTGGGTACCGCGTGATTTGCAGCTGCTCCGGCTCCTGTGCACTCTTCCAGGATTTCCTTCGTGCACAGCCAAGCCTGGGTCCCCGACACTCTAACCTGCAGTGCACAACCTTCTGAGTTGTCCTCCGGCGTCGTGGGACTCCCTTTTCTGACTTCGGGCGGACTCCGGTTCACTCCTCTTCCAAGTGCCTGTTCCGGTACTTCTGCGGGTGCTGTCTGTTTCTCTGAGGGCTTCCTGACTTGCTGGGCGCCCCCTCTGTCTCCTCATCCAAGTGGCGACACCCTGGTCCCTCCTGGGCCACAGCAGCACCCAAAAACCCTAAGCGCGACCCTTGCAGCTAGCAAGGCTTGTTTGCGGTCTTTCTGCGTGGGAACACCTCTGCAAGCTTCTTCACGACGTGGGACATCCATCCTCCAAAGGGGAAGCTTCTAGCTCTCTTCGTTCTTGCAGAATCCATAGCTTCTACCATCCGGTGGCAGCTTCTTTGCACCCTCAGCTGGCATTTCCTGGGCATCTGCCCACTCTCGACATTGTCGCAACTATTGGACTTGGTCCCCTTATTTCACAGGTACTCAGGACCGGAAATCCACTGTTGTTGCTTTGCTGGTGTTGGTCTTCCTTGCAGAAACCCCAGATCACGACTTCTGTGTTCTCTGGGGGTTATAGGTGCACTTTACACCTACTTTTCAGGGTCTTGGGGTGGGCTATTTTTCTAACCCTCACTGTTTTCTTACAGCCCCAGCGACCCTCTACAAGCTCACATAGGTTTGGGGTCCATTCGTGGTTCGCATTCCACTTTTGGAGTATATGCTTTGTGTTGCCCCTATACCTATGTGCTCCTATTGCAATCTACTGTAACTTTACACTGCTTGCATTACTTCCTTTTGCTATTACTGCATATTTTTTGTATTCTGTACATATATCTTGTGTATATTTGGCATCCTCATACTGAGGGTACTCACTGAGATACTTTTGGCATATTGTCATAAAAATAAAGTACCTTTATTTTTAGTTTATCTGGGTATTGTGTTTTCTTATGATATTGTGCATATGACACCAGTGGTATAGTAGGAGCTTTGCATGTCTCCTAGTTCAGCCTAAGCTGCTCTGCTATAGCTACCTTCTATCAGCCTAAGCTGCTAGAAACACCTCTTCTACACTAATAAGGGATAACTGGACCTGGTACAGAGTGTAAGTACCCCTTGGTACCCACTACAAGCCAGGCCAGCCTCCTATAGCCAGTCTCCAGGTGGGATCAACAGTGTGCCCAGAGCAAATCAGGGTTCACACTGAAGCTACACTAGTCTCTGAGGGTGGGGTGGATTTATCCACACTGACTGCCTGGCCCCCTAATATGCAAGAATACAGGCAGCAACTCTTAATTAATAGGCAAAGTGTAGAAGGCTGAGGGATACAGGTGCCAGTGTCACCATGGTGACAGAGAAACTGGTTTCCCCTGGTCAATGCCTGGCTGGACAAACTTATCCAGTCACCAACGCTGACAATCAGACTAAAGTACATCCCATGGCTAGGGTAACTTTAGAATGAGGAGGGGTCAATGGCCTGAAACAGGAGGTGGTCTCCTCAAATATCCCTGTAGACTGTTTGCTTGGAAATGACCTGGAGTCCTCAGTATGGGCTGAGGTAGAACTCAAAACCCATGCAGCCATGCTGGGTATCCCTGAACTGGTGTGTGTCAAGACAAGGGCACAGTGCAAGGCTCAGGGTGAAAAAGTGGTGTTGGAGTCTGGAAAAAGGGCCCAACCCTCCAAGAGAAAAGGAAAGAAGACTGGGGAACCAGCTTCCACACAAGAGAAAGGGAACCTCTCTTCCCAGGAAGAAGTTCTGCCCTCTGAGGGAACTGAGCCCATGGTGTTGGAACCTTATCAGGTTGAACTCCTAGGCCCAGGGGGACCCACAAGGGAACAGTTGTGTAAGGGGCAAGAAAAATGTCCCTTTCTTGGAGGCCCTAGGCAGCAAGCTGCTGAAGAGTCCAAAGGAAAGATCATTGGAACACATAGAGTCTATTGGGAAGATGAACTCCTCTACACTGAGGCAAGAGATCCCGAACCTGGTGCCACTAGGAGAGTGGTAGTGCCTCAGGAGTTTAGGGAGTTCATTCTAACCTTAGCTCATGATATTCCACTTGCTGGGCATTTGGAACAAACCAAGACTTGGGAAAGGTTAACCATTGCTATTGGCCCAACATGTCCCAGAAAGTAAAGGAGTTTTGTGTCTCCTGTGCCACCTGTCAAGCCAGTGGTAAGACAGGTGGACACCCAAAGGCCCCCCTCATTCCACTTTCAGTGGTGGGGGTCCCCTTTGAAAGAGTGGGTGTGGACATAGTGGGTCCACTTGAACCTCCCACAGCCTCAGGGAACCAGTATATCCTAGTGGTAGTGGATCATTCCACTAGGTACCCTGAAGCAATTCCCCTTAGGTCCACTACTGGCCCTGCAGTAGCCAAGGCACTCATTGGTATCTTTACCAGAGTGGGATTTCCTAAGGAGGTGGTGTCTGACAGGGGTACCAACTTCATGTCAGCATACCTGAAGCATATGTGGAATGAGTGTGGGGTGACTTACAAATTCACCACACCATACCATCCACAAACCAATGGTCTTGTAGAAAGGTTTAACAAGACATTGAAAGGCATGATCATGGGGCTCCCTGAAAAGCTCAAAAGGAGATGGGATGTCCTCTTGCCATGTCTGCTTTTTGCCTACAGAGAGGTGCCTCAGAAGGGAGTAGGGTTTTCCCCCTTTGAACTTCTGTTTGGCCATCCTGTAAGGGGACCACTAGCTCTTGTAAAAGAAGGCTGGAAGAGACCTCTTCATGAGCCTAAACAAGATATAGTGGACTATGTGCTAGGCCTACGTTCCAGGATGGCAAAGTACATGGAAAAGGCAAGCAAAAACCTTGAGGCCAGCCAACAACTCCAGAAGATGTGGTATGACCAAAAGGCTTCTATGGTTGAATTTCAGCCAGGGCAGAAAGTCTGAGTTCTGGAGCCGGTGGCTCCCAGGGCACTTCAGGACAGATGGAGTGGCCCTTACCCAGTGCTAGAGAGAAAGAGTCAGGTCACCTACCTGGTAGACCTAGGCACTAGCAGGACCCCCAAAAGGGTGATCCATGTGAACCGCCTCAAACTCTTTCATGACAGGGCAGATGTGAATCTGTTGATGGTAACAGATGTGGACCAGGAAGCTGAGAGTGAACCTCTCCCTGATCTCCTCTCCACAGACCCTAAAGATGGCTCAGTTGATGGAGTGATCTATTCAGACACCCTCTCTGGCCAACAGCAATCTGACTGTAGGAAGGTCTTACAACAGTTTGCTGAGCTCTTTTCTCTAACCCCTGGTCAGACACACCTGTGTACCCATGATGTGGACACAGGAGACCGCATGCCTGTCAAAAACAAAATTTTCAGACAGTCTGACCAATTTAAGGAAAACATCGAAGTGGAAGTCCACAAGATGCTGGAATTGGGAGTCATTGAGCTCTCTGACAGCCCCGGGGCTTACTTACCTGCAAAACTAACAAACACTTACCTCCCCCAGGAACTGTTGAAATTTGCACTGTGTCTAGTTTTAAAATAGCTTATTGCCATTTTTGTGAAAACTGTACATGCTATTTTGCTGATTCAAGTACCTTCCATTTGAAGTATTGATTGTAAATCTTGAATCTGTGGTTCTTAAAATAAACTAAGAAAATATATTTTTCTATACAAAAACCTATTGTCCTGGAACTGTCTTTGAGTGTGTGTTCCTCATTTATTGCCTGTGTGTATGTACAACAAAATGCTTAACACTACCCTCTGATAAGCCTACTGCTCGACCACACTACCACAAAATAGAGCACTAGAATTATCTCTTTTTGCCACTATCTTACCTCTAAGGGGAACCCTTGGAATCTGTGCATGCTATTTCTTACTTTGAAATAGTACATACAGAGCCAACTTCCTACAACGTTTGTCCAAGGATGTTATTTATTCTGGGTGCCACATTGTCTCTTGAATGCCTGTTCTTTCTGAGCCTCAAACCTCTTATGCCCTTGAATAAAGCTTCCCTTTTAATCCCTTCTCTCCCCTGACTCTCTGTGTGATCTTGGGCAGCTCTATACCAGTTTTCTGTCTCCTTTGTCTTCCCACACCAGTGTAGCCTGCACCCCCCCCAACAGTTCCTGACACCAGACATCTACACTCAACTTGCCCACACTGCCTCTACAGCTATGGACATCCACGTCTCTACTGGAATTCTGGAGAGCACTCAAGACCTGGCTGTATGACTGAGTCAGCTTACCATCATGACCCTCAAGCGCCTGGATACCCTCTTGGGTGATTAGTCATGGTATATAAATGCATTTGATTGAGTCTGAGCTTCATGCTTTCAAGTGCTAAATGCTAAATGACTGACTGGCTCTTTGCCTTTTATTTAGCTTTTTACAATCCATTGAACCTTTAATAAGCCTTCTTGGTTTTCATTATAATACTTGGCAGTCTTTATGGTGAAGCCTAATGTGCTTTATCTTTAATTCTGAAATGTTACTTGATATTGATTTTACATATTGACCAGATCCAGGGAGAAGTATCGACTAACACCGCTTTATCAGTTGAAGACAGTAAAAAGTTCTACATGCAGGCACATTACAAAAGCACAGTATGCACAGCTTTAGCGTTCATCTCAGATGATATTCAATCTACAATAAATACACTCAAACACATACACAAACACACTAGTTCTCTGCCACTTTGTCTCTCTCTTTCTCTTGTTGTCGCTATCTCTCTTTCTCTCACAAACATGCTACTTCCTGGGATTGTGCTGAAATCGCAATACCAGGACCCTGAGCACTTTGGTTTTATTTTCCTTAAAGGCCTGCAAAGTTCAAAATTCGAGTTCTGGTCATATTGATGCCGTGCCATTTTAGTTCTGACGGAAATCAGAAACGGCTATTTAAACCACTTTGCGTACCTTATAAAACCAAAGCGCTAAAAAAAAGAAAAGGTTGAGATCTGGCTGCGATAAAACAACCTTGTAGAAATATTTAGATAAGTTGGTTTAGCATTGATACTCTAAACCTATAAAAGTTGGTAGTTCTCCAAATGTGTTATACACACATCTGCCCTTTCTGCAGGGGCGCAGCTTGGTCAGTAAGATTGGGTGGTCGGGGGGTGAGGGGGTGGATTTGAGCTTCAGATTTTACGACAGTCAGACTGGCATGTAATGTTTAACTACATTATACGACAAGCAGGGTGCATGGGAGGGGCCTAAGGGGCAGTGGAAAACGACAGGAATGTGGATTAGTAGGGGTACTAAGTGAGAGAAAACACAATATATTTTTTTTATTACAAATATTTATATTTTTGATGAGAGAGTGTGTATGCGTTTTTGTCGTTAGACGTCACCATACCCAACTGAAAGCACCTGTACCCAACTATTAATCAGAAAATTAATTTATTAGGGGTGTGTAGCCCCCCACAGATTACCCTGAAGGTACGCCCCTGCGGTTCTGACAGTTGCTTTGCAGATCAGATGCAGGTGAATCACTTATTGTACATACTGCAAATATAAACTTGCAGATAGAGAGCAGAATCAATATGCAGGCTGCAACCTAGAATACCAGAAGGGCGGCTCCTCCGTTAGGGCGAGGAGCATCATGCCCCACTCCCCACCTCCCCCCCAACCGCCAGCAGCAGGCCTGTAGCCTCCAACGGAGGAGGGGAGCGGCACGGCGCGGCGGCAAGGGAAGGTAAGTGGTTGTGTTTTTTTTGTTTTAAAATTAAATCAATGTTTTTTCTCCCCCCTCCCGTGCGCCGCCCCACCCCTTCCCGCCCTGTGATCCGCTACTGGATACCAGTGCCACCAACCCAGCGATTCATACTTCCGAGGGAGACCACATAAGACGCGTTCAATCTGATAATAATAAATACTAATTAATATGTGGGACGCAATTTATGGTGTGGTCCTTTCTATGATCAGTACTAATGAAAGAGCAGTTGAATCACTAAAACAGGGACTGAGTTTTCAGTTTTCTAGACGTTTGTAGATTGGAAGATAGTGACACTGATGAAGTGGTGTTAATTACACAAAGAATGACCAAGTGTAGATCAGGATTCCAAAATCAAAACACATTAATAAATGAATTGGCACTACCCCAATGTTGTATTGTGTAATTCTGATTCAACCAAAAGTTGAAAAGGGAGTACATTTTAAGTATACAATCATTTTAGGTTAGGGCTAATGTTTCAGGGAAAAAAGGGATACATGTGTTCCTCCTCAGCTGCTACTTTTAAGTAGCTAGTTTATGACTGAACTGCCACGTATAACATATGGAAATGTTTGATACAGCTATACTGCCATTCAAAAAAACAACCCACCTTCTAACTACAAGACAGGTCACTTCATTACTGTGAGCATTTTTAGCATGATGGCGCCCCATCCCAGGTGTGACGTTTGCTTCCTTTGGCATAATGGGCCCGTATCTTGATAAGCGCACAGGTTCGGACTAGGACTTAAAACAGTCCCAGGCACCAAATAAAAGTGGCTTTTATTTGTGAATCAGATAGTCTCACTTTTGCAAATAAGTTAGTTCTGATATAGTAAAGACATTGTTGTATAGGTGTTTTGCAAGATATAGAAGACTGCATGCATTTTTGTTCACTATGTTTGTGGTTGTATCGGGGAAATCTACAGAAGAACCCGGCTAATTAGACCATAAAACAGGCCCACAGATCTCAAACAAGCATTTGCAATGTGTAGGAGGCTGGCCTATAGTGGGTACCTTATGGTACTTACACCTTGTGCCAGGTCCAGTTATCCCTTATTAGTAGATCAGTAGTGTTCTAGCAGCTTAAGCTGGAAGAGGTAGCTATAGCAGAGCAGCTTAGGCTGAACTAGGAGACATGCAAAGCTCCTACTATACCACTTATATCATATAGCACTATGGGCCATATGTATGAACACATTTTCCCATTGACACAGAATGGGATAAACGAACAAGTTACTTACCATTGGTAACGAGGTATCTGGTAGAGACTCTATCTAGCTGCAGATTCCTTAGTTTCGAATTCCCTGGCGTCAGCTTCTAATCTGGAGTTTTTTCTGAGCAGTACCCTGCGCGCGCGCCATTGGGCGGCGTCGTTCAGATCCGCGTGTGTCGACCAGCTCCGCGTGCGTCGTCAGCGTCGTTGGAGCCGTCTATGACGTCACAGTTGCCTATATAGACGCTGTCTCGGCGCACGTACATCAGTTCTTTTCCACAACTTCCCACGCCAGAAGCGCAGAGTCATGGAAGAACCAACTATCATGTATTTCACCTCTTTCACTGTTTGGAGTAAAAATTATTTCATGCCTTTAAGAAAGGCAAAAAGATGCCAAGATCAAAAATATACATATGTACACATAAATACATATATAAAAATATATACATATCTACATAAGAAAAATTTCCCCAGAGTGGGGAGGCTTGGGCGGGTGTAAGGAATCTGCAGTTAGACAGAGGGGGTCATTCCAACCCTGGCGGTTGGTGTTAAAGTGGCGGCTAACCCGCCAACAGGCTGGCGGTTAAAAAAATGGAATTCCGACCCTGGCGGAAACCGCCAACAGAGACCGCCACTTCAACACTCCGACCCCCACGGCGGGACAAACAAACAGCGCAGCGGTCACCGCCAACAGACAGGCGGGAGACAATGTACCGCCCACCCTATCACAACCCACCAATCCGCCACCTTTTCCGGGGCGGTAGCCCTGCCGATAAAAACACGGCGGAAACAGCCATTTCGAACGGAAAACGCTCACCTCCATACACCCCAAGAGGAATCTGGACAGCATGGAACCCGAACTCCACATCCTCCCAGCTATTGTCTTCCTGCTCCTCTACCAGGAGCACGAACGCCGGCGCAGAAGACAACGGTGAGTACTGCACCTACGACACAGGGGAGGGAACAAATTACGGGGACACACATACGCGACACACCCACCCCCACCCTCACCCACTACAACACACACATCAATGCATAGCAACAACTCAGAGTTACACCCCCCAAACCCCCCGGAAGAATGCTAAGACAAAAGGAAATGATCATAAACAGTTGAATATATTGTATTCATGGCTTATAAATATATCACACATCCTAAATTATTATATACATAAATATTAAAAGTCCAATAATTTTTGCAGGCATTGTCCGTGGACCACTGGGCCCAAATCACATAGGCAAAGCCCACACAGGATACCTGAGACCAACGGAGAGAACACTGCAGGGGCATCAGATAGCACAACTACAGGCACCTCAGGGGGAAGGGAAGGGGGGGCACCACAGCCAGATGAGTCCACGACGCCAGATCCACAAGGGGCCTCCATGGCTACTGTTCCATCCTGGGGAGTGCAAAGCCACAGTCTCTCAAGTCTCTACAGTGGGTGGGTTGCCCACTGTGCCATCCTGGGGAGTGCAAAGCCACAGTCTCTCAAGTCTCTACAGTGGGTGGTTTGCCCACTGTTCAATCCTGGGGAGTGCAAAGCCACAGGCTCTCAAGTCTCTACAGTGGGTGGGTTGCCCACTGTGCCATCCTGGGGAGTGCAAAGCCACAGTTTCTCAAGTCTCTACAGTGGGTGGTTTCCCCACTGTTCAATCCTGGGGAGTGCAAAGCCACAGTCTCTCAAGTCTCTACAGTGGGTGGGTTTCCCACTGTTCAATCCTGGGAAGTGCAAAGCCACAGTCTCTCAAGTCTCTACAGTGGGTGGTTTGCCCACTGCTGCATCCTGGGGAGTGCAAAGCCACAGTCTCTCAAGTCTCTACAGTGGGTGGGTTGCCCACTGTTCAATCCTGGGAAGTGCAAAGCCACAGTCTCTCAAGTCTCTACAGTGGGTGGTTTGCCCACTGTGCCATCCTGGGGAGTGCAAAGCCACAGTCTCACAAGTGGATGACAGTCTCCACTGGTTCTGGAGGGGGCTTGGTGCCCAGAGTGCTTTGTGCAGCCCTACCCGACACAGATGAGGGCCTGCCCCTTCTGCCAATGGGCCAGCGGTGCTTGAGACGGCGGGGCCCAGTTCAGCGGTGCATGAGATGAAGGGCCCAGTACAGCGGTGCTTGAGACGGCGGTGCCCAGTTCAGCGGTGCTTGGGAAGGCGGTGCCCAGTTCAGCGGTGCTTGAGACGGCGGTGCCCAGTTCAGCGGTGCTTGAGATGAAGGGCCCAGTTCAGCGGTGCTTGAGACGGCGGTGGCCAGTTCAGCGGTGCTTGAGACGGCGGTGCCCAGTTCAGCGGTGCTTGAGATGGCGGTGCCCAGTTCAGCGGTTCTTGAGACGGCAGTGCCCTGTTCAGCGGTTCTTGAGATGAAGGGCCCAGTACAGCGGTGCTTGAGACGGCGGTGCCCAGTTCAGCGGTGATTGAGACGGCGGTGCCCAGTTCAGCAGTGCTTGAGACGGCGGTGCCCAGTTCAGCGGTGCTTGAGATGAAGGGCCCAGTACAGCGGTGCTTGAGATGGCGGTGCCCAGTTCAGCGGTGCTTGAGACGGCGGTGCCCAGTTCAGCGGTGCTTGAGACGGCGGTGTCCAGTTCAGCGGTGCTTGAGACGGCGGTGCCCTGTTCAGCGGTGCTTGAGACGGCGTTCCCCAGTTCAGCTGTGCTTGAGAGTTCAGCTCTTGCCCAGTTCAGCGGTGCTTGAGATGAAGGGCCCAGTACAGCGGTGCTTGAGATGGCGGTGCCCAGTTCAGCGGTGCTTGAGACGGCGGTGCCCAGTTCAGCGGTGCTTGAGACGGCGGTGTCCAGTTCAGCGGTGCTTGAGACGGCGGTGCCCAGTTCAGAGGTTCTTGAGACGGCGGTGCCCTGTTCAGCAGTTCTTGAGATGGCGGTGCCCAGTTCAGCGGTGCTTGAGATGAAGGGCCCAGTTCAGCGGTGCTTGAGATGAAGGGCCCTGTTCAGCGGTTCTTGAGACGGCGGTGCCCAGTTCAGCGGTGCTTGAGACGGTGGTGCCCAGTTCAGCGGTGCTTGAGACGGCGGTGCCCTGTTCAGCGGTTCTTGAGACGGCAGTGCCCTGTTCAGCGGTTCTTGAGACGGCGGTGCCCAGTTCAGCGGTGCTTGAGACGGCGGTGCCCAGTTCAGCGGTGCTTGAGATGAAGGGCCCAGTTCAGCGGTTCTTGAGACGGCGGTGCCCTGTTCAGCGGTTCTTGAGACGGCGGTGCCCAGTTCAGCGGTGCTTGAGATGAAGGGCCCAGTTCAGCGGTGCTTGAGATGAAGGGCCCTGTTCAGCAGTGCTTGAGATGAAGGGCCCAGTTCAGCGGTTCTTGAGACGACGGTGCCCTGTTCAGCGGTTCTTGAGACGGCGGTGCCCTGTTCAGCGGTGCTTGAGACGGCGGTGCCCAGTTCAGCGGTGCTTGAGACGGCGGTGCCCAGTTCAGAGGGGGTTGAGATGAAGGGCCCAGTTCAGCAGTTCTTGAGACGGCGGTGCCCTGTTCAGCGGTTCCTGAGACGGCGGTGCCCTGTTCAGCGGTGCTTGAGACGGCGGTGCCCAGTTCTGCGGTGCTTGAGACGGCGGTGCCCAGTTCAGCAGTGCTTGAGATGAAGGGCCCAGTTCAGCGGTGCTTGAGATGAAGGGCCCTGTTCAGTGGTTCTTGAGACGGCGGTGCCCTGTTCAGCGGTGCTTGAGATGAAGGGCCCCGTTCAGCGGTTCTTGAGACGGCGGTGCCCAGTTCAGCGGTGCTTGAGACGGCGGTGCCCAGTTCAGCGGTGCTTGCGATGAAGGGCCCAGTTCAGCGGTGCTTGAGACAGCGGTGCCCTGTACAGCGGTGCTTGAGATGAGTGTCCAGGTCAGCGGATCCGGCCATGGCATGGATGTCACTCGCCACCTGACATGTGGCTGGCGGGGCCTTCCTGCCCATCTGCTGGTGGCTTGCGGGGCCCTCCTGGGCTGCAGTACCGGGCCTGTGGGTGTCCTCCTGCCCACCTGGGACGTGGCTTGCGGGGCCCTCCTGGGCTGCAGTACCAGGCCTGTGGGTGGCCTCCTGCACACCTGGGATGGGGCTGGTGGGGCCCTCCTGGCCAGCTGGCCTACTGCCGGACTTGTCGGGCGTGCTGCCCTTCCCACCCTTCCCTGGTCGCCTGTGGCCCTTTCCCACCTTTGGCAGTGTGCCAGGTGGCACCCCACTGCCTGCCGGAGCCATGGTAGGGATTTTGGTCCCTGGTGTCTTTGGCCTCTCGCGCCGGGCACTGGCAATCTTCTGATGATTTTCCGGGGGTGGGCTGGCCGTGCCTTGGCTCCTAGCTGAACTGGCTGCCCTTGAGGTCCATGGCAAACAGTCTTTATAGTTCCCGGTTTTGTGGTGGCTGAGGTGCTGATTGGAGTCTTATGAGATGGACGGGGTGGGGGAGTTGTTGGAAAGAGGTCAAGTTTGGAAAGGAAAATCAATTTAGAAAGAGAGGGATGGGTAGGTGTAGTGGGTATGGGAGTGGAGGAAGAGGATGTGGTTGTAGGAGTGTGAAGCCTGGTGTCTTTGGGTGCAGGTGCTTGGGCTGGAGGCTGTCGTGAGGTGGATGGCTGTTGGGTGGGTGGCTGCCTGCGATTGTGTAGTTTGGAAGAGGGGGTGACAGACACACTGGGAGAGGACACAGGGGACGTGTAAATGGTAGTGGGGGTGGTGACTGCACGTGTGCAGAGTGTTCTGGTGGGTGTGCTGGTGATGGACGTAGTGGCTGAAGATGTTGTGCATGCAAGTGTGAGTGGAGACGTCACAGGGAGGGAGGAGGGAGACGAGGAGGAGGGGGACACAGTGGAGGCAGTGGGTGTTGGTATGTCTGCATGTGGATGTTGCTTGTGTGAATGCTTGTGTGATGTGTGGTGCTTATTTCTGGATGAGCTTCCCTTGGGTGTTGAGGTGTGTGCAGGCTGGTCTGATGGTGTGTCTGGGATAGGCAGAGGTACAGGGGATTGGGTCTGGGTGGAGGAAGTTGGAGGGGGGAGGCTAGAGACAGGGACAATGGCTGCCGTCAGTGCTGAGGCCAGAGCGTTGAACGATCGCTGATGGGCAGCCTGACCAGAATGAATGCCCTCCAGGTATGCATTACTCTGGTGCACCTCCCTTTCTACACCCTGGATGGCATTCAAAAGGGTAGACTGCCCAACAATGATGGTCCTCAGGAGGTCAATGACCTCCTCACTGAGGGCAGCAGGGGTGACAGGGGCAGGGCCTGAGGTGCCTGGGGCGAAGGAGATGCCCACCTTCCTGGGTGAGCGGGCACGGAGCAAACACTGAGGGGCTGCTGGGAGGGCGGTGCTGGGTGGCGACTGTACCTGTTTTTGCGGGGGCACGGATGTTGCCGCCACCACAAGGGAGCTCCCTTCAGAGGACGAGTCGCTGTCACTGACATCAGCACGAGTCCCCGCTGTGGAGCTCCCCTCGCCCTCCGTCCCACTGGTGTATTCGGACTCCGTTGCATGGCCCTCCAGGGCCATGTGGGATGCAGCTCCCTCATGCTCCAATGCCACTTCTCCTCTGCCTGATGATGCTAATGCACACATGAACAGGAAGACCACAAAAAAGGGTGGGGGGGAGAAATAAAGACATGTTGAGTGCATGCATTGGCGACACCGTTGGCGGAGAGGACAGACACAGAAGCCCCCTGCACTACGCCGCGCACTTGGGGTCCACTACGCAATCCGTGGGACATGGCCTACAAGCCTATGGACGACAACTGCACACATAGATGACACAGGGCCATGGATACCTGTACTTGGCACCCTACAGAGGTGGGGGGCGGGGCACAGGGCCATGCCTTACGGAGGGGCCTAGCCTACAGAAATCGCCCCGGCCTAGGGATACCCACGGCCCTCCTCCCCCACCCGGACACCTCCACTGCGCGCAAAGTCAGCAGAATGTGTTTGTACTCACCCCCTTGTGTCTGCTGTGATGTCCTCACGCGCCCATCCAGGATCCGGGACATCAGGGGGGTCAAAGTACGACCGGCACCCCTCCCACGTTGGGAGGCCATCCCCAGCTGAGCCTCCGCCGTCTTCCTGCTCCAGCGTCAGATGTCCTCCCACCTCTTCCGGCAGTGGGTGCCCCGTCTGTTGTGGACCCCCAGGGTCCGGACGTCCTTGGCGATGGCACGCCAAATAGCGACTTTCTGGTGGGCGCTGACCTATGTGACATGTACAGGGAGAGAAAAATAGTCATCACCTTCTGCATGCTCGATGTGAATGGCCCCCCATCCCCACCCTTGCCATGTGGCACATGCTCTCATCTGTCATTTGATGCATGCCTCAATCGCTCCCCTCCCCACAATCTTTCATCCACCCCACTCAACACAGGCATTGCCCACTAAGCATTGTCCCAGTGTACTTACCTGTTGGTCTGGAGGACCGTAGAGTAGCGCATACTGGGGGAGGACCCCATCCACAAGTTTCTCCAACTCCTCCGCAGTGAAGGCAGGGGCCCTTTCCCCAGTCGCATGAGCTATTGTCTCTTCCAGACCGAGGTCACAGCAGCACTTGCAGTGTAGGTCCTCTCCTGTGGAAGATCAGGTATCGAGTGATTAAGCAGATAGAAAATGGCGGTCACGCCCGCGGCGGTGCGTACCGCGACCGCCGGCGCACATCGTCATTGGCTCCTGAAACCCATAGGGTTCAATGTTAACCAATGCGGCTTTGCGCCGCGGTCTTCAACCGCCACGGTGTGCCACGCCAGCGCACTGACCTCACATCCCACTGTCGCACTTCACAGGTCAGGCAGCCGCCATTTCAAGGGCCTACATGGCTTAATTTCTACTGCGTCACACATACCTAGGCCTTGCATCAACACTCATACAAACCTTTCAATGCATTGTGAATCGTGTTAGGTGCAAGCTGTGGTTACGTACCTGTGGGTTGATTGACTCTGTGCTCGCTGTTGTCCTTCATAGGCACCGTCCGCTGGGTCATGCGAGGAGATGGAGGAATCTTCCTGTGTACAGACCGCTGTTGGACCTATCGACAATGGAGGAACGACATGTCATACTGACATACAGGCTTGACCGAACCACTATACAGGAACTGTGTGCCCAGCTGGAGCCAGACCTGATGTCACCCATCCGCCAACCCACAGGGATCCCCCCTCTAGTGCAGGTGCTGTCAGTACTCCATTTCTTAGCAAGTGGGTCATTTCAAACAACAGTGGCCATATCATCAGGGATGTCCCAGCCCATGTTTTCCAAGGTGTTGTCCAGAGTGTTGTCTGCCCTGCTCAAACACATGTGGAGCTACATCATTTTCCCTGAGGTGGGGGATTTGGTTACAGTGAAGGGTGATTTCTATGCCCTTGGACATATTCCCAACATCATTGGTGCCATTGATGGGACCCATGTTGCTTTGGTCCCCCCCCAGCAGGAGTGAACAGGTGTACAGGAACCGGAAGAGTTATCATTCGATGAATGTACAGATGGTGTGTTTGGCTGACCAGTACATCTCCCATGTTAATGCCAAGTTCCCTGGGTCAGTGCATGACGCCTACATCCTGCGGAATAGCAGCATCCCGTATGTGATGGGTCAACTCCAGAGGCACCGGGTGTGGCTATTAGGGGACTCTGGTTACCCCCAACCTGTCATGGCTACTGACCCCAGTGAGGAATCCCAGGACCAGGGCAGAGGAACAGTACAATGAGGCCCATGGGCGGACTAGGAGGGTGATCGAGCGAACCTTTGGCCTCCTGAAGGCCAGGTTCAGGTGCCTCCATATGACAGGTGGATCCCTAATGTACTCACCAAAGAAGGTGTGCCAGATCATCGTGGCCTGCTGTATGCTTCACAACCTGGCTTTGCGACGCCAGGTGCCTTTTCTGCAGGAGGATGGTCCAGATGGTGGTGTTGTAGCAGCTGTGGAGCCTGTGGAGAGTGAAGAGGAGGAAGCCGAAGAGGACGACATAGAGAACAGGAACACAGTAATACAGCAGTATTTTCAATAACACACAGGTAAGAGTACACACCGGCATATTACATTTACTTAAAGACTCCTACCTCTCTACTGTCTGACTTTTTCCCCCAGTGTATGGTAACTGTATTGTGACTTTCCCTTCCGTTTTCAGAGATGTGGGCCCCACTGCGTGACATCTGCTTTGTTTCCCCATGGACTACAGCTGTGTGACAGCGGTTTGTTGGCATCACAATGTGAATGAACATTTTGGCACAGTCTTATCTAATACATTTGTTCAAAATCACAGCCAGACTCCAGATTGTTTATGTGCAATAAGTGTGTTTATTGAAGTGCTCTAATTTGGATGGGTGGTTGCAAATCTGTGAGGGGTGATGGTGGAGGATTGTCCATGGCAGAGTCCAGACTATCAGTATCACAGGTGCATTGTCCAAATGCCTGTGGAAAGTGGAGCAGGGGCAGTTTAAGGTTGGACAGGGTGACAGTGTGGGACAGTGGGATGACAATCAGGGCGGTATCCTTTGCTGGCGGGGGTCTTGACATCTTACTCTGTCTTCTTCCTGGATCTCAGGGCCCGCTTGCGGGGTGGTTCTCCTTCTGCAGGGTGTGGGATTCTGGTGGCCTGTTGGTCTTGTGTCGGGGCCTCCTGACCACTAGCGCCGGCGGAGGTGGTAGGCAGTTCTTGGTCCATGCTAGTGTCAGGGGCCCTTTGAGGTGCCACAGTGTCCCGCAATGTGGTGATTACCTGATTCAGGGCCACTACGATGGTACCCATGGCGGAACTGATGTTTCTTAGTTCCTCCCTGAACCCCATATACTGTTGCTCCTGCAGAAGCTGGATCTCCTGAAACCTGGCCAGGACTGTCGCCATCGTCTCCTGGGAGTGGTGGTATGCTCCCATGATGGGGGAGAGGGCCTAGGGGAGAGTAGGTTCCCTGGGCCTGTCCCCCCCCTGTCGCATAGCAGCCCTCCCAGTTCCCCTGTTTCCCTGGGCCTCTGTCCCCTGGACCGTGTGCCCACTACCACTGCCCCCAGGTCCCTGTTGTTGTTGGGGTGTTGGGTTAGCCTGGGTTCCCTGTAGTGGTGGACACACCGCTGATTGACGTGTCCTGGGGACAGAGGTATGGGCCCGCTGGGTGGGTGCTGTGCTGGTGTTCCCAGAGGAGGGAAGGTCTGCTGTGGCCTGTGGCTGTCTGAGGGGAACCGACTGTCCCGAGGTCCCCGATGGACCGGGCTGGTCATCTAGATCCAGGGAGACAGAACTGCTGTCCTCACTGTGGGCCTCTTCTGGGGGTGGAGTGGACATTTGTGGACCCTCCTGCGCGGTGACCTGGCGTTCGGGTTCTGCAGGGATACAAAAGTATGGTTATTGTTTCTGTGTGTGCCATAGCGTGCAATGGGTGGGTGCCCGTGTACCCTAGTGCTGGCATTCCTTTGTGGAGGCTGTTGTGACTGTGGTTTGGGGTCGGGGGGTTGTATGTGTATGTGCGGTGGGCATGCTTTGGTGATGGGTGTCCATGCTTTGTGGACGCATGCAGGGCTAGGTGTTGGGATGGGTGGGTTGTGATGGTGAGACATTTGCAAGGAGTAGGTGTGATGGGGGTGGGGGTGAGGGTGGGGGTATGAGTTGGCATGCAGGTGGGGTGGGGGGGATGAAGTAGTGAAGATGAGACTTACCAGAGTCCATTCCTCCAGCTACTCCTGCGAGGCCCTCAGGTTGCAGGATGTTCAAGACCTGCTCCTCCCATGTTGTAAATTCTGGGGGAGGAGGTCGGGGTCCGCCGCCAGTCCGCTGCACCGCGATGTTGTGCCTTGATACCATGGAACGCACCTTCCCCCGTAGGTCATTCCACCTCTTCCTGATGTCGTCCCGATTTCTTGGGTGCTGTCCCACAGCGTTGACCCTGGCCACTATTCTGCTCCATAGCCCCATCTTCCTGGCAATGGTGGTGTGCTGCACCTGTGTCCCGAACAGCTGTGGCTCAACTCGTACAATTTCCTCCACCATGACCCTGAGTTCATCATCAGAGAACCTGGGGTGTCTTTGCGGTGCCATGGGGTGGTGTGGGTGATGTGTAGTGTGGATTGTGTGGTGCTAAGTGTGGTGATGTGTATTGTTGTGTTGTGTGAAGTGCGTGCAAATATTGCTGGGTGACAGTGAATTGGGCGTCTGAGTGCTCGGATGTCTTTTCTCGGTGCGTGTTCACGAATCTCTAGGAGTGGAGGTTTGTGGGTGATGGGGGTGTGTGTTTATATAGTATTGTGTGTGTGGGAGTGGTGTGTGTATGTGTATCAGGTGTGTGTATTTTGAATTGTCCAATGTGGTAGTGTTTTGTAGAAGTGTGTGTATTTTGAGCGCGGCGGTGTGTACCGCCAATAGATTACCGCGGTTGAAAGACCGCCGCGTGGATTCGTGTGTCGTGATAGTGTGGGCGTATTTCTGTTGGCGTGACGGTGGAGGTTTGGTCATCGCCAGTTTCTCGCTGGCCTTTGGTGTGGCGGACTTTTGTGGATGTCTGTATTTTGGCGGTTTGCCTGTTGTGGGTCAGAATGACCGTGGCGGTTTGCCGCGGCCGCGGCGGTGTTATGGCGGTCTTCTGCACGGCGGTAAGCGCCTTTTACCGCTGAGGTTGGAATGACCCCCAGAGTCTCTACCAGATACCTCGTTACTGAAGGTAAGTAACTTGTTCATCTGATAGAGACTTCTAGCTGCAGCTTCCTTACCTTAGAATAGATACCCAAGCTATAACCCATGGCGGTGGGTCTGCAGGAGATTTTTACACAAGAAAGTCTTGCAAAACAAACCAGGCAAAATGCCCCTCCCTTCTCACCTGGCTATCCAGGCAGTAGTGTTTTGCGAACGTGTGCAAAGAAGCCCACGTTGCAGCCTGACAAATGTCCACCACCAGTACGCCACGTGCTAACGCAGTGGTAGCAGCTTTCCCCCTAGTGGAATGAGCTCCCAAGCCCTCGGGAGGCTGCTTCTTCGCCAAAGCGTAGCATATTTATATACAGAGAACGACCCAGTGCGAAATGGATCGTTTCTGCACTGCCCGACCCTTCTTTGCATTAACGTACCCCACAAAGAGTTGGTCGTCCACCCAGAACTCTTTAGTGCGGTAAGGGAGAACGATAATGCTCTTTTTGGATCCAGCCGATGGAGACGTTCCTCTTCCTTAGAGGGATGCGGTGATGCAAAGAAGGTGGGTAGGGTGATATTTTGACCCAGATGGAAAGGGGTCACCACCTTGGGGAGGAAAGAGGCACGAGTTCTGAGACCCACTTTTTCAGGAAAGATTGTGAGATACAGCGGTTTTGATGACAAAGCCTGTAGCTCACTGACTCTTCTGGCAGATGTAATTGCCACCAAAAAAGCTGTCTTAATAGTGAGCAGCCGAAGAGGACAGTTATGCAAGGGTTCGAAGGGAGCACACATAAGGAAAGTAAGAACCAAATTAAGATCCCACTGGGGCATAACGAAAGGCACAGGCGGGAATAGATGTACAAGCCCTTTAAAAAACCTCTGTACTATAGGTGATTTAAACAGAGATGGTTGATCGGGCAACTGAAGAAAAGCCGATAAGGCTGCAAGATAGCCCTTGAGAGTCCCCAAGGAGGAACCCTGCTGGGCGAGAGACAAAATAAACAAAAGGATGTTAGACAGAGAAGAAGAAAGAGGATCAATAGACCTCTCTGAACAATATGAAACAAAATGTTTCCAACGGCAGGCATAGATCGACTTAGAAGAGGGACGCCTGGCTGCCAGAATGACATCACAGACCTCAGGAGGGAGGTCATAAACCATCAACTGTCGCCCCTCAATCTCCAAGCATGAAGGCACAGAGTTGACAGGTTCGGGTGGAGAACCTTCCCCTGCTGCTGCGACAGAAGATCCTCCCGAAGAGGCAGCCTGATTGGAAGACTGATGCTCATTTTGAGAAGCTCTGGATACCAAACTCTCCGTGCCCAATCCGGAGCCACTAGGTTTACTTGGGCCCGATCGTTCTTGATTTTCTTGAGAACTCTGGGCAGAAGTAGTATAGGCGGAAAGGCGTACAGGAGGCCTGAACTCCACTCGCAAAAGCGTCGCCTAGCAATAGCCCACTTGGAAACTCCAATGCGCAAAACTGCTGACATTGCGTGTTCTCTACGGAGGCGAACAGATCTAACCAAGGCTCTCCCCACTGCTGAAAGAGTTCTTGTGCCACCTCCGGATGGAGACACCATTCGTGATCCTCTAAGCATTTTCGGCTGAGTTTGTCTGCTCTGGCGTTCAAAGAACCTGCCAGGTGTTGAACCACCAGGGTCATGCCCTGCTGTTCCAGCCATGTCAAGAGATGTTGTAGGAAGTTGGCTCTGTATGCACTATTTCAAAGTAAGGAATAGTATGCACAGAGTCCAAGGGTTCCCCTAAGAGGTAAGATAGTGGCAAAAAGAGATAATTCTAATGCTCTATTTTGTGGTAGTGTGGTCGAGCAGTAGGCTTATCAGAGGGTAGTGTTAAGCATTTGTTGTACACACACAGGAAATAAATGAGGAACACACACTCAAAGACAATTCCAGGCCAATAGATTTTTGTGTAGAAAAATATATTTTCTTAGTTTATTTTAAGAACCACAGGTTCAAGATTTACAAGTAATGCTTTAAAAGAAATGTACTTCACTTAGGAACTTTAGGAACTTTGAATTAGCAAAATAGCATATACAGTTTTCACATAAATGACATATAGCTATTTTAAAACTAGTCACAGTACAATTTTCAACAGTTCCTGGGGGAGGTAAGTGTTTGGTAGTTTTTGCAGGTAAGTAAACCACCTACGGGGTTCAAGTTTGGGTCCAAGGTAGCCCACCGCTGGGGGCTCAGAGCAACCCCAAAGTTACCACACCAGCAGCACAGGGCCGGTCAGGTACAGAGGTCAAAGTGGTGCCCAAAACGCATAGGCTTCAATGGAGAAGGGGGTGCCCCAGTTCCAATCTGCCAGTGTAGGAGGCTGGCCTGGCTTCTAGTCGGTACCAAGGGCTACTTACACTCTGTGCCAGGTCCAGTTATCCCTTATTAGTGTAGAAGAGGTGTTTCTAGCAGCTTAGGCTGATAGAAGGTAGCTATAGCAGAGCAGCTTAGGATGAACTAGGAGACATGCACTGGTGTCATATGCACAATATCATAAGAAAACATAATACACAGATATACTAAAAATAAAGGTACTGTATTTTTATGACAATATGCCAAAAGTATCTCAGTGAGTACCCTCAGTATGAGGATGCCAAATATACACAAGATATATGTACACAATACCAAAATTATGCAGTAGTAGCAAAAGGAAATAATGCAAGCAATGTAAAGTTACAGTAGATTACAATAGGAGCACATAGGTATAGGGGCAACACAAACCATATACTCCAAAAGTGGAATGCGAACCACGAATGGACCCCAAACCTATGTGAGCTTGTATAGGGTCGTTGGGACTGTAAGAAAGCAGTGAGGGTTAGAAAAATAGCCCACCCCAAGACCCTGAAAAGTAGGTGTAAAGTGCACCTATAACCCCCAGAGAACACAGAAGTCGTGATAGGGGGTTTCTGCAAGGAAGACCAACACCAGCAAAGCAACCAAAGTGAATTTCTGGACCTGAGTACCTGTGAAACAAGCGGACCAAGTCCAAGAGTCGCGACAATGTCGAGAGTGGGCAGATGCCCAGGAAATGCCAGCTGAGGGTGCAAAGGAGCTGCCACCGGATAGTAGAAGCTGTGGATTCTGCAAGAACGAAGAGGGCTAGAAACTTCCCCTTTGGAGGATGGATGTCCCACGTCGTGAAGAAGCTTGCAGAGGTGTTTCCACACAGAAAGACCGCAAACAAGCCTTCCCAGCTACAAGGGTCGCGGTTAGGGTTTTTGGATGCTGCTGTGGCCCAGGAGGGACCACATGGATGAGAAGACAGAGGGGGCGCCCAGCAAGTCAGGGAGCCCTCACAGAAGCAGGCAGCACCCGCAAAAGTACCAGAACAGGCACTTGGAAGAGGAGTGAACCGGAGTCCACCCGAAGTCAGAAAAGGGAGTCCCACGACGCCGGAGGACAACTCAGAAGGTTGTGCACTGCAGGTTAGAGTGTCGGGGACCCAGGCTTGGCTGTGCACGAAGGAAATCCTGGAAGAGTGCACAGGAGCCGGAGCAGCTGCAAATCACGCGGTACCCAGCAATGCAGTCTAGCGTGGGGAGGCAAGGACTTACCTCCATCAAACTTGGACTGAAGAGTCACTGGACTGCGGGAGTCACTTGGACAGAGTTGCTGAGTTCCAGGGACCACACTTGTCGTGCTGAGAGGGGACCCAGCGGACCGGTGATGCAGTCTTTTGTTGCCAGAATGGCATTGGGGTGACAATGCCATGATCTTAGACATGTTACATAGCCATGTTCGGAGTTACCATTGTGACGCTAAACATAGGTAGTGACCTATGTCTAGTGCACGCGTGAAATGGTGTCCCCGCACTCACAAAGTCCGGGGAATTTGCCCTAAACGATGTGGGGGCACCTTGGCTAGTGCCAGGGTGCCCACACACTAAGTAACGTAGCACCCAACCTTCACCAGGTGAAGGTTAGACATATAGGTGACTTATAAGTTACTTAAGTGCAGTGGTAAATGGCTGTGAAATAACATGGACGTTATTTCACTCAGGCTGCAGTGGCAGGCCTGTGTAAGAATTGTCAGAGCTCCCTATGGGTGGCAAAAGAAATGCTGCAGCCCATAGGGATCTCCTGGAACCCCAATACCCTGGGTACCTCAGTACCATATACTAGGGAATTATAAGGGTGTTCCAGTATGCCAATGTGAATTGGTGAAATTGGTCACTAGCCTGTTAGTGACAATTTAGAAAGCAGAGAGATCATAACCACTGAGGTTCTGGTTAGCAGAGCCTCAGTGAGACAGTTAGTCATCACACAGGGAACACATACAGGGCACACTTATGAGCACTGGGGCCCTGGCTGGCAGGGTACCAGTGTCACATACACTAAAACAACATATATACAGTGAAATATGGGGGTAACATGCCAGGCAAGATGGTACTTTCCTACACAACCCCCCCCCCCCCGAAACGAAGGACAATAAGACTAGCCATGACCTGATGAGTCTTCATTGTCTAAGTGGAAATATCTGGAGAGTCCATCTGCATTGGAGTGGGTACTCCCAGGTCTATGTTCCACTGTATAGTCCATTCCCTGTAGAGATATGGACCACCTCAACAATTTAGGGTTTTCACCTTTCATTTGTTTTAGCCAAAGTAGAGGTTTGTGGTCTGTCTGAACAATGAAGTGAGTGCCAAACAGGTATGGCCTCAACTTCTTCAGTGCCCAGACCACAGCAAAGGCCTCCCTCTCTATGGCAGACCAACGCTTTTCTCTAGGGGTCAACCTCCTGCTGATAAAAGCAACAGGTTGATCCTGGCCCTCAGAATTGAGTTGTGATAAGACTGCCCCTACCCCTAATTCAGATGCATCAGCTTGAACAATTCATTTCTTGGAGTAACATGGGCTTTTTAGGACAGGTGCAGTGCACATGGCCTGTTTCAGCTCCTCAAAAGCTTTCTGAAAGCTAGCTGTCGACAATACCTTTTTAGGCATCTTCTTGGAAGTGAGGTCATTAATTGGGGCTGCAATGGAGCCATAGTTCTTAATGAACCTCCTGTAATATCCAGTGAGGCCTAAGAAGGCTCTCACCTGGGTCTGAGTTGTAGGGGGAACCCAATCCATGATTGTCTGGATTTTCCCCTGAAGTGGTGCAATCTGCTCTCCACCTACCAGGTGTCCCAGATAAACCACTTTCCCCTGCCCTATCTGGCACTTCACTTTGAAGCCTTGATAGTGAGGCCTGCCTTCTGCAGGGCCTCCAAAACTTTCCACAGGTGGACCAGGTGATCATCCCAGGTGGAGCTAAAGACAGCTATATCGTCCAGATATGCTGCACTAAAAGCCTCCAACCCTTGCAGGACTGTATTCACCAACCTTTGAAAAGTGGCAGGTGCATTTTTCAAATCAAAGGGCATTACTGTGAATTGGTAGTGCCCTCCAATAGTCGAAAATGCAGTTTTTGCTTTAGCATCCTCTGATAACTTGATCTGCCAATACCCTGCAGTCAAATCAAAGGTGCTTAGATACTTGGCAGATGCCAGTGTATCTATGAGCTCATCTGCCCTGGGTATAGGGTGAGCATCAGTTTTAGTTACCTGGTTGAGACCTCTGTAATCTACACAAAACCTCATCTCTCTTTTCCCATCTTTTGAGTGAGGCTTTGGTACAAGCACCACAGGAGAGGCCCATGGGCTTTCAGAATGTTCAACCACTCCCAGTTCAAGCATTTTCTGAACTTCTTGTTTTATGCAGTCCCTGACATGGTCAGGCTGCCTATAGATCTTACTTTTGACAGGCATGCTGTCTCCAGTATCTATAGTGTGCTCACACCAAGAGGTGGTACCTAGCACAGTAGAAAATAATTCAGAAAACTGACCCAGGAGATTTATGCAGTTGTCTTTTTGCCCAGCAGTAATACAGTCTGCCAAAACTACACCTTCCACTAGAGCATCTTGTTCTGTGGAAGAGAAGAGATCAGGGAGAGGGTCACTCTCTTCTTCTTGTTCTTCATCTGTTGCCATGAGCAGGGTGAGATCAGCCCTGTCATAGTAGGGTATTAGGCGATTGACATGGATCACCCTATGGGGAATCCTGGCAGTGCCCAGGTCAACCAAGTAGGTGACCTCTCCCTTCTTTTCAACAATGAGGTTGGGTCCACTCCATTTGTCTTGGAGTGCTCTTGGGGCCACAGGCTCCAATACCCACATCTTCTGTCCTGGTTGGTACTGAATCAGAACAGCCTTCTGGTCATGCCACTGCTTTTGGAGCTCCTGGCTGGCCTGAAGGTTTTTACTGGCCTTTTTCATGTACTCAGCCATTCTGGATCTTGGGCCGGGTACATAGTTCACTATGTCTTGCTTGGGAGCTTTGAAAGGTTGTTCCCAACCCTCCTTCACATGTGTTAGGGGACCTCTTACAGGGTGTCCAAATAGGAGTTCAAAGGGGCTGAAGCCCACTCCTTTCTGGGGTACCTCCCTGTAAGCAAAAAGGAGGCAAGGTAACAGGACATCCCATCTCCTCCTGAGTTTTTCATGGAGTCCCATTATCATTCCTTTGAGAGTTTCATTAAACCTCTCTACCAGTCCATTTGTTTGTGGATGATAAGGTGTGGTGAATTTGTATGTTACACCACATTCCTTCCACATGGCCTTCAAGTATGCAGACATAAAGTTGCTATCCCTGTCTGATACAACCTCTTTTGGGAAACCCACCCTGGAAAAGATTCCCAGGAGGGCTTTTGCCACTGCAGGAGCTGTAGTGGTCCTTAGAGGAATAGCTTCAGGATATCTTGTGGCATGGTCCACTACCACCAAGATAAGCCTATTACCTGAAGCAGTAGGAGGGTCAAGGGGGCCAACTATGTCAACCCCTACCCTTTCAAAGGGAACCCCAACCACAGGTAGTGGAATAAGGGGAGCCTTTGGGGTGCCACCAGTCTTGCCACTGGCTTGGCAGGTCACGCAAGACTTACAAAAATCCTTTGTGTCCTCTGACATCCTAGGCCAGTGAAACAGGGGGACAAGCCTTTCCCATGTTTTAATCTGACCCAATTGTCCAGCCAAGGGAATGTCGTGTGCCAGAGTTAGGAGGAACTCTCTGTACTGCAGGGGAATGACCAGTCTCCTGGCTGCTCCAGGTTTTGGGTCCTTTGCCTCTGTGTACAAGAGGTTGTCCTCCCAGTAAACTCTTTGTGAGTCAATGACATCCCCATTTTGCTGCTCGACAGCTTGCTGTCTGAGACCCTCTAATGTGGGACAGGTTTGCTGTGCCACACTCAGCTCCTCCCTGGCAGGCCCCCCTCCACCCAAAAGCTCAGCAGTGTCTGCTGCCAGCTCATCTGGTGAAGGTTCTGCACAGGGAGGAAATTCTTCTTCCTCAGAAGGAGAATCATCTGTAGAGGGAGGGATAGTGGTAGGGATTTACCCTTGCTACCCCTAACTTTAGGGAGCACTTGGTCCAAGTCACCCTGTCCTTTTTGCTTTTTGGCCTGAGCCCTTGTCAAAGCAAACATATGCCCAGGAATGCCCAGCATTGCTGTATGAGCCTCCACCTCCACTTCTGCCCAAGCTGATGTCTCTGAATCATTCCTTAGTAGACAGTCTACAGGTAAATCTGAGGCAACCACAACTTTCTTTGGACCAGTAAACCCCCCCCACCCCCAGTTGAGATTCACAACACCCATGGGGTGGCTAAGAGTGTTGTTATGAGCGTCTGTCACTTGGTACTGCTGACCAAGTAGGTGTTGTTCAGGGTGGACCAGTTTCTCTATTACCATGGTAACACTGGCACCTGTGTCCCTGTAGGGCTGAACCTCAACACCATTTATTAGGGGAAGTTGCTTGTACATATCCATATTAAGGGGACAAGCAACCAAGGTGTCCAAATCAATGGCACCTTCAGAGACTAACACAGCCTCTGTGGTCTCCCTAACAAGACCAACCCCAACTAAATTACCAACGGTGAGCCCAGCTACTCCCTTGGATTAGCTATTAGAAGGTTTGCTCCCACCACCACTGCTATTACTAGGGGCACTAGAATTTGCAGTAGGGGTTGTGGTAGTGGGAGGTTTGGTGTTTTTCTTTGGACAACTGGCATCAGTTGTCCAATGGCCTTTGACTTTACACAAATAACACCAAGGCTTTTTAACTTGATTTGAAGAGGATTTGGACCCACCACCCCCACCAGAGGACTTTTGTGGGCCTGATGAAGACTCAGTTTTACTTTTGTCCCCAGCCTTGTCAGAAGACTTATCATCCTTCTTCTTGTCATCCTTGTCACCCCCTGTATGAACTTTTCTGTTCACTCTTGTTCTGACCCATTTGTCTGCGTTCTTTCCCAATTCTTGGGGAAAGGTCAGATCTGAGTCCACTAGATATTGGTGTAACAAGTCAGACACACAGTTATTCAGAATATGCTCTCTCAGAATAAGATTATACAGGCTTTCATAGTCAGAAACTTTACAGCCATGTAACCACCCCTCCAAGGCCTTCACTGAACAGTCAACAAAGTCTATCCAGTCTTGTGAGGACTCTTTTCTGGTGTCTCTGAACTTAATCCTGTATTGTTCAGTGGTTAAGCCAAATCCATCCAAGAGTGCATCCTTCAAAACTGCAAAATTGTTAGCATCACTTTCTCAAACAGTAAGGAGCCTATCCCTACCCTTTCCATTGAAAGATAGCCACAATATAGCAGCCCACTGCCTTTGAGGGACCCCCTGTACCATACAGGCCCTCTCAAGTGCAGCAAACTACTTGTTGATGTCATCCCCCTTCTTGTAAGGGGGAACTATCTTGTGCAGATTCCTGGAATCATGCTCTCTCACAGGATTACTATCAGGAATACTGCTATTGATGCCACCATGGGTTCCTAACCCCAATCTCTGTCTATCCTTCTCCAGGTCTAGGGATTCCCTGTCTAGAGCCAGCTGTTGCTGTTTAAGCTTCAGTCTGGTCTCTTCCACTCTCAACTTTTTGAGTTCCCTTTCTAACATGTTGTCTTCAGGGTGGGTGGGTTGGGAATGCTTGGACACAGAAGATAAATTGGAAACAACAGAGGGAGATCTGTCCCTAACTGACTGGACTCTAGCAACCTGGCCTCCAGGAATAAAAACACCCCTACTATGATGGGAGCTTCTATTACTACCAGCATTGCTAGGTGGTCTGCTAAGGGGCAGATTTGGAACAGAACCCTCCCCACCTCCCTCAAGGTTATCCCCTGAGTCAGAATGGGAGACATCTATTAACTTCTCATTTGAAGTACCTGCTTGGGACTCATCATTCACAATAAGCATGTTATATAGAAATTATTTTGTGGGGTTCTTTCCTATCACTAAACCTCTATCTAAGCAGAGACTCCTTAGGCTCTTGTAATTTAAATTGTCATAGGTAGTATTGACCATTTTAAGAGCAGACTCCACATCAGACATGATAAAAGAAGGTTTAGAGACAGTGAGAAGAAAGAGGAAGTTTCAGAACTTTTTAAAGAACAGAGAAAAAAAACTTTTTCTAACTTCTGGAAACTTTTTAAAAGTTTTAGAGTACTTTTCAGCACTTAGTAGAAAGTGTCAGAGGAGAAAAGCAAAACTTTTTGGTTAGGTGTACCTACATTGAACTTGTTTTGTATATTATCCTCTTATGAAAAGTACACAATGACAAAGTGGTAAGTAGTTACAAGTACTTATCCCACCGCTGCACAAACAATGTAGTAGGCTGGGCTGGCTTGTAGTGGGTATCAGAGGTACTTACACCTTGTGCCAGGTCCAGTTATCCCTTATTAGTGTAGAAGAGGTGTTTCTAGCAGCTTAGGCTGATAGAAGGTAGCTATGGCAAAGCAGCTTAGGCTGAACTAGGAGACATGTAAAGCTCCTACTATACCACTGGTGTCATATGCACAATATCATAAGAAAACACAACACACACAAGTACTAAAAATAAAGGTACTTTATTTTTATGACAATATGCCAAAAGTATCTCAGTGAGTACCCTCAGTATGAGGATAAGTTATATGCACAAGATATATGTATACAAACCAAAATTATGCAGGTAGTAGCAAGAAAAGTAATGCAAGCAGTGTAAAGTTACAATAGATTGCAATAGGAGCACATAGGTATAGGGGCAACACAAACCATATACTCCAAAAGTGGAATGCGAACCACGAATGGACCCCAAACCTATGTGAGCTTGTAGAGGGTCGCTGGGACTGTTAGAAAACAGTGAGGGTTAGAAGAATAGCCGACCCCAAGACCCTGAAAGGTAGGTGTAAAGTGCACTTACTACCCCCAGAGAGCACAGAAGTTGTGATAGAGGGATTCTGCAGGAAAAACAAACACCAGCAATGCAACAACAGTGGATTTCCGAACCTGAGTACCTGTAAGACAAGGGGACCAAGTCCAAGAGTCGCAACAGTGTCGAGAGTGGGCAGGAGCCCAAGAAATGCCAGCTGAGGGTGCAAGGAAGCTGCCACCTGTTGGAAGAAGCTTGGTGTAGGAAGTTGGCTCTGTATGTACTATTTCAAAGTACCCTTAGAGGTAAAATAGTGGCAAAAAGAGATAATTCCAATGCTCTATTTTGTGGTAGTGTAGTCGAGCAGTAGGCTTATCAGAGGGTAGTGTTAAGCATTTGTTGTACACACACAGGCAATAAATGAGGAACACACACGCAAAGACGATTCCAGGCCAATAGGTTTTTATATAGAAACATATCTTTTGTTAGTTTATTTTAAGAAGCACAGGTTCAAGATTTACAAACAATACTTTAAATGAAAGGTATTTCACTTAGGAACTTTAGGAACTTTGAATTAGCAAAATAGCATATACAGTTTTCACACAAATGGCAATAAGCTATTTTAAAACTAGACACAGTGCAATTTTCAACAGTTCCTGGGGGAGGTACGTGTTTGTTAGTTTTGCAGGTACCTAAACCATCTACAGGGTTCAAAGTTGGGTCCAAGGTAGCCCACCGTTGGGGGTTCAGAGCAACCCCACACTTACCACACCAGCAGCTCAGGGCCGGTCAGGTGCAGAGGTCAAAGTGGTGCCCAAAACGCATAGGCTTCAATGGAGAAGGGGGTGCCCCGGTTCCAGTCTGCCAGCAGGTAAGTACCCGCGTCTTCGGAGGGCAGACCAGGGGGGTTTTGTAGGGCACCGGGTGGGGGACACAAGTCAGCACAAAAAGTACATCCTCAGTGGCACAGGGGCGGCCGGGTGCAGTGTGCAAACAGGCGCAGGGTTTGCAAGGTAGTTCAATGGGAGACCTAGGGGTCTCTTCAGAGATGCAGGCAGGCAAGGGGAGGGCTCCTCGGGGTAGCCACCACCTGGGCAAGGGAGAGGGCCACCTGGGGGTCGCTCCTGCACTGGAGGTCAGATCCTTCAGGTCCTGGGGGCTGCGGGTGCAGTGTCCCTACTAGGCGTCGGGTTCTTAGAAACAGGCAGTCGTGGTCAGGGGGAGCCTCTGGATTCCCTCTGCAGGCGTCGCTGTGGGGGCTCAGGGGGGTCAACTCTGGCTACTCACGGGCTCGCAGTCGCCGGGGAGTCCTCCCTGTAGTGTTGGTTCTCCACAAGTCGAGCCGCTGTCCTCGGGAGTTCTTGGTCCTTTTAGATGCAGGGTAGTCCTCTGAGGCTTCAGAGGTTGCTGGTCCCTGTGGAACGCGTCGCTGGAGCAGTTCTTTTGAAGTGGGGAGACAGGCCGGTAGAGCTGGGGCCAAAGCAGTTAGTGTCTCCGTCTTCTCTGCAGGTTTTTAAGCTCAGCAGTCCTTCTTCATCTTAGGTTGCAGGAATCTATCTTGCTTGGTTCTGGGAGCCCCTAAATACTCGATTTAGGGGTGTGTTTAGGTCTCGGGGGTTAGTAGCCAATGGCTACTAGCCCTGAGGGTGGCTACACCCTCTTTGTGCCTCCTCCCTGAGGGGAGGGGGGGCACATCCTTAATCCTATTGGGGGAATCCTCCATCTGCAAGGTGGAGGATTTCTAAAAGTCAGAGTCACCTCAGCTCAGGACACCTTAGGGGCTGTCCTGACTGGCCGGTGACTCCTCCTTGTTTTTCTCATTATCTCCTCCGGCCTTGCCACCAAAAGTGGGGCCGTGGCCGGAGGGGGCGGGCAACTCCACTAGATGGAGTGCCCTGGGGTGCTGTAACAAAGGGGGTGAGCCTTTGAGGCTCACCACCAGGTGTTACAGTTCCTGCAGGGGGAGGTGAGAAGCACCTCCACCCAGTACAGGCTTTGTTACTAGCCACAGAGTGACAAAGGCACTCTCCCCATGTGGCCAGCAACATGTCTGGTGTGTGGCAGGCTGCTAAAACTAGTCAGCCCATACGGGTCGTCGGGTATGGTTTCAGGGGGCATCTCTAAGATGCCCTCTGGGATGTATTTCACAATAAAATGTACACTGGCATCAGTGTGCATTTATTGTGCTGGGAAGTTTGATACCAAACTTCCCAGTTTTCAGTGGAGCCATTATGGTGCTGTGGAGTTCGTGCATGACAGACCCCCAGACCATATACTCTTATGGCTACCCTGCACTTACAATGTCTAAAGTTTTGCTTAGACACTGTAGGGGCATAGTGCTCATGCACTTATGCCCTCACCTATGGTATAGTGCCTGCTAGAGGGGTGAATTATCTATACCTATAGGCAGTGTGAGGTTGGCATGGCATCCTGAGGGGAGTGCCATGTCGACTTAGTCATTTTATCCCCACCAGCACACACAAGCTGGCAAGCAGTGTGTCTGTGCTGAGTGAGGGGTCTCCAGGGTGGCATAAGACATGCTGCAGCCCTTAGAGACCTTCCCTGGCATCAGGGCCCTTGGTACTAGGGGTACCAGGTACAAGGGACTTACCTGGATGCCAGGGTGTGCCAATTGTGGAAACAAAGGTACAGGTTAGGGAAAGAACACTGGTGTTGGGGCCTGGTTAGCAGGCCTCAGCACACTTTCAAATCATAACTTGGCATCAGCAAAGGCAAAAAGTCAGGGGGTAACCATGCCAAGGAGGCATTTCCTTACACAACCCCTCCCCCCCAAACGAAAGAGGATGAGACTAACCTTTCCCAAGAGAGTCTTCATTTTCTAAGTGGAAGAACCTGGAAAAGCCATCTGCATTGGCATGGGCAGTCCCAGGTCTGTGTTCCACTATAAAGTCCATTCCCTGTAGGGAGATGGACCACCTCAACAGTTTTGGATTTTCACTTTTCATTTGCATTAGCCATCTGAGAGGTCTGTGGTCTGTGGAACTACAAAGTGAGTACCAAAGAGGTATGGTCTCAGCTTCTATAGAGACCAAACCACAGCAAAGGCCTCCCTCTCAATGGCACTCCAACGCTGCTCCCTGGGGAGTAACCTCCTGCTAATGAAAGCAACAGACTGGTCAAGGCCATCATCATTTGTTTGGGACAAAACTGCCCCTATCGCATGTTCAGAGGCATCAGTCTGCACAATGAACTGCTTGGAGTAATCTGGAGCTTTGAGAACGGGTGCTGTGCACAAAGCTTGTTTCAGGGTGTCAAAGGCCTGTTGGCATTCTATAGTCCAGTTTACCTTCTTGGGCATTTTCTTGGAGGTAAGTTCTGTGAGGGGTGTCACTATAGATCCATATCCCTTCACAAACCTCCTGTAGTACCCAGTCAAGCCAAGGAATGCCCTGACTTGTGTCTGGGTTTTTGGAGCTGCCCAGTCCAGAATAGTCTGGATCTTAGGCTGGAGTGGCTGAACTTGGCCTCCACCTACCAGGTGTCCCAAGTAAACCACAGTTCCCTGCCCTATCTGGCATTTGGATGCCTTGATAGAGAGGCCTGCTGCTTGCAGGGCCTTCAAAACCTTCTTCAGGTGGACCAGGTGATCCTGCCAGCTGGAGCTAAAGACAGCAATATCGTCAAGATAAGCTGCACTAAAGGACTCCAAGCCAGCAAGGACTTGATTCACCAACCTTTGGAAGGTGGCAGGGGCATTCTTTAAACCAAAGGGCATAACAGTAAACTGATAATGCCCATCAGGTGTGGAGAATGCTGTCTTTTCTATTGCTCCTGGTGCCATTTTTATTTGCCAGTACCCTGCTGTCAAGTCAAAGGTACTTAAGTATCTGGCAGCACCTAGTTTGTCAATTAACTTATCTCCCCTTAGAATGGGATGGGCAACTGTCTTGGTGAAAGAATTGAGTCCTCTGTACTCCACACAAAACCTCATCTCTCTCTTTCCATCGTTGGTGTGAGGTTTGGGGACTAAGACCACTGGGCTAGCCCAGGGGCTGTCAGAGTGCTCAATGACTCCCAATTCCAGCATCTTGTGGACTTCCACTTTGATGCTTTCCTTAACTTGGTCAGACTGTCTGAAAGTGTTGTTTTTGACAGTCATGCTGTCTCCTGTGTCCACATCATGGGTACACAGGTGTGTCTGACCAGGGGTTAGGGAAAAGAGTTCAGCAAACAGTTGCAGGACCTTCCTACAGTCAGATTGCTGTTGGCCAGAAAGGGTGTCTGAATAGATCACTCCATCAACTGAGCCATCTTTAGGGTCTGTGGAGAGGAGATCAGGGAGAGGTTCACTCTCAGCTTCCTGGTCCTCATCTGTTACCATCAACAGATTCACATCTGCCCTGTCATGGAAGAGTTTGAGGCGGTTCACATGGATCACACTTTTGGGGGACCTGCTAGTGCCTAGGTCTACCAGGTAGGTGACCTGACTCTTCCTTTCTAGCACTGGGTAAGGGCCACTCCATCTGTCCTGAAGTGCCCTGGGAGCCACAGGCTCCAGAACCTAGACTTTCTGCCCTGGCTGAAACTCAACCATAGCAGCCTTTTGGTCATACCACATCTTCTGGAGTTGTTGGCTGGCCTCAAGGTTTTTACTTGCCTTTTCCATATACTCTGCCATCCTTGAACGTAGGCCTAGTACATAGTCCACTATCGCTTGTTTAGGCTCATGAAGAGGTCTCTCCCAGCCTTCTTTTACAAGAGCTAGTGGTCCCCTTACAAGATGGCCAAACAGAAGTTCAAAGGGGGAAAACCCTACTCCCTTCTGAGGCACCTCTCTGTAGGCGAAAAGCAGACATGTCAAGAGGACATCCCATCTCCTTTTGTGTTTTTCAGGGAGCCCCATGATTATGCCTTTCAATGTCTTGTTGAATCTTTCTACAAGACCATTGGTTTGTGGATGGTATGGTGTGGTGAATTTGTAAGTCACCCCACACTCATTCCACATATGTTTCAGGTATGCTGACATGAAGTTGGTACCTCTGTCAGACACCACCTCCTTAGGAAATCCCACTCTGGTAAAAATATCAATGAGTGCTTTGGCTACTGCAGGGGCAGTAGTCGACCTAAGGGGAATTGCTTCAGGGTATCTAGTAGCATGATCCACTACTACTAGTATGTATTGGTTCCCTGAGGCTGTGGGAGGTTCAAGTGGACCCACTATGTCCACACCCACTCTTTCAAAGGGGACACCCACCACTGGAAGTGGAATGAGGGGGGCCTTTGGGTGTCCACCTGTCTTACCACTGGCTTGACAGGTGGCACAGGAGACACAAAACTCCTTGACCTTCTGGGACATGTTGGGCCAATAGAAGTGGTTGACTAATCTCTCCCACGTCTTGGTCTGTCCCAAATGCCCAGCAAGAGGAATATCATGAGCTAAGGTCAGAATGAACTCCCTAAACTCCTGAGGCACTACCACTTTCCTAGTGGCACCAGGTTTGGGATCTCTTGCCTCAGTGTAAAGGAGTCCATCTTCCCAATAGACTCTATGTGTTACTGTTATTTTTCCTTTGGACTCTTCAACAGCTTGCTGCCTAAGGCCTTCAAGAGAGGGACAGGTTTCTTGCCCCTTACACAACTGTTCCCTTGAGGGTCCCCCTCGGCCTAGGAGCTCAACCTGATAAGGTTCTAACTCCATGGGCTCAGTTCCCTCAGAGGGCAGAACTTCTTCCTGAGAAGAGAGGTTCTCTTTCTCTTGTTGTGTGGAAGCTGGTTCCCCAGTCTTCTTTCCTTTTCTCTAGGAGGGTTGGGCCCTTTTTCTAGGCTCCAACACCACTTTTTCACCCTGAGCCTTGTACTGTGCCCTTGTCTTGACACACACCAGTTCAGGGATACCCAGCATGGCTGCATGGGTTTTGAGTTCTACCCCAGCCCATGCTGAGGACTCCAGGTCATTTCCAAGCAAACAGTCTACAGGGATATTGGAGGAGACCACCACCTGTTTCAGGCCATTGACCCCTCCCCACTCTAAAGTTACCATAGCCATGGGATGTACTTTAGTCTGATTGTCAGTGTTGGTGACTGGATAAGTTTGTCCAGCCAGGTACTGACCAGGGGAAACCAGTCTCTCTGTCACCATGGTGACACTGGCACCTGTATCCCTCAGGCCTTCTACACTTGCCCCATTAATTAAGAGTTGCTGCCTGTATTTTTGCATGTTAGGGGGGCAGGCAGCCAGTGTGGCTAAATCCACCCCACCCTCAGAGACTAATGTAGCTTCAGTTTGAACCCTGACTTGCTCTGGGCACACTGTTGATCCCACTTGGAGACTGGCCATTCCAGTGTTAGCTGGAGTAGAGTTAGAAGTGGAACCTTTCTTGGGACAGGCCTTGTCTCCAGTTTGGTGTCCTGTCTGATTACAGGTACGACACCAGGCCTTTTTGAGATCAAAGTTTTTACCCTTGTACCCAAAATTGGATTGTGAAGAGGCTCTGGGACCTCCCTCCTGAGCAGTTTTTGGGGCCCTATAGAAGACTCTTTCCTTTTTCCCTTGGATGTCTCAACACTCTTCCCCTGGGGAGTCTTTGTGACCCCTTTCTTTTGGTCACCCCGTGTGGAAGTCTTGGTCACCCTAGTCTTGACCCAATGGTCCGCCTTCTTTCCCAATTCTTGGGGAGAAATTGGTCCTAGGTCTACCAGATGCTGATGCAGTTTATCATTGAAACAATTACTTAACAGGTGTTCTTTCACAAATAAATTGTACAGCCCATCATAATCATTTACACCACTGCCATGAATCCAACCATCCAGTATTTTCACTGAGTAGTCAACAAAATCAACCCAGGTCTGGCTCGAGGATTCTTGAGCCCCCCTGAACCTAATTCTATACTCCTCAGTGGAGAATCCAAAGCCCTCAATCAGGGTAGCGTTCATGAGGTCATAGGACTCTGCATCTTTTCCAGAGAGTGTGAGGAGTCTATCCCTACACTTTCCAGTGAACATTTCCCAAAAGAGGGCACCCCAGTGAGATCTACTTTTCTGATTGCACAAGCCCTCTCAAAAGCTGTGAACCACTTGGTGACGTCATCACCATCTTCATATTTAGTTACAATCCCTTTTGGGATTTTCAACATGTCAGGAGAATCTCTGACCCTATTTATGTTGCTGCCACCATTGATGGGACCAAAACCCATCTCTTGTCTTTCCCTTTCTATGGCTAAGAGCTGTCTCTCTAAAGCCAATCTTTTGACCATCCTGGCTAGCAGGAGGTCCTCTTCACTGAGGCTGCCCTCAATGCTTCCAAAGTTGCTGGACTCTCCTGTGAGAGAAGCAGCATCTCTGACTATCACATTTGGAGTCAGGGTTTGAAAGACCCTGGGCTCCCTATCTAGGACTGGAGGTGGGAAATCCTCCAGTTCACTAGGCTCCCCCTCTGTGAGGCCATCATCAGAGGGGTTGTTTTTAGCAAACTCTGCTAAAAGCTCTTGGAGCTGTACTTTGGTAGGGTTTGAACCAGTTTAATCTTTTTGATTTTGCAGAGAGACCTTAACTCTGACACCCTAAGATGCAGGTAAGGGGTGAGGTTGAGTTCCATCACAATCTCTTCTGCATTAGACATTGTGTTTCTAAAAGTTGGAATACTTTTTAAGAATCTAAAACTATCTCTACAACTTAATTCAAACTTTTACAAAACTTTTAAACTCTAAAAGAAATGCTAACAGGGACTAACACAAGGCCCTAGCAGGACTTTAACAAATTTAGAAAAATAGCTCAAATTTCTAAACTCAGTTTCTAATGACAATTTTTGGAATTTAGTCGTGTGATCAGGTATTGGCTGAGTAGTCCAGCAAATGCAAAGTCTTCTACCCCACCGCTGAGTAGGAAGTTGGCTCTGTATGTACTATTTCAAAGTAAGAAATAGCATGCACAGAGTCCAAGGGTTCCCCTTAGAGGTAAGATAGTGGCAAAAAGAGATGATTCTAATGCTCTATTTTGTGGTAGTGTGGTCGAGCAGTAGGCTTATCAGAGGGTAGTGTTAAGCATTTGTTGTACACACACAGGCAATAAATGAGGAGAACACACACTCAAAGACAATTCCAGGACAATAGGTTTTTATATAGAAAAATATATTTTCTTAGTTTATTTTAAGAACCACAGGTTCAAGATTTACAAACAATACTTTAAATGAAAGGTATTTCACTTAGGAACTTTAGGAACTTTGAATTAGCAAATATACAGTTTTCACACAAATGGCAATAAGCTATTTTAAAACTAGACACCGTGCAATTTTCAACAGTACCTGGGGGAGGTAAGTGTTTGTTAGTTTTGCAGGTAAGTAAACCACCTACAGGGTTCAAAGTTGGGTCCAAGGTAGCCCACCGTTGGGGGTTTAGAGCAACCCAAAGTTACCACACCAGCAGCTCAGGGCCGGTCAGGTGCAGAGGTCAAAGTGGTGCCCAAAACATATAGGCTTCAATGGAGAAGGGGGTGCCCCGGTTCCAGTCTGCCAGCAGGTAAGTACCCGCGTCTTCGGAGGGCAGACCAGGGGGGTTTTGTAGGGCACCAGGGGGGACACAAGTCAGCACAAAAAGTACATCCTCAGCAGCACGGGGGCGGCCGGGTGCAGTGTGCAAACAGGCGTCGGGTTTGCAAGGTAGTTCAATGGGAGACCTAGGGGTCTCTTCAGCGATGCAGGCAGGCAAGGGGGGGGGGGCTCCTCGGGGTAGCCACCACCTGGGCAAGGGAGAGGGCCACCTGGGGGTCGCTCCTGCACTGGAGGTCGGATCCTTCAGGTCCTGGGGGCTGCGGGTGCAGTGTCCTTACCAGGCGTCGGGTTCTTAGAAGCAGGCAGTCGTGGTCAGGGGGAGCCTCTGGATTCCCTCTGCAGGCATCGCTTTGGAGGCTCAGGGGGGTCAACTCTGGGTACTCACGGGCTCGCAGTTGCCGGGGAGTCCTCCCTGTAGTGTTGGTTCTCCACAAGTCGAGCCAGGGGTGTCGGGTGCAGAGTGCCAAGTCTCACGCTTCCGGCGGGAAACGTGTGGTTTTCAAAAGTTGCTTCTTTGTTGCAAAGTTGCAGTCTTTGTGGAACAGAGCCGCTGTCCTCGGGAGTTGTTGGTCCTTTTAGATGCAGGATAGACCTCTGAGGCTTCAGAGGTTGCTGGACCATGTGGAACGCGTCGCTGGAGCAGTTCTTTTGAAGGGGGGAGACAGGCCGGTAGAGCTGGGACCAAAGCAGTTGGTATCTCCATCTTCTCTGCAGGTTTTTCAGCTCAGCAGTCCTTCTTCGTCTTAGGTTGCAGGAATCTATCTTCCTTGGTTCTGGAAGCCCCTAAATACTCGATTTAGGGGTGTGTTTAGGTCTGGGGGGTTAGTAGCCAATGGCTACTAGCCCTGAGGGTGGCTACACCCTCTTTGTGCCTCCTCCCTGAGGGGAGGGGAGCACATCCCTAATCCTATTGGGGGAATCCTCCATCTGCAAGATGGATGATTTCTAAAAGTCAGAGTCACCTCAGCTCAGGACACCTTAGGGGCTGTCTTGACTGGCCAGTGACTCCTCCTTGTGTTTCTCATTATCTCCTCCGGCCTTGCCGCCAAAAGTGGGGCCGTGGCCGAAGGGGGCGGGCAACTAAACTAGCTGGAGTGCCCTGGGGTTCTGTAACAAAGGGGGTGAGCCTTTGAGGCTCACCGCTAGGTGTTACAGTTCCTGCAGGGAGAGGTGAGAAGCACCTCCACCCAGTACAGGCTTTGTTACTAGCCACAGAGTGACAAAGGCACTCTCCCCATGTGGTCAGCAACATGTGTGGTGTGTGGCAGGCTGCTAAAACTAGTCAGCCCACAGGGTAGTTGGGTATGGCTTCAAGGGGCATCTCTAAGATGTCCTCTGGGGTGTATTTCACAATAAAATGTACACTGGCATCAGTGTGCATTTATTGTGCTGAAACGTTTGATACCAAACTTCCCAGTTTTCAATGTAGCCATTATGGTGCTGTGGAGTTCGTGCATGACAGACTCCCAGACCATATACTCTTATGGCTACCCGGCACTTACAATGTCTAAGGTTTTGCTTAGACACTGTAGGGGCATAGTGCTCATGCACTTATGCCCTCACCTATGGTATAGTGCACCCTGCCTTAGGGCTGTAAGGCCTGCTAGAGTGGTGACTTATCTATACCTATAGGCAGTGTGAGGTTGGCATGGCACCCTGAGGGGAGTGCCATGTTGACTTAGTCATTGTATCCCCACCAGCACACACAAGCTGGCAAGCAGTGTGTCTGTGCTGAGTGATGGGTCTCCAGGGTGACATAAGACATGCTGCAGCCCTTAGAGACCTTCCCTGGCATCAGGGCCCTTGGTACCAGGGGTACCAGTTATAAGGGACATACCTGGATGCCAGGGTGTGCCAATTGTGGAAACAAAGGTACAGGTAAGGGAAAGAACACTGGTGCTAGGGCCTGGTTAGCAGGCCTCAGCACACTTTCAAATCATAACTTGGCATCAGCAAAGGCAAAATGTCAGGGGGTAACCATGACAAGGAGGCATTTCCTTACACTTGGTGTTCTGCAAGAACGAAGAGGACTAAGAACTTTCCCTTTGGAGGATGGATGTCCCACGTCGTGAAGAAGCTTGCAGAGGTGTTCCCACGCAGAAAGACCGCAAACAAGCCTTGCTAGCTGCAAGGGTCGCGGTTAGGGTTTTTGGATGCTGCTGTGGCCCAGGAGGGACCAGGATGTCGCCACTTGGATGAGGAGACAGAGGGGACACCCAGCAAGTCAGGGAGCCCTCACAGAAACAGGCAGCACCCGCAGAAGTACCTGAACTGGCACTTAGAAGAAACGTGAACCGGAGTACACCCGAAGTCACAAAAGGGAGACCCACGACGCCAGAGGACAACTCAGAAGGTTGTGCACTGCAGGTTAGAGTGTCGGGGACCCAGGCTTGGCTGTGCACGAAGGAAATCCTGGAAGAGGGCACAGGAGCCGAAGCAGCTGCAAATCACACGGTACCCAGCAATGCAGTCTAGCGTAGGGAGGCAAGGACTTACCTCCACCAAACTTGGACTGAAGAGTCACTGGACTGTGGGAGTCACTTGGACAGAGTTGCTGAGTTCTAGGGACCACGCTCGTCGTGCTGAGAGGGGATCCAGATGACCGGGGCTGCAGCCTTTTGTTGCCTGGGGTTGCAGGGGGAAGATTCCGTCGACCCATAGGAGATTTCTTCAGAGCTCCTGGTGGAGAGAGGAGGCAGGCTACCCCCAGAGCATGCACCACCTGGAAACAGTCGAGAAAGCCGGCAGGATGAAGCGATACAAGGTTGCTAGTAGTCGTCTTGCTACTAAGTTGCGGTTTTGCAGGCATCCTGAGCAGTGAGCAGTTGATCCTTTGGCAGAAGGTGAAGAGAGAGATGCAGAGGAACTCTGGTGAGCTCTTGCCTTTGTTATCTGGTGATATCCCCAAAGCAGAGACCCTAAATAGCCAGAAAAGGAGGTTTGGCTACCTAGGAAGGAGGATTGGCTACCAAGAGAAGTAAGAGCCTATCAGAATGAGCCTCTGACATCACCTGCTGGCACTGGCCACTCAGAGCAGTCCAGTGTGCCACAAACACCTCTGTTTCCAAGGTGGCAGAGGTCTGGGACACACTGGAGGAGCTCTGGGCACCTCCGCTGGGAGGTGCAGGTCAGGGGAGTGGTCACTCCCCTTTCCTTTGTCCAGTTTCGCGCCAGAGCAGGGCTGGGGGATCCCTGAACCAGTGTGGACTAGTTTATGCAGAGATGGGCACCATCTGTGCCCATCAAAGCATTTCCAGAGGCTGGCGGAGGCTACTCCTCCCCAGCCTTCACACCTATTTCCAAAGGGAGAGGTTGTTACACCCTCTCTCAGAGGAAGTCCTTTGTTCTGCCTTCCTGGGCCAGGGCTGCCTGGACCCCAGGAGGGCAGAAACCTGTCTGAGGGGTTGGCAGCAGCAGCATTTTGGAAGTACCCGGGTACTATGCTAGAGACCCGGGGGATCATGGAATTGTCTCCCCAATGCCAGAATGGCATTGGGGAGACAATTCCATGATCTTAGACATGTTACATGGCCATGTTCAGAGTTACCACTGTAACTCTATACATAGGTAGTGACCTATGTATAGTGCACACGTGTAATGGTGTCCCCGCACTCACAAAGTCCGGGGGATTTGCCCTGAACAATGTGGGGGCACATTGGCTAGTGCCAGGGTGCCCACACACTAAGTAACTTTGCACCCAACCGTCACCAGGTGAAGGTTGGACATATAGGTGACTTATAAGTTACTTAAGTGCAGTGGTAAATGGCTGTAAAATAACGTGGACGTTATTTCACGCAGGCTGCTGTGGCAGGCCTGTGTAAGAATTGTCAGAGCTCCCTATGGGTGGCAAAAGAAATGCTGCAGCCCATAGGGATCTCCTGGAACCCCAATACCCTGGGTACCTCAGTACCATGTACTAGGGAATTATATGGGTGTACCAGTATGCCAATGTGAATTGGTAAATTTAGTCACTAGCCTGTTAGTGACAAATTTGGAAAGCAGAGAGAGCATAACCACTGAGGTTCTGATTAGCAGAGCCTCAGTGAGACAGTTAGGCATCACACAGGGAACACATACAGGGCACATACTTATGAGCACTAGGGCCCTGCCTGGCAGGGTCCGAGTGACACATAGACTAAAACATATATACAGTGAAATATGGGGGTAACATCCCAGGCAAGATGGTGGTTTCCTACACTCTCCTGTGAGTATCTCACCAGATAACGAATGCAAGAGCTCACCAGAGTTCCTCTGCACTTCCCTCTTCGACTTCTGCCAAGAATCAACTGCTGACTGCTCTAGGACGCCTGCAAAACTGCAACAAAGTAGCAAGAAGACTACCAGCAACATTGTAGCGCCTCATCCTGACAGCTTTCTCAACTGTTTCCTGGTGGTGCATGCTCTGAGGGCTGTTTGCCTTCACCCTGCACTGGAAGCCAAGAAGAAATCTCCAGTGGGTCGACTGAATCTTCCCCCTACCAACGCAGGCACCAAACCGCTGCATCACCGGTCCTCTGGGTCCCCCCTCATCTTGACGAGCATGGTCCCTGGAACACAGGAGCTGGATCCAAGTGTCCCCTACTGTCCAGTGGCCCTTCTGTCCAAATTTGGTGGAGGTAAGTCCTTGCCTCCCTATGCCAGATTGTAATCCTGTGTACTGTGTGAACTGCAGCTGCTAGGGCTTCTGTGCACTTTTGCAAGACTTCCTTTGTGCACAGCCTAGTCCAGGTCCCCAGCACTCCGTCCTGCATTGCCCAACTCGCTGAGTTGGACTCCGACTTTGTGGGACCCTCTTTTGTTGTGCTGAGCGACCGTCGTGCTCAGATCTTCTGAACACCTGTTCAGGTGCTTCTGCGGGTGCTGCCTCCTTCTGCGTAGGCTCTCTCTGTTGATAAGTGCCCCCTCTGTCTCCTCCTCCAAGGGGTGACCTCCTGGTCCTTCCTGGGCCCTGGCAGCACCCAAAAACTTCAACTGCAACTCTTGCAGCTAGCAAGGCTTGTTTGCGGTCCTTCTGCGTGGAAACAACTCTGTATCCTCCAGCACGCCTTTGGACATCTTCTGACCAAAGGAGAAGTTTGTGGCACCTTTCGTTGTTGCAGAATCTTTGGCTTCTTCCACCTGGAGGCAGCCCTTTTGCACCTTCATCCGGCGTTAAGTGGGCTCCTGCCACCCTGGACACTTGCATGACTCTTGGACTTGGTCCTCTTCCTTTGCAGGTCCTCAGGTCAAGGAATCCGTCTTCAGTGCTTTGCAGTCAGTTGTTGTCTTTGCAGAATCCCCTATCGCGACTTTACTCTCCTTCTGGGGTAGTGGGGTAACTTTACTCCTACTTTTCAGGGTCTTGGGGTGGGGTATCTTGGACACCCTTATTGTTTTCTTACACTCCCAGCAACCCTCTACACACTACACTAGGCCTGGGGTCCATTTGTGGTTCGTATTCCACTTTTGGAGTATATGGTTTGTGTTGCCCTGAGGCCTATTGTCTCCTATTACATTCTATTGTGTTCTACAGTGTTTGCACTACTTTTCTAACTGTTTACTTACCTGATTTTGGTTTGTCTGGATATTTTGTGTATTTTACTTACCTCCTAAGGGAGTATATCCTCTGAGATACTTTTGGCATATTGTCACTAAAACAAAGTACCTTTATTTTTAGTAACTCTGAGTACTGTGTTTCTTATGATATATTGCTAAGTGATATAAGTGGTATAGTAGGAGCTTTGCATGTCTCCTAGTTCAGCCTAAACTGCTCTGCTATAGCTACCTCTATCAGCCTAAGCTGCTAGAACACTTCTAATCTACTAATAAGGGATAACTGGACCTGGCACAAGATGTAAGTACCAAGCCAGGCCATCCTCCTACAGTAAAATTAGTCACTAGCCTGCAGTGACAATTTTAAAAGCAGAGAGAGCATAAACACTGAGGTTCTGGTTAGCAGAGCCTCAGTGATACAGTTAGGCACCACACAGGGAACACATACAGGATCCCAGTGACACAGGCAAAAACAAACATACACACAAGTAAAAAAGGGGGTAACATGCCAGGCAAGATGGTACTTTCCTCCACAATGCAATAGGTCTCACATTTACTTGAGTTGGAGCTATTGGCATTGTAAATTTATATCTGAACTTCTTGTGCCACATTAATTGGTCAACCCTGCCGATGGTGTTTGCGCTGCTATTCTGCGCTGTTCACGCTGTGAGCCACCTCTGCGAGACACACACTACAGTTTTCAATGGAATAGAAAGTGAAAACCTACCCTCCCATGTTAGAACAACTGACAAAGTGCTGGTCCTCGCCAACTACAAAAGTGACAACACCTTTTTTACCAGCATCCCGGTCTCTACATTAGCCGATGTGAAAGTCAGCTCTGGCACTCATTCCTGACTGAGTTATCAAAGCACTGAAACATACAATCTCATGGCTCTCACTCTGAGGGGCTTCCACTGCTTGTCTCCCCAAACCAGCTGGAAAATGTGAAATTACGTGTCCCAGAATGCAAAGTCATATAAATCATATACCGCCCCCCCCTACAAAAAAAAAAAAAGTGAACCGTCTGAAAGTGTCACATGACACTATTGGCACTTGGCATATAAGAAACAATGGCGGTCATTACAACATTGGCGGTAAAAGGCGCTCACGGCCGTGCAGAAGACTGCCAACACACCGCCGCAGCCGCGGAATTCCGCTCCAGCTATTATGACCCACGTCTCGGAATCCGCCAAAAGACAGACACCCACACAAGTCCGCCACACCAAAGGTCAGTGATAAACTGGCGAAAACAAAACCTCCACCGTCACGCCAACAGAAATAGGCCCACACTATCACGACACACGAATCCACGCGGCGGTCTTTCAACCGCGGTATTCCATTGCTGCGCTCAAAATACACACACTCTTACAAAACACAGCCACATTGGACAATTCGAAATACACACACCTGAGACACATCCACACACCACTCCCACACACCCATTACAATATAAAACACACACCCACATCACCCACAAACGGCCACGACAAAAAATTCCGAAAGAAGGCCAGAGAGAGACACCACCAGCAAGAACAACAGCATCCACAGACACACAACACCATCACCCACACAACTACCACGCACCTCACACAACACACCACTACATATCACCACACTTATCACCACACACTCCACCCCACACATCACCTACACCACCCCATGGCACGGCAAAGACACCCCAGGTTCTCGGAGAAGGAGCTCAGGGTCATGGTGGAGGAAATCGTCCGGGTAGAGCCACAGCTATTCGGAGCACAGGTGCACAGGTGCAGCACACCTCCATAGCTAGGAAGATGGAGCTATGGCGCAGAATAGTGGACAGGGTCAACGCAGTGGGACAACACCCAAGAAATCGGGAGGACATCAGGAAGAGGTGGAACGACCTACGGGGGAAGGTGCGTTCCGTGGTCTCAAGACACCACCTGGCGGTTCAGCGGACTGGCGGCGGACCCCCACCTCCTCCCCCACAACTAACAACATGGGAGGAGCAGGTTTTGGCGATTCTGCATCCTGAGGGCCTCGCAGGAGTAGGTGGAGGAATGGACTCTGGTAAGTCAAAGCTTTACGATTACATCCCCACCCTACCTGCATGCTATCACATACCCCCACCCTCACCCCCAGTACCCCAACTCCTCACAAATGTCCCAACATCACAAACCACCCATCCCAACACCAAGCCCTGCATGCAACAACAAAGCATGGACACCCATCACCAAAGCATGCCCACTGCACACACCCATACAGCCCCCTAAACCATCATCACACAAGCTCCCACACAGGAATGCTAGCACTGGGGTACACAGTCACCCCCCCATTGCACACCATTACACACACAGATTTAACAAACATCCTTTTATACTCCTGCAGGACACCTACCCAACGTCACCGGACAGGAGGGTCCACACATGTCCACACCACCAACAGAAGAGGCCCACAGTGATGACAGCACCTCTGTCCAACTGGATCTAGATGACCAGCCCGGACCATCGGGGACCTCTGGACAGTCGGTTCCCCTCACACAGGCACAGGCCTCCACAGACCTTCCCCCCTCTGGAAACACCAGCACAGCACCCACCCAGCGGGCCCATACCTCCGTCCCCAGGACACGTCAATCAGCTGTGTGTCCACCACTACAGGGAACCCAGGCTAACCCACCACCCCAACAACAACAGGGACCTGGGGGCAGTGGTAGTGGGCACACGGTCCAGGGGACGGAGGCCCGGGAACACAGGGGAATTGGGAGGGCTGCTGTGCGACAGGGGGCAGACATGCCAAGGGAACCCATTCTCCACGAGGCCCTCTCCTCCATCATGGGAGCCTACCACCACTCCCAGGAGACGATGGCAACGCTACTGGCCAAGTTTCAGGAGACCCAGCGCATGCAGGAGGAACAGTATATGGGCTTCAAGGAGGAACTCAGAACCATCAGCTCCACCCTGGGCACCATCGTAGGGGTGCTGAAGGAATTACTCAACACCAGGAGGGACACTGTGGAACTACAAGGGGTCCCTGACACTAGCATGGACAATGAACTGCCCACCACCTCCGCCGGCGCTAGTGGACAGTACGCCCCACCACAGGACCACCACACTAGCACCCCACACCCTGCAGAGGGAGAACCACCCCGCAAACGGTCCCTGAGATCCAGGAACAAGACAGAGAACGATGCCAAGACCCCCACCAAGAAATAAGACCACCCTGATTGTCATCCTACTGTCTCACATTGACACCCTGTCCATAATTAAACTGCCCCAGCTCCACTTCCTATGCCCATATGGGCAATGCACCTGTAAGACTAATAGATTGGACTCTGCCATGGACACTCCTCCACCATCACCCCTCACCATTTCACTCCCCCTCCAATATTTAGCATTTATATAAAAACACCTAAAGCAGAAAATGATCTGGAGTCTGTCTGTGATTTCGAAATAGTGTACTAGCAATTACAGGGACAAAATGTTTTTGAAATAGTTATGTCAACATACCTATCTCACACAGCTCTAGTCCATGAGGAATCTAAGCAGATGTCACACAGTGGGACCCACATCTGTGAAACCGTAAGGGAAAGTGACAACTCAGTGACCATACACTGGGTGAAAACGACAGACAGGATAGAGGTATTAGTGTTAAAGTACATGTAGTAGGCAGGATTGTATTCTTACCTGTGTCTCACTGGAAATATTGCTGGATCACTGAGTCCCTGTTGTGCATGTCTTCTTCCTCTGCTTCCTCCTCATCACTGTCCACAGGCTCCACAGCTGCAACAACACCGCCATCTGGACCATCCTCCTGCAGAAAAGGCACCTGGCGTCGCAAAGCCAAGTTGTGAAGCATACAGCAGGCCACGATGATCTGGCACACCTTCTTATAGGGATCCACCTGTCATAAGGAGGCACCTGAACCTGGCCTTCAGGAGGCCGAAGGTCCGCTCGATCACCCTCCTAGTTCACCCATGGGCCTCATTGTAGCGCTCCTCTGCCCTGGTCCTGGGATTCCTCACTGGGGTCAGTAGCCATGACAGGTTGGGGTAACCAGAGTCACCTGCAAATAGTGAGGGGCAACTGTTAGATACACACTAACCTGGAGGGATAACCCCAGACCCAGGCAACCATTCCCACTGACTTGCTTCCAGGTGCTCACCTAATGGCCACACACGGTGCCTCTGGAGTTGACCCATCACATAAGGGATGCTGCTATTCCGCAGGATGTAGGCGTCATGCACTGAGCCAGGGAACATGGCATTCACATGGGAGATGTCCTGGTCTGCCAAACATACCATCTGTACATTCATAGAATGATAACTCTTCCAGTTTCTGTACACCTGTTCACTCCTGTGGGGGGGGGGACCAAAGCAACATGGGTCCCATCAATGGCACCTATGATGTTGGGGATATGTACCTGGGCATAGAAATCCCCTTTCACTGTAGGCAAATCCTCCACCTGAGAGAAAACGATGTAGCTCCACATGTGTTTCAGAAGGGCAGACAACACTCTGGACAATACGTTGGAAAACATAGGCTGGGACATCCATGATGCCATGGCCACAGTTGTTTGAAAAGAGCCACTTGCAAGGAAATGGAGCACTGACAGCACCTGCACTTGAGAGGGGATTCCTGTGGGATGGCGGATTGCTGACATCAGGTCTGGCTCCAACTGGGTACACAGTTCCTGGATTGTGGCACGGTCAAGCCTGTAGGTGATTATCAAATGTCGCTCCTCCATTGTCGACAGGTCCACCAACGGTCGGTACACCGGAGGATGCCGCCATCTCTTCACATGTCCCAGCGGACGGTGCCTATGAAGGACAACAGCGAGCACAGAGTCAAACAACTCAGAGGTACGTACCCACAGTTTACCCAGAACACCAATCATACACTAAAGGTGGCCTGTATGTGTGTTGAGACTAGGCCTAGGTATGTGTGACGCAATAAAAAATGAAGCCATGTGGGCCCCTGAAATGGCTGCTGCCTGACCTTTAAAGTGGGACAATGGGATGTGAGGTAACTGCGCTGACGTTGTACACCGTTGCGGTAGGCGGTCGAAGACCGCGGCGCAAAGTTGCATTGGTTAACATTGGACCCTATGGGTCCCAGGAGCCAATGACGATGTACGCCGGCGGTGACGGTACGCACCGCCGCGGACGTGACCGCCATTTTCTATCTGTTCAATCACTCGATACCTGATCTTCGACAGGAGAGGACCTACACTGCAAGTGCTGCTGTGACCTCGGTCTGGAAGAGACAATGGCTCGTGCGTCTGGGGAAAGGGCCCCTGCCTTCACCACAGAGGAGTTGGAGAAACTCGTGGATGGGGTCCTCCCCCAGTAAACGCTACTCTACGGTCCTCCAGACAAACAGGTAAGTACACAGGGAGCATGTTGTATGGGCTATGCCTGTGTGGAGAGGGCTGGATGTAAGAAGGAAGGGGGCAGCGACCTGCGTGTATGAAAGACGGTGAATGCATGTGCCACATGGCAAGGGTAGGGATAGGGGTCAATCACTTTGACGGTGCATTTGGTAATGACTTCTCTTCTTCCCCTGTACATTTCATGTAGGTCAGCGCCCACCAGAAGAAAGATATTTGGAGTGCCATCGCCAAGGACATCCGGACCCTGGGGGTTTACCACAGACGGAGCACCCACTGCCGGAAAAGATGGGAGGACATTTGCCGCTGGAGCAAGAAGACAGCGGAGGCTCAGCTGGGGATGGCCTCCCAACGTGGGAGGGGTGCCCGTCGCACCATGACCTCCCTGATGTTCAGGATCCTGGCGGTGGCCTACCCGGGTTTGGATGGGCGCTTGAAGGCATCACAGCAGACACAAGGGGGTGAGTACACTCATTCTGCTGACTTTGTGCGCAGTGGAGTTGTCTGGGTGGGGGAGGAGGGCTGTAGGTTTCCCTAGGCCAGAGCGAGTTCCGTAGGCAAGGCCCCTCCATAAGGCAGACCATGTGGCACCCCAGCCCACCTCTGTAGACTGCCAAGTACAGCTATTCATGCCCCTGTGTCATCTATGTGTGCAGATGTCGTCCATAGCCTTGTAGGCCATTTCCCAGGAATTGAACAGTGGAGCCCAAGAGCGCGGCGTAGTGCAGGGGGCTTCTGTGTCTGTCTTGTCCGCCAACGGTAGCGGTAATCCATGCACTCAACATGTCTTTCTTCTGTCGTCGTCCCCCTTTATTGTGGTCTCCCTGTTCTTGTGTGCATTAGCATCATCAGGAGGAGGAGCAGTGGCACCGGAGCATGAGGGAGCTGCATTCCACATGGCCCTGGAGGGCGAGACTACGGACTCGGAATTCACCAGTGGGACGGAGGGCGAGGCAAGCTTCACGGCGGGGACAGGAGCTGAGACCAGCGACACGGACACGTCCTCTGATGGGAGCTCCCTTGTGGTGGCGGCAACATCTGTGCCCCCCGCATCTAAAGGTACAGCCGCCACCCCCCTACCAGCACCGCCCTCCCAGCAGCCCCTCAGCCTTCGCCCCGTGCCCGCTCACCCAGGAGGGTGGGTATCATCTTCGCCCCAGGCACCTCAGGCCCTGCCCCAGTCACCCCTGCTGCCCTCAGTGAGGAGGCCATTGACCTCCTCAGGTCCCTCACTGTTGGGCAGTCTACCATTTTGAATTCCATCCAGGGTGCAGAAAGGCATTTGCAACAGATGAATGCATTCCTGGAGGGCATTCATTCTGGTCAGGCGGCCCTTCACCGAGCTTTTCAAACTCTGGCCTCAGCACTGCTGGCAGCCATTGTCCCCGTCTCTGGCCTCCCCCCTCCAACTTCCTCCACCCAGACCCAATCCCCTGTACCTCTGCCTATCCCAAGCACACCATCAGACGAGCATGCACACACCTCAACACACAAGGGAAGCTCAGGCAAACAGAAGCACCACACATCCCACAGGCACTCACTCAAGCATCACACACATGCAGACACACCAACATCCACTGCCTCCACTGTGTCCCCCTCTTCGTCGTCTCCCTCCTCCCTCCCAGTCTCGTCTACCAAGATACACAAACGCAGGCACACACCCACCCAACAGCCATCCACCTCACGACAGCCTGCAGTGCATGCACCTGCACCCAAAGTCACCAAACGTACACCCCCTACTACCACCACCTCTTCCTCCTCTCCCAAACCCCCTCCAGCTACCCGTCCCAGTGTGTCCCAAAAACTTTTCCTGTCCAGCCTTGACCTTTTTCCCACACCTCCCCCACCCCGTCCATCTCATAGGTCCTGAAGTAGCACCTCAGCCAGAACATCTCCGGGACCCGTGGTGCCTGTAGTCATCGGTATGTGGAGTGCACCGGCCACCAGGACAGCCAGTGTGGCACGGAGCCACAGCACAGACAGTCCCCCACCTGTGAAGCATCAGAAGTTGGCCAGTGCCCGGCGGGAGAGGGTGAAGACTCCAGCCACCAAAGCCGCCCCCAGGGGTCCCGTTGGGAGTGTGGAGTCAGCTGTGACACCTTCCAAGGTGGGGAAGGGCCACAAGAAACCCGGCAAGTCTGGGAAGAGCTGCACGGCGGAGAAGACCGCCATCATCCCCGCTGCCCAGGAGGCCATCGCCAGCCCCAGCCCAGCTGCCCAGGAGGCCACCGCCAGCCCCAGCACAGCTGCCCAGGCAGCCACCGCCAGCCCCAGCACAGCTGCCCAGGAGGCCACCGCCAGCCCCAGCACAGCTGCCCAGGAGACCACCGCTAGCACCAGCCCCGCTGATCCATGAAGGACCGCCAGCACCAGCCCCGCTGGGCCGTGAAGGACTGCCAGCACAAGCCCCGCTGGGCCATGAAGGACCGCCAGCACCAGCCCCGCTGGGCCATGAAGGACCGCCAGCACAAGCACTGCTGGGCCATGAAGGACCGCCAACTCAAACACCGCTGAACAGGGCACCGCCAACTCAAGCACCGCTGAACAGGGCACCGCCAACTCAAGCACCGCTAGCCCATGAGCGGCAGGGGCACTGACGCAACTGGGTCCGTCACGGGGTGAGTGATGCACTCTGGGCACCAGTCCCCCTCCAGAACCAGTGGAGTCATTCATCCACTACCACTGTCGTACACAGGATGAAGCACTCTGGGCACCAGTCCCCCTCCAGAACCAGTGGAGACATCTATCCACTACCTCTGTCCTTCACAGGATGAAGCACTCTGGGCACCAGTCCCCCTCCAGAACCGTGGAGACTTTTATCCACTTGAGAGACTGTGGCTTTGCACTCCCCAGGATTGAACAGTGGGCAACCCACCCACTGTAGAGACTTGAGAGACTGTGGCTTTGCACTCCCCAGGATTGAACAGTGGGCAACCCACCCACTGTAGAGACTTGAGAGACTGTGGCTTTGCACTCCCCAGGATTGAACAGTGGGCATGTGGCCCTCTCGTGGATTTGGCATTGTGCACTCAAGCGGCTGAGGTGCCTTCCCTTTTCCTCCCCCTGAGGTGACTGTTTTCTTGCTCTCTGATGCCCCTGCAGTGTTCTCTTCGTCATGGTCGGGGATTTTGTGTGGACCTCGCCCATACCGTGTGGTCCCAGTGTTCCACTGACTTTTTTTGTGCAGCACCTGGACTACTATGCCTGGTATATATTTTGTACATGGTGTATGTATATATATATATTTCTGCCTACTTGTTTGTAATATATTCCAATGGTTACACTCATTTTCTTTGGTCTTTGCATTCTTCCGGGGGGTTTTGGGAGGTGTAACTGTGATGTATTGATATGCATTAGTGTGTGTGTTGTAGTGGGTGAGGGTGGGGGTGGGGTTTGCGTGTGTGTGTCCCTGTTTTTTGCCTCCCCCCTCCCCTGTGTCGTAGGTGCAGTACCCACCGTGGTCTTTGGCGCCGGCGTTCGTGCTCCTGGTAGAGGAGCAGGAAGACTATCGCAGGTAGAATTTGGAGTTCCGGTTCCATGGTGTCCTCGTTCCTCGTGGAGTGTGTAGAGGTGAGCGTTTTCCCTTAGAAATTCCTGTTTTATCCGTGGTGAATCCGCCCCGGAAAAGGTGGCGGATTGGCCTGTCATAATAGTGTGGGCGGTACATTGTCTCCCGCCTGTCTATTGGCGGTGACCTCTGCGCTGTTTGTTTGTATCGCCGTGGCGGTCGGAGTGTTAAAGTGGCTGTTTTTGTTGGCGGTTTCCGCCACGGTCGTAATTGCTATTTTTTTACCGCTGGCCTGTTGGCGGTCTTACCGCCGCTTTAACACCGTCATCCAGGGTTGTAATGACCACCAATATGTTAGATGGGGCTTTTAGGCGGAAAAAAATATTTTTAAAACAACTGTAGACTCAGGAAGAAACGGGTCGCTCAGTAAACCCTGCAGTTAATAATGTTTAAAACTCCAAAAGGGCTCAAGGATGCCAGTTTTCACCAGAGGGTGGTGACTGGCCTGCAAAGGAGAGGGCATATGCCGAGCACTCACCCAGTGTGAGAGAGCCTCATTAAGAGGCCACAGAGAGCCATCGTTTAAAATGATGTATGCACTGACGGAGTGGGAGAAAAATGTAAGGATGTGCAAAACGGGATGAGAGCCCACAACTGAGAGCGGGGAGCAGTGTCAGGTGACTGCTGGCCCAAATTTATTGGTGGGAGGGGTATTTGTTGTTGGGGCAGGGCCTCTCTCACATATCACATAATGGGTGCAGAGTGCTATGTCACAGCAGTGTATTAACTGCCAGCGGTTTGTTGTCTCCATGGATGCCGGATCCCATAGAAAGAAAGATTTGTGAACACTGCCGAGAGTAAAATATAATCTGCTGCGATCCCTTCCAAAGCAAATCTATCTTTATAGTGCTGAATGAGGGTTTACAGCTGCTCACGAGGCTTAATCTTCTTCAGTTCTGTTGTTCTGGACACGTAACACACCAGCAAAACAGAAGCAAGATGCCCAGATGGAATCGCGTATATTTCATCTTTGTTTCGTTAGTTTTGTAGGTTATATAGTTATGCTTATTTTGTTTTATGTTGATAGGCTAGCTCTCACTATAGCTTGGAGATAGGATGCGACATTAAGATCAGAGTCACCTCCTTTATAGGTGGGCGAACCATGTTTGATTCTCGGTATCCAATCATCATCCTGTGATTCTGAGCAAATCGCAAAAGCTTCCTGTGACTTAAAAAATGAATACAACTTTTAGAACCATAACTGGTGCTCAGGTAAAGTGCTCGGGCTGAGTCCAAATAAAATTGACAAGAAACAAAGCAAGAACACGCTAGAAGACGTGTAGAAATGCGTATGTGCAGCAGCGACCGCCGCAAATCTCAAGGGGTGGGGCGGGTGAGGGTGGGATAGGGACAGGGATGGGGGAAAATTACAAAAAAAATAATTTAAAAAACGAGTTAGAGCTATTAGTGTTGTAAATTCCTACCTGGACTTTTCTTGCCAGAAAATGAAAAGTAAAACAGTTGACATAACTGAGCCGATTCAAAGCGCTACAGCCGTCATGAGCGCAAAAAAGAGAAACAAAAGGAAAAAGAATTTAGCTTAAATACAGTATTGGCAAAAGTGCAATTATTCAGGTAACGGAGTCGGTCCCCAAGGTGGTAACAAAACCGCCCCAAGGAGGGACAAATAGGGTGACCACCTCGCATTGAGGCAAATTCTGGACAGGACTGTAAAAAATTCAGGACAAAGGTTCAAAATTCAGGGCTAAACGTCAGTTTTACAGACACATGCAAGAGAGGCCATGACTCACTATGTTGTAAGTGCATTTATTTACTCTTTTTTAACATAGCACTATTTATTCACTGTGATCTTTTGTGATTGCCTCCTGGTATGGTACATCCAGGTGTCACATTACGTCATTGTACAGCAGTAAATGAATGCCCTTCAGTACTGCGGCAAGGACATCACCCCTAAACAAATCTACCCAATCTTTCTTAAAGAGAAATTAACAGCAACATTTTGATTATGTTTCTGAATATTTTAAAACCCCTGTTTGTGAAACCCCTGTTTGGGAAACATTAAGGTAATTAACCTTATGCTAGCTTTAACAAATTGAACAAAAACATCTGGCTTAACCCAACCCCCCATGGACTTTCAACCTAAAAAAAACTGAATGAGGCAGAGCAGATGGTGTGGGTGACAGTCACACCTAATGTCAGGATATGAGGTACCCACTACTTGTCTGTAATCTCACAGCACTAAAGTGTATGTCTGTGACTCTACATTTATCTAACAACTGGGAGCCTGGACTATCAATCAAAGATAATAAAAGAGGAGAATGAAATTGAGATCAAATAGGAGATTCACAGAAAGTGATTCAAAGGGTTGTTGCTAAGAAACAGATAACTAAGGAAGAGAAGAACAAGGTGGGACAATTCCTAAAATCAGACAAGAAGGGTCCATTAAGACTATTGGAAGGTATTGGGTACTGTAGGAAAGTACCATCTTGCCTGTTAGTACCACCTTGCATGTTACCCCCATTTTCACTGTATGTATGTTTGTTTTTGCCCATGTGTCACTGGGATCCTGCTAGGCAGGACCCCAGTGCTCATAATGTATGCCCTGTATGTGTTCCCTGTGTGGTGCCTAACAGTATCACTGAGGGTCTGCTAACCAGAACCTCAGTGTTTATGCTCTCTCTGCTTTCTAAAATTGTCACTGCAGGCTAGTGACTAATTTTACCAATTCTCATTGGCACACTGGAACACCCATATAATTCCCTTGTATATGGTACCTAGGTACCCAGGTTATTTGGGTTCCAGGAGATCCCTATGGCCTGCAGCATTTCTTTTGCCACCCATAGGGAGCTCAGACAATTCTTACACAGGATTGCCACTGCAGCCTGAGTGAAATAACGTCCACGTTATTTCACAGCCATTTTTCACTGCACATAAGTAACTTATAAGTCACCTATATGTCTAACCCTCACTTAGTGAAGGTTAGGTGCCAAGTTACTTAGTGTGTGGGCACCCTGGCACTATCCAAGGTGCCCCCACATTGTTCAGGGCAAATTCCCCGGACTTTGTGACTGCGGGGACACCATTACACGTGTGCACTACACATAGGTCACTACCTATGTATAGCGTCACAATGGTAACTCCGAACATGGCCATGTAACATGTCTAGGATCATGGAATGGATGCATCCCCGGGTCTCTAGCGCAGAACCCGGGTACTGCCAAACTGCCTTTCCGGGGTTTCCACTGCAGCTACTGCTGCTGCCAACCCCTCAGACAGGTTTCTGCCCTCCTGGGGACTGGGCAGCCCATTCCCAGGAAGGCAGAACAAAGGATTTCCTCTGAGAGAGGGTGTTACACCCTCTCCCTTTGGAAATCGGCGTGAAGGGCTGGGGACGAGTAGCCTCCTAGTTACCACAAGAAAGTATGGGGTTCACCAATGATGTAGAGCTCTGTACACGGGGACTATCTGTGGGCTCATGGACCTCGTTGGGTTCAGAGACTGCGTGGTGTGGGTGCTGTAACAGGAGTATGAGGGGGAGGGGAATTACCTTTTACGGACTAGGTGAGTAGCCTCCCCCAGCCTCTGGAAGTGCTTTGATGGGCACAGATGGTGCCCATCTCTGCATAAGCCAGTCTACACCGGTTCAGGGATCCCCCAGCCCTGCTCTGGCGTGAAACTGGACAAAGCAAAGGGGAGTGACCACTGCCCTGACCAGTACCTCCCAGGGGAGGTGCCCAGAGCTCCTCCAGTGTGTCCCAGACCTCTGCCATCTTGGATACTGAGGTGTTGGGGGCACAATTGACTGCTCTGAGTGGCCAGAGACAGCAGGTGACATCAGAGGCCCCTTCTGATAGGCTCTTACCTCTCTTGGTAGCCAATCCTCCTTCCTTGGTAGCCAAACCTCCTTTTCTGGCTATTTAGGGTCTCTCTTTGGGGAATTCTTCAGATAATGAATGCAAGAGCTCACCAGAGTTCCTCTGCATCTCCCTCTTCACCTTCTACCAAGGATCGACCGCTGACTGCTCCAGGACGCCTGCAAAAGTGCAACAAAGTAGCAAGACGACTACCAGCAACATTGTAGCGTCTAATCCTGCCAGTTTTCTCGACTGTTTCCAGGTTGCATTACTTTTCTTGCTCCTACTTACCTAATTTTGGTTTGTGTACATATAACTTGTGTATAGTACTTACCTTCTCACTGAGGGTACTCACTGAGATACTTTTGGCATATTGTCATAAAAATAAAGTACCTTTATTTTTAGTAACTCTGTGTATTGTGTTTTCTTATGATATTGTGCATATGATATAAGTGGTATAGTAGGAGCTTTGCATGTCTCCTTGTTCAGCCTAAGCTGCTTTGCCATAGCTACCTTCTATTAGCCTAAGCTGCTAGAAACACCTCTTCTACACTAATAAGGGATAACTGCAAAGCAAGGGGACCAAGTCCAATAGTCCAATAGTCGTAACAGTGTCCAGGTGGGGCAGGAGCCCAAGAAACCCCAGATGAAGGTGCAAGGAAGCTGCCTCCGGATGGAAGAAGCTTAGAATTCTGCACGAACAAAGAGGACTAGGAACTTCTCCTTTGGATGGAAGATGTTCCACATCGGGATGAAGGTTGCAGAAGTGTTCTCACGCAGAAATACGGCAAACAAGCCTTGCTAGCTGCAGGGGTCGCAGTAAAGGTTTTTGGGTGCTGCTGGGGACCAGGAAGGACCAGGATGTCGCCCCTTGGAGGAGGAGACACAGGGGGTGCTCAGCAACTCAGAGAGCTCCCACAGAAGCATGCAGCACCCGCAGAAGTACCCACACAGGTACTTAGAAGATTTGTGAACCGGAGTCAATGCAGAGTTACAAAGGAGGGTCCGACGACGTCGGAGGCCAATTCAGAGAGTTGAGCACTGCAAGACAGAGTGCTGGGGCCCCAGGATAGGCTGCGCACGAAGGAAATCCTGGAAGAGTGCACAGGAGCCGGAGCAGCTTCAAATCACGTAGTACACAGGTTTGCAGTCTAGCGTGGGGAGGCAAGGACTTACCTCCACCAAACTTGGACTGAAGGATCACTGGACTGTGGCAGTCACTTGGATAGAGTTCCGGTGTTACAGGGACCACGCTCGTCAGGATGAGAGGGGACCCAGAGGACCGGTGATGCAGTCTTTTGGTGCTTGCATTAGCAGGGGGAAGATTCCGTCGACCCACGGGAGATTTCTTCTTGGCTTCTAGTGCAGGGTGAAGGCAGGTGACCCCCAGAGTATGCACTACCAGAAAACTTTCGAGAAAGCCGGCAGGATGAGGCACTACAATGTTGCTGGTAGTCGTCTTGCTACTTTGTTGCGGTTTTACAGGCGTCCTGGAGCAGTCAGCGGTCGATCCTTGGCAGAAGTCGAAGAGGGAAGTGCACAGGAACTCTGGTGACCTCTTGCATTCGTTATGTGAAGAATTCCCCAGAGGAGAGACCCTAAATAGCCCAAAAAGGAGGTTTGGCTACCAAGAAAAGAGGATTGGCTATCAAAAGAGGTAAGAGCCTATCAGAGGGGGTCTCTGACGTCACCTGCTGGCACTGGCCACTCAGAGCAGTCCACTGGGCCCCCAACACCTCTGTTTCCAAGATGGCAAAGGTCTGGGACACACTGGAGAAGCTCCGGGCACCTCCCCAGGGAGGTACTGGTCAGGGGAGTGGTCACTCCCCTTTCCTTTGTCCAGTTTCGCGCCAGAGCAGGGCTGGGAGATCCCTGAACTGGTGTAGACTGGCTTATGCAGAGATGGGCACCATCTGTGCCCATCAAAGCATTTCCAGAGGCTGGGGAGGCTACTCCTCCCCAGCCCTTCACACCTATTTCCAAAGGGAGAGGATGTAACACCCTCTCTCAGAGGAAATCCTTTGTTCTGCCTTCCTGGGCCGGGGCTGCCCAGACCCCAGGAGGGCAGAATCCTGTCTGAGGGGTTGGCAGCAGCAGCAGCTGCAGTGGAAACCCCAGAAAGGCAGTTTGGCAGTACCCAGGTTCTGTGCTAGAGACACAGGGGATCATGGAACTGTCCCCCCAATACCAGAATGGTATTGGGGTGACAATTCCATGATCTTAGACATGTTACATGGCCATGTTCGGAGTTACCATTGTGACGCTATACATAGGTAGCGACCTATGTATAGTGCACACGTGTAATGGTGTCCCCGCACTCACAAAGTCCGGGGAATTTGCCCTGAACGATGTGGGGGCACCTTGGCTAGTGCCAGGGTGCCCACACACTGAGTAACTTGGCACCCAACCTTCACTAAGTGAGGGTTAGACATATAGGTGACTTATAAGTTACTTATGTGCAGTGAAAAATGGCTGAGTGAAATAACATGGATGTTATTTCACTCAGGCTGCAGTGGAAGGCCTGTGTAAGAATTGTCTGAGCTCCCTATGGGTGGCAAAAGAAATACTGCAGCCCATAGGGATCTCCTGGAACCCCAATACCCTGGGTACCTAAGTACCATATACAAGGGAATTATATGGGTGTACCAGTGTGCCAATGAGAATTGGTAAATTTAGTCACTAGCCTGCAGTGACAAATTTAGAAAGCAGGGAGAGTATAAACACTGAGGTTCTGGTTAGCAGAGCCTCAGTGATACAGTTAGGCACCACACTGGGAACACATACAGGGCACATACTATGAGCACTGGGGTCCTGCCTAGCAGGGTCCCAGTGATACAAGTGCTAAAACATGCATGCATACAGTGAAAATGGGGGTAACATGCCAGGCAAGATGGTACTTTCCTACAATCTAGTTTTCCTTCAGGACTTCATTAGTCCTGGGACACCACTATAAGAGTGCACTACATATATGTTAATACATATATATAGCTTCACAATGGTAACTCTGAATATGGCCATGTCAAGTGTCTAAGATCATGGAATTGACCCCCCAATCCAAATCTGGTATTGGGGGGCCAATCCCATGCACCCTGGGGGCTCCACCATGGACCCCCAGTACTGCCAAACCAGTTCTGTGGGTTTTCCACTGCAGCCACAGCTGCTGCCACCTCACAGACAGGTGCCTGCCCTCGTGGGGATTGAGCAGCTCTATACCAGGAAGGCAGAACAATGCATTTCCTCTAGGAGAGGGGTGTTACACCTTCTCTTATTGGAAATAGATAGGCGTTACAGGCATGGTAGGGGTAGCCTCCCAGAGCCTCTGGAAATGCTTGAAAGGCACTACACTGCTCTGGCGTAAAACTGGACAAAGGAAATGGGAGTGACCACTTCCCTGTCCATCATCTCCCCAGGGGTGGTGCCCAGAGCTCCTCCAAAGTGACCCTGACCTTAGCCATCTTGTATTCCAAGGTGCACCAGAAGACCCAAAGAATCTCCAGTGGAGTGACAGAGTCACTTTCCTGCTTCTGCAGGCACCCTTCTGCAATGACAACCGGTACTCTGGGACTCCTCTTCTGACAACGAGCATGCTCCCTGGAACACAGGTGGTAGACTGAAGTGACCCAGACTGTCCAAAGGTCCAGCTGTCCAAATTTAGTGGATGTAAGAGCTTGCCTCCCCTTGCAGCGACAATACCCCTGTGCACTGTGTCTTCTGCAGCTCCTTGGGCTTCCGTGCCCTTCTTCCAAAAGTTCTTTGTGCACAGCGTAGCCCAGGTCCCCAGCACTCCACCCTGTGACGCACAGCTCCCTGAGTTGTTCTCTGGCGGCGTGGGAACCTTCAGTGTAGTGCTGTGACGACCGCTCTTTGCATATTCTTTGACCCCGTGGTCTGGGACTCCTGTGGGTGCTGCCTGGTCTTCTGAGGGCTGTCTGAAGTGATGAGTGCCCCCTAGGTCTACTTAGTCCGAGTTGAGTCCCCCAGGTCCCTCCTGGGTCCAGACAGCTCTGTGTTGATGCAAACCGGGTACTTGCTTGAACCAAGGCGTGTTGGCGGAATCCAGCATCTCAAACAGCCTGCATCCAAGAACTTACCTTGGGACATCTCCTGCAGCAAGCAAGAACCTGCAGCCATCTTCTGTACTCTTCTTCTAACCAGAGAATCCACTTTTGCAACTTCTTCAAGGTTGGCAGGGGCTCCTGCCTTTTCTGGACTCTTCTTTGACATCTGGACTTGGTCTTCTCTCTCCACAGGTCTTCAGTTCCAGGAATCCATCGTTTGATGGTTGCAGTCTTGCTTGGCTCTTGCAAAATCCTTTTCACTACTTGTAGTGTGTCCTGAGGAAACTTGCTGTACTCCTGCTTTCCTGGGTTATGGGGTGGGGTGCTTTACTTACCTTTGGTGTTTTCCTACACTCCCAGCACCCCCCAAGACACTACATTTGCCTAGGGGTGAATTTGTGATTCGCATTCCACTTTCTTAGTATATTGTTTGTGTTGCCCCTAGGCCCATTGCAATCTATTCCATGACTGTTTACTTACCTGATTTTGGTTACTATGTAAATATTGTGTATAATACTTACTTCCAGTAGGAGTATTGCCTCTAAGATAGTTTTGGCCTTGTGTCACTAAAATAAAGTACCTTTATTTTTGGTAACACTAAGTACTGGAATATTGTCTTTTATTGCGTATATGTACTGTGTAACTATAGTGGTATTGCAGGAGCTTTGCAGGTCTCCTAATTAAGTCTAAGCTGCTCTGCTACAGCTACTTCTAGACAGCTTAAGCTGTAACTGGACCTGGTATAAGGTGTAAGTACCTTAGGTACTCACTACAAACCAGACCAGCCTCCTACAGTCACTCATTCATTCAGCCATGCTCTCATTCAACCAAAGAGGAATCATTCTCACATCCACCTACGTACAAGTCTACACAGTCACACACACAAACGCACCAATGTCACTTATCAGATAGCAACTCCTAGTGCTTTGGCAAATCATGTTTATAATTTAAGTGAAACCATTGTACTGAAACTGTATTTTTAAAAATCCATTCTATTTCAACAAAAACCCACATCATCAAAGCAACTCCAGAAAATGATTAGTGCTACACGTAATTGTCAAACTCTTCCAAAGATTCTATGGTTTATCTATGATAAGTCACCTAATGAACTCTAATACAGTAAAAATATCAAGTTAAATCTTACCGTGCATAACACATGAGTCATACCTTACTTCAGCCTCTGTTGATCCTAACTTAGCCGATTGGAGGGAAGGCTGGAAAATGCAGAGCAAATTAGTGTTGCTTGTGATTTTCTACTAGGATTCATTTATAAGCAATTTCATACAATTATAAACTTAAAATACATATTTAGCAAGGTCACCACATAATAAGTTACTTACGCTTGAGTATTGTTTTTTAATGTATCTACTTAAAATGGATAGCTTGTGGAAAAACCTGAAATAGTCAAAGGCATGTATGCACTATCAACAACATTTGTGGTTCGGAAATTCTGTTCCAATGACTTAGGACCATTTGAATGAAATGGTTACTTACCAGTAGGAGTAGTTTTTCCGCCTCAAGAGTTTTCTGGATTCACATGCTGTGCATCATTCCGCCATCTAGTGGATGGATCTGGAATTGTCTCTTTTTTATTTATTTTTTCTTTTCTTGGGCGTCATTGACCACCATTTGATGCTTGCTCCACCCCGTGTGTGATGTCAGACGGAAGTTCCTGTGTGTGGTAGCCATCTTCTGATTCTTTTCCGCTCTCTTTTTTTTTTTTTAAATAGTTTGCTTTTAAATACACAAGACCTCTTTCTCACCTGTTTGTCCCATTCGCATGTGAATCCAGAAAACTCTTCAGGCTGCAAAACTATTCCTACTGGTAGGTACCCATTTCATTATACAGCATGAATCCTTTTCCATATTCACATGCTGTGCATTAGATTATGTAGCAGTTTCCCTTTCCTTGGGTAGGTGGGGTGAAATGATGAGCTTGCAAACAGGTACTGTAGTACTATCTGTCCAACTTAAGCTTCTTTATGCAATTGAATGTCCACACAATAATGCTTTGTTAATGTGTTTGAGGATGCCCATGTTGCTGCTGTGCAGATAGTGTCTATGGCCACATTTGCCAAGAATGCTAGTGTTGGGCCTTTTTTTCTGGGTGAGTGTGCTTAAGATCAGTAAGGTAGGTGTTTGCCAGCCGATGTGTAGGATGTTTGGATTGTCTCCACAATCCATTGTGCATTAGCTCCCTTTGTGATGGTTGACCCCTCACTGGATTTGGCATGTGAAATAAACAGTTGGTTCCCTTTACGGAACTGTTTGGTCTACTCTAGGTAGTATTAGTCCTCTTCTCACATCAAGGGTATGTAATGTCCTTTCCATTTGTATCTGTGGATTCTTAAAGAAAACTGCCAACTGGATGGTTTGGTTGACGTGAAATTTACTCACCACTTTAGGTAGGATTTGAGAATTTGTTCTCAGGACTACTTTGTCCTTGTGAATTTGCATGTATTTTTCTTGTATTGTTAGTGCTTGAATCACGCCTACTCTTCGAAGTGATGTGATTGCTATCAGAAAAGCAGTTTTTAATGTGGTAAACCAGAATTCTGCTTTCTGCAAAGGTTAAAATGGTTTTGTCATAAACTGCATAAGTACAGTGTTAAAGCTCCACATTGGGGGTGGTGCTTTTCTTGGGGTGGCGGGTGATTCTTTTGGTCCCTCCTGGAACCTTTTTATAACCAGTGCTGTGAAAACATTTACACAAAACTCCCCTAGTGTAGGTCACAATTGCTGCCAGGTGAGAGAAGAAAAATTTATTTTGAGGTCCAGCCAAGTGTATAAGATAGGTTATTACTGTTTCCTGTCTAGATATTGTCTCCAAGGTATTTTCTCTGTGCATCATAGGAGGTATCTTCTCCATTTTTATGCAAATCATTTTCTTGTCGCTGGCTTTCTAGCCTCCTTTAGTATTTCCTTGGTCCTAGGTGGTAGGTTTAGGCATCCTGAATACTATGTATTCAGGCACCATGCTGTTACATTGTGTGTTGATATTTGCGGATGGAACACTCATCCCCTTTGCATTGTGAGCAAGTCCTGCTCCACTTTGATCTTGATCATTTGTTCCTTGGACAGCTCAGATATGTTTGTCTGGCCCACTGTGGGGCTATTAGGATGAGATCTGTCCCTAGTTGCTTGGCCTCCTCCAATACTTTTGGCATTAGGGGAGTCAGAGGAAAGGCGTTAGGCAAATCTCCCTGACCAGTCTAGTGACAGGACACTCCCCTCTGACTGGTGGTGTGGAAACATGGAGGATAGGAGTTGGAATTTTTTGTTTTCTGCTGATGCAAACAAGTCGATAGTTGGTGTGCCCTAAATCCCACTCGTGTGTGCTGCTTTCCTGTCTGCTCAGTCTGTCTGTCTCTATGTTGCCCTTGCCCGGTGAGTGGACTGTTTGTAGGTTGATCCCTTGTGGTATCACCCTTTTCCATATTTCTTGGGCTAGTTTGCTTAGGTTAAGATACTTTGTGCTCCCTTGTTTGTTCAAGTTCAAGTAGAACACTGCTGTTGTATTGTCTGTCTGGATCAGTACGGTTTTCCATGATACTTGTGTTTCAAAAGCTTTCAGGGCTAGTAACACTGTCTTTATTTCTAGGAAACTGATGTGTCTTATTGCATCGGCCTTGCTTCACTGACCTTGAATTCTCAAGTTATCTGTGTGTGTGCTCCCCATCCCTTTTGAGACACATCTGTTGTGATGGTCACCGATGGAGTTGTCATCGCAAAAGGTCTCCCCTTGGTTATATCTTTGGATGTCCATCAATGTATCTCCTTCAGTATTCCCTCTGTTACAACCACTAGATCCTCCCAACTTCCGGTGGCTTGTGATCAGTTGTTGCCTAGCCATTCCTGGAATGGTTGCATGTGGAGTCTCACATGGGCTAGGAGGGGGATGCAAGATGCTATCATGCCCATTACTTTCATGACTATCCACACTGTCAGAGATCGCTCCCTCTGGTAAAGGCAAGATTGCTCTGTGATTGCCTGCACTCTTCTTCTGGGTAGGGTATGCATGTGTTTTCCAGTCTGGCTCCTAGGAAAATCTTCTCCAGTTGCGGTTTTGGGAATGATTGTTTTATGCTGCAACCCAGCTTTTGTAGGGTTGTGATCACTGTTTGAGTATCCATTTGACATCTCTCCTTTGTACTTACTTTTATTAGCCAGTCATCTAGGTAGGGATATATGTGAATCCCCTTCCTTCCTAGAATTGGCTCAACTCTTGCCAGTCATTTTGTAAAATCCCTTGGTGCTGACTTTATTCCGAAGGGTAAGACCTTGAAGTGATAGTGAACTTTTTTGAGTACGAACCTGAGGTAATTCTTGTGAGCTTGAGCCATAAGTATGTGCAAATAGGTGTCCTTCTATGGTTGCCTTGTAGCCCCCTTTTTGTAGAAGTGGAATTACCTCTTGTAGGGTTGTCATCCTGAAATGTTGTGTGTTGATGAATTTGTTTATAAACCTGATGTCCATGATCTGCCTTGGTGTAAGGTCTTGTTTTGGTACCAGGAAGTACCCCTTGTTTAACTCCTCTTTTGGCACTATTTCTATTATATGTTTTTGCAGGAGTTCTTTTACTTCTTTTCTTAGTTGTACCAGTTCTGTTCTCGGATATCTTCTCTTCTTTGGTGGGTTTGGTGTTGGTGGGTTTGTGAGTTCTATACTGCATCCGTGGCGTACTACGTTTAAAACCCAATAGTCTGTGGTAATATTTTTCCATTCATGTGGGTATTGTGCTATTCTGCCCCCCACCTGTATTGTGTGTGGGCTTGGTTGTATTTCTGAGTCACTTGGATATTCCCCTCTATGACTCCTTGCTCTCCCTCGAAAGGGCTGTTTTGTGGGATGTTGCCATCGCTGGTATCCAGTTTGTTGGCCAGTCTGTTGTGTACTTCCCTGGGGCTGTTGTTGTTGCAGCTGTTGACCTGTCGCAAAATGTTTCCTTCCCGTGGGTCTTCTGAGGGTGTTTCCTCCCCTTCTGAAGTTGCCTCTGTATGGGAGGGCACCCATTGCCTTTGTTGTTTTGTTGTCCTTCTTAATTTGTTGTAAAGACTCATCTACCTCTTGGCCAAACAAGGCATCTCCAGTGAAGGGCTTGTTTATTATGGAGGCCTGCACTTCAGGCTTGAAACCAGAGATTTTGAGCAATGCATGCCTCCTCAGGGTTGTCCTTGTACATATTTGTCTACTGGCTGGGTCGGTGGCATCATGTGTAGATTTTAGGCAGGTGTTGGCAAAGTTTTTCCCCTCCATGATGATTGCTTTTATCCTTTTCCTATCCTCTTCTGGGAGCCTTTTCATTACCTCTTCAATCTTCTCCCACTGCTGATGGGCATATCTATATAGGAGGGCACTGGAGTTTGCTATACACCATTGTGTTGCTACCTCCCTCTCCATCTTTCTCCTTACCATGTCCAGCCTCTTGCTTTCCCTTTCAGGAGGACGGCCTGCGGAGGTATGTGCATTGCTCTTCCTTCTTGCAGTAGTGATGATGACAGAGTCCGCCACCGTGTTCCCCTAGATGTAGTTGGGGTCCTTTGGGTAAGGTTTATATTTTTCTACACTCTTGGTGTCACCCCTTTGGCTGCAGCAGGTTCTTTGAAGGCCTACTTACCCTGGTCCAGTATGCTGGGTAGCATTGGGAGATACAGATTCCCCTTGTTGGCATGAGGGTTTCTAATAGGAAGCAGGTGTCTCCCTTCTCCCTCTAAGGATACACCATGTGTTTTTGTTGCCCTCTTAATTAGGCTGTTGTAGACTGTGATGTCGTTGGGAGGTGAAGGCCTCGAGGGGTAGCTGTCGGTCTCTTCTTTTAGGCTCTCCTTATCAAGATCATTCCAATCACCCTCGGAGCTCCCTGTTGCTTCTTCCTCTTCAGGGTCCTAAAATCCTCCTCTGCCTCCGCATCGTGGGGCTTGAAGGTTGCCAGCACCTCTAGAGCAGTCTCTTCCTCTTCGACGTCTGTGCTTGTCGAGGTTTTGGTGGGATTTTGAATTGTTTCAGCACATCTTCAAACTCCTTTTTTGTGTTGTAGGAGTGCTGCCATTTCAGCCTTCAGTCGATGCCTCTTCTTCTCCACCTCTAATGCCTTTTCGATGTCCTGTACTGTTGATTGTCACTTTTTCGGCGTCGGCTGTTCTTCCACCAAAGTTCTTGGGGTGTTATTACCCTGTGGAGGTTTTTGCCTGTTTCGGCATTCTGTCTTCTTCTGTATCCCTGGTATGGGATCCATTGGTCTCCTTTGTTCATGGCTGACCCTCTGTTGTCATTTTCTTTGACGCTGGGGCTGCCCTGTGAGACCTTTTAATAGGGATTTTTTTCCTCTGAGGTTTTTGGCACTCTCTTTATCTTTTTGAGACTCCTTTCGACGTCCTTCGTTTTCTTTGGCACATGTTTTTTCTTGGCCTCCCCCTTGAGAATTTCAATGCCCGACCTTCCCCCACCCATGAGTCTATTCTGTGCCTCCAGTCTGCTCTTCCTTATCGCTGGAAAGGCCTAGGTCCTTCAGAGATGCCAGAGGTTTTTGGCTATGCATTGCTGGGTGACGTTCCTATCTCTGCTTTGGCGCACCCTGAGTGTTTTCGGTACAAAAGCAGTGCAGGCCACGCAGCCCTCGGCCCTGTGGTCTCTCGGCAGGCAGAGGTTTCAGACTTCGTGTGGAATGCACAGGGCAATATATAGGAGCAATTCGGCCAGAATTTAAAGGGGGTGTTTTCCATGACCCCTACCGTGCTTCATTCTCCTGCCACATGCAAATTCTGTCTGCGTCCGCCTGCCGGGGGATATGTCCGGAGGTTCCCCTCTCTCTGTCGCTCTTCTCTTCCCTCATTTGGCAATATCTTCCCAAAAAGTACCTTGATTTTTCCTATTTTTTTGTATGTTGTCCCAAAAAAGAGACAACCCAACCATTAGATGGCAGAATACTGCACAGCGTGTGAATCCAGAAAAGGACTCATGCTGCAAAACAAACTACTTACCTTCAGTAAGGCTCTTTCTTGTGGATACTCTATCTTACCAGAGATTGTGCACCTTTTGAACTCCCCAGACACCAGACTCAATCCAGAACTTTTTCATGGCAATTGCTCCTACAGGCAGGAGGTACCCTGACACTACTCTGTCAGCAACGGACAGTTTTAACTATAGAATTAATATCGTAATCAATCAACTTGCGCCACTTAAGACCCTTGCTTCTTTAGAAAATAAAAAAGGCAGAAGCCCCTGGTTCACTAAGGACCTCTAGCAATTACAAAGAAAATATCGCCATCAAGAACGGAGATGGAAGTTAGATCCACATTTGGTTGAGAAAGAGAAGCTTAGAGTTGTCCTTCGGGCTTACAAAGACAAAAGTACTAAAGCTAAATCCAACTACTTTACTCAAAAGATTAAGGAGGCATCAAATGCCCCTAGAGAACTTTTTAAAGTGGTACGCTCCCCGTACACTCCCTGAGCTGGAGAACTCACAAGAATTCCTCAATAAGGTGGCGACTTTCTTTGAAAATAAAGTCCTACAAATGTATTTGAGCTTTATTCACTCTGAAGGCATATCCTGTCCTCTTAATTTTTCAAATAGCATTTTAGACAAAGATCGCCCTTTACTAACTAATTTTCAGTTATTACCACCTGGAAGGATTAAAGAGATTATGTTGGGAATTAAGTCAGGTTCCCCCAGTGATCCCTGCCCCCCATATATCTTACAACAGGTCCCAGACCTAGTTTCCATAGCCCTTGCTCCGGTTTTCCAGGAGGTTTTAACCTCAGTAGTTTTTCCTCCATCTTGGAAAGAAGCGACAGTGGTTTCTCTGAAAAAGAAACCCGATGGAGCAGCACACGATTTAAGAAATCTGTGGCCTATTTCTTTACTCCCTGTTCAGGCTAAGATCTTTGAGAAACATATTAATATAGACCTAGCCAATTTTCTCCATAATTTGGGAGGCTTAGATTCCTCTCAACATGGTTTCAGGAATGCCCATAGCACTGAATCTGCTCTTATCACCACTTCAGACAAGTTTCGTAGATTGGTTGATGAGGGGCAAGGAGCCATATTAGTCTTATTGGATTTATCTGCTGCTTTTGATACTATCTCACCTCAGATCATGGCATCCCTTCTCTATCAAGCAGGGATTAGAGATACAGCATTGAAGATCTTGGAATCCTTTTTGGGAGAATGATCGAATACGGGGAGTTGTGGAGACTTCAGGGCACCGGCTTATTCTGCCATGTGGGGTCCCACAGGGCTCCTCACTCAGCCCCACCTTATTTAATCTGTGTGTCGCTTCTCTAGCCAGACTGATTCATTTGTTTGGCTTCATGCCCACCTCTTATGCTGATGATACTCAATTGATCATTTCAGTCCCTAAAAATTGGGAGGAAGTGGCAGATCGTTTTAACAACTGTATGCGGGAAGTCAACAATTGGATGGGCTTGAGTTGGTTAAAGCTGAATGGTGACAAAACTGAGATTTTCTTCTTCGACTCCAGCAAGGAATTGTGGAATTCACGCTGGTGGCCATCGGAGTGTGGCGAACTTCCTGCACCTATTACCTCCACCAAAATCTTGGGAGTTATTTTTGACAACTGTCTTTCTTTTGATCCCCAAGTGAACTCCATCACTAAATCTAGCTTCTGGATTTTGAAAATGCTGAAAAACAATCTTTCCCTATTTGCAAAAGGAGCTGAGAATCACAGTCATCCTGGCACTATTAATTTCCAGATTAGATTACTGTAATGCCTTGTTGCTCAATCTTGACAATTCCTCACTTTGGAAGCTCCAGCTGATTCAAAATAGTGCTTCCTGCTTCATATTAGATCTTCCCTGCTCGGCATCAGCTAGCAGTAGCCTGAAACAACTGCTTTGGCTACCGGCTACTAAGCGTATTACGTTTAAAACTCTATGCCTAACTTATAAGTCTGTGCATGGATGTGGATCTGAATACTTGTCCTCAAGGCTACATTGGCATACGCTGAGCTGGCAACTCAAATCAACAGAAGCCTATTTGGTCCATGTTCTTCGAACTCATAGGGCTAGATGGGGGGATAACGCATTCACTGTAGCAGCGGCCAAGTATTGGAATTCACTCCCCCCGATTATAAGGATGGAACAAAACTTTATGACTTTCAGGAGGCTAGTAAAAACTTGGCTCTTTCCCCAGTAGCTGCTTCTTCCCTCTCAGTTCTTTTTTGGTTTTCTTACTCTTCTCATACTCAGCGCTTCGATGCCATGGCTAGAATGCGCTTTATAAATACTAAAATACATACATACATACATACAAGGAGATCTCACTCTGCCTTCATATGTAGTGACACAGATCTGTATAGGTGCGACCCCAACATTATGATGTCAGTTTACCATTCCACTCTTCCACATCCTTTGAAACACACCACCCTTGACAGACTGGAGCAATCATAGTGTGTGAACTCTAGCCTCTGATCTTTTTAGTACTCGAAAAGTCCACTCACATAGATAGAGTATTCACTAGAAAAAGTGATGTGTGTAGCTTGTTCTTCTGGTGGATACTTGTAAATGCAGATTCCTCACCTTCTGAATAGATATGAAAGAAGTACTTCCTAAAAGGTGGTGGGTGTAGAGAGCAGACTTGCACCACAAGGTCCTGTAGAAATGAGAGGGCGAAATGGCTCTCCCTGAGGACTTAATTGTCTGGACGGTAATTCGTTATGAGGTATGTACAGACACCTGCATTGCAGCCTGGCAAATGTTGAACACCAGAAAGCCTCTAGCCAATGCCATTTTAGCGGTGCTGGTTCTGGTGAAACCGGCCTGACGGCTCTCAGGAAGCTCCTTTTCGTGCCAGGCCTTAGAATGGTTTAATGTGCAGAATGATCTACCTGAACAAGGTTCACTTCTGGAACCCTTTCACTTCTTACCTTGAGCAAATCTGATAAAAAGCTGGTCATTCCTCCGGTGCGCTTTCATGCACTCAATGTAAAAGTTAAGAGCTTTTTAGGGTCCCATCAATGAAGTCGGTCCCCTTCAGAGGGTTGAGGTGGAGCGAGTAAGACAGGGAGAGTGATGGACTGTTTCACATTGAAGGTTGATACTATTTACTGCAAAAAGGAAGACTGACACGGCACACAGAAGTGATGGCCAGTAGCACCTGTGCATGGACTCAAACAGCGTGCACAATAAGAGCGTGAAGATCAAATTAAGGTCCCACTGCCGTTTGTGTCCATCGCCATTTTTATCTGATCACATGCACGATTTGACCACCCAGTTTGGGTTAACAAATCTCTAATTCCCAAGTGATGTTCATATATGACCACAAATTTTGGTTTAGTTTGCAAATTCAGCCATGCCTTCACCGATTTCACACACCCAACACCCCCCCATGTCACTGAAGAGCACGGAATGTTACCTTCTGCCAGCACAATGAGACTGCTTTTATTTCAACTGTCACTGCCTCACCTCCACACCAATTTACCACTGCATGGTAAATTAAAGCACATTTGTCCTCAAAATACAGACACCACATCTGGATTTGGACCTGATAATGCTGGGCCCACATGTAATTCCTCATTCTGGGGGGAAATAGTCGTAATAGCCTGATGTACGTGCAAGGATACTGGCCAGGAAATTTTACTGTAGATGACATGGTATCCCTGCACATATATCCACCCACCTCATACCTCAGGCATAAGTGGCACAGCATTTTGTCTAACACACCCCTATTTCTACTCGGTTGGTAAGAAAACTGCATGCATTTGAAATCAGCTTACATTAGGTAGCGTGGTGAAGGTCTTCTTAACAGCCCAGGTTTGACTACAGTTATAGTGCATGGCATTAGGGATATCAGTGGGTAAGCATATGTAACAATGAAAATAGGTGATCGTACTTGACAGCTTAAGTTTTTTGATGTGGTAAATCATAGTGCCCCTGTAATATGCAAGAGATTTCTTGACAGACATGCAGTGGCTGACAAACTGTTTCACTATAATGTGGAGAACTTGGGCAAAGCATGGGGCATGCATTGTCTTAACAAGCATTATGGCAGGATTCACATTAATGCTGTTGACAGTAGCCCCAATTCTAAGCTGTAGTTGCTTGAAATCACCTACTGTAGCACCACCTACTCCACTTCCTCTTACTACTTAATCTCTGTTAGTATTTGCAATCCATCCCAAGCATGTATACAACAACGTGTTGATGAATAGCTTGCGCTTGAGCAAGCCACAATGCATGACTAGTCTAAGGGCCCGATTTAATTCTTTGTGGAAGGAGTAATCTCCGTTGGCCTGGAGGAGGAATTAACATATGCCAGGTCGAGACTGCCGGCATATTTTCTAAAATAATGTCATGAACCGCCATCATGGCGGTTCCTGTCAATGCTGTTTACAGGTTGGTGCAGGGCTTTATCAATATGATGGAGCCCTGCACCAAAATGTTTTCCAGAATTGGGATTTTCTGTTTGAAAATAGCAAATAAAATGCTCCATGGCAAGAGGAGAATTTAGCAGTTTTCACTGACCCTTACCACCAGGGTTTTGCTGGCAGTGAGGGGCAGTGAAAACAGACCTCTAACTCTGCCCATCCAAATTAGGTGGTCTCATGCCTGTAAAGTAGTGCTCCAGCAGTTTTGTAGAGGCAGAGAAACCTGTACTTCAGTATGCCAAAGGTCCGTTCGATGATGGACCGTGGCATCTTATATGCCCTGTTCTGCTGCCTTTCACTTTTGGTTTTTGGAGTCAAGTATGGTGTCAGTATCCAAAGACACAAGGCATCTCACTGTCTCCTTAGAAAGCATGAGAAAGATAAACTATTAGGTCACATTACACAAGGAGTTCTGGCCATAGTATGCATTGAGTAAGCAATTCTTTAACCAGGTAATAAGCCACCGCCTAATTTACCCTGTAACAGTGTAGGAAAGTACCATCTTGCCTGGCATGTTACCCCCATTTTCACTGTATGTATGTTTGTTTTTGCCCATGTGTCACTGGGATCCTGCTAGGCAGGACCCCAGTGCTCATAATGTGTGCCTGTATGTGTTCCCTGTGTGGTGCCTAACTGTATCACTGAGGCTGTGCACAGCAGACACAGAAAATCTTTATGGGGCCCTGTTAGGGGGCCCCTGCACTGCCCATGCCTATGGCATGGGCAGTGCAGGGGCCCCCAGGGGCCCCACGACACCCGTTCCCGCCATCCTGTTCCTGGCGGTATTTACCGCCAGGACCAGGATGGCGGGAAGGGGGTCGGAATCCCCATGGCGGATTTCTTGGGCCAGGGGTAAACCGGCGGGAAACCGCTGGTTGCCCTTTTCTGACCGCGGCTTTACCTCCTCCTAGTGTCTCCCACAGTCCAGTGGCCCTTCTGTCCAAATTTGGTGGAGGTAAGTCCTTGCCTCCCCACACCAGACAGCAAACCTGTGTACTGCGTGATTTGCAGCTGCTCCGGCTTCTGTGCACTTTTCCAAGGATTCCTTTGTGCACAGCCTAGCCTGGGTCCCCAGCACTCTGTCCTACATTGCCCAACTCGCTGAGTTGAAATCCGATGTCGTGGGACCCTCCTTTGTGACTCTGAGTCCTCAGATCTTCTAAGTGTCTGTGCTGGTACTTCTTGAGGTGCTGCCTGCTTCTGTGGGGGCTCTCTGAGTTGCTGAGTGCCCCCTCTGTCTCCTCCTCCAAGGGGCAACATCCTGGTCCTTCCTGATTCCCAGCAGCACCCAAAATCCTCAACCTCGACTCTTGCAGCTAGCAAGGCTTGTTTGCGAAATTTCTGCCTGGAAACACTTCTGCAACCTCCAGCATGCCGTGGGACATCTTCCATCCAAAGGAGAAGTTCCTGTCCCCTTTCATTGTTGCAGAATCTTCGGCTTCTTCCACCTAGAGGCAGCCCTTTTGCACCTTCATCTGGGGTTTAGTGGGCTCCTGCCCCACCTGGACACTTGTGTGACTCTTGGACTTGGTCCCCTTCCTTTACAGGTCCTCAGGTCCAGGAATCCGTCTTCAGTGTTTTGCTGGTGTTTGTGGTTCTTGCAGAATCCCCTATCACAACTATTCTGCCTTTCTGGGGTAGTAAGGTAACTTTACTTCTACTTTTCAGGGTCTTGGGGTGGGGCATCTTGGACACCCTTACTGTTTTCTTACAGTCCCAGCGACCCTCTACAGCCTCCCATAGGTCTGGGATCCATTCGTGATTCGCATTCCACTTTTGGAGTATATGGTTTGCGTTGCCCCTAGACCTATGTCTACCTGTTGCATCCTATGGTGATTCTACATTGTTTGCACTACTTTTCTTACTGTTACTTACCTGTTTTGGGTTTGTGTACATCTAATTTGTGTATATTACTTACCTCCTAAGTGAGGGTATCCTCTGAGATACTTTTGGCATATTGTCACTAAAATAAAGTACCTTTATTTTTAGTATTGAGTATTGTGTTTCTTATGATATAGTGCTATATGATATAAGAGGTATAGCAGGAGCTTTGCATGTCTCCTAGTTCAGCCTAAGCTGCTCTGCTATAGCTACCTCTATCAGCCTAAACTGCTAGAACACTACTATTCTTCTAATAAGGGATAACTGGACCTAGCACAAGGTGTAAGTACCATCAGGTACCCACTATAAGCCAGGTCAGCCTCCTACATTGGTGGTGCAGTGGTAGGATAAGTACTTCTAACTGGTTTACCACTTTGAGATTGGGGCTTTTCATAAGAAAAACATATACCAAATACTTCAGAATATACACAGTTGACCTAAACAGTTTAACTTTCCTTCTCTAAACATTCTAAAAAGTTTCAGAAAAGTTTTGAAAAGTTTTGAAAAGTTTTAAAAAGATTTTCTCTTGTCTCTAAAAGTTTCTAAACTTTTTTCTCTCTGTCTTAAACCCTTTCTACCAATCATGTCTGCAGTAGAACTTACTCCCACAGTTGTCCAGGCAACATATGGTAGTTTAAACTTTAAAAGTTTGAGGGATCTCTGCATTGAAAGAGGTTTAAGTATTGGTAAGAATCCTACAAAAGATATTCTCCTTAGCCTTCTCCTAGAAAGTGACCAGAGCCAGTCTAGCCCATCCCAGGATCAGGACATAGGGGAGAGGGGTACCCAGCAAGACTCAGAGGATTCCCCTGAGGACGCTGGGGAGGGTTCATCCAAAGACCTGCCAGTAAACACGCCATCTAGTGACACTGATAGTGGGAGGGTGCCACACACTAGTAGTGCACCTTTCACTCCTAAAGGCCAGGTTACTAGAGTCCAGCCAGTTAGAGACAGGTCTCACTCTGCCAATTCCCACCTTTCTTCTGTGTCTCAGAATTCCCAAGCCTCCCACCCTGATGATAACATTATGGAAAGGGAACTCAGAAAGCTGAGGTTGGAAGAGGCCAGGCTGAAGCTAAAACAGCAGCAGCTGGCCTTAGACAGGGAATCTCTGGATGTAGAGAGGGAAAGGCAGAGGTTGGGGTTAGTTCCCAGCAACAGTGTTTTTGATAGCAATCCTGTGGGAGAACAAGATTCCAGAAACCTGCATAAGATAGTCCCTCCTTACAAGGAGGGGGATGACATTAACAAGTGGTTTGCTGCACTTGAGAGGGCTTGTATGGTACAGTTGATCCCTCAAAGGCAGTGGGCTGCTATCTTGTGGCTATGTTTCACTGGTAAGGGTAGGGATAGGCTCCTTACTGACAGAGAAAGTGATGCTAATAATTACAAAGTTTTGAAAGATGCACTCTTGGATAGATTTGGCTTAACCACTGAACAATACAGGATAAAGTTCAGAGATACCAGCAAAGAGTCCTCTCAAGACTGGACAGACTTTGTAGACTGTTCAGTGAAGGCCTTGAAGGGTTGGTTACATGGCAGTAAGGTGACTGATTAAGAAAGCCTGTTTAATCTAATCCTGAGAGAGCATATTTTGAGCAATTGTGTGTCTGATTTGTTGCACCAGTACTTGGTAGACTCAGATCTGACCTCTCACCAAGAATTGGGAAAGAAGGCAGACAAATGGGTCAGAACAAGAGTGAACAGAAAAGTTCATACAGGGGGTGACAAGGATGGCAAGAAGAAAGTTGGTGAGAAATCTCAGGATAAGCATGGGGATAAAGGTAAAACTAAAGATCCTTCTTCACATCCTAAACACTCTTCAGGGGGTGGGGATAAATCATCTTCTTCCTCTTCTGCACAACCCGCACACATTAAAAAGCCTTGGTGCTATGTGTGTAAAAATAAAGGCCATAGGCCAGGGGATAAGTCCTGCCCAGGTAAACCCCCTGAGCCTTTCACCACTACTACATCAAACTCTAGTGCCCCTAGCAGTAGTGGTAATAGTGGTGGGACTGCTGGCAACAGTCAAAATAAGGGTGTAGTTGGGTTCACTTTTGGGTCCATCATAGAAACTGGGGTAGTCAGTTTGAAGACAGTTTCTGTCACACCTGCTGGCATTGGCTTTGCCACACTGGCTGCTTGTCCCCTTACAATGGATAAGTACAGGCCGTCACTTTCAATAAATGGTGTTCAGGCTCAGGCCTACAGGGACACAGGTGGCAGTACTACTTTGGTGACTGAAACCTAGTGTCCCCTGCACAACACATCATTGGACAACAGTACAAGATTATTGATGTCCATAACTCCACTCAGTTCCTCCCCCTAGCTATAATTCAGTTTAGTTGGGGTGGAGTTACTGGCCCTAAGCAGGTGGTAGTATCACCTAGCTTACCTGTAGACTGTCTCTTAGGTAATGACCTAGAGACCTCAGGTTGGATTGAGGTAGAGTTTAACACCCATGCAGCCATACTGGGTATCCCTGAGGAATTGCTTCCTCTAATTTCAGCTGAAATGAAAAAGCAAAGGAGAGAAAAAGGCCTGAAAACTCAGGATCCTTCTCCAACAACAAGTAAAAAGGGCATCAAAGTATCCCCTACTCACCCTGCCATTAAGGATAGCATTCCTGTGGTGGGAGAAACCTCTCCTGGGGTGGCACATGTACCAAGGGCACCACCAGCTAGCACAGCTGTACTCCCTGAGGTGGAAGTACCTCTCTAATATTGGTGAGAAAAAGTGCACCACTTTAGTTAACATGGAGCATCCCTCCAACCCTCCCAGAGAAACCTTAGTGCAGCAACCCTGCACTGCCTCACAACACTTAGGACAGCAGCCCTGCCCTAGTGTGAAGCTCATAGGACAGCAGCCCTGCCCTGCTCCAACTCAAGAGAAACAGCAACCCTGTTCTCTCTTAGTTCTTGCCCAGCTATGGCTTTATTGAGACAGCATCCCTGTCTGGCATTCTCATCATTTGACATAGGCCCAGTGGGCAATTCCCACTGATCTAAACTAAAACATACTAATAGGAACTCTCAGAATATAACTTCACATTGTTGGGCAGCAAAAAAACTCCAGGGTGGTTTAAATCCCCACAGGGAAGTAACCATACAGTGGATGACTAAGGGAGTAACCAATTTATTGCAGAGCTACACTCCACTTATCACAACTTAGACAATAAAGACTCAACTGGCCAAGGTGAGCCTTATTGTTCTTCGTTTGGGGGGGGTGGGGTTGTGTAGGAAGGCAGCCTCTTTCTAGCCTCGTTACCCCCACTTTTGGCCTGTTTGTGAGTATATGTCAGGGTGTGTTTACTGTCTCACTGGGATCCTGCTAGCCAGGACCCCAGTGCTCATAGTGGAAACCCTATTTGACAGTATTTTTTTATATCTCTCACAGGGACCCTGCTAGCCAGGGCCCCAGTGCTCAGTGTTTGTGGCCTGAATGTGTTCCCTGTGTGGTGCCTAACTGTGTCAATGAGGCTCTTCTAACCAGAACCTCAGTGCTTATGCTCTCTCTGCTTTTAAAATTGTCACTGCAGGCTAGTGACCATTTTCAACAATTCTGATTGGCACACTGGAACACCCTTATAATTCCCTAGCTAGGTACCCAGGGCATTGGGGTTCCAGGATGTCCATATAGGATGCAGCATTATTTTGCCACCCATAGGGAGCTTAGGCAATTCTTAAACAGGACTGCCACTGCAGCCTGAGTGAAATAACGTCCACGTTATTTCACAGGCATTTTACACTGCACTTAAGTAACTTATACGTTACCTATATGTCTAACCCTCACTTAGTGAAGGTTAGGTGCAAAGTTACTAAGTGTGAGGGCACCCTGGCACTAGCCAAGGTGCCCCCACATTGTTCAGGGCAATTTCCCCAGACATTGTGAGTGCATGGACACCATTACACATGTGCACTACATATAGGTCAATACCTATATGTAGCTTCACAAAGGTAACTCCGAACATGGCCTGTTACATGTCTAAGATCATGGAATTGTCCCCCCATGCCAGATCTGGTATTGGGGTGCCAATCCAATGCATCCCCGGGGCTCCAGGATGGACCCCGGGTACTGCCAAACTAGCTCTCTGGGGTTTTCACTGCAGCTACCGCTGCTGCCAACCCACAGACAGGCTTCTGCCCTCTTGGGGCATGGGCAGCCCAGTCACAGGAAGGCAGAACAAAGGATTTCCTCTGAGAGAGGGTGTTACACTCTCTCGCTTTGGAAATAGGTGTTAAGGTCTGGGGAGGAGTAGCCTCCTCCAGCCTCTGGAAATGCTTTGAAGGGCACAGATGGTGCCCTCCTTGTGACTCTGAGTTCACAGATCTTCTAAGTGCCTGCTCCGGTACTTCTGCAGGTGCTGAGCGCCCCCCCCTGTCTCCTCCTCCAAGGGGCAACATCCTGGTCCTTCCTGGTCCCCAGCAGCACCGAAAAAACTCTACTGCAACCCTTGCAGCTAGCAAGGCTTGTTTGCGGTATTTCTGCGTGGAAACATCTGCAACATCCAGCACGCCGTGGGACATCTTCCATCCAAAGGAGAAGTCCCTAGCCCTTTTCGTTGTTGCAGAATCTTCAGCTTCTTCCACCTAGAGGCAGCCCTTTTGCACCTTCATCCGGGGTTTCCTGGGCTCCTGCCCCCCCCCCGGACACTATTGCAACTCTTGGACTTGGTCCCCTTCCTTTTCAGGTCCTCAGGTTCACAAATCCATCGTCAGTGTTTTGCTGGTGCTTGTGGTTCTTGCAGAATCCCCCTATCACGACTATTGTGTCTTTCTGGGGTAGTAGGGTAACTTTACTCCTACTTTTCAGGGTCTTGGGGTGGGGTGTCATGGACACCCTTACTGTTTTTCTACATTCCCAGTGACCCTCTACAAGCTCCCATAGGTCTGGGGTCCATTCGTGATTCGCATTCTGTAGGAGGCTGGACTGGCTTGTAGTGAGTACCAAGGGGTACTTGCACCTTGCACCAGGCCCAGTTATCCCTTATTAGTGTATAGGGTGTCTAGCAGCTTAGGCTGATAGATAATGGTAGCTTAGCAGAGCAGCTTAGGCTGAACTAGGAGACGTGTGAAGCTACTACAGTACCACAAGTGTCACTTGCACAATATCATAAGAAAACACAATACACAGTTATACTAAAAATAAAGGTACTTTATTTTTATGACAATATGCCAAAGTATCTTAGAGTGTACCCTCAGTGAGAGGATAGGAAATACACACAAGATATATATACACAATAGCAAAAATATGCAGTATAGTCTTAGAAAACAGTGCAAACAATGTATAGTTACAATAGGATGCAATTGGGACACATAGGGATAGGGGCAACACAAACCATATACTCCAAAAGTTGAATGCGAACCACGAATGGACCCCAAACCTATGTGACCTTGTAGAGGGTCGCTGGGACTATTAGAAAATAGTGAGAGTTAGAAAATTAGCCCTCCCCAAGACCCTGAAAAGTGAGTGCAAAGTGCACTAAAGTTCCCCAAAAGACAAAGAAGTCGTGATAGAGGAATAATGCAGGAAAGACACAAACCAACAATGCAACAACGGTGGATTTCGAATCTAGGGTACCTGTGGAACAAGGGGACCAAGTCCAAAAGTCACAAGCAAGTCGGAGATGGGCATATGCCCAGGAAATGCCAGCTGTGGGTGCAAAGAAGCTTCTACTGGACAGAAGAAGCTGAGGTTTCTGCAGGAACGAAAAGGGCTAGAGACTTCCCCTTTGGTGGACGGATCCCGCTCGCCGTGGAGAGTCGTGCAGAAGTGTTTTCCCGCCGAAAGAACGCCAACAAGCCTTGCTAGCTGCAAATCGTGCGGTTAGCGTTTTTGGACGCTGCTGTGGCCCTGGAGGGACCAGGAGGTCGCAAATTGGACCAGGAGAGAGAGGGGACATCGAGCAAGACAAGGAGCCCTCTCAGCAGCAGGTAGCACCCGGAGAAGTGCCAGAAACAGGCACTACGAGGATGCGTGAAACGGTGCTCACCCGGAGTTACACAAAGGAGTCCCACGTCGCCGGAGACCAACTTAGAAAGTCGTGCAATGCAGGTTAGAGTGCCGTGGACCCAGGCTTGGCTGTGCACGAAGGATTTCCGCCGGAAGTGCACAGGGGCCGGAGTAGCTGCAAAAGTCACGGTTCCCAGCAATGCAGCCCAGCGAGGTGAGGCAAGGACTTACCTCCACCAAACTTGGACTGAAGAGTCACTGGACTGTGGGAGTCACTTGGACAGAGTTGCTGGATTCAAGGGACCTCGCTCGTCGTGCTGAGAGGAGACCCAAGGGACCAATAATGCAGCTTTTTGGTGCCTGCGGTTGCAGGGGGAAGATTCCGTCGACCCACGGGAGATTTCTTCGGAGCTTCTAGTGCAGAGAGGAGGCAGACTACCCCCACAGCATGCACCACCAGGAAAACAGTCGAGAAGGCGGCAGGATCAGCGTTACAGAGTTGCAGTAGTCGTCTTTGCTACTTTGTTGCAGTGTTGCAGGCTTCCAGCGCGGTCAGCAGTCGATTCCTTGGCAGAAGGTGAAGAGAGAGATGCAGAGGAACTCGGATGAGCTCTTGCATTTGTTATCTAAAGTTTCCCCAGAGACAGAGACCCTAAATAGCCAAAAAAGAGGGTTTGGCTACTTAGGAGAGAGGATAGGCTAATAACACCTGAAGGAGCCTATCACAAGGAGTCTCTGACGTCACCTGGTGGCACTGGCCACTCAGAGCACTCCAGTGTGCCAGCAGCACCTCTGTTTCCAAGATGGCAGAGGTCTGGAGCACACTGGAGGAGTTCTGGACACCTCCCAGGGGAGGTGCAGGTCAGGGGAGTGGTCACTCCCCTTTCCTTTGTCCGGTTTCGCGCCAGAGCAGGGGCTAAGGGGTCCCTGAACTGGTGTAGACTGGCTTATGCAGAATTGGGCACATCTGTGCCCAAGAAAGCATTTCCAGAGGCTGGGGGAGGCTACCCCTCCCCTGCCTTCACACCATTTTTCAAAGGGAGAGGGTGTAACACCCTCTCTCAGAGGAAGTCCTTTGTTCTGCCATCCTGGGACAAGCCTGGCTTGACCCCAGGGGGGCAGAAACCTGTCTGATGGGTTGGCAGCAGCAGCAGCTGCAGTGAAACCCCAGGAAAGGCAGTTTGGCAGTACCAGGGTCTGTGCTACAGACCACTGGGATCATCGAATTGTGCCAACAATGCCAGGATGGCATAGAGGGGGCAATTCCATGATCTTAGACATGTTACATGGCCATATTCGGAGTTACCATTGTGAAGCTACATATAGGTAGTGACCTATATGTAGTGCACGCGTGTAATGCTGTCCCCGCACTCACAAAGTTCAGGGAATTGGCTCTGAACAATGTGGGGGCACCTTGGCTAGTGCCAGGGTGCCCTCACACTAAGTAACTTTGCACCTAACCTTTACCAGGTAAAGGTTAGACATATAGGTGACTTATAAGTTACTTAAGTGCAGTGTAAAATGGCTGTGAAATAACGTGGACGTTATTTCACTCAGGCTGCAGTGGCAGGCCTGTGTAAGAATTGCCAGAGCTCCCTATGGGTGGCAAAAGAAATGCTGCAGCCCATATGGATCTCCTGGAACCCCAATACCCTGGGTACCTCAGTACCATATACTAGGGAATTATAAGGGTGTTCCAGTAAGCCAATGTAAATTGGTAAAAATGGTCACTAGCCTGTTAGTGACAATTTGTACAGAGAGAGCATAACCACTGAGGTTCTGGTTAGCAGAGCCTCAGTGAGACAGTTAGGCACCACACAGGGAACACATACATATAGGCCACAAACTTATGAGCACTGGGGTCCTGACTAGCAGGGTCCCAGTGACACATAACAAACATACTGAAAACATAGGGTTTTCACTATGAGCACTGGGCCCTGGCTAGCAGGATCCCAGTGAGACAGTGAAAACACCCTGACATACACTCACAAACAGGCCAAAAGTGGGGGTAACAAGGCTAGAAAGAGGCTACTTTCTCACACAACCCCCCCCCCCCAAACGAAGGACAATAAGGCTAACCTTGGCCAGTTGAGACTTTATTGTCTAAGTGGTGATAAGTAGAGAGTAGCTCTGCAATAGACTGGTTACTCCCTTTATCATCCAATATATGGTTACTTCCCTGTGGGGATGTAAACCACCCTGCTTGAAGTTTTTTAGCTAAACTACAATGTGAAGATGTATTTTCAGAGTTTCTATCAGTAAGTTTTAGTTTAGAGCAGTGGGAATTGTCCACTGAACCTATTTGTAATGATGGAAATGCCAGACAGGGATGCTGTCTCAGAAAAGCCATAGCTGGACAAAAACTTTGTCCATATGGCTGGAAGAGAGAACAGGGATGCTGTTTCTCTTGAGTTGGAGCAGGGCAGGGATGCTGTCCTATGAGCTCCACACTAGGGCAGGGATGCTGTCCTAAGTGTTGTGAGGCAGTGCAGAGTTTCTGCACTAAAGTTTCTCTGGGAGGGTTGGAGGGATGCTCCATGTTAACTAAAATGGTGCTCTTTTTCTCATCATTGTTAGTTATCCCACAGAGAGGTACTTCTACCTCAGGGAGTCCAGCTTTGCCAGCTGATGATTCCCTTGGAACAGGTGCCACCCCAGGAGAGGTTTCTCCCACCACAGGAATGGTATCCTGAATGGTAGGGTGGTTAGGGGATACTGTGATACCCTTTTTACCTGTTGATGGAGAGGGATCCTGGGTTTTCAGGCCTTCTCTCCTTTGCTTTTTAATTTCAGTAGAAATGAGAGGGAACAATTCCTCAGGGATGCCCAGCATGGCTGCATGGGCATAAAACTCTACATCAGCCCAACCTGAGGCCTCTAGGTCATTACCTAAGAGACAGTCTACAGGTAAGCTAGGTGATACCACCACCTGCTTAGGGCCAGTAACTCCACCCCAACTAAACTGAATTATAGCTAAGGGAAGAAACTTAGTGGAGTTATGGACATCAATAATCTTATACTGTTGTCCAATAATAAATTGTTCAGGATGCACTAGGTTTTCAGTCACCAAAGTGATACTGGCACCTGTGTCCCTGTAGGCCAAGGCCTCAACACCATTTATTGAAACTGTCTGCCTGTACGTATCCATTGTAAGGGGACAAGCAGCCAGTGTGGCAAGGCCAATGCCACTAGGTGTGACAGAAACTGTCTTGGGACTGACTACCCCAGTTTCTACTATGGACCCATAAGTGAACCCAACTACACTCTTAACTTGACTGTTGCCAGCAGTCCCACCACTAGTACCACTACTGCTAGGGGCACTAGAGCTTGATGTATTAGTGGTGGTAGGCTCAGGGGGTTTACCTGGACAGGACTTATCCCCTGGCCTATGGCCTCTATTTTTACACACAAAGCACCAAGGCTTTTTAAATTGTGTAGGTTGAGAAGAAGAGGAAGAATTTGTTTTATCCCCACCCCCTGAAGAGTGTTTAAGATTTGAAGTGGGATCTTTGGTTTTACCCTTATCCCCATGCTTATCTTGAGATTTTTCACCATCTTTCTTCTTCTTGTTCTCTTTGTCACCCCCTGTATGAACTTTTCTGTTCACCCTTGTTCTGACCCATTTGTCTGCCTTCTTTCCCAATTCTTGGGGAGAGGTCAAATCAGAGTCCACCAAGTACTGGTGCAACAAATCAGACACACAATTATTAAGAATATGCTCTCTCAGGATCAAGTTATACAGGCTGTCATAATCAGTAACTTTACTGCCATGTAACCACCCCTCCAAGGCCTTCACTGAATGGTCAATGAAATCAACCCAGTCTTGTGAAGACTCCTTTTTGGTCTCTCTGAACTTTATCCTGTATTGTTCAGTGGTTAAGCCATAACCATCCAGGAGTGCATTCTTAAGAACTGTAAAATTATCGGCATCACTTTCTTTCACAGTAAGGAGCCTATCCCTACCTTTTCCACTAAATGATAGCCATAGGATAGCAGCCCACTGCCTTTGAGGGACATCCTGTACAACACAGGCCCTCTCAAGTGCAGCAAACCACTTGTTAATGTCATCCGCCTCCTTATAAGGGGGAACTATCTTGTGCAGATTCCTGGAATCATGCTCTTTTACAGGATGACTATGGGGAATACTGCTTGCTGCCACCATGGGTTTCTAAACCCAACTTCTGTCTTTCCTTCTCTAATTCTAAAGACTGTCTATCCAAATCCAGCTGTTGCTTTTTAAGCTTCAGTCTGGTTTGTTCCACCCTCAACTTATTGAGTTCCCTTTCTAACAATCTGTCATCAGGGTTGGTGGGAGGGACATTTCTAGATACAGAGGTATGATGGGAATGAACAGAAGGAGACCTGTCCCTTACAGAGGGCACCCTAACAGCTTGGCTGACAGTGTAATGTGAGAGCACATCATCTGGATGATGTGACTCCACCTCAGTACCAACTATGCTAGACTGTCTAGTAATGGGCAGGCTAGGAACTTTCTTTCCTGAATCTTTTCCTGGGGGAGTCCCTGGATCAGATTGGGAACCATTTGCTACTTTTTCAACAGATGTGGCCCCTATGGCCTTATCTTGTTCTCTAAGCATATTAAGCAACAATTCCAAGGAAGGATTCTTCCCTACACTCAAACCTCTCTCTATGCAGAGACTCCTTGCTCCTTTCCAGCTAAGGTGATCATATGCAAGTTTGGATAGATCAACATTTTGGCCTGTGCCAGACATTTTTAGAGAGAGTTAAAGTGATAGAAAAAGAGAAAAAAGTTTTCAGAACTTTTTAGAAAGACAGAAAAAAACTTTTTAAACTTTTTAGAACTTTTTAGAAAGTTTAGAAGTACTTTTCAGCACTTAGAAAAGAGTGAAAAGAGGAAATGCAAAACTTTTTGGCTATGTGTATATACACTGACCTTGTTTTGTATATTTTTCTCTTATGAAAAGTACAACGACAAGAGTGGTAAGTAGTCTCAAAGCACTTATCCCACCGCTGCACAACCAATGTAGGAGGCTGGACTGGCTTGTAGTGAGTACCAAGGGGTACATGCACCTTGCACCAGGCCCAGTTATCCCTTATTAGTGTATAGGGTGTCTAGCAGCTTAGGCTGATAGATAATGGTAGCTTAGCAGAGCAGCTTAGGCTGAACTAGGAGACGTGTGAAGCTACTACAGTACCACAAGTGTCACTTGCACAATATCATAAGAAAACACAATACACAGTTATACTAAAAATAAAGGTACTTTATTTTTATGACAATATGCCAAAGTATCTTAGAGTGTACCCTCAGTGAGAGGATAGGAAATACACACAAGATATATATACACAATAGCAAAAATATGCAGTATAGTCTTAGAAAACAGTGCAAACAATGTATAGTTACAATAGGATGCAATGGGGACACATAGGGATAGGGGCAACACAAACCATATACTCCAAAAGTGGAATGCGAACCACGAATGGACCCCAAACCTATGTGACCTTGTAGAGGGTCGCTGGGACTATTAGAAAATAGTGAGAGTTAGAAAATTAGCCCTCCCCAAGACCCTGAAAAGTGAGTGCAAAGTGCACTAAAGTTCCCCAAAAGACAAAGAAGTCGTGATAGAGGAATAATGCAGGAAAGACACAAACCAACAATGCAACAACGGTGGATTTCCAATCTAGGGTACCTGTGGAACAAGGGGACCAAGTCCAAAAGTCACAAGCAAGTCGGAGATGGGCATATGCCCAGGAAATGCCAGCTGTGGGTGCAAAGAAGCTTCTACTGGACAGAAGAAGCTGAGGTTTCTGCAGGAACGAAAAGGGCTAGAGACTTCCCCTTTGGTGGACGGATCCCTCTCGCCGTGGAGAGTTGTGCAGAAGTGTTTTCCCGCCGAAAGAACGCCAACAAGCCTGGCTAGCTGCAAATCGTGCGGTTAGCGTTTTTGGACGCTGCTGTGGCCCAGGAGGGACCAGGAGGTCGCAAATTGGACCAGGAGAGAGAGGGGACGTCGAGCAAGACAAGGAGCCCTCTCAGCAGCAGGTAGCACCCGGAGAAGTGCCAGAAACAGGCACTACGAGGATGCGTGAAACGGTGCTCACCCGAAGTTACACAAAGGAGTCCCACGTCACCGGAGACCAACTTAGAAAGTCGTGCAATGCAGGTTAGAGTGCCGTGGACCCAGGCTTGGCTGTGCACGAAGGATTTCCGCCGGAAGTGCACAGGGGCCGGAGTAGCTGCAAAAGTCGCGGTTCCCAGCAATGCAGCCCAGCGAGGTGAGGCAAGGACTTACCTCCACCAAACTTGGACTGAAGAGTCACTGGACTGTGGGAGTCACTTGGACAGAGTTGCTGGATTCGAGGGACCTCGCTCGTCGTGCTGAGAGGAGACCCAAGGGACCGATAATGCAGCTTTTTGGTGCCTGCGGTTGCAGGGGGAAGATTCCGTCGACCCACGGGAGATTTCTTCGGAGCTTCTAGTGCAGAGAGGAGGCAGACTACCCCCACAGCATGCACCACCAGGAAAACAGTCGAGAAGGCGGCAGGATCAGCGTTACAGAGTTGCAGTAGTCATCTTTGCTACTTTGTTGCAGTGTTGCAGGCTTCCAGCGCGGTCAGCAGTCGATTCCTTGGCAGAAGGTGAAGAGAGAGATGCAGAGGAACTCGGATGAGCTCTTGCATTCGTTATCTAAAGTTTCCCCAGAGACAGAGACCCTAAATAGCCAGAAAAGAGGGTTTGGCTACTTAGGAGAGAGGATAGGCTAGCAACACCTGAAGGAGCCTATCACAAGGAGTCTCTGACGTCACCTGGTGGCACTGGCCACTCAGAGCAGTCCAGTGTGCCAGCAGCACCTCTGTTTCCAAGATGGCAGAGGTCTGGAGCACACTGGAGGAGCTCTGGACACCTCCCAGGGGAGGTGCAGGTCAGGGGAGTGGTCACTCCCCTTTCCTTGCTCCGGTTTCGCGCCAGAGCAGGGGTTAAGGGGTTCCTGAACCGGTGTAGACTGGCTTATGCAGAATTGGGCACATCTGTGCCCAAGAAAGCATTTCCAGAGGCTGGGGGAGGCTACCCCTCCCCTGCCTTCATACCATTTTCCAAAGGGAGAGGGTGTAACACCCTCTCTCAGAGGAAGTCCTTTGTTCTGCCATCCTGGGACAAGCCTGGCTTGACCCCAGGGGGGCAGAAACCTGTCTGAGGGGTTGGCAGCAGCAGCAGCTGCAATTAAACCCCAGGAAAGGCAGTTTGGCAGTACCAGGGTCTTTGCTACAGACCACTGGGATAATCGAATTGTGCCAACAATGCCAGGATGGCATAGAGGGGGCAATTCCATGATCTTAGACATGTTACATGGCCATATTCGGAGTTACCATTGTGAAGCTACATATAGGTAGTGACCTATATGTAGTGCACGCGTGTAATGGTGTCCCCGCACTCACAAAGTTCAGGGAATTGGCTCTGAACAATGTGGGGGCACCTTGGCTAGTGCCAGGGTGCCCTCACACTAAGTTACTTTGCACCTAACCTTTACCAGGTAAAGGTTAGACATATAGGTGACTTATAAGTTACTTAAGTGCAGTGTAAAATGGCTGTGAAATAACGTGGACGTTATTTCACTCAGGCTGCAGTGGCAGGCCTGTGTAAGAATTGTCAGAGCTCCCTATGGGTGGCAAAAGAAATGCTGCAGCCCATATGGATCTCCTGGAACCCCAAAACCCTGGGTACCTCAATACCATATACTAGGGAATTATAAGGGTGTTCCAGTAAGCCAATGTAAATTGGTAAAATTGGTCACTAGCCTGTTAGTGACAATTTGTACAGAGAGAGCATAACCACTGAGGTTCTGGTTAGCAGAGCCTCAGTGAGACAGTTAGGCACCACACAGGGAACACATACATATAGGCCACAAACTTATGAGCACTGGGGTCCTGACTAGCAGGGTCCCAGTGACACATAACAAACATACTGAAAACATAGGGTTTTCACTATGAGCACTGGGCCCTGGCTAGCAGGATCCCAGTGAGACAGTGAAAACACCCTGACATACACTCACAAACAGGCCAAAAGTGGGGGTAACAAGGCTAGAAAGAGGCTACTTTCTCACACATTCCACTTTTGGAGTATATGGTTTGTGTTGCCCCTAGACCTATGTTCATCTATTGCAACGGTACTCAAAGTACGGCCCGCAGGCCGCCAGCGGCCCCACGGACCTAGCTTGGCGGCCCGCGAGACGCACGCCAAACGCCATATCATAATGGCAGCAGTATGTAAACATAGAAGAGGGCCGTGGGAGCATGCTCCCGCGGCCCTCCTCTATGTTTACATACGGCAGCCATTGTTTATTGCGTTGCCCTGACGATCCTGGAAGCCAAAGCCCCATAAAAGTCAGCGCTTGCAGCTAACTTTTACGGGGCTTTGGTCGTCTGCTTCCTGTCACCGGCTCCACGTCTGCTGCCCGCCTGCCTGCTTGCTGTTCCACATTTGTGGCATCTTTACAGTGCTTTGAGTCAGGTAAGGCTCTTTGGTTATTTATTTGATTTTTAATGTAGTGTGTATTACTGGGGTAGGCGTGAGAGCAGATTGCGCTGTGTGTGTGTGTTACTGGGGTAGGGGTGAGAGCAGATGGCGCTGTATGTGTGCGCGCTGTGTGTGTTACTGGGGTAGGGATGAGAGCAGATGGCGCTGTGTGTGCGCGCTGTGTGTGTTACTGGGGTAGGGGTGAGAGCAGATGGCGCTGTGTGTGTGCGCTGTGTGTGTGTGTTACTGGGGTGGGATGAGAGCAGATGGCGCTGTGTGCAGATGGCGCAGTGTGTGTTACTGGGGTAGGAGTGAGAGCAGATGGCGCTGTGTGTGTTACTGGGGTAGGGGTGAGAGCAGATGGCGCTGTGTGCAGATGGCGCAGTGTGTGTTACTGAGGTAGGGGTGAGAGCAGATGGCGCTGTGTGTGTTACTGGGGTAGGGGTGAGAGCAGATGGCGCTGTCTGTGTTACTGGGGTAGGGGTGAGAGCAGATGGCGCTGTGTGCAGATGGCGCTGTGTGTGTTACTGGGGTAGGGGTGAGAGCAGATGGCGCTGTGTGCAGATGGCGCTGTGTGTGTTACTGGGGTAGGGGTGAGAGCAGATGGCGCTGTATGCAGATGGCGCTGTGTGTGTTACTGGGGTAGGGGTGAGAGCAGATGGCGCTGTGTGCAGATGGCGCAGTGTGTGTTACTGAGGTAGGGGTGAGAGCAGATGGCGCTGTGTGTGTTACTGGGGTAGGGGTGAGAGCAGATGGCGCTGTGTGCAGATGGCGCAGTGTGTGTTACTGGGGTAGAGGTGAGAGCAGATGGCGCTGTGTGCAGATGGCGCTGTGTGTGTTACTGGGGTAGGGGTGAGAGCAGATGGCGCTGTATGCAGATGGCGCTGTGTGTGTTACTGGGGTAGGGGTGAGAGCAGATGGCGCTGTGTGTGTTACTGGGGTAGGGGTGAGAGCAGATGGCGCTGTGTGCAGATGGCGCTGTGTGTGTTACTGGGGTAGGGGTGAGAGCAGATGGCGCTGTATGCAGATGGCGCTGTGTGTGTTACTGGGGTAGGGGTGAGAGCAGATGGCGCTGTGTGCAGATGGCGCAGTGTGTGTTACTGAGGTAGGGGTCAGAGCAGATGGCGCTGTGTGTGTTACTGGGGTAGGGGTGAGAGCAGATGGCGCTGTATGCAGATGGCGCTGTGTGTGTTACTGGGGTAGGGGTGAGAGCAGATGGCGCTATGTGCAGATTACGCAGTGTGTGTTACTGAGGTAGGGGTGAGAGCAGATGGCGCTGTGTGTGTTACTGGGGTAGGGGTGAGAGCAGATGGCGCTGTGTGTGTTACTGGGGTAGGGGTGAGAGCAGATGGCGCTGTATGCAGATGGCGCTGTGTGTGTTACTGGGGTAGGGGTGAGAGCAGATGGCGCTGTATGCAGATGGCGCTGTGTGTGTTACTGGGGTAGGGGTGAGAGCAGATGGCGCTGTGTGCAGATGGCGCTGTGTGCAGATGGCGATAGGGGTGAGGGCAGATGTCGCTGTGTGTGATAGACCGGACCCTGCAAGGGTAAGAACTGTGCTGCTGTATCTTTGTCTTGTAATGCTTAGGCACCAAGTTAGACCTTTGTTTGTGCAACCTCTAAACAATAATGCTTACTTTTATAACCCATACCCACCAACCCAGTACAGCCAGAGAGAAACCACCCACCCATGAAAACTACCAAAAATCAGATGACAATCCCAATATAAATCAAACCATTTGTGAAGTGTCCAGTGGGGTACACTTTGTGTGATGGGCAAACACCTTCAGCTTACTCCTCCTCCCAGGGGTGCGGATGATAAATGGCTGCTGTATCTAATTAAATGTCTCTTGTGATTAGGATAGGGATATACTCTGGAACATTCCCATTTGGCTCTTGTGATTAGTGTAGGAATATACTACTAGAGCCAGGGCTGTTGAAAATGTCTTACAATAATACACTTTTTTTTATCTGGCCCCTGGCATTTCGCGCACAGTTGATTTCTATTGCTGTGTGACCCAGCATGCTGAAAAAAACAGTTTCTAAAAAGAGGCCCGTATACCATTCATTGGCCTCATTATCACTCTAGTATTCCTAGCAGGTTGCAAGCATAATTGCAAAAAATACTTTTTATAACATGGTCCTCTGGGAATCGGCAAAGGCCAGCATGTGTGTTGCCAATTGTTAGATCACGGTATGCTTTGTTTCCTTTTACACATCACTTTATATTACTTTGCTGTTGTGCTCAGAGGTCTGTAGCGAGACGCAGTGTTGGTCCATTGGTCGTGAGGCGGTGTCGGTCCATCGGTCGCTCGTGAAGTGTTGTCGGTCGTGAAGTGGTGTCGGTCCTTTGGCTGTGAGGGGAAAATCTGATTCCTGACCCTTGAAAATCATTGCACAAACTTGCTGAGACCAATGGCCTACAGTCCAGTTACCAAGCCTTGCAAACGACCCAGATCCATACAGAGTGAACACAGATCATTCCAGGCAGCATGGGAAGAAGAGTACTTGTTTGTTGAATGGCCAAAGGAGAAAGCTACCTGTTTGCTTTGCAAAGAGAAAGTAAATGTTCTTAAGAGATATAACCTGGAACGGCACTACAAAACTCGACACGCAAGTTATAGTGAGAACTTCCCATTGCACTCACAACTGCGTTCAGCAAAAGTGGCATCGTTAAAGCAAACACTTCTTTCCCAGCAGAAGCTCTTCCTTTGCCAAATGAAGGAATCTGAGGCTGTTACAGAAGCATCATTCAAAATATGCTACCTGCTTGCCAAACATAAGAAGCCATTCACGGAGGCAGTACTGGTGAAGAAATGTTTCCTTTCAGCAGCTGAAATTTTGTTTGAGAACTATAGCAACAAATCCAGCATTTTAAAAGAAAATGGTGCCTTACAGCTATCGGATTCCACTTGTGCACGCAGAATAGAGGCAATGGGTGAAAATATCCAGGAGCAGGTGATCAAAGCTGTCATAGAGTCACCGTTCTTCAGCATTGCCATGGATGAGTCCACAGATATAGGCCCAGTTATTAGTTTGGGTGAGGTATTTGGACCAATCACTTCATCCCAAAGAAGAGCTCCTGTGCCTTCTACCACTGCACGGGCAAACAAGAGGAGAAGATATTCTGGACAGTATCTGCAACTACTTCGAAACACATCACATACCACTGGACAGTCTTGTTAGCATCACAACAGATGGCGCGCCTGCTATGGTAGGCCATGACAGAGGCTTTGTATCTTTGCTTAAAAAGAAGCCTGTAATAGACTACCACTGCATTATTCATCAGGAAGTTCTGTGTGCAAAATTAAAGCATGGAGAACTGAATAACGTCCTAAAACTTGCAGTGAAAATTGTTAATTTTATTCGTGCCAAAGCCCTTAACCATAGACTTTTTAAGGCTATGCTGCAGGATTCTGAAGCTGAATATACAGACCTCTTGATGCACACTGAAGTGCGATGGCTAAAGCAAAGGGAAAGTTCTGGAGCGGTTCATTGCTTTGCTTCCTGAAATTGAACACTTTACAAACAGCAGAGGTCAAACATTCCCAGAACTAAAGGATGTGAAATGGCTTTTAATGCTCCATTTTCTTTCAGATCTATTTGCACACTTCAGTGCTCTTAATTTGATGCTGCAAGGCAAACAACAGCTTGTGTGGTCCATGATGAATGGTATTTACTCATTTGAAAGTAAGCTTGTGCTATTCAAAGAACAACTGGATGTTGCTGACTTCACCCACTTTCCAAAACTGTTGGCTGTGACTCAGAGGTTTCCAAATGCACAAGAAATGCTGCCAACGCTAAATCTTGGTGCATGTCTTGAGGAAATTTCTGGGGAGATCAAAAGGCGATTTTCTCAATTCAGAACCCTCACCCCCCTATTCAGGCTGGTTGAAAACCCCTGGATGGTGAGTGCACGAAATCTTGATGCTGTTGAACTTATTGGCGTGAAAAGACCGCAAGCACAAATGGAGCTGATAGACATGCAGCATAACTCAGCTCTTGAAGCATCTTTTTTGGGGCAGGCACCAGAAGAATTCTGGAACACTGTCCCTTCTGACAAATTTCCTGTTCTTTTTACAGTGGCCCAGAAAATAATTTGTATGTTCGGGTCAACATATGTTTGCGAAAGTTCGTTTTCCACAATGGGACTTTTGAAGAGTGAATTCAGAAATAAACTAACAGACTTACATCTGGATTAGCTCTTAAGGCTTGCCGTTTCAGACATAATACCAGATTACAGAACACTAATAAGAGACATGAAGTGCAAAATAAGTTCGTAGTATGTCTTCCTTTGACATACCTATTTTCCAGACTCAGAGAAAACTGTGCTGCATTGGGCCTGTGCTGAATATCCTGTTCACAAGAATTACCATGCCATGCCTCTTAAGATTACTATTGTCTGATAATAAAAATGTTTTTCAAAATGTCCCCTTTGTAGGTTTGTAGTTATACCTGGATTCAAAATACAGCATTGTTTAGCATTGTTTTGAAAAAGGGGGTGGGGTGGTTGTTCCCCCTCTAAGCCCCGCCCCCTCTAAGCCCCGCCCCCCGCTGTCACTTCAGTGCGGCCCTCGGCCGCAAACCATACTGCAATTTTGGCCCCCGAGAAAAAGTTTGTGAGTACCCATGATCTATTGCGTCCTATTGTGATTCTACATTGTTTGCACTACTTTTCTTACAGTTACTTACCTGTTTTGGGTTTGTTTACATATAACTTGTGTATATTACTTACTTCCTAAGTGAGGGTATTCTCTGAGATATTTTTGGCATATTGTCACTAAAATATAATTACCTTTATTTTTAGTAACTGAGTATTGTGTTTTCTTATGATATTGTGCTATATGATATAAGTGGTAAAGTAGGAGCTTTGCATGTCTCCTAGTTCAGCCTAAACTGCTTTGCCATAGCTACCTTCTATCAGCCTAAGCTGCTAGAAACACCTCTATTCTACTAATAAGGGATAACTGGACCTGGCAGAGGGTGTAAGTACCACAAGGTACCCACTATAAGCAGGCCACCCTCCTACACGTGGTCCCTGGAACACAGGAGCTGGATCCAAGTGACCCCGACAGTCCAGTGGTACTTCTGTCTAAATTTGGTGGAGGTAAGTCCTTCCCTCCCCACGCCAGACAGTAATCCTGTGTACTGCATGAACTGCAGCTGCTAGGGCTTCTGTGCACTTTTGCAAGGGATCCTTTGTGCACAGCATAGCCCAGGTCCCCATCACTCCGTCCTGCATTGCTCAACTCGCTGAGTTGACCACTGGCTTCGTGGGACCCTCCTTTGTAGTGTTGAGACGAACGCCGTGCTCACATTTCTTGAACGCCTGTTCAAGTTCTCCTGCAGGTGTTGCCTGCTTCTGCGTGGGCTCTCTGTGCTGCTGAGCGCCCCCTCTGTCTCCTCCTCCAAGGACCTTCCTGCACCTTCCTGGGCCCGGGCAGCACCCATTTTCATCAACCGGAACCTTTGCAGCTAGCAAGGCTTGTTTACAGTCTTTCTGCATGGAAACAACTTGGTATTCTCCAGCTCGCCGTGGCACATCTTCTGTGCAAAGGAGACGTTCCTGGCATCTTCCGTTGTTGCAGAATCTTCAGCTTCTTCCACCCAGAGGCAGCCATTTTGCACCTTCATCCGGGGTTTACTGGGCTTCTGCCCCCCTGGACACTTTTGTGACTCTTGGACTTGTTCCCCTTCCTTTGCAGGCCCTCAGGTCCAGGAATCCGTCTTCAGTGCTTTGCAGCCAGTTGTTGTCTTTGCAGAATCTCCTATCACGATTTTAGTGTGTTTCTGGGGTGGTAGGGTAACTTTACTCCTACTGTTCAGGGTCTTGGGGTGGAGTATCTTGGACACCCTTAGGCCCTCATTACAACCTTGGCGGGTGGCGGAGTACGCCCGCCCGCCAAGGTTTAACCGCCGAGCGGCCGCCAATACGGCCGCTCTCCCACTTGCCCCATTTTGACATCTCCGCTGGGCTGGCAGGCTGAAACAGAGTTTACGCCCGCCGGCCCACCGGGGATGTCGGCCGTAACATGGGAGCCAGCTCCTAATGGAGCCGGCGGTGTTGCGGCCATGCGACGGGTGCACCTGTCGCATTTACAGTGAAAAGTAGGGGCTGTGCCTGGGGGCCCCTGCACTGCCCATGCCAAGTGCATGGACAGTCCAGGGGCCCCCAGGGGCCCCGCGACTCCCCTTTTCCGACAGCCTTTCCATGGCGGTTTCTACCGCCATGGACAGGCTGGTGGGAAGGGGACTCGTAATCCTCTGGGCAGCGCTGCAAACCGCCGGGACAACCATGGCGGTAAACTGCCGGTCCCGGCGGTGCAACCGTGGTGCTTCCGCCACGGTCGTAATGAGGCAGATTGTACCGCCAGCCTGTTAGCGGTACAATCGCCAAAACAACCCTGGCGGAATGAGGCCCTTCAATCAATCAATCACGATATTTATAAAGCGCGCTACGTACCCGTTAGGGTTTCGAGGCACTGGGGGGGGGAGGGAGCTGCTATTGGTCTAAGAGCCAGGTCTTGAGGAGTCTCCTGAAGGTGAGAAGGTCCTGGGTCTGGCGCAGGGGCGTCGGGAGGGAGTTCCAGGTCTTGGCGGCGAGGTAGGAGAAGGATCTGCCGCCGGAAGTCTTGCGTTGGAAGCGGGGAACGATGGCGAGGGAGAGGTTGGCAGAGCGGAGTTGGCGGGAGGGGACGTAAAAGTTAAGTCTGTGGTTCAGGTAGGCCGGTCCGGCGCTGTAGAGTGCCTTGTGAGCGTGGGTGAGGAGCTTAAAGGTGATCCTCTTGTCCACGGGGAGCCAGTGGAGGTCCTTCAGGTGGTGGGAGATGTGGCATCGGCGGAGTACGTTGAGGACCAGTCGGGCGGAGGCGTTTTGGATGCGTTGGAGTCGTTGGATGTCTTTTGCTAGGATGCCAGTGTAGAGTGCGTTGCCGTAGTCAAGTCTGCTACTGACGAGGGCCTGGGTCACCGTTTTTCTGGTTTCCGTCGGGATCCACTTGTAGATTCTACGGAGCATGCGGAGAGTGTTGTAGCAGGAGGAGGAAACTGCGTTGACCTGTTTGGACATGGTGAGGGCGGAGTCGAGGACGAAGCCGAGGTTGCGTGCGTGGTTGGCTGGTGTTGGGGGGGTCCCAGCGCGGTGGGCCGCCAGGAGTCGTCCCAGGCCGATGGGGTGCATCCGAGGATGAGGACCTCCGTCTTGTCAGAGTTCAATTTCAGGCGGCTGTTGGCTGTTTCTCATCCACTCGGCAATGGATTTCATTCCCTAATGGAGGTTGGCTTTGGCGGTGTGTGGGTCTTTAGTGAGGGAGAGGATGAGCTGGGTGTCGTCGGCGTAGGAGAGAATGATGAGATTGTGCTGACGGGCCAGTTGTGCGAGGGGTGCCATGTAGACGTTGAACAGCGTTGGGCTTAGCGAGGAGCCTTGGGGGACGCCGCAGATGAGGTTTGTGGCTTCGGAGCGGAAGGGTGAGAGTCGGACTCTCTGGGTTCTGCCGGAGAGGAACGAGGAGATCCAGTTGAGGGCTTTTTCTTGTATTCCGGCTTCGTGGAGGCGTGCTAGTAGGGTGCGGTGGCAGACCGTGTCGAAGGCAGCGGAAAGGTCCAGGAGGATGAGGGCTGATGTTTCGCCGTTGTCCATTTGTAGTCTGATGTCATCTGTGGCGGCGAGGAGACCAGTCTCGGTGTTGTGGTTGCGTCTGAAGCCGGACTGGGAGGGGTCCAGGATGGAGTTGTCCTCGAGGTAGTGGATGAGCTGAGCGTTGATGATCTTCTCAATGACCTTTGCCGGGAAGGGGAGGAGGGAGACTGGGCGGAAGTTTTTGAGGTCGTTGGGGTCAGCCTTGGGTTTCTTGAGGAGGGTGTGGATATCGTCGTGCTTCCAGCTGTCCGGGAAAGTCGCGGTTTCGAAGGATAGGTTGATGATCTTTCGAAGTTGGGGGGCGATGATGAAGTCGGCTTTGTTGTAGACGTGGTGTGGGCAAGGGTCTGAAGGGGATCCTGAGTGGATGGAGTTCATGATCTTGCGAGTTTCGGCGTCGTCTATGTGGGTTCAGGTGGTAAGGCGGTTGGCGTAGGAGGAGTTGTCGGGGTGGGGTCTGGCGGAGGTGTGGTGTTGAGGCTGTCGTGGATGACGGCGATCTTCTGATAGAAGAAGGTGGACAGTGCGTCGCAGATTTCCTGGGATGGTGGGACGTCATTGACATTGGCGCTGGGGTTGGAGAGCTCCTTCACGATGCAGAAGTGTAGGAGGCTGGACTGGCTTGTAGTGAGTACCAAGGGGTACTTGCACCTTGCACCAGGCCCAGTTATCCCTTATTAGTGTATAGGGTGTCTAGCAGCTTAGGCTGATAGATAATGGTAGCTTAGCAGAGCAGCTTAGGCTGAACTAGGAGACGTGTGAAGCTACTACAGTACCACAAGTGTCACTTGCACAATATCATAAGAAAACACAATACACAGTTATACTAAAAATAAAGGTACTTTATTTTTATGACAATATGCCAAAGTATCTTAGAGTGTACCCTCAGTGAGAGGATAGGAAATATACACAAGATATATATACACAATAGCAAAAATATGCAGTATAGTCTTAGAAAACAGTGCAAACAATGTATACTTACAATAGGATGCAATGGGGAAACATAGGGATAGGGGCAACACAAACCATATACTCCAAAAGTGGAATGCGAACCACGAATGGACCCCAAACCTATGTGACCTTGTAGAGGGTCGCTGGGACTATTAGAAAATAGTGAGAGTTAGAAAAATAACCCTCCCCAAGACCCTGAAAAGTGAGTGCAAAGTGCACTAAAGTTCCCCTAAGGACAAAGAAGTTGTGTTAGAGGAATAATGCAGGAAAGACACAAACCAACAATGCAACAACTGTGGATTTCCAATCTAGGGTACCTGTGGAACAAGGGGACCAAGTCCAAAAGTCACAAGCAAGTCGGAGATGGGCATATGCCCAGGAAATGCCAGCTGTGGATGCAAAGAAGCTTCTACTGGACAGAAGAAGCTGAGGTTTCTGCAGGAACGAAAAGGGCTAGAGACTTCCCCTTTGGTGGACGGATCCCTCTCGCCGTGGAGAGTCGTGTAGAAGTGTTTTCCCGCCGAAAGAATGCCAACAAGCCTTGCTAGCTGCAAATCGTGCGGTTAGCGTTTTTGGACGCTGCTGTGGCCCTGGAGGGACCAGGAGGTCGCAAATTGGACCAGGAGAGAGAGGGGACGTCGAGCAAGACAAGGAGCCCTCTCAGCAGCAGGTAGCACCCGGAGAAGTGCCAGAAACAGGCACTACGAGGATGCGTGAAACGGTGCTCACCCGAAGTTACACAAAGGAGTCCCACGTCGCCGGAGACCAACTTAGAAAGTCGTGCAATGCAGGTTAGAGTGCCGTGGACCCAGGCTTGGCTGTGCACGAAGGATTTCCGCCGAAAGTGCACAGGGGCCGGAGTAGCTGCAGAAGTCGCGGTTCCCAGCAATGCAGCCCAGCGAGGTGAGGCAAGGACTTACCTCCACCAAACTTGGACTGAAGAGTCACTGGACTGTGGGGGCCACTTGGACAGAGTTGCTGGATTCGAGGGACCTCGCTCGTCGTGCTGAGAGGAGACCCAAGGGACCAGTAATACAGCTTTTTGGTGCCTGCGGTTGCAGGGGGACGATTCCGTCGACCCATGGGAGATTTCTTCGGAACTTCTGGTGCAGAGAGGAAGCAGACTACCCCCACAGCATGCACAGACAGGAAAACAGTCGAGAAGGCGGCAGGATCAGCGTTACAGAGTTGCAGTAGTCGTCTTAGCTACTTTGTTGCAGGTTTGCAGGCTTCCAGCGCGGTCAGCAGTCGATTCCTTATCAGAAGGTGAAGAGAGAGATGCAGAGGAACTCGGCTGAGCTCTTGCATTCGTTATCTAAAGTTTCCCCAGAGACAGAGACCCTAAATAGCCAGAAAAGAGGGTTTGGCTACCTAGGAGAGAGGATAGGCTAGCAACACCTGAAGGAGCCTATCACAAGGAGTCTCTGACGTCACCTGGTGGCACTGGCCACTCAGAGCAGTCCAGTGTGCCAGCAGCACCTCTGTTTCCAAGATGGCAGAGGTCTGGAGCACACTGGAGGAGCTCTGGACACCTCCCAGGGGAGGTGCAGGTCAGGGGAGTGGTCACTCCCCTTTCCTTTGTCCAGTTTTGCGCCAGAGCAGGGCTAAGGGATCCCCTGAACCGGTGTAGACTGGCTTATGCAGAATTGGGCACATCTGTGCCCAACAAAGCATTTCCAGAGGCTGGGGGAGGCTACTCCTCCCCTGCCTTCACACCATTTTCCAAAGGGAGAGGGTGTAACACCCTCTCTCAGAGGAAGTTCTTTGTTCTGCCATCCTGGGCCAGGCCTGGCTGGACCCCAGGAGGGCAGATGCCTGTCTGAGGGGTTGGCAGCAGCAGCAGCTGCAGTGAAACCCCAGGAAGGGCAGTTTGGCAGTACCAGGGTCTGTGCTACAGACCACTGGGATCATGGGATTGTGCCAACTATGCCAGGATGGTATAGAGGGGGCAATTCCATGATCATAGACATGTTACATGGCCATATTCGGAGTTACCATTGTGAAGCTACATATAGGTAGTGACCTATATGTAGTGCACGCGTGTAATGGTGTCCCCGCACTCACAAAGTTCAGGGAATTGGCTCTGAACAATGTGGGGGCACCTTGGCTAGTGCCAGGGTGCCCTCACACTAAGTAACTTTGCACCTAACCTTTACCAGGTAAAGGTTAGACAGATAGGTGACTTATAAGTTACTTAAGTGCAGTGTAAAATGGCTGTGAAATAATGTGGACGTTATTTCACTCAGGCTGCAGTGGCAGGCCTGTGTAAGAATTGTCAGAGCTCCCTATGGGTGGCAAAAGAAATGCTGCAGCCCATAGGGATCTCCTGGAACCCCAATACCCTGGGTACCTCAGTACCATATACTAGGGAATTATAAGGGTGTTCCAGTAAGCCAATGTAAATTGGTAAAAATTTTCACTAGCCTGTTAGTGACAATTAGAAATAAATGAGAGAGCATAACCACTGAGGTTCTGGTTAGCAGAGCCTCAGTGAGACAGTTAGGCACCACACAGGGAACACATACATATAGGCCACAAACTTATGAGCACTGGGGTCCTGACTAGCAGGGTCCCAGTGACACATAACAAACATACTGAAAACATGGGGTTTTCACTATGAGCACTGGGCCCTGGCTAGCAGGATCCTAGTGAGACAGTGCAAATACCCTGACATACACTCACAAACAGGCCAAAAGTGGGGGTAACAAGGCTAGAAAGAGGCTACTTTCTCACAAGAAGAGCTCCTTGCTGTCGTGTGCGTTGTTTTTTAGGCGTTCTGTGAAGTGTGAGAATTTGTCGAGTCGGATAAGTTGGTGGTGCTTGCGGGTGGTGTCCTTGTGGGTTGTCAGGCTGTCAGGTGTGCGTTCGAGGAGCCATTTCTTCTTTAGTTTCTGGCAGGTGCGTTTGGAGGTGATGAGTTCGTCTGTGAACCAGGCTGCTTTTTTCTTTTCTTGGTTGACGGTGGGCCTCTTGAGTGGTGCGAGGGTGTTTGCGCAGTCGAGGATCCACTGTTGGAGGTTGATGGCGGCAGTGTCTGGGTCGGTAGGTGGGTTCTGGGCGAGGGTGCTGGTTAGTTGGTCTTCGGTGACTTTGCTCCAATGGCGGTGAGGAGGTAGTGGGGTGCAGTGGTGCTCGGTGTGTTTCTTGAATGTGGACGCAGTGGTGGTCGGTCCAGTGGAGTTCGGTGGTGCGGCTGAAGGTGATGCAGTTGCTTGCGGAGAAGACCGGATCGAGCATGTGGCCGGCGATGTGGGTGGGTGTGTTGACCAGTTGTCTGAGTCCGAGGTTGGAGAGGTTGTCGGTCAGCGAAGCGCTGTTGGCATCGTTGTTGTTCTCCAGGTGGAAATTGAGGTCTCCAAGGAGGATGTAGTCCGTAGAGGCGAGGGCGTGGGTGCTCGGGAGGTCGGCAATGGTGTCACTGAAGGGGGCTGGTGGTCGGTAGATGAGTGTTCCTCTGAGGGGGGTGTTGGGGTCCGTGTGGATCTGGAAGTGTAGGTGTTCAGCTGTCTTGATGGTGTTGTGTGTGTGGGTGTGGATTTTGAGGGTGGATTTGTGGACGATGGCTATTCCTTCCTTTGGTGCGATCTCTTCTGGTGATCTTGTAGCCGTCAGGGATGGCTATGGCGATGTCAGGGGCCGAGGAGTCGTTCCACCAAGTTTCGGTCAGGAAGGCTACGTCTGGGGCAGTGGTGTCGAGCAGGTCCCAGAGTTCGATGGCGTGCTTTCGTGCGGAGCGTGTGTTGAGGAGAATGCAGTGAGGTGGTTGGTGTTGGTTGTTGCAGGCTTCCTTGTTCTGCTGCAGGTGAAGTTGCAGGCGCGGCAGGAGAAGGGACCTTTGGTGTGCTTCGGTGTGGCCTGGAAGCAGGCTGTGGAGGAGCCGGGGTTGAGGGCGAGAAGTTCGCTGGGCGAGTAACGATGTCTGGTGGTGCGGGGGACGTGCGGACCAGGGGGGGTGGCGCTGGGCGCGGTCCAGGTGCGGACGGGCGCAGACGGGCTTGCACCTGGCGCGCCTCCGGGGCGCCAGCGGCGCGGACGTGCAGCGCCAGCCATTAAGAAGGGACAGGGGAGGGAGGAGCAGCTGGGAGGCGGGAGGGAGCGGCGAATGGGGGCACAAGGGGGGTGGGGCCGCAGGGAGGCAGCGGCAGGGGAAAGCAGCAAGGGGGCGCGAAAACAGGCGGAAAAAAGGCACAAAAGTGAAAAAAAGCACAAGACAGAGAAGGCAATCACAAAAAAAGGAATACAGTCACAAATACGGTGAGCGGCACAAAGCACAAGCGGAATACAGCAATCAGAAAGGGGCACAAATGGGGGCAAGAGCGCAAGGAGGCAAGGCGCTGAAAAACAAAAAATCACTTATTGATACGGCGAAAGCGGCACAGTGCACACGGGTCTAGCGATGCTTACCAGAAGCCCACTAGACACCAGGGATGAGGCGCAGGAGGATGCCTGCGGGTGGAGGAGGGCCTCGAACACGCTAGCAGCAGCGTGGGCGGGGGTCAGGGACACGAGACAGCAAGGTGGTGCTGCGGAAGTGGGGGGCGAGCCCTTGACCAAAAACAGGTCAGAGGTCGCTCCCTTAGTGTTTTCTTACACTCCCAACGACCCTCTACATACTACACTAGGCTTGGGTTCCATTTGTGGTTCGCATTTCACTTTTGGAGTATATGATTTGTGTTGCCCCTAGGTCTATTGCATCCTATTGTATTCTACAGTGTTTGCACTACTTTTCTAACTGTTTACTTACCTGATTTTGGTTTGTGTGTATATTTTGTGTATTTTACTTACCTCCTAAGGGAGTATATCCTCTGAGATATATTTGGCACATTGTCACTAAAATAAAGTACCTTTATTTTTAGTAACTCTGATTATTGTGTTTCTTATGATATAGTGCTATATGATATAAGTGGTATAGTAGGAGCTTTGCATGTCTCCTAGTTCACCCTAAGCTGCTCTGCTATAGCTACCTCTATCAGTCTAAGCTGCTAGAACACTACTATTCTACTAATAAGGGATAACTGGACCTGGCACAAGGTGTAAGTACCATAAGGTACCACTATAAGCCAGGCCAGCCTCCTACATTGGTGGTGCAGCGGTGGGATAAGTACTTGTAACTGCTTTACCACTTTGTCTTTGGTGCTTTTCATAAGAAAAACATATACCAAATAATTCAGAATATATACAGTTAACCTAAACAGTTTAACTTTCCTTCTCTAAACTTTATAAAAAGTTTCAGAAAAGTTTTCAAACGTTTTGAAAAGTTTAAAAATGTTTTTCTCTTTTCTCTAAAAGTTTCTAAACTTTTTTCTCTCTGTCTTAAACCCTTTCAAACAATCATGTCTGAAGTAGAACTTACTCCCACAGTTGTCCAGGCAACATATGGTAGTTTAAACTTTAAAAAAATGAGGGCTCTCTGCATTGAAAGAGGTTTAAGTATTGGTAAGAATCCTACAAAAGATCTTCTCTTTAGCCTTCTCCTAGAAAGTGACCAGAACCAGTCTGGCCCATTCCAGGATCAGGAAGTAGAGGTGGGGGGTACCCAGCAAGACTCAGAGGAGCCCCCTGAGGATACTGGGGAGGGTTCATCCAAAGACCGGCCAGTTAACAGGCCATCTAGTGACACTGGTAGTGGGAGGGGGGTCACACACTAGTAGTGCACCTTTCTCTCCTAAAGGCCAGGGTACTAGAGTCCAGCCAGTTAGGGACAGGTCTCACTCTGCCAATTCCCACATTTCTTCTGTGTCTCAGCATTCCCAAGCCTCCCACCCTGAGGATAACATTATGGAAAGGGAACTCAGAAAGCTGAGGTTGGAAGAGGCCAGGCTGAAGCTAAAACAGCAGTAGCTGGCCTTAGACAGGGAATCTCTGGATGTAGAGCGGGAAAGGCAGAGGTTGGGGTTAGTTCACCATGGTGGCAGCAGCAGTGTTTTTGATAGCAATCTTGTGAGATAACAACATTCCAGAAACCTGCATAAGATAGTCCCTCCTTACAAGGAGGGGGATGACATTAACAAGTGTTTTTCTGCACTTGAGAGGGCTTGTATGGTACAGTTGGTCCCTCAAAGGCAGTGGGCTGCTATCTTGTGGCTATCTTTCACTGGTAAGGGTAGGGATAGGCTCCTTACTGTCAGAGAAAGTGATGCTAATAATTACAAAGTTTTGAAAGATGCACTCTTGAATGGATTTGGCTTAACCACTGAACAATACAGGATAAAGTTCAGAGATACCAGAAAAGAGTCCTCTCAAGACTGGGAAGACTTTGTTGACTGTTCAGTGAAGGTCTTGGAGGGTTAGTTACATGGCAGTAAGGTGACTGATTATTAATGTCTGTATAATCTAATCTGGAGAGACCATATTTCGAACAATTGTTTGTCTGATTTGTTGCACCAGTGCTTGGTAGACTCAGATCTGACTTCTCCCCAAGAATTGGAAAAGAAGGCAGACAAATGGGTCAGTACAAGAGTGAATAGAAAAGTTCATACAGGGGGTGACAAGGATGGCAAGAAGAAAGATGGTGAGAAATCTCAGGATAAGCATGGGGATAAAGGTAAAACTAAAGATCCTTCTTCACATCCTAAACACTCTTCAAGGGGTGGGGATAAATCCCCTTCTTCCTCTTCTGCACAACCCACACACACTAAAAAGCTTTGGTGCTATGTGTGTAAAAATAAAGGTCATATGCCAGGGGATTAATCCAGCCCAGGTAAACCCCCTGAGCCTACCACCACTAATATATCAAACTCTAGTGCCCCTAGCAGTAGTGGTAATAGTGGTGGGACTGCTGGGAACACATACATATAGGCCACAAACTTATGAGCACTGGGGTCCTGACTAGCAGGGTCCCAGTGACACATAACAAACATACTGAAAACATGGGGTTTTCACTATGAGCACTGGGCCCTGGCTAGCAGGATCCTAGTGAGACAGTGCAAATACCCTGACATACACTCACAAACAGGCCAAAAGTGGGGGTAACAAGGCTAGAAAGAGGCTACTTTCTCACAAGAAGAGCTCCTTGCTGTCGTGTGCGTTGTTTTTTAGGCGTTCTGTGAAGTGTGAGAATTTGTCGAGTCGGATAAGTTGGTGGTGCTTGCGGGTGGTGTCCTTGTGGGTTGTCAGGCTGTCAGGTGTGCGTTCGAGGAGCCATTTCTTCTTTAGTTTCTGGCAGGTGCGTTTGGAGGTGATGAGTTCGTCTGTGAACCAGGCTGCTTTTTTCTTTTCTTGGTTGACGGTGGGCCTCTTGAGTGGTGCGAGGGTGTTTGCGCAGTCGAGGATCCACTGTTGGAGGTTGATGGCGGCAGTGTCTGGGTCGGTAGGTGGGTTCTGGGCGAGGGTGCTGGTTAGTTGGTCTTCGGTGACTTTGCTCCAATGGCGGTGAGGAGGTAGTGGGGTGCAGTGGTGCTCGGTGTGTTTCTTGAATGTGGACGCAGTGGTGGTCGGTCCAGTGGAGTTCGGTGGTGCGGCTGAAGGTGATGCAGTTGCTTGCGGAGAAGACCGGATCGAGCATGTGGCCGGCGATGTGGGTGGGTGTGTTGACCAGTTGTCTGAGTCCGAGGTTGGAGAGGTTGTCGGTCAGCGAAGCGCTGTTGGCATCGTTGTTGTTCTCCAGGTGGAAATTGAGGTCTCCAAGGAGGATGTAGTCCGTAGAGGCGAGGCCGTGGGTGCTCGGGAGGTCGGCAATGGTGTCACTGAAGGGGGCTGGTGGTCGGTAGATGAGTGTTCCTCTGAGGGGGGTGTTGGGGTCCGTGTGGATCTGGAAGTGTAGGTGTTCAGCTGTCTTGATGGTGTTGTGTGTGTGGGTGTGGATTTTGAGGGTGGATTTGTGGACGATGGCTATTCCTTCCTTTGGTGCGATCTCTTCTGGTGATCTTGTAGCCGTCAGGGATGGCTATGGCGATGTCAGGGGCCGAGGAGTCGTTCCACCAAGTTTCGGTCAGGAAGGCTACGTCTGGGGCAGTGGTGTCGAGCAGGTCCCAGAGTTCGATGGCGTGCTTTCGTGCGGAGCGTGTGTTGAGGAGAATGCAGTGAGGTGGTTGGTGTTGGTTGTTGCAGGCTTCCTTGTTCTGCTGCAGGTGAAGTTGCAGGCGCGGCAGGAGAAGGGACCTTTGGTGTGCTTCGGTGTGGCCTGGAAGCAGGCTGTGGAGGAGCCGGGGTTGAGGGCGAGAAGTTCGCTGGGCGAGTAACGATGTCTGGTGGTGCGGGGGACGTGCGGACCAGGGGGGGTGGCGCTGGGCGCGGTCCAGGTGCGGACGGGCGCAGACCGGCTTGCACCTGGCGCGCCTCCGGGGCGCCAGCGGCGCGGACGTGCAGCGCCAGCCATTAAGAAGGGAGAGGGGAGGGAGGAGCAGCTGGGAGGCGGGAGGGAGCGGAGAATGGGGGCACAAGGGGGGTGGGGCCGCAGGGAGGCAGCGGCAGGGGAAAGCAGCAAGGGGGCGCGAAAACAGGCGGAAAAAAGACACAAAAGTGAAAAAAAGCACAAGACAGAGAAGGCAATCACAAAAAAAGGAATACAGTCACAAATACGGTGAGCGGCACAAAGCACAAGCGGAATACAGCAATCAGAAAGGGGCACAAATGGGGGCAAGAGCGCAAGGAGGCAAGGCGCTGAAAAACAAAAAATCACTTATTGATACGGCGAAAGCGGCACAGTGCACACGGGTCTAGCGATGCTTATCAGAAGCCCACTAGACACCAGGGATGAGGCGCAGGAGGATGCCTGCGGGTGGAGGAGGGCCTCGAACACGCTAGCAGCAGCGTGGGCGGGGGTCAGGGACACGAGACAGCAAGGTGGTGCTGCGGAAGTGGGGGGCGAGCCCTTGACCAAAAACAGGTCAGAGGTCGCTCCCTTAGTGTTTTCTTACACTCCCAACGACCCTCTACATACTACACTAGGCTTGGGTTCCATTTGTGGTTCGCATTTCACTTTTGGAGTATATGATTTGTGTTGCCCCTAGGTCTATTGCATCCTATTGTATTCTACAGTGTTTGCACTACTTTTCTAACTGTTTACTTACCTGATTTTGGTTTGTGTGTATATTTTGTGTATTTTACTTACCTCCTAAGGGAGTATATCCTCTGAGATATATTTGGCACATTGTCACTAAAATAAAGTACCTTTATTTTTAGTAACTCTGATTATTGTGTTTCTTATGATATAGTGCTATATGATATAAGTGGTATAGTAGGAGCTTTGCATGTCTCCTAGTTCACCCTAAGCTGCTCTGCTATAGCTACCTCTATCAGTCTAAGCTGCTAGAACACTACTATTCTACTAATAAGGGATAACTGGACCTGGCACAAGGTGTAAGTACCATAAGGTACCACTATAAGCCAGGCCAGCCTCCTACATTGGTGGTGCAGCGGTGGGATAAGTACTTGTAACTGCTTTACCACTTTGTCTTTGGTGCTTTTCATAAGAAAAACATATACCAAATAATTCAGAATATATACAGTTAACCTAAACAGTTTAACTTTCCTTCTCTAAACTTTATAAAAAGTTTCAGAAAAGTTTTCAAACGTTTTGAAAAGTTTAAAAATGTTTTTCTCTTTTCTCTAAAAGTTTCTAAACTTTTTTCTCTCTGTCTTAAACCCTTTCAAACAATCATGTCTGAAGTAGAACTTACTCCCACAGTTGTCCAGGCAACATATGGTAGTTTAAACTTTAAAAAAATGAGGGCTCTCTGCATTGAAAGAGGTTTAAGTATTGGTAAGAATCCTACAAAAGATCTTCTCTTTAGCCTTCTCCTAGAAAGTGACCAGAACCAGTCTGGCCCATTCCAGGATCAGGAAGTAGAGGTGGGGGGTACCCAGCAAGACTCAGAGGAGCCCCCTGAGGATACTGGGGAGGGTTCATCCAAAGACCGGCCAGTTAACAGGCCATCTAGTGACACTGGTAGTGGGAGGGGGGTCACACACTAGTAGTGCACCTTTCTCTCCTAAAGGCCAGGGTACTAGAGTCCAGCCAGTTAGGGACAGGTCTCACTCTGCCAATTCCCACATTTCTTCTGTGTCTCAGCATTCCCAAGCCTCCCACCCTGAGGATAACATTATGGAAAGGGAACTCAGAAAGCTGAGGTTGGAAGAGGCCAGGCTGAAGCTAAAACAGCAGTAGCTGGCCTTAGACAGGGAATCTCTGGATGTAGAGCGGGAAAGGCAGAGGTTGGGGTTAGTTCACCATGGTGGCAGCAGCAGTGTTTTTGATAGCAATCTTGTGAGATAACAACATTCCAGAAACCTGCATAAGATAGTCCCTCCTTACAAGGAGGGGGATGACATTAACAAGTGTTTTTCTGCACTTGAGAGGGCTTGTATGGTACAGTTGGTCCCTCAAAGGCAGTGGGCTGCTATCTTGTGGCTATCTTTCACTGGTAAGGGTAGGGATAGGCTCCTTACTGTCAGAGAAAGTGATGCTAATAATTACAAAGTTTTGAAAGATGCACTCTTGAATGGATTTGGCTTAACCACTGAACAATACAGGATAAAGTTCAGAGATACCAGAAAAGAGTCCTCTCAAGACTGGGCAGACTTTGTTGACTGTTCAGTGAAGGTCTTGGAGGGTTAGTTACATGGCAGTAAGGTGACTGATTATTAAAGTCTGTATAATCTAATCTGGAGAGACCATATTTCGAACAATTGTTTGTCTGATTTGTTGCACCAGTGCTTGGTAGACTCAGATCTGACTTCTCCCCAAGAATTGGAAAAGAAGGCAGACAAATGGGTCAGTACAAGAGTGAATAGAAAAGTTCATACAGGGGGTGACAAGGATGGCAAGAAGAAAGATGGTGAGAAATCTCAGGATAAGCATGGGGATAAAGGTAAAACTAAAGATCCTTCTTCACATCCTAAACACTCTTCAAGGGGTGGGGATAAATCCCCTTCTTCCTCTTCTGCACAACCCACACACACTAAAAAGCTTTGGTGCTATGTGTGTAAAAATAAAGGTCATATGCCAGGGGATTAATCCAGCCCAGGTAAACCCCCTGAGCCTACCACCACTAATATATCAAACTCTAGTGCCCCTAGCAGTAGTGGTAATAGTGGTGGGACTGCTGGGAACACATACATATAGGCCACAAACTTATGAGCACTGGGGTCCTGACTAGCAGGGTCCCAGTGACACATAACAAACATACTGAAAACATGGGGTTTTCACTATGAGCACTGGGCCCTGGCTAGCAGGATCCTAGTGAGACAGTGCAAATACCCTGACATACACTCACAAACAGGCCAAAAGTGGGGGTAACAAGGCTAGAAAGAGGCTACTTTCTCACAAGAAGAGCTCCTTGCTGTCGTGTGCGTTGTTTTTTAGGCGTTCTGTGAAGTGTGAGAATTTGTCGAGTCGGATAAGTTGGTGGTGCTTGCGGGTGGTGTCCTTGTGGGTTGTCAGGCTGTCAGGTGTGCGTTCGAGGAGCCATTTCTTCTTTAGTTTCTGGCAGGTGCGTTTGGAGGTGATGAGTTCGTCTGTGAACCAGGCTGCTTTTTTCTTTTCTTGGTTGACGGTGGGCCTCTTGAGTGGTGCGAGGGTGTTTGCGCAGTCGAGGATCCACTGTTGGAGGTTGATGGCGGCAGTGTCTGGGTCGGTAGGTGGGTTCTGGGCGAGGGTGCTGGTTAGTTGGTCTTCGGTGACTTTGCTCCAATGGCGGTGAGGAGGTAGTGGGGTGCAGTGGTGCTCGGTGTGTTTCTTGAATGTGGACGCAGTGGTGGTCGGTCCAGTGGAGTTCGGTGGTGCGGCTGAAGGTGATGCAGTTGCTTGCGGAGAAGACCGGATCGAGCATGTGGCCGGCGATGTGGGTGGGTGTGTTGACCAGTTGTCTGAGTCCGAGGTTGGAGAGGTTGTCGGTCAGCGAAGCGCTGTTGGCATCGTTGTTGTTCTCCAGGTGGAAATTGAGGTCTCCAAGGAGGATGTAGTCCGTAGAGGCGAGGGCGTGGGTGCTCGGGAGGTCGGCAATGGTGTCACTGAAGGGGGCTGGTGGTCGGTAGATGAGTGTTCCTCTGAGGGGGGTGTTGGGGTCCGTGTGGATCTGGAAGTGTAGGTGTTCAGCTGTCTTGATGGTGTTGTGTGTGTGGGTGTGGATTTTGAGGGTGGATTTGTGGACGATGGCTATTCCTTCCTTTGGTGCGATCTCTTCTGGTGATCTTGTAGCCATCAGGGATGGCTATGGCGATGTCAGGGGCCGAGGAGTCGTTCCACCAAGTTTCGGTCAGGAAGGCTACGTCTGGGGCAGTGGTGTCGAGCAGGTCCCAGAGTTCGATGGCGTGCTTTCGTGCGGAGCGTGTGTTGAGGAGAATGCAGTGAGGTGGTTGGTGTTGGTTGTTGCAGGCTTCCTTGTTCTGCTGCAGGTGAAGTTGCAGGCGCGGCAGGAGAAGGGACCTTTGGTGTGCTTCGGTGTGGCCTGGAAGCAGGCTGTGGAGGAGCCGGGGTTGAGGGCGAGAAGTTCGCTGGGCGAGTAACGATGTCTGGTGGTGCGGGGGACGTGCGGACCAGGGGGGGTGGCGCTGGGCGCGGTCCAGGTGCGGACGGGCGCAGACGGGCTTGCACCTGGCGCGCCTCCGGGGCGCCAGCGGCGCGGACGTGCAGCGCCAGCCATTAAGAAGGGAGAGGGGAGGGAGGAGCAGCTGGGAGGCGGGAGGGAGCGGCGAATGGGGGCACAAGGGGGGTGGGGCCGCAGGGAGGCAGCGGCAGGGGAAAGCAGCAAGGGGGCGCGAAAACAGGCGGAAAAAAGGCACAAAAGTGAAAAAAAGCACAAGACAGAGAAGGCAATCACAAAAAAAGGAATACAGTCACAAATACGGTGAGCGGCACAAAGCACAAGCGGAATACAGCAATCAGAAAGGGGCACAAATGGGGGCAAGAGCGCAAGGAGGCAAGGCGCTGAAAAACAAAAAAACACTTATTGATACGGCGAAAGCGGCACAGTGCACACGGGTCTAGCGATGCTTACCAGAAGCCCACTAGACACCAGGGATGAGGCGCAGGAGGATGCCTGCGGGTGGAGGAGGGCCTCGAACACGCTAGCAGCAGCGTGGGCGGGGGTCAGGGACACGAGACAGCAAGGTGGTGCTGCGGAAGTGGGGGGCGAGCCCTTGACCAAAAACAGGTCAGAGGTCGCTCCCTTAGTGTTTTCTTACACTCCCAACGACCCTCTACATACTACACTAGGCTTGGGTTCCATTTGTGGTTCGCATTTCACTTTTGGAGTATATGATTTGTGTTGCCCCTAGGTCTATTGCATCCTATTGTATTCTACAGTGTTTGCACTACTTTTCTAACTGTTTACTTACCTGATTTTGGTTTGTGTGTATATTTTGTGTATTTTACTTACCTCCTAAGGGAGTATATCCTCTGAGATATTTTTGGCACATTGTCACTAAAATAAAGTACCTTTATTTTTAGTAACTCTGATTATTGTGTTTCTTATGATATAGTGCTATATGATATAAGTGGTATAGTAGGAGCTTTGCATGTCTCCTAGTTCACCCTAAGCTGCTCTGCTATAGCTACCTCTATCAGTCTAAGCTGCTAGAACACTACTATTCTACTAATAAGGGATAACTGGACCTGGCACAAGGTGTAAGTACCATAAGGTACCACTATAAGCCAGGCCAGCCTCCTACATTGGTGGTGCAGCGGTGGGATAAGTACTTGTAACTGCTTTACCACTTTGTCTTTGGTGCTTTTCATAAGAAAAACATATACCAAATAATTCAGAATATATACAGTTAACCTAAACAGTTTAACTTTCCTTCTCTAAACTTTATAAAAAGTTTCAGAAAAGTTTTCAAACGTTTTGAAAAGTTAAAAAATGTTTTTCTCTTTTCTCTAAAAGTTTCTAAACTTTTTTCTCTCTGTCTTAAACCCTTTCAAACAATCATGTCTGAAGTAGAACTTACTCCCACAGTTGTCCAGGCAACATATGGTAGTTTAAACTTTAAAAAAATGAGGGCTCTCTGCATTGAAAGAGGTTTAAGTATTGGTAAGAATCCTACAAAAGATCTTCTCTTTAGCCTTCTCCTAGAAAGTGACCAGAACCAGTCTGGCCCATTCCAGGATCAGGAAGTAGAGGTGGGGGGTACCCAGCAAGACTCAGAGGAGCCCCCTGAGGATACTGGGGAGGGTTCATCCAAAGACCGGCCAGTTAACAGGCCATCTAGTGACACTGGTAGTGGGAGGGGGGTCACACACTAGTAGTGCACCTTTCTCTCCTAAAGGCCAGGGTACTAGAGTCCAGCCAGTTAGGGACAGGTCTCACTCTGCCAATTCCCACATTTCTTCTGTGTCTCAGCATTCCCAAGCCTCCCACCCTGAGGATAACATTATGGAAAGGGAACTCAGAAAGCTGAGGTTGGAAGAGGCCAGGCTGAAGCTAAAACAGCAGTAGCTGGCCTTAGACAGGGAATCTCTGGATGTAGAGCGGGAAAGGCAGAGGTTGGGGTTAGTTCACCATGGTGGCAGCAGCAGTGTTTTTGATAGCAATCTTGTGAGATAACAACATTCCAGAAACCTGCATAAGATAGTCCCTCCTTACAAGGAGGGGGATGACATTAACAAGTGTTTTTCTGCACTTGAGAGGGCTTGTATGGTACAGTTGGTCCCTCAAAGGCAGTGGGCTGCTATCTTGTGGCTATCTTTCACTGGTAAGGGTAGGGATAGTGTAGGAAAGTACCATCTTGCCTGGCATCTTACCCCCATTTTTCACTGTATATATGTTGTTTTAGTTGTATGTGTCACTGGGACCCTGGTAACCCAGGGCCCCAGTGCTCATAAGTGTGCCTGAATGTGTTACCTGTGTAGTGACTAACTGTCTCACTGAGCCTCTGCTAATCAGAACCTCAGTGGTTATGCTCTCTCATTTCTTTCCAAATTGTCACTGACAGGCTAGTGACCATTTTTACCAATTTACATTGGCTTACTGGAACACCCTTATAATTCCCTAGTATATGGTACTGAGGTACCCAGGGTATTGGGGTTCCAGGAGATCCCTATGGGCTGCAGCATTTCTTTTGCCACCCATAGGGAGCTCTGACAATTCTTACACAGGCCTGCCACTGCAGCCTGAGTGAAATAACGTCCACGTTATTTCACAGCCATTTTACACTGCACTTAAGTAACTTATAAGTCACCTATATGTCTAACCTTTACCTGGTAAAGGTTAGGTGCAAAGTTACTTAGTGTGAGGGCACCCTGGCACTAGCCAAGGTGCCCCCACATTGTTCAGAGCCAATTCACTGAACTTTGTGAGTGCGGGGACACCATTACACGCGTGCACTACATATAGGTCACTACCTATATGTAGCTTCACCATGGTAACTCCGAATATGGCCATGTAACATGTCTATGATCATGGAATTGCCCCCTCTATGCCATCCTGGCATTGTTGGTACAATTCCATGATCCCAGTGGTCTGTAGCACAGACCCTGGTACTGCCAGACTGCCCTTCCTGGGGTTTCTCTGCAGCTGCTGCTGCTGCCAACCCCTCAGACAGGCAGCTGCCATCCTGGGGTCCAGCCAGGCCTGGCCCAGGATGGCAGAACAAAGAACTTCCTCTGAGAGAGGGTGTGACACCCTCTCCCTTTGGAAAATGGTGTGAAGGCAGGGGAGGAGTAGCCTCCCCCAGCCTCTGGAAATGCTTTGTTGGGCACAGAGGTGCCCAATTCTGCATAAGCCAGTCTACACCGGTTCAGGGACCCCTTAGCCCCTGCTCTGGCGCGAAACTGGACAAAGGAAAGGGGAGTGACCACTCCCCTGACCTGCACCTCCCCTGGGAGGTGTCCAGAGCTCCTCCAGTGTGCTCCAGACCTCTGCCATCTTGGAAACAGAGGTGCTGCTGGCACACTGGACTGCTCTGAGTGGCCAGTGCCACCAGGTGACGTCAGAGACTCCTTGTGATAGGCTCCTTCAGGTGTTAGTAGCCTTTCCTCTCTCCTAGGTAGCCAAACCCTCTTTTCTGGCTATTTAGGGTCTCTGTCTCTGGGGAAACTTTAGATAACGAATGCATGAGCTCAGCCGAGTTCCTCTGCATCTCCCTCTTCACCTTCTGATAAGGAATCGACCGCTGACCGCGCTGGAAGCCTGCAAACCTGCAACATAGTAGCAAAGACGACTACTGCAACTCTGTAACGCTGATCCTGCCGCCTTCTCAACTGTTTTCCTGCTTGTGCATGCTGTGGGGGTAGTCTGCCTCCTCTCTGCACCAGAAGCTCCGAAGAAATCTCCTGTGGGTCGACGGAATCTTCCCCCTGCAACCGCAGGCACCAAAAAGCTGCATTACCGGTCCCTTGGGTCTCCTCTCAGCACGACGAGCGAGGTCCCTCGAATCCAGCGACACCGTCCAAGTGACCCCCACAGTCCAGTGACTCTTCAGCCCAAGTTTGGTGGAGGTAAGTCCTTGCCTCACCTCGCTGGGCTGCATTGCTGGGAACCGCGACTTTGCAAGCTACTCCGGCCCCTGTGCACTTCCGGCGGAAATCCTTCGTGCACAGCCAAGCCTGGGTCCACGGCACTCTAACCTGCATTGCACGACTTTCTAAGTTGGTCTCCGGCGACGTGGGACTCCTTTGTGCAACTTCGGCGAGCACCGTTTCACGCATCCTCGTAATGCCTGTTTCTGGCACTTCTCCGGGTGCTACCTGCTTCAGTGAGGGCTCTTTGTCTTGCTCGACGTCCCCTCTCTCTGCAGGTCCAATTTGCGACCTCCTGGTCCCTCCTGGGCCCCAGCAGCGTCCAAAAACGCCAAACGCACGATTTGCGTGTAGCAAGGCTTGTTGGCGTCCATCCGGCGGGAAAATACTTCTGCACGACTCTCCAAGGCGTGGGGGATCCATCCTCCAAAGGGGAAGTCTCTAGCCCTTGTCGTTCCTGCAGTATTCACAGTTCTTCAGCCTAGTAAGAGCTTCTTTGCACCAACCGCTGGCATTTCTTGGGCATCTGCCCATCTCCGAGCTGCTTGTGACTTTTGGACTTGGTCCCCTTGTTCCACAGGTACCCTCAGTCAGGAATCCATCGTTGTTGCATTGCTGATTTGTGTTTTCCTTGCATTCTCCCTCTAACACGACTATTTTGTCCTTAGGGGAACTTTGGTGCACTTTGCACTCACTTTTCAGGGTCTTGGGGAGGGTTATTTTGCTAACTCTCACTATTTTCTAATAGTCCCAGCGACCCTCTACAAGGTCACATAGGTTTGGGGTCCATTCGTGGTTCGCATTCCACTTCTGGAGTATATGGTTTGTGTTGCCCCTATCCCTATGTTTCCCCATTGCATCCTATTGTAACCATACATTGTTTGCACTGTTTTCTAAGACTATACTGCATATTTTTGCTATTGTGTATATATATCTTGTGTATATTTCCTATCCTCTCACTGAGGGTACACTCTAAGATACTTTGGCATATTGTCATAAAAATAAAGTACCTTTATTTTTAGTATAACTGTGTATTGTGTTTTCTTATGATATTGTGCATATGACACTAAGTGGTACTGTAGTAGCTTCACACGTCTCCTAGTTCAGCCTAAGCTGCTCTGCTAAGCTACCATTATCTATCAGCCTAAGCTGCTAGACACCCTATACACTAATAAGGGATAACTGGGCCTGGTGCAAAGTGCAAGTACCCCTTGGTACTCACTACAAGCCAGTCCAGCCTCCTACATTTGGTTGTGCAGCGGTGGGATAAGTGCTTTGAGACTACTTACCACTCTTGTCATTGTACTTTTCATAAGAGAAAAATATACAAAACAAGGTCAGTGTATATACACATAGCCAAAAAGTTTTGCATTTCCTCTTTTCACTCTTTTCTAAGTGCTGAAAAGTACTTCTAAACTTTCAAAAAGTTCTTAAAAGTTTAAAAAGTTTTTTCTGTCTTTCCAAAAAGTTCTGAAAACTTTTGTCTCTTTGTCTATCACTTTAACTCTCTCTAAAAAATGTCTGGCACAGGCCAAAAAGTTGAACTGTCCAAACTTGCATATGATCACCTTAGCTGGAAAGGAGCAAGGAGTCTCTGCATAGAGAGAGGTTTGAGTGTAGGGAAGAATCCTTCTTTAGAACTGTTAATTAATATGCTTAGAGTACAGGATAAGGCCATAAGTGCCCAATCTGTAGAAAAAGTAGCTAATGGTTCTCAATCTGATCCAGGGACTCCCCCAGGAAAAGGTTCAGGAAAGAAACTTCTCAGCCTGCCCATTACTAGACAGTCTAGCATAGTTGGTACAGAGGTTGAATCACATCATACTGATGATGTGCTCTCACATTATACTGGTAGCCAAGCTGTTAGGGTGCCCTCTGTAAGGGACAGGTCTCCTTCTGTTCATTCCCATCATACCTCTGTATCTAGAAATGTCCCTCCCACCCACCCTGATGACAGATTGTTAGAAAGGGAGCTCAATAGATTGAGAGTGGAGCAAACCAGACTGAAGCTCAAGAAGCAACAGCTGGATTTGGATAGACAGTCTTTAGAAATAGAGAGGGAAAGACAGAAGATGGGTTTAGATACCCATGGTGGCAGCAGCAGTATTCCCCATAGTCATCCTGCAAAAGAGCATGATTCCAGGAATCTGCATAAGATAGTTCCCCCTTACAAGGAGGGGGGTGACATTAACAAGTGGTTTGCTGCACTTGAGAGGGCCTGTGCTGTACAGGATGTCCCTCAAAAGCAGTGGGCTGCTATCCTATGGCTATCATTTACTGGAAAAGGTAGGGATAGGCTCCTTACTGTAAAAGAAAATGATGCTAACAATTTCCAAGTTCTTAAGAATGCACTCCTGGATGGTTATGGCTTAACCACTGAACAGTACAGGATAAAGTTCAGAGATACCAAAAAGGAGTCTTCACAAGACTGGGTTGATTTCATTGACCAGGCAGTGAAGGCCTTGGAGGGGTGGTTACATGGCAGTAAAGTTACTGATTATGACAGCCTGTATAACTTGATCCTGAGAGAGCATATTCTTAATAATTGTGTGTCTGATTTGTTGCACCAGTACTTGGTGGACTCTGATCTGACCTCTCCCCAAGAATTGGGAAAGAAGGCAGACAAATGGGTCAGAACAAGAGTGAACAGAAAAGTTCATACAGGGGGTGACAAAGATGGCAACAAAAAGAAGGATGGTAAGTCTTCTGACAAGGGTGGGGACAAATCTAAAAATGAGTCTTCATCAGGCCCACAAAAACACTCTGGTGGGGGTGGTGGGCCCAAATCCTCCTTTAATCAGAACAAGGAAAAGAAACCATGGTGCTATTTATGTAAAATAAAAGGCCATTGGACAACAGATCCCAGTTGTCCAAAGAAAGGCACCACAGCTCCTACCACTACAACCCCTACTGCTACACCTAGTGTCCCTACTAATAGCAGTGGTGGTGGGAGCAAACCTATTAATAGCCAATCCAAGGGAGTAGCTGGGCTCACTTTTGGTAATTTAGTTGGGGTTGGTCTGATTAGGGAGACCACAGAGGCTACTTTAGTCTCTGAAGGGGCTATTGACTTAGCCACTTTGGTTGCTTGCCCCCATAACTTGGAGAAGTACAAGCAACTAACCCTAATAAATGGTGTTGAGGTCCAGGCCTACAGGGACACAGGTGCCAGTGTCACAATGGTGATTGAGAAACTGGTGCACCCTGAACAACACATACTTGGACACCAGTACCAAGTAACCGATGCTCACAACATAACACAAAGCCACCCCATGGCTGTTGTAAATCTCAACTGGGGGGGGGGTATCTGGTCCAAAGAAAGTTGTGGTAGCTTCAGATTTACCTGTAGACGGTCTATTAGGGAACGATTTGGAGACATCAGCTTGGTCAGATGTGGAGTTGGAGGCCCATGCAGCAATGCTGGGCATCCCAGGGCATATTTTTGCTTTGACAAGGGCTCAGGCCAAAAAGCAAAAAGGACAGGGAAGCTTGGATCCTGGAACAATGGACCAAGTGCTCCCTCAAGCTAGGGCTAGTAGAAGCAAACCACTTCCTACTATCCCTCCCTCTACAGTGGATTCTACTTCTGAGGAAGAAGAATTCCCTCCCTGTGCAGAACCTACACCAGAGGAGCTGGAAGCAGACACTGCTGAGCTTTTGGGTGAAGGGGGGCCTGCCAGAGAGGAGCTGAGTGTGGCACAGCAAACCTGTCCCACATTAGAGGGTCTCAGACAGCAAGCTGTCAAACAGGCTAATGGGGATGTCAGTGACTCACACAGAGTTTACTGGGAGGACAACCTCTTGTACACTGAGCATAGGGATCCTAAACCTGGAGCTGCCAGGAGATTAGTGATTCCTCAGGAGTACAGAAAGTTCCTCCTAACACTGGCACATGACATTCCCTTAGCTGGGCACCTGGGTCAAATGAAAACTTGGGACAGATTGGTACCACTGTTTCATTGGCCTAGGATGTCTGAGGACACAAAAGAATTTTGTAAGTCCTGTGAAACCTGTCAAGCCAGTGGCAAGACAGGTGGCACTCCAAAGGCACCCCTTATCCCACTGCCTGTGGGTGGGGTTCCCTTTGAAAGGGTAGGGGTTGACATAGTTGGCCCCCTTGACCCTCCTACTGCTTCAGGCAATAGGTTTATCTTGGTGGTAGTGGACCATGCCACAAGATATCCTGAAGCTATTCCTTTAAGGACCACTACAGCTCCTGCAGTGGCAAAGGCCCTCCTGGGAATATTTTCCAGGGTGGGCTTCCCAAAGGAAGTAGTATCAGACAGGGGAAGCAATTTCATGTCTGCATACTTAAAGGCCATGTGGAAGGAGTGTGGTGTAACTTACAAGTTCACAACACCCAATCATCCACAAACAAATGGACTGGTGGAGAGATTTAATAAAACTCTCAAAGGCATGATTATGGGACTCCCTGAAAAACTCCGCAGGAGATGGGATATCCTTCTACCATGCCTCCTTTTTGCCTACAGGGAGGTACCCCAGAAAGGAGTGGGCTTCAGCCCCTTTGAACTTCTTTTTGGACACCCTGTTAGGGGTCCACTCACACTTGTAAAGGAGGGTTGGGAACAACCTTTAAAAGCTCCTAAGCAGGATATTGTGGATTATGTACTTGGCCTCACATCAAGGATGGCTGAGTACATGAAAAAGGCCAGTAAAAACCTTCAGGCCAGCCAAGAGCTCCAGAAGCAATGGCATGATCAGAAGGCTGTTTTGGTTCAGTACCAACCAGGGCAGAAAGTGTGGGTCTTGGAGCCTGTGGCCCCAAGAGCACTCCAAGATAAATGGAGTGGACCCCACACAATTGTTGAAAAGAAGGGTGAAGTCACCTACTTGGTTGACTTAGGCACTGCCAGGAGTCCCCTTAGGGTGCTCCATGTCAACCGCCTGAAACCCTACTATGACAGGGCTGATCTCACCCTGCTCATGGCAACAGATGAGGGACAGGAAGAAGACAGTGATCCTCCACCTGATCTCTTCTCTTCCACAGAACAAGATGCTCTTGTGGAAGGTGTAGTTTTGGCTGATTGTCTTACTGCTGAGCAGAAAGATAATTGCATAAATCTCCTAGGACAATTTTCAGAACTCTTCTCCATTGTGCCAGGCACCACTTCTTGGTGTGAGCACACTATAGATACTGGAGACAGTTTACCTGTCAAAAGTAAGATCTATAGGCAGCCTGACCATGTCAGGGACTGCATAAAGCAAGAAGTTCAGAAGATGTTGGAACTAGGAGTGGTTGAGCACTCTGACAGTCCATGGGCTTCTCCTGTGGTACTGGTACCAAAACCCAATTCTAAAGATGGAAAGAAGGAAATGAGGTTTTGTGTCGACTATAGAGGTCTCAACTTGGTAACCAAAACTGATGCTCACCCTATACCCAGGGCAGATGAGCTCATAGATACACTGGCATCTGCCAAGTATCTAAGCACTTTTGATTTGACTGCAGGGTATTGGCAGATCAAATTGTCAGAAGATGCTAAATCTAAGACTGCATTTTCTACCATTGGAGGACATTACCAGTTTACTGTAATGCCTTTTGGTTTGAAAAATGCACCTGCCACTTTTCAGAGGTTGGTGAACACAGTCCTGCAAGGGCTGGAAGCTTTCAGTGCAGCATATTTGGACGATATAGCTGTCTTTAGCTCCAGCTGGGATGATCACCTGGTCCACCTATGGAAAGTTTTGGAGGCCCTGCAAAAGGCAGGCCTCACTATCAAGGCTTCAAAGTGCCAGATAGGGCAGGGTAAGGTGGTTTATCTGGGACACCTTGTTGGTGGGGAACAGATTGCACCACTACAGGGGAAAATTCAAACTATTATTGATTGGGTTCCCCCTACCACTCAGACTCAGGTGAGAGCCTTCCTAGGCCTCACTGGGTATTACAGGAGGTTCATTAAGAACTATGGCTCCATTGCAGCCCCTCTTAATGACCTCACATCCAAGAAAATGCCTAAAAAGGTATTATGGACAGCAAACTGTCAGAAAGCTTTTGAGGAGCTGAAGCAGGCCATGTGCTCTGCACCTGTCCTGAAAAGCCCTTGTTACTCTAAAAAATGCTATGTCCAAACTGATGCATCTGAATTAGGAGTAGGGGCAGTCCTATCACAACTTAATTCTGAGGGCCAGGATCAACCTGTTGCTTTTATTAGTAGAAGGTTGACCCCCAGAGAAAAGCGTTGGTCTGCCATTGAGAGGGAGGCCTTTGCTGTGGTCTGGGCTCTGAAGAAGTTGAGGCCATACCTGTTTGGCACTCACTTCATTGTTCAGACAGACCACAAACCTCTACTTTGGCTAAAACAAATGAAAGGTGAAAATCCTAAATTGTTGAGGTGGTCCATATCCCTACAGGGAATGGACTATACAGTGGAACATAGACCTGGGAGTAGCCACTCCAATGCAGATGGACTCTCCAGATATTTCCACTTAGACAATGAAGACTCATCAGGTAATGGCTAGTCTTATTGTCCTTCGTTTGGGGGGGGGGTTGTGTAGGAAAGTACCATCTTGCCTGGCATGTTACCCCCATTTTTCACTGTATATATGTTGTTTTAGTTGTATGTGTCACTGGGACCCTGGTAACCCAGGGCCCCAGTGCTCATAAGTGTGCCTGAATGTGTTACCTGTGTAGTGACTAACTGTCTCACTGAGGCTCTGCTAATCAGAACCTCAGTGGTTATGCTCTCTCATTTCTTTCAAATTGTCACTAACAGGCTAGTGACCAATTTTACCAATTTACATTGGCTTACTGGAACACCCTTATAATTCCCTAGTATATGGTACTGAGGTACCCAGGGTATTGGGGTTACAGGAGATACCTATGGGCTGCAGCATTTCTTTTGCCACCCATAGGGAGCTCTGACAATTCTTACACAGGCCTGCCACTGCAGCCTGAGTGAAATAACGTCCACGTTATTTCACAGCCATTTTACACTGCACTTAAGTAACTTATAAGTCACCTATATGTCTAACCTTTACCTGGTAAAGGTTAGGTGCAAAGTTACTTAGTGTGAGGGCACCCTGGCACTAGCCAAGGTGCCCCCACATTGTTCAGGGCCAATTACCTGGACTTTTGTTTTAGTTGTATGTGTCACTGGGACCCTGGTAACCCAGGGCCCCAGTGCTCATAAGTGTGCCTGAATGTGTTAACTGTGTAGTGACTAACTGTCTCACTGAGGCTCTGCTAATCAGAACCTCAGTGGTTATGCTCTCTCATTTCTTTCCAAATTGTCACTGACAGGCTAGTGACCATTTTTACCAATTTACATTGGCTTACTGGAACACCCTTATAATTCCCTAGTATATGGTACTGAGGTACCCAGGGTATTGGGGTTCCAGGAGATCCCTATGGGCTGCAGCATTTGTTTTGCCACCCATAGGGAGCTCTGACAATTCTTACACAGGCCTGCCACTGCAGCCTGAGTGAAATAACGTCCACGTTATTTCACAGCCATTTTACACTGCACTTAACTAATAACTTATAAGTCACCTATATGTCTAACCTCTACCTGGTAAAGGTTAGGTGCAAAGTTACTTAGTGTGAGGGCACCCTGGCACTAGCCAAGGTGCCCCCACATTGTTCAGAGCCAATTCCCTGAACTTTGTGAGTGCGGGGACACCATTACACACGTGCACTACATATAGGTCACTACCTATATGTAGCTTCACCATGGTAACTCCGAATATGGCCATGTAATATGTCTATGATCATGGAATTGCCCCCTCTATACCATCCTGGCATAGTTGGCACAATCCCATGATCCCAGTGGTCTGTAGCACAGACCCTGGTACTGCCAAACTGCCCTTCCTGGGGTTTCACTGCAGCTGCTGCTGCTGCCAACCCCTCAGACAGGCAGCTGCCCTCCTGGGGACCAGCCAGGCCTGGCCCAGGATGGCAGAACAAAGAACTTCCTCTGAGAGAGGGTGTGACATCCTCTCCCTTTGGAAAATGGTGTGAAGGCAGGGGAGGAGTAGCCTCCCCCAGCCTCTGGAAATGCTTTGTTGGGCACAGAGGTGCCCAATTCTGCATAAGCCAGTCTACACCGGTTCAGGGACCCCTTAGCCCCTGCTCTGGCGCGAAACTGGACAAAGGAAAGGGGAGTGACCACTCCCCTGACCTGCACCTCCCCTGGGAGGTGTCCAGAGCTCCTCCAGTGTGCTCCAGACCTCTGCCATCTTGGAAACAGAGGTGCTGCTGGCACACTGGACTGCTCTGAGTGGCCAGTGCCACCAGGTGACGTCAGAGACTCCTTCTGATAGGCTCCTCCAGGTGTTAGTAGCCTATCCTCTCTCCTAGGTAGCCAAACCCTCTTTTCTGGCTATTTAGGGTCTCTGTCTCTGGGGAAACTTTAGATAACGAATGCAAGAGCTCATCCGAGTTCCTCTGCATCTCTCTCTTCACCTTCTGCCAAGGAATCGACTGCTGACCGCGCTAGAAGCCTGCAAACCTGCAACATAGTAGCAAAGACAACTACTGCAAGTCTGTAACGCTGATCCTGCCGCCTTCTCGACTGTTTTCCTGCTTGTGCATGCTGTGGGGGTAGTCTGCCTCCTCTCTGCACCAGAAGCTCCGAAGAAATCTCCCGTGGGTCGACGGAATCTTCCCCCTGCAACCGCAGGCACCAAAAAGCTGCATTACCGGTCCCTTGGGTCTCCTCTCAGCACGACGAGCGAGGTCCCTCGAATCCAGCGACTCTGTCCAAGTGACCCCCACAGTCCAGTGACTCTTCAGTCCAAGTTTGGTGGAGGTAAGTCCTTGCCTCACCTCGCTGGGCTGCATTGCTGGGAACCGCGACTTTTGCAGCTACTCCGGCCCCTGTGCATTTCCGGCGAAAATCCTTCGTGCGCAGCCGAGCCTGGGTCCACGGCACTCTAACCTGCATTGCACGACTTCCTAAGTTGGTCTCCGGCGACGTGGGACTCCTTTGTGCGACGTCGGGTGAGCACCGTTTCACGCATCCTCGTAGTGCCTGTTTCTGGCACTTCTCCGGGTGCTACCTGCTTCAGAGAGGGCTCCTTGTCTTGCTCGACGTCCCCTCTCTCTGCTGGCCCAGTTTGCGACCTCCTGGTCCCTCCTGGGCCCCAGCAGCGTCCAAAAACGCTAACCGCACGATTTGCAGCTAGCAAGGCTTGTTGGCGTTCTTTCGGCGGGAAAACACTTCTGCACTACTCTCCACGGCGAGAGGGATCCGTCCACCGAAGGGGAAGTCTCTAGCCCTTTTCGTTCCTGCAGAAACCTCAGCTTCTTCTGTCCAGTAGAAGCTTCTTTGCACCCGCAGCTGGCATTTCCTGGGCATTTGCCCATCTCCGACTTGCTTGTGAGTTTTGGACTTGGTCCCCTTGTTCCACAGGTACCCTAGATTGGAAATCCACAGTTGTTGCATTGTTGGTTTGTGTCTTTCCTGCATTATTCCTCTAACACGACTTCTTTGTCCTTAGGGGAACTTTAGTGCACTTTGCACTCACTTTTCAGGGTCTTGGGGAGGGTTATTTTTCTAACTCTCACTATTTTCTAATAGTCCCAGCGACCCTCTACAAGGTCACATAGGTTTGGGGTCCATTCGTGGTTCGCATTCCACTTTTGGAGTATATGGTTTGTGTTGCCCCTATCCCTATGTTTCCCCATTGCATCCTACTGTAATTATACATTGTTTGCACTGTTTTCTAAGACTATACTGCATATTTTTGCTATTGTGTATATATATCTTGTGTATATTTCCTATCCTCTCACTGAGGGTACACTCTACGATATTTGGCATATTGTCATAAAAATAAAGTACCTTTATTTTTAGTATAACTGTGTATTGTGTTTTCTTATGATATTGTGCATATGACACTAAGTGGTACTGTAGTAGCTTCACACGTCTCCTAGTTCAGCCTAAGCTGCTCTGCTAAGCTACCATTATCTATCAGCCTAAGCTGCTAGACACCCTATACACTAATAAGGGATAACTGGGCCTGGTGCAAGGTGCAAGTACCCCTTGGTACTCACTACAAGCCAGTCCAGCCTCCTACATTGGTTGTGCAGCGGTGGGATAAGTGCTTTGAGACTACTTACCACTCTTGTCATTGTACTTTTCATAAGAAAAAAATATACAAAACAAGGTCAGTGTATATACACATAGCCAAAAAGTTTTGCATTTCCTCTTTTCACTCTTTTCTAAGTGCTGAAAAGTACTTCTAACTTTCTAAAAAGTTCTAAAAAGGTTAAAAAGTTTTTTTCTCTGTCTTTCTAAAAGCTCTGACAAACTTTTTATCTTTTACTATCACTTTAACTCTCTCTAAAAATGTCTGGCACAGGCCAAAATGTTGATCTGTCCAAACTTGCATATGATCACCTTAGCTGGAAAGGAGCAAGGAGTCTCTGCATAGAGAGAGGTTTGAGTGTAGGGAAGAATCCTTCCTTAGAACTGTTAATTAACATGCTTAGAGTACAGGATAAGGCCATAAGTGCCCAATCTGTTGAAAAAGTAGCTAATGGTTCGCAATCTGATCCAGGGACTCCCCCAGGAAAAGATTCAGGAAAGAAACTTCCTAGCCTGCCCATTACTAGACAGTCTAGCATAGTTGGTAATGATGAGGAGCCACACCATATAAATAGTGTTGTCTCACATCAGAGCAAAAGCATTTATTCTCACCATACTGGTAGTGATGTTTCTGTTAGCCAAGCTGTTAGGGTGGCTTCTGTAAGGGATAGGTCTCCTTCTGTCCATTCTCACCATACTTCTGTTTCAAGGCATGTCCCTCCCACCCACCCTGATGACAGATTGTTAGAAAGGGAGCTCAATAGATTGAGAGTGGAACAAACCAGACTGAAGCTCAAGAAGCAACAGCTGGATTTGGATAGACAGACTTTAGAAGTAGAGAAGGAGAGACAGAAACTGGGTTTAGAAACCCATGGTGGCAGCAGCAGTATTCCCCATAGTCATCCTGTAAAAGAGCATGATTCCAGGAATCTGCACAAGATAGTTCCCCCTTACAAGGAGGGGGATGACATTAACAAGTGGTTTGCTGCACTTGAGAGGGCCTGTGTTGTACAGGATGTCCCTCAAAGGCAGTGGGCTGCTATCCTATGGCTATCATTTAGTGGAAAAGGTAGGGATAGGCTCCTTACTGTGAAAGAAAATGATGCTAATAATTTCCAAGTTCTTAAGAATGCACTCCTGGATGGTTATGGCTTAACCACTGAACAATACAGGATAAAGTTCAGAGAGACCAAAAAGGAGTCTTCACAAGACTGGGATGATTTCACTGACCATTCAGTGAAGGCCTTGGAGGGGTGGTTACATGGCAGTAAAGAACGAGTTACTTACCTTCGGTAACGACTTTTCTGGTGGATACATTAGCTACCTGTGGATTCCTCACCTAATGAATACTCCCATGGCGCCAGCATTTGACGGAAATCTTCTTACTAGTCTCTGCACGTCGACGAGGACGTCACTTTAGCCCACGCGACGCCGTCTGACGTCATACAGGCAATAAGAAGTCCTCGCCGACGTGCCGATGACAGTACCAACATTTTTTACGTGCATGAGAATAATAATAATAACCCAATGCAATGAAAGAGCAAAGCAACATCTCTTAATATTGTAAATCACACAACATTGCAATAAAATAGCTATAGATTTAATATAATTTTTTTTTTTTTTTTTTTTTTTAAACAAATAAATATATTTATACATACGAATCATGTATATACCCAATATATATATAGATTTATATATAAATATACACATATATACAAATATCATACATGCAAAATGTATTGCAACTTTGAAGACCAAAAGGAGCACACTCAAGGATTGCTTGGAGAGACCAAAAAGGCAACGGGGAGGCGGGTGGGACCGTGAGGAATCCACAGGTAGCTAATGTATCCACCAGAAAAGTCGTTACCGAAGGTAAGTAACTCGTTCTTCTGATGGATACAACTACCTGTGGATTCCTCACCTAATGAATAGAGTCCCAAAGCAGTACCACGCCCGGCGGTGGGTGCCTAAATGGTCAAACCAAGAAATCCTGCAGCACTGACCGTGCAAAATGACCGTCCCTTCTGACCTCAGAGTCCAAACAGTAATGTTTCACAAAAGTGTGAAGGGACGACCAAGTTGCGGCCTTGCAGATGTCAACCACAGGAACACCCCTGGCCAAGGCCGAAGAGGCCGACTTAGCTCTGGTGGAGTGAGCTCTAATGCCCTCAGGCGGATCCTTCTTTGCCAAAGAGTAACAGATTTTAATGCAAAGAACAACCCACCTGGAGAGTGTTCTCTTGTGGACTGCCTTTCCTCTCCTCTTGCCCACGTATCCGACAAACAGCTGATCCTCCAGCCTGATATCCTTCATTCTGTCGATATAGAAGCTCAACGCCCTTTTTGGGTCCAGGCGATGTAGTCTTTCTTCCTCCTTTGAAGGATGAGGCGGAGGATAAAACGTGGACAAAGTGATTGTCTGAGCCAAATGGAAGGGTGAAACAACCTTCGGAAGGAAAGCAGCCTTGGTCCTCAACACCACCTTATCCCCATAAAACGTTATATAAGGGGGTTTAACCGATAAGGCCTGCAACTCACTCACTCTCCTTGCAGATGTTATAGCTACCAGGAATACTGTTTTAATAACCAAATACCTTAAGGGGCAAGAATGCATAGGCTCAAAAGGGGACCCCATAAGGAAAGTCAGGACCAAGGACAAATCCCATTGAGGCATAACGAATGGTTTTGGAGGATATTGATTCAGAAGACCTTTCAAGAATCTGAGAACAATAGGGGATTTAAATAACGATGGTTGGTCTGGAAGACAAATGAAGGCTGACAAGGCCGACAAATAACCCTTAATGGTAGCTACTGCACAACCTTTCTGCGCTAGAGACAGTGCAAAAGACAAAACATGTGACAGATGAGCATGTAAGGGATCAATCTGTCTCTCTCCACACCACATAACAAATTTAGACCACCTATTAGCGTAGATAGATTTAGTGGAGTGTCGCCTGGCCGCTAAGATAACATCCACTACATCAGGCGGGAGAGAGAAGGAACTCAGGTTGCCCCGTTCAATCTCCAAGCATGTAGGTGCAGACTCTGGAGGTTGGGGTGTAAAACCTGCCCCTGCGACTGCGAGAGGAGGTCTGCCCTGAGAGGGAGACGGAGCGGAGGGCACAGTGAGAGTTGGAGAAGGTCGGAGTACCATACCCTCCTTGGCCAATCCGGAGCTATTAAGATGACTTGGGCCCGGTCTTGGCGAATTTTCCTCAACACTCGAGGAATCAAGGGTATGGGGGGAAACGCGTAAAGCAACTGGTCGCACCAGGTTATCTGAAACGCGTCTCCCAACGCTCCCTGCATCGGATACTGGAGGCTGCAGAATAACGGGCAATGCGCGTTCTCCCGAGTGGCAAACAGATCTATCCGAGGAAACCCCCACATCTGGAAGATTAAACAGACTTGATCTGGATGGAGACGCCACTCGTGGTCTGCCGAGAATTGGCGACTGAGACTGTCCGCACGTACATTCAAGACCCCGGCCAGATGATTTGCCACCAAGCAAATCTGATGGTCCTTTGCCCAGGACCATAGCCGAAGAGCTTCTCTGCAGAGAAGGTACGACCCTACTCCTCCCTGTTTGTTTATGTACCACATCGTGGTAGTATTGTCCGTCAGGACCTGTACCGACTGACCACGAAGGGATGGGAGGAAGGCCTTGAGAGCCAAACGTACAGCCCGTAACTCCAACAGATTGATATGAAACACCTGTTCCTCTGGAGACCAAAGCCCTTTGATCTCCAGATCCCCCAGATGAGCTCCCCATCCTAGGGTGGAGGCATCCGTTATTACCGTGGCCACTGGTGGCGACTGCGCGAACGGCTTCCCCTGTGAAAGATTGTTGCCCGCAATCCACCACTTCAATTCCACAGCAGCATCTCTGGAGATCTTGACAGTACCTTCTAAATCTCCCTTGTGTTGAGACCACTGCCTTCGGAGGCACCACTGAAGAGCCCTCATGTGCCAGCGAGCATGCGTGACCAACAGAATGCAGGAGGCGAACAGACCGAGCAGACGAAGGACCTTGAGGACTGGAACTACCGCTCCATTTCGAAACATTGGAACCAATTCCTGAATATCTTGAATCCGCTGAGGCGGAGGAAAGGCTCGACTCAATGTTGTATCCAGTACTGCCCCTATGAACAGGAGGCGCTGAGAGGGCTCCAGGTGAGATTTGGGCACGTTCACCGAAAAGCCCAGGTCGAACAACAACTGGGTTGTTGACTGCAGATGATGCGACACAAGCTCCGGGGACTTGGCTTTGATCAACCAGTCGTCCAAGTAAGGGAATACTGCTATCCCCCTCCTTCTGAGCTCCGCCGCAACCACTGACATCACCTTTGTGAAGACTCGAGGTGCTGAAGTAAGACCAAACGGGAGGACCGCAAACTGATAATGCTGCGACCCTACCACAAACCGGAGATACTTCCTGTGCGACTTGAGTATCGGGATATGAAAGTAAGCATCCTGCAAGTCGACAGACACCATCCAATCTTCCTTGTTCAACGCCAAAAGCACCTGTGCTAGGGTCAGCATCTTGAACTTTTCCTGTTTGAGGAACCAATTCAAGATCCTCAGATCCAGGATTGGTCTCAACTGACCATCCTTTTTGGGAATCAGGAAGTATCTTGAGTAACAACCTCGACCCTTTTCCTGCTCTGGGACCAACTCTACCGCGCCCTTTGAAAGGAGGACTTGAACCTCCTGTTCTAGCAACAGGAGGTGTTCTTCTGAACAATAAGATGGGCGGGGCGGGATGAGGGGCGGGAACTCCCGAAAGGGAAGGGCGTAGCCTTTTCCCACAATGCCGAGAACCCAAGTGTCCGTTGTGATAGACTTCCACTTGTGGAGAAAACGCTGTAATCTTCCCCCTACAGGAGAGGAGTGAGTGGGAGACGGTGGAAGCCTAAGGCTGCTTCCCCTGCTGCACCCCTCCAGAGGACGAGGAAGAGGCAGAGTGCTGTTGAGAGGCTCCTCTGGTACGGACCCCACCCCTCCCCCTCCCTCTAAATGACCTATAGGGGAGGGAAGAGGCAGGTTGCTGGAACCTCCCCCGAAAGGAAGAGGAATAAGAGCCACGCCCAAATCCCCGAAACCTCCTGAAAACTCTAGAAGAGGCAGAGGAAGAAGGAGCTTGCAGTCCTAACGATTTGGCTGTGGCTCTGCTCTCCTTAAATCGTTCCAAGGCTGAATCTGCCTTGGCTCCAAACAGTCTGTCCCCATCAAACGGGAGGTCCAGCAGGGTCGACTGCACATCCGCAGAGAACCCTGAGTTTCGGAGCCAGGCCTGTCTTCTTGCCACCACAGCCGTGCCCATCGCCCTGGCCACCGAGTCGGTCGTGTCCAGCCCAGACTGGATAATCTGGGTCGCGGCAGCCTGGGCGTCCGAGACCACATCCAAAAGACCCTGGGGAAGCTCCGTGAATGAAGACGAAATATCATCCATCAGCGCATGGATGTACCTCCCCAGAATGCACGTGGCGTTGGTGGCCTTCAACGCCAAACTTCATGACGAAAATATTTTCTTGGACTGCGCATCCAGTTTCTTGGAGTCTCTGTCTCCAGGCACCGTCGGGAAGGAACCAGGCGCTGACTTTGAGGAACAGGAGGCTTGCACCACCAAGCTCTCCGGCGTAGGGTGTCTAGAGAGAAAGCCAGGGTCAGATGGTGCAGCTCGATACCTCCTGGCCACAGCCCTATGAACGGCCGAGGAAGACACCGGCTTCTTCCACACCTCCAACACCGGATCCAGCAAAGCCTCATTAAATGGCAAGAGAGGCTCAGCTGCAGCAGAGGCCGGATGCAATACCTCTGTCAGCAAATTCTGCTTTGCCTCTGCCACCGGCAAAGGCAGGTCCAAAAAGCTCGCTGCCTTCCTCACCACAGCATGAAAGGAAGCAGCCTCCTCCGTATATTCCCCTGGAGATGAAAGGTCCCACTCAGGGGAAGTGTCCAGCCCACTGGCTGTATCCAGACCATGCAGTCCGTCTCCAGAGTCCTCAATCTCTCCCTCCTCTAGGACTCGCTGGTACTCTTGCTCTTCTAAAAGACGGAGAGCACGCCTCCTCGAATGAAGTCTCTCCTCGATACGCGGAGTCGACATGGCCTCCGCCGACGTCGAAGAACGGCGCCGATCTCCAGAAGCATCTGACGCCGCGTCCGGCGCCACAGGCAGCTTCGGCGCCGAGGCAGGAGCCGATGGACCAACCGGAGTCACAGGGCAAAATCCTGACTTCGACGGAGGGGCAACCTCCGGGGCCGAAACATCCGAAGCCACCGGAGCGGCCACCGACGCCGGCACCGGCGCCGAGCCCACATTCCCAAAAGGAAGAAAGGGCATAAAGGGTGCCGGCCGAAGAGGCGCAGGATCACCCAACGAAAAGGCCAAGGGCCCCGAAGGACCAGCCGGAGCAGCTCCTGGAGCCATCTGCTGAAAGATGGTATACATCGCATTAAGAAACGCAGTACTATCGGCTCCAGGAGTGGGAAAAGCCGGATACTGGGGTGCCTGGATCGAGGGCGACCCCGACGCCGGCCTCGACGTCTGCGACGCCGGAGAAAACACAAGAGGCTGCACCACCTCAATCACTGACGCCTGACCAGGTGAAGTCGGTGACGCCGGAGAGGGCAACGGCGTCGATGGATGCGGCGTGACCGTGGGGCTGACCTCCCAAGTCCTCCGACGCCGAGCCGAAGGTGACCTCGAACGAGACTCCTTGCTGGAGTGGCGTCGTGAGTCTCTACGGCGCCGGGAGTCTCGATGACGCCGGTGAGACCTTGGCGAAGAAGACTTCTTATGATGTTTCTCCTTCTTCTTTGACTTTGCCATGAATAACTTGGCCTCGCGCTCTTTGAGGGCCTTCGGATTCATGTGTTGACATGAATCGCAAGTCGAGACGTCGTGGTCGGAGCTCAAACACCATAGACAGTCGGAGTGAGGATCTGTAACTGACATCTTGCCCCCACACTCTCGACAGGGCTTGAAACCCGACTTCCTCTGAGACATTGTTACCGCAGAGAAGACTACGCAGCAGACAATACACTGTAACCACGAAGGTAACAGTAACTCCCTCGAAGATAACCGTTTCGAATGCACGGAAAAAAGGGAACTGTCATCGGCACGACGGCGAGGACTTCTTATTGCCTGTATGACGTCAGACGGCGTCGCGTGGGCTAAAGTGACGTCCTCGTCGACGTGCAGAGACTAGTAAGAAGATTTCCGTCAAATGCTGGCGCCATGGGAGTATTCATTAGGTGAGGAATCCACAGGTAGTTGTATCCATCAGAAGTTACTGATTATGACAGCCTGTATAACTTGATCCTGAGAGAGCATATTCTTAATAATTGTGTGTCTGATTTGTTGCACCAGTACTTGGTGGACTCTGATCTGACCTCTCCCCAAGAATTGGGAAAGAAGGCAGACAAATGGGTCAGAACAAGGGTGAACAGAAAAGTTCATACAGGGGGTGACAAAGATGGCAACAAAAAGAAGGATGGTAAGTCTTCTGACAAGGGTGGGGACAAATCTAAAAATGAGTCTTCATCAGGCCCACAAAAACACTCTGGTGGGGGTGGTGGGCCCAAATCCTCTTTTAATCAGAACAAGGAAAAGAAACCATGGTGCTATTTATGTAAAATAAAAGGCCATTGGACCACAGATCCCAGTTGTCCAAAGAAAGGCACCAAGCCTCCTACCACTACAACCCCTACTGCTACACCTAGTGTCCCTACTAATAGCAGTGGTGGTGGGAGCAAACCTACTAATAGCCAATCCAAGGGAGTAGCTGGGCTCACTATTGGTAACTTAGTTGGGGTTGGCCTTGTTAGGGAGGCCACAGAGGCTGTGTTAGTCTCTGAGGGGGCTATTGATTTAGCCACCTTAGTTGCTTGTCCCCTTAATATGGATAAGTACAAGCAGCTACCCCTAATAAATGGTGTTGAGGTTCAGGCCTACAGGGACACTGGTGCCAGTGTGACTATGGTCATAGAGAAACTGGTCCACCCTGAACAACACCTACTTGGTCACCAGTACCAAGTAACCGATGCTCACAACAACACACTTAGCCACCCCATGGCTGTTGTAAATCTCAACTGGGGGGGGGGTTACTGGTCCAAAGAAAGTTGTGGTAGCTTCAGATTTACCTGTAGACTGTCTATTAGGGAATGATTTGGAGACATCAGCTTGGTCAGATGTGGAGTTGGAGGCCCATGCAGCAATGCTGGGCATCCCAGGGCATATTTTTGCTTTGACAAGGGCTCAGGCCAAACAGCAAAAAGGACAGGGAAGCTTGGATCCGGGAACAATGGACCAAGTGCTCCCTAAAGCTAGGGCTAGTAGAAGCAAACCACTTCCTACTATCCCTCCCTCTACAGTGGATTCATCTTCAGAGGAAGAAGAATTCCCTCCCTGTGCAGAACCTACACCAGAGGAGCTGGAAGCAGACACTGCTGAGCTTTTGGGTGAAGGGGGGCCTGCCAGAGAGGAGCTGAGTGTGGCACAGCAAACCTGTCCCACATTAGAGGGTCTCAGACAGCAAGCTGTCAAACAGGCTAATGGGGATGTCAGTGACTCTCACAGAGTTTACTGGGAGGACAACCTCTTGTACACTGAGCATAGGGATCCTAAACCTGGAGCTGCCAGGAGATTAGTGATTCCTCAGGAGTACAGAAAGTTCCTCCTAACCCTGGCACATGACATTCCCCTAGCTGGGCACCTGGGTCAAATGAAAACTTGGGACAGACTGGTTCCATTGTTTCATTGGCCTAGGATGTCTGAGGACACAAAGGAATTTTGTAAGTCCTGTGAAACCTGTCAAGCCAGTGGCAAGACAGGTGGCACCCCAAAGGCACCCCTTATTCCACTGCCTGTGGTTGGGGTTCCCTTTGAAAGGGTAGGGGTTGACATAGTTGGCCCCCTTGACCCTCCTACTGCTTCAGGCAATAGATTTATCTTGGTGGTAGTGGACCATGCCACAAGATATCCTGAAGCTATTCCTTTAAGGACCACTACAGCACCTGCAGTGGCAAAGGCCCTCCTGGGGATATTTTCCAGGGTGGGCTTCCCAAAGGAAGTAGTATCAGACAGGGGAAGCAATTTCATGTCTGCATACTTAAAGGCCATGTGGAAGGAGTGTGGTGTATCGTACAAGTTCACAACACCCTATCATTCACAAACAAATGGACTGGTGGAGAGATTTAATAAAACTCTCAAAGGCATGATTATGGGTCTCCCTGAAAAACTCCGCAGGAGATGGGATATCCTTCTACCATGCCTCCTTTTTGCCTACAGGGAGGTACCCCAGAAAGGAGTGGGCTTCAGCCCCTTTGAACTTCTTTTTGGACACCCTGTTAGGGGTCCACTCACACTTGTAAAGGAGGGTTGGGAACAACCTTTAAAAGCTCCTAAGCAGGATATTGTGGATTATGTACTTGGCCTCAGATCAAGGATGGCTGAGTACATGAAAAAGGCCAGTAAAAACCTTCAGGCCAGCCAAGAGCTCCAGAAGCAATGGCATGATCTGAAGGCTGTTTTGGTTCAGTACCAACCAGGGCAGAAAGTGTGGGTCTTGGAGCCTGTGGCCCCAAGAGCACTCCAAGATAAATGGAGTGGTCCCCACACAATTGTTGAAAAGAAGGGAGAAGTCACCTTTTTAGTTGACTTAGGCACTGCCAGGAGTCCCCTTAGGGTGCTCCATGTCAACCGCCTGAAACCCTACTATGACAGGGCTGATCTCACCCTGCTCATGGCAACTGATGAGGGACAGGAAGAAGACAGTGATCCTCTACCTGATCTCTTCTCTTCCACAGAACAAGATGCTCTTGTGGAAGGTGTAGTTTTGGCTGATTGTCTTACTGCTGAGCAGAAAGATAATTGCATAAATCTCCTAGATCAATTCTCTGAACTCTTCTCTACTGTGCCAGGTACCACTTCTTGGTGTGAGCACACTATAGATACTGGAGACAGCTTGCCTGTCAAAAGTAAGATCTATAGGCAGCCTGACCATGTCAGGGACTGCATAAAGCAAGAGGTCCAGAAAATGTTAGAACTAGGAGTGGTTGAGCACTCTGACAGTCCATGGGCTTCTCCTGTGGTACTGGTACCAAAACCCCATTCCAAAGATGGAAAGAAGGAAATGCGGTTTTGTGTAGACTATAGAGGTCTCAACTTGGTAACCAAAACTGATGCTCACCCTATACCCAGGGCAGATGAGCTCATAGATACACTGGCATCTGCCAAGTATCTAAGCACTTTTGATTTGACTGCAGGGTATTGGCAGATCAAATTGTCAGAAGATGCTAAACCTAAGACTGCATTTTCTACCATTGGAGGACATTACCAGTTTACTGTAATGCCCTTTGGTTTGAAAAATGCACCTGTCACTTTTCAGAGGTTGGTGAACACAGTCCTGCAAGGGCTGGAAGCTTTCAGTGCAGCATATTTGGACGATATAGCTGTCTTTAGCTCCAGCTGGGATGATCACCTGGTCCACCTATGGAAAGTTTTGGAGGCCCTGCAAAAGGCAGGCCTCACTATCAAGGCTTCAAAGTGCCAGATAGGGCAGGGTAAGGTGGTTTATCTGGGACACCTTGCTGGTGGGGAACAGATTGCACCACTTCAGGGGAAAATCCAAACAATTATTGATTGGGTTCCCCCTACCACTCAGACTCAGGTGAGAGCCTTCCTAGGCCTCACTGGGTATTACAGGAGGTTCATTAAGAACTATGGCTCCATTGCAGCCCCTCTTAATGACCTCACATCCAAGAAAATGCCTAAAAAGGTATTATGGACAGCAAACTGTCAGAAAGCTTTTGAGGAGCTGAAGCAGGCCATGTGCTCTGCACCTGTCCTGAAAAGCCCTTGTTACTCTAAAGAATTCTATGTCCAGACTGATGCATCTGAATTAGGAGTAGGGGCAGTCCTATCACAACTTAATTCTGAGGGCCAGGATCAATCTGTTGCTTTTATTAGTAGGAGGTTGACCCCTAGAGAAAAGCGTTGGTCTGCCATTGAGAGGGAGGCCTTTGCTGTGGTCTGGGCTCTGAAGAAGTTAAGGCCATACCTGTTTGGCACTCACTTCATTGTTCAGACAGACCACAAACCTCTACTTTGGCTAAAAAAAATGAAAGGTGAAAATCCTAAATTGTTGAGGTGGTCCATATCCCTACAGGGAATGGACTATACAGTGGAACATAGACCTGGGAGTAGCCACTCCAATGCAGATGGACTCTCCAGATATTTCCACTTAGACAATGAAGACTCATCAGGTCATGGCTAGTCTTATTGTCCTTCGTTTGGGGGGGGGGTTGTGTAGGAAAGTACCATCTTGCCTGGCATGTTACCCCCATTTTTCACTGTATATATGTTGTTTTAGTTGTATGTGTCACTGGGACCCTGGTAACCCAGGGCCCCAGTGCTCATAAGTGTGCCTGAATGTGTTACCTGTGTAGTGACTAACTGTCTCACTGAGGCTCTGCTAATCAGAACCTCAGTGGTTATGCTCTCTCATTTCTTTCCAAATTGTCACTAACAGGCTAGTGACCATTTTTACCAATTTACATTGGCTTACTGGAACACCCTTATAATTCCCTAGTATATGGTACTGAGGTACCCAGGGTATTGGGGTTCCAGGAGATCCCTATGGGCTGCAGCATTTCTTTTGCCACCCATAGGGAGCTCTGACAATTCTTACACAGGCCTGCCACTGCAGCCTGAGTGAAATAACGTCCACGTTATTTCACAGCCATTTTACACTGCACTTAAGTAACTTATAAGTCACCTATATGTCTAACCTTTACCTGGTAAAGGTTAGGTGCAAAGTTACTTAGTGTGTGGGCACCCTGGCACTAGCCAAGGTGCCCCCACATTGTTCAGAGCCAATTCACTGAACTTTGTGAGTGCGGGGACACCATTACACGCGTGCACTACATATAGGTCACTACCTATATGTAGCTTCACAATGGTAACTCCGAATATGGCCATGTAACATGTCTATGATCATGGAATTGCCCCCTCTATACCATCCTGGCATAGTTGGCACAATCCCATGATCCCAGTGGTCTGTAGCACAGACCCTGGTACTGCCAAACTGCCCTTCCTGGGGTTTCACTGCAGCTGCAGCTGCTGCCAACCCCTCAGACAGGCATCTGCCCTCCTGGGGTCCAGCCAGGCCTGGCCCAGGATGGCAGAACAAAGGACTTCCTCTGAGAGAGGGTGTTACACCCTCTCCCTTTGGAAAATGGTGTGAAGGCAGGGGAGGAGTAGCCTCCCCCAGCCTCTGGAAATGCTTTGTTGGGCACAGATGTGCCCAATTCTGCATAAGCCAGTCTACACCGGTTCAGGGGACCCCTTAGCCCTGCTCTGGCGCGAAACTGGACAAAGGAAAGGGGAGTGACCACTCCCCTGACCTGCACCTCCCCTGGGAGGTGTCCAGAGCTCCTCCAGTGTGCTCCAGACCTCTGCCATCTTGGAAACAGAGGTGCTGCTGGCACACTGGACTGCTCTGAGTGGCCAGTGCCACCAGGTGACGTCAGAGACTTTTTTCCAGGACGCAGTCAGAAGGGTAGGACTAATACCTAATAACGACGCACACACAACGTCAGTTCCAGGTTCTGACTAGCGATCCTAAGGAGCTCTCTCCTAAAATTAGGGATGGGCGACCTTTTTTGACTTAAACAGACGCACTAAAGTAAGTGACTGTTCTATTATCCTTTTCCCGAGTAGGGTATATTAATTTTTGTTGGAGAAGTTTTTGTTACTTTTGGTCCTGAGGAAGCGTCAGTGGACCCTGTCGGGCCAACAGACGCGAAACATGTAGACCTTCTAACAAGTAGGACAACAATAGTTAGTTCCTCTTGTCTTAAAGATTGAGAGCACGTGAGCATTATTTCTCACCTTGGTCTCTCCCTTTGTTTTTAACCTTGGTCTCCATCTTTGCATAACTGATTAAAATTCATGATTATAATAAACTAGATGGATAACCAATTTTATTATTCTCTCTCCATTATTGCATAAGTATCTATACTTAATTCCACCGGCAATACGGCTAAGAGCCCCCCACGGGGAGCCCGTTAGGCATTGCAGCACCGGCCTAGCGAGGAGTCTGTCCCGATGATGATACCAGACATCCATTGTGATGCTTGAGGGCTCTGACTTCTATGGATTAAGGCCCTCCTCTTTCTAATGTTGAATTTTTGGAACAGTGTACTTTGTTGTATTTGTTAGACGTCAGAGACTCCATCTGATAGGCTCCTCCAGGTGTTAGTAGCCTATCCTCTCTCCTAGGTAGCCAAACCCTCTTTTCTGGCTATTTAGGGTCTCTGTCTCTGGGGAAACTTTAGATAACGAATGCAAGAGCTCATCCGAGTTCCTCTGCATCTCTCTCGTCACCTTCTGCCAAGGAATCGACTGCTGACCGCGCTGGAAGCCTGCAAACCTGCAACATAGTAGCAAAGACGACTACTGCAACTCTGTAACGCTGATCCTGCCGCCTTCTCGACTGTTTTCCTGCTTGTGCATGCTGTGGGGGTAGTCTGCCTCCTCTCTGCACCAGAAGCTCCGAAGAAATCTCCCGTGGGTTGACGGAATCTTCCCCCTGCAACCGCAGGCACCAAAAAGCTGCATTACCGGTCCCTTGGGTCTCCTCTCAGCACGACTAGCGAGGTCCCTCGAATCCAGCGACTCTGTCCAAGTGACCCCCACAGTCCAGTGACTCTTCAGTCCAAGTTTGGTGGAGGTAAGTCCTTGCCTCACCTCGCTGGGCTGCATTGCTGGGAACCGCGACTTTTGAAGCTACTCCGGCCCCTGTGCACTTCCGGCGGAAATCCTTTGTGCACAGCCAAGCCTGGGTCCACGGCACTCTAACCTGCATTGCACGACTTCCTAAGTTGGTCTCCGGCGACGTGGGACTCCTTTGTGCGACTTCGGGTGAGCACCGTTTCACGCATCCTCGTAGTGCCTGTTTCTGGCACTTCTCTGGGTGCTACATGCTTCAGAGAGGGCTCCTTGTCTTGCTCGACGTCTCCTCTCTCTGCTGGTCCAATTTGCGACCTCCTGGTCCCTCCTGGGCCCCAGCAGCGTCCAAAAACGCTAACCGCACGATTTGCAGCTAGCAAGGCTTGTTGGCGTTCTTTCGGCGGGAAAACACTTCTGCACGACTCTCCACGGCGAGAGGGATCCGTCCACCAAAGGGGAAGTCTCTAGCCCTTTTCGTTCCTGCAGAAACCTCAGCTTCTTCTGTCCAGTAGAAGCTTCTTTGCACCCGCAGCTGGCATTTCCTGGGCATTTGCCCATCTCCGACTTGCTTGTGACTTTTGGACTTGGTCCCCTTGTTCCACAGGTACCCTAGATTGGAAATCCACAGTTGTTGCATTGTTGGTTTGTGTCTTTCCTGCATTATTCCTCTAACACGACTTCTTTGTCCTTAGGGGAACTTTAGTGCACTTTGCACTCACTTTTCAGGGTCTTGGGGAGGGTTATTTTTCTAACTCTCACTATTTTCTAATAGTCCCAGCGACCCTCTACAAGGTCACATAGGTTTGGGGTCCATTCGTGGTTCGCATTCCACTTTTGGAGTATATGGTTTGTGTTGCCCCTATCCCTATGTTTCCCCATTGCATCCTATTGTAACTATACATTGTTTGCACTGTTTTCTAAGACTATACTGCATATTTTTGCTATTGTGTATATATATCTTGTGTATATTTCCTATCCTCTCACTGAGGGTACACTCTATGATACTTTGGCATATTGTCATAAAAATAAAGTACCTTTATTTTTAGTATAACTGTGTATTGTATTTTCTTATGATATTGTGCATATGACACTAAGTGGTACTGTAGTAGCTTCACACGTCTCCTAGTTCAGCCTAAGCTGCTCTGCTAAGCTACCATTATCTATCAGCCTAAGCTGCTAGACACCCTATACACTAATAAGGGATAACTGGGCCTGGTGCAAGGTGCAAGTACCCCTTGGTACTCACTACAAGCCAGTCCAGCCTCCTACACCTATGGGCTGCAGCATTTCTTTTGCCACCCATAGGGAGCTCTGACAATTCTTACACAGGCCTGCCACTGCAGCCTGAGTGAAATAACGTCCACGTTATTTCACAGCCATTTTACCCTGCACTTAAGTAACTTATAAGTCACCTATATGTCTAACCTTTACCTGGTAAAGGTTAGGTGCAAAGTTACTTAGTGTGAGGGCACCCTGGCACTAGCCAAGGTGCCCCCACATTGTTCAGGGCCAATTCCCTGAACTTTGTGAGTGCGGGGACACCATTACCCGCGTGCACTACATATAGGTCACTACCTATATGTAGCTTCACAATGGTAACTCCGAATATGGCCATGTAACATGTCTATGATCATGGAATTGCCCCCTCTATGCCATCCTGGCATAGTTGGCACAATCCCATGATCCCAGTGGTGTGTAGCACAGACCCTGGTACTGCCAAACTGCCCTTCCTGGGGTTTCACTGCAGCTGCTGCTGCTGCCAACCCCTCAGACAGGCAGCTGCCCTCCTGGGGTCCAGCCAGGCCTGGCCCAGGATGGCAGAACAAAGAACTTCCTCTGAGAGAGGGTGTGACACCCTCTACCTTTGGAAAATGGTGTGAAGGCAGGGGAGGAGTAGCCTCCCCCAGCCTCTGGAAATGCTTTGTTGGGCACAGATGTGCCCAATTCTGCATAAGCCAGTCTACACCGGTTCAGGGACCCCTTAGCCCCTGCTCTGGCGCGAAACTGGACAAAGGAAAGGGGAGTGACCACTCCCCTGACCTGCACCTCCCCTGGGAGGTGTCCAGAGCTCCTCCAGTGTGCTCCAGACCTCTGCCATCTTGGAAACAGAGGTGCTGCTGGCACACTGGACTGCTCTGAGTGGCCAGTGCCACCAGGTGACGTCAGAGACTCCTGCTGATAGGCTCCTTCAGGTGTTAGTAGCCTATCCTCTCTCCTAGGTAGCCAAACCCTCTTTTCTGGCTATTTAGGGTCTCTGTCTCTGGGGAAATTTTAGATAATGAATGCATGAGCTCAGCCGAGTTCCTCTGCATCTCTCTCTTCACCTTCTGATAAGGAATCGACCGCTGACCGCGCTGGAAGCCTGCAAACCTGCAACATAGTAGCAAAGACGACTACTGCAACTCTGTAACGCTGATCCTGCCGCCTTCTCGACTGTTTTCCTGCTTGTGCATGCTGTGGGGGTAGCCTGCCTCCTCTCTGCACCAGAAGCTCCGAAGAAATCTCCCGTGGGTCGACGGAATCTTCCCCCTGCAACCGCAGGCACCAAAAAGCTGCATTACCGGTCTCTTGGGTCTCCTCTCAGCACGACGAGCGAGGTCCCTCGAATCCAGCGACGCTGTCCAAGCGACCCCCACAGTCCAGTGACTCTTCAGCCCAAGTTTGGTGGAGGTAAGTCCTTGCCTCACCTCGCTGGGCTGCATTGCTGGGAACCGCGACTTTGCAGCTACTCCGGCCCCTGTGCACTTCCGGCGGAAATCCTTTGTGCACAGCCAAGCCTGGGTCCACGGCACTCTAACCTGCATTGCACGACTTTCTAAGTTGGTCTCCGGCGACGTGGGACTCCTTTGTGCAACTTCGGCGAGCACTGTTTCACGCATCCTCGTAGTGCCTGTTTCTGGCACTTCTCCGGGTGCTACCTGCTTCAGTGAGGGCTCTTTGTCTTGCTCGACGTCCCCTCTCTCTTCAGGTCCAATTTGCGACCTCCTGGTCCCTCCTGGGCCCCAGCAGCGTCCAAAAACGCTAACCGCACGATTTGCAGCTAGCAAGGCTTGTTAGCGTCCTTTCGGCGGGAAAACACTTCTGCACGACTCTCCACGGCGAGAGGGATCCTTCCACCAAAGGGGAAGTCTCTAGCCCTTTTCGTTCCTGCAGAAACCTCAGCTTCTTCTGTCCAGTCGAAGCTTCTTTGCACCCGCAGCTGGCATTTCCTGGGCATCTGCCCATCTCCGACTTGCTTGTGACTTTTGGACTTGGTCCCCTTGTTCCACAGGTACCCTAGATTGGAAATCCACAGTTGTTGCATTGCTGGTTTGTGTCTTTTCTGCATTATTCCTCTAACACGACTACTTTGTCCTTAGGGGAACTTTAGTGCACTTTGCACTCACTTTTCAGGGTCTTGAGGAGGGTTATTTTTCTAACTCTCACTATTTTCTAATAGTCCCAGCGACCCTCTACAAGGTCACATAGGTTTGGGGTCCATTCGTGGTTCGCATTCCACTTTTGGAGTATATGGTTTGTGTTGCCCCTATCCCTATGTTTCCCCATTGCATCCTACTGTAACTATACATTGTTTGCACTGTTTTCTAAGACTATACTGCATATTTTTGCTATTGTGTATATATATCTTGTGTATATTTCCTATCCTCTCACTGAGGGTACACTCTAAGATACTTTGGCATATTGTCATAAAAATAAAGTACCTTTATTTTTAGTATAACTGTGTATTGTGTTTTCTTATGATATTGTGCATATGACACTAGGTGGTACTGTAGTAGCTTCACACGTCTCCTAGTTCAGCCTAAGCTGCTCTGCTAAGCTACCATTATCTATCAGCCTAAGCTGCTAGACACCCTATACACTAATAAGGGATAACTGGGCCTGGTGCAAGGACCCCTTGGTACTCACTACAAGCCAGTCCAGCCTCCTACAGTGGAGTTAAGCCATTGCCTTCCCACGCAACAGGACCGCTGTGCACTGCGTCTCTTGCAGCTACCAAGGCTTGTTGGCATTTCCTCCAAAGGATCTTCAGGTTCTGTGTAGCCCCAGCCCCCAGCACTCCTTCTTGTGACGCACAGCCCTCTGCATGCTTCTCCTGCGGCGTGGGACCCTTCTCCAGTTGTGCTGTGAAGGATCCTCTGTGACTTCGGTTTCTCGTCCAGTGGGTCTCCTGTGGGTGATGCCTCTTCTTCTGTGGACTCTCTGACTTGCTGAGGGTCCCCCTAGGACTTCCCCCACGGGTTGAGTCCTCCTAGTCCTTGATGGTCCCCGGCAGCTCCACTTTTGCTTCACTGCGACTCCTGCCTTTGTCAAGGCTTGTTGGTGGCTCTTCCACGCCACTGACCGACCGCAATCATCCATTCGGCATAGGACGTAGACTGCATCCTCCAGGAACTCTCCACCTGCTCCAAGGCTGCATTCCTGACTGTCTTCATCCTACCGTCGACCAACTCCTGCAACCACAGCTGGGTAGTAGCTCCTGCTCCCCCTTGACTCTTCTGTGACTTCTGGACTTGGTCCCCTTCTTCCACAGGTCTTCCTCTTCAGTAATCCACTGCTGGTTTCTTGCAGTCTTGTCTGGGTGTTGCATTTTCTTCTTTTCCATCCTTTTGGGTGGTTTGGGGGGAAATTCAGTAACACACTCTTTCTTCCCGGTCGCTGGGGGGCACTGTGGTACTTACCTTTGGGGTTTCCTAGTTCCTCCAGCTCCCCTCTACACATCCCACTTACCTAGGTGGGGGTCCTGCATTCGCATTCGGTTTTTTTTAGTATATGGTTTGGTCTCTCCCTGGGGTCACTATTGTCTATTTGCATTTGCACTGTTTTCTATCACTTTCCATGCCTATTTCTGATACTTAGTGTACATATTTAGGGCCTGATTTATACGCAAAAGCGGCGCCAACTTACAAAATATAATTGAATTCTGTAAGTTTGCGCCGCTTTTGCTTAAAAAAATGACACAAATGCAGCGCTAAAAAAGTACAAATCAGGCCCTTAGTGTGTTTGCTTACCTCCTATTGGAGGGTGGCCTATCTAGTGTTTTGGCACTATGTTACTGTAATAAAGACCCTTTATTTTTGTAACACTGAGGCCCTCATTACAACATTGGCAGTAAAAGCCGCTTACCCTCGTGCAGAAGACCGCCAACACACCGCTGTGGCCGCGGAATTACGTCACAGCTATTATGACCCACAGCACGGAATCTGCCAAAATTCAGACACCCACACAAGTCCGCCACACCAAAGGTCATTGATAAACTGGCAAAAACAAATCCTCCACCGTCACGCCAACAGAAATACGCCCACACTATCACGACATACGAATCCACGCGGCGGTCTTTCAACCGCGGTATTCCATTGGCGGTACACACCGCTGCGCTCAAAATACACACACTCTTACAAAACACAGCCACATTGGACAATTGCAAATACACACACCTGAAACACATACACACACCACTCCCACACACCCATTACAATATAAAACACACACCCACATCACCCACAAACCCCTACGACCACAATTACAGAGAGAAGGCCAGAGAGAGACACCACAAACAACTACCAAGCATCCACAGGCACACAATACCATCACCCACAGAACTTCCACGCACCTCACACAACACATCACTAAATATCACCCCACTTATCACTATACACACCACCCCGCACATCACCCACACCACCCCATGGCACGGCAAAGACACCCCAGGTTCTCTAAGGAGGAGCTCAGGGTCATGGTGGAGGAAATCGTCTGGGTAGAGTCACAGCTATTCGGATCACAGGTGCAGCACACCTCCATAGCTAGGAAGATGGAGCTATGGCGAAGAATAGTGGACAGGGTCAACGCAGTGGGACAGCACCCAAGAAATCGGGATGAAAAGAGGTGGAACGACCTACGGGGGAAGGTGCGTTCCGTGGTCTCAAGACACCACCTTGCGGTTCAGAGGACTGGCAGCGGACCTCCACAACTAACGAGATGGGAAGAGCAAGTCTTGGCGATTCTGCATCCTGAGGGCCCCGCAGGAGTAGATGGAGGAATGGACTCTGGTAAGTCATATCTTAACTATTACATCCCCCACCCTACCTGCATGCCATCACATACCCCCACCCTCACCCTCACCCCCATCACTCCAACTCCTCACAAATGTCCCACTATCACAACCCACCCATCCCAACACCAAGCCCTGTATGCAACAACAAAGCATGGACTCCCATCACCAAAGCATGGCCACTGCACATACCCATACACCCCTCTAAACCACCATCACACAAGGTCCCACACAGGAATGTAAGCACTGGGGTACACAGTCACCCACCTATTGCACACCATGGCACACACAGATGTAATAAACATCCTTTTATACCCCTGCAGGACCCCTACCCAACGTCACCAGACAGGAGGGTCCACACATGTCCACACCACCAACAGACGAGGCCCACAGTGATGACAGCAGCTCTGTCCAACTGGATCTAGATGACCATCCCGGCCCATCGGGGACCTCGGGACAGTCGGTTCCCCTGACACAGCCACATGCCACCACAGACCTTCCCCCCTCTGGAAACACTGGCACAGGACCCACCCAGCGGGCCCATACCTCTGTCCCCAGCACACGTCAAGCAGCAGTGTATCCACCACTACAGGGAACCCAGGCTAACCCACCACCCCAACAACAACAGGGACCTGGGGGCAGTGGTAGTGGGCACACGGTCCAGGGGACGGAGGCCCAGGAACACAGGGGAACTGGGAGGGCTGCTGTGCGACAGGGGGAGGACAGGCCAAGGGAACCCACTCTCCACGCGGCCCTCTCCTCCATCATGGGAGCCTACCACCACTCCCAGGAGACGATGGAAACGGTATTGGCCAAGTTTCAGGAGACCCAGCGCCTGCAGGAGGAACAGTATTTGGGCTTCAGGGAGGAACTCAGAACCATCAGTTCCACCCTGAGCAACATCGTAGGGGTGCTGAAGGAAGTACTCAACACCAGGAGGGACACTGTGGCACAACAAGGGGCCCCTGACACTAGCATGGACGATGCCGGCGCTAGTGGACAAAAGGCACCGCCACAGGACCACCACACCAGCACCCCACCCCCTGCAGAGGGAGAACCACCCCGCAAACGTTCCATGAGATCCAGGACAAAGACAAAGAACGATGCCAAGACCCCCGCCAAGAAATGAGACCACCCTGAATGTCATCTTTCTGTCCCACTTTGTCACCCTGTCCATCCTCAAACTGCCCCAGCTCCACTTCCTATGCCCATTTGGGCAATGCACCTGTGAGACTAATAGACTGGACTCTGCCATGGACATTCCTCCACCATCACCCCTCACCATTTTACAACCCCCTCCAATATTGAGCACTTAAATAAACACCCTTGAAGCACAAACCAATCTGGAGTCTGTCTGTGATTTCGAAATACAGGGAGTGCAGAATTATTAGGCAAATGAGTATTTTGACCACATCATCCTCTTTATGCATGTTGTCTTACTCCAAGCTGTATAGGCTCGAAAGCCTACTACCAATTAAGCATATTAGGTGATGTGCATCTCTGTAATGAGAAGGGGTGTGGTCTAATGACATCAACACCCTATATCAGGTGTGCATAATTATTAGGCAACTTCCTTTCCTTTGGCAAAATGGGTCAAAAGAAGGACTTGACAGGCTCAGAAAAGTCAAAAATAGTGAGATATCTTGCAGAGGGATGCAGCACTCTTAAAATTGCAAAGCTTCTGAAGCGTGATCATCGAACAATCAAGCGTTTCATTCAAAATAGTCAACAGGGTCGCAAGAAGCGTGTGGAAAAACCAAGGCGCAAAATTACTGCCCATGAACTGAGAAAAGTCAAGCGTGCAGCTGCCACGATGCCACTTGCCACCAGTTTGGCCATATTTCAGAGCTGCAACATCACTGGAGTGCCCAAAAGCACAAGGTGTGCAATACTCAGAGACATGGCCAAGGTAAGAAAGGCTGAAAGACGACCACCACTGAACAACACACACAAGCTGAAACGTCAAGACTGGGCCAAGAAATATCTCAAGACTGATTTTTCTAAAGTTTTATGGACTGATGAAATGAGAGTGAGTCTTGATGGGCCAGATGGATGGGCCCGTGGCTGGATTGGTAAAGGGCAGAGAGCTCCAGTCCGACTCAGACGCCAGCAAGGTGGAGGTGGAGTACTGGTTTGGGCTGGTATCATCAAAGAAGAGCTTGTGGGGCCTTTTCGGGTTGAGGATGGAGTCAAGCACAACTCCCAGTCCTACTGCCAGTTCCTGGAAGACACCTTCTTCAAGCAGTGGTACAGGAAGAAGTCTGCATCCTTCAAGAAAAACATGATTTTCATGCAGGACAATGCTCCATCACACGCGTCCAAGTACTCCACAGCGTGGCTGGCAAGAAAGGGTATAAAAGAAGGAAATCTAATGACATGGCCTCCTTGTTCACCTGATCTGAACCCCATTGAGAACCTGTGGTCCATCATCAAATGTGAGATTTACAAGGAGGGAAAACAGTACACCTCTCTGAACAGTGTCTGGGAGGCTGTGGTTGCTGCTGCACGCAAAGTTGATGGTGAACAGATCAAAACACTGACAGAATCCATGGATGGCAGGCTTTTGAGTGTCCTTGCAAAGAAAGGTGGCTATATTGGTCACTGATTTGTTTTTGTTTTGTTTTTGAATGTCAGAAATGTATATTTGTGAATGTTGAGATGTTATATTGGTTTCACTGGTAATAATAAATAATTGAAATGGGTATATATTTTTTTTTGTTAAGTTGCCTAATAATTATGCACAGTGATAGTCACCTGCACACACAGATATCCCCCTAACATAGCTAAAACTAAAAACAAACTAAAAACTACTTCCAAAAATATTCAGCTTTGATATTAATGAGTTTTTTGGGTTCATTGAGAACATGGTTGTTGTTCAATAATAAAATGAATCCTCAAAAATACAACTTGCCTAATAATTCTGCACTCCCTGTAGTGTATTAGCAATTACAGTGACAAAATGCTCTTTCAATTGTAATGTCAACATACCTATGTCACACAGCTCTAGTCCATGAGGAAACAAAGCAGATGTCACACTGTGGGACACACATCTGTGAAATCGTAAGGGAAAGTGACAACTCAGTGACCATACACTGGCTGAAAACGACAGACTGTAGAGAGGTAGGAGTGTTAAAGTACATGTAGTAGGCAGGTCTGTATTCTTACCTGTGTCTCACTGGAAATATTGCAGGATCACCGAGTTCCTGTTGTCCATGTCCTCTTCTTCTGCTTCCTCATCTTCAATGTCCACAGGCTCCACAGCTGCAACAACACCGCCATCTGGACCATCCTCCTGCAGAAAAGGCACCTGTCGTCGCAGAGCTAAGTTGTGAAGCATACAGCAGGCCACGATGATCTGGCACACCTTCTTTGGTGAGTAGAATAGGGATCCACCTGTCATATGAAGGCACCTGAACCTGGCCTTCAGGAGGCCGAAGGTCCGCTCTATAATCCGCCGAGTTCCCCCATGGGCCTCATTGTAGCATTCCTCTGCCCTTGTCCTGGGATTCCTCACTGGGGTCAGTAGCCATGACAGGTTGGGGTAACCAGAGTCACCTGCAAATGGCGAGGGACAACTGTTAGACACACACTAACCTGTAGGGATATCCCCAGACCCAGACAGCCATTCCCACTGACTTGCTTCCAGGTGCTCACCTAATAGCCACACACGGTGCCTCTGGAGTTGACCCATCACATAAGGGATGCTGCTATTCTGCAGGATGTAGGCGTTATGCACTGAGCCAGGGAACTTGGCATTAACATGGGAGATGTACTGGTCTGCCAAACACACCATGTGCACATTCATGGAATGATAACTCTTCCGGTTTCTGTACACCTGTTCACTCCTACGGGGGGGGGTACCAAAGCCACATGTGTCCCATCAATGGCACCTATGATGTTGGGGATATGTCCCAGGGCATAGAAATCACCTTTCACTGTAGGCAAATCCTCCACCTGAGGGAAAACGATGTAGCTCCGCATGTGTTTCAGCAGGGCAGACAACACTCTGGAAAACATGTTGGAAAATATAGGCTGGGACATCCCTGATGCTATGGCCACTGTTGTTTGAAATGACCCATTTGCAAGGAAATGGAGTAACAACAGCACCTGCACTTGAGGGGGGATTCATGTGGGATGGTGGATAGCTGACAGCAGGTCTGGCTCCAGCTGGGCACAGAGTTCCGGTATTGTGGCACGGTCAAGCCTGTAGGTGATCACATGTCTTTCCTCCATTGTCGACAGGTCCACCAGCGGTCTGTACACCGGAGGATGCCGCCATCTCCTCACATGTCCCAGTGGACGGTGCCTATGAAGGACAACAGCGAGCACAGAGTCTGCCTGTGTGGAGTGGGGTGGATGAAAGATGGGGGGGGGGGAGATTGAGGCGTGCATGAAACGACGATGAGTGCATGTGCCACATGGCAAGGGTAGGGATGGGGGCCAATGACTGTGACGGTGCAGTTGGTAATAACTTTTCTTTTTCCCCTGTACAAACCCTGTAGGTCAGCGCCCACCAGAAAAAAGATATTTGACGTGCCATCGCCAAGGACGTCCGGACCCTGGGGGTCTACCACAGACAGAGCACCCACTGCCGTAAGAGATGGGAGGACATTTGCCACTGGAGCAAGAAGATGGTGGAGGCCTAGCTGGGGATGGCCTCCCAACGTGGGAGGGGTGCCCGTCGCACCATGACCCCCCTGATGTTCAGGATCCTGGCGGTGGCGTACCTAGAGTTGGATGGGTGCTTGAGGGCATCACAGCAGCCACAAGGGGGTGAGTACACTCTCCTCCTGCCGATTTTGCACACAGTGGAGGTGTCTGGGTGGGGGAGGTGGGTTGTGGGTTTCCCTAGGCCAGGGCGAGTTTAGTAGGCAAGGTCCCTCCGTAAGGCAGGCCATGTGGCACCCCACCCCACCCGTGTACAGTGCCAAGTACACCTAGTCATGCTCCTGTATCATCCATGTGTGCAGATGTCGTCCATAGCATTGCACGCCATGTCCCAGGGATTGAACAGTGGAGGCCAAGTGCGCGGCGTAGTGCAGGGGGGTCTGTGTCTGTCGTGTCCACCAACGGTAGCGGTAATGCATGCACTCAACATGTTTTCCTTCTGTCGTTCCCCCCCTTTTTGTGGTCTCCCTGTTCTTGTGTGCATTAGCATCATCAGGAGGAGGAGCAGTGGCACCAGAGCAGGAGGGAGCTGCACCCACATGGCCCTGGAGGGCGAGACAACGGACTCGGTGTTCACCAGTGGGATGGAGGGCGAGGGGAGCTCCAAGGCTCCAGTGACACGGACTCGTCCTCTGATGGGAGCTCCCTTGTGGTGGCGGCAACATCTGTGCCCCCCACATCTACAGGTACAGCCGCCACCCCCCTACCAGCACCACCCTCCCAGCAGCCCCTCAGCCTTTGCCCTGTGCCCACTCACCCAGGAGGGTGGGCATCACCTTTGCCCCAGGCACCTCAGGCACTGCCCCAATCCCCCCTGCTGCCCTCTGTGAGGAGGCCATTGACCTCCTCAGGTCCCTCACTGTTGGGTAGTCTACCATTTTGAATGCCATCCAGGGTGTAGAAAGGCAGTTGCAACAAACAAATGCATTCCTGGAGGGCATTCATTCTGGTCAGGCAGCCCTTCAGCGAGCTTTTCAGACTCTGGCCTCAGCACTGATGGCAGCCATTGTCCCTGTATCTAGCCTCCCCCCTCCAACTTCCTCCACCCAGACCCAATCCCCTCTACCTCAGCCTATCCCAAGCACACCTTCAGACCAGCATGCACACATGTCAACACACAAGGGAAGCTCAGGCAAACATAAGCACCACACATCCCACAGGCACTCACGCAAGCATCACACACATGCAGACACACCAACATCCACTGCCTCCACTGTGTCCCCCTCCTCCTCGTCTCCCTCCTCCCTCCCAGTCTCGTCTCTACTCACACCTGCATGTACTACACCTACAACCACTACTTCCATCACCAGCACACACACCACCACACCCCGCTCACGTGCAGTCACCACCCCTACTACCATTCACACGTCTCCTGTGTCCTCTCCCAGTGTGTCTGTGACTTCCCCTCCCAAGATACACAAACGCAGACACACACCCACCCAACAGCCATCCACCTCACGACAGCCTCCAGCGTATGCACCTTCACCAAACGAACACCTCCTACAACCACAACCTCTTCCTCCACTCCCAAACCCCCTCCAGCTACCCGTCCTAGTGTATCCCAAAAACCTTTCCTGTCCTACCTTGACCTCTTTCCCACACCTCCCCCACCCCGTCCGTCTCCTAGGGCCCGACTCTCCAGGTCCCAACCTAGCACCTCAGCCACAACATCTCTGGGACCAGTGGTGCCTGTAGTCACCGGAATCTGGAGTGCACCGGCCACCAGGGCAGCCAGTGTAGCACAGAGCCACAGCACGGACAGTCCCCCACCTGTGAAGCATCAAAAGTTGGCCAGTGCCCGGCGGGAGAGGGGGAAGACTCCAGCCACCAAAGCCACTCTCAGGGGTCCAGGTGGGAGTGTGTAGTCAGCTGCCACACCTTCCAAGGTGGGGAAGGGCCACAAGAAAGTCAGCAGGTCTGGGAAGAGCAGCACAGCGAAGACCGCCATCATCCCCGCTGCCCAGGAGGCCACCGCCATCATCCCCGCTGCCCAAGAGGCCACCGCCAGCACCTGCCCTGCTGCCCAAGAGGCCACTGCCAGCACCTGCCCTGCTGCTCAAGAGGCCACCAGCCCCGCTGGGCCAGAGAGGACCGCCAGCACCAGCCCTGCTGGGCCAGAGAGGACCGAGAGAGGACCGCCAGCACCAGCCCCGCTGGGCCAGACACGACCGCCAGCACCACCCCCGCTGGGCCATGAAGGACCGCCAGCAGCTGAGTCACTGCAAAGGACCCCGCCAGCACACGCACCGCTGAACAGGGCACCGCCGCAACAAGCACCGCTGAACAGGGCACCGCTGCCACAAGCACCGCTGAACAGGGCACCGCCGCCACAAGCACCGCTGGCCCATGAGCGCCAAGGGCACTGACGCTACTGAGTCTGTCACGAGCAGGATGAGGCACTCTGGGCACCAAGCCCCCTCCAGAACCAGTAGAGAAAGACATCCACTACCTCTGTCCTTGGCAGGATGAAGCACTCTGGGCACCAAGCCCCCTCCAGAACCAGTGGAGAAAGGCGTCCACTACCTCTTTCCTTGGCAGGATGAAGCACTCTGGGCACCAAGCCCCCTACAGAACCAGTGGAGACTGTTATCCACTTGAGAGACTGTGGCTTTGCACTCCCCAGGATATGGCAGTGGGCAACCCACCCACTGTAGAGACTTGAGAGACTGTGGCTTTGCACTCCCCAGGATTGAACAGTGGGCATGTGGCCCCCTTGTGGATTTGGCGTCGTGCACTCAACTGACTGAGGTGCCCCCCCTTTCCCTCCCGCTGAGGTGCCTGTTTTATTGCTATCTGATGCCCCTGCAGTGTTCTCTCCGTCAGGGTCGGGGAATTTGTGTGGGCCTCGCCCATACCGTGTGGGCCCAGTGTTCCATGGACTTCAATGGAGCAATACCTGGACTACTATTCTTGGTGTATATTTTGTTTATAGGGTATATATGTATATTTTTGCGTACTGCATTTTAATATATTACAATGGTTACACTCATTTCCTTTTGTCTTTGCATTCTTCCGGGGGGGTTGGGGGTGTAACTGTAATGTATCATGCTGTATTAGTGTGTGTGTTGTGGTGGGTGACATGGGGGTGGGGGTGTTGCGTTTTTACGTGTGTGTGTCCCTGTTTTTTCCCTCCCCCCTCCCCTGTGTCGTAGGTGCAGTATTCACCGTGGTCTTTGCAGCCGGCGTTCGTGCTCCTGGTAGAGGAGCAAAAAGATAAGGGCTGGCAGGATCTGCAGCTCTGGTTCCATGGCATCCGGATTCCTCGTGGGGTGTGTAGAGGTGAGCGTTTTCCCTTCGAAGTCCTGTTTCCGCCGTGTTTTTGTCCGCAGTGAATCCCCCCCGTAAAAGGTGGCGGATTGGTAGGTTGTGATACTGTGGGCGGTACTTTGTCCTCCGCCTGTCTGTTGGTGGTGACCGCCGCGCTGTTTGTTTGTACCGCCGTGGCAGTCAGAGTGTTAAAGTGGCTGTCTTTGTTGGCGGTTTCCGCCACTGTCCAAATTCCAATTTTTTTACCGCCGGCCTGTTGGCGGTCTTACCGCCGCTTTAACACCGACCGCCAGGGTCGTAATGAGGGCCTGAGTGTTTTCTTTCATTTGTGTAAGTGCTGTGTGACTTCAGTGGTATTGCATGAGCTTTGCATTTCTCCTAGATAAGCCTTGGCTTTCATCCATAGCTACCTCTAGAGAGCCTGGCTTCTAGAAACTGCATACACTACACTAATAGGGCATACCTGGACCTGGTATAAAGTGTAAGTACCTTAGGAACCCACCACACACCAGGCCAGCTTCCTACAGAGCCTCACAGGGAGAGTTTCTTGAATTCTTGCTTAGCTTCAAAATCTCCAGAAAACTGAAAATCCTACCTGCTTTTTGTTCCCGCATGATGTTTTTCCAATAGGACCCTTTGGAGTACACTTGATCTGGAAGAAAGAAAACCAACAAAAGGTCAGTGACCTGTGCAAGCATGACAGTAATAGTAATAGAGATGTGTATTTACTGAAAACACATGCCAGTGTCAATGGTTAATAACAAAAGCAAAATACCATTCTAGCTTGGAAAGATAAAATACACATAGAGCACTTTAAAAAAAAATCAAACATCATTTTTCACATGTAACACAAACCCAAGTGTACATATGCAGCCAAAAAAATAATATAAAGTGAAACAAATCTTGATCTCCAAATGAACAAGACTTGATGTACTGCCTAAATAATTGGAAGAGATATGGCCTGGAAGAGCAGTGTAGGGAACTAGCCCATATCATATATGTCCTGTACCTCCAATATCAATTTCGTAATCAGAGTATACACAAATCTGAATGATCATCTATGGAGCAACGCCTTCTCAGGAACTATGCTGTCATATGCCTGAGAAGAAAATGAATGTGTTCCAAACTAGGAAAGGACAGAAGGACACACAAGAGATAAAAAAAGATTGGGTCATCAAGGCATTATGACAATTTTTAGACCAAACTGATGAGACAGCGGAGTCCCTGCTTGTCCTCTGGCAGACCACCTGCCACATTTACAGTTCTACACTGCACTGGCAGGGAATGTTCATTTCTGACAAATAAGACAAGCATTTGCTATGCAAAAGGTCTTGCATTAGCAAGAGTTTGAGCTATTGGCGTTGTAAATGATAATGACAATCTCGCCTTTCGGGCCTTATAAATATTTAGCCATGCAGCACATTAAGGGGCATATTTATACCCTGCCTGCGCCGAATGTGCGTCAAGAATTCTGACGCACATTCAGTGCAAACCTTGCCCCATATTTATACAATGAGGCCCGACCCCGCGAATGTCAAAATCCCTCTGTGTGCGTCATTTTCTGGATGCGGGAAACTGCCTTGCGTTAATGACATGCAAGGTGGGCGTTCCCGTCCAAAAAATGACTTTAAGGCCTGTGCGCCTTATTTATACTCCAGCGTAATTTTGCCACACAGGAGAGGGTGGGCATTAAAAAACATCGCACAGCCTGGTGTGCGCCGTTTTTTAACGCCTGGGTGAGGGCATGGAAGCAGTCCACAGGTGCCCTCCCCTGCCCCTAGGACACCCCCTGCCACCCTCGCCCACCCCTGGAGGACACCCATGGATGGGGGGACCCATCCCAGGTAGGTACAGGTAAGTTGGGGTAAGTATATATATATATTTTTTTAAGTGGCATGGGGGGCTTAACTTGGGCCCCCCTACATGCCACTCTGCCCAATGGCCATAAGTCCCCTAGGCATGGCCATTGGGCAAGGGGGCAGGACTCCTGTCTTTGCTAAGACAGGAGTAATTTCAATGGGGGTAGTGCGTAAAAAAATGGCGCAAGTCAGTTTTTTTGACTCAAACCTGACTTGCGCCATTTTTTGACGCACAACCCCCATTTTTCCTGCCTGGTTTGAGTCATGTTTTTTTCACTCTGACCAGCCCGCAGCGCCGGCTAACGTTAATCCTTAAATAAGGCGCCCGCCTGGTGCGTAGGAATGGTGTTAGCCAGCTGTAATTTTTTTATGCAAACCAGCGCCGGCACTCGTTTGCGTCAAAAAGTATAAATATGGGCCTAAACCTTTATTGGAAATAACCTGTGTTTGTCCATCCCTTCAAACACTTGGCACTAGACTGTAATGGTCGGAACAGCCTCTACAGAGCACCACAGTAAAAATAGCATCTGGAAGAAACATGGTCATGTAACCGTATGGTCAGCCGCTAGAAGGCATAATCACATAAAAAGAATGACAAAGAACATTACGGTGTAACCATATAATCAACCCCTTGAGGGCATAGTGTATTACACATTTTCAGGCTTTTTAAATATTAAACCTTTATCAGAAATAAACTTTGTGCTTTCCTTCATACACTTGGCATTAGACCGTAATGGTCCAACAGCCCCCACAGAGCCCCACATTAAAAATAGCATTTGGAAGAAACATAAGTCAGCCCCTAGAGAGCATAACCACATAAAAAAGAATGACAAAGAGCACTGCAGTGTAACCACATAACCAGCGCCTTGAGAGCATAGTATATTATACATCTACAGGTCTAGCATGCCTTTCAAATATAATTTAACTGTGGAGTCATTAGCACAAGGAGGCAGTACCACAGGTCATTACTAGATGTCCCTGTAGAGTCAATAGCAGAAGGTGCAGTACCACTAGTGGTGATTAGATGTCCCTGTAGAGTCAACAGCAAAAGGTACAGTTTCACTGGTCGTGTGGCTAGATGTACCTATAAATAGAGTCAACCGCAGATGATGCACTACCACTGGTTGAGTAAGAGCTATCAGAGTATTATTATAAAGGAGGCCATTATAACACAAAAAACCCTCAACCCTAAAAACAAAAGTTCCAGCCATAGGAGAATTTAAATATACATTGAATGGTGGAAGAGGTTATGATTTTTGGGCCCCCTCTAACATAGTGTGACCCAAAAGATGGCCTAGATAGAAAAAGTACATCTTTTAATGTCTTGGTGGGGTTATCCAATTGTCCTAGGACCACCATAGGCTGAGTTATGTGCAAAAATGTGTTGTAAAAGAAATACCTGCAAAGTATTATGGGGTGAGTTTCCCAGAGTAAAGTGACTATTGTAGTATCAGCTCTCCCGCTGTGCAGGGAGAGCAACAGTTGAGGATTCAAAACCTGGCTCGTTCTCATGCTATATAAAGCCACAAAAATTTACAAAACACCCACAAGACACAATTACATTATTTAATGATTATTTAAAGTAAGGACAAAATGAAGAGCAAATGTGGAAAATGAACTGCGCACTCGTTAACACAAGTGCTTACTGACAAACACGAGAGGCAGGGGAAACAAAAAAATAGTCTGTGCAAACAACAGGAAAACAATCCAGGTGTAATTAAACTGGAGGTGCTCCTCAGCCAAGAACAGGAAGTGAAGCATAGGCTGCCAAACCAGTTAGAAGAGTGACACTGCTTTCAACCTATGGTAAGTGGCATGCAGCGGCAGGCGGGAGCAAAGTCCTTACTCATCTCAACAGGTCTTGCAGAGTGTAAGGAAATGGCTCCCTGTTGCAATTACCCACCACTTTTTTTCCTTATACTGATGCTGACTTGACTGAGAAGTGTGCTGGGACCCTGCTAACCAGGCCCCAGCACCAGTGTTCTTTCACCTAAAATGTACTATTGTCTCCACAATTGGCACAACCCTGGCACCCAGGTAAGTCCCTTGTAACTGGTACCCCTGGTACCAAGGGCCCTGATGTCAGGGAAGGTCTCTAAGGGCTGCAGCATGTCTTATCCCACCCTAGGGACCCCTTACTCAGCCAGACACACTGCTTGCCAGCTTGTGTGTGCTGGTGGGGAGAAAATGACTAAGTCGACATGGCACTCCCCTCAGGGTGCCATGCCAACCTCACGCTGCCTGTGGCATAGGTAAGTCACCCCTCTAGCAGGCCTTACAGCCCTAAGGCAGGGTGCACTATACCACAGGTGAGGGCATAGGTGCATGAGCACTATGCCCCTACAGTGTCTAAGCAAAACCTTAGACATTGTAAGTGCAGGGTAGCCATAAGAGTATATGGTCTGGGAGTCTGTCAAAAAGGAACTCCACAACTCCATAATGGCTACACTGAATACTGGGAAGTTTGGTATCAAACTTCTCAGAATAATAAACCCACACTGATGCCAGTGTTGGATTTATTTAAAAAATGCACGCAGAGGGCATCTTAGAGATGCCCCCTGTATTTTACCCAATTGTTCAGTGCAGGACTGACTGGTCTGTGCCAGCCTGCTGCTGAGAGACGAGTTTCTGACCCCATGTGGTGAGAGCCTTTGTGCTCTCTGAGGACAGAAACAAAACCTGCTCTGGGTGGAGGTGCTTCACACCTCCCCCCTGCAGGAATTGTAACACCTAGCAGTGAGCCTCAAAGGCTCAGGTTTCGTGTTACAATGCCCCAGGGCACTCCAGCTAGTGGAGATGCCCGCCCCCTGGACACAGCCCCCACTTTTGGCGGCAAGTCCAGGAGAGAAATGAAAAAAACAAGGAGGAGTCACCCACCAGTCAGGACAGCCCCTAAGGTGTCCTGAGCTGAGGTGACCCCTGCCTTTAGAAATCCTCCATCTTGATTTTGGAGGATTCCCCCAACAAGAATAGGGATGTGCCCCCCTCCCCTCAGGGAGGAGGCACAAAGAGGGTGTAGCCACCCTCAAGGACAGTAGCCATTGGCTACTGCCCTCCCAGACCTAAACGCACCCCTAAATTGATTATTTAGGGGCTCCCAGAACCAAGCAAGATAGTTTCCTGCAACCTAAGACGAAGAAGGACCTCTGAGCTGAAAAACGTGCAGAGAAGACGGAGACACCAACTGCTTTGGCCCCAGCTCTACCGGCCTGTCTCCCCCTTCAAAAGAACTGCTCCAGTGACGCGTTCCACAGGGTACAGCAACCTCTGAAGCCTCAGAGGACTACCCTGCATCTAAAAGGACCAAGAACTCCCGAGGACAGCGGCTCTGCTCCAAGAAAGAAGCATCTTTGCAACAAAGAAGCAAATTTGAAACAACACACGTTTCCCGCCGGAAGTGTGAGACTTTGCACTCTGCACCCGACGCCCCCGGCTCGACTTGTGGAGAACCAACGCTACAGGGAGGACTCCCCGGCGACTCCGAGCCCGTGAGTAGCCAGAGTTGACCCCCCTGGGCCCCCACACCGACGCCTGCAGAGGGAATACAGAGGCTCCCCCTGACCGCGACTGCCTGCTTCTAAGAACCCGACGCCTGGTAAGGACACTGCACCCGCAGCCCCCAGAACCTGAAGGATCCGACCTCCAGTGCAGGAGCGACCCCCAGGTGGCCCTCTCCCTTGCCCAGGTGGTGGCTACCCTGAGAAGCCCCCCCTTGCCTGCCTGCATTGCTGAAGAGACCCCTAGGTCTCCCATTGAACTCCATTGCGAACCTGACGCCTGTTTGCACACTGCACCCGGCCGCCCGCGTGCCGCTGAGGGTGTACTTTTTGTGCTGAGTTGTGTGCCCCCCGGTGCCCTACAAAACCCCCCTGGTCTGCCCTCCGAAGACGCGGGTACTTACCTGCTGGCAGACTGGAACCGGGGCACCCCCTTCTCTATTGAAGCCTATGTGTTTGGGGCACCTCTTTGACCTCTGCACCTGACCGGCCCTGAGCTGCTGGTGTGGTAACTTTGGGGTTGCTCTGAACCCCCAACGGTGGGCTACGTTGGATCCAACTTCGAACCCTGTAGGTGGTTTACTTACCTGCAAAACTAACAAATACTTACCTCCCCCAGGAACTGTTGAAAATTGCACTGTGTCCAGTTTTAAAATAGCTTATTGTCATTTTTGTGAAAACTGTACATGCTATTTTGCTAATTCAAAGTTCCTAAAGTTCCTAAGTGAAATCCCTTTCACTTAAAGTATTGTTTGTAAATCCTGAACCTGTGGTTCTTAAAATAAACTAAGAAAATATATTTTTCTATATAAAAAACCTATTGGCCTGGAATTGTCTTTGAGTGTGTGTTCCCCATTTATTGCCTGTGTGTGTACAACAAATGCTTAACACTACCCTCTGATAAGCCTACTGCTCGACCACACTACCACAAAATAGAGCATTAGAACTATCTCTTTTTGCCACTATCTGACCTCTAAGGGGAACCCTTGGAGTCTGTGCATGCTATTTCTTACTTTGAAATAGTACATACAGAGCCAACTTCCTACACAGAGTGCATGTGTGCTGTCTAGGCTTGACCTAAAAATGATTGATCTAATGTAAAGGAAGTTTTCTTAGTGTGTATGGGAGCCACTTATAGCTTTTCCTGTGTGGGTCCACTAGCCACACATGGAGGGATCCAGTGCAGGAAAGTTTTACCACTTCCATGGTGGATGGGTGATCTAACTAGTATTGGGCTTCATTTAAAATTTTGTTGAAATTGTTGTTTTCATGCTGTAGCAGGATGTATCAATCTGTCAGGCCAGCAGTAAACTGCCTGGCGTATTTAGGTTTTCGAAGTTCTAACTGCCATTCCCCATGGCAGAGAATGTAATTTTGGTGGTCCTACAGTTGTCCGTCATTGATTCCCCTGTCCCCCATCGACAGACAAACCGAAGTCAAGCTTGGTAAGCCATGTTGAGAGTTGGCCACTGTCACAATCTGACAGAGGTACAGTTGAGACCTAGGATATCAATGATGGGCAGGGTTTACAACAGCGTATATGTCCGTCAAAACACACCTGTCCGAAATAAATTCATCACCAACACCTGCGGTATCTACTACAAAAGAGGCTCCTAAAACAACCCAAAACAGATAGCAATCATAACACACAACTGAAACCAAGCTTCTATTGTGCTTAAAATGTTGACATAGCTGGGAAAGGAGCAACAAGATTATCAGAAACCTATCTAACTGTGATGATAGGTAAGATAGGCTTGAGCTCCAGTTATTAGAAGTACTGGTACAGACAACCATCATCAGACAGAGAAGGAAAATGTGAGCCGGAACTGTTGATAAGATGAATGCAACATACGATAAAGAAGACATCCAGAAGCAGAGGAATGTCCTGCATGGGAGAGTATGTTTCCTTGTTTCCAGGGCACAACTGCCTGGAAACTAGTGGTGGTAGGTCTACCAGGCCTGGGAGGAGAAGGTGTCCATACTGCACACTGAGGGCATATTGAGAATTCCAGGCAGAGTGGACACTGCTAAGTACAAACAATCTCTTAGTCACTGAAAAATATATCCTTTCCTCATTACAGGACCCCTGTTAACTACGGCAGCTGTCTGCACCTCTCTAGGTTCACATTCTCCTTACTATAACTTTCATTAGGAACCCATCCAAACAGGCAGGCCTTGGATTTCTGCCACAAATCACCATTAACTCTCTTAGGGCAACAAATAATAAGCTACTCAACCCACCATAAGGTGAACCCCCATGTAACACATACCTACCCAAGGAGGCAGTACAGTGCCACATAATGAATAACCAGTGGCACAAATGAACAAGTTACTTACCTTCAGTAACGAGGTATCTGGTAGAGACTCTATCTAGCTGCAGATTCCTTACCTTAAAATTCCCTGGCGTCAGCTTAAAATCCGTAGTTTTTTCTGAGCAGTACCCTGCGCGCGCACCCTCGGGCGGCGTCGTTCAGATCCATGTGCGTCGACTAGCTCCGCGTGCGTGGTCAGCGTTGTTGGAGCCCTCTATGATGTCAGGGTTGTCTATATAGACGCCGTCCCAGCGCGCGGACATCAGTTCTTTTCCACAACTTCCCACGCCAGAAGCGCAGAGTCATGGAAGAACCAACCATTATGCATTTTACCTTTTTGACTGTTTGGAGTAAAAATACTTTCATGCCTATAAGAAAGGCAAAAATTGCCAAGATCAAAAATATACATATGTACACATAAATACATATATACATATATATACATATCTACATGAGAAAAATGTCCCCAGAGCGGGGAGGCTTGGGCGGGTGTAAGGAATCTGCAGCTAGATAGAGTCTCTACCAGATACCTCGTTACCGAAGGTAAGTAACTTGTTCATCTGATAGAGACTTCTAGCTGCAGCGTCCTTACCTTAGAATAGATACCCAAGCTATAACCCCTGGTGGTGGGTCTGAAGGAGATTTTTTTTTTTTTATACTAGGAAGTCCTGCAAGACAGAACGGGCAAAATGCCCCTCTCTTTTCACCTGGTTATCCAGGCAGTAGTGTTTCGCAAACGTGTGCAAAGAAGCCCACGTTGCAGCCTGACAGATATCCACCACCGGTACGCCACGTGCTAACACAGTGGTAGCAGCTTTCCCCCTAGTCGAATGAGCTCTCAAGCCCTCGGGAGGCTGCTTCTTCGACAAAGCATAGCATATTTTTATACAGAGAACGACCCATCGCGAAATGGATCGTTTCTGCACTGCCCGACCCTTCTTCGCACCAACGTACCCCACAAAGAGTTGGTCGTCCACCCGGAACTCTTTAGTGAGGTCAAGGTAGAACGATAACGCTCTTTTTGGGCCCAGTCGATGGAGACGCTCCTCTTCCTTAGAGGGATGCGGTGGTGCAAAGAAGGTGGGCAGGGTGATATTTTGACCCAGATGGAAAGGGGTCACCACCTTGGGGAGGAAAGAGGCACGAGTTCTGAGAACTACTTTTTCTGGAAAGATTGTGAGATACGGCGGTTTTGATGATAAAGCCTGTAACTTACTAAGTCTTCTGGCAGATGTAATTGCCACCAAAAAGGCTGTCTTAATAGTGAGCAGCCGAAGAGGAAAATTATGCAAAGGCTCAAAGGGAGCACACATAAGGAAGGTAAGAACCAAATTAAGATCCCACTGGGGCATAACGAAAGGCACAGGCGGGAATAGATGTACAAGCCCTTTCAAAAACCTCTGTACTATAGGTGACTTAAACAGAGATGTTTGACCGGGCAACTGAAGAAAAGCCGATAAGCCCTTGAGAGTCCCCAAAGAGGAACCCTGCTGGGCGAGAGACGAAATAAACAAAAGGATGTTAGACAGAGAAGAAAAAAGAGGCTCAATAGACCTCTCTGAACAATATGAAACAAAGCGTTTCCAACGGCAGGCGTAGATCGACTTAGTAGAGGGACGCCTGGCTGCCAGATTGACATCACAGACCTCGGGTGGGAGGTCATAAACCATCAACTGTCGCCGCTCAATCTCCACGCATGAAGGCGCAGAGTTGACAGGTTCGGGTGGAGAACCTTCCCCTGCTGCTGCGACAGAAGATCCTCCCGAAGAGGCAGCCTGATTGGAGGACCGATGCTCATTCTGAGAAGCTCTGGATACCAAACTCTCCGTGCCCAATCCGGAGCCACTAGGATTACCTGGGCCCGGTCGTTCTTGATTTTCTTGAGAACTCTGGGCAGAAGTGGTATAGGCGGAAAAGCGAACAGGAGGCCTGAACTCCACTCGCGACGAAAAGCGTTGCCTAGCGATAGCCCCCTTGGAAACTCCAACACGCAAAACTGCTGACATTGCGCGTTCTCTGCAAAGGCGAACAGATCTAATCAAGGCTCTCCCCACTGCTGAAAGAGTCCTTGCGCCACCTCCGGATGGACACACCATTCGTGATCCTCTAAGCATTTTTGGCTGAGTTTGTCTGCTCTGGCGTTCAGGGAACCTGCCAGACTTTGAACCACCAGGGTCATGCCCTGCTGTTCCAGCCATGTCCAGAGACGTAAAGCCTCTTGACAAAGGGTCCATGACCCCACACCGCCCTGCTTGTTGCAGTACCACATTGCGGTAGTGTTGTCCGTGAACACCTGCACCACCTTCCCTTTCACAACAGGAAGAAATGCTTTTAATGCTAGCCGGATCGCCCGGAGATCCAACAAGTTGATGTGAAGCCCGGATTCCGCCGGAGACCGGTGACGTCTGATCTCCACCTCCCCCAGATGGCTGCCCAATCCCAGAAGTGACGCATCTGTCACTACCGTCAGATCTGGTTGGGGAAGGGATAGGGGTCTGCCCTTGACCCACTCGCAGTTCACTAACCACCACTGCAGATCTTTTGCAGTCCTCTCTGAGATCTGAACCACGTCGGTAAGATTTCCCTGATGCTGTGCCCATTGGAACTTCAGGTCCCACTGCAGAGCCCTCATGAGCCATCTGGCATGCTTGACCAACAGGATGCAGGAAGCCATGAGTCCCAGCAGCCTCAGAGTCTGTCTCACCGAGATCCAGGATAGAGGCCGAAACATCGGAATCATAACCTAAAATATCCTGAACCCGCTGATCGGGAGGATGAGCCCGATACTGCACTGTGTCCAGAACAGCTCAGTTGAAAGAGAGCTTCTGAGAGGGAGTCAGGTGTGACTTTGGCACATTTATAGTGAACCCCAGCGAATGCAAGAGGTCTGCCGTCGTCTGGAGGTGGGTGACGAGAGCCTGGGGCGTAGGAGCCTTCAACAGCCAATCGTCTAGGTAGGGGAAGACTGAAATCCCTGACCTGCGCAAATGAGCTGCCACCACCGCCATCACCTTTGTGAACCACAGAGGGGCACTGGTGAGACCGAAAGGAAGCACGGTAAACTGAAAGTGCTCGTGGCCCTCCTTGAACCGCAGGTAATGCCTGTGGCTTGGCAGGATAGGAATATGGAAATATGCATCCTGCAAATCCAACGCTACCATCCAGTCTCCTTGTGGTCTAGGGCAGACAAAACCTGAGCAAGAGTGAGCATCTTGAATTTCTCCTTCTTGAGGAAGAAGAGATTGACGTCCCTTAAATCCAAGATAGGGCGAAGGCCTTTGTTCTTTTTGGGAATCAGAAAGTAGGGTGAATAACAACCACTGCCTACTTCTGATATTGGGACTCTTTCTATGGCTCCCTTGGCCAAGAGAGCCGTAACTTCCTTGCGGAGCAAAGCTAGATGGTCCTCCATCAGCCATTCCTTTGTCGGAGGGATAGAAGGAGGGAAGGACTGGAAGGGAAGGGAGTAGCCCTTCCGTATGATCTGCAGGACCCACTTGTCCATGGTGATGGAAAGCCAGTGAGGGAGATGAAAACGAATCCTCCCTCCAATTGGATGGACATGATCCCGCAGAACCACACTAGGAGGGCTTGGGCGCAGTGGAGGGGGGGCTGTGTGGCGGCTGACCTCTGGCCAGACCCTGTGGGTCTGATGGTACCACGACCACGTCCTCTTCCGGGATGCTGTGAAGCCTGAGGACGGTGGCTAAACTGTGGCTGGTGTTGTACTACGCCCATTCCGAAGCCTCGAAAGGGGCGAAAGACAGACTGCTGCCATGCCAGCGCTGAAAGGCCCAAGGATCTGGCCGTGGCTCGAGAATCCTTGAACCTCTCAAGCGCGGAGTCTGCCTTTTCGCCAAAAAAGGTGAGAGCCATCAAAGGGCATGTCCATCAAGCTGGACTGGACATCCCCTGAAAAACCAGTAGAACGTTGCCAGGCTCGGCGACCTAGGGCCACCGACGATGAAATCGCTCTGCCCAGTGAGTCGGTCGTGTCCAAGCCACACCGGATCGTAAACTTGGCTGCATCTCTCCCATCCTTAACAGCCTGGGTGAGAGTGTCCCGTACGCCCTCCGGGAACTGGGGCAGCACTTGCGCCACCGTATCCCATAAAGTATGGGAATTACGGCCCAATAGGCAAGAGGTGTTTACGGACCTCAATGCCAGGCTGGTGGAAGAAAACATCTTCTTCCGTAGCTGATCCAGCCTCTTGGATTCTTGGATTGGGAGCGGAAGGGAAGGCACCACAGGAAGTAGAGGCTTGGACAACCAAGCTCTCAGGAGTGGGGTGTTGTGTCAGGAAACTAGGGTCGGTGGGAGCGGGTCTATGGCAGCAGCCGACCGTCCTATTCACAGGAGCCCCTGTGCTGGGTTTGGACCACGTACCCAGAAGGACGTCTGTAAGAGCGTCATTGAAGGGCAACAACAGCTCCGATGTTGACACCCCCGGCTGAAGCACTTCTGTCAGGATATTCATCCTGACTGGCACCGTAGGCAAATCTAGGTCCAAGACCTCAGCTGCCCTACGCACCACCATAGCGAAAGAAGCCCCCTCCTCCGTAGCCACATTAGGAGGAGATAGCATACCAGTATCTGGAGATGTGTCCAGTCCACTGGCTTCCCCTAGATCCTCATACCAGTCCTGTTGCAATCCAGATTCTAAAGGGTCCTCAGACCCCTCCCATTCCTCTCCTGCGTCTGGCTGTTCTAAATAATGCTCAGACAATGATCTGGGCCGAATTGGCTCAGTCGAAGTCGGAGTCAACATCATACGACGTCGCTCTGGCTCCGGATCATCTGGAATAAGGATGGGGCTGCCACCGGTGGGCGCCGGTGGCGGAATCGTCGACATCGGACCCGGCGCCGAATGTGGTCGACTGTGAGAGACCGGCGCTGGTCCGGATCCGGTATCGGAACCTGGGGTCCCCAACGGCACCGGGGCCGAAGCCGCCGGCGTCAAATCCGAAGGGGCCCCTGCTGACCCCACGGGGCCTGAAGACCCACCGAGGGTGCATCCCGCTCAACAACGCGACGCATGGCCTCGTAGAATTCTTTTATCTGAGCGGGGGTCGATCCGGTCCCCGGAAAGGGGGGGAAGACGTGGAGTCGACCCTGGCGACGGCTCCGCAGAACCACACTCCGAGCGTCGACGTTCCCTAGACACCTCGTCGGCCGACGGGCGTGGCGAAGACGAAGTCTGCTTGGACTTCTTCTTCTTGTGCCTTCGGAAGACCTCGAATGCGAGGAAGAGGAAGAGGACTTGGGGCTCCGAGAGCGGTGCCCCGACCTCCTCCTACTGCGGGACCGTGACCTTCGCGGAGTCGCGCCGACCGACGACGAATGTCGGGCCGCAAGAAGCTTAAGGGATCTCTCCCTCAAGGCCTTCGGCGCCATGGCCCGACAGTCGGAGCACGAGGTGGAATCGTGGTCCTTCTCCAGGCACCAAAGACAAACTTGGTGCGGATCCGTCACCGACATGGTGCGATGACACGCACCACACAGCTTGAATCCTGTCTTTCTCGAAGACATGACTCCAAACAGTCGAAAAACCGTCGAAGCAGGGTAGCTCTTTCCAAAACTGCGCTTAACCGTCGCAAAAGGAAAAGAACTGACATACACGTACCGGGACGGTGTCTATATAGACAACCATGACGTCATAGACCGCTCCAACGACACTGATGATGCACGTGGAGCTGGTCGACGCACGCGGAGGTAGTCGACGCACGTGGATCCGAACAACGCCGCCCAACGGCGCGCGCGCAGGGTACTGCTCAGAAAATACTCCGGATTCGAAGCTGACGCCAGGGAATTCTAAGGTAAGGAAGCTGCAGCTTGAAGTCTCTATCAGATGCTCTTAAGCAAAAACAGTGACCAGGTTTCCGGGTGCTAAGTGCAAGTACTCCTCAGCTTTGAAGGGAAACCCCCCATCCAACGCCCCAGCTATGCTAACACGGGAACACAGGTAGGTAGATCTAGGTAAATCGGGGGAATATCACTTAACTTGTAGTTACCACAGTTAGTCAAGTGGACACATGCTATATCCAGAGATGAGACACAAAATCAGTTCATCAGAAGGAAGGTGCATGGACTATGAGTTGAGTTGGGGCCTATTCCCACATGTACCAAGAGACTGGTTTACCAGAGGAGTGGATCAGGGGATATTTGGCATAGGAGCTGAATGGAAGCAGTAAGGTATGCGCACATTGAGCGGTATTTGAGGTGCCACAAAGGAAATCACATCATCTTGAGCAGCAGCGGTGGGTGCTGGAGTGCATGGCTCCATGATGGCTGAACCTTTGTGAGGCTCCTTGTGCCGGGCCCACCATCCGATTAAATGCTAATGCTATATGGTGACCATGAGGCTGAATCTGCCTTCCTGTGTGGATTGACCTGGCTGGCTCCCCAGTGCTATTTGCTGGGTTTGCAAAGAAAGCTGATTGCACCCGGATTGTGGTGTTTGCATTTTGACCTCACCAAGAATCAACATGGCAGACCGCAGAGCCAAATGAGCTGCATCGCAGTGACTGTGGGCACCAGTATGAGTGCCTGGAACTGCAGTAGATGAGGCCCACATAGTATGCTGCTATGAGGCATTTGTCTCCTATCTCTGAGCCTGAGATCTACGGTGGTGGACCAGGTCCTTGACTTTTATCAGTGATACGCTACTCAGTTGGCCTGTTCGTGCTACCCAGTGAGTGTCTGCCATTGGGAGGGCGGGGCTAGCAGACTGACGAGAGCCATGTCAGGACATTGGCACTGAGGGCACACCACAAGTGCCTTAGGGGTTCTTGTCCCTGTCTCTGCCTCACAGGGTGTTGGGGGGAGGAGGGAAGGAGGGCACTATGCATGCAGCTGGAGTCTTTCCGGCTTGCTGACTTTGCTACCTAATTACTCTGTGCAGTAATCGCCGGAGCACTTTCACTGGCGCCTGCTGCTGTACTGTGCCGATCGTGTGAGTGGGGTAACCGGCTCCATTCTGACCTACAATGCCTTTGGAGCTAGCACATGAAAGGTGACTTTTACTGGATCTGCGAGGAAGTGAGACTGAACTAAGATATCTGCCAACCGGGGCTGCCTGGGCATGCTCTGTTGGGTATGAAGATCAAAGGACCACCTACACTTTGGGTCCTTGGTGTGGCAGCGACTAGATTTTCATTGTAGCTGGACAACCAAAAGCGGCAGAACCCACTCCAAGTTTGCACACAGGGACCAAAACTCCATGGGCGAAAGCTGACATGGGGTAGAGGGCCCACTTTACAGACCAGATGGACCCATTGCAGGAGACTGGAGAAACCTCAGAAGCAACCATGAACGATCACTTCTGCTCCACATACAAAAAAGCCTGACACTGATTGAGGGCAATATGAACACTCTAACAGCAAGAGCTGATGCCGTAACGGCCACACTAAACAAGCAGGACATACAACTTTCTGCTGCGGAATCTCGAATCTCTACCCTTAAAGACAACATAGCAGGTACAACTGAAAAACTATGACCAAAGTCCTCCATGTGATGAAAGCAAAGGATGAAGATCTGGAGGTGCAAAGTCCCTGGTATATGGTACCTAGGTACCCAGGGTATTGGGGTTCCAGGAGATCCATATGGCTGCAGCATTTCTTTTGCCACCCATAGAGAGCTCAGACAAACCATTACACAGGACTGCCATTGCAGCCTGTGTGAAATAACGCACACATTATTTCACAGCCATTTTCACTGCACTTACGTCACCTATAAGTCACCTATATGTCTAAACTTCACTTGCTGAAGGTTAGGTGTAAAGTTACTAAGTGTGAGGGCGCCCTTGCACTAGCAAAGGTGCCCCCACATAGTTCAGGTCCATTTCCCCAGACCTTGTGGGTGCGGGGACACCATTACATGCGTGCACTACATATAGGTCAATACCTACATGTGGCTTCACAATGGAAACCCCGAATATGGCCATGTAACATGTCTAAGATAATGGAATTGCCCCCCATTCCAAATCTGGTATTGGGGAGCCAATTCCATGCCACCTGGTGGCTCCACTATGGACCCCCAGTACCGCCAAACCAGCTCTCTGAGGCTTGCACTGCAGCTACAGCTGCTGCCACCTCACAGACAGGGTTCTGCCCTCCTGGGGTCTGGGCAGCCCAGTCCCAGGAAGGCAGAACAAAGCATTCCCTCTGAGAGCCGGGTGTAACACCCTCCCCTGTTGGAAATAGGTGTTAAAGGCTGGGGAGAGGTAGCCTCCCTGAGCCCCTGGAAATGCTTTGAAGGGCAGAGATGGTGCCCTCCTTGCATAAGCCAGTCTACACTGGTTTAGGGAATCCCAGCCCCTGCTCTGGCGCGAAACTGGACAAAGGAAAGGGGAGTGACCACTCCCCTGTCCATCACCACCCCAGGGGTGGTGCCCAGAGCTCCTCCAGTGTGTCTCAGACCTCTGCCATCTTTCTTTCAGAGGTGTGAGGACACTCTGGAGGCCTCTAAGTGGCCAGTGCCAGCAGGTGACGTCAGAGACCCCTCCTGATAGGTGCATACCTGGGTAGGTAGCCAATCCTCCTCTGAGGACTATTCAGAGTCTCTCCTGTGGGCTTCTCATCAGATTATGACTTGCAAGAATCCACCAGGACTCCTCTGCACTTCTCTCTTCGACTTCTGCCAAGGATCGACCACTGACTGCTCCAGGACGCCTGCAAAACTACAACAAAGTAGCCAGAAGACTACCAGCGACATTTTAGCACCTAATCCTGCCGGCTTTCTCTACTGTTTTCTGGTGGTGCATGCTCTGGGGGCTGCCTGCCTTTACCTTGCACTGGAAGCCACAAAGGAATCTCCAGTGGGTCGACGGAATCTTCCCCCTGCTTCAGCAGGCACCAAACTACAGCCTCACCTGTACTCTGGGTCCCCTCTCATCCTGACGAGCGTGGCCCCTGGAACACAGGTGGTGGACCCAAGTGACCCAGACTGTCCAGAGGTCCAACTGTTCGAATTTAGAGGAGGTAAGTCCTTGCCTCTCCTCCCCAGACAGTAATCCTGTGCACCGTATGATCTGCAGCTACAAGGGCTTCTGTGCACATTTCCAAGAAATCCTGCATGCACAGCCGAGTCTAGGTCCCCAGCACTCCGTCCTGCGATGCTCAGCTCCCAAAGTTGACCTCCAGTGTAGTGGAACTTCTCTTTGCAGTGTTGAGACGACCGCTGTGTTCAGTCTTCTTGAACCCGTGTTCAAGGACTCCTGCGGGTGCTTCCCTCCTTCCAGTGGGCTCTCTACGTTGCTGAGTGCCCCCTCTGTTTCCCTCTCCTGAGTGGTGACATCCTGGGCCCGGGCAGCACCCCTTTTCTCCAACCGTGACTCTTGCAGGTAACAAGGCTTGTTTGCTATATTTTGCCAAGGAAACAACTCTGCATCCTCCAGCATACCGTGGGACATCTTCTGCGCAAAGCAGAGCCTCCTACCTCCTTTCGTTGGTGCACAACCAGCATCTTCTTCCAACCGGAGGCAGCCATTTTGCACCTTCATCCGGGGTTTAGTGGGCTCCTGCCTCCCCTGGACACTTTAGCAATTCTTGGACTTGGTCCCCTTCCTTTGCAGGTCTTCAGTTCCAGGAATCCGTCCTCAGTGCTTTGCAGTCTGTTGTGGTCCTTGCAAAATCCTTTATCACGACTTCAGTGTGTTTTGGGGGAAATAGTAGTACTTTACTCCTACTTTCCTGGGTCCTGGTGTGGGGTCTCCTTTACACCCTTAGTGTTTTCTCACACTCCGAGTGACCTTCTACACACTACACTTGTCTAGGGGGCATTCGTGGTTCGCATTCCACTTACTTAGTACATGGTTTGTGTTGCCTCTAGGCCTATTGCATCCTATTGTGTTTTACAGTGTTTGCACTACTTTCTGACTGTTTTACTTACCTGATTTGGTTATTTGTGTATATTTTGTGTATATTACTTACCTCCTAAGGGAGTATATCCACTGAGATATTTTTGGCACATTGTCACTAAAATAAAGTACCTTTATTTTTAGTAACTACGAGTATTGTCTTTCTTGTGATATAGTACCTTTATGACATAAGTGGTATTGCATGAACTTTGCATGTCTCCTAGTTCAGCCTTCGCTGGTCTGCTATAACTACCTCTATCAGCCTAAGCTGCTAAAACTCTACTACACTCTACTAATAAGGGATAACTGGACCTGGTATAAGGTGTAATTACCATTGGTACCCACTACAAGCCAGGCCAGCCTCCTACAGTGAGCCCTTTGGACTCCCACCCCATACTGTGAGTAGCTTAGAGAACATTATGACACACTGTTGTCGTAGTTTGGACTCTTGCTCTGGGCAAGACTGCTGGTTAAAGGATGACAGTACTTTTGCTTGTAGACAACTACGTCTTTCCTACAATAAGTCGAAACTGTTGTCCCAACCTTACTGGCTCACTAGCAGCACCTCACCAAAAACACAATAGTAAAAGGAGATTTGTGGCAGCCTTTACGCATGGACTCGAGAGTAAGATATCTCAGGGAGTATCGTGGTTGAACGGAGATTACCCCTTTATCACAGATATATCATGTCTCATACAAACACAGGCAATGACAAAGATGCAGTAAAGTTTCAATAGTTTTTATTCAACATAACTGCAATTTGCGATAAGTTGCATGGGCTGCAATGATTAGGATAATGAATAATGTAAGTAACAGAATTGTGAAGTCGAGAGTCATTATTACAAAGACCCCACCATCTTGCAATGCATAGAAAAGACATGCAAGATGTAATATGCCCTAATACCTTAATGTGAAAGGCCTGACCTCCTACCTAAAGGAGAGATGGGTTTGCTAAACCTAATCTGCCAATGCCATGTCCATGAGAGGAGCCCCCAACCCTCGTTACCTTGGAATGAGGTCTCTATCTCAGATGCCATAGGGACACGAAGACTGGGTCAGCGTCAAGAAAATTGCAGCATCGATATCAGCGATGGTGGCGATGCCCTCTGGTCGGAATCCCTCTGATTATCTGTCTAAAGTGCGACATATTTATACAGATCTTCAAGGAGATCCCTATGGGCTGCAGCATTTCTTTTGCCACCCATAGGGAGATCTGACAATTCTTACACAGGCCTGCCAGTGCAGCCTGAGTGAAATAACGTCCACGTTATTTCACAGCCATTTACCACTGCACTTAAGTAACTTATAAGTCACCTATATGTCTAACCTTCACCTGGTGAAGGTTGGGTGCAAAGTTACTTAGTGTGTGGGCACCCTGGCACTAGCCAAGGTGCCCCCACATCGTTCAGGGCAAATTCCCCAGACTTTGTGAGTGCGGGGACACCATTACACGCGTGCACTATACATAGGTCACTACCTATGTATAGCATTGCAATGGTAACTCCGAACATGGCCATGTAACATGTCTAAGATCATGCAATTGTCACCCCAATGACATTCTGGCATTGGGGAGACAATTCCATGATCCCCCGGGTCTCTAGCACAGAACCCGGGTACTGCCAAGCTGCCTTTCCGGGGTCTCCACTGCAGCTGCTGCTGCTGCCAACCCCTCAGACAGGTTTCTGCCCTCCTGGGGTCCAGGCAGCTGTGGCCCAGGAAGGCAGAACAAAGGATTTCCTCCGAGAGAGGGTGTGACACCCTCTCCCTTTGGAAATAGGTGTGATGGCTGGGGAGGAGTAGCCTCCCCCAGCCTCTGGAAATGCTTTGATGGGCATAGATGCTGCCCATCTCTGCGTAAGCCAGTCTACACCGGTTTAGGGATCCCCCAGCCCTGCTCTGGCGCGAAACTGGACAAAGGAAAGGGGAGTGACTACTCCCCTGACCTGCACCTCCCAGGGGAGGTGCCCAGAGCTCCTCTAGTGTGCCCCAGACCTCTGCCATCTTGGAAACAGAGGTGTTTGGGGCACACTGGACTGCTCTGAGTGGCCAGTGCCAGCAGGTGACGTCAGAGACTCCTTCTGATAGGCTCTTACCTCTCTTAGTAGCCAATCCTCCTTCCTAGGTAGCCAAACCTCCTTTTCTGGCTATTTAGGGTCTCTGCTTTGGGGAATTCTTCAGATACCGAATGCAAGAGCTCACCAGAGTTCCTCTGCATCTCCCTCTTCACCTTCTGCCAAAGGATCGACCGCTGACTGCTCAGGACGCCTGCAAAACCGCAACAAAGTAGCAAAGACGACTACTGCAACCTTGTATCGCTTCATCCTGCCGGCTTTCTCGACTGTTTCCTGGTGGTGCATGCTCTGGGGGTAGCCTGCCTCCTTTCTGCACCAGGAGCTCTGAAGAAATCTCCTGTGGATCGACGGAATCTTCCCCCTGCAACCGCAGGCAACAAAAGACTGCATCACCTGTCCTCTGGCTCCCCTCTCAGCATGACGAGCGTGGTCCCTGGAACTCAGCAACTCTGTCCAAGTGACTCCCACAGTCCAGTGACTCTTCAGTCCAAGTTTGGTGGAGGTAAGTCCTTGCCACCCCACGCTAGACTGCATTGCTGGGTACCGCATGATTTGCAGCTGCTCCGGCTCCTGTGCACTCTTCCAGGATTTCCTTTGTGCACATTCAAGCCTGGGTCCCCGACACTCTAACCTGCAGTGCACAACCTTCTGAGTTGTCCTCCGGCATCATGGGACTCCCTTTTCTGACTTCGGGTGGACTCCGGTTCACTCCTCTTCTAAGTGCCTGTTCCGGTACTTCTGCGGGTGCTGCCTGCTTCTGTGAGGGCTCCCTGACTTGCTGGGCGCCCGCTCTGTCTCCTCATCCAAGTGGCGACATCCTGGTCCCTCGTGGGCCACAGCAACATCCAAAAACCCTAACCGCGACCCTTGCAGCTAGCAAGGCTTGTTTGGGGTCTTTCTGCGTGGGAACACCTCTGCAAGCTTCTTCACGATGTGGGACATCCATCCTTCAAAGGGGAAGTTCCTAGTCCTCTTCGTTCTTGCAAAACACCAAGCTTCTTCCATCCGGTGGCAGCTTCCTTTCACCCTCAGCTGGCATTTCCTGGGCTCCTGCCAACTCTCGACACTGTCATGACTCTTGGACTTGGTCCCCTTGTCTTACAAGTACTCAGGTCTGGAAATCCACTGTTGTTGCATTGCTGATGTTGGTTTTCCTTGCAGAATCCCCCTATCACGACTTCTGTGCTCTCTGGGGGTTGTAGGTGTACTTTACACCTACCTTACAGGGTCTTGGGGTGGGCTATTTTTCTAACTCTCACTGTTTTCTTACAGTCCCAGTGACCCTCTACAAGCTCACATAGGTTCGGGGTCCATTCGTGGTTCGCATTCCACTTTTGGAGTATATGGTTTGTGTTGCCCCTATACCTATGTGCTCCTATTGCAATCTATTGTAACTTTACACTGCTTGCATTACTTCCTTTTGCTATTACTGCATATTTTTGGTATTGTGTGCATATATCTTGTGTATATTTGGCATCCTCATACTGAGGGTACTCACTTAGATACTTTTGGCATATTGTCATAAAAATAAAGTACCTTTATTTTTAGTATATCTGTGTATTGTGTTTTCTTATGATATTGTGCATATGACACCAGTGGTATAGTAGGAGCTTTGCATGTCTCCTAGTTCAGCCTAAGCTGCTCTGCTATAGCTACCTTCTATCAGCCTAAGCTGCTAGAAACACCTCTTCTACACTAACAAGGGATAACTGGACCTGGCACAGGGTGTAAGTACCTCTGGTACCCACTACAAGCCAGGCCAGCCTCCTACAATGTAACTCATAACAAGTGGCCTAACTCTAAACAAGGCAGCCATTTTAGAAGAAATCAATAATTAAATGCTCTAAGACAGAGCAAGCTAAGTAGGTTTAAAGTTACTAGGTGATGGCGGCACGAGTCTGCAAGCCAAAAGCTAAGCTAACTCCTGTTATCCAATTAAAATGAAATAGGATTCACTACACCCTCCCCATTGCCGTAACAGGTATGACTAAGGTATAGGAACCCAAACGCTAAAATTGCTCTGAACTAAAAAGCTAAAAAGCATAAAAAATCTGCGAAAAAATCTTTAAAATCTTTAAAATGTGTTAAAAAGATAATAAAAACAATGGGGGTCATTACGACCTAAGCGGTCTTCCTAAAAGACCACGGAGGCCGCGGGAGACAGAATACCGCCATTGCCGGCGGTATTCCTGCCTCCCTATTATGACATTTCCGCAGGGCCAGCGGACGGTAACAGTGTTACCGTCCGCTGGCCCAGCGGAAATGTCACATCAACATTCGTGCCGGCTCGTAATGGAGCCGGCGGCAATGCTGATGTGCAGCGGGTGCAGTAGCACCTGTCACACATTTCACTGCCCGAAATGCGGGCAGTGAAATGTGCGACAGGGCTATGCCTGGGGGCCCCTGCACTGCCCATGCCAAGTGCATGGGCAGTGCAGGGGCCCCCAGGGGCACCCCAAGTCCCCTTACCGCCAGCCTTTCCATGGCGGTGCCCATGCCAAGTGCATGGGCAGTGCAGGGGCCCCCAGGGGCACCCCAAGTCCCCTTACCGCCAGCCTTTCCATGGCGGTGCCCATGCCAAGTGCATGGGCAGTGCAGGGGCCTCCAGGGGCACCCCAAGTCCCCTTACCGCCAGCCTTTCTATGGCGGTGTTTACCGCCACGGACAGGCTGGCGGTCGGGGACTCATAATCCCCAGGGCAGCGGTGCTTGCACCGCTGCCCTGGGGATTATGACCGCCAGGCGGAGACCTGACGGTAAAGTGGAGGGGCCGGCGGTATGGCCGTGGCTTTTGCGCCACAGTCATAATAGCTGGCGGGTCACCGCCAGCCTGTTGGCGGTGTTACCGCCGCCTTACCGCCGGCCGCCAGGGTCAAAATGACCCCCAATGTCATTAAAACACATACAAAGATGTTAATGTCAACCATGACAAGCACAGCGTGCCAAAGCAAGTTAATTGAAGAATACAATTTTAAAACGGGAATGGCAAATCAAATCATCAAATTATGTGCTGCACGCATGATCTTGAAGAGTGTCATCAAAGTCACCAACCAAGGACCTCAAAAATTAGTCAACATCATCTGATGTAAAATCGAGGTCAGGGCGGACAAACGGATCAACAGAGCAGTAGTGAGCAGTATTTCCTGGTGTAACGTTATCCGTTGCAGTGTTCTCATCCGTGGTAGACCTCAAAACGGAAGGCTCATGGGTGGCCTCGCGAAGCAACCTCAGACTCAAGGGGCATGACCGTGTATGAACCCTCACAGGGGACATCAGCAGTGCGTGGTCCACAGGAGATGTTGGTGCAACAGCAAGACAGACCATAGGCAGATGTTCAAAGAGACACCATATGTAGCGGAAGACTGGCTGTACGCATCAGAGAAGGGGCCGAAATGACAACGACCAGTGATGCTCCAATTCCACCAGCGAGGGTGCACCGAAGATCCGAACCATGCGCTCATGGCACAGTGGAGTTGGTGGGAGCGGCTCCATTGCTCTGCGTTGCTGGAAAGAAACAACCACTGCAAATCAGAAAAAATAGCAGTAGTAGTCTGCCAATCAAAGCCAAAATAATTGGAAAGCCACCAAACACACTTGAAAAGAGCGAGTGGATGGCTGACGGGATGACTCCGAAGACAGTATGGAAGATGGATACGAAACCAGACCCGACAGCCTTAAAGAAGTGAACAATCCCAGTAGTGCTTGAAGCACTGAATATTCTGGATACCAGCTCCCAAAGAGCTTGGGTAAGTTGGTATTTAATAGGGATTGTATCTCGGCTGATGATCTCGCAATCTGGAGAGCATACATCTCTTTTGCGGATGTCAAGGCGACCTGTTTTTGAAACAAAAGCGCTTTTAGCCTGCTCAGCTTGTAATAGTTCACATTAATACTATCTATGTGGGGCCACATGTCATATACTTTTATCTCTCGTGTGGGGGGAAACAAAACATGTCCACAACATGTAACGACCTTCGAGACCGAGATTGCATAGGCAATTCCTGGTCGCATGCCGCAACAACTTTGATCGTTCAGTACCACATAACTTCCATTGGAAAGTACATGAAATACCGGGCGAATCAAAGGGACGGGAGTACCCCTCAACAAGCAGGCCAAATTTGCGACCCCCGCATTGCAAAGACCGTGAAGAGTCACCTGCTTGCATATCATCGAATGACGAAGAGCAGTCTCACATTCGCTTCAACAAAAAAAAAAAGATCTCTGTTTCGCCGTTCAGACATCTGTAGTCAGAGGGCAACTCCCACTCTTCCTTAATATAGCTATCTCCTAGTTGCTCGTACCGTCCCACTGCAAGATCTTTCAGGCAGCTCGAGAAACGAAAGGTCAAAATCAGCAAATTAATTATGCCATAGAAGAGCCAGATAGTTGAAGGACTCTCTGCTACCGTGAAGGGCAACTTTTCTAAGCGAAGCATGGTGAAATTAGCCTCCCTTTTAGCCATTGTCTGCTGTTCCTTGGAAAAATTAAAAGCAGTGAAGAAGTCACTCCCGTTAATATACTTCCAGGGAATACGGCTGTAAAGAAATGGCTCCCTGTTGCAGTTACCCCCACTTTTTGACTGATACCGATGCTGACTTGACGAAGAAGTGTGCTGGGACCCTGCTAACCAGGCCCCAGCACCAGTGTTCTTTCACCTAAAATGTACCATTGTTTCCACAATTGGCACACCCCTGGCACACAGATAAGTCCCTTGTAAAAGGTACCAGTGGTACCAAGAGCCCTGGACCAGGGAAGGTCCCTAAGGGCTGCAGCATATGTTGTGCCACCCTAAGGAACCCCTCACCTAACACATGCACACTGCCACTGCAGACTGTGTGTGTTGGTGGGGAGAAAAAGGCAAAGTCGACATGGCATCCCCCTCAGGATGCCATGCACACAAAATACTGCCTGTGGCATAGGTAAGTCACCCCTCTAGCAGGCCTTACAGCCCTAAGGCAGGGTGCACTATACCACAGGTGAGGGTATAGCAGCATGAGCAATATGCCCCTACAGTGTCTAAGTCTATTCTTAGACATTGTAGGTACAGTGTGGCCATATTAAGTATATGGTCTGGGAGTTTGTCAAAAACAAACTCCACAGCTCCATAATGGCTACATTGAATACCGGGAAGTTTGGTATCTCAGAATAATAAACCCACACTGATGCCAGTGTTGGATTTATAAAAAAATGCACACAGAGGGTATCTTAGAGATACCCCCTGTATTTTACCCAATTGTTCAGTGCAGGACTGACTGGTCTGTGCCAGCCTGCTGCTGAGAGACAAGTTTCTGACCCCACGTTGTGAGGGCCATTGGCTACTGCCCTCCCAGACCTAAACACACCCCTAACTTCAGTATTTATGGGCTCCCCAGAACCTAGGAAACTAGATTCCTGCAACCTGAAGACGAAGAAGGACTGCTGACCTGAAAGCCCTGCAGAGAAGACGGAGACACCAACTGCTTTGGCCCCAGCCCTACCGGCCTGTCTCCCCACTTCAAGAAAAACTGCAACAGCAACGCGTTTCACAGGGTCCAGCGACCTCTGAAGCCTCAGAGGACTACCCTGCATCTAAAAGAAGCAAGAACTCCCAAGGACAGCGGCTCTGCTCCAAAGAAGAAACAACTTTGCAACAAAGAAACAACTTTAAAAGGACTCCACGTTTCCTGCCAGAAGCGTGAGACTTTGCACTCTGCACTCGACGCCCCCTGCTTGACCTGCGGAGAAACAACACTACAGGGAGGACTCCCCGGCGACTACGACCCTGTGAGTAGCCAGAGTTGACCCCCCTGAGCCTCCCCAGCGACGCCTGCAGAGGGAATCCAGAGGCTCCCCCTGACCGCGACTGCCTGCTTCAAAGAACCTGACGCCTGGGAAACACACTGCACCCGCAGCCCCCAGGACCTGAAGGATCCGACCTCCAGTGCAGGAGTGACTCCCAGGTGGCCCTCTCCCTAGCCCAGGTGGTGGCTACCCCGAGGAGCTCCCCCCCTTGCCTGCCTGCATCGCTGAAGAGACCCCTGGGTCTCCCACTGAAAGCTATTGCAAACCCGACGCCTGTTTGCACTCTGCACCCGGCCGCCCCTGTGCCGCTGAGGGTGTACTTTTTGTGCTGACTTGTGTCCCCCCCGGTGCCCTACAAAGCCCCTCTGGTCTGCCCTCCGAAGTCGCAGGTACTTACCTGCTGGCAGACTGGAACCGGGGCACCCCTATATCCATTGAAGCCTATGCGTTTTGGGCACCACTTTGACCTCTGCACCTGACCGGCCTTGAGCTGCTGGTGTGGTAACTTTGGGGGTTGCCCTGAACCCCCAACGGTGGGCTACTTTGGACCCTACTTTGAACCCTGTAAGTGTTTTACTTACCTGCAAAACTAACCAATACTTACCTCCCCCAGGAACTGTGGAATTTTGAACTGTGTCCAATTTTAAAATAGCTTATTGCCTTTTTGTGCCAAAACTGTACATGCTATTGTGATGATTCAAAGTTCCTAAGATACCTGAGTGAAATACCGTTCATTTAAAGTATTGTTTGTAAATCTTGAACCTGTGGTTCTTAAAATAAACTAAGAAAATATTTTTTTCCATATAAAAACCTATTGGCCTGGAATTGTCTTTGAGTGTGTTTTCCTCATTTATTGCCTGTGTGTGTACAACAATTGCTTAACACTACCCTCTGATAAGCCTACTGCTCGACCACACTACCACAAAATAGAGCATTAGAATTATCTCTTTTTGCCACTATCTTACCTCTAAGGGGAACCCTTGGACTCTGTGCATGTTATTTCTTACTTTGAAATAGTACATACAGAGCCAACTTCCTACAGCGGCCATTTTTCAGTGTCTGTAGAGTCCAACCCAGCTGCATGATGGAACTTAGCTGTGTCTGCCCATCATATAACCGGGACAGGGCTGTCTGAGTAATATCAATAGCAGGCGACACTATATTTGACAGTGAATAAATCCTGTTGGACAGTGTATTCATGCCGTTATCGACAACAGCTAATGCTTTTTCTAAAATTTCTTTATCCAATTGCCTTAAACGCGCAGCAGCCTCAATCTGGGAAAGTTTCCAAATGTCATTATACATAGCATATAGAAACTTTTTCAAGCACTGTTTCCTAGGACCCAGTAGAAAATCCTGCAGGTCCATATCTTCATAAAGAGTGTTCAGATGTTTCTTAACTATGGCTAATGTGTTGCCCTGTACCCATTGCTGGCATAGCTTACCCACACTGTATGTCGTAACTATACCTGTATGTTGACCCGATACAAAGCGAGGGTCTGGCCTGTTAATTGAAAAACCCCCTGAAGAGTTCATAAAACGCACTTGACACTCATTTGTGTTAGTGGGCCATACTGACCACCCGCCAGGACTGGAAAGTGAAGAATTATAAGTACCAGCCTTAACCATTGCATCTAGCTTGTCCTCTGTGATATTGAGGAAGTATTGCCAATCTTTAAACTTTGCAGGGGTGGGGATACTGGGCCTATTCAAGTCTTTAATTTTTGCTAACCCCAGACAGGACGAGTTACTTACCTTCGGTAACGACTTTTCTGGTGGATACATTAGCTACCTGTGGATTCCTCACCTAATGAATACTTCCATTGCGCCAGCATTCAACGGAAATCTTCTTCCTAGCTTCTGCACGTCGACGAGGACGTCACAATTGCCCACGCGATGCCGTCTGGCGTCATACAGGCAATAAGAGGTCCTAGCCGACGTGCCGACGTCAGTAACAACATTTTTTACGTGCCTGAGAATAATAGGCCATTGAGATGAAAGAACAAATTGCAAAATTTCATGATATTCCAAATAATTACATCATTCTAATAACTCACTCCTTCTTTTTTTTTTTTAAACAAATAAACAAGTATATGAACAATATATATCAATATGAATATATATACAGAATATATACAAGTCCTCAAAACCAAGAGGAGCACACTCAAGAATTACTTGGCTAGACCAGACAGGCAACGGGGAGGCGGGTGGGACCATGAGGAATCCACAGGTAGCTAATGTATCCACCAGAAAAGTCGTTACCGAAGGTAAGTAACTCGTTCTTCTGATGGATACAACTACCTGTGGATTCCTCACCTAATGAATAGAGTCCCAAAGCAGTACCGCACTCGGTAGAGGGTGCCTGAATGGTCAAACCAAGAAATCCTGCAGCACCGACCATGCAAAATGGCCGTCCCTTCTGACCTCAGAGTCCAAACAGTAGTGCTTCGCAAAAGTGTGAAGGGACGAACAAGTTGCGGCCTTGCAGATGTCAACCACAGGAACACCCCTAGCCAAGGCCGAAGAGGCCGATTTAGCTCTGGTGGAATGAGCTCTTATACCATCAGGGGGTTCTTTCTTTGCTAAAGACTAACACATTTTAATGCAAAGAACAACCCACCTGGAGAGTGTTCTCTTGTGGACTGCCTTTCCTCTCCTCTGTCCCACGTAACTGATGAAAAGCTGATCCTCCAGCCTGAAATCCTTTGTTCTGTCTATATAAAAGCTTAGCGCTCTCCTTGGATCTAAGCGATGAAGTCTCTCTTCTTCCTTTGAAGGATTAGGAGGAGGATAAAACGTGGAAAGAGTAATCGTCTGGGACATATGAAAGGGTGAAACAACCTTCGGAAGGAAAGCAGCCTTGGTCCTCAACACCACCTTATCCCCATAAAAAGATGTATAAGGGGGTTTTACAGATAGAGCTTGCAACTCACTCACTCTCCTTGCAGAAGTAATTGCAACCAGAAAGACCGTCTTTAGGACCAATAATCTCATGGGGCAAGAGTGAATAGGCTCAAAAGGGGGCCTAAGAAAGTTAGAACCAAGTTCAAATCCCACTGAGGCATAACGAAAGGAGTAGGAGGGAATTTATTCATAAGACCCTTCAAGAACCTAAGTACTATAGGGGATTTAAACAAAGAAGGCTGGTCTGAAAGACAAATAAAGGCTGAAAGAGCAGACATGTATCCCTTAACCGTAGCCACTGCACAACCCCTCTGTGCTAGAGACAATGCAAAAGATAAAATATCCGACAAGTGAGCACGTAAGGGATCAATCTGCCTCTCTCCACACCAAACCACAAATTTAGACCACCTATTAGCGTAGATAGATAACATCCACTACATCAGGCGGGAAAGAGAAAGAACTCAGGTTGCCCCGTTCAATCTCCAGGCATGAAGGTGCAGGCTCTGGAGGTGGGGGTGTAAAACCTGCCCCTGCGACTGCGAGAGGAGGTCTGCCCTGAGAGGGAGACGGAGAGGAGGGCACAGTGAGAGTTGGAGAAGGTCCGTGTACCATACCCTCCTTTGCCAATCCGGAGCTATTAAGATGACTTGGGCCCGGTCTTGGCGTATTTTCCTCAATACTCGAGGAATCAAGGGTATGGGGGGAAACGCGTAAAGCAACTGGTCGCACCAGGTCCTCTGAAACGCATCCCCCAATGCTCCTTGTACCGGATACTGGAGGCTGCAGAATAATGGGCAGTGCGAGTTCTCCCGGGTGGCAAACAGATCTATCCGAGGAAACCCCCACATCTGGAAGATTAGACGGACTTGATCTGGATGGAGACGCCACTCGTGATCGGCCGAGAAATGGCGACTGAGACTGTCCGCACGTACGTTCAAGACTCCGGCCAGATGATTTGCTACCAAGCAAATCTGATGGTCCTTTGCCCAGGACCATAGTCGAAGAGCTTCTCTGCAGAGAAGATATGACCCTAACCCTCCCTGTTTGTTTATATACCACATCGCGGTAGTATTGTCCGTCAGGACCTGAACCGACTGACCGCGAAGGGATGGGAGGAAGGCCTTGAGAGCCAGACGTACAGCCCATAACTCTAACAGATTGATATGAAACATCTGTTCTACTGGAGACCAAAGACCTTTGATTTCCAGGTCCCCCAGATGAGCTCCCCACCCTAGAGTGGAAGCATCCGTTATTACTGTGGCCACTGGTGGAGCTTGCGAGAACGGCCTTCCTCGGGAAAGATTGCTGTCCGCAATCCACCACTTCAAATCCGTGGCAGCATCTCTGGAGATCCTCACCAAGCCTTCGAGATCTCCTTTGTGTTGAGACCACTGCCTTCGGAGGCACCACTGAAGAGCCCTCATGTGCCAGCGAGCATGCGTGACCAACAGTATGCAGGAAGCAAACAGACTGAGCAGACGTAGGACTTTGAGGACTGGAATGACCGCTCCACTTTGAAACATTGGAACCAACGCCTGAATGTCCTGAATCCGCTGAGGCGGAGGAAAGGCTCGATTCAATGTTGTATCCAGTACTGCCCCTATGAACAGGAGGCGCTGAGAGGGCTCTAGGTGAGATTTGGGCACGTTCACCGAAAAACCCAGGTCGAACAACAACTGGGTTGTCGACTACAGGTGATGCAACACGAGCTCCGGAGACTTGGCTTTGATCAACCAGTCGTGCAGATAAGGAAATACTGCTATCCCCTTCCTTCTGACCTCCGCTGCAACCACCGACATCACCTTCGTGAAGACTCGAGGTGCTGAAGTAAGACCAAACGGGAGGACCGCAAACTGATAGTGCTGCGACCCCACCACAAACCGTAGATACTTCCTGTGCGACTTGAGTATCGGGATATGAAAGTAAGCATCCTGCAAGTCGACAGACACCATCCAATCTCCATTGTTCAGCGCCAAAAGCACCTGAGCTAGGGTCAGCATCTTGAACTTTTCCTGTTTGAGGAACCAATTCAAGATCCTTAGGTTCAGGATTGGTCTCAACCGACCATCCTTCTTGGGAATCAGGAAGTACCTCGAGTAACAACCTTGACCCCTTTCCTGCTCTGGGACCAACTCCACTGCGCCCTTTGAAAGGAGGACTTGAACCTCCTGTTCTAACAACAGGAGGTGTTCTTCTCAACAATAAGATGGGCGGGGCAGGATGGGGGGCGGAAACTCTCGAAAGGGAAGGGTATAGCCTTTTCTCACAATGCTGGTAATCCAGGAGTCTGATGTTATGACCTCCCACTTGTGGAGAAAATTCAGCAACCTCCCCCCTACAGGAGTGGAGTGAGTGGGAATTGGTGGAAGCCTAAGGCTGCTTCCCCTGCTGCACCCCTCCAGAGGAAGAGGAAGAGGCAGAGTGAAGCTGAGTGGCTCCCCTGGTACGGTCCCTACCCCTCCCTCTGAAAGATCTATAGGAGAGAGCAGAGGTGGGTTGCTGGAATTTCCCTCGAAAGGAGGAGGAGGAGGAACCACGACCAAATCCTCAAAACCTCCTAAAAAATCTGGAGGAAGTAGAAGAAGTGGCTTGCAAGCCCAGCGACTTGGCCGTGGCCCTACTCTCTTTGAACCTTTCTAAGGCTGAATCTGCCTTGGCACCAAACAGCTTGTCACCATCAGAAGGAAGGTCCAATAGTGTCGACTGCACATCAGAGGAAAATCCGGAGTTACGAAGCCAGGCCTGCCTCCTCGTAACTACAGCAGTGCCCATTGCTCTAGCAACCGAGTCAGATGTATCTGTAAGTCCAGAGAGAGACACCACAATCTATAACCAGGCATCCACAGGCACACAACACCATCACCCACATAACATCCACGCACCCCACACAACACACCACTAAATATCACCCCACATATCACAACATACACCACCCCACACCACCCCGCAAACAGTCCCTGAGATCCAGGACAAAGACAGAGAACGATGCCAAGACCCCTGCCAAGAAATTAGACCGCCCTGAATGTCATCCTTTTGTCCCACCTTGTCACCCTGTCCATCCTCAAACTGCCCCAGCTCTACTTCCTATGCCCCTTTGGACAATGCACCTGTGAGACTGATAGACTGGACTCTGCCATGGACATTCCTCCACCATCACCCCTCCCCATTTTACAGCACCCTCCAATATTGAGCACTTAAATAAACACCCTTAAAGCACAAAACAATCTGGAGTCTGTTTGTGATTTCGAAATAGTGTATTAGCAACTACAGTGACAAAATGCTCTTACAATTGTAATGTCAAAATACCTATGTCACACAGCTCTAGTCCATGAGGAAATAAAGCAGATGTCACACAGTGGGACCCACATCTGTGAAATCGTAAGGAAAAGTGAAAACTCAGTGACCATACACTGGGTGAAAAGGACAGACAGTAGAGAGGTAGTAGTATTACATTACATGTAGTAGGCAGGTTTGTCTTCTTACCTGTGTCTCACTGGAAGTATTGCAGGATAACCGAGTTCCTGTTGTCGATGTCCTCTTCTTCAGCTTCCTCGTCTTACCTGTCCAAAGGCTCCACAGCTGCCACAACATCTCCATCTGGACCATCCTCCTGCAGAAATGGCGCCTGTCGTCGCAAAGCTAAGTTTTGAAGCATACACCTTCTTTGGTGAGTAGAATAGGGAACCACCTGTCATATGGAGGCACCTAAACCTGGCCTTCAGGAGGCCGAAGGTCCGCTCTATAATCCTCCTAGTTCGCCCATGAGCCTCATTGTAGCGTTCCTCTGCCCTTGTCCTGCTATTCCGCACTGGGGTCGGTAGCCATGACAGGTTGGGGTAACCAGAGTCACCTGAAAAAGGCGAGGGACAACTGTTAGATACACACTAACCTGTAGGGATATCCCCAGACCCAGACAACTATTCCCACTGATTTGGTTCCAGGTGCTCACCTAATAGCCACACCCGGTGCCTCTGGAGTTGCCCCATCACATAAGGGATGCTGCTATTACGCAGGATGTAACCGTCATGCACTGAGCCAGGGAATTTGGCATTCACATGGGAGATGTACTGGTCTGCCAAACACACCATCTGCACATTCATCGAATGATAACTCTTCCAGTTTCTGTACACCTGTTCACTCCTGCGGGGGGGACTAAGCCACATGTGTCCCATCAATGGCACCTATGATGTTGGGGATATGTCCCAGGGCATAGAAGTCACCTTTCACTGTAGGCAAATCCTCCACCTCAGGGAAAACGATGTTGCTCCGCATGTGTTTCAGCAGGGCAGACAACACTCTGGACAACACGTTGGAAAACATAGGCTGGGACATCCCTGATGCTATGGCCACTGTTGTTTGAAATGACCCACTTGCAAGGAAATGGAGTACTGACAGCACCTGCACTTGATGGAGGATTCCTGTGGGATGGCGGATAGCTAACATCAGGCCTGGCTCCAACTGGGCACACATTTCCAGGATTGTGGCACGATCAAGCCTGTATATGATGATTACATGTCTTTCCTCCATTGTCGACAGGTCCACCAGCGGTCTGTACACCGGAGGATGCCGCCATCTCCTCAAATGTCCCAGCGGACGGTGCCTATGAAGGAATGAAGAACAACAGCGAGCACAGAGTCAACCAACTCAGAGGTACGTAGACACAGCTTACACAGAACACGATTCATAATCCGAAATTAGCATGTATGAGTGTTGAGGCAAGGCCTAGTTATGTGTGATGCAGTTAAAAATAGAGCCATGTGGGCCCCTGAAATGGAGGCTGCCTGACCTGTAAAGTGGGACAATGGGATATGAGATAACTGCGCTGGCGTACACCGTCGCGGTAGGCGGTCGAAGACAGCGGCGCAATTCTGCATTGGTTAACATTGGACCCTATGGGTCCCAGGAGCCAATGACAATGTACACCGGAGGCGACGGTACGCACCGCCGCGGACGTGACTGCCATTTTCTATCTGTTCAATCACTCCATACCTGATTTTCAACAGGAGAGGACCTACATTGCAAGTGCTGCTGTGACCTCAGTGTGGAAGAGACAATGCCTTGTTCGTCTGGGGAAAGGGCCCCTGCCTTCACCTCGGAGGAGTTGGAGAAACTCGTGGATGGGGTCCTCCCCCAGTACACGCTACTCTACGGTCCTCCAGACAAACAGGTAAGTACACTGGGAGCATGCTGTATGGGCTATGTCTGTGTGGAGTGGGGTGGATGAAAGATGGGGGGGGGGGAATGAGGCGTGCATGAAACAACGGTGAGTGCATGTGCCACATGGCAAGAGTAGGGATGCGGGCCAATGACCTTGACGGTGCAGTTGGTAATAACTTCTCTTTTTCCCCTGTACAATTCCTGTAGGTCAGCGCCCACCAGAAGAAGGATACTTGGCGTGCCACTGCCAAGGACATCCGGACCCTGAGGGACTATCACAGACGGAGCACCCACTGCCATAAAAGATGGAAGGACATTCGCCGCAATGGAGCAAGAAGACGGCGGAGGCCCAGCTGGGGATGGCCTCCCAACGTGAGAGGGGTGCCTGTCGCACCATGACCCCCCTGATGTTCAGGATCCTGGCGGTGGCGTACCCTGAGTTGGATGGGCGCTTGAGGGCATCACAGCAGCAACAAGGGGGTGAGTACACTCTCATTCTGCTGCTTCAGCGTGCAGTGGAGGTGTCTGGGTGGGGGAGGTGGGCTGTGGGTTCCCCTAGGCCATGGCGAGTGCGCTAGTTAGGTCTCCTTTTTCAGGCAGGCCCGTGGCACCCCATCCCACTTGGGTACAGTGCCAACTACACCTAGTCAGGCTCCTGTGACATCCATGTGTGCAGATGTCGGCCATAGCCTTGTAGGCCATGTCCCAGGGATTGAACAGTGGACCCCAAGTGCGCGGCGTAGTGCAGGGGGCTTCTGTGTCTGTCGTGTCCGTCAACAGTAGCGGTAATGCATGCACTCAACATGTCTTTCTTCTGTCGTCCCCCCCCTTTTTGTGTTCTCCCTGTTCTTGTGTGCATTAGCATCATCAGGCGGAGGAGCAGTGACACCGGAGCAGGAGGGAGCTGCATCCCACATGGCCCTGGAGGGCGACACTACAGAGTCAGATTTCACCAGTGGGACGGAGGGCGAGGGGAGCTCCACAGCGGGGATAGGAGCTGAGACCAGTGATACGGACTCGTCCTCTGATGGGAGCTCCCTTGTGGTGGCGGGCCCATCTGTGTCCCCCCCATCTACAGGTACAGTGTCATGACCACACAAACTTGCCAAATCAAACCAAAGAAATGCTTGAGAAAAGCAAAGAGATATCCCCAGTGAAGACAGCAAAGCCCAAACTGGAAAAAGGTTTGCAGAGTAATCTTGCGCTTATTTCAAAGGAAGAATCAAGAAGAGAAGATTCAAGATGGCCGTTGTGAGTCCTGAAGGTTAGTTACAGTTCTAGTCCTGCAATCGGTTGGTTGCTAGCTTACGAGCTCACCAGCTGGAAGCTTGGCACTTCAACTGAGGTCTGTCAGGAATCAGCTGTGTGGAGAGAGAGCGCGCTTAGAGCAGAAACTCCTGTGAGGTAAAATTACACTTGCAGACTATTTTACAGAAAACGTGATAAATATTGTCAAGGTTTATTTGAGGAGTTTGATAGTAGACCGTTCCAGTGGAGGTTTGGCAAGGCTACAGAGTTTAATGTATGAATAAACCTTATGTTTACAAGGTTCCTGTTTAAGATACCAAAGTCAAAAGAAAAACAAACTTTAACAAGCAAGTATTTACAAATACCAAGGTTATAAACGAAGGCCGAGTTTAACGGAGAAATTAATGTTAACAAGTAAGCATTTACAAATGCAACGGTAATAAACCAAAGTAGAGTTTAAAAGAGAAACGAACTTTAATAAACAAGCATTTACAAATACAAGTTATCAACACATGTTGAAGTAAGAAAGAAGAAGCAAACTTTAATAAACAAGCATTTACAAATACAAGTATTGACAGAAGTCAAAATAAGACAGGAGAAACAAACTTTCACAAGCAAGAATTACCAATGCAATAAACGTAATTGAACTCTCTAATGTAAAGTAGAAACCAACTAACATCAGCTGATTTGGAGAACGCATTATCACCAACAATATATATATATATAGCAACATAAAAACAATCTCTAACAAAGGTTGAGAAGTTCTTCCAGAGTCAGTAATAAGTATTTTTAAGAAGAGCTTATCATTCATAGAGAGAAGCAAGGCTACAGAGAACTCAGGGTGAGTGAAGAAATAATAGAATTAAAGAGAATTAACTGTTAAGAGTAGAAAGTGTAAAACTGATGTTGTATATCCCTAGTAATTGCGACTTTGACTCTTGCAGGTGCGGCATCCAATCTTAGATGTGAAGAGGCAGACTGAGTACTGACGTTCATCATCTCTGTGACAGTCTCTCTACAATCCCATTCCCCTTCCCCCCTCGGGGGTACTCAGCAAGAAGGATTAAAATTTGTTGTGAATAGCTCGGGTCAGGAATGAGGAGTTATGTTCTGCTTCTGAGGAAATCGAATTGAAGTATCCTGACATACAGCCGCCACCCCCCCTTCCAGCACCGCCCTCCCAGCAGCCCCTCAGCCTTTGCCCCATGCCTGCTCACTCAGGAGGGTGGGCATCACCTTCGCCCCAGGCACCTCAGGCACTGCCCCAGTCACCCCTGCTGCCCTCAGTGAGGAGGTCATTGACCTCCTCAGGTCCCTCACTGTTGGGCAGTCTACCATTTTGAATGCCATCCAGGGTGTAGAGAGGCAGTTGCAACAGATGAATGCATTCCTGGAGGGCATTCATTCTGGTCAGGCAGCCCTTCAGCAAGCTTTTCAGACTCTGGCCTCAGCACTGATGGCAGCCATTGTCCCTGTCTCTAGCCTCCTCCCTCCAACTTCCTCTACCCAGACCCACACCCCTGTACCTCTGCCTACCCCAAGCACACCATCAGACCAGCATGCACACACCCCAACACACAAAGAAAGCTCAGGCAAACATAAGCACCACACATCCCACAGGCACTCACACAAACATCACACATGCAGACATAGCAACATCCACTGTCTCCACTGTGTCCCCCTCCTCCTTGTCTCCCTCCTCCCTCCCACTCTTGTCTCCACTAACACCTGCATGCACTACATCTACAGCCACTACTTCCATCACCACCACTCCCGCTCACGTGCAGTCACCACCCCCACTACAATTCACACATCCCCTGTGTCCTCTCCCAGTGTGTCTGTGACCCCACCTCCAAAACTACACAAACGCAGGCACACACCCACCCAACAGCCATCCACCTCACAACAGCCTCGAGCACATGCACCTTCACCCAAAGTCACCAAACGTACACCTTCTACAACTACAACCTCTTCCTCCACTCCCAAACCCCCTCCAGCTACCCATCCCAGTGTTCCCTAGAAACTTTTCCTGTCCACCCTTGACCTCTTTTCCTCACCTCCCCCACCCCGTCAGTCACCTAGGGCCCGACTCTCCAGGTCCCAACCTAGCACCTCAGCCACGACATCGGCGGGATCAGTAGTGCCAGTAGTCACCAGATTCTGGAGTGCACCAGGCAGCAGGGCAGCCAGTGTGGCAAGGAGCCACAGCACGGACAGTCCCCCACGTGTCAAGCATCAAAAGTTGGCCAGTGGCCAGAGGGAGAGGGGGCAGACACCAGCCACCAAAGCTGCTCCCAGGGGTACAGGTGGGAGTGTGGAGTCAGCTGCAACACCTTCCAAGGTGGGGAAGGGGCACAAGAGACCCGGCAAATCTGGGAAGATCGGCGCGGTGGAGAAGACCGCCATCAGCCCCGCTGCCCAGGAGGCGACTGCCATCAGCCCTGCTGCCCAGGAGGCGACCGCCAGCACCAGCCCCGATGGCCAAGACAGGACCGCCAGCAGCAGCTCCGCTGGCTAGGATGCGACTGCCAGCAGCAGCCCAGCTGGCCCAGACAGGACCGCCAGCAGCCCCGGTGCCCAGGAGTCGACCGCCAGCACCAGCCCCGCTGGCCCAGACAGGACCGCCAGCACCAGCTCCGCTGGCCAGGATGCGACTGCCAGCAGCAGCCCCGCTAGCCCAGACAGGACTGCCAGCAGCAGCACTGCAGGCCCAGACAGAACCGCCAGCACCAGCCCCGCAGGCCCAGACAGGACCGCCAGCAGCAGCCCCGCAGGCACAGACAGGACCGCCAGCAGCAGCCCCGCAGGCCCAGACAGGACCGCCAGCAGCTGAGTCGCTGCCAAGGACACCGCTGCCACAAGCACCGCTGCAATGGACACCACCGCCACAAGCATCGCTGACAAGGACACCGCTGCCACAAGCACCGCTGCAATGGACACCGCCGCCACAAGCACCGCTGCCAAGGACACCGCCACCACAAGCACTGCTGCAATGGACACTGCCGCCACAAGCACCGCTGGCCCATGAGCGCCAAGAGCACTGACGCTACTGAGTCCGCCATGAGCAGGATGAAGCACTCTGGGCACAAAGCCCCCTCCAGAACCAGTGGAGATGTACATCCACTACCTCTGTCCTTGGTAGGATGAAGCACTCTGGGCACAAAGCCCCCTCCAGAACCAGTGGAGACAGGCATCCACTACCTCTGTCCTTGGCAGGATGAAGCACTCTGGGCACAAAGCCCCCTTCAGAACCAGTGGAGACTGTTATCCATTTGAGAGACTGTGGCTTTGTAATCCCCAGGATTGAACAGTGGGCAACCCACCCACTGTAGAGACTTGAGAGACTGTGGCTTTGCACTCCCCAGGATTGAACAGTGGGCAAACCACCCACTGTAGAGACTTGAGAGACTGTGGCTTTGCACTTCCCAGGACTGAACAGTGGGCAACCCACCCACTGTAGAGACTTGAGAGACTGTGGCTTTGCACTCCCCTGGATTGAACAGTGGGCAACCCACCCACTGTAGAGACTTGAGAGACTGTGGCTTTGCACTCCCCAGGATTGAACAGTAGGAAACCCACCCACTGTAGAGACTTGAGAGACTGTGGCTTTGCACTCCCCAGGATTGAACAGTGGGCATGTGGCCCCCTCGTGGATTTGGCGTTGTGCACTCATCCGGCTGAGGTGCCCCCCCTTTCCCTTCCCCCTGAGGTGCCTGTTTTATTTCTATCTGATGTCCCTGCAGTGTTCTCTACGTCATGTTCGGGTACCTTGTGTGGGCCTCGCCCATGCAGTGTGGGCCCAGTGTTCCACAGACTTAAATGGAGCAATACCTGGACTTCTATTCCTGGTGTATATATTTGTTAATAGTGTATATATATTTTTGTTTACTGGATTTTAATACATTACAATGGTTACACTAATTTCCTTTTGTCCTTGCATTCTTCCGGGGGGTTGGGCGTGTAACTGTGGTGTATCAATATGTATTAGTGTGTGTGTTGTCATGGGTGAGGGTGGGGGTGGGGGTGTTGCGTGTTGCATGTGTGTCCCTGTTTTTTCCCTCCCCCTCCCCTGTGTCGTAGATGCAGTACTCACTGAGGTCTTCACCGCCAGCGTTCGTGCTCCTGGTAGAGGAGCAAGAAGATGAAGGCTGGGAAAATGTGAAGCTCTGGTTCCATGGCGTCCTGGTTCCTCGTGGGGTGTGTTGAGGTGAGCGTTTTCCCTTCGAAGTCCTGTTTCCACCGTGTTTTTGTTCGCGGTGAATCCGCCCCGCAAAAGGTGGCGGATTGGTAGGTTGTGATACTGTGGGCGGTACATTGTCTTCAGTCTGTCTGTTGGCGGTGACCGCCGCGCTGTTTGTTTGTACCACCGTGGCGGTCGGAGTATTAAAGTGGCTGTCTATGTTGGCGGTTTCCTCCACGGTCGTAATTCAATTTTTTTTACCGACGGCCTGTTGGCGGTCTTACCGCCGCTTTAACACCGACCGCCAGGGTTGTACTGACCACGTATATCTCCTTTCGGAGTTCATCGGGTGTGGAGAATCAGCTTTCTTATTCCTTCTTTCTTTAAAATCTTTTTTTTGTCCCAGCGCATCTTCGAGCCCTCTTGTGCCTGCTTTGTACCCTCCTTATGGGCAGTACCTCGCAATTCCAATTTTTTGGTTTGGCTCCCAAACTATCCCGTCCTATACTAGTATAGGTATCGGAAATAATTTTCAGTAGCTGTTCTCTCTTGTTCCTGGTGTGGAGTTTCCCGGAGACGCTGGCGAATTGCCAGTGCTACTGCTTCCCCTTTAATGTTACTATATTTCATCCCCAAATCCAGGGCTGCTGCAGCCCCATGCTCATTTTGTATTTGTTTTAACACTTCCGGTAAATTGGCAAGTGTTGGGGTACCATGTGTGGTAGTGTATATGGCAGCGAAGACTGCACCCCATGTGGCACAGTCATCCACCAAGGGAACCATTCCAAAAGGCAAGCACATAGTGAGCAGTCTATGTTTTTCCTGTGGTCCCGTATGGGGAAACACAGCTTCCAGCTGATTAGTTTTCTGGGCAATCCAGAACAGTATTTTGTCCTGTTACGCGGGCACTTTACCCAGAATAGTATGTACTATTTGTGGATTAATCCCAGTACCCAATCGATAACCACCAGGTACTGGCGGTGCTGGACGCGCTGGTGTTGTGTTCAATGTACGCATTACGAACTGAACTAATCGTCTATATAATGTAACTAATTCATTATATAAATCTTGCAGATCTGTTATTTGCATATTCTGTATGCTTGGGTGAGGTGTGTAGGTGGCAAACATAGGCCATGTTGGTCCGTCATTACTTAAGGGACCTAACCTCATTCTTTGTAGTACATGTGGTAGGGCGCCTTCAAACCAGTTCTGATGCTCTTGGTATGTGAGCGATATTTCATGATACTGGTATGCTTGGTACCGCTGAGGTAAGTTCGCTATTTCATATGTGTGGAAAGTATGTGTTGTTTGGTCCACCTCAGGAAAGGTGACCCAACAGTAAAATGTTTCTGTTTGGTATGCTTCATTAGCTTGTATTATAGGAGTAACATCCCCGCCCTCATCTCTAAGCCCATTGTAGGAAAGTACCATCTTGCCTGGCATGTTACCCCCATTTTTCACTGTATATATGTTGTTTTAGTTGTATGTGTCACTGGGACCCTGCCAGCCAGGGCCCCAGTGCTCATAAGTGTGCCTGAATGTGTTACCTGTGTTATGACTAACTGTCTCACTGAGGCTCTGCTAATCAGAACCTCAGTGGTTATGCTCTCTCATTTCTTTCAAATTGTCACTAACAGTCTAGTGACCAATTTTACTAATTTACATTGGCTTACTGGAACACCCTTATAATTCCCTAGTATATGGTACTGAGGTACCCAGGGTATTGGGGTTCCAGGAGATCCCTATGGGCTGCAGCATTTCTTTTGCCACCCATAGGGAGCTCTGACAATTCTTACACAGGCCTGCCACTGCAGCCTGAGTGAAATAACGTCCACGTTGTTTCACAGCCATTTTACACTGCACTTAAGTAACTTATAAGTCACCTATATGTCTAACCTTTACCTGGTAAAGGTTGGGTGCTAAGTTACTTAGTGTGTGGGCACCCTGGCACTAGCCAAGGTGCCCCCACATTGTTCAGGGCCAATTCCTGGGACTTTGTGAGTGCGGGGACACCATTACACGCGTGCACTACATATAGGTCACTACCTATATGTAGCTTCACAATGGTAACTCCGAATATGGCCATGTAACATGTCTATGATCATGGAATTGCCCCCTCTATGCCATCCTGGCATAGTTGGCACAATCCCATGATCCCAGTGGTCTGTAGCACAGACCCTGGTACTGCCAAACTGCCTTTCCCGGGGTTTCACTGCAGCTGCTGCTGCTGCCAGCCCATCAGACAGGCTTCTGCCTTCCTGGGGTCCAGCCAGGCCTGGCCCAGGATGGCAGAACAAAGGACTTCCTCTGAGAGAGGGTGTTACACCCTCTCCCTTTGGAAAATGGTGTGAAGGCGGGGGAGGAGTAGCCTCCCCCAGCCTCTGGAAATGCTTTCATGGGCACACATGGTGCCCATTTCTGCATAAGCCAGTCTACACCGGTTCAGGGACCCCTTAGCCCTGCTCTGGCGCGAAACTGGACAAAGGAAAGGGGAGTGACCCCTCCCCTGACCTGTACCTCCCCTGGGAGGTGCCCAGAGCTCCTCCAGTGTGCTCCAGACCTCTGCCATCTTGGAAACAGAGGTGCTGCTGGCACACTGGACTGCTCTGAGTGGCCAGGGCCATCAGGTGACGTCAGAGACTCCTTGTGATAGGCTCCTTCAGGTGTTGCTAGCCTATCTTCTCTCCTAAGTAGCCAAACCCTCTTTTCTGGCTATTTAGGGTCTCTGCTTTGGGGATTTCCTTAGATAACGAATACAAGAGCTCATCCGAGTTCCTCTGCATCTCTCTCCACCTTCTGCCAAGGAATCGACTGCTGACTGCGCTGGAAGCCTGCAAAACCGCAACAAAGTAGCGAAGACGACTACTGCAACTCTGTAACGCTGATCCTGCCGCCTTCTCGACTGTTTTCCTGGTGGTGCATGCTGTGGGGGTAGTCTGCCTCCTCTCTGCACTAGAAGCTCCGAAGAAATCTCCCGTGGGACGACGGAATCGTCCCCCTGCAACCGCAGGCACCAAAGAACTGCATCACCGGTACCCTGGGTCTCCTCTCAGCACGACGAGCGAGGTCCCTTGAATCCAGCAACTCTGTCCAAGTGACTCCCACAGTCCAGTGACTCTTCAGTCCAAGTTTGGTGGAGGTAAGTCCTTGCCTCCCCACGCCAGACTGCATTGCTGGGAACCGCGACTTTTGCAGCTACTCCGGCCTCCGTGCACTTCCGGCGGAAATCCTTTGTGCACAGTCCAGCCTGGGTCCACGGCACTCTAACCTGCATTGCACGACCTCCTAAGTTGTCCTCCGGCGACGTGGGACTCCTTTGTGCGACTTCGGGTGAACACCGTTTTACGCATCTTCGTAGTGCCTGTTCTGGCACTTCGGCGGGTGCTGCCTGCTGCTGAGAGGGCTCCTTGTCTTGCTCGACGCCCCCTCTGTCGCCAGACGCAATTGGCGACATCCTGGTCCCTCCTGGGCCACAGCAGCATCCAAAAACCTTAACCGCACGATTTGCAGCTAGCAAGGCTTGTTGGCGGTCTTTCTTCAGGAAAACACTTCTGCACGACTCTACACGGCGTGGGGGATCCATCCTCCAAAGGGGAAGTTCCTAGCCCTTGTCGTTCCTGCAGAATCTTCAGCTTCTACTGTCCAGTAGCAGCTTCTTTGCACCCACAGCTGGCATTTCCTGGGCATCTGCCCATCTCCGACTTGCTTGTGACTTTTGGACTTGGTCCCCTTGTTCCACAGGTACCCTCGACTGGAAATCCATCGTTGTTGCACTGCTGATTTGTGTCTTTCCTGCAGAATTCCCCTATCACGACTTCTATGTTCTTTGGGGAACTTTAGTGCACTTTGCACTCACTTTTCAGGGTCTTGGGGTGGGCTATTTTTCTAACCCTTATTATTTTCTAATAGTCCCAGCGACCCTCTACAAGGTCACATAGGTTTGGGGTCCATTCGTGGTTCGCATTCCACTTTTGGAGTATATGGTTTGTGTTGCCCCTATCCCTATGTGTCCCCATTGCATCCTATTGTAACTATACATTGTTTGCACTGTTTTCTAATACTATTACTGCATATTTTGGTATTGTGTACATATATCTTGTGTATATTTGCTATCCTCATACTGAGGGTACCCACTGAGATGCTTTTGGCATATTGTCATAAAAATAAAGTACCTTTATTTTTAGTATATCTGTGTATTGTGTTTTCTTATGATATTGTGCATATGACACTAGTGGTACTGTAGGAGCTTCACTCGTCTCCTAGTTCAGCCTAAGCTGCTCTGCTAAGCTACCATTATCTATCAGCCTATGCTGCTAGACACCCTATACACTAATAAGGGATAACTGGGCCTGGTGCAAGGTGCAAGTACCCCTTGGTACTCACTACAAGCCAGTCCAGCCTCCTACATTGGTTGTGCAGCGGTGGGATAAGTGCTTTGAGACTACTTACCACTCTTGTCATTGTACTTTTCTTAAGAGAAAAATATATAAAACAAGTTCAGTGTATGTACACCTAACCAAAAAGTTTTGCATTTCCTCTTTTCACTCTTTTCTAAGTGCTGAAAAGTACCTCTAAACGTTCTAAAAAGTTCTTAAAAGTTTAAAAAGTTTTTTTCTGTCTTTCTAAAAGTTCTGAAAACTTTTTTTCTCTTTTTCTATCACTTAAACTCTTTCAAAAAAATGTCTGGCACAGGCCAAAATGTTGATCTGTCCAAACTTGCATATGATCACCTTAGCTGGAAAGGAGCAAGGAGTCTCTGCATAGAGAGAGGTTTGAGTGTAGGGAAGAATCCTTCTTTGGAATTATTCCTTAATATGCTTAAAGAACAAGATAAGGCCAAAAGGGCCCCATCTGTTGAAAAAGTAGCTAATGGTTCCCAATCTGATCCAGGGACTCCCCTAGGAAAAGATTCAGGAAAGAAACTTCCTAGCCTGCCCAATACTAGACAGCCTAGCATAGTTGGTACTGAGGTTGAGTCACACCATACAGATAGTGTTGTCTCACATCATAACAAGAGCATTCATTCTCACCACAGTAGAAGTGATGTTTCTTTTAACCAAGCTGTTAGGGTGCCTTATGTAAGGGACAGGTCTCCTTCTGTCCATTCTCATCATACTTCTGTTTCTAGACATGTCCCTCCCACCCACCCTGATGACAGATTGTTAGAAAGGGAGCTCAATAGATTGAGAGTGGAACAAACCAGACTGAAGCTCAAGAAGCAACAGCTGGATTTGGATAGACAGTCTTTAGAAGTAGAGAAGGAAAGACAGAAACTGGGTTTAGAAACCCATGGTGGCAGCAGCAGTATTCCCAATAGTCATCCTGCAAAAGAGCATGATTCTAGGAATCTGCACAAGATAGTTCCCCCTTATAAGGAGGGGGATGACATTAACAAGTGGTTTGCTGCACTTGAGAGGGCCTGTGTTGTACAGGATGTCCCTCAAAGGCAGTGGGCTGCTATCCTATGGCTATCATTTAGTGGAAAAGGTAGGGATAGGCTCCTTACTGTGAAATAAAGTGAAGCCAATGATTTCAAAATTCTTAAGAATGCACTCCTGGATGGTTATGGCTTAACCACTGAACAATACAGGATAAAGTTCAGAGAGACCAAAAAGGAGTCTTCACTAGACTGGGTTGATTTCATTGGCCATTCAGTGAAGGCCTTGGAGGGGTGGTTACATGGCAGTAAAGTTACTGATTATGACAGCCTGTATAACTTGATCCTGAGAGAGCATATTCTTAATAATTGTGTGTCTGATTTGTTGCAACAGTACTTGGTGGACTCTGATCTGACCTCTCCCCAAGAATTGGGAAAGAAGGCAGACAAATGGGTCAGAACAAGGGTGAACAGAAAAGTTCATACAGGGGGTGACAAAGATGGCAACAAGAAGAAGGATGGTAGGTCTTCTGACAAGGGTGGGGACAAATCTAAACATGAGTCTTCATCAGGCCCACAAAAACACTCTGGTGGGGGTGGTGGGCCCAAATCCTCTTCTAATCAAAACAAAGAAAAGAAACCATGGTGCTTTTTATGTAAAATAAAAGGCCATTGGACAACAGATCCCAGTTGTCCAAAGAAAAGCACCAAGCCTCCTACCACTACAACCCCTACTGCTACACCTAGTGTCCCTACTAATAGCAGTGGTGGTGGGAGCAAACCTACTAATAGCCAATCCAAGGGAGTAGCTGGGCTCACTTTTGGTAACTTTGTTGGGGTTGGTCTGATTAGGGAGACCACAGAGGCTGTGCTAGTCTCTGAGGGGGCTATTGATTTAGCCACCTTAGTTGCTTGTCCCCTTAATATGGATAAGTACAAGCAGCTACCCCTAATAAATGGTGTTGAGGTTCATGTGAGAAGGTAGCCTCTTTCTAGCCTTGTTACCCCCACTTTTGGCCTGTTTGTGAGTGTATGTCAGGGTGTTTGTCACTGTTTTCACTGTCTCACTGGGATCCTGATAGCCAGGCCTCAGTGCTCATAGTGAAAACACTATGTTTTCAGTATGTTTGTTATGTGTCACTGGGATCCTGCTGGTCAGGACCCCAGTGCTCATAAGTTTGTGGCCTATATGTATGTGTCACTGGGACCCTGTCACACAGGGCCCCAGTGCTCATAGGTGTGCATGTATATGTTCCCTGTATGGTGCCTAACTGTCTCACTGAGGCTCTGCTAACCAGAACCTCAGTGGTTATGCTCTCTCATTACTTCCAAATTGTCACTGACAGGCTAGTGACCATTTTTACCAATTTACATTGGCTTACTGGAACACCCTTATAATTCCCTAGTATATGGTACTGAGGTACCCAGGGTATTGGGGTTCCAGGAGATCCCTATGGGCTGCAGCATTTCTTTTGCCACCCATAGGGAGCTCTGACAATTCTTACACAGGCCTGCCACTGCAGCCTGAGTGAAATAACGTCCACGTTATTTCACAGCCATTTTACACTACACTTAAGTAACTTATAAGTCACCTATATGTCTAACCTTTACCTGGTAAAGGTTAGGTGCAAAGTTACTTAGTGTGAGGGCACCCTGGCACTAGCCAAGGTGCCCCCACATTGTTCAGAGCCAATTCACTGAACTTTGTGAGTGCGGGGACACCATTACACGCGTGCACTACATATAGGTCACTACCTATATGTAGCTTCACTATGGTAACTCCGAATATGGCCATGTAACATGTCTATGATCATGGAATTGCCCCCTCTATACCATCCTGGCATAGTTGGCACAATCCCATGATCCCAGTGGTCTGTAGCACAGACCCTGGTACTGCCAAACTGCCCTTCCTGGGGTTTCACTGCAGCTGCTGCTGCTGCCAACCCCTCAGACAGGCAGCTGCCCTCCTGGGGTCCAGCCAGGCCTGGCCCAGGATGGCAGAACAAAGAACTTCCTCTGAGAGAGGGTGTGACACCCTCTCCCTTTGGAAAATGGTGTGAAGGCAGGGGAGGAGTAGCCTCCCCCAGCCTCTGGAAATGCTTTGTTGGGCACAGAGGTGCCCAATTCTGCATAAGCCAGTCTACACCGGTTCAGGGACCCCTTAGCCCCTGCTCTGGCGCGAAACTGGACAAAGGAAAGGGGAGTGACCACTCCCCTGACCTGCACCTCCCCTGGGAGGTGTCCAGAGCTCCTCCAGTGTGCTCCAGACCTCTGCCATCTTGGAAACAGAGGTGCTGCTGGCACACTGGACTGCTCTGAGTGGCCAGTGCCACCAGGTGACGTCAGAGACTCCTTGTGATAGGCTCCTTCAGGTGTTAGTAGCCTTTCCTCTCTCCTAGGTAGCCAAACCCTCTTTTCTGGCTATTTAGGGTCTCTGTCTCTGGGGAAACTTGAGATAACGAATGCATGAGCTCAGCCGAGTTCCTCTGCATCTCCCTCTTCACCTTCTGATAAGGAATCGACCGCTGACCGCGCTGGAAGCCTGCAAACCTGCAACATAGTAGCAAAGACGACTACTGCAACTCTGTAACGCTGATCCTGCCGCCTTCTCGACTGTTTTCCTGCTTGTGCATGCTGTGGGGGTAGCCTGCCTCCTCTCTGCACCAGAAGCTCCGAAGAAATCTCCCGTGGGTCGACGGAATCGTCCCCCTGCAACCGCAGGCACCAAAAAGCTGCATCTCCGGTCCCTTGGGTCTCCTCTCAGCACGACGAGCGAGGTCCCACGAATCCAGCGACACCGTCCAAGTGACCCCCACAGTCCAGTGACTCTTCAGCCCAAGTTTGGTGGAGGTAAGTCCTTGCCTCACCTCGCTGGGCTGCATTGCTGGGAACCGCGACTTTGCAAGCTTCTCCGGCCCCTGTGCACTTCCGGCGGAAATCCTGTGTGCACAGCCAAGCCTGGGTCCACGGCACTCTAACCTGCATTGCACGACTTTCTAAGTTGGTCTCCGGCGACGTGGGACTCCTTTGTGCAACTTCGGCGAGCACCGTTTCACGCATCCTCGTAGTGCCTGTTTCTGGCACTTCTCCGGGTGCTACCTGCTTCAGTGAGGGCTCTTTGTCTTGCTCGACGTCCCCTCTCTCTGCAGGTCCAATTTGCGACCTCCTGGTCCCTCCTGGGCCCCAGCAGCGTCCAAAAACGCCAAACGCACGATTTGCGTGTAGCAAGGCTTGTTGGCGTCCATCCGGCGGGAAAACACTTCTGCACGACTCTCCAAGGCGTGGGGGATCCATTCTCCAAAGGGGAAGTCTCTAGCCCTTGTCGTTCCTGCAGTATTCACAGTTCTTCAGCCTAGTAAGAGCTTCTTTGCACCAACCGCTGGCATTTCTTGGGCATCTGCCCATCTCCGAGCTGCTTGTGACTTTTGGACTTGGTCCCCTTGCTCCACAGGTACCTTCAGACAGGAATCCATCGTTGTTGCATTGCTGATTTGTGTTTTCCTTGCATTCTCCCTCTAACACGACTATTTTGTCCTTAGGGGAACTTTGGTGCACTTTGCACTCACTTTTCAGGGTCTTGGGGAGGGTTATTTTTCTAACTCTCACTATTTTCTAATAGTCCCAGCGACCCTCTACAAGGTCACATAGGTTTGGGGTCCATTCGTGGTTCGCATTCCACTTCTGGAGTATATGGTTTGTGTTGCCCCTATCCCTATGTTTCCCCATTGCATCCTATTGTAACTATACATTGTTTGCACTGTTTTCTAAGACTATACTGCATATTTTTGCTATTGTGTATATATATCTTGTGTATATTTCCTATCCTCTCACTGAGGGTACACTCTAAGATACTTTGGCATATTGTCATAAAAATAAAGTACCTTTATTTTTAGTATAACTGTGTATTGTGTTTTCTTATGGTATTGTGCATATGACACTAAGTGGTACTGTAGTAGCTTCACACGTCTCCTAGTTCAGCCTGAGCTGCTTTGCTAAGCTACCATTATCTATCAGCCTAAGCTGCTAGACACCCTATACACTAATAAGGGATAACTGGGCCTGGTGCAAGGTGCAAGTACCCCTTGGTACTCACTACAAGCCAGTCCAGCCTCCTACATTGGTTGTGCAGCGGTGGGATAAGTGCTTGAGACTACTTACCACTCTTGTCATTGTACTTTTCATAAGAGAAAAATATACAAAACAAGGTCAGTGTATATACACATAGCCAAAAAGTTTTGCATTTCCTCTTTTCACTCTTTTCTAAGTGCTGAAAAGTACTTCTAAACTTACAAAAAGTTCTTAAAAGTTTAAAAAGTTTTTTCTGTCTTTCCAAAAAGTTCTGAAAACTTTTTTCTCTTTGTCTATCACTTTAACTCTCTCTAAAAATGTCTGGCACAGGCCAAAAAGTTGAACTGTCCAAACTTGCATATGATCACCTTAGCTGGAAAGGAGCAAGGAGTCTCTGCATAGAGAGAGGTTTGAGTGTAGGGAAGAATCCTTCCTTAGAACTGTTAATTAATATGCTTAGAGTACAGGATAAGGCCATAAGTGCCCAATCTGTAGAAAAAGTAGCTAATGGTTCTCAATCTGATCCAGGGACTCCCCCAGGAAAAGGTTCAGGAAAGAAACTTCTCAGCCTGCCCATTACTAGACAGTCTAGCATAGTTGGTACAGAGGTTGAATCACACCATACTGATGGTGTGCTCTCACATTATGCTGGTAGCCAAGCTGTTAGGGTGCCCTCTGTAAGGGACAGGTCTCCTTCTGTTCATTCCCATCATACCTCTGTATCTAGAAATGTCCCTCCCACCCACCCTGATGACAGATTGTTAGAAAGGGAGCTCAATAGATTGAGAGTGGAACAAACCAGACTGAAGCTCAAGAAGCAACAGCTGGATTTGGATAGACAGTCTTTAGAAATAGAGAGGGAAAGACAGAAGATGGGTTTAGATACCCATGGTGGCAGCAGCAGTATTCCCCATAGTCATCCTGCAAAAGAGCATGATTCCAGGAATCTGCATAAGATAGTTCCCCCTTACAAGGAGGGGGATGACATTAACAAGTGGTTTGCTGCACTTGAGAGGGCCTGTGCTGTACAGGATGTCCCTCAAAAGCAGTGGGCTGCTATCCTATGGCTATCATTTACTGGAAAAGGTAGGGATAGGCTCCTTACTGTAAAAGAAAATGATGCTAACAATTTCCAAGTTCTTAAGAATGCACTCCTGGATGGTTATGGCTTAACCACTGAACAGTACAGGATAAAGTTCAGAGAGACCAAAAAGGAGTCTTCACAAGACTGGGTTGATTTCATTGACCATTCAGTGAAGGCCTTGGAGGGGTGGTTACATGGCAGTAAAGTTACTGATTATGAAAGCCTGTATAACACAATCCTGAGAGAGCATATACTTAATAATTGTGTGTCTGATTTGTTGCACCAGTACCTGGTAGACTCTGATCTGACCTCTCCCCAAGAATTGGGAAAGAAGGCAGACAAATGGGTCAGAACAAGGGTGAACAGAAAAGTTCATACAGGGGGTGACAAAGATGGCAATAAGAAGAAAGATGGTGAAAAATCTCAAGATAAGCATGGGGATAAGGGTAAAACCAAAGATCCCACTTCAAATCTTAAACACTCTTCAGAGGGTGGGGATAAAACTAATTCTTCCTCTTCTTCCCAACCTGCACACATTAAAAAGCCTTGGTGCTTTGTGTGTAAAAACAGAGGCCATAGGCCAGGGGATAAGTCCTGTCCAGGTAAACCCCCTGAGCCTACCACCACTAATACATCAAGCTCTAGTGCCCCTAGCAGTAGTGGTACTAGTGGTGGGACTGCTGGCAACAGTCAAGCAAAGGGTGTAGTTGGGTTCACTTATGGGTCCATAGTGGAAACTGATGTCATCAGTCCCAAGACAGTTTCTGTCACACCTAGTGGCATTGGCCTTGCCACACTGGCTGCTTGTCCCCTTACAATGGATAAGTACAGGCAGACAGTTTCAATAAATGGTGTTGAGGCCTTGGCCTACAGGGACACAGGTGCCAGTTTCACTTTGGTGACTGAAAACCTAGTGCCTCCTGAACAACACATCATTGGACAACAGTATAAGATTATTGATGTCCATAACTCCACTAAGTTTCTTCCCTTAGCTATAATTCAGTTTAGTTGGGGTGGAGTTACTGGCCCTAAGCAGGTGGTGGTATCACCTAGCTTACCTGTAGACTGTCTCTTAGGTAATGACCTAGAGGCCTCAGGTTGGGCTGATGTAGAGTTTTATGCCCATGCAGCCATGCTAGGCATCCCTGAGGAATTGTTCCCTCTCATTTCTACTGAAATGAAAAAGCAAAGGAGAGAAGGCCTGAAAACTCAGGACCCCTCTCCATCAACAGGTAAAAAGGGTATCACAGTATCCCCTAACCACCCTACCATTCAGGATACCATTCCTGTGGTGGGAGAAACCTCTCCTGGGGTGGCACCTGTTCCAAGGGAATCATCAGCTGGCATAGCTGGACTCCCTGAGGTAGAAGTACCTCTCTGTGGGATAACTAACATTGGTGACAAAAAGAGCACCATTTTAGTTAACATGGAGCATCCCTCCAACCCTCCCAGAGAAACTTTAGTGCAGAAACCCTGTACTGCCTCACAACACTTAGGACAGCATCCCTGCCCTAGTGTGGAGCTCATAGGACAGCATCCCTGCCCTGCTCCAACTCAAGAGAAACAGCATCCCTGTTCTCTCTTCCAGCCAAATGGACAAAGTTTTTGCCCAGCTATGGCTTTTCTGAGACAGCATCCCTGTCTGGCATTTCCATCACTACAAATAGGTTCAGTGGACAATTCCCACTGCTCTAAACTAAAACTTACTGATAGAAACTCTGAAAATACATCTTCACATTGTTGCTTAGCTAAAAAACTTCAAACAGGGTGGTTTACATCCCCACAGGGAAGTAACCATATAGTGGATGATAAAGGGAGTAACCAGTCTATTGCAGAGCTACTCTCTACTTATCACCACTTAGACAATAAAGTCTCAACTGGCCAAGGTTAGCCTTATTGTCCTTCGTTTGGGGGGGGGTTGTGTGAGAAGGTAGCCTCTTTCTAGCCTTGTTACCCCCACTTTTGGCCTGTTTGTGAGTGTATGTCAGGGTGTTTGTCACTGTTTTCACTGTCTCACTGGGATCCTGATAGCCAGGCCTCAGTGCTCATAGTGAAAACACTATGTTTTCAGTATGTTTGTTATGTGTCACTGGGATCCTGCTGGTCAGGACCCCAGTGCTCATAAGTTTGTGGCCTATATGTATGTGTCACTGGGACCCTGTCACACAGGGCCCCAGTGCTCATAGGTGTGCATGTATATGTTCCCTGTATGGTGCCTAACTGTCTCACTGAGGCTCTGCTAACCAGAACCTCAGTGGTTATGCTCTCTCATTACTTCCAAATTGTCACTGACAGGCTAGTGACCATTTTTACCAATTTACATTGGCTTACTGGAACACCCTTATAATTCCCTAGTATATGGTACTGAGGTACCCAGGGTATTGGGGTTCCAGGAGATCCCTATGGGCTGCAGCATTTCTTTTGCCACCCATAGGGAGCTCTGACAATTCTTACACAGGCCTGCCACTGCAGCCTGAGTGAAATAACGTCCACGTTATTTCACAGCCATTTTACACTACACTTAAGTAACTTATAAGTCACCTATATGTCTAACCTTTACCTGGTAAAGGTTAGGTGCAAAGTTACTTAGTGTGAGGGCACCCTGGCACTAGCCAAGGTGCCCCCACATTGTTCAGAGCCAATTCACTGAACTTTGTGAGTGCGGGGACACCATTACACGCGTGCACTACATATAGGTCACTACCTATATGTAGCTTCACTATGGTAACTCCGAATATGGCCATGTAACATGTCTATGATCATGGAATTGCCCCCTCTATACCATCCTGGCATAGTTGGCACAATCCCATGATCCCAGTGGTCTGTAGCACAGACCCTGGTACTGCCAAACTGCCCTTCCTGGGGTTTCACTGCAGCTGCTGCTGCTGCCAACCCCTCAGACAGGCAGCTGCCCTCCTGGGGTCCAGCCAGGCCTGGCCCAGGATGGCAGAACAAAGAACTTCCTCTGAGAGAGGGTGTGACACCCTCTCCCTTTGGAAAATGGTGTGAAGGCAGGGGAGGAGTAGCCTCCCCCAGCCTCTGGAAATGCTTTGTTGGGCACAGAGGTGCCCAATTCTGCATAAGCCAGTCTACACCGGTTCAGGGACCCCTTAGCCCCTGCTCTGGCGCGAAACTGGACAAAGGAAAGGGGAGTGACCACTCCCCTGACCTGCACCTCCCCTGGGAGGTGTCCAGAGCTCCTCCAGTGTGCTCCAGACCTCTGCCATCTTGGAAACAGAGGTGCTGCTGGCACACTGGACTGCTCTGAGTGGCCAGTGCCACCAGGTGACGTCAGAGACTCCTTGTGATAGGCTCCTTCAGGTGTTAGTAGCCTTTCCTCTCTCCTAGGTAGCCAAACCCTCTTTTCTGGCTATTTAGGGTCTCTGTCTCTGGGGAAACTTGAGATAACGAATGCATGAGCTCAGCCGAGTTCCTCTGCATCTCCCTCTTCACCTTCTGATAAGGAATCGACCGCTGACCGCGCTGGAAGCCTGCAAACCTGCAACATAGTAGCAAAGACGACTACTGCAACTCTGTAACGCTGATCCTGCCGCCTTCTCGACTGTTTTCCTGCTTGTGCATGCTGTGGGGGTAGCCTGCCTCCTCTCTGCACCAGAAGCTCCGAAGAAATCTCCCGTGGGTCGACGGAATCGTCCCCCTGCAACCGCAGGCACCAAAAAGCTGCATCTCCGGTCCCTTGGGTCTCCTCTCAGCACGACGAGCGAGGTCCCACGAATCCAGCGACACCGTCCAAGTGACCCCCACAGTCCAGTGACTCTTCAGCCCAAGTTTGGTGGAGGTAAGTCCTTGCCTCACCTCGCTGGGCTGCATTGCTGGGAACCGCGACTTTGCAAGCTTCTCCGGCCCCTGTGCACTTCCGGCGGAAATCCTGTGTGCACAGCCAAGCCTGGGTCCACGGCACTCTAACCTGCATTGCACGACTTTCTAAGTTGGTCTCCGGCGACGTGGGACTCCTTTGTGCAACTTCGGCGAGCACCGTTTCACGCATCCTCGTAGTGCCTGTTTCTGGCACTTCTCCGGGTGCTACCTGCTTCAGTGAGGGCTCTTTGTCTTGCTCGACGTCCCCTCTCTCTGCAGGTCCAATTTGCGACCTCCTGGTCCCTCCTGGGCCCCAGCAGCGTCCAAAAACGCCAAACGCACGATTTGCGTGTAGCAAGGCTTGTTGGCGTCCATCCGGCGGGAAAACACTTCTGCACGACTCTCCAAGGCGTGGGGGATCCATTCTCCAAAGGGGAAGTCTCTAGCCCTTGTCGTTCCTGCAGTATTCACAGTTCTTCAGCCTAGTAAGAGCTTCTTTGCACCAACCGCTGGCATTTCTTGGGCATCTGCCCATCTCCGAGCTGCTTGTGACTTTTGGACTTGGTCCCCTTGCTCCACAGGTACCTTCAGACAGGAATCCATCGTTGTTGCATTGCTGATTTGTGTTTTCCTTGCATTCTCCCTCTAACACGACTATTTTGTCCTTAGGGGAACTTTGGTGCACTTTGCACTCACTTTTCAGGGTCTTGGGGAGGGTTATTTTTCTAACTCTCACTATTTTCTAATAGTCCCAGCGACCCTCTACAAGGTCACATAGGTTTGGGGTCCATTCGTGGTTCGCATTCCACTTCTGGAGTATATGGTTTGTGTTGCCCCTATCCCTATGTTTCCCCATTGCATCCTATTGTAACTATACATTGTTTGCACTGTTTTCTAAGACTATACTGCATATTTTTGCTATTGTGTATATATATCTTGTGTATATTTCCTATCCTCTCACTGAGGGTACACTCTAAGATACTTTGGCATATTGTCATAAAAATAAAGTACCTTTATTTTTAGTATAACTGTGTATTGTGTTTTCTTATGGTATTGTGCATATGACACTAAGTGGTACTGTAGTAGCTTCACACGTCTCCTAGTTCAGCCTGAGCTGCTTTGCTAAGCTACCATTATCTATCAGCCTAAGCTGCTAGACACCCTATACACTAATAAGGGATAACTGGGCCTGGTGCAAGGTGCAAGTACCCCTTGGTACTCACTACAAGCCAGTCCAGCCTCCTACAGTTCAGGCCTACAGGGACACTGGTGCCAGTGTTACTATGGTAATAGAGAAACTGGTCCACCCTGAACAACACCTACTTGGTCACCAGTACCAAGTAACCGATGCTCACAACAACACACTTAGCCACCCCATGGCTGTTGTAAATCTCAACTGGGGGGGGGGTTACTGATCCAAAGAAAGTTGTGGTAACCACAGATTTACCTGTAGACTGTCTACTAGGAAATGATTTGGAGATATCAGCTTGGTCAGATGTGGAGTTGGAGACCCATGCAGCAATGCTGGGCATCCCAGGGCATATTTTTGCTTTAACCAGAGCTCAGGCCAAAAAGCAAAAAGGACAAGGTGACTCGGATCCTGGAACAATGGACCAAGTGCTCCCTAAAGCTAGGGCTAGTAGAAGTAAAGCACTTCCTACTATCCCTCCCTCTACAGTGGATTCTAATTCTGAGGAAGAAGAATTTCCACCCTGTGCAGAACCTACACCAGAGGAGCTGGAAGCAGACACTGCTGAGCTTTTGGGTGAAGGGGGGCCTGCCAGGGAGGAGCTGAATGTGGCACAGCAAACCTGTCCCACACTAGAGGGTCTAAGACAGCAAGCTGTCAAACAAGCTAATGGGGATGTCAGTGACTCTCACAGAGTTTACTGGGAGGACAACCTCTTGTACACTGAAGCAAGGGATCCTAAACCTGGAACTGCCAGGAGGTTAGTGATTCCTCAGGAGTACAGAATGTTCCTCCTAACTCTAGCCCACGACATTCCCCTAGCTGGACATTTGGGACAAATGAAAACTTGGGACAGACTTGTTCCCTTGTTTCATTGGCCTAGAATGTCAGAGGACACAAAAGAATTTTGCAAGTCCTGTGAAACCTGTCAAGCCAGTGGCAAGACAGGTGGCACTCCAAAGGCACCCCTTATCCCACTGCCTGTGGTTGGGGTTCCCTTTGAAAGGGTAGGGGTTGACATAGTTGGACCCCTTGACCCTCCTACTGCTTCAGGCAATAGGTTTATCTTGGTGTTAGTGAACCATGCCACAAGATATCCTGAAGCTATTCCTTTAAGGACCACTACAGCATCTGCAGTGGCAAAGGCCCTCCTGGGAAATTTTCCAGGGTGGGCTTCCCAAAAGAGGTGGTATCAGACAGGGGAAGCAATTTCATGTCTGCTTACTTAAAGGCCATGTGGAAGGAGTGTGGTGTGACTTACAAGTTCACTACACCCTATCATCCACAAACAAATGGACTGGTAGAGAGATTTAACAAAACTCTCAAAGGCATGATTATGGGACTCCCTGAAAAACTCCGCAGGAGATGGGATATCCTTTTACCATGCCTCCTTTTTGCCTACAGGGAGGTACCCCAGAAAGGAGTGGGCTTCAGCCCCTTTGAACTCCTCTTTGGACACCCTGTTAGGGGTCCACTAACACTTGTCAAGGAGAGTTGGGAACAACCTTTAAAAGCTCCAAAGCAAGATATTGTGGATTATGTACTTGGCCTCAGATCAAGGATGGCTGAGTACATGAAAAAGGCCAGTAAAAACCTTCAGGCCAGCCAAGAGCTCCAAAAGCAATGGCATGACCAGAAGGCTGTTTTGGTTCAGTACCAACCAGGGCAGAAAGTGTGGGTCTTGGAGGCTGTGGCCCCAAGAGCACTCCAAGATAAATGGAGTGGACCCCACACAATTGTTGAGAAAAAGGGTGAAGTCACCTACTTAGTTGACTTCGGCACTGCCAGGAGTCCCCTTAGGGTGCTCCATGTCAATCGACTTAAACCCTACTATGACAGGGCTGATCTCACCCTGCTCATGGCAACTGATGAGGGACAGGAAGAAGACAGTGATCCTCTACCTGATCTCTTCTCTTCCACAGAACAAGATGCTCTAGTGGAAGGTGTAGTTTTGGCTGATTGTCTTACTGCCGAGCAGAAAGACCATTGCATAAATCTCCTGGGTCCGTTTTCTGAACTCTTGTGAGAAGGTAGCCTCTTTCTAGCCTTGTTACCCCCACTTTTGGCCTGTTTGTGAGTGTATGTCAGGGTGTTTGTCACTGTTTTCACTGTCTCACTGGGATCCTGATAGCCAGGCCTCAGTGCTCATAGTGAAAACACTATGTTTTCAGTATGGTTGTTATGTGTCACTGGGATCCTGCTGGTCAGGACCCCAGTGCTCATAGGTTTGTGGCCTATATGTATGTGTCACTGGGACCCTGTCACACAGGGCCCCAGTGCTCATAGGTGTGCATGTATATGTTCCCTGTGTGGTGCCTAACTGTCTCACTGAGGCTCTGCTAACCAGAACCTCAGTGGTTATGCTCTCTCATTACTTTCAAATTGTCACTAACAGGCTAGTGACCAATTTTACCAATTTACATTGGCTTACTGGAACACCCTTATAATTCCCTAGTATATGGTACTGAGGTACCCAGGGTATTGGGGTTCCAGGAGATCCCTATGGGCTGCAGCATTTCTTTTGCCACCCATAGGGAGCTCTGACAATTCTTACACAGGCCTGCCACTGCAGCCTGAGTGAAATAACGTCCACGTTATTTCACAGCCATTTTACACTACACTTAAGTAACTTATAAGTCACCTATATGTCTAACCTTTACCTGGTAAAGGTTAGGTGCAAAGTTACTTAGTGTGAGGGCACCCTGGCACTAGCCAAGGTGCCCCCACATTGTTCAGAGCCAATTCCCTGAACTTTGTGAGTGCGGGGACACCATTACACGCGTGCACTACATATAGGTCACTACCTCTATGTAGCTTCACCATGGTAACTCCGAATATGGCCATGTAACATGTCTATGATCATGGAATTGCCCCCTCTATGCCATCCTGGCATTGTTGGTACAATTCCATGATCCCAGTGGTCTGTAGCACAGACCCTGGTACTGCCAAACTGCCCTTCCTGGGGTTTCACTGCAGCTGCTGCTGCTGCCAACCCCTCAGACAGGCATCTGCCCTCCTGGGGTCCAGCCAGGCCTGGCCCAGGATGGCAGAACAAAGAACTTCCTCTGAGAGAGGGTGTGACACCCTCTCCCTTTGGAAAATGGTGTGAAGGCAGGGGAGGAGTAGCCTCCCCCAGCCTCTGGAAATGCTTTGTTGGGCACAGAGGTGCCCAATTCTGCATAAGCCAGTCTACACCGGTTCAGGGACCCCTTAGCCCCTGCTCTGGCGCGAAACTGGACAAAGGAAAGGGGAGTGACCACTCCCCTGACCTGCACCTCCCCTGGGAGGTGTCCAGAGCTCCTCCAGTGTGCTCCAGACCTCTGCCATCTTGGAAACAGAGGTGCTGCTGGCACACTGGACTGCTCTGAGTGGCCAGTGCCACCAGGTGATGTCAGAGACTCCTGCTGATAGGCTCCTTCAGGTGTTAGTAGCCTTTCCTCTCTCCTAGGTAGCCAAACCCTCTTTTCTGGCTATTTAGGGTCTCTGTCTCTGGGGAAACTTTAGATAACGAATGCATGAGCTCAGCCGAGTTCCTCTGCATCTCTCTCTTCACCTTCTGATAAGGAAACGACCGCTGACCGCGCTGGAAGCCTGCAAACCTGCAACATAGTAGCAAAGACGACTACTGCAACTCTGTAACGCTGATCCTGCCGCCTTCTCGACTGTTTTCCTGCTTGTGCATGCTGTGGGGGTAGTCTGCCTCCTCTCTGCACCAGAAGCTCCGAAGAAATCTCCCGTGGGTCGACGGAATCTTCCCCCTGCAACCGCAGGCACCAAAAAGCTGCATTTCCGGTCCCTTGGGTCTCCTCTCAGCACGACGAGCGAGGTCCCTCGAATCCAGCGACTCTGTCCAAGTGACCCCCACAGTCCAGTGACTCTTCAGTCCAAGTTTGGTGGAGGTAAGTCCTTGCCTCACCTCGCTGGGCTGCATTGCTGGGAACCGCGACTTTGCAAGCTACTCCGGCCCCTGTGCACTTCCGGCGGAAATCCTTCGTGCACAGCCAAGCCTGGGTCCACGGCACTCTAACCTGCATTGCACGACTTTCTAAGTTGGTCTCCGGTGACGTGGGACTCCTTTGTGCAACTTCGGCGAGCACCGTTTCACGCATCCTCGTAGTGCCTGTTTCTGGCACTTCTCCGGGTGCTACCTGCTTCAGTGAGGGCTCTTTGTCTTGCTCGACGTCCCCTCTCTCTGCAGGTCCAATTTGCGACCTCCTGGTCCGTCCTGGGCCCCAGCAGCGTCCAAAAACGCCAAATGCACCATTTGCGTGTAGCAAGGCTTGTTGGCGTCCATCCGGCGGGAAAACACTTCTGCACGACTCTCCAAGGCGTGGGGGATCCATCCTCCAAAGGGGAAGTCTCTAGCCCTTGTCGTTCCTGCAGTATTCACAGCTCTTCAGCCTAGTAAGAGCTTCTTTGCACCAACCGCTGGCATTTCTTGGGCATCTGCCCATCTCCGAGTTGCTTGTGACTTTTGGACTTGGTCCCCTTGTTCCACAGGTACCCTCAGTCAGGAATCCATCGTTGTTGCATTGCTGATTTGTGTTTTCCTTGCATTTTCCCTCTAACATGACTATTTTGTCCTTAGGGGAACTTTGGTGCACTTTGCACTCACTTTTCAGGGTCTTGGGGAGGGTTATTGTGCTAACTCTCACTATTTTCTAATAGTCCCAGCGACCCTCTACAAGGTCACATAGGTTTGGGGTCCATTCGTGGTTCGCATTCCACTTCTGGAGTATATGGTTTGTGTTGCCCCTATCCCTATGTTTCCCCATTGCATACTATTGTAACTATACATTGTTTGCACTGTTTTCTAAGACTATACTGCATATTTTTGCTATTGTGTATATATATCTTGTGTATATTTCCTATCCTCTCACTGAGGGTACACTCTAAGATACTTTGGCATATTGTCATAAAAATAAAGTACCTTTATTTTTAGTATAACTGTGTATTGTGTTTTCTTATGATATTGTGCATATGACACTAAGTGGTACTGTAGTAGCTTCACACGTCTCCTAGTTCAGCCTAAGCTGCTCTGCTAAGCTACCATTATCTATCAGCCTAAGCTGCTAGACACCCTATACACTAATAAGGGATAACTAGGCCTGGTGCAAGGTGCAAGTACCCCTTGGTACTCACTACAAGCCAGTCCAGCCTCCTACATTGGTTGTGCAGTGGTGGGATAAGTGCTTGAGACTACTTACCACTCTTGTCATTGTACTTTTCATAAGAGAAAAATATACAAAACAAGGTCAGTGTATATACACATAGCCAAAAAGTTTTGCATTTCCTCTTTTCACTCTTTTCTAAGTGCTGAAAAGTACTTCTAAAACTTCCAAAAAGTTCTTAAAAGTTTAAAAAGTTTTTTTCTGTCTTTCCAAAAAGTTCTGAAAACTTTTTTCTCTTTTTTTTTTATCACTTTAACTCTCTCTAAAAAATGTCTGGCACAGGAAAAAATGTTGAACTGTCCAAACTTGCATATGATCACCTTAGCTGGAAAGGAGTAAGGAGTCTCTGCATAGAGAGAGGTTTGAGTGTAGGGAAGAATCCTTCCTTAGAACTGTTAATTAACATGCTTAGAGTACAGGATAAGGTCATAAGTGCCCAATCTGGTGAAAAAGCAGCTAATGGTTCTCAATCTGATCCAGGGACTCCCCCAGGAAAAGGTTCAGGAAAGAAACTTCTCAGCCTGCCCATTACTAGACAGTCTAGCATAGTTGGTACAGAGGTTGAATAACACCATACTAATGGTGTGCTCTCACATTATACTGGTAGCCAAGCTGTTAGGGTGCCCTCTGTAAGGGACAGGTCTCCTTCTGTTCATTCCCATCATACCTCTGTATCTAGAAATGTCCCTCCCACCCACCCTGATGACAGATTGTTAGAAAGGGAGCTCAATAGATTGAGAGTGGAACAAACCAGACTGAAGCTCAAGAAGCAACAGCTGGATTTGGATAGACAGTCTTTAGAAATAGAGAGGGAAATACAGAAGTTGGGTTTAGATACCCATGGTGGCAGCAGCAGTATTCCCCATAGTCATCCTGCAAAAGAGCATGATTCCAGGAATCTGCACAAGATAGTTCCCCCTTATAAGGAGGGGGATGACATTAACAAGTGGTTTGCTGCACTTGAGAGGGCCTGTGCTGTACAGGATGTCCCTCAAAGGCAGTGGGCTGCTATCCTATGGCTATCATTTAGTGGAAAAGGTAGGGATAGGCTCCTTACTGTAAAAGAAAATGATGCTAATAATTTCCAAGTTCTTAAGAATGCACTCCTGGATGGTTATGGCTTAACCACTGAACAGTACAGGATAAAGTTCAGAGAGACCAAAAAGGAGTCTTCACAAGACTGGGTTGATTTCATTGACCATTCAGTGAAGGCCTTGGAGGGGTGGTTACATGGCAGTAAAGTTACTGATTATGAAAACCTGTATAACACAATCCTGAGAGAGCATATACTTAATAATTGTGTGTCTGATTTGTTGCACCAGTACCTGGTAGACTCTGATCTGACCTCTCCCCAAGAATTGGGAAAGAAGGCAGACAAATGGGTCAGAACAAGGGTGAACAGAAAAGTTCATACAGGGGGTGACAAAGATGGCAATAAGAAGAAAGATGGTGAAAAATCTCAAGATAAGCATGGGGATAAGGGTAAAACCAAAGATCCCACTTCAAATCTTAAACACTCTTCAGAGGGTGGGGATAAAACAAATTCTTCCTCTTCTTCCCAACCTGCACACATTAAAAAGCCTTGGTGCTTTGTGTGTAAAAACAGAGGCCATAGGCCAGGGGATAAGTCCTGTCCAGGTAAACCCCCTGAGCCTACCACCACTAATACATCAAGCTCTAGTGCCCCTAGCAGTAGTGGTACTAGTGGTGGGACTGTTGGCAACAGTCAAGCAAAGGGTGTAGTTGGGTTCACTTATGGGTCCATAGTGGAAACTGATGTAATCAGTCCCAAGACAGTTTCTGTCACACCTAGTGGCATTGGCCTTGCCACACTGGCTGCTTGTCCCCTTACAATGGATAAGTACAGGCAGACAGTTTCAATAAATGGTGTTGAGGCCTTGGCCTACAGGGACACAGGTGCCAGTTTCACTTTGGTGACTGAAAACCTAGTGCACCCTGATCAACACATCATTGGACAACAGTATAAGATTATTGATGTCCATAACTCCACTAAGTTTCTTCCCTTAGCTATAATTCAGTTTAGTTGGGGTGGAGTTACTGGCCCTAAGCAGGTGGTGGTATCACCTAGCTTACCTGTAGACTGTCTCTTAGGTAATGACCTAGAGGCCTCAGGTTGGGCTGATGTAGAGTTTTATGCCCATGCAGCCATGCTGGGCATCCCTGAGGAATTGTTCCCTCTCATTTCAAGTGAAATGAAAAAGCAAAGGAGAGAAGGCCTGAAAACTCAGGATCCCTCTCCATCAACAGGTAAAAAGGGTATCACAGTATCCCCTAACCACCCTACCATTCAGGATACTATTCCTGTGGTGGGAGAAACCTCTCCTGGGGTGGCACCTGTTCCAAGGGAATCATCAGCTGGCAAAGCTGGACTCCCTGAGGTGGAAGTACCTCTCTGTGGGATAACTAACATTGGTGAGAAAAACAGCACCATTTTAGTTAACATGGAGCATCCCTCCAACCCTCCCAGAGAAACTTTAGTGCAGAAACCCTGCACTACCTCACAACACTTAGGACAGCATCCCTGCCCTAGTGTGGAGCTCATAGGACAGCATCCCTGCCCTGCTCCAACTCAAGAGAAACAGCATCCCTGTTCTCTCTTCCAGCCAGATGGACAAAGTTTTTGCCCAGCTATGGCTTTTCTGAGACAGCATCCCTGTCTGGCATTTCCATCACTACAAATAGGTTCAGTGGACAATTCCCACTGCTCTAAACTAAAACTTACTGATAGAAACTCTGAAAATACATCTTCACATTGTTGCTTAGCTAAAAAACTTCAAACAGGGTGGTTTACATCCCCACAGGGAAGTAACCATATAGTGGATGATAAAGGGAGTAACCAGTCTATTGCAGAGCTACTCTCTACTTATCACCACTTACACAATAAAGTCTCAACTGGCCAAGGTTAGCCTTATTGTCCTTCGTTTGGGGGGGGGGGGGTTGTGTGAGAAGGTAGCCTCTTTCTAGCCTTGTTACCCCCACTTTTGGCCTGTTTGTGAGTGTATGTCAGGGTGTTTGTCACTGTTTTCACTGTCTCACTGGGATCCTGATAGCCAGGCCTCAGTGCTCATAGTGAAAACACTATGTTTTCAGTATGGTTGTTATGTGTCACTGGGATCCTGCTGGTCAGGACCCCAGTGCTCATAGGTTTGTGGCCTATATGTATGTGTCACTGGGACCCTGTCACACAGGGCCCCAGTGCTCATAGGTGTGCATGTATATGTTCCCTGTGTGGTGCCTAACTGTCTCACTGAGGCTCTGCTAACCAGAACCTCAGTGGTTATGCTCTCTCATTACTTTCAAATTGTCACTAACAGGCTAGTGACCAATTTTACCAATTTACATTGGCTTACTGGAACACCCTTATAATTCCCTAGTATATGGTACTGAGGTACCCAGGGTATTGGGGTTCCAGGAGATCCCTATGGGCTGCAGCATTTCTTTTGCCACCCACAGGGAGCTCTGACAATTCTTACACAGGCCTGCCACTGCAGCCTGAGTGAAATAACGTCCACGTTATTTCACAGCCATTTTACACTACACTTAAGTAACTTATAAGTCACCTATATGTCTAACCTTTACCTGGTAAAGGTTAGGTGCAAAGTTACTTAGTGTGAGGGCACCCTGGCACTAGCCAAGGTGCCCCCACATTGTTCAGAGCCAATTCCCTGAACTTTGTGAGTGCGGGGACACCATTACACGCGTGCACTACATATAGGTCACTACCTCTATGTAGCTTCACCATGGTAACTCCGAATATGGCCATGTAACATGTCTATGATCATGGAATTGCCCCCTCTATGCCATCCTGGCATTGTTGGCACAATCCTATGATCCCAGTGGTCTGTAGCAGAGACCCTGGTACTGCCAAACTGCCTTTCCCGGGGTTTTACTGCAGCTGCTGCTGCTGCCAGCCCCTCAGACAGGTTTCTGCCCTCCTGGGGTCCAGCCAGGCCTGGCCCAGGATGGCAGAACAAAGGACTTCCTCTGAGAGAGGGTGTTACACCCTCTCCCTTTGGAAAATGGTGTGAAGGCAGGGGAGGAGTAGCCTCCCCCAGCCTCTGGAAATGCTTTCATGGGCACACATGGTGCCCATTTCTGCATAAGCCAGTCTACACCGGTTCAGGGACCCCTTAGCCCTGGTCTGGCACGAAACTGGACAAAGGAAAGGGGAGTGACCACTCCCCTGACCTGTACCTCCCCTGGGAGGTGCACAGAGCTCCTCCAGTGTGCTCCAGACCTCTGCCATCTTGGAAACAGAGGTGCTGCTGGCACACTGGACTGCTCTGAGTGGCCAGTGCCATCAGGTGACGTCAGAGACTCCTTCTGATAGGCTCCTTCAGGTGTTACTAGCCTATCTTCTCTCCTAAGTAGCCAAACCCTCTTTTCTGGCTATTTAGGGTCTCTGCTTTGGGGATTTCCTCAGATAACGAATGCAAGAGCTCATCCGAGTTCCTCTGCATCTCTCTCTTCACCTTCTGCCAAGGAATCGACTGCTGACCGCGCTGGAAGCCTGCAAAACCGCAACAAAGTAGCGAAGACGACTACTGCAACTCTGTAACGCTGATCCTGCCACCTTCTCGACTGTTTTCCTGGTGGTGCATGCTGTGGGGGTAGTCTGCCTCCTCTCTGCACTAGAAGCTCCGAAGAAATCTCCCGTGGGTCGACGGAATCGTCCCCATGCAACCGCAGGCACCAAAGAACTGCATTACAGGTACCCTGGGTCTCCTCTCAGCACGACGAGCGAGGTCCCTTGAATCCAGCAACTCTGTCCAAGTGACTCCCACAGTCCAGTGACTCTTCAGTCCAAGTTTGGTGGAGGTAAGTCCTTGCCTCCCCACGCCAGACTGCATTGCTGGGAACCGCGACCTTTGCAGCTACTCCGGCATCCGTGCACTTCTGGCGGAAATCCTTTGTGCACAGTCCAGCCTGGGTCACGGCACTCTAACCTGCATTGCACGATCTCCTAAGTTGTCCTCCGGCGACGTGGGACTGCTTTGTGCGACTTCGGGTGAGCACCATTTCACGCATCTTCGTAGTGCCTGTTCTGGCACTTCGGCGGGTGCTGCCTGCTGCTGAGAGGGCTCCTTGTCTTGCTCGACACCCCCTCTGTCCCCAGACGCAATTGGCGACATCCTGGTCCCTTCTGGGCCACAGCAGCATCCAAAAACCGTAACTGCACGATTTGCAGCTAGCAAGGCTTGTTGGCGGTCTTTCTTCAGGAAAACAATTCTGCACGACTCTCCACGGCGTGGGGGATCCATCCTCCAAAGGGGAAGTTCCTAGCCCTTGTCGTTCCTGCAGAATCTTCAGCTTCTACTGTCCAGTAGCAGCTTCTTTGCACCCACAGCTGGCATTTCCTGGGCATCTGCCCATCTCCGACTTGCTTGTGACTTTTGGACTTGGTCCCCTTGTTCCACAGGTACCCTCGACTGAAAATCCATTGTTGTTGCACTGCTGATTTGTGTCTTTCCTGCAGAATTCCCCTATCACGACTTCTATGTCCTTTGGGGAACTTTAGTGCACTTTGCACTCACTTTTCAGGGTCTTGGGGTGGGCTATTTTTCTAACCCTTATTATTTTCTAATAGTCCCAGCGACCCTCTACAAGGTCACATAGGTTTGGGGTCCATTCGTGGTTCGCATTCCACTTTTGGAGTATATGGTTTGTGTTGCCCCTATCCCTATGTGTCCCCATTGCATCCTATTGTAACTATACATTGTTTGCACTGTTTTCTAATACTATTACTGCATATTTTGGTATTGTGTACATATATCTTGTGTATATTTGCTATCCTCATACTGAGGGTACCCACTGAGATACTTTTGGCATATTGTCATAAAAATAAAGTACCTTTATTTTTAGTATATCTGTGTATTGTGTTTTCTTATGATATTGTGCATATGACACTAGTGGTACTGTAGGAGCTTCACTTGTCTCCTAGTTCAGCCTAAGCTGCTCTGCTAAGCTACCATTATCTATCATCCTATGCTGCTAGACACCCTATACACTAATAAGGGATAACTGGGCCTGGTGCAAGGTGTAAGTACCCCTTGGTACTCACTACAAGCCAGTCCAGCCTCCTACACCCATGCATTAATAAATGTTGTGTTAGTGCTTGTCTAGCATTTTCAGGAATGTCAGTGGCGTTAGCCATATTTGTTTAGAAAAACGGAACACCGAAAAATGGGGAGCAAAGTCCTCTTATGAGTTTGAGCGCGAACAACCTACAGCGTAATCAGGTGTTACCTTTTCAGCTGAGGAGGATTTTCCTAAAGACCACGGACATCTCCGAATAATGGTACTTAGGGTACCTGTTTATCTGTGAGACAGTGATAGTCGGGGTATCCGTAAATTAGTGCCTAAACACCATCGTTGGTGGCGCCATGTCATAGTTTGGACTCTTGCTCTGGGCAAGACTTCTGGTTAAAGGATGACAGTACTTTTGCTTGTAGGCGACTACGTCTTTCCTACAACAATTCGAAACTGTTGCCCAACCTTACCGGCTCACTAGCAGCACCTCACCAGAAACACAATAGTAAAAGGTGATTTGTGGCAGTTGTTACGCATGGACTCAAGAGTAAGATATCTCAGGGAGTGTCGTGGTTGAATGGAGATTACCCCTTTCTCACAGATATATCATGTCTCATACAAACACAGGCAATGACAAAGATGCAGTAAAATTTCAATAGTTTTTATTCAGCGTAACTGCAATTTGCGATAAGTTGCATGGGCTGCAATGATTAGGATAATGAATAATGCAAGTAACAGAATTGTGAAGACGAGAGTCATTATTACAAAGACCCCCACCATCTTGCAATGCATAGAAAAGACATACGAGATGTAATATGCCCTAATACCCTAATATGAAAGGCCTGACCTCTTACCTAAAGGAGAGCTGGGTTTACCAAACCTAATCTGCCAATGCCATGTCCATGAGAGGAGCCCCCAACCCTCGTTATCTTGGAATGAGGTCTCTATCTCAGACTCCGTAGGGACACGAAGACTGGGGCAGCATCGATATCATCGATGGTGGCGATGCCCTCTGGTCGGAATCCCTCTGATTATCTGTCTAAAGTGCGACATATTTATACAGATCTTCAAGGACCCCTGACGTAGGTGTGTGCCCAAACAATAGATAACATACATGCTTGGGACGGCAATTAATATAAACAATCCCTCAAAAGTATAGAGAGGGAAAATCCCTAAGTGTGAACACCTACTGTTTGTTTGTCTTTGGTGCTTGTTCTTGATGCCTTAGCGCGGTGACACTGATAATGTAACTCATAACAAGTGGCCTAACTCTAAACAAGGCAGCCATTTTAGAATAAATAAATATTTAAGGGCCAGATGTAGCAAAGGTTTTTCCCCATTCTGTGTCTATGGGAAAAAGTGTTCGTACATATGACCCTAAGTGTGCTAAGACAGAGCAAGCTAAGTAGGTTAAAAGTCACTAGGTGAGGGGGGCACGAGTCTGCAAGACAAAAGCTAAGGTAACACCTGTTATCCCATTAAAATGAAATAGGATTCACTACACTGTAAATATACCTGTGACATAAATTGTGAGAAATTGGTGCCTTTATAGCATGGTTACCCCCACTTTTCCCTGTTTGTCAGTGTGTTTTTAACTGTCTCACTGGGATCCTGCTAGTCAGGACCCCAGTGCTCATAGTTTGTGGTATATATGTCAGTGTGTTTTGCTGTGTTGTCAGTATGCTTGACTGTGTCACTGGAGTTCTGCTAACCAGAACTCCAGTGCTTATGCTCTCTCTGTTTCCAAATTGGTCACTATAGTCTAGTGAATCCATATTCCAACCCAGATTGGCACACTGGATACGCCTTATAAGTCCCTAGTATATGGTATCTAGTTACTCTGGGCATTGGGGTTCCAGGAGATCCTTATAGGCTGCAGCATTTCTTTCACCACCCATACGGAGCTCATACAAACACTCCTTCAGGACTGCCACTGCAGCCTGAGTGAAATAGTTCACACACTATTTCACAGCCATTTTCACTTCACCAGGTAACTTATAAGTCACCTATATGTCTAACCTTCATTTACTGAAGGCTAGGTGCAAAATTACTGTGTCTGAGGGCACCCTTGCACTAGCAAAGGTGTCCCCACGTTGTCCAGGACCAATTTCCCGGACTTCATGAGTGTAGGGACACCATTATAAGCATGCACTACATACATGTTGATACATATATGTGGCTCCACAATGGTAACCCCGAATATGGCCATGTGAGGTGAACAAGAGTGAGAAATTGTACCCCCAGTACGAATCTGGTATTGGGGGGGGCAATTCCATGCACCCTGGTGGCTCCACCATGGACCCCCAGTACTGCCAAACCAGCTCTCTGAGGTTTCCACTGCAGCCCCAACTGCTGCCACCCCACAGACAAGTGTCTGCCCTCCTGGGGATTGAGCAGCTCAATCCCAGGAAGGCAGAACAATGCATTTCCTTTAGGAGAGGGGTATTACACCCTCTCCCATTGGAAATAGGTATTGTAGGCATGGGAGGGGTATCCTCCCAAAGCCTCTGGAAATGCTTTGAATGGCACAGATGGTACCCTTCTTCCATAATCCAGTCTACACAGGTTCAGGGACCCCCAGTCCCTGCTCTGGCGTTAAACTGGACAAAAGAAAGGGGAGTGACCCCAGGGGTGGTGCCCAGAGCTCCTTCAGAGTGTCCCTGGGTTCTGCCATCTTGTTTTCAGGATGGTCAGGGAACTCCGGGAGCATCTGAGTGGCCAGTGCCAGCAGGTGACATCAGAGACCCTTCCTGATAGGTGCATACCTGGTTAGGTAGCCAATCCTCCTCTCAGGGCTATTTAGGGTCTCTCCTCTGAGTGTTTTCTCAGATTCAGTTTGCAAGTCACATACAGGGCACATACTATGAGCCAGGCCAGGCAAGATGGTACTTTCCTACACAACCCCCCCAAAACGAAGGACAATAAGACTAGCCGTGACCTGATGAGTCTTCATTGTCTAAGTGGAAATATCTGGAGAGTCCATCTGCATTGGAGCAGGTACTCCCCGGTCTATGTTCCACTGTACAGTCCATTCCCTGTAGAGATATGGACCACCTCAACCATTTAGGGTTTTCACCTTTCATTTGTTTTAGCCAAAGTAGAGGTTTGTGGTCTCTCTAAACAATAAAGTGAGTGCCAAACAGGTATGGCCTCAACTTTTTCGGTGCCCAGACCACAGCAAAGGCCTCCCTCTCTATGGCAGACCAACGCTTTTCTCTAGGGATCAATCTTCTGCTGATAAAAGCAACTGGTTGATCCTGGCCCTCAGAATTCAGTTGTGATAAGACTGCCCCTACCCCTAATTCAGATGCATCAGTTTGAACAATGAATTTCTTGGAGTAACATGGGCGTTTTAGTACAGGTGCAGAGCACATGCCCTGTTTGAGCTCCTCAAACGCTTTCTGACAGCTAGCTGTCCATAACACCTTCTTAGGCATTTTCTTACTTGTGAGATCATTAAGAGGGGCTGCTATGGAGCCATCATTTTTAATGAATCTCCTGTAATACCCTGTGAGGCCTAAAAAGGCTCTCACCTGGGTCTGGGCTGTAGGGGGAACCCAATCCACGATTGTCTGGATTTTCCCCTGTAGTGGTGCAATCTGTTCCCCACCTACCATGTGGCCCATATAAACCACTTTCCCCTGCCCTATCTGGCACTTTGAGGCCTTGATAGTGAGGCATGCCTTTTGGAGTGCCTCCAAAACTTTCCAAAGGTGGACCAGGTGCTCATCCCAGGTTGAGCTAAAGACAGCAATATCATCTAGATATGCTGCACTGAAAGCTTCCAACCCTTGCAGGATTGTGTTCACCAACCTCTGAAAAGTGGCAGGTGCATTTTTCAAACCAAAGGGCATTACTGTGAATTGGTAGTGCCCTCCTATAGTAGAAAATGCAGTCTTTGGTTTAGCATCTTCTACCAATCTGATCTGCCAATACCCTGCAGTCAGATCAAAAGTGCTAAGATACTTGGCAGAAGCCAGTGTATCAATGAGCTCATCTGCCCTGGGTATAGGATGAGCATCACTTTTTGTTACCTGATTGAGACCTCTGTAGTCTACACAAAACCTCATCTCCCTCTTTCCATCTTTGGTGTGAGGCTTTGGTACAAGCACCACTGGGCTAGCCCATGGGCTTTCAGAAGGTTCAATCACTCCCAGATCCAACATTTTCTGCACCTCTTGTTTAATGCAGTCTCTGACATGGTCAGGCTGCCTATACATTTTACTTTTGACAGGCAGGCTGTCTCCAGTGTCAATTGTGTGTTCACACCAGGATGTTGTACCTGGTACAATTGACAAGAGGTCAGAAAATTGTCCTAGGAGATTGATGCAGTTGTCTTTCTGTTCTGCAGTCAGACAATCTGCCAAAACTACTCCATCCACTAAGGCATCTGCTTCAGTGGTGGAGAAGAGATCAGGGAGAGGGTCACTCTCTTCTTCCTGTCCCTCATCTGTTGCCATGAGCAGGTTGAGATCAGCCCTGTCATAGTAGGGTTTCAGGAGGTTGACGTGAATCACCCTAAGGGGACTCCTGGCAGTGCCCAGGTCTACCAAATAGGTAACCTCACCTTTCTTCTCAACAATTAGATGGGGTCCACTCCATTTGTCCTGGAGTGCTCTTGGGACCACAGGCTCCAATACCCACGCCTTCTGTACTGGTTGGCAGTGAATCAGAACAGCCTTCTGGTCATGCCATTGCTTTTACAGCTCCTGGCTGGCCTGAAGGTTTTTGCTGGCCTTTTTCATGTACACAGCCATTCTTGATCTTAGGCCAAGTACATAATCCACTATGTCCTGTTTAGGAGCTTTTAAAGGTTGTTCCCAACCCTCCTTCACAAGAGTGAGTGGACCTCTTACAGGGTGCCCAAAGAGGAGTTCAAAGGGGCTGAAGCCCACTCCTTTCTGGGGTACCTCCCTCTAAGCAAAAAGGAGACAAGGTAACAGGACATCCCATCTCCTCCTGAGTTTTTCAGGGAGTCCCATTATCATACCTTTGAAAGTTTTATTAAGCATCTCCACCAGTCCATTACTCTGTGTATGGAAAAGAGTGGTGAACTTGTAGGTAACACCACACTCCTTCCACACTGCTTTCAAGTATGCAGACATGAAGTTGCTACCCCTGTCTGATACTACCTCTTTAGGGAAACCCACCCTGGAAAAGATTTCCAGGAGGGCCTTTGCCACTGCAGGAGCTGTAGTGGTCCTTAGAGGAATTGCTTCAGGATATCTTGTGGCATGGTCCACAACCACCAAGATAAATCTATTGCTTGAAGCAGTAGCAGGGTCAAGGGGGGCAACTATGTCAACCCCTACCCTTTCAAAGGGCACCCCAACCACAGGAAGTGGAATTAGAGGGGCCTTTGGAGTGCCACCAGTCTTGCCACTGGCTTGGCAGGTCACACAAGACTTGCAAAAATATTTAGTATCCTCTGACATATGAGGCCTGTGAAACAAGGGGACAAGTCTTTCCCAAGTTTTGATCTGGCCCAAATGCCCACCCAAAGGAATGTCATGTGCTAGAGTGAGAAGAAACTGTCTGTACTGGAGGGGCATGACCAATCTCCTGGCTGCTCCAGCTTTTGGGTCCCTTGATTCTGTGTACAAGAGGTTATCTTCCCAGTATACTCTATGACTGTCACTGACATTCCCATTTTGCTGTTTGACAGCTTGCTGTCTGAGACCCTCTAATGTGGGGCAGGTTTGCTGTGCCACACTCAGCTCTTCCCTGGCAGGCCCCCCTCCACCCGAAAGCTCAGCAGTGTCTGCTTCCAGCTCCTCTGGTGTAGGTTCTGCACAAGGAGGAAATTCCTCTTCCTCAGAAGGGGAATCATCTGTAGAGGGAGGGATAGTGGGTAGGGATTTACCCTTGCTACTCCTAGCTTTAGGGAGCACTTGGTCCATTGTTCCAGGATCCAAGTTACCCTGTCCTTTTTGCTTTTTGGCCTGAGCCCTGGTTAAAGCAAAAATATGCAGAGGAATGCCCAGCACTTCTGCATGAGCCTCCAACTCTACTTCTGCCCAAGCTGATGTCTCTAAATCATTCCCTAGTAGACAGTCTACAGGTAAATCTGAGGCAACCACAATTTTCTTTGGACCAGTAAAGTTGAGATTCACCACAGCCATGGGGTGGCTAAGAGTTTTGTTATTAGCGTCTGTCACTTGGTACTGCTGACCAAGTAGGTGTTGTTCAGGGTGGACCAGTTTCTCTAGTACCATGGTAACACTGGCACCTGTATCCCTGTAGGCCTGAACCTCAACACCATTTATTAGGGGAAGTTGCTTGTACTTATCCAAATTAAGGGGACAAGCAACCAAGGTGGCAAAATCAATGGCACCTTCAGAGACTAAAACAGCCTCTGTGGTCTCCCTAACAAGACCAACCCTAACTACATTGCCAATAGTGAGCCCAGCTACACCCTTGGATTGGCTATTAGTAGATCTCCCACCACCACTGCCATTACTAGGGGCACTAAAATTTGCAGCAGGTGTTGTGGTGGTGGGAGGTTTGGTTTTTTTCTTTGGACAACTTGAATCAGTTGCCCATTGGCCTTTGACTTTACACAAATAACACTAAGGCTTTTTAGGTTGATTATTGGAAGAGGATTTGGACCCACACCCCCAGAGGATTTTTGTGGGCCTCATGAAGACTCAGTATGTTTACTTTTGTCCCCACCCTTGTCAGAAGACTTACCATCCTTCTTCTTGCCATCCTTGTCACCCCCTGTATGAACTTTTCTGTTCACTCTTGTTCTGACCCACTTGTCTGCCTTCTTTCCCAATTCTTGGGGAGAGGTCAGATCCGAGTACACTAGGTATTGGTGCAACAAGTCAGACACACAGTTGTTCAGAATATGCTCTCTCAGAATAAGATTATACAGGCTTTCATAGTCAGATACCTTACTGCCATGTAACCACCCTTCCAAGGCCTTCACTGAACAGTCCACAAAATCTGTCCAGTCTTGAGAGGACTCTTTTCTGGTGTCTCTGAACTTAATCCTGTATTGTTCAGTGGTTAAGCCAAATCCATCCAAGAGTGCATCCTTCAATACTGTGTAATTGTTAGCTTCACTTTCTCTAACAGTAAGGAGCCTATCCCTACCCTTTCCAGTGAAAGATAGCCACAAAATAGCAGCCCACTGCCTTTGAGCGACCAACTGTACCATACAGGCCCTCTCAAGTGCAGTAAACCACTTGTTGATGTCATCCCCCTCCTTGTAAGGGGGGACTATCTTATGCAGATTCCTGGAATCATGCTCTCTAAAAGGATTACTATCAGGAATACTGCTGCTGCCACCATGGGGTCCTACCCCAACCTCTGTCTTTCCTTCTCAATGTCTAGGGATTGCCTTTCTAAGGCCAGCTGTTGCTGTTTAAGCTTCAGTCTGGTCTCTTCAACCCTCAACTTTTTGAGTTCCCTTTCTAACAAGTTATCCTCAGGGTGGTTGGGTTGGGAATGCTTTGACACAGATGACAAATTGGAAACTTCAGAGGGGGACCTGTCCCTACCTGTCTGGACCCTGGTAACCTGGCCTCTAGGAATAAAGGATGCCCTACTGTGATGGGAACCTCTATCACTACCAGCATTACTAGGTGTCCTGCTAGGGGGCTGACCCTTGTCAGAACCCTCCCCAGCTTCCTCAGGGGGATCCTCTGTAGGAAAGTACCAGCCTCCTACATCCTCTCAATCAGACTGGGAAGCTTCTACTAACCTCTCATTTGATGGGCCAGACTGCTTCTGGACATCCACCATAAGCATGTTAAACAAAAACTCTTTTGTAGGGTTCTTCCCTATCACTAAACATCTATATAAGCAGAGACTCCTTCAGCTCTTGTTGTTCAAAATGTCATCAGTAGCAATGACAGTTTTGAGAGTGGAATCTTCCACAGACATGATAGTAAAAGGTTTAGAGATAGTGAGAAGAGAGAACAAGTTTTAGAACTTTGGAAAGTACAGAGAAAAAACTTTTTCTAACTTTTAGAAAACTTTTAGAGGTTTTAGGAAACTTTTCAGAACTTTGTAAAACGTTTTAGAGTAGAAAAGCAAACTTTTTTGGTTAAGTGTACATACACTGAACTGATTGGTATATGATTCTCTTATGAAAAGTACACAATGACAAAGTGGTAAGTAGTTACAAGTGCTTATCCCACCGCTGCACCATCAATGTAGGAGGCTGGCCTGGCTTGTAGTGGGTACCAAAGGTACTTACACTCTGTGCCAGGTCCAGTTATCCCTTATTAGTAGAATAGAGGTGTTTCTAGCAGCTTAGGCTGATAGAAGGCAGCTATGGCAAAGGAGTTTAGGCTGAACTAGGTGACATGCAAAGCTCCTACTATACCAATTATATCATATGCACAATATCATAAGAAAACACAATACGCAGAGTTACTAAAAATAAAGGTACTTTATTTTTATGACAATATGCCACAAGTATCTCAGTGAGTACCCTCGGTAAGAAGGTAAGTAATATACACAAGTTATATGTACACAAACCCAAAACAGGTAAGTAAGAGTCAGAAAAGTAATGCAAACAGTGTAGAATTACAATAGGTTGCAATAGGTGAACATAGGTCTAGGGGCAACACACACCATATACTCCAAAAGTGGAATGCGAATCACGAATGGACCCCAGACCTATGGGAGCTTGTAGAGGGTCACTGGGACTGTAAGTAAACAATCAGGGTGTCCAAGATACCCCACCCCAAGACCCTGAAAAGTAGGAGTAAAGTACACCTACTACCCCAAAAGAGCACAATAGTCATGATAGGGGGATTCTGCAAGAACAACAGACAAAAGCAGTGCACTGAAAACAGATTCCTGGACCTGAGGACCTGCAAAGCAAGGGGACCAAGTCCAATAGTCGTGATAGTGTCGTGGGGTGACAGGAGCCCAGAAAACCCCGGATGAAGGTGCAAGGAAGCTGCCTCCAGATGGAAGAAGCTTGGAGTTCTGCAAGAATGAAGAGGACTAGGATGGAAGATGTCCCACGTCGCGATGAAGCTTGCAGAGGTGTTCCCACGCAGAAATACCACAAACAAGCCTTGCTAGCTGCAAGGGTCGCGGTAGAGGTTTTTGGGTGTTGCTGAGGACCAGGAAGGACCAGGATGTCGCCACTTGGAGGAGGAGACAGAGGGGGCACTCAGCTACTCAGAGAGCCCTCACAGAAGCAGGCAGCACCCACAGAAGTACCCCAACAGGCACTTAGAAGATTAGTGAACCTGAGTCCACGCGAAGTTACAAAATGAGGGTCCCACGACGTCGGAGGCCAACTCAGAGGGTGGAGCACTGCAGGACGGAATGCTGTGGACCCAGGCTAGGCTGTGCACAAAGGAAATCCTGGAAGAGTGCACAGGAGCCGGAGCGGCTGCAAATCACGCAGTACACAGATTTGCTGTATAGCGTGGGGAGGCAAGGACTTACCTCCACCAAACTTGGACTGAAGAGTCACTGGACTGTGTGAGTCACTTGGACAGAGTTGCTGTGTTCCAGGGACCACGCTCATCAGGATGATAGGGGACCCAGAGGACTGGTGATGCAGTCTTTTGGTGCCTGCGTTAGCAGGGGGAAGATTCCATCGACCCACGGAAATTTCTTCTGAGCTTTTGGTGCAGGGTGAAGGCAGGCTACCCCCAGGGCATGCACCACCTGGAAACATTCGAGAAAGCCGGCGGGATTAGGCGCTACAATGTTGCTGGTAGTTGTCTTGCTACTTTGTTGCAGTTTTGCAGGCATCCTGGAGCAGTCAGCGGTCGATCCTTGGTAGAAGTCGAAGAGGGAGATGCAGAGGAACTCTGGTGAGCTCTTGCATTCGTTATCTGAAGAATTCCCCAAAGCAGGGACCCTAAATAACCATAAAAGGAGGTTTGGCTACCAAGGAAGGAGGATTGGCTACCAAGAGAGGTAAGAGCCTATCAGAGGGAGTCTCTGACGTCACCTGCTGGCACTGGTCACTCAGAGCAGTCCAGTGTGCCCCCAAAACCTCTGCTTCCAAGATGGCAGAGGTCTGGGACATACTGGAGGAGTTCTGGGCACCTCCCCTGGGAGGTACTGGTCAGGGGAGTGGTCACTCCCCTTTCCTTTGTCCAGTTTCGTGCCAGAGCAGGGCTGGGGAATCCCTGAACCGGTGTAGACTGGCTTATGCAGAGATGGGCACCATCTCTGCCCATCAAAGCATTTCCAGAGGCTGGGGGAGGCTACTGCTCCCCAGCCCTTCACACTTATTTCCAAAGGGAGAGGGTGTAACATCGTCTCTCAGAGGAAATCCTTTGTTCTGCCTTCCTGGGATTGGGCTGCCCAGACCCCAGGAGGGCAGAACCCTGTTTGAGGGGTTGGCAGCAGCAGCAGCTGCAGTGGAAACCCCAGAAAGGCCGTTTGACAGTACCCGGGTTCTGTGCTAGAGACCAGGGGATACATGGAATTGTCACCCCAATACCAGTTACTTAGTGTGGGGGCACCCTGGCACTAGCCAAGGTGCACCCACATTGTTCAGGGCAAATTCCCCAGACTTTGTGAGTGCGGGGACACCATTACAGGTGTGCACTGTACATAGGTCACTACCTATGTACAGCGTCACAATGGTAACTCCGAACATGGTCTCTAGCACAGAACCCGGGTACTGCCAAACTGGCTTTCCGGGGTCTCCTCTGCAGCTGCTGCTGCTGCCAACCCCTCAGACAGGTTTCTGCCCTCCTGGGGTCCAGGCAGCCCTGGCCCAGGAAGGCAGAACAAAGGACTTCCTCTGAGAGAGGGTGTAACACCCTCTCCCCTTGGAAATAGGTGTGAGGCCTGGGGAGATGCTTTGATGGGCACAGATGGTGCCCATCTCTGCATAAGCCAGTCTACACCAGTTCAGGGATCCCCCAGCCCTGCTCTGGCGTGAAACTGGACAAAGGAAAGGGGAGTGACCACTCCCCTGACCTGCACCTCCCAGGGGAGGTGTCCAGAGCTCCTCCAATGTGTCTCAGACCTCTGCCATCTTGGAAACAGAGGTGTTTGTGGCACACTGGACTGCTCTGAGTGGCCAGTGCCAGCAGGTGACGTCAGAGGCTCCTTCTGATAGGCTCTTACCTCTCTTGGTAGCCAATCCTCCTTCCTAGGTAGCCAAACCTCCTTTTCTGGCTATTTAGGGTCTCTGCTTTGGGGATCTCACCAGATAACGAATGCAAGAGCTCACCAGAGTTCCTCTGCATCTCCCTCTTCACCTTCTACCAAAGGATCGACCGCTGACTGCTCAGGACGCCTGCAAAACTGCAACAAAGTAGCAAGATGACTACTAGCAACCTTGTATTGCTTCATCCTGCCAGCTTTCTCGAATGTTTCCAGGTGGTGCATGCTCTGGGGGTAGCCTGCCTCCTCCCTGCACCAGGAGCTCTGAAGAAATCTCCTGTGGGTCGACGGAATCTTCCCCTGCAACCGCAGGCACCAAAAGACTGCATCACTGGTCCTCTGGGTCCCCTCTCAGCCCGACGAGCGTGGTCCCTGGAACTCAGCAACTCTGTCCAAGTGACTCCCACAGTCCAGTGACTCTTCAGTCCAAGTTTGGTGGAGGTGAGTCCTTGGCTCCCCACGCTAGACTGCATTGCTGGGTACCACGTGATTTGCAGCTGCTCCGGCTCCTGTGCACTCTTTGTAGGAAAGTACCATCTTGCCTGGCATGTTACCCCCATTTTTCACTGTATATATGTTGTTTTAGTTGTATGTGTCACTGGGACCCTGGTAACCCAGGGCCCCAGTGCTCATAAGTGTGCCTGAATGTGTTACCTGTGTAGTGACTAACTGTCTCACTGAGGCTCTGCTAATCAGAACCTCAGTGGTTATGCTCTCTCATTTCTTTCCAAATTGTCACTAACAGGCTAGTGACCATTTTTACCAATTTACATTGGCTTACTGGAACACCCTTATAATTCCCTAGTATATGGTACTGAGGTACCCAGGGTATTGGGGTTCCAGGAGATCCCTATGGGCTGCAGCATTTCTTTTGCCACCCATAGGGAGCTCTGACAATTCTTACACAGGCCTGCCACTGCAGCCTGAGTGAAATAACGTCCACGTTATTTCACAGCCATTTTACACTGCACTTAAGTAACTTATAAGTCACCTATATGTCTAACCTTTACCTGGTAAAGGTTAGGTGCAAAGTTACTTAGTGTGAGGGCACCCTGGCACTAGCCAAGGTGCCCCCACATTGTTCAGAGCCAATTCCCTGAACTTTGTGAGTGCGGGGACACCATTACACGCGTGCACTACATATAGGTCACTACCTATATGTAGCTTCACAATGGTAACTCCGAATATGGCCATGTAACATGTCTATGATCATGGAATTGCCCCCTCTATGCCATCCTGGCATAGTTGGCACAATCCCATGATCCCAGTGGTCTGTAGCACAGACCCTGGTACTGCCAAACTGCCCTTCCTGGGGTTTCACTGCAGCTGCTGCTGCTGCCAACCCCTCAGACAGGCAGCTGCCCTCCTGGGGTCCAGCCAGGCCTGGCCCAGGATGGCAGAACAAAGAACTTCCTCTGAGAGAGGGTGTGACACCCTCTCCCTTTGGAAAATGGTGTGAAGGCAGGGGAGGAGTAGCCTCCCCCAGCCTCTGGAAATGCTTTGTTGGGCACAGATGTGCCCAATTCTGCATAAGCCAGTCTACACCGGTTCAGGGACCCCTTAGCCCCTGCTCTGGCGCGAAACTGGACAAAGGAAAGGGGAGTGACCACTCCCCTGACCTGCACCTCCCCTGGGAGGTGTCCAGAGCTCCTCCAGTGTGCTCCAGACCTCTGCCATCTTGGAAACAGAGGTGCTGCTGGCACACTGGACTGCTCTGAGTGGCCAGTGCCACCAGGTGACGTCAGAGACTCCTGCTGCTAGGCTCCTTCAGGTGTTAGTAGCCTTTCCTCTCTCCTAGGTAGCCAAACCCTCTTTTCTGGCTATTTAGGGTCTCTGTCTCTGGGGAAACTGTAGATAACGAATGCATGAGCTCAGCCGAGTTCCTCTGCATCTCTCTCTTCACCTTCTGATAAGGAATCGACCGCTGACCGCGCTGGAAGCCTGCAAACCTGCAACATAGTAGCAAAGACGACTACTGCAACTCTGTAACGCTGATCCTGCCGCCTTCTCGACTGATTTCCTGCTTGTGCATGCTGTGGGGGTAGCCTGCCTCCTCTCTGCACCAGAAGCTCCGAAGAAATCTCCCGTGGGTCGACGGAATCTTCCCCCTGCAACCGCAGGCACCAAAAAGCTGCATTACCGGTCCCTTGGGTCTCCTCTCAGCACGACAAGCGAGGTCCCTCGAATCCAGCGACGCTGTCCAAGTGACCCCCACAGTCCAGTGACTCTTCAGCCCAAGTTTGGTAAAGGTAAGTCCTTGCCTCACCTCGCTGGGCTGCATTGCTGGGAACCGCGACTTTGCAGCTACTCCGGCCCCTGTGGACTTCCGGCGGAAATCCTTTGTGCACAGCCAAGCCTGGGTCCACGGCACTCTAACCTGCATTGCACGACTTTCTAAGTTGGTCTCCGGCGACGTGGGACTCCTTTGTGCAACTTCGGCGAGCACCGTTTCACACATCCTCGTAGTGCCTGTTTCTGGCACTTCTCCGGGTGCTACCTGCTTCAGTGAGGGCTCTTTGTCTTGCTCGACGTCCCCTCTCTCTTCAGGTCCAATTTGCGACCTCCTGGTCCCTCCTGGGCCCCAGCAGCGTCCAAAAACGCCAAACGCACGATTTGCGTCTAGCAAGGCTTGTTGGCGTCCTTCCGGCGGGAAAACACTTCTGCACGACTCTCCAAGGCGAGAGGGATCCGTCCACCAAAGGGGAAGTCTCTAGCCCTTTTCGTTCCTGCAGAAACCTCAGCTTCTTCTGTCCAGTCGAAGCTTCTTTGCACCCGCAGCTGGCATTTCCTGGGCATCTGCCCATCTCCGACTTGCTTGTGACTTTTGGACTTGGTCCCCTTGTTCCACAGGTACCCCAGATTGGAAATCCACAGTTGTTGCATTGCTGGTTTGTGTCTTTCCTGCATTATTCCTCTAACACGACTCTTTTGTCCTTAGGGGAACTTTAGTGCACTTTGCACTCACTTTTCAGGGTCTTGGGGAGGGTTATTTTTCTAACTCTCACTATTTTCTAATAGTCCCAGCGACCCTCTACAAGGTCACATAGGTTTGGGGTCCATTCGTGGTTCGCATTCCACTTTTGTAGTATATGGTTTGTGTTGCCCCTATCCCTATGTTTCCCCATTGCATCCTATTGTAACTATACATTGTTTGCACTGTTTTCTAAGACTATACTGCATATTTTTGCTATTGTGTATATATATCTTGTGTATATTTCCTATCCTCTCACTGAGGGTACACTCTAAGATACTTGGCATATTGTCATAAAAATAAAGTACCTTTATTTTTAGTATAACTGTGTATTGTGTTTTCTTATGATATTGTGCATATGACACTAAGTGGTACTGTAGTAGCTTCACACGTCTCCTAGTTCAGCCTAAGCTGCTCTGCTAAGCTACCATTATCTATCAGCCTAAGCTGCTAGACACCCTATACACTAATAAGGGATAACTGGGCCTGGTGCAAGGTGCAAGTACCCCTTGGTACTCACTACAAACCAGTCCAGCCTCCTACACTCTTCCAGGATTTCCTTCGTGCACAGCCAAGCCTGGGTCCCGACACTCTATCCTGCAGTGCACATCCTTCTGAATTGTCCTCCGGCGTCGTGGGACTCCCATTTGTGACTTCGCGTGGACTCCGGTTCACTTTCCTTCCAAGTGCCTGTTCAGGTACTTCTGCGATTGCGGCCTGCTTCTGTGAGGGCTCCCTGAGTTGCTGGGCGCCCTCTCTGTCTCCTCCTCCAAGTGGCGACATCCTAGTCCCTCCTGGGCCACAGCAGCACCGAAAAACCTCTACCGCAACCCTTGCAGCTAACAAGGCTTGTTTGCGATCTTTCTGCGTGGGAACACCTCTGCAAGCTTCATCACGACGTGGGACATCCGTCTTCCAAAGGAGAAGTCCCTAGCTCTCTTCTTTCTTGCAGAACTCCAAGCTTCTTCCATTCAGTGGCAGCTTCCTTGTACCCTCAGCTGGCATTTCCTGGGCTCCTGCTCACTCTCGACACTGTCGCGACTATTGGACTTGGTCCCCTTGTCTTACAGTTACTCAGGTCCGGAAATCCACTGTTGTTGCATTGCTGGTGTTTGTTCTTCCTGAAGAATCCCCCTATCACAACTTCTGTGCTCTCTGGGGGTAGTAGGTGCACTTTACACCTACCTTTCAGGGCCTTGGGGTGGGCTATTTTTCTAACCCTGACTGTTTTCTTACAGTACCAGCGACCCTCTACAAGCTCACATAGGTTTGGGGTCCATTCGTGGTTCGCATTCCACTTTTGGAGTATATGGTTTGTGTTGCCACTATACCTATGTGCTCCTATTGCAATCTACTGTAATTCTACACTGTTTGCATTACTTTTCTTGCTATTACTTACCTAATTTCGGTTTGTGTACATATATCTTGTGTATATAACTTATCCTCATACTGAGGGTACTCACTGAGATACTTTTGGCATATTGTCATAAAAATAAAGTACCTTTATTTTTAGTACTTCTGTGTATTGTGTTTTCTTATGATATTGTGCATATGACACCAGTGGTATAGTAGGAGCTTTACATGTCTCCTAGTTCAGCCTAAGCTGCTTTGGCATAGCTACCTTCTATCAGCCTAAGCTGCTAGAAACACCTCTTCTACGCTAATAAGGGATAGCTGGACCTGGCACAAGGTGTAAGTACCTCTGGTACCCACTACAAGCCATGCCAGCCTCCTACAGCGGGGCAAACAAGGCTCCCATTGATTCCATCAAAGGTTTTCAATGTCACTTCACCACTATATACCCAGGCTTACTTATCTAGGTACTCCACTTCTCTGGGTATCCACAGGTGGAGGCACAATCGAACCTTCCTTGTGCCTACTGGTTTCCTTGGAGTCCTCTGGGAAGGGTCCTGAATCCTGAAAATTCCAACTGCGACAGTCCTGTGTTAGTCTATGGGACACCTGGCTAGAAAACACCTCTAGGGGATTTCTAGTACTTACTTTGGGTGATATTGTCCTCCCCCAGCACGTGTGATCCTAACACACTTACCTTGGTTGCACAACTACATTCTTATACCACTTTCTTAGTATATGGTTTTGCCCCCCACCCATGGGGGTCCCATGTATTTATATGCTTTTTCTGATTGTTACTGAGTGTATTTTTTGTGTGTAGATTTCTCTGAGTGGAGATATACCAAACACCAAAGTTAGGATAATACTAGCGTTATAATAAATAATACTTTATTTTTGTAACACGTGGTGTGGTTCTTTCTTGTGTGAACATCACTGACTGTGGTATTGTAAGTGCTTTACACTCTTTTCTGAAGCCTGAGCTGCTCTCCACAGCTACCCCTAGAGAGCTTTGGTTATCTAGGCACCAAAACACTATCAGTAATGGTTGCCTTGACTCAGTATAGAGTGCCACAGCACAGGAATACACAATAAACTGTAGTGTGGTCATTTTTATGTATCCTTTGCGCGTTTGCTTCTGGCGTTAGGCCTTTGCGCACTTTGCCCTGGATGTATTTTATTCCTTGCTTGCAGCATAGAGCCTCTGTGCACTTTGCTCTAAATGCATTTTATTCAGCTTCGTACTGTTATTTTTCAAATAGCCAGTTCTACGGTCTTGTGTTATTTTTGATATCACACTGTTTAGCCTACTTCAGCACTGAAGTTCTCAATAACACATTCTTGCTCACTCTGTGCTTCAGTCAAGGATATAGTCTGGTACATTGCCGATAGACGTGGTAGGAGTTTAGTCTCTGTATACATTCTTGCGTAGGGACGTTTTGTGATCACACTGACATGTTAGTTATAAAAACACTTCCTTGTCCTAATACAAGGGAGAGGGAGATTCCGACCAGGGAACCACAACTAGACGCTGACTGCCTTGTTGCAGATGCTGAACCAGATCACAGGCCTTTGCTCAGGTATGAGGGTTGATGTCTCCCCGGGGAATCTGAAAGGCAAGATAATAGCTTAACATGCTTTGCTCGAAATATAACTTACTGGGAGGGAATAGAATCTATTAACACCATGATAGCGTTGTTTTTATGTTTCACTCTCATCGTTACTATTTCAATCCTACTGTGTTGTATGGTTCTGGTTATTGCGGCACACGCCTTATTATCTAAAATGCAGTCGTTTTATTAAAAACCATATATAAAACTTAAACTGCCTATGTCATTTGTATATGAGATCATACTGTAAATGAGAGAGCTGGTTGGGACCTGAGTGACCACGACTTCCCTGAGAAGTTCTAAAGATGTCATGCACTTGGCTGCCCAATCATCCCTCCCCCTTGGGAGAGATGAGGCACTGCTAGTTAGCCGGAGCAAAACTGGATTGAGGGTGACAGAGGTCCTTCCAAGTGGGTCCGACTCAGTCCCCCACACCAGGAATGATCCTGCTACCTAGAAATCCAGTAGTCTCATTTAGGATAATGAGAGTCCACGCGACATGGCGCCGCCAACGATTGGTCTGGCTCTAATTTTCGGGTCCGACTGACTCTCTTGGTCTCATATATATATATTGACTCCTCGGTTCCGTTAACGGAGACGTCCGTGACACTGAGGATTTCCTCCACCACATTATAGGTAGATCCTATTTTTTTGTGGTTGGTTGTTCAAGCTTGAACTCTGAAAGCAAAACCCCGATATTGGTGTGCCTTCTCTGAACTAGCACTGTTTTCATAATGGCGAATCCCCAAGTAGTGAACATCGCACTTAATATGCGACACCCGCTCACGGGACATCTGTTAGCACATGGTCTGACGAACCAGGGGGGTCCGGTCACGTTTGTGGTGGACGCCCATGCAGCCTATAGAACAGAGCTTTTTTATTCTTGGGTCATATTTCCGGCAGTTGATGGGGCTTCACACACTTTTCATGATTACACTGTTGCGAATGCCCCTGGACAATACAGGGCATATGCATACTTAGAGATATCTTTATCTTATCAAGAACAACATAATTGGCTTGATGGCGCCCTCACACACACCATAGCACAAGTTAGGTTAGGTCCACTAAGTAATGATGGTCCTACCTGGCCTTTATTGGCTACATATACACCACATCCTGCGGTTGGTCAATTGGCAGTGGCTGAAGTTCGTCGTTTATATACAGACTTAACGGCTACGTATAAACGCTTAGTTCAATTTGTAATGCAGACACTAAATACAAACGCAGCGCGTGCTGCTCCGGCGCAACCACAAGCGGTGGTTCCGGGTATCAATCCGGCCACTGTGCACTCAGTTATGGGCAAAGTACCAGCTAAACGAGAGGAGACTCCATTTTGGCTGGCGCAAAAAATTAATACGCTGGAAGCAGTATTTCCCCATACGGGACCTCAGGATAAACATAGAATATTGACGATATGTTTGCCGTTTGGTATGGTTCCTACTATGGACCATTGTAATACATGGGGCATGGTGTTTGCCGCGCTCTACACTACAGCACACGGTACACCGACATTGGCTAATTTACCGGTAGTGCTAAAACAAATTCAAGATGAATATGGGGCTGCCCCAGCCTTAGATTTAGGGATGCAACTGATGGGCAATTTTGCCACGGTTTCTTCTATTATATTGAGTAATCTAAAAGGGGAGGCAGTGGCACAGGAGCGGAAGCTGCCGAGAATAATAGCGGAAACATATTTGAGTATCGGTCGTGATAGCCTAGGGGCTAGACCGCAAAAACCACAGTTTCAGGGTAAGAGTAGTAAGGATACTACTAAACAACAGCAACCTGAGGGTACTAAAAAGCGCTGGGAGAAAAAACAGCAAACACCTAAAAAAGAAAGGGGAGAATCTCCGCGACCGGAGACCCCGCAGGTTAGATATAATCTCAGAAATAGGGATAATTTGAAGACGCCTAATAGATATCAATATACTGATACACGCCAATCTCGTTCCTTTCAGGACTCATCGGAAAAGAGAAATGAGAGAGGTGGGCAGTCAGAGCGGAGAACTGAGTATGTGAAACCGAGACAGGAATCAGAACGCTCTTCGGAGGTTTCTGTCAAGAAGGAAGAGAAACCGGTCCAACAAAAACAGCAGTTTAAAAAGAAAAAAGTGGCGGCGGTCTCAGTTAGACATGCCACACAAGAAGAGAGTTCTCTTGAAGAACAAGACATGGGTAATAGCACTGTTAGACAGCGCGGCAGAGGTCACAATAGTTAGCCGGAATCTTCTAGAGCATCTGGAGGTGAAAGCAACTGATGACTTCATACAAGTCGAGACAGCAGATATGCGTGTCTCTGATCCCAATAGAGTTTATACAGTAACTTTACAGTTGGAAGGGGACATTGAACGCACAATAAACGCCATCTTTTGGGATTGTGTAGTCAAACTGTATGACATTCTGCTAGCCGAACAGGATTGGACCCCTGACTTTGTTCGCGACTGTCCAGTTGGGGAGGAGGTTATTACACCTTCGTTCTCACCGCTTGTTCCGGGAGAACTCGCAGAGTCCTATAGCTTTAAATGGGGTCTGGCACAAGCACCTGCCTTATATAGAAATCATGTGGGGTGGGATAGGGATTCACCTTATCATGTAATTCCAATTAAAGGCGAGCCTCAGCCACAACCGCAATATCCTATAAAATTTGAAGCAAGGGCATCGGTTAGGAACATACTTACACAATTGGAGTACCAGGGGGTAATTGAGCCCTGTGTCTCGCCGATGAATAATCCCTTATTCCCTGTAGCTAAACCGGACCATTCTTAAAGGATAGTGGTGGATTACAGACATTTAAATGGACATACACGCACATATGCAATACAAAATTCACACAGCACTGCGCTTATGAATAATATAGTGCGTAAAAAATACAAAACGACTTTAGATATCTTGAATGGTTTCTTCTGCCAGAATATAGCGCCCGAAAGTAGGGATTTCACTAGCTTTAGCGCGTTTGGCTCTCAGAAAAATGTTGTCGTTTGCCTCAGGGGTATAAGAATAGCCCAGGACTGTTTTTCGCTCGTGTCACTGAAATTTTGCATGAGTTGGACCCTGAAGCTTTGTCATATGTCGATGATATATATCTGACAGATGACGAGTTGCTACAACATTTAAGGCGGGTAGCCCGCATTGTTGTGGGATTTGCCGAAATTGGATACAAATTTAACTTCAAAAAGTCGAAGATTGCCTTCCTCAGCGTCATTTTCCTGGGATATGAGCTGTCGAATGAGGGCAAGAGCCTAGCGCCACACTTTTTGGAAAAATGTGCACGTTTGCAACCTCCTAATACGATGAAGAAACTCCAGTCGTTGTTGGGATTTCTAAATTTTGGCAGAGCTTACATTCCTGATTATGCTACACGTATAAAGCCTTTATACGAGTTGATTCGCCCACATTTTTCGAGTAGATTTTGGACGATTGAGCATACAGATATACTTCGAGACCTGCAAACTGATCTCTTAGCTGTAAAACATTTACACACACGGGACAATAAGACACATCTGGTAATTAGGGTAATAGCTGGGGCCGTTGGGTTTACGTATGTCATCTTTAATGAGGGTGAGACAATCCTGATAGGATACAAGTCTCACTTGTATTCTGCTGCAGAACAACGTTTTGCACAAACGGAGAAAATTCTCACTGCTGTACAGATGGCTGTGATTAAAGAAAGACCTCTTGCCCAGGGCCTATGCATCATTGTCGTTTCCCCGATTCCAGCCTTAGAGGCTGTTACGAAAGCGAGTGTTCCTAATGCGAAAGCACTACACCTGCGCTGGATACAATGGGCTACGTCTTTGACAGCCACTGATGTAGATTACATTTTTGACCCAAAACTGCAGACTCAAGAATTTCTTCAATATGAAATGGAATACCCAGTTCCCGCTGGCACGCTGCCCATTGATCACTATCAAGTGGTGATGTACACTGATGGCTCTGCGCAGCCTGCGGTTGAAACTAAACAACAGTATTTTGCTCCATGTGCGGTGGTGAGCGGTCAAATGGAGGGGAGAAGTTCTGCCCCCAACATACTTATACACAGACCTTGGGAGACTGTACGCACAGTTGGCTGAGCTGAAAGCTCTGTTATTAGCATTGGAACATGCAGATCCAGCACAGTTTACACTGCTTGTTTGTGATTCCTATTACTGTGTTTAGTCTTTCAATGGATATTTGCATTACTGGAGGTTAAGTGGGTTCAGAGATTCCAAGGGCAACACCATCAAACACAGGTTACTGTGGGGGAAGGTTGCGGAACTGAAGGAAACGCTTCCTAAAGTCCATGTTATGCATACACTTGGACACCAGCGCGTTGGAATACACGTTGCTGGAAATACTTTGGCTGATGAAGCCGCCAAGTCAGCAGTGGCAGTTGCCACTGTGGCCGCAGTAACTTGTTCGAGTTCCAAACCAGACACAGAGATTTTGGCTGCCATTAGGGCTACGGCTGATGGCACGCCATATCCTAAAGGATTCCCTTCAAAATATCATTTCTACATGGGTGGTATGCTGAACGCTGAGGTTAAAATCCCAGGCGTTGGTGTACGCGATGTGCCCAATAAAATTGTGCGACCTCAATTGATCACTGCAGCTCATGAGGGGGCGGCATCTGCACATGCTGGCGTGGCTGCCACAATTTGGCTCTTACAGGTCCGTTACTGGTGGCCTGGTCTATATAAAGAGACGAAGCAGTATGTCCTTTGTTGTGACATTTGTCAACAAATGAAAGTTTCCACGGCTAGACGCCCGCAGCAGACGCCCCTTCTAATATCAAATAAACCATTACAGTGTGTGTACTTGGATCATTATGGTCCATTGACCCCAGATAGTGCATACAAATATATATTGGTAGCTGTAGATTCGTGCTCCAGATTTGTGTGGGTCTGGCCACAGCGCTCGGCTGACGCTCGGACTGTTATTAAAGATTTGCGCATCTTTGTCGATACATATGCAGTTGTGGCTTTTCATTCGGACCAGGGCCCTGCTTTTGCCTCTAAGGCATTCAGGGACACCATGGCTTCGTTGGGGGTCCAACTCCAATTCTCGTCTCCATTTCATCCCAAGGGCAATTCTGTTGTGGAGCGTTTAAATCGTGATTTAAAGCAATCCTTAACGGCCAGAGTTATAGGTACGGGTCGTAGCTGGCTAGCCCACCTGTATGGAGTACAGAGAGCACTGAATAACTTGCCTAGACGGTCCATGGGGGGTCGTACTTCATATGAGTGCCTGTTTGGAACACAAATGTATGTTCCTGATCTAGATGGTCCTGGTGTGGAGGCGGCAGATACGCCCTTTGACATAAATGATCGTGTCACTGTTTTGCAGGATTTACAACAATTCCGTGAAGATAACTCTTCTGCCGGTGTTGCCTCCACAGGAATTAAGGATGAACCAGTAACGCCTACTGGTTGCATTCCCAGAGTTGGGGATCTTGTGCGTGAAAAGGTCGCAGTGAAAAAAGAGTTTGGCCCTTCGTATCGAGCGCCAGTCCCTGTACTAGGGATCCACAGCACAAGAACTTTGATTTTGCCGTCGTTGCAAGGGGCCAAAGGAAATCGCTTTGTATCCATCGACAATGTCAAGTTACAACATGTGGCCGATTCTGCACAGCAGACCAAGAGGAACGCCCAGTAGTTCCCGAATCCCTCTCACTACTGGGGATGATGTTCCACTGCAGGTGATTTGCACCGATGCTGTTTCCTCTCCGAGCTTGGGGAGGGTGGAAGATGATCTTGCGATTGTTCCACACGCGGCAAATAATTTGGAATCTTTTGATCAAGTTGCTGTGACTACTGATGTTGCTGAAGCTGTTATCTATAGTGTACCACGCCAAGAGACACAATCTGCTCCTTTGTTTACGGTTGCGCCTTTTGCAAGAACTTCCTCAGGCTGCTTTAATAACAATGATGATGCCGTGTCAGACTCTTCATCCGCTTCAACACCAGCCCTGGGTCCATGTAAACTGTTGTATTGGCTCAAACATACGTATTTTGTTTTTCCTTGGAACTACCTGTGGCTTTTTATGACTGTGATGTTTTTTTTCCTGTGGCTGGGGTTTGTTGTCATCTTTTTTCTGGTGATACATGGTAATTTTCTTCCTGAACGATCTGAGATTGAGCAGGTGGAGAAGGTGTTGAAACCGCATTTTTCATCACACATAGTTCGAAGAGACTTGTCCTTTGTGAACATTTCTGCTGTACCTATTCCGGATGGGATTGTGTGGGATAGAGTAATGTTCGATATATATGGTCCCACTGAAATAATTCAAATACCATATGTTCTTAAATTGTCAATGAATGATATCATTATACCAGGCATTGTATCTGATGATTGGGATGTGAAGACAGTTGATTCTATGTTGACAGAATTACAGTATTATACTGTCTATGAGAATGAAGATGCTTACCAGTTTAGAGATAATTATGGTGACATGTTTTGTTATAATTATTATGGACACCACTTTATTCATAAAGCCAGTAGCCCTAAATCAATATTTGAGTATATGCAATGGGAACATTGCCCGACTCCTCCACAGGGGAGTTCTAAAACTTATTCTGACAAATTTGCATATTTTTCTGGGCATCATCAACAGAGTGCTAAGTCATATTATTTTAGAGTTACTCCGCATGCTAATAAGCAAATGTTGTTGACTGATACTAAATTATTGTATTCCAATTTGTTTGTATCCAAACTATCTGTTGAGGGGTATGAATACTGGTCCAAAACTGTTGATTTGAAAAGTGTTTGGGGAACGAAAAATTGGCAAATGCGGTGTAGGGACACATTGTTTAGGGCATGTATTATTCCTGTCCAGATGATTTTCTTAAATGACACTGTACAACAGACGAGCTGTTTAGGCTTAGCAACGATTAGAGAATTAAATATGCCTGGCATACCTGTCCCTTCCAAACTGAAAGATTTGCAACATTATATTAATGCCACGTTTAGTGAGCTTACAGACTGGGTCCAGAATGGTACGCTTAACACTTCATTGACACGTCCAGGCGGGTGGTTATTGTGGCCCATAGACACTAATGGGTGTCATCAATGTTTTGTCACCTCTTCGGGGGGTTTCAGGACTAGTAGGGCAGACCCTCGCTACATATCACCAGAACATGCAGATATCATTACTACATATAGCGTGGGGAAACTTTGTCAACAATGGTTAAAGTCATCCACACTAGATGCAGTTAAGACACATCTCACATTGCTGTCTAATTATACTGACTTGCAAGATTTTTTGCCAGGTCCAAGAGTGCCCCGGAAAAAAAGTTTTTTGTATGAAGTGTAAAATGAGATATGGAAACTTTCACAACAGGAGGCAGCGGCCCGGTTGCAGCAGATAGATCAGGAGAATTTGAAACAAGCTTTGTCTGTTGTGGATAATGGAATGCATACCCTGTCAGACCGTGTATATACGATTGACAACATTGTTTCCTCTGCTATAGACATTATTAGATCAGATATGTCTTCTTTATATCATGGGCAGAGTCAAACGCGGTCCATTATGCAGTTGGGTTGGACTCTACAGACATTGAAGGCGGGTCGCGTTCCGTGGCAGCACATCACAGCCAGGGAGATTTTTTTTCCTTTAATTTGACGCGTCAGCAGCAGCTGATGGCTAAAAAGGAGGCGACATATGTTATGTTGATTATTGAAAAGTTGGAAAAGTTGCCTTTTACTGTGGCTGAGATTCGGTCAGCTGAATGGTTGATACACAGGGTTATAAATTTGCCTATTTCCACTCTGCAATTCACTTCTTGTTTGAAGCATATTCCGGTGGGCAGATATGAGAAATTGGGAGACAGTTACATACATGAGGTGTAGGAGCTTCCCTTTTTATACAGATGTCTTAATGGTATGAGGGAGGTTTTTCTTAGCTGTAGCGAATGTGAAACTTCTGTCAGCCATTCAATGGTTTGTAAGCAGCTGTCCTTGCATGGGGCGTGTAATGCCTCGGTTTCGAATTTAGCTTTCTATCTAAAGGGAGTTCCAGTCCCCGTGATTAAAAACACATTCCAGGTGCTTTCAAACGGCAGCTACATCCTTCTTAACAGTGAAGCCTGTTGTGGCATGCGTGCCGGAATAGTTTACGTGGTCGTTGTCACCAAGGCCGTTACGTGCTGCGGAAATGTGTTGTTTCCCCCCACTCAATTTAGGGAGGTAGCAGACATCTGGCCTCACATTGCTACTTCAAAGGTGAATTTCGACAAGTTGAGTCGACTAAAGGCTCTATTGTTTCAAAAGCATGTGGCCCTTACATCTGCACGCGAAACCTACGCCCTTCATGTGGCAAGGTCATCAGCAGAAATACAGTCCCTTTTAAATACTAACTTTCCGAGCCACTTTGGTGAACTCGTGGGACGTATATTTAATGCGTCCAGCACTGCTGGAATTGCACATTTTTTTAAAGCCGTTGGTGTTGGGTTTGCTCATGCCTTCTCTTCCATATTCGGTTTGATACCTTCGGCTATTCATTAAATTTTCGGAAGCATCTTTGGAGGATTTCCGATCACTTTGGCTTTATTGGCTGGTGTTTTGCTGTTGCTGTTGCTGTTGTTCTTCCGAAATGGCTGTCCTGCCGCGACCAGATCCAATATGGGCGCTCCCATCAGCGCAGCTGTATCGTGAGCGCATGATGCAGCATTTTGGAGCAACACTCCTAGGACAATTGGAGTGTGACTGGTCTCTGTCATTCCGACCAGTTTTGGATTGTGTGCAAACCGTGTTTCGGTGCCTATGGTGCTCGTTTGAACATGTGATGGCTCTCTGTCTCTCATTGCAGCGCCCCCCAGTGGTTGATGCTAATCTGTTGAGGTTCCCGATTAGGGCTCATTCCCAGACATGTGCACTGCGGTTGCGTTTGCTTCGTGAGGCAGTTTACGAGATTGCCTTCCTGGAGGAAGATGGTATTGTCTCGTTCATAGGCCCTGCACGGGATGCCGCCTTGGATGGTTCTGGGGCTTTGGAACACACCTGCTCCATGAGAGTGATTGGCGTGAATTTTCCGGTGTTGACATCTGCTGAGGTGGAGGATATCCTGCTCTCCGTGGCTTCCATTTGAAATTGGGTTTTCTTCTAAATTGACATTGTGTTGATTCGGCTTTACCATCACATGCTTACAAAATTAAATATGGTTCTGTGCTTTGCTGTGTTCTGGACTTGTCGAAATATGTTTTGTATATTCTTATATCTGGGGCATATTATTGTTGTTTTTGTTTTCGTTTTTGGTTACAACCACTTACTACCGACAAGGGGAGGGTGTAGTGTGGTCATTTTTATGTATCCTTTGCGCGTTTGCTTCTGGCGTTAGGCCTTTGCACACTTTGCCCTGGATGTATTTTATTCCTTGCTTGCAGCATAGAGCCTCTGTGCACTTTGCTCTAAACGCATTTTATTCAGCTTCGTACTGTTATTTTTCAAATAGCCAGTTCTACGGTCTTGTTTTATTTTTTATATCACACTGTTTAGCCTACTTCAGCACTGGAGTTCTCAATAACACATTGTTGCTCACTCTGTGCTTCAGTCAAGGATACAGTCTGGTACATTGCCGATAGACGTGGTAGGAGTTTAGTCTCTGGATACATTCTTGCGTAGGGACGTTTTGTGATCACACTGACATGTTAGTTATAAAAACACTTCCTTGTCCTAATACAAGGGAGAGGGAGATTCCGACCAGGGAACCACAACTAGACGCTGACTGCCTTGTTGCAGATGCTGAACCAGATCACAGGCCTTTGCTCAGGTATGAGGGTTGATGTCTCCCCGGGGAATCTGAAAGGCAAGATAATAGCTTAACATGCTGTGCTCGAAATATAACTTACTGAGAGGGAATAGAATCTATTAACACCATGATAGCGTTGTTTTTATGTTTCACTCTCATTGTGACTATTTCAATCCTACTGTGTTGTATGGTTCTGGTTATTGCGGCACACGCCTTATTATCTAAAATGCAGTTGTTTTATTAAAAACCATATACAAAACTTAAACTGCCTATGTCATTTGTATATGAGATCATACTGTAAATGAGAGAGCTGGTTGGGACCTGAGTGACCACGACTTCTCTGAGAAGTTCTAAAGATGTCATGCGCTCGGCTGCCCAATCATCCCTCCCCCTTGGGAGAGATGAGGCACTGCTAGTTAGCCGGAGCAAAACCGGAGTGAGGGTGACAGAGGTCATTCCAAGTGGGTCAGACTCAGTCCCCCACACCAGGAACGATCCTGCTACCTAGAAATCCAGTAGTCTCATTTAGGATAATGAGAGCCCACGCAACAAAACTGAGCCAGCCTCCTACATTGGTGGTGCAGAGGTGAGATAAACACTTGCACGGCTTTGCCACTTGGTCTTCAGTGACTTTCCACAAGAAAGATCACTTCTGACTTGGGTACATACTGTACTTGTAACATCAGAGATCACTACATTTTTGGCTTGGGTAGGCAGGGGTCTAGCATAGCCCTTCCTCCAAACATCTTAAAAGTTTAGAACTCTAGTACCATGCCTTTAGTTGAGGGAGCTGACCATACTCAGAAGTCTAGGTATGGAGCTCTTAGGTTCCAGGAAATTAGGACCCTATGTAGAGCTAGGAGACTCAAGACACGTAGCAACCCCACCAAATTTATGCTCTTCGAGATGCTGATCCAGGATGACATCCAGAAACCTGAAAGGGATAGAGAGCTAGACGAGGAGGGTGACCCACCAGTGTTAGACAAGGAGGTACCTGATATCTCATCTGGCCACCCTGGACAGGACTTTGAGGATTCTGAAGAGATTCTTGGACCTGCAGGGGGCAGTACTGGTAGTACAAAGGGGGGTCAAAGCAGTAGGCCTGCTTTTTCTTCTCCTGGGTGGTTTAAAGGGTTCTAGGAGGAGTAGAGCCTCCTCAACCTCATCTTCCCTTGCCTCTGCATCTTCTGCTGGGTCCATTCACTTTAGCTAAGAAGAGCTGAAGTTTGAGAAAGCAAACCTCAAGCTCAAAAAGCAGCAGTTAGCTCTTGAGAGAAAGGTCTTAGTGATGGAAAGGGAGAAAAATAATCTGGGGTTCGAACCCCATGGGGGCAGCATTAGAGAGTCCAGAGTCAGGGAAGATCCCTTTGATTTTAGGAATCTCAGCAGGATAGTCCCTCCTTACAAGTCTGAGGATGACATTCATAAGTAGATTACTGCTTTAGAGAGGGCCTGTAAAACCCAGAAGGTCCCTCAGAGGCAGTGGGTGGCAGCTATCCTGTGGCTCTCCAGTCCAGACAAATGTTGAGACAAACTTTTTGCAGTCAAAGAAGAGGATGCAGACATCTATCAGATCTTGGAAGAGGCATTCATTGATGGGTATGGACTTCCTGCTGAGGAATACAGGGTTAAGTTCAGGGAAACTCAGGAGTACTCTAAAGATTGGATTTATTTTGTGGACTGTGCAGTTAAGGTTCTGGAAGGCTGATTACATGGTAGTAATGTACATGACTATGAAGAGCTGTACCATCTGATTATAAGGGAGTACTCTAGGAGGCTGGCCTGGTTTGTAGTGGGTACCTTGGGTACTTACACCTTATACCAGGTCCAGTTATCACTTATTAGTGAAATGTAGACAGTGTCTAGAAGCAAGGCTCTCTAGGGGTAGTGTGGATGAGCAGCCAAGGCCTAATTAGGAGACATGCAAAGCTCAAGCAATACCACTGTAGTTACACAGTACTCACACACATGAAAGAAAATACCCAGTGTTACAAAAATAAAGGTACTTTATTTTGGTGACACAAATAACAAAAATAAGATAGAGACTATGGGGGTCATTCTGACCTCGGCGGTAAAAGGCGCTTACCGCCGGTCAGAAGACCGCCATTACACCGCCGCGGCAAACCGCCACGGTCATTCTGACCCGCTACCTGAAATCTTCCAAAAACCCGACAACCACAAAAGTCCGCCACAGCAAAGGTCAGCGAAAAAATGGCGATGACCAAACCTCCACCGCCACGCCAACAGAAATACGCCCATGCCATTACGACCCACGAATCCATGCGGCGGTCTTACAACCGCGGTATTCCATTGGCGGTACACACCGCCGCGCTCAAAATACACACACCAGTACAAAACTCAACCACATTGGACAATTTGAAATACACACACCTGAGACACATACACACACCACTCCCACACACCCAATACAATATAAAACACACACCCACATCACCCACAAATCCCTACGACCACAATTGCGACTGAAGGACAGAGAAAGACAGCACTGCTTAGAGTAGACCATCACACAGAGGCCAATCACAACATCACCCACACAATTACCACGCATAAAACAACATACACCACCCCACACATTACACTCTACAACACATACAACTTCCCTCACCTCATCCACACCACCCCATGGCACCCCAAAGACACCCCAGGTTCTCTGACGCAGAACTCAGGGTCATGGTGGAGGAAATAGTACGTGTAGAGCCCCAGCTATTCGGGGCACAGGTGCAGCACACCACAATTGCTAGGAAGATGGAGCTATGGCAAAGGATAGTCGACAGGGTCAACGCGGTGGGACAGCATCCACGCAATCGGGAGTACATCAGGAAGCGCTGGAACGACCTACGGCGGAAGGTGCGTTCCATGGTATCAAGGCACAACATTGCGGTGCAGAAGACTGGCCGCGGACCCCCACCTACTCCCCCAGAATTCACAGCATGGGGGGAGGAAGTCTTGCACATCCTGCATCCTGAGGGCCTCGCAGGAGTATCTGGAGGAATGGACTCTGGTAAGTCAATTCCAACTACTACTTCCCACCGTCACCCCACCTGCATGCCAGCACATACCCCCACCCTCACCCCCACCCCCATCACACCAACTCCTTGCAAATGTCCCACCATCACAACCCACCCATCCCAACACCTAGACCTGCATGCGACCACAAAGCATGGACACCCATCACCAAAGCATGCCCACCGCACACACACATCACCCCCACAAGCCACCCTCACAAAAGCCCCCACAAGGGAATGCCTGCACTTGGGTACACGGACACCCACCCATCACACGAAATGCCACACACAGAAGCAATAACCATACCCTTATACCCCTGAAGGACCCGAACGCCACAACACCGCCACGGAGGGTACAGAGATGTCCATCCCACCCCCAGAAGAGGCCCCCAGCGATGACAGCAGCTCTGTCTCCCTGGACCCAGATGACCAGCCCGGACCATCGGGGACCTCTGGACAGTCAGTTCCCCACACACAGCCACAGGCTACAGCAGACCTAACCCCCTCTGGGAACACCAGCACAGCTCCCACCCAGCGGGCCCATGCCTCTGTCTCCAGGACACGTCAATCAGCGGTGTGTCCGCCACTACAGGGCACCCAGGTTGACCCACCACCCCAACAACAACAGGGACCTGGGGGCAGTGGTAGTGGGCACACCGTCCAGGGGACAGAGGCCCAGGGAAACAGGGGAACTGGGAGGGCTGCTGTGCGACAGGGGGGGGACAGGCCCAGGGAACCCACTCTCCAAGAGGCCCTCACCACCATCATGGGAGCATACCACCACTCCCAGGAGACGATGGCGACGGTACTGGCCAGGTTCCAGGAGATCCAGGCACAGCAGGAGGAACGGTACATGGGGTTCAGAGAGGAACTGAGGAACATCGGTTCCGCAATGGGGACCATAGTCCTGGCCCTTAACCAGATAGTCACCACATTGCGGGACCATGTGGCACCCCAAAGGGCCCATGTCACTAGCCTGGACCACGAACAGCCTACCACCTCCGCCGGCGCTAGTGGACAGGAGGCCCCCACACAACGACAGGCCACCAGAACCCCACCTCCTGCTGAAGAACAACCACCCCGCAAGCGGAACCTGAGATCACACAAGAAGACAGAGTAGGATTGCAAGACCCCCGCCAGCATAAGATACCCCCTGATGTCATCCCACTGTCCCACATTGTCACCCTGTCCAACCTTAAACTGCCCCTGCTCCATCCTTCCATCCTTCGACAGGCATATGGACAATGCACCTGTGAAACTGAGAACTGGACTCTGCCATGGACATTACTCCACCCCCACCCATCACCGTTTTACCATCATGTACCTATATGTAGCACTTGAAATAAATCACCTATTGCACTTACAATAACAGGAGTCTGCTTGTATTTGTCAAATATGTATTACACATAACGGTGCAATTCTGTTCTGTTACATTGTGATGACAACATACCAATGACAATAAGCTGTAGTCCATGGGCAAACAAAGCAGAAGTCACGCAGTTGGTCATACAGCTCTGAAAAGGGAAGGGAAAGTCACAATTCAGTTAAAAGGAAATGGGGGGAAACACAGAAAGTAGAGACGCAGGAGGCCTGAAGTAAATGTGAAATGGCGTGGGTGATTCTTACCTGTGTGCTACTGAAAATATTGTTGTATGACTGTATCCCTGTTGTTCGTGTCGTCCCCGTCGTCTTCCTCCTCTTCACTCTCCACAGGCTCCACAGCTACTACAACACCACCATCTGGACCATCCTCCTGCACAAAAGGCACCTGGCGTCGCAAAGCAAGATTGTGAAGCATACAGCAGGCCACCTTCTTTGGTGAGTACATTAGGGATCCACCTGTCAGGAGGCCCAAGGTCCTTTCTATGATCCTCCTAGTTCGCCCATGGGCCTCATTGTACCATTCCTCTGCCCTGGTCCGGGGATTCCTCACTTGGGTCAGTAGCCATGACAGGTTGGGGTACCCAGAGTCACCTAATAACCACACACGGTGTCTCTGTAGCTGTTCCATCACATAAGGGATGCTGCTATTTCGCATAACATACGCGTCATGCACTGACCCAGGGAACTTGGCATTTACATGGGAGATGTACTGGTCAGCCAAACAGACCACCTGGACATTCATTGAATGATAACTTTTTCTGTTTCTGTACACCTGCTCACTGTCTTTGGGGGGAACCAAAGCCACATGGGTCCCATCAATGGCACCAATGATGTTTGGGATATGTCCAAGGGCATAGAAATCACCCTTCACTGTAGCCAAATCATCCTCCTCAGGGAAAACAATGTAGCTCCGCATGTATTTCATCAGGGCAGACAACACTCTGGACAAAACCTTAGAAAACATAGGCTGAGACATCCCTGATGACATGGCCACTGTTGTCTGAAAAGAACCACTTGCTAAAAAATGGAGTACTGACAGAACCTGCACCAGAGGGGGAATCCCTGTGGGTTGGCGGATGGGGGACATCAGGTCTGGCTCCAGCTGGGCACACAGTTCATGTATAGTGGCTCTGTCAAGTCTGTATCGAAGTATAATATGTCGTTCTTCCATTGTCGACAGGTCCGCCAGCGGTCGGTACACAGGAGGATTCATCCTTCTCCTCGCAAGTCCCAGCGGAAGGTGCCTAGGAAGGACAACATGGAGTACAGAGTCAAGCAACCCACAGGTTCGTTCCCACAGCTTGCACAGTAAATGAATCGCAATGCAGTGAAAGGCGTGTATGAGTGGCAATGCACGGCCTAGGCCTGTGTGACGCAGTAGAAATTAAGCCATGTGGGCCTTTGAAATGGCAGCTGCCTGACCTGTGAAGTGTGACAATGGGATGTGAGGTCAATGCTCTGGCGTGGCATACCGTGGCGGTAGGCGGTCGAAGACTGCGGTGCGAAGCCGCATTGGTTAACATTGCACCCTATGGGTTTCAGGAGCCAATGACGATGTGCGCCGACGGTCGCGGTACGCACCGCCGCGGTACGCACCGCCACGGGCGTGACCGCCATTTTCTATCTGATTAATCACTCGAGACCTGATCATCCACAGGAGAGGACCTATACTGCAAGTGCTGCTGTGACCTCGGTCTGGGAGATACAATGGCTGCTGCAACTGGGGAAAGGGCCCCTGCCTTCACTTCAGAAGAGTTGGAGAAACTTGTTGATGGGGTCCTCCCCCAGTATGCGCTACTCTACGGTCCTCCAGACCATCAGGTAAGTACACTGGGTGCACGTTGAATGGGCTATGCCTGTTTTGAGTGGGGTGGATGTAAGATGGTGGGGAGGGGAGCGAATGAGGAGTGCAACGCACGACAGAAGAGAACATGTGCCACATGGCAAGGTTGGGGAGGGGGGGCCACTCACATCTGCCATGCAGAAAAGTGATGATATTTCCTTTCCCACCCTGTACATGTCAAATAGGTCAGCGCCCATCAGAAGGTCGACATTTGGCGTGCCATCGCCAAGGACGTCCGGGCCCTGGGGGTCCAGAACAGACGGGGCACCCACTGCCGAAAGAGGTGGGAGGACATCTGCCGCGGGACCAAGAAGACCGCCGAGTCTCTGCTGGGGATGGCCTCCCAACATAGGAGGGGTGCCAGTCGTACCTTGACCCCCCTGATGTCCCGGATCCTGGCGGTGGCCTACCCCGATTTGGATGGACGCGTGAGGACATCACAGCAGACACAAGGGGGTGAGTATCAGCACATTCTGCTATCTTTGCGCGCAGTGGAAGTGTCTGGGTTGGGGAGGAGGGCTGTGGGTAACTCTAGGCCAGGGCGCTTTCTGTAGGCTAGTCCCCTCCGTTAGGCATGGCCCTGTGTCCCCGCCCCCCACCTCTGTAGGGTGCCAAGTACAGCTATCCATGGTCCTGCATCACCCATGTGTGCATATGTTGTCCATAGACCTGTAGGCCTAGTCACAAGTACTGAGTAGTGTACCCCGATTGCGCGGCGTAGTGCAGGGGGCTTCTGTGTCTGTCCTCTCCGACAACGGTGTTGCCAATGCATGCACTCAACCTGTCTTTATTTCTCCCCTCACCCATTTTCTTTTTCTTCCTGTGCATGTGTGCATTAGCATCATCAGGAGGAGGAGAATTGGCATCGGAGCACGAGGGAGCTGCAACTCACATGGCCCCGGAGGGCCATGCAACAGACTCCGAGTACACCAGTGAGACGGATGGCGAGGGGAGCTCCACCACGGGGACCCGTGGAGCCGTCAGCGACACCGACACGTCCTCGGAAGGGAGCTCCCTTGTGGTGGCGGCAACATCCGTGCCCACCACCACAACAGGTACAGCCGCCACCCAGCGCACCAGCCCCGCCCTCCCAGCAGCCCCTCAGCCTACGCTCCGTGCCCGCTTGCCCAGGAAGGCGGGCATCTCCTTCGCCCCAGGCACCTCAGGCCCTGCCCCAGTTACCCCTGCTGCCCTCAGTGAGGAGATCATTGACCTCCTGAGGACCATCATTGTTGGGCAGTCTACCCTTTTGAATGCCATCCAGGGGGTAGAAAGGGAGGTGCATCGGAGCAATGCATACCTGGAGGGCATTTATTCGGGTCAGGCTGCCCATCAGCGATCGTTCAACGCTCTGGCCTCAGCACTGACGGCAGCCATTGTCCCTGTTTCCAGCCTCCCTCCTCCAACTCCCTCAACCCAGTCCCAGTCTCCTGTTCCTCTGCCTATCCCATCCACACCATCAGACCAGCCTGCACACACCTCAACACCCAAGGGCAGCTCATCCAGACATAAGCACCACAGATCCCACAAGCATTCACCCAAACAATATCCAGATGCAGACATGGCAACAGTCACTACCACCTCTGTGTCCCCCTCCTCCTCGTCTCCCTCCTCCCTCCCTGTCACGTCTCCACTCACACCTGCATGCACACCACCATCAGCCAGTACTTCCATCACCAGCACACCCTCCAGTACAGTCCGCACACGTGCAGTCACCACCCCCACTGCCATTTACACATCCCCTGTGTCCTCTCCCAGTGTGTCTGTCACCCCCTCTTCCAAACCACACAAACGCAGGCAGCCAACCACCCAACAGCCCTCCACCTCACGACAGCCTCCGTCACAAGCACCTGCACCCAAAGACAGCACACTTGACTCTCCTACAACCACATCCTCTTCCTCCACTCCCATACCCACTACACCTACCCGTCCCTGTCTTTCCAAAAAGCTTTTCCTTTCCAACCTTGACCTCTTTCCAACCACTGACCCACCTCCTCCATCTGGTAAGAGTCCTAAGAGCACCTCAGCCACCACCAGCCCTGCATCAAGTATGACCATAGTGCACGGGTATTCGAGTCCACCTTTTACTAGGGCAGGAACATCAGCCAGCAGCAAGGGGACAGCCAGCCCACCCCCTGGGAAGAGAACCATAAAAAATAAGGGCCTGCGCGAGAAGGCTGAGACGGCTGCCACCAAAGACCGTAGCCTTGGCCTGTCACCTGCCACAACATCAAAGGGAGGCAAGGGCCAGAGAGCTTCATCGAAGGAGGGCAAGGGCAGCAGGGCGGAGAAGTCAGCCAGCAGGCGAGCAGACCAGGAGGGCCCCACCAGCCCCATACCGGGTGTGACGGACGACAGCCACGGGCCCAAGACTCCATCACAGGAGGGGCCAGCAACCGCAAGGTCGGAGGGCGACTAAGCGGAGAGTCTTGGTCAGGTCTGGCTCCCTAGAAAGACAGGACAGGCACCGCTGAACAGGGCCCCGCCAAGACAGGCACCGCTGAACAGGGCCCCGCCAAGACAGGCACCGCTGAACAGGGCCCGCCGTGAAAAGGCACCGCTGAACAGGGCCCTGCCGTGAAAAGGCACCGCTGAACAGGGCCCGCCAAGACAGGCACCGCTGAACAGGGCCCCGCCGTGAAAAGGCACCGCTGAACAGGGCCCCGCCAAGACAGGGACCGCTGAACAGGGCCCCGCCAAGACAGGCACCGCTGAACAGGGCCCCGGCGTGAACAGGCACCGCTTCGCTGGGCCCCGCCGTCTCAAGCACCGCTCCGCTGGGCGCCGCCGTCTCAAGCACCGCTCCGCTGGGCCCTTCCTGTCAATCACCGCTCCGCTGGGCCCTTCCTGTCAAGCACCGCTCCGCTGGGCCCTTCCTGTCAAGCACCGCTCCGCTGGGCGCTGCCGTCTCAAGCACCGCTCCGCTGGGCCCTTCCTGTCAAGCACCGCTCCGCTGGGCCCTTCCTGTCAAGCACCGCTCCGCTGGGCGCCGCCGTCTCAAGCACCGCTCCGCTGGGCCCTTCCTGTCAAGCACCACTCCGCTGGGCGCCGCCGTCTCAAGCACCGCTCCGCTGGGCCCTTCCTGTCAAGCACCGCTCCGCTGGGCCCTTCCTGTCAAGCACCGCTTCGCTGGGCCCTTCCTGTCAAGCACCGCTCCGCTGGGCGCCGCCGTCTCAAGCACCGCTCCGCTAGGCCCTTCCTGTCAAGCACCGCTCCGCTGGGCCCTTCCTGTCAAGCACCGCTCCGCTGGGCCCCTCCTGTCAAGCACCGCTCCGCTGGGCCCTTCCTGTCAAGCACCGCTCCGCTGGGCCCCGCCTTCTCAAGCACCGCTGGCCCATTGACAGTGCCGGTTCTGTGTCGAGCTGGTGTTCACGCAGCACTCTGGGCACCATGCCTCCTCCAATACCAGTGGAGTCGGTTATCCATCTGATGGACTGTGGCTTTGCACTCCCCAGGATGGCACAGTGGGCAACCCTCCCACTGTATAGACTTGAGAGACTGTGGCTTTGCACTCCCCAGGATTCCACAGTGGGCAACCCTCCCACTGTAAAGACCTGAAAGACTGTGGCTTTGCACTCCCCAGGATGGTACGGTGGGCATGGAGGCCCCTCGTGGATCTGGCGTCGTGGACCCCCCCTTCCCTTCCCCCTGAGGTGCCTGTAGTTTTATCATCTGATGCCCCTGCAGTGTTCTCTCTGATTGGTATTCGGTCTCCTGTGTGGGCTTTGCCCATGTGTTAGTACACATTGGCCCACGGACAATGGAAATTTAACTGACTGTGCAGGACTTATTGCCTATGTTTCTAGGTTTCGCAATGTTCTTTCTTTATTTTTTATATTTCATATTGCTATTTTACCATGACTTCAATGAACCTATTTTATACATACATTTTGCATCTCAATTTAATTATGTCTTTGCATTTGTTTGGGGGGTTTGGGTGGTGTCACTGTGACTTGTTGCTCTGCATTGGTGTGTAGATAGTTGGGGGGGGGGGGTGTGTCACATATGTGTGTGCCCGTAACCTTTCCTCCTCACCCCTCCCCTGTGTCGTAGGTGCAGTACTCACCGTTGTCGTCTGCGCCGGCGTTCGTACTCGTGGTAGATGAGCAGGTAGACAATAGCTGGTAGGATGTTTAATTCGGGTTCCATGCTGTCCTCCTTCCTCGTGGAGTGTATTGAGGTGAGCGTTTTCCCGTTCGTAGTCTGTTTCCGCCGTGTTTTTATCGGCGGGGCTCCCGCCCCGGAAAAGGTGGCGGATTGGTGAGTTGTGATAGGGTGGACGGTACATTGTCTGCCGCCTGCCTGTTGGCGGTGACCGCCGCGCTGTTTGTCTGTCCCGCCGTGGCGGTCGGAGTGTTAAAGTGGCGGGCTGTGCTGGCGGTTCCCGCCAGGGTCAGAATACCATTTTTTTGACCGCCTGCCTGTTGGCGGGTTGGCCGCCGATTTATCACCGACCGCCAGGGTAGGAATCACCCCCTATATGCCCTGAGGAGGTAAGTATTAATCAAAATATATACACTAGTATGCAGAAATATCTGTAAAAACAGTTAGAAATCAGTGCAAATAGTGAAAATCACAATAGTTAGAAATGGGCCTAGGGGGGACACAAACCATATACTAAGAAAGTGGAATGCAAAAGCCAGTTTCCCACTTAGGCAAGTGTAGTGTGGAGAGGGGCGCTGGGAGTATTAGAAAACACCAAAGGTAAGAAATAGAACCCACCCAGAGCCCAGGAAAGCAGGAGTAAATCACAGTAACTTTCCTAGAACACACAAGAACATGAGAAAGAAGATTATGCAAGAACCAGAAGAGACTGCAAGACACCAATGATGGATTCCTGGATCGGAAGACCTGTGGACGAAGGGGACTAAGACCAAGAAGTACTGAAGAGTCCAGGAAGAACAGGAGCCCCTGCTAACAAGGATGAAGGTGCAAAAGAAGAACCACAGCTGAAGAACAATAGTCAGTACTGCACCCAAGAAGACAGATGCGGGTTCCTGGTTTGTGCAGAAGATGTACCACGCCGGATGGATGACTGCAATCTGGTATGCATCGCTGGATTCGGCCAACAAGCCTTGGCACACGCAAAACTCACGGTTAGCGGAAAATGGCGTTGCCTGGGAGCAGGAGGGACCTGGTGGACTCTACCCAGGAGGGGGAGCCAGAGGGGGCTCTCAGCAACTCAGAGAGCCCTCAGAAGACCAGGCAGCACACACAGGAGTCCCACAACACAGGGACAAAGAAGGTGGAAAAGGAGGCCACACAGCACTACACAAAGGGACCCCACGCTGCCGGAGAAACGCTCAGGAAGCTCTGCGTCGCAGGAAGGAGCACTGGGGGCCGGAGCTGCACGGTGCACGAAGAACTTCGTGGAAGGAGGCCAACAAGCCTGGGCAACTGCAAAACACGCGGTGAACGGGGGTACTGCCTTGGGTGGGGAGGAAAGCTCTTACCTCCACTAAAGTTGGACAGAAGGACGTCAGGACCACTTCAATCCACCACCCGTGATGCTAGATCCACGCACTTCGTCAAGAGAGGGGACCCACGCCACTGGTCATCGCTACAGAGGGATGCCTGGTTTGTAGTGGGTATCTTGGGTATTTACACCTTATACTAGGTCCAGTTATCCCTTATTAGTGAAGTAGTAGCGTTCTAGCAGCTTAGGCTGATAGAGGTAGCTATGGCAGAGCAGCTTAGGCTGAACTAGGAGACATGCAAAGCTCATGGAATACCACTTATAGTTGCACAGTACTTATACACAAGTAAAGACAATACTGAGTGTTACCAAAAAATAAAAGTCGTTTATTTGGGTGACACAGTACCAAAAATATCTTAGAGGCAATACTCCTTCTGGAGATAGGTATTTTACACAATATATACACTAGACACCAAAATAAGGCAAGTAATTAGACATAGGATAGTGCAAACAATAGGAAATGCTATAGAATGCAATGGGAGAAAATAGGTCTGGGGCAACACAAACCATATACTAAGAAAGTGGAATGTGAATCATGAATTCCCCCCTAGACAAGTGTGGTGTGTGCAGAATCGCTGGGAGAGTAAGAATACAGTAAAGGTAAATAAATTACCCCACACCAGAGCCCAGAAAAGCAGGAGTAAAGTACTGCAGGTTTCCTTAGGACACACTACACCTTGTGATATGGATCATTGCAGTAACCATCCAAGTCTGCAAACAACAACTGCTGGATTCCTGGACCTGAAGACCTGCAAAAAAAGGGGACCAAGTCCAGAAGTTGAAAGAAGTTCCAGAAAGGACAGGAGCCCCTGCCAACTCAGAAGAGGGTGAAAAAGAAGAGTCCCCGGTTGGACAAAGACTGCAGAAATGCACCCTAGGAAGATGCCAGCGGGTTCCTGCATGATGCAAAAGATATTCCACTACGTGGAGATGGATGCAGACGTGATTTTGTGTGGGAAGTCACCAACAAGTCTTGGTTAAGACAAATATGCGTTTTACATCAAAATGGCGCTGGCTGGACCCAGGAGGGACCTGGAGGCCTCAACTCTGTGTGAGGAGGAAGAGGGGGCTCTCAGTACTTTAGAGAGCCCTCAGGATGCCAGGCAGCACCCATGGGAGTCCCAGGACACAGGGACAAAGGAGGTGCAAAACGTGGTTGGTGCAGCACTACAAAGAAGGGTCCCACGCCGCCGTATGTCAACTCAGCGAGAGTGCTGGGGACCTGAGCCAGGCTGTGCACGAAGGAATTTTGCAAATAATGCAGAGGCCTCAGGAGGTGAAGAAGACCCGCTGCACAGGGGTACTGTTGCTCACAGGGAAGGGAAGGTCTTACTTCCTCCAAATTGCGTCAGCAGGACCTCAGGGCAGTCTATGTCGATGGAGTCCACCCTATGTGTTTCTAGGAGCACGCTCGTCGCTGTGAGAGGAGTCCAGGAGTACCGGTCATCAACTTGGAAGGTGCCTGCGTTAGACAGGAGATTTCGTCGGTCCTTCTGGTGCAGGGTGAAGACAGGGAGTCCCCAGAGCGTGCACACCGTGGAAACTGTTGCAGTTGCTGGCTGGAGCTGAAGTTGCAGAAGAAAAGTATCCCTTGTATACTTTGTTGCAGTTACAGCAGTTTCTGGAGCAGAATGCGGTTGATCCAAGGTCAGAGGATGAAGTAGTAGTTGCAGAGGATTCCTGAAGGAAACTTCCAAGCAGAATCTGAAGAGAACCCACAGGGGAGACCCTAAATAGCCCTGAGAGGGGGATTGCCTACCTTATCAGGTAAGGACCTATCAGGAGGGGTCTCTGACGTCACCTGCTGGCACTGGCCACTCAGAGCCCTCCAGAGTGCTCCCACACCTTGCAAAGCAAGAAGGCTGAAGTCTGGGACACACTGGAAGAGCTCTGGGCACCACCCCTAAGGTGATGATGGACAGGGGAGTGGTCACTCCCTTTTTCTTTGCCCAGTTTTGCGCCAGAGCAGGGAACAAAGGGTCCCTGAACCGGTGTACACAGGCTTATGCAAGAAGGGCACCATCTGTGCCCTTCAAAGCATTTCCAGAGGCTGGGGAGGCTACCCCACCACAGCCTGTAACACCTATTTCCAAAGGGAGAGGGTGTAACACCCTACTTTCAGAGGAAATACTTTGTTCTGCCTTCCTGGGACTGAGCTGCTCAGACCCCCGGAGGGCAGAATCCTGTCTGTGAGGTGGCAGCAGCTGTAGCTGCAGTGCAAGCCTCAGAGAGCTGGTTTGGCAGTACTGGGGGTCCATAATGGAGCCCCCAGGATGCAGGAAATTGGCTCCCCAATACCAGATTTGTAATGGGGGGACAACTCCATGATCTTAGACACCTTAAATTGCCATATTCGGGGTTACCATTGTGAAACGACATATAGGTATTGACCTATATGTAGTGAACGCGTGTAATGGCATCCCTGTAGGAGGCTGGCCTGGCTTATAGTGGGTACTTTGTGGTACTTACACCCTGTGCCAGGTCCAGTTATCCCTTATTAGTAGAATAGAGGTGTTTCTAGCAGCTTAGGCTGATAGAAGGTAGCTATGGCAAAGCTTAGGCTGAACTAGGAGACATGCAAAGATCCTACTTTACCACTTATATCATATAGCACAATATCATAAGAAAACACAATACTCAGAGTTACTAAAAATAAAGGTACCTTATTTTTATGACAATATGCCACAAGTATCTCAGTGAGTACCCTCAGTAAGAAGGTAAGTAATATACACAAGTTATATGTACACAAACCCAAAACAGGTAAGTAATAGTAAGAAAAGTAATGCAAACAGTGTAGGATTACAATAGGATGCAATAGGTGAACATAGGTCTAGGGGCAACACAAACCATATACTCCAAAAGTGGAATGCGAATCACGAATGGACCCCAGACCTATGGGAGGCTGTAGAGGGTCGCTGGGACTGTAAGAAAACAGTCAGGATGTCCAAGATACCTCACCCCAAGACCGTGAAAAGTAGGAGTAAAGTACACCTACTACCCCAAAAGGACACAATAGTCGTGATGGGGGGATTCTGTAAGAACCACAAACACCAGCAAAGCACTGAAGACCGATTCCTGGACCTGAGGACCTGCAAGGCAAGGGGACCAATTCCAAGAGTCGCAATAGTGTCCAGGGGGGGCAGGAGCCCAGGGAACCCCAGATGAAGGTGCAAGGAAGCTGCCTTCGGATGGAAGAAGCTTAGGATTCTGCAACAACGAAGAGAGCTATGAACTTCTCCTTTGGATGGAGGATGTCCCACGGTGTGCTGAAGGTTGCAGAAGTGTTTCTATGCAGAAATACCGCAAACAAGCCTTGCTAGCTGCAAGGGTCGCGGTAGAGGTTTTTGGGTGCTGCTGGGGACCAGGAAACACCAGGACGTCGCCCTTTGGAGGAGGAGAGAGAGGGGGCGCTCAGCAACTTAGAGAGCCCCCTCAGAAGCAGGCAGCACCCGCAGAAGAACCGGAGCAGGCACTTAGAAGATTTGTGTACCTGAGCTGGCTCAGAGTCACAAATGAGGGTCCCATGACATCGGAGGCCAGCTCAGAGGGTTGAGCAAATCAGGATGTAGTGCTGGGGACCCAGGCTAGGCTGTGCACAAAGGAATCCATGGAGGAGTGCACAGGAGCCGGAGCAGCTGCAAATCACGCAGTAAACAGGTTTGCAGTCTAGTGTGGGGAGGCAAGGACTTACGTCCACCAAACTTGGACTGAAGGATCACTGGACTGTGGGAGTCACTTGGACAGAGTTCCTGTGTTCCAGGGACCACGCTCGTCAGGATTAGAGGGGACCCAGAGGACCGGTGATGCAGTCTTTTGGTGCCTGCATTGGCAGCGACCCACAGGAGATTTCTTCTTGGCTTCCAGTGCAGGGTGAAGGCATATGACCCCCAGAGCATGCACCACCAAGAAACAGTTGAGAAAGCCGGCAGGATGAGGCGCTACAATGTTGGTGATAGTTGTCTTGCTACTTTGTTTGCGGTTTTGCAGGTGTCCTGGAGCAGTCAGCGGTCGATACTTGGCAGAAGTCGAAGAGGGAAGTGCAGAGGAACTCTGGTGATCTCTTGCATTCGTTATCTGAAAAATACCCTAGAGGAGAGACCCTAAATAGCCAGAAAAGGAGGTTTGCCTACCAAGAAAGGAGGATTGGCTATCAAGAAAGGTAAGAGCCTATCAAAGGGGGTCTCTGATGTCACCTGCTGGCACTGGCCACTCAGAGGAGACCAGTGTGATCCCAACACTTCTATTTCCAAGATGGCAGAGGTTTGGGACACACTGGAGGAGCTCTGGGTACCTCCCCTGGGAGGTACTGGTCAGGGGAGTGGTCACACCCGTTCCTTTGTCCAGTTTCGCACCAGAGCAGGGCTGGGGGATCCCAGAACTGGTGTAGACTGGCTTATGCAGAGATGGGCACCATCTGTGCCCATCAAAGCATTTCCAGAGGCTGGGGGAGGCTACTCCTCCCCAGCCCTTCACACCTATTTCCAAAGGGAGAGGGTGTAACACCCTCTCTCAGAGGAAATCCTTTGTTCTGCCTTCCTGGGCCGGGGCTGCTTAGACCCCCGTAGGGCAGAATCCTGTCTGAGGGGTTGGCAGCAGCCGCAGCAGCAGCTGCAGTGGAAACCCCGGAAAGGCAGTTTGGCAGTACCCGGGTTCTGTGTTAGAGACCCGGGGGATCATGGAATTGTCCCCACAATACCAGAATGGTATTGGGGGGACAATTCCATGATCTTAGAAATTTTACATGGCCATGTTTGGAGTTACCATTGTGAAGCTATACATAGGTAGTGACCTATGTATAGTGCATGTGTGTAATGGTGTCCCCGCACTCACAAAGTCCGGGGAAATTGCCCTGAACGATGTCGGGGCACCGTGGCTAGTGCCAGTGTGCCCACACACTAAGTAACTTGGCACCCAACCTTCACTAAGTGAGGGTTAGACATTTAAGTGACTTACAAGTTACTTATGGCAAGTGAAAAATGGCTGTGAAATAACGTGGACGTTATTTCACTCAGGCTGCAGTGGCAGGTCTGTGTAAGAATTGCCTGAGCTCCCTATGGGTGGCAAAAGAAATGCTGCAGCCCATAGGGATCTCCTGGAACCCCAATACCCTGGGTACCTAAGTACCATATACAAGGGAATTATATGGGTGTACCAGTGTGCCAATGAGAATTGGTAAATTTAGTCACTTGCCTGCAGTGACAAATTTAGAAAGCAGAGAGAGCATAAACACTGAGGTTCTGGTTATCAGAGCCTCAGTGATACAGTGAGGCACTGTAGGAAAGTACCATCTTGCCTTGCATGTTACCCCCATATTTCACTGTATATATGTTGTTTTAGTGTATGTGTCACTGGGACCCTGCCAGCCAGGGCCCCAGTGCTCATAAGTGTGCCCTGTATGTGTTCCTATTGCAATCTATTGTAACTTTACACTGCTTGCATTACTTCCTTTTGCTATTACTGCATATTTTTGGTATTGTGTACATATATCTTGTGTATATTTGGATCCTCATACTGAGGGTACTCACTGAGATACTTTTGGCATATTGTCATAAAAATAAAGTACCTTTATTTTTAGTATATCTGTGTATTGTGTTTTCTTATGATATTGTGCATATGACACCAGTGGTATAGTAGGAGCTTTGCATGTCTCCTAGTTCAGCCTAAGCTGCTCTGCTATAGCTACCTTCTATCAGCCTAAGCTGCTAGGAACACCTCTTCTACACTAATAAGGGATAACTGGACCTGGTACAGAGTGTAAGTACCCCTTGGTACCCACTACAAGCCAGGCCAGCCTCCTACATTGGTTGTGCAGCGGTGGGATAAGTACTTGCAACTACTTACCACTTTGTCATTTTGTACGTTTCATAAGAGAAAAATATACAAAACAAGTTCAGTGTATGTACACCTAACCAAAAAGTTTTGCTTTTCTTCTCTTACACTATCTGCTAAGTGCTGAAAAGTACCTCTAAGCTTTCTAAATGTTTCTAAAAAGTTGAAAAAGGTTTTTTTCTGTTTCTTTAAAAGTCCTGAAACTTTTCCTACCTTTTATCTGTCTCTAAATCCTTTTCTATCATGTCTGGTGTAGAAACTCCTCTTAATTTGGTCAATACAACTTATGACCACCTTAACTTTAAGAGCCTACGGAGTCTCTGCATTGATAAAGGTTTAGTGGTAGGAAAGAACCCTTCTAGAGAGTTACTGTCTAATATGCTTATTGAGAATGATAAGGCCCAGGGTGGCACCTCATCTGAAAAGTTTATAGCTAGCTCACACTCTGACTCAGGGGAGCCCCCAGTAGGAGTGTTGCTGGGTTCCCTTCTTAACCTGCCCCTTAGCAGACCACCTAGCATCACTGGTAGTAATAGAAGCTCCCATCACAGTAGGGATGTTTTTGTTCCTGGAGGCCAGGTTGTTAGGGTGCCAACTGTTTAGGGCAGGTCTCCCTCTGCTCATTCAAATCTTTCTTCTGTGTCAAAACATTCCCAACCCACCTACCCTGATGACAAGATGTTAGAAAGGGAACTCAATACGTTGAGAGTGGAAGAGTCCAGGCTGAAGCTTAAACAGCAACAGCTGGCCTTAGATAGGGAATCCCTAGACCTGGAGAAGAAGAGACAGAGATTGGGGTTTGGCACCATGGTGGCTATCTTTCACTGGAAAGGGTAGGGATAGGCTCCTTACTGTGAAGGAAAGTGATGCCAATCATTTTACAGTTTTGAAGAATGCACTCTTGGATGGATTTGGATTAACCACTGAGCAATACAGGATTAAGTTCAGAGAAACCAGAAAAGAGTCCTCACAAGACTGGATAGACTTTGTTGACTGTTCAGTGAAGGCCTTGGAAGGGTGGTTACATGCCAGTAAAGTTTCTGACTATGAAAGTCTGTATAATCTTAATCTGAGAGAGCATATTCTGAATAACTGTGTGTCTGACTTGTTACACCAATATCTAGTGGACTCAGATCTGACCTCTCCCCAAGAATTGGGAAAGAAGGCAGACAAATGGGTCAGCACAAGAGTGAACAGAAAAGTTCATACAGGGGGTGACAAGGATGGCAAGAAGAAAGATGGTGAGACATCTCAGGATAAGCATGAGGATAAGGGTAAAACCAAAGATCCTTCTTCAAATCCTAAACTCTTCAGGGGGTGGGGATAAATAAAAGTCTTCCTTTTCTTCACAACATACACACATTAAAAAGCCTTGGTGCTTTGTGTGTAAAAATAAAGGCCATAGGCCACAGGATAAGTCCTGTCCAGGTAAACCCCCAGAGCCTACCACCACTAACACATCAAGCTCTAGTGCCCCTAGCAGCAGTGGTAATAGTGATGGGACTGCTGGCAACAGTCAAACTAAGGGTGTAGTTGGGTTCACTTATGGGTCCATCATAGAAACTGGGGTAGTCAGTCCCAATACAGTTTCTGTCACACCTAGAGGCATTGGCCTTGCCACACTGGCTGCTTGTCCCCTTACAATGGATAAGTACAGGCAGACAGTTTCAATAAATGGTGTTGAGGCCCAGGCCTACAGGGACACAGGTGCCAGTATCACTTTGTTGACTGAAAACCTAGTGGCTCCTGAACAACACATCATTGGACAACAGTACAAGATTATTGATGTCCATAACTCCACTAAGTTTCTTCCCTTAGCTATAGTTCAGCTTAGTTGGGGTGGGGTTACTGGCCCTAAGCAGGTGGTAGTATCACCTAGATTACCTGTAGACTGTATCTTAGGTAATGACCTAGAGACCTCAGGTTGGGCTGAGGTAAAGTTTTATACCCATGCAGCCATGCTGGGTATCCCTGAGGAATTGTTCCCTCTCATTTCTACTGAAATGAAAAAGCAAAGGAGAGAAAAAGGCCTCAAAACTCAGGATCCCTCTCCAACAACAGGTAAAAAGGGTATCACAGTATCCCCTACCCACCCTGCCATTCAGGATACCATTCCTGTGGTGGGAGAAACCTCTCCTGGGGTGGCACCTGTACCAAGGGAATCATCAGCTGGCATAGCTGTACTCCCTGAGGTAGAAGTACCTCTCTGTGGGATAACTAATATTGGTGAGAAAAAGAGCATCATTTTAGTTAACATGGAGCATCCCTCCAACCCTCCCAGAGAAACTTTAGTGCAGAAAACCTGCACTGCCTCACAACACTTTGTTTCCAGTATGTTTCTTATGTGTCACTGGGACCCTGCTAGCCAGGACCCCAGTGCTCATAAGTTTGTGGCCTATATGTATGGGTTTCCTGCGTGATGCCTAACTGTCTCACTGAGGCTCTGCTAACCAGAACCTTAGTGGTTATGCTCTCTCTGCTTTACAAATTGTCACTAACAGGCTAGTGACCAATTTTACCAATTCACATTGGCATACTGGTACACCCATATAATTCCCTAGTATATGGTACTGAGGTACCCAGGGTATTGGGGTTCCAGGAGATCCCTATGGGCTGCAGCATTTCTTTTGCCACCCATAGGGAGCTCTGACAATTCTTACACAGGCCTGCCAGCGCAGCCTGAGTGAAATAACGGCCACGTTTTTTCACAGCCATTTACCACTGCACTTAAGTAACTTATAAGTCACCTATATGTCTAACCTTCACCTGGTGAAGGTTGGGTGCAAAGTTACTTAGTGTGTGGGCACCCTGGCACTAGCCAAGGTGACCCCACATCGTTCATGGCAAATTCCCCGGACTTTGTGAGTCCAGGGACACCATTTTACGCGTGCACTATACATAGGTCATTACCTATGTATAGCGTCACAATGGTAACTCCGAACATGGCCATGTAACATGTCTAAGATCATGGAATTGTCACCCCAATGCCATTCAGGCATTGGGGAGACAATTCCATGATCCCCCGAGTCTCTAGCACAGACCCGGGTACTGCCAAACTGCCTTTCCCGGGGTTTCACTGCAGCTGCTGCTGCTGCCAACCCCTCAGACAGGTTTCTGCCCTCCTGGGGTCCAGCCAGGCCTCGCCAAGGAAGGCAGAACAAAGGACTTCCTCGGAGAGGGGGTGTTACACCCTCTCCCTTTGGAAAAAGGTGTCAGGGCTGGGGAGGAGTAGCCTCCCCCAGCCTCTGAAAATGCTGTGATGGGCACAGATGGTGCCCATCTCTGCATAAGCCAGTCTACACCGGTTCAGGGATCCCTCAGCCCTGCTCTGGCGCGAAACTGGACAAAGGAAAGGGGAGTGACCACTCCCCTGACCTGCACCTCCGGGGGGGGGGGTTCCCAGAGCTCCTCCAGCGTGCCCCAGGCCTCTGCCATCTTGGATTCAGAGGTGTGCTGGCACACTGGACTGCTCTGAGTGGCTAGGGCCAGCAGGTGACGTCAGAGACTCCTTCTGATAGGCTCTTACCTGTGTTACTAGCCTATCCTCCTTCCTAGGTAGCCAAACCTCCTTTTCTGGCTATTTAGGGTCTCTGCTTTGGGGAATTCTTCAGATACCGAATGCAAGAGCTCATCAGAGTTCCTCTGCATCTCCCTCTTCACCTTCTACCAAAGGATCGACCGCTGACTGCTCAGGACGCCTGCAAAACCGCAACAAAGTAGCAAAGACGACTACTGCGACCTTGTATCGCTTCATCCTGCCGGCTTTCTCGCCTGTTTCCTGGTGGTGCATGCTCTGGGGGTAGCCTGCCTCCTTTCTGCACCAGGAGCTCTGAAGAAATCTCCTGTGGGTCAACAGAATCTTCCCCCTGCAACCGCAGGCAACAAAAGACTGCATCACCGGTCCTCTGGGTCCCCTCTCAGCACGACGAGCGTGGTCCCTGGAACTCAGCAACTCTGTCCAAGTGACTCCCACAGTCCAGTGACTCTTCAGTCCAAGTTTGGTGGAGGTAAGTCCTTGCCTCCCCACGCTAGACTGCATTGCTGGGTACCGCGTGATTTGCAGCTGCTCCGGCTCCTGTGCACTCTTTCAGGATTTCCTCCGTGCACAGCCAAGCCTGGGTCCCCGACACTCTAACCTGCAGTGCACAACCTTCTGAGCTGTCCTCCGGCGTCGTGGGACTCCCTTTTGTGACTTCGCGTGGACTCCGGTTCACTCCTCTGCCAGGTGCCTGTTCCGGTACTTCTGCGGGTGCTGCCTGCTTCTGTGAGGGCTCCCTGACTTGCTGGGTGCCCCCTCTGTCTCCTCACCCAAGTGGCAACATCCTGGTCCCTCCTGGGCCACAGCAGCACCCAAAAACCCTAACCGCGACCCTTGCAGCTAGCAAGGCTTGTTTGCGATCTTTCTACGTGGGAACACCTCTGCAAGCTTCATCGCGACGTGGGGCATCCGTCTTCTAAAGGAGAAGTCCCTAGCTCTCTTCTTTCTTGCAGAACTCCAAGCTTCTTCCATCCGGTGGCAGCTTCCTTGCACCCTCAGCTGGCATTTCCTGGGCTCCTTCCCACTCTCGACACTGTCGTGACTATTGGACTTAGTCCCCTTGTCTTACAGGTACTCAGGTCCGGAAATCCACTGTTGTTGCATTGCTGGTGTTTGTTCTTCCTGCAGAATCCCTCTATCACGACTTCTGTGCTCTCTGGGGGTAGCAGGTGCACTTTACACCTGCCTTTCAGGGTCTTGGGGTGGGCTATTTTTCTAATCCTCGCTGTTTTCTTACAGTCCCAGCGACCCTCTACAAGCTCACATAGGTTTGGGGTCCATTCGTGGTTTGCATTCCACTTTTGGAGTATATGGTTTGTGTTGCCCCTATACCTATGTGCTCCTATTGCAATCTATTGTAATTCTACACTGTTTGCATTACTTTTGTTGCTATTACTTACCTAATTTTGGTTTGTGTACATATATCTTGTGTACATATCTTATCCTCATCCTGAGGGTACTCACTGAAATACTTTTGGCATATTGTCATAAAAATAAAGTACCTTTATTTTTAGTAACTCTGTGTATTGTGTTTTCTTATGCTATTGTGCATATGACACCAGTGGTGTAGAAGGAGCTTTACATGTCTCCTAGTTCAGCCTAAGCTGCTTTGCCATAGCTACCTTCTATCAGCCTAAGCTGCTAGAAACACCTCTTCTACACTAATAAGGGATAACTGGACCTGGCACAAGGTGTAAGTACCTCTGGTACCCACTACAAGCCAGGCCAGCCTCCTATGGGTATCTTGGACACCCTTAGTGTTTTCTAACACTCCCAGCAACCCTCTACACACTACACTAGGCCTGGGGGCCCTAAGTGGTTCGCATTCTACTTTCTTAGAATATGGTTTGTGTTGCCCATAGACCTATTGCATCCTATTGTATTCTACAGTGTTTGCACTACTTTTCTAACTGTTTACTTACCTGATTTTGGTTTGTGTGTATATTTTGTGTATTTTACTTACCTCCTAAGGGAGTATATCCTCTGAGATCTTTTCGGCACATTGTCACTAAAATAAAGTACCTTTATTTTTTAGTAACTCTGAGTATTGGGATTCTTATGATATAGTGCTATATAAGTGGTATAGTAGGAGCTTTGCATTTCTCCTAGTTCAGCCTAAGCTGCTCTGCTATAACTACCTCTATCAGCCTAAGCTGCTAGAACACTACTAATCTACTAATAAGGGATAACTGGAGCTGGCACAGGGTGTAAGTACCATCAGGTACCCACTATAAGCCAGGCCAGCCTCCTACACCTCTTTAGCAGGGTCCCAGTACACTTTCAATCATAACTGGCATCAACAAAAGGCAAAATGTTAGGGGTAACCATGCCAAGGGAGGCATTTCCCTACACTTTCCAATTATGTTTAAAAAAAATCTGTCTTTCTTCTTTTTCTCGCCTAGCTTTTTGGCCATACTAAAATGTAATACGTTACCTTAAAATGGGTATCACTACAAGGGTGATCATCACATAATCCATGGGAGTCTACTACAAAATAAAACAGAAAAGCTTTGATTTAAGTAGAGGTGCAGGCCCATTATGGCTTCAGTCAATGGAAGAGCTCTCTCGGAGTGTGTGAACCCCCCCTCACACACACACACACACACACACACACACATAAATCCAAAGTCTTGGCGAGGCCGTTTTGTTATGCGACTTGGAATGTTTTCAAAAAGTCTCATAAAGCAATTCTTTTTAGGAAGTTCACCGTCATTGTTCTTAGGCACTTTTGTTACCAGGTTGCAAATGCATGCTCTGGCTGTCCTAGTGCATGAATGCAGTTGTACTGTCACAGACAAGAAGGACTTTAATTAGCAGTCCCACCTTGGATCCACGTAGGCCGGCAGCAGCTTGGCAGAGGTCACAATCTATGGGGAATCTGGTAGGAAGTCGACTTTCCGTTGGTTCGTGGGCTGAAATTCAGAATCTGGGCACAGTAAAGATAGAATCAGCTCTCATCAGTCTTCCTGGATTTGCCACTTTGAGGAAGACAAAATGCCTAAGCCCCACCTAGAAACGTCTCTCACATAAACAACAGAATCTGACTCCCTGCCATACCCCTACCATCACTCAAATGGCAATGTGCATGAAAGGCTAATTAGCAACACCCTGTTAAATAGGTCACTCTGAATTTATAAGGGTAGCCTTGTCTCCATCTTGCCATACGTCGGTGTCTGAGGTTCTAGACTCCAGTTAAGAAATACAGGCAAAACACTTCCACTGTGTGGGGGTAGGATGGGTCTATATATCAGCTCCTTCATCTCATGTCATGTCAAAGCCAATTACAATCCAAAGTTGATCTACTGACGTATAGCAGAGATACACTTTTAATCAACATGAAGTCCTGTACCATACACTCAACACACACTTGACACTTACACACGGATGTCAGTGCAGGGTCTGAACATGAAATATGAGTGGAACCTTTCAATAAACAGTCTGGTATGCATCACACTCAGCTCGGGGAGCATAGAAAAAGGCTTGTCCCCTGCTAATGATTAAAAACTGCAAACTGCCACCAGTATTCAAAGTACATGTTCAAGGAACACATATGGTAGTCTTGTGTTAATTTCTGGTCTGGGCCTCGGAGTGCATGCAGATATTTGTGGAAGCTGGGGCCAAAAGAAAGCCAGGATGCTAGAGTCACTCTCAAATGTGTAACTTAAGGCATGGCTGCACATCCAACTACCATGCCGTGGAGGCACCTGTCCCAACAGACCTGCTCTAAATGGGTTAGGGGAACTGCAAGTTTGAAGTAATGGGAAAACTACAGATTTACACTTCTCGCATTTCGACAACCTTTAAATGACCCACTTAATCATGATTAGTTCAATCACGGCAGTCACGTGTAGAACTCATCAGGGAATCTGGTGCAATGTAATTCTAACCTGGAGATTGGGTGCCATTGGCAGCACAGTGCCCCCATTCTCTTCCTGTGGGCTTCCGGCAAGAGCTCTGGGAGATCTCAGAAAATTCCCCAAGCGTTACAGGGGTTCAAAAAAGATCACATTGGTCATTTTGCCTGAACAAGTATGTAAACTACACCCATGCGTTTTACCAATTATCATACGATAGATCTCCAGAATTCTTCCTTATCTTCAGAGGATTTAAAGACGAGTGGAAAACCTACCCGCTGTTGGTTCCAATCTGATGGTTCACTTTGACAGTCTTCTTGAGTGTACTCATTCTGTGAGAAAAAAAGAAAAAGTTTAGTGACCAGTATAAGCAAGAGGATAATAATGGTAGATGCATTTGCATTAACAGGCAACGTTTGTGCAGTGTCTTTCAGGTAAAGACTGTGAGAAAGTAGCCTCTTTCTAGCCTTGTTACCCCCACTTTTGGCCTGTTTGTGAGTGTATGCCAGGGTGATTTCACTGTCTCACTGGGATCCTGCTAGCCAGGGCCCAGTGCTCATAGTGAAAACCCTATGTTTTCAGTATGTTTGTTATGTGTCACTGGGACCCTGCTAGTCAGGACCCTAGTGCTCATAAGTTTGTGGCCTATATGTGTGTGTTCCCTGTGTAGTGCCTAACTGTCTCACTGAGGCTCTGCTAATCAGAACCTCAGTGGGTATGCTCTCTCATTTCTTTCTAAATTGTCACTAACAGGCTAGTGACCAATTTTACCAATTTACATTGGCTTACTGGAACACCCTTATAATTCCCTAGTATATGGTACTGAGGTACCCAGGGTATTGGGGTTCCAGGAGATCCCTATGGGCTGCAGCATTTCTTTTGCCACCCATAGGGAGCTCTGACAATTCTTACACAGGCCTGCCACTGCAGCCTGAGTGAAATAACGTCCACGTTATTTCACAGCCATTTTACACTGCACTTAAGTAACTTATAAGTCACCTATATGTCTAACCTTTACCTGGTAAAGGTTAGGTGCAAAGTTACTTAGTGTGAGGGCACCCTGGCACTAGCCAAGGTGCCCCCACATTGTTCAGAGCCAATTCCCTGAACTTTGTGAGTGCGGGGACACCATTACACGCGTGCACTACATATAGGTCACTACCTATATGTAGCTTCACAATGGTAACTCCGAATATGGCCATGTAACATGTCTATGATCATGGAATTGCCCCCTCTATGCCATCCTGGCATAGTTGGCACAATCCCATGATCTCAGTGGTCTGTAGCACAGACCCTGGTACTGCCAAACTGCCCTTCCTGGGGTTTCACTGCAGCTGCTGCTGCTGCCAACCCCTCAGACAGGCATCTGCCCTCCTGGGGTCCAGCCAGGCCTGGCCCAGGATGGCAGAACAAAGAACTTCCTCTGAGAGAGGGTGTGACACCCTCTCCCTTTGGAAAATGGTGTGAAGGCAGGGGAGGAGTAGCCTCCCCCAGCCTCTGGAAATGCTTTCTTGGGCACAGATGTGCCCAATTCTGCATAAGCCAGTCTACACCGGTTCAGGGGACCCCTTAGCCCTGCTCTGGCGCGAAACTGGACAAAGGAAAGGGGAGTGACCCCTCCCCTGACCTGCACCTCCCCTGGGAGGTGTCCAGAGCTCCTCCAGTGTGCTCCAGACCTCTGCCATCTTGGAAACAGAGGTGCTGCTGGCACACTGGACTGCTCTGAGTGGCCAGTGCCACCAGGTGACGTCAGAGACTCCTTCTGATAGGCTCCTTCAGGTGTTAGTAGCCTATCCTCTCTCCTAGGTAGCCAAACCCTCTTTTCTGGCTATTTAGGGTCTCTGTCTCTGGGGAAACTTTAGATAACGAATGCAAGAGCTCAGCCGAGTTCCTCTGCATCTCTCTCTTCACCTTCTGATAAGGAATCGACTGCTGACCGCGCTGGAAGCCTGCAAAACTGCAACAAAGTAGCTAAGACGACTACTGCAACTCTGTAACGCTGATCCTGCCGCCTTCTCGACTGTTTTCCTGTTTGTGCATGCTGTGGGGGTAGTCTGCCTCCTCTATGCACCAGAAGCTCCGAAGAAATCTCCCGTGGGTCGACGGAATCTTCCCCCTGCAACCGCAGGCACCAAAAAGCTGCATTACCGGTCCCTTGGGTCTCCTCTCAGCACGACGAGCGAGGTCCCTCGAATCCAGCAACTCTGTCCAAGTGACTCCCACAGTCCAGTGACTCTTCAGTCCAAGTTTGGTGGAGGTAAGTCCTTGCCTCACCTCGCTGGGCTGCATTGCTGGGAACCGCAACTTTTGCAGCTACTCCGGCCCCTGTGCACTTCCGGCGGAAATCCTTCGTGCACAGCCAAGCCTGGGTCCACGGCACTCTAACCTGCATTGCACGACTTTCTAAGTTGGTCTCCGGCGACGTGGGACTCCTTTGTGTAACTTTGGGTGAGCACCGTTTCACGCATCCTCGTAGTGCCTGTTTCTGGCACTTCTCCGGGTGCTACCTGCTACTGAGAGGGCTCCTTGTTTTGCTCGACGTCCCCTCTCTCTCCTGGTCCAATTTGCGACCTCCTGGTCCCTCCAGGGCCACAGCAGCGTCCAAAAACGCTAACCGCAAGATTTGCAGCTAGCAAGGCTTGTTGGCGTTCTTTCGGCGGGAAAACACTTCTGCACAACTCTCCACGGCGAGAGGGATCCGTCCACCAAAGGGGAAGTCTCTAGCCCTTTTCGTTCCTGCAGAAACCTCAGCTTCTTCTGTCCAGTAGAAGCTTCTTTGCACCCACAGCTGGCATTTCCTGGGCATATGCCCATCTCCGACTTACTTGTGACTTTTGGACTTGGTCCCCTTGCTCCACAGGTACCCTAGATTGGAAATCCACAGTTGTTGCATTGTTGGTTTGTGTCTTTCCTGCATTATTCCTCTAACACGACTTCTTTGTCCTTAGGGGAACTTTAGTGCACTTTGCACTCACTTTTCAGGGTCTTGGGGAGGGTTATTTTTCTAACTCTCACTATTTTCTAATAGTCCCAGCGACCCTCTACAAGGTCACATAGGTTTGGGGTCCATTCGTGGTTCGCATTCCACTTTTGGAGTATATGGTTTGTGTTGCCCCTATCCCTATGTTTCCCCATTGCATCCTATTGTAACTATACATTGTTTGCACTGTTTTCTAAGACTATACTGCATATTTTTGCTATTGTGTATATATATCTTGTGTATATTTCCTATCCTCTCACTGAGGGTACACTCTAAGATACTTTGGCATATTGTCATAAAAATAAAGTACCTTTATTTTTAGTATAACTGTGTATTGTGTTTTCTTATGATATTGTGCAAGTGACACTTGTGGTACTGTAGTAGCTTCACACGTCTCCTAGTTCAGCCTAAGCTGCTCTGCTAAGCTACCATTATCTATCAGCCTAAGCTGCTAGACACCCTATACACTAATAAGGGATAACTGGGCCTGGTGCAAGGTGCAAGTACCCCTTGGTACTCACTACAAGCCAGTCCAGCCTCCTACATTGGTTGTGCAGTGGTGGGATAAGTGCTTTGAGACTACTTACCACTCTTGTCATTGTACTTTTCATAAGAGAAAAATATACAAAACAAGGTCAGTGTATATACACATAGCCAAAAAGTTTTGCATTTCCTCTTTTCACTCTTTTCTAAGTGCTGAAAAGTACTTCTAAACTTTCAAAAAGTTCTTAAAAGTTTAAAAAGTTTTTTTCTGTCTTTCTAAAAAGTTCTGAAAACTTTTTTCTCTTTTTCTATCACTTTAACTCTCTCTAAAAATGTCTGGCACATGCCAAAATGTTGATCTGTCCAAACTTGCATATGATCACCTTAGCTGGAAAGGAGCAAGGAGTCTCTGCATAGAGAGAGGTTTGAGTGTAGGGAAGAATCCTTCCTTGGAACTGTTACTTAACATGCTTAGAGAACAAGATAAGGCTATAGGTGCCCCATCTGTTGAAAAAGTACCTAATAGTTCCCAATCTGATTCAGGGACTCCCCCAGGAAAAGATTCAGGAAAGAAACTTCCTAGCCTGCCCATTACTAGACAGTCTAGCATAGTTGGTAATGATGATGAGCCACACCATACAAATAGTGTTTTCTCACATCATAGCAAAAGCATTTATTCTCACCATACTGGTAGTAATGTTTCTGTTAGCCAAGCTGTTAGGGTGGCTTCTGTAAGGGACAGGTCTCCTTCTGTTCATTCCCATCATACCTCTGTATCTAGGAATGTCCCTCCCACCAACCCTGATGACAGAATGTTAGAGAGGGAACTCAATAAGTTGAGGGTGGAACAAACCAGACTGAAGCTTAAAAAGCAACAGCTGGATTTGGATAGACAGTCTTTTGAACTAGAGAAGGAAAGACAGAAGTTGGGTTTAGAAACCCATGGTGGCAGCAGCAGTATTCCCCATAGTCATCCTGCAAAAGGGCATGATTCCAGGAATCTGCACAAGATAGTTCCCCCTTATAAGGAGGGGGATGACATTAACAAGTGGTTTGCTGCACTTGAGAGGGCCTGTGTTGTACAGGATGTCCCTCAAAGGCAGTGGGCTGCTAACCTATGGCTATCATTTAGTGGAAAAGGTAGGGATAGGCTCCTTACTGTGAAAGAAAATGATGCTAATAATTTCCAAGTTCTTAAGAATGCACTCCTGGATGGTTATGGCTTAACCACTGAACAATACAGGATAAAGTTCAGAGAGACCAAAAAGGAGTCTTCACAAGACTGGGTTGATTTCATTGACCATTCAGTGAAGGCCTTGGAGGGGTGGTTACATGGCAGTAAAGTTACTGATTATGACAGCCTGTATAACTTGATCCTGAGAGAGCATATTCTTAATAATTGTGTGTCTGATTTGTTGCACCAGTACTTGGTGGACTCTGATCTGACCACTCCCCAAGAATTGGGAAAGAAGGCAGACAAATGGGTCAGAACAAGAGTGAACAGAAAAGTTCATACAGGGGGTGACAAAGAGAACAACAAGAAGAAAGATGGTGAAAAATCTCAAGATAAGCATAGGGATAAGGGTAAAACCAAAGATCCCACTTCAAATCTTAAACACTCTTCAGGGGGTGGGGATAAAACAAATTCTTCCTCTTCTTCTCAACCTACACAATTTAAAAAGCCTTGGTGCTTTGTGTGTAAAAATAGAGGCCATAGGCCAGGGGATAAGTCCTGTCCAGGTAAACCCCCTGAGCCTACCACCACTAATACATCAAGCTCTAGTGCCCCTAGCAGTAGTGGTACTAGTGGTGGGACTGCTGGCAACAGTCAAGCAAAGGGTGTAGTTGGGTTCACTTATGGGTCCATCATAGAAACTGGGGTAGTCAGTCCCAAGACAGTTTCTGTCACACCTAGTGGCATTGGCCTTGCCACACTGGCTGCTTGTCCCCTTACAATGGATAAGTACAGGCAGACAGTTTCAATAAATGGTGTTGAGGCCTTGGCCTACAGGGACACAGGTGCCAGTATAACTTTGGTGACTGAAAACCTAGTGCATCCTGATCAACACATCATTGGACAACAGTATAAGATTATTGATGTCCATAACTCCACTAAGTTTCTTCCCTTAGCTATAATTCAGTTTAGTTGGGGTGGAGTTACTGGCCCTAACCAGGTGGTGGTATCACCTAGCTTACCTGTAGACTGTCTCTTAGGTAATGACCTAGAGGCCTCAGGTTGGGCTGATGTAGAGTTTTATGCCCATGCAGCCATGCTGGCATCCCAGAGGAATTGTTCCCTCTCATTTCTACTGAAATGAAAAAGCAAAGGAGAGAAGGCCTGAAAACTCAGGATCCCTCTCCATCAACAGGTAAAAAGGGTATCACAGTATCCCCTAACCACCCTACCATACAGGATACCATTCCTGTGGTGGGAGAAACCTCTCCTGGGGTGGCACCTGTTCCAAGGGAATCATCAGTTGGCAAAACTGTACTCCCTGAGGTAGAAGTACCTCTCTGTGGGATAACTAACATTGGTGAGAAAAGCACCATTTTGGTTAACATGGAGCATCCCTCCAACCCTCCCAGAGAAACTTTAGTGCAGAATCTCTGCACTGCCTCACAACACTTAGGACAGCATCCCTGCCCTAGTGTGGAGCTCATTGGACAGCATCCCTGCCCTGCTCCAACTCAAGAGAAACAGCATCCCTGTTCTCTCTTCCAGCCATATGGACAAAGTTTTTGCCAAGCTATGGCTTTCCTGAGACAGCATCCATGTCTGGCATTTCCATCACTACAAATAGGTTCAGTGGACAATTCCCACTGCTCTAAACTAAAACTTACTGATAGAAACTCTGAAAATACATCTTCACATTGTTACTTAGCTAAAAAACATCAAACAGGGTGGTTTACATCCCCACAGGGAAGTAACCATATAGTGGATGATAAAGGGAGTAACCAGTCTATTGCAGAGCTACTCTCTACTTATCACCACTTAGACAATAAAGTCTCAACTGGCCAAGGTTAGCCTTATTGTCCTTCGTTTGGGGGGGGGGTTGTGTGAGAAAGTAGCCTCTTTCTAGCCTTGTTACCCCCACTTTTGGCCTGTTTGTGAGTGTATGCCAGGGTGTTTTCACTGTCTCACTGGGATCCTGCTAGCCAGGGCCCAGTGCTCATAGTGAAAACCCTATGTTTTCAGTATGTTTGTTATGTGTCACTGGGACCCTGCTAGTCAGGACCCCAGTGCTCATAAGTTTGTGGCCTATATGTGTGTGTTCCCTGTGTAGTGCCTAACTGTCTCACTGAGGCTCTGCTAATCAGAACCTCAGTGGGTATGCTCTCTCATTTCTTTCTAAATTGTCACTAACAGGCTAGTGACCAATTTTACCAATTTACATTGGCTTACTGGAACACCCTTATAATTCCCTAGTATATGGTACTGAGGTACCCAGGGTATTGGGGTTCCAGGAGATCCCTATGGGCTGCAGCATTTCTTTTGCCACCCATAGGGAGCTCTGACAATTCTTACACAGGCCTGCCACTGCAGCCTGAGTGAAATAACGTCCACGTTATTTCACAGCCATTTTACACTGCACTTAAGTAACTTTTAAGTCACCTATATGTCTAACCTTTACCTGGTAAAGGTTAGGTGCAAAGTTACTTAGTGTGAGGGCACCCTGGCACTAGCCAAGGTGCCCCCACATTGTTCAGAGCCAATTCCCTGAACTTTGTGAGTGCGGGGACACCATTACACGCGTGCACTACATATAGGTCACTACCTATATGTAGCTTCACAATGGTAACTCCGAATATGGCCATGTAACATGTCTATGATCATGGAATTGCCCCCTCTATGCCATCCTGGCATAGTTGGCACAATCCCATGATCCCAGTGGTCTGTAGCACAGACCCTGGTACTGCCAAACTGCCCTTCCTGGGGTTTCACTGCAGCTGCTGCTGCTGCCAACCCCTCAGACAGGCATCTGCCCTCCTGGGGTCCAGCCAGGCCTGGCCCAGGATGGCAGAACAAAGAACTTCCTCTGAGAGAGGGTGTGACACCCTCTCCCTTTGGAAAATGGTGTGAAGGCAGGGGAGGAGTAGCCTCCCCCAGCCTCTGGAAATGCTTTCTTGGGCACAGATGTGCCCAATTCTGCATAAGCCAGTCTACACCGGTTCAGGGGACCCCTTAGCCCTGCTCTGGCGCGAAACTGGACAAAGGAAAGGGGAGTGACCACTCCCCTGACCTGCACCTCCCCTGGGAGGTGTCCAGAGCTCCTCCAGTGTGCTCCAGACCTCTGCCATCTTGGAAACAGAGGTGCTGCTGGCACACTGGACTGCTCTGAGTGGCCAGTGCCACCAGGTGACGTCAGAGACTCCTTCTGATAGGTTCCTTCAGGTGTTAGTAGCCTATCCTCTCTCCTAGGTAGCCAAACCCTTTTTTCTGGCTATTTAGGGTCTCTGGGGAAACTTTAGATAACGAATGCAAGAGCTCAGCCGAGTTCCACTGCATCTCTCTCTTCACCTTCTGATAAGGAATCGACTGCTGACCACGCTGGAAGCCTGCAAAACTGCAACAAAGTAGCTAAGACGACTACTGCAACTCTGTAACGCTGATCCTGCCGCCTTCTCGACTGTTTTCCTGTTTGTGCATGCTGTGGGGGTAGTCTGCCTCCTCTCTGCACCAGAAGCTCCGAAGAAATCTCCCGTGGGTCGACGGAATCTTCCCCCTGCAACCGCAGGCACCAAAAAGCTGCATTACCGGTCCCTTGGGTCTCCTCTCAGCACGACGAGCGAGGTCCCTCGAATCCAGCAACTCTGTCCAAGTGACTCCCACAGTCCAGTGACTCTTCAGTCCAAGTTTGGTGGAGGTAAGTCCTTGCCTCACCTCGCTGGGCTGCATTGCTGGGAACCGCGACTTTTGCAGCTACTCCGGCCCCTGTGCACTTCCGGCGGAAATCCTTCGTGCACAGCCAAGCCTGGGTCCACGGCACTCTAACCTGCATTGCATGACTTTCTAAGTTGGTCTCCGGCGACGTGGGACTCCTTTGTGTAACTTCGGGTGAGCACCGTTTCCCGCATCCTCGTAGTGCCTGTTTCTGGCACTTCTCCGGGTGCTACCTGCTGCTGAGAGGGCTCCTTGTCTTGCTCGACGTCCCCTCTCTCTCCTGGTCCAATTTGCGACCTCCTGGTCCCTCCAGGGCCACAGCAGCGTCCAAAAACGCTAAACGCACAATTTGCAGCTAGCAAGGCTTGTTGGCGTTCTTTCGGTGGGAAAACACTTCTGCACGACTCTCCACGGCGAGAGGGATCCGTCCACCAAAGGGGAAGTCTCTAGCCCTTTTCGTTCCTGCAGAAACCTCAGCTTCTTCTGTCCAGTAGAAGCTTCTTTGCACCCACAGCTGGCATTTCCTGGGCATATGCCCATCTCCGACTTACTTGTGACTTTTGGACTTGGTCCCCTTGTTCCACAGGTACCCTCGACTGGAAATCCATCATTGTTGCATTGCTGGTTTGTGTCTTTCCTGCAGTATTCCTCTATCACAACTTCTTTGTCCTTGGGGGAACTTTAGTGCACTTTGCACTCACTTTTCAGGGTCTTGGGGTGGGCTATTTTTCTAACCCTCACTATTTTCTAATAGTCCCAGCGACCCTCTACAAGGTCACATAGGTTTGGGGTCCATTCGTGGTTCGCATTCCACTTTTGGAGTATATGGTTTGTGTTGCCCCTATCCCTATGTTTCCCCATTGCATCCTATTGTAACTATACATTGTTTGCACTGTTTTCTAAGACTATACTACATATTTTTGCTATTGTGTATATATATCTTGTGTATATTTCCTATCCTCTAACTGTGGGTACACTCTAAGATACTTTGGCATATTGTCATAAAAATAAAATACCTTTATTTTTAGTATAACTGTGTATTGTGTTTTCTTATGATATTGTGCAAGTGACACTTGTGGTACTGTAGTAGCTTCACACGTCTCCTAGTTCAGCCTAAGCTGCTCTGCTAAGCTACCATTGTCTATCAGCCTAAGCTGCTAGACACCCTATACACTAATAAGGGATAACTGGGCCTGGTGCAAGGTGCAAGTACCCCTTGGTACTCACTACAAGCCAGTCCAGCCTCCTACAAAGACCACAACAGTAGGACAAACCATTGTGTCTTCCACCCAAAAACTGACATGTAAAGTGTAAGGAAATGCCTCCTTGGCATGGTTACCCCATGACTTTTTGCCTTTGCTGATGCAAAGTTATGATTTGAAAGTGTCCTGAGGCCTGCTAACCAGGCCCCAGCACCAGTGTTCTTTCCCTAACCTGTACCTTTGTCTCCACAATTGGCACACCCTGGCATCCAGGTAAGTCCCTTGTAACTGGTACCCCTGGTACCAAGGGCCCTGATGCTAGGGAAGGTCTCTAAGGGCTGCAGCATGTCGTATGCCACCCTGGGGACCCCTCACTCAGCACAGACACACTGCTTGCCAGCTTGTGTGTACTGGTGGGGAGTGTAGGACGCTGGCCTGGTTTGTAGTGGTACCAAGGGGTACTTACACTCTGCACCAGGTCCAGTTATCCCGTATTAGTGTGGAAGAGGTGTCTAGCAGCTTAGGCTGATAGAAAAGGTAGCTTAGCAGAGCAGCTTAGGCTGAACTAGGAGACGTGTGAAGCTCCTACTATACCACTGGTGTCATATGCACAATATCATAAGAAAACACAATACACAGATATACTAAAAATAAAGGTACTTTATTTTTATGACAATATGCCAAAAGTATCTCAGTGAGTACCCTCAGTATGAGGATAGCAAATATACACAAGACAGATGTACACAATACCAAAATTATGCAGTAATAGCAATAGAAATCAATGCAAGCAATGTACAGTCACATTAGATTGCAAGGAGAGCACATAGGTATAGGGGCAACACAAACCATATACTCTAGAAGTGGAATGCGAACGACGAATGGACCCCAAACCTATGTGACCTTGTAAAGGGTCGCTGGGACTGTAAGAAAACAGTGAAGGTTAGAAACATAGCCCACCCCAAGTCCCTGAAAAGTAGGTGTAAAGTGCACCTAAGTTCCCCAGAGAGCACAGAAGTCATGATAGGGGAATTCTGCAAGGAAGACCAACACCAGCAATGCAACAATGATGGATTTCAAGACGAGAGTACCTGTGAAACAAGGGCACCAAGTCCAAGAGTCACACTCAAGTCGGGAGTGGGCAGATGCCCAGAAAATGCCAGCTGTGGATGCAAAGAAGCTGCCACCGGATGGTAGAAGCTGTGGATTCTGCAAGAACGAAGAGGACTAGGAACTTCCCCTTTGGAGGATAGATGTCCCACGTCGTGAAGAAGCTTGCAGAGGTGTTCCCAGGCAGAAAGACCGCAAACAAGCCTTGCTAGCTGCAAGGGTCGCGGTTAGGGTTTTTGGATGCTGCTGTGGCCCAGGAGGGACCAGCATGTCACCAATAGCGTGAGGAGACAGAGGGGGCACCCAGCAGGACAAGGAGCCCTCTCAGAAGCAAGCAGCACCCGCAGAAGTGCCGGAACAGGCACTACGAAGAAGAGTGAACCGGAGCTCACCCGAAGTCACAAAAGAAGGTCCCACGACGCCGGAGGACAACTCAGGAGGTCGTGCACTGCAGGTAAGAGTGTCGGGGACCCAGGCTTGGCTGTGCACAAAGAAAATCCTGGAAGAGTGCACAGGAGCCGGAGCAGCTGCAAATCACGCGGTACCCAGCAATGCAGTCTAGCGTGGGGAGGCAAGGACTTACCTCCACCAAACTTGGACTGAAGAGTCACTGGACTGTGGGAGTCACTTGGACAGAGTTGCTGAGTTCCAGGGACCACGCTCGCCGTGCTGAGAGGGGACCCAGAGGACCGGTGATGCAGTCTTTTGGTGCCTGCAGTTGCAGGGGGAAGATTCCGTCGACCCACTGGAGATTTCTTCGGAGCTTCTAGTGCAGAGAGGAGGCAGACTACCCCCACAGCATGTACCACCAGGAAAACAGTCGAGAAGGCGGCAGGATCAGCGTTACAGAGTTGCAGTAGTCGTCTTAGCTACTTTGTTGCAGGTTTGCAGGCTTCCAGCGCGGTCAGCACTCGATTCCTTGGCGGAAGGTGAAGAGAGAGATGCAGAGGAACTCGGATGAGCTCTTGCATTCGTTATCTAAAGTTTCCCCAGAGACAGAGACTCTAAATAGCCAGAAAAGAGGGTTTGGCTACCTAGGAGAGAGGATAGGCTAGCAACACCTGAAGGAGCCTATCACAAGGAGTCTCTGACGTCACCTGGTGGCACTGGCCACTCAGAGCAGTCCAGTGTGCCAGCAGCACCTCTGTTTCCAAGATGGCAGAGGTCTGGAGCACACTGGAGGAGCTCTGGACACCTCCCAGGGGAGGTGCAGGTCAGGGGAGTGGTCACTCCCTTTTCCGTTTGTCCAGTTTCGCGCCAGAGCAGGGGCTAAGGGGTCCCTGAACCGGTGTAGACTGGCTTATGCAGAATTGGGCACATCTGTGCCCAACAAAGCATTTCCAGAGGCTGGGGGAGGCTACTCCTCCCCAGCCTTCACACCATTTTCCAAAGGGAGAGGGTGTCACACCCTCTCTCAGAGGAAGTTCTTTGTTCTGCCATCCTGGGTCAGGCCTGGCTGGACCCCAGGAGGGCAGATGCCTGTCTGAGGGGTTGGCAGCAGCAGCAGCTGCAGTGAAACCCCAGGAAGGGCAGTTTGGCAGTACCAGGGTCTGTGCTACAGACCACTGGGATCATGGAATTGTACCAACAATGCCAGGATGGCATAGAGGGGGCAATTCCATGATCTTAGACATGTTACATGGCCATATTCGGAGTTACCATTGTGAAGCTACATATAGGTAGTGACCTATATGTAGTGCACGCGTGTAATGGTGTCCCCGCACTCACAAAGTTCAGGGAATTGGCTCTGAACAATGTGGGGGCACCTTGGCTAGTGCCAGGGTGCCCTCACACTAAGTAACTTTGTTAGACATATAGGTGACTTATAAGTTACTTAAGTGCAGTGTAAAATGGCTGTGAAATAACGTGGACGTTATTTCACTCAGGCTGCAGTGGCAGGCCTGTGTAAGAATTGTCAGAGCTCCCTATGGGTGGCAAAAGAAATGCTGCAGCCCATAGGGATCTCCTGGAACCCCAATACCCTGGGTACCTCAGTACCATATACTAGGGAATTATAAGGGTGTTCCAGTAAGCCAATGTAAATTGGTAAAAATGGTCACTAGCCTGTTAGTGACAATTTGGAAAGAAATGAGAGAGCATAACCACTGAGGTTCTGATTAGCAGAGCCTCAGTGAGACAGTTAGTCACTACACAGGTAACACATTCAGGCACACTTATGAGCACTGGGGCCCTGGGTTACCAGGGTCCCAGTGACACATACAACTAAAACAACATATATACAGTGAAAAATGGGGGTAACATGCCAGGCACGATGGTACTTTCCTACAATTGTCTAAGTGGAAATATCTGGAGAGTCCATCTGCATTGGAGTGGGTACTCCCAGTTCTATGTTCCACTGTATAGTCCATTCCCTGTAGAGATATGGACCACCTCAACAATTTAGGGTTTTCACCTTTCATTTGTTTTAGCCAAAGTAGAGGTTTGTGGTCTGTCTGAACAATGAAGTGAGTGCCAAACAGGTATGGCCTCAACTTCTTCAGTGCCCAGACCACAGCAAAGGCCTCCCTCTCTATGGCAGACCAACGCTTTTCTCTAGGGGTCAACCTCCTGCTGATAAAAGCAACAGGTTGATCCTGGCCCTCAGAATTAAGTTGTGATAAGACTGCCCCTACCCCTAATTCAGATGCATCAGTTTGGACAATGAATTTTTGGGAGTAACAGGGGCTTTTCAGCACAGGTGCAGAACACATGGCCTGCTTCAGCTCCTCAAAAGCTTTCTGACAGTTTGCTGTCCATAATACCTTTTTAGGCATTTTCTTTGATGTGAGGTCATTAAGTGGGGCTGCAATGGAGCCATAGTTCTTAATGAACCTCCTGTAATACCCAGTGAGGCCTAAGAAGGCTCTCACCTGGGTCTGACTTGTAGGGGGAACCCAATCTATGATAGTTTGGATTTTCCCCTGAAGTGGTGCAATCTGTTCTCCACCTACCAGGTGTCCCAGATAAACCACTTTCCCCTGCCCTATCTGTCACTTTGAAGCCTTGATAGTGAGGCCTGCCTTTTGCAGGGCCTCCAAAACTTTCTTTAGGAGGACCAGGTGATCATCCCAGGTTGAGCTAAAGACAGCTATATCGTCCAGATATGCTGCACTAAAAGACTCCAACCCCTGCAGGACTGTATTCACCAACCTCTGAAAAGTGGCAGGTGCATTTTCCAAACCAAAGGGCATTACTGTGAATTGGTAGTGCCCTCCAACAGTCGAAAATGCAGTTTTTGCTTTAGCATCCTCTGAAAAGTTGATCTGCCAATACCCTGCAGTCAAATGAAAGGTGCTTAGATACTTGGCAGATGCCAGTGTATCTATGAGCTCATCTGCCCTAGGTATAGGGTGAGCATCAGTTTTAGTTACCTGGTTGAGACCTCTGGAATCTACACAAAACCTCATCTCTCTTTTCCCATCTTTAGAGTGAGGCTTAGGTACAAGCACCACAGGAGAGGCCCATGGGCTTTCAGAATGTTCAACCACTCCCAGTTCAAGCATTTTCTGAACCTCTTGTTTTATGCAGTCTCTCACATGGTCAGGCTGCCTATAGATCTTACTTTTTACAGGCATGCTGTCTCCAGTATCTATAGTGTGATCATACCAAGAAGTGGTGACGACTGGCACAGTAGAAAAGAGATCAGAAAACTGACCCAGGAGATTTATGCAGTTGTCTTTCTGCTCAGCAGTAAGACAGTCTGCCAAAACTACACCTTCCACTAGAGCATCTTGTTCTGTGGAAGAGAAGAGATCAGGGAGATGGTCACTCTCTTCTTCCCGTCCTTCATCTGTTGCCACGAGCAGCGTGAGATCAGCCCTGTCAATGTAGGGTTTTAGGCGATTGACATGGAGCACCCTAAGGGGACTCCTGGCAGTGCCCAAGTCAACCAAGTAGGTGACTTCTCCCTTCTTTTCAACAATGATGTGGGGTCCACTCCATTTATCTTGGAGTGCTCTTGGGGCCACAGGCTCCAATACCCAAACCTTCTGTCCTGGTTGGTACTGAATCAGAACAGCCTTCTGGTCATGCCGTTGCTTTTGGAGCTCTTGGCTGGCCTGAAGGTTTTTACTGGCCTTTTTCATGTACTCAGCCATTCTGGATCTTAGGCCGAGTACATAGTCCACTATGTCTTGCTTAGGAGCTTTTAAAGGTTGTTTCCAACCCTCCTTCACAAGTGTTAGGGGACCTCTTACAGGGTGTCCAAATAGGAGTTCAAAGGGGCTGAAACCCACTCCCTTCTGGGGTACCTCCCTGTAAGCAAAAAGGAGGCAAGGTAACAGGACATCCCATCTCCTCCTGAGTTTTTCAGGGAGTCCCATTATCATTCCTTTGAGAGTTTTAATAAACCTCTCTACCAGTCCATTTGTTTGTGGATGATAAGGTGTGGTGAATTTGTATGTTACAACACATTCCTTCCACATGGCCTTCAAGTATGGAGACATAAAGTTGCTACCCCTGTCTGATACCACCTCTTTTGGGAAACCCACCCTGGAAAAGATTCCCAGGAGGGCTTTTGCCACTGCAGGCGCTGTAGTGGTCCTCAGATGAATTGATTCAGGATATCTTGTGGCATGGTCCACTACCACCAAGATAAACCTATTGCCTGAAGCAGTAGGAGGGTCAAGGGGGCCAACTATGTCAACCCCTACCCTTTCAAAGGGAACCCCAACCACAGGCAGTGGAATAAGGGGAGCCTTTGGTGTGCCACCAGTCTTGCCACTGGCTTGGCAGGTCACACAGGACTTACAAAAGTCTTTTGTGTCCTCTGACATCCGAGGCCAATAAAACAGGGGGACAAGCCTTTCCCATGTTTTAATTTGACCCAAATGTCCAGCCAAGGGAATGTCGTGGGCTAGAGTTAGGAGGAACTCTCTGTATTGCAGGGGAATGACCAATCTCCTGGCTGCTCCAGGTTTTGGGTCCCTTGCCTCTGTATACAAGAGGTTGTCCTCCCAGTAAACTCTATGTGAGTCACTGACATCCCCATTTTGCTGTTTGACGACAGCTTGCTGTCTTAGACCCTCTAAAGTGGGAGAGGTTTGCTGTGCCACACTCAGCTCCTCCCTGGAAGGCCCCCCTCCACCCAAAAGCTCAGCAGTGTGTGCTGCCAGCTCCTCTGGTGAAGGTTCTGCTCAGGGGGGAAATTCTTCTTCCTCAGAAGTAGAATCATCTGTAGAGGGAGGGATAGTGGGTAGGGATTTACCCTGACTAACCCTAGCTTTAGGGAGCATTTGGTCCATTGTTCCAGGATCCAAGTCACCCTGTCCTTTTTGCTTTTTGGCCTGAGCCCTTGTCAAAGCAAAAATATGCCCAGGAATGCCCAGCATTGCTGCATGAGCCTCCAACTCCACTTCTGCCCAACCTGATGTCTCTAAATCGTTCCCTAGTAGACAGTCTACAGGTAAATCTGAGGCAACTTTCTTTGGACCAGTAACCCCCCCCCCCAGTTGAGATTCACAACAGCCATGGGGTGGCTAAGAGTGTTGATATGAGCGTATGTCACTTGGTACTGGTGACCAAGTAGGTGTTGTTCAGGGTGTACCAGTTTCTCTATTACCATGGTAACACTGGCACCTGTGTCCCTGTAGGCCTGAACCTCAACGCCATTTATTAAGGGAAGTTGCTTGTACTTATCCATATTAAGGGGACAAGCAACCAAGGAGGCCAAATCAATGGCACCTTCAGAGACTAGCACAGCCTCTGTGGTCTCCCTAACAAGACCAACCCCAACTAAATTATCAAAAGTGAGCCCAGCTACTCCCTTGGAATGGCTATTAGTAGGTTTGCTCCCACCACCACTGCTATTACTAGGGGCACTAGGTGTAGCAGTAGGGGTTGTGGTAGTGGGAGGCTTGGTGCTTTTCTTTGGACAACTGGCATCAGTTGTCCAATGGCTTTTTATTTTACATAAATAGCACCATGGTTTCTTTACTTGATTAGAAGAGGATTTGGACCCACCACCCCCACCAGAGTGTTTTTGTGGGCCTGATGAAGACTCATTTTTAGATTTGTCCCCACCCATGTCTGAAGACCTACCATCCTTCTTCTTGCCATCCTTGTCACCCCCTGTATGAACTTTTCTGTTCACTCTTGTTCTGACCCATTTGTCTGCATTCTTTCCCGATTCTTGGGGAGAGATCAGATCTGAGCCCACTAGATATTGGTGTAACAAATCAGACACACAGTTATTTAGAATATGCTCTCTCAAGATTAGATTGTACAGGCTTTCATAGTCAGAAACTTTACTGCCATGTAACCACCCCTCCAAGGCCTTCACTGAATAGTCAACAAAGTCTATCCAGTCTTGTGAGGACTCTTTTCTGGTTTCTCTGAACTTAATCCTGTATTGTTCAGTGGTTAAGCCAAATCTTTCCAAGAGTGCATTCTTCAAAACTGTAAAATTATTGGCATCACTTTCCTTAACAGTAAGGAGCCTATCCCTACCATTTCCACTGAAAGATAGCCATAGGATAGCAGCCCACTGCCTTTGAGGGACCCCCTGTACCATACAGGCCCTCTCAAGTGCAGCAAACCACTTGTTAATGTCATCCCCCTCCTTGTAAGGGGGAGCTATCTTATGCAGATTCCTAGAATCATGCTCTTTCACAGGGTTACTAATAGGAATACTGCTGTTGCCACCATGGGGTGCAAACCCCAACCTCTGTCTCTCTTTTTCTAAGTCTAGAGATTCCCTGTCTAGAGCCAGCTGTTGCTGTTTAAGCTTCAGCCTGGACTCTTCCACTCTCAATCTATTGAGTTCCCTTTCTAACAGTCTGTCATCAGGGTGGGCGGGTTGGGAATGCTTTGACACAGAAGAATGATGTGAATGAACAGAGGGAGACCTTTCCCTAACAGTTGGCACTCTAGCAACCTGGCCTGCAGGAATAAAATTATCCCTACTGTGATGTGAGCTTACATTACTACCAGCTATGCTAGGTGGTCTGCTAAGGGGCAGGTTAGGAAAGGCACCCTCTAACACTCTTACTGGGGGCTCCCCTGAGTCAGAGTGTGAGCTATCTCCTCACTTCTCAATTGAAGTGACAGCTAAGGCCTTGTTATTTTCAATAAGCATGTTAGACAATAATTCTCTATAGGGGTTCTTTCCCACCACTAAACCTCTATCAATGCAGAGACTCCTTAAACCCTTCCAGTTAAGGTGGTCATAAGCTGAGCTGACCAGATTAAGAGAAGTTCCTACATCAGACATGATAGAAAAGGTTTAGGGACAGATAAAAGAGAGAAAAAGTTTCAGGACTTTTTAAGGAAACAGAAAAAATCTTTTTCAACTTTTTTGAAACTTTTTGAAAGTTTAGGAGTACTTTTTAGCACTTAGCAGATAGTGTAAGGGAAGAAAAGCAAAACTTTTTGGTTAGGTGTACATGCACTGAACTTGTTTTGTATATTATTCTCTTATGAAAAGTACACAATGACAAAGTGGTAAGTAGTTGCAAGTACTTATCCCACCGCTGCACAACCAATGTAGGAGGCTGGCCTGGTTTGTAGTGGGTACCAAGGGGTACTTACACTCTGTACCAGGTCCAGTTATCCCTTATTAGTGTAGAAGAGATGTTTCTAGCAGCTTAGGCTGATAGAAGGTAGCTATGGCAGAGCAGCTTAGGCTGAACTAGGAGACATGCAAAGCTCCTACTATAGCACTGGTGTCATATGCACAATATCATAAGAAAACACAATACACAGATATACTCAAAATAAAGGTACTTTATTTTTATGACAATATGCCAAAAGTATCTCAGTGAGTACCCTCAGTATGAGGATGCCAAATATACACAAGATAAATGTACACAATACCAAAAATATGCAGTAATAGCAAAAGGAAGTAATGCAAGCAATGTAGTTACAGTAGATTGCAATAGGAGAACATAGGTATAGGGGCAACACAAACCATATACTCCAAAAGTGGAATGCGAACCACGAATGGACCCCAATCCTATGAGAGCTTATAGAGGGTCGCTGGGGCTGTAAGAAACCAGTGAGGGTTAGAAAAATAGCCCACCCCAAGACCCTGAAAAGTAGGTGTAAAGTGCACCTATATTCCCCAGAGAGCACAGAAGTCGTGATAGGGGAATTCTGCAAGGAAGACCAACACCAGCAATGCAACCTAAGTGGATTTCCGGACGAGAGTACCTGTGGAACAAGGGGACAAAGTCCAAGAGTCGTGACAAAGTCGAGAGTGGGCAGATGCCCAGGGAATGCCAGCTGAGGGTGCAAAGAAGCTGCCACTGGATGGTAGAAGCTGAGGATTCTGCAAGAACGAAGAGGGCTAGAAACTTCCCCTTTGGAGGATGGATGTCCCACGTCGTGAAGAAGCTTGCAGAGGTGTTCCCAGGCAGAAAGACCGCAAACAAGCCTTGCTAGCTGCAAGGGTCGCAGTTAGGGTTTTTGGATGCTGCTGTGGCCAAGGAGGGACCAGGATGTCTCCACTTGGATGAGGAGACAGAGGGGGCGCCCAGCAAGTCAGGGAGCCCTCACAGAAGCAGGCAGCACCCGCAGAAGTAGCAGATCAGGCACTTGGAAGAGGAGTGAATCGGAGCTCACCCGAAGACACAAAAGGGAGTCCCACGACGCCGGAGGACAACTCAGGAGGTTGTGCACTGCAGGTTAGAGTGTCGGGGACCCAGGCTTGGCTGTGCACGAAGAAAATCCTGGAAGAGTGCACAGGAGCTGGAGCAGCTGCAAATCACGCAGTACCAAGCAATGCAGTCTAGTGTGGGGAGGCAAGGACTTACCTCCACCAAGCTTGGACTGAAGTGTCACTGGACTGTGGGAATCACTTGGACAGAGTTGCTGAGTTCCAGGGACCACGCTCGTCGTGCTGAGAGGGGACCCAGAGGACCGGTGATGCAGTCTTTTGTTGCCTGCGGTTGCAGGGGGAAGATTCCGCCGACCCACGGGAGATTTCTTCAGAGCTCCTGGTGCAGAAAGGAGGCAGGCTACGCCCAGAGCATGCACCACCAGGAAACAGGCGAGAAATCGGCAGGATCAGCGATACAAGGTTGCAGTAGTCGTCTTTGCTACTTTGTTGCGGTTTTGCAGGGGTCCTGAGCAGTCAGCGGTCGATCCTTTGGCAGAAGGTGAAGAGAGAGATGCAGAGGAACTCTGATGAGCTCTTGCATTCGTTATCTAAAGAATTCCCCAAAGCAGAGACCCTAAATAGCCAGAAAAGGAGGTTTGGCTACCTAGGAAGGAGGATAGGCTAGCAACACAGGTAAGAGCCTTTCAGAAGGAGTCTCTGACGTCACCTGCTGGCACTGGCCACTCAGAGCAGTCCAGTGTGCTAGCAGCACCTCTGTTTCCAAGATGGCAGAGGTCTGGAGCACACTGGAGGAGCTCTGGACACCTCCCCTGGGAGGTGCAGGTCAGGGGAGTGGTCACTCCCCTTTCCTTTGTCCAGTTTCGCGCCAGAGCAGGGCTGGGGGATCCCTGAACCGTTGTAGACTGGCTTATGCAGAGATGGGCACCATCTGTGCCCATCAAAGCATTTCCAGAGGCTGGGGGAGGCTACTCCTCCCCAGCCCCGACACCTTTTTCCAAAGGGAGAGGGTGTAACACCTTCTCTCTGAGGAAGTCCTTTGTTCTGCCTTCCTGGGCCAGGCCTGGCTGGACCCCAGGAGGGCAGAAACCTGTCTGAGGGGTTGGCAGCAGCAGCAGCTGCAGTGAAACCCCGGGAAATGTAGTTTGGCAGTACCCGGGTCTGTGCTAGAGACTCAGGGGATCATGGAATTGTCTCCCCAATGCCAGAATGGCATTGGGTGACAATTCCATGATCTTAGACATGTTACGTGGCCATGTTCGGAGTTACCATTGTGACGCTGTACATAGGTAGTGACCTATGTAGAGTGCACGCGTGTAATGGTGTCCCCGCACTCACAAAGTCCGGGGAATTTGCCCTGAACGATGTGGGGGCACCTTGGCTAGTGCCAGGGTGCCCACACACTAAGTAACTTTGCACCCAACCTTCACCAGGTGAAGGTTACACATGTAGGTGACTTATAAGTTACTTAAGTGCAGTGGTAAATGGCTGTGAAATAACGTGGACGTTATTTCACTCAGGCTGCAGTGGCAGGCCTGTGTAAGAAATGTCAGAGCTTCCTATGGGTGGCAAAAGAAATGCTGCAGCCCATAGGGATCTCCTGGAACCCCAATACCCTGGGTACCTCAGTCCCATATATTAGGGAATTATAAGGGTGTTCCAGTATGCCAATGTGAATTGGTGAAATTGGTCACTAGCCTGTTAGTGACAATTTAGAAAGCAAAGAGAGCATAACCACTGAGGTTCTGGTTAGCAGAGCCTCAGTGAGACAGTTAGTCATCACACAGGGAACACATACAGGGCACACTTATGAGCACTGGGGCCCTGGCTGGCAGGGTCCCAGTGACACATACACTAAAACAACATATATATAGTGAAATATGGGGGTAACATGCCAGGCAAGATGGTACTTTCCTACAGTCACCTTATTACATTTACTGAGTGGTAACTATTGATTAGGAACAGGTAGGAATGTCATGTTTGGTCCCAAAAGAATAGTAATTTAAAATCCTCATTAATGCTATAGTTGAATTGTAAGTCACATTTCTGGAAATGCGAGTTTCAGAAAGTTGGCATTTTCTTGTCCTAACCATTTGTCCGGGGTCACATGACTGTGAATAGTTGGCAGTTGGCCTTTGTGTATTTTGTTCAAGACAGTGAGACAAAGGAGTTGCCACCCTGCCAGGGAGAGTGGGTGGAGCTGTTTCCTGTCCCATTTACATTTAACAAGGGCTGCCTTTAGCACACTCACAAATTAACTTGGCGCACGTTTATGTCACACTAGGCCACTTGGAGCCTGGACATGGTAAGGAAGGTAATTTCCAGAATCAGTTAGAGGGATAGTTTATAGATTTCTCCCACTTCAAAGAATGGCACCAGGTATAAATATTTGACCCACAGAACAACTCTTCAGTGCATTCCTGGACCTGAGGAAGAATTTAAAGGGACTGCCTTGTACTGCAGAGGACTGCTCTGCTGCTTGAGGTCTGCCTTGTTTCCCAGAGGACCGCCCTCCTGTGTGAGGCCTGCATTGTTTTTCAGATGACTATCCAGCTGCTACCACTGCCCTGCTGCTTAAGGCTTGCCATGTTTTCTCAGAGGACTGATCAGCTGCTTTGGGCCTACCTTGTTCTTCCAAGGACTGCCCTGTTCCTTCAGGCATCGCTCACTGAAGAAGAACTGGACCATCTCCTTGTTCTCAGGAAGACCTGAACGACTCCAAGGGTCAGTTGTCTGACCTCATGTTCTGAGCTCCAGGGACACAACAAGCTACAGAGCCCTCCCTGCAACTACCCAGCTGACCTGCTGCAATTAGACCAGCCAAGCCAGCTGGCCTCTGCTAGATTGAATCCCTAATCCCCTAGAGGTGCCTCTCTAGGTCCTGGACCTTTGGCTGGAATTAGAGTACACTCCTCTGAAAGAAATTAAGAAATCCTGAAGTTTTGGGCTTGTCGGAACCGCAAAAGGACTGCTCATGTTGATGCTCCCCCTTCCGCGATGACTGCCAACATGAAGCTCCAGTGAACCTGACACTTAGCCTTATAGCGACAAGCGACTACAGCAACAATAGCCTGTGTTGCTCGCCAATGCTAAGCTCCAGCAATGACCGTCCATGACTCCTGACTAGACCTTCATACTACAGAGACAATCATCCACAACGCTCTCCCTAATCCTAGTGGTCTCCCCCACCGCAAACTTGAAATTGAATCTTTGCTGCAGACTTTAAGAACGTAACCTTTTCAGCAGGACTAACCTGGTCCCTGTATCCAGCCCATACTCCATCATGGTCAGTCTGAATTTGTGACTTGTGCCCATCAAACACAACCAGATGACCATAAGTAGCACTTTCTGCTTTTAGGTGGTACATGAAATTGTATGGCTCCGGGTTTACGGACTGGATTTTTGTTATTCTGGTGTCATTTTATTTATTAAAACTTACTCTACGTTTTGGTTTGGGGTTTTTCTTGTGTTGAGCTTTCATTTCATAAGTGTGAGCGCTGCATAAATATTTCAAATGCTGCCTCTAAGTTATGCCTGACTGCTTTTGTGTCAAGCTAATAGAGGGTTAAGTAAAGGTTAATTTAGTGACTTTTATGGTTCACACTCACAGGGATTGAGGTTTTTGCTTGCAAAGCATCTTCCCACCCCTCAATCAAAAACAAGTTTCTTACAGGAGCTATACAAACAACTAAGTCTACTGGTCTTTGTGAGTGAGTGACACCACATTTGTGGGCTGTGCCTGGACATCTGTACGTCTATGTACGTAGATGTTTGTACATGGATTGGACTGGGCGTGATGGATGCCTGTGAGAATTCTGAACTGTCTCCCTATGTGTATGATGTATCCTTTATGTCGCTTTGTGCCTGGATGTTCTGTACATTTGTGCATGCACTAAACAAAAGTCAAACATACTGACTGTGCCTATACTTACTTCTTGTTGGTCTATATAATAATTTGTTGAACTAATGCCAAATATAAATAGATAATATTTAAGTTCTACGGCAAAAAATATGTCTTGGCAGACTGCATATATACAGCAGAATAGATATGCAGCTAACGATAAACCACAGGAATAATGTTCCTTTGCATTGTCTCTCTATTATGTGAATGCTCTAACCACCTGACTGAAATAGATTGTGTACTAGACAGTGCCAGTCAACCACAAAATTTGTTTCTATGCATGTCTTACAGATATTCTTTGTTTTCATAAAATGTTTTCTTTTTGTTTGGATTACCTGGAGAGAACGAACTGAAAACTGCTGAGGCACTCTTCTTGGAGATGTATTGTCATCCACTAAATTCTGTTCCTGCACCATAAAACAGAACACACTATGAAGCGCCACTGTACAATGCCATCACAACATGCTTTGTGACTGATTATCTACTGATTATTACAAGGCAATTTACATGTATTCAAATTCACTGTTATCAGCGAATCCACCGTGACATGTCATGGTAACAGTATATGGGCAATATGTACAAGGTTATTGTTGAACTTAACAGACTTTGGGCCTCATTCCAACCCTGGCGGTCATAGACCGCCAGGGTGGCTGTCCACGGAAGCACCGCCAACAGGCTGGCGGTGCTTCATGTGGAATTCCGACCTCGTAAAAGCCGCGGTCGCCCAGCCGGGTCCGGCGGTTTCCCGCCGGATTAGCCCCGGCTGGGAGAATCCTCCATGGCAGCGCTGCAAGCAGCGCCACCATGGGGATTCCGACCCCCTTCCCGTCAGCCTGTTTCTGGCGGTTTTCACCGCCAGAAACAGAATGGCGGGAACGGGTGTCGTGGGGCCCCTGCACTGCCCATGCCACTGGCATGGGCAGTGCAGGGGCCCCCTAACAGGGCCCCAGCATGATTTACACTGTCTGCATAGCAGACAGTGAAAATTGCGACGGGTGCACTGCACCCGTCGCACCCCTGCAACACCGCTGGCTCCATTCGGAGCCGGCTTCTGTGTTGCAGGGCCTTTCCCGCTGGGCTGGCGGGCGCTCCCAGCGGGAAAGTCTGAATGGCCTCCGCGGTCTTTTGACCGCGGAGCGGCCAATTGGCGGTTTCCGGCGCCGCCCGCCAATATTGGAATGACCCCCTTAGAGTGGTCAGCCCCCATCTTTCTGCCTCCCTCCCTCCCTCTATTTTTCTGACCCTGTTTTTGCTGGTTTCAGGACTCTGCACACTCCACCACTGCTGACAAGAGCTAAAGTGCATGTGCTCTCTCCCTTGAACATGGTAACATTGCCTCATAACAATTGGCATACTTAAGGTACATGTAAGTCCCTAGTAAAGTGCACTAAAGGTGTCCAGGGCCTGTAAATTAAATGCTACTAGTGGGGCTGCAGCACTGATTGTACCACCCACATAGGTAGCCCCTTAACCATATCTCAGGCCTGCCATTGCAAGGTTTGTGTGTGCAGTCTCACTGCCACTTCGACTTGACAATTAAAACTTATTGCCAAGCCTTAAATTCCCCTTTTTCTACATATAAGTCACCCCCAAGGTAGGCCATAGGTAACCCATAGGGCAGGGTTCTAAGTAAATAAAAAGCAGGACATGCACATACATGTTTTACATGTCCTGGTAGTGGAAAATTCACAAATTTGTTTTCCACCACTGTGAGGCCTGATCCTCTCATAGGCCAGCATTAGAACTGCCCTTATATACAATTGTATTTTGTAAATTTGTGCCACTTTTGCATAAAAAAGTGGGGAAAATGCGGCGCTAAAAAAGTATAAATATGGGCCACAATACGCAGAGTTACTAAAAATAAAGGTACTTTATTTTAGTGATAATATGCCAAAAGTATCTCAGAGGATATACTCCCTTAGGAGGTAAGTAAAACACACAAACCAAAATCAGGTAAGTAAACAGGTAGAAAACTAGTGCAAACACTGTAGAACACAATAGAATGCAATAGGACACAATAGGACTAGGGGCAACCAAACCATATACTCCAAAAGTGGAATGCGAACCACAAATGGACCCCAGGCCTAGTGTAGTGTGTAGAGGGTCGCTGGGAGTGTACTCCACACCAAGACCCTGAAAAGTAGGAGTAAAGTTACCCTACTACCCCAGACAGACAGTAAAGTCGAGATAGGGGATTCTGCAAAGGCAACAACTGACTGCAAAGCACTGAAGACGGATTCCTAGACCTGAGGACCTGCAAAGGATGGGGACCAAGTACAAGAGTCACGCAAGTGTCCAGGGGGGGCAGGAGCTGTAGGAGGCTGGACTGGCTTGTAGTGAGTACCAAGGGGTACTTGCACCTTGCACCAGGCCCAGTTATCCCTTATTAGTGTATAGGGTGTCTAGCAGCATAGGCTGATAGATAATGGTAGCTTAGCAGAGCAGCTTAGGCTGAACTAGGAGACGTGTGAAGCTACTACAGTACCACAAGTGTCACTTGCACAATATCATAAGAAAACATAATACACAGTTATACTAAAAATAAAGGTACTTTATTTTTATGACAATATGCCAAAGTATCTTAGAGTGTACCCTCAGTGAGAGGATAGGAAAGATACACAAGATATATATACACAATAGCAAAAATATGCAGTATAGTCTTAGAAAACAGTGCAACCAATGTATAGTTACAATAGGATGCAATGGGAACACATAGGGATAGGGGCAACACAAACCATATACTCCAAAAGTGGAATGCGAACCACGAATGGACCCCAAACCTATGTGACCTTGTAGAGGGTCGCTGGGACTATTAGAAAATAGTGAGAGTTAGGAAATTAGCCCCCCCCAAGACCCTGAAAAGTGAGTGCAAAGTGCACTAAAGTTCCCCAAAAGACAAAGAAGTCGTGATAGAGGAATAATGCAGGAAAGACACAAACCAACAATGCAACAACTGTGGATTTCCAATCTAGGGTACCTGTGGAACAAGGGGACCAAGTCCAAAAGTCACAAGCAAGTCGGAGATGGGCATATGCCCAGGAAATGCCAGCTGTGGGTGCAAAGAAGCTTCTACTGGACAGAAGAAGCTGAGGTTTCTGCAGGAACGAAAAGGGCTAGAGACTTCCCCTTTGGTGGACGGATCCCTCTCGCCGTGGAGAGTCGTTGTAGGAAAGTACCATCATGCCTGGCATGTTACCCCCATTTTTCACTGTATATATGTTGTTTTAGTTGTATGTGTCACTGGGACCCGGGTAACCCAGGGCCCCAGTGCTCATAAGTGTGCCTGAATGTGTTACCTGTGTAGTGACTAACTGTCTCACTGAGGCTCTGCTAACCAGAACCTCAGTGGTTATGCTCTCTCATTTCTTTCCAAATTGTCACTGACAGGCTAGTGACCATTTTTACCAATTTACATTGGCTTACTGGAACACCCTTATAATTCCCTAGTATATGGTACTGAGGTACCCAGGGTATTGGGGTTCCAGGAGATCCCTATGGGCTGCAGCATTTCTTTTGCCACCCATAGGGAGCTCTGACAATTCTTACACAGGCCTGCCACTGCAGCCTGAGTGAAATAACGTCCACGTTATTTCACAACCATTTTACACTGCACTTAAGTAACTTATAAGTCACCTATATGTCTAACCTTTACCTGGTAAAGGTTAGCTGCAAAGTTACTTAGTGTGAGGGCACCCTGGCACTAGCCAAGGTGCCCCCACATTGTTCAGAGCCAATTCCCTGAACTTTGTGAGTGCGGGGACACCATTTCACGCGTGCACTACATATAGGTCACTACCTATATGTAGCTTCACAATGGTAACTCCGAATATGGCCATGTAACATGTCTATGATCATGGAATTGCCCCCTCTATGCCATCCTGGCATAGTTGGCACAATCCCATGATCCCAGTGGTCTGTAGCACAGACCCTGGTACTGCCAAACTGCCCTTCCTGGGGTTTCACTGCAGCTGCTGCTGCTGCCAACCCCTCAGACAGGCAGCTGCCCTCCTGGGGTCCAGCCAGGCCTGGCCCAGGATGGCAGAACAAAGAACTTCCTCTGAGAGAGGGTGTGACACCCTCTCCCTTTGGAAAAAGGTGTGAAGGCAGGGGAGGAGTAGCCTCCCCCAGCCTCTGGAAATGCTTTGTTGGGCACAGATGTGCCCAATTCTGCATAAGCCAGTCTACACCGGTTCAGGGACCCCTTAGCCCCTGCTCTGGCGCGAAACTGGACAAAGGAAAGGGGAGTGACCACTCCCCTGACCTGCACCTCCCCTGGGAGGTGTCCAGAGCTCCTCCAGTGTGCTCCAGACCTCTGCCATCTTGGAAACAGAGGTGCTGCTGGCACACTGGACTGCTCTGAGTGGCCAGTGCCACCAGGTGATGTCAGAGACTCCTGCTGATAGGCTCCTTCAGGTGTTAGTAGCCTATCCTCTCTCCTAGGTAGCCAAACCCTCTTTTCTGGCTATTTAGGGTCTCTGTCTCTGGGGAAACTTTAGATAACGAATGCAAGAGCTCATCCGAGTTCCTCTGCATCTCCCTCTTCACCTTCTGATAAGGAATCGACTGCTGACCGCACTGGAAGCCTGCAAACCTGCAACATAGTAGCAAAGACGACTACTGCAACTCTGTAACGCTGATCCTGCCGCCTTCTCGACTGTTTTCCTGCTTGTGCATGCTGTGGGGGTAGCCTGCCTCCTCTCTGCACCAGAAGCTCCGAAGAAATCTCCCGTGGGTCGACGGAATCTTCCCCCTGCAACCGCAGGCACCAAAAAGCTGCATTACCGGTCCCTTGGGTCTCCTCTCAGCACGACGAGCGAGGTCCCTCGAATCCAGCGACTCTGTCCAACTGACCCCCACAGTCCAGTGACTCTTCAGTCCAAGTTTGGTGGAGGTAAGTCCTTGCCTCACCTCGCTGGGCTGCATTGCTGAGAACCGCGACTTTGCAGCTACTCCGTCCCCTGTGCACTTCCGGCGGAAATCCTTTGTGCACAGCCAAGCCTGGGTCCACGGCACTCTAACCTGCATTGCACGACTTTCTAAGTTGGTCTCCGGCGACGTGGGACTCCTTTGTGCAACTTCGGCGAGCACCGTTTCACGCATCCTCGTAGTGCCTGTTTCTGGCACTTCTCCGGGTGCTACCTGCTTCAGTGAGGGCTCTTTGTCTTGCTCGACGTCCCCTCTCTCTTCAGGTCCAATTTGCGACCTCCTGGTCCCTCCTGGGCCCCAGCAGCGTCCAAAAACGCCAAAAGCACAATTTGCAGCTAGCAAGGCTTGTTGGCGTTCTTTCGGCGGGAAAACACTTCTGCACGACTCTCCACGGCGAGAGGGATCCGTCCACCAAAGGGGAAGTCTCTAGCCCTTTTCGTTCCTGCAGAAACCTCAGCTTCATCTGTCCAGTCGAAGCTTCTTTGCACCCGCAGCTGGCATTTCCTGGGCATCTGCCCATCTCCGACTTGCTTGTGACTTTTGGACTTGGTCCCCTTGTTCCACAGGTACCCTAGATTGGAAATCCACAGTTGTTGCATTGCTGGTTTGTGTCTTTCCTGCATTATTCCTCTAACACGACTTCTTTGTCCTTAGGGGAACTTTAGTGCACTTTGCACTCACTTTTCAGGGTCTTGGGGAGGGTTATTTTTCTAACTCTCACTATTTTCTAATAGTCCCAGCGACCCTCTACAAGGTCACATAGGTTTGGGGTCCATTCGTGGTTCGCATTCCACTTTTGGAGTATATGGTTTGTGTTGCCCCTATCCCTATGTTTCCCCATTGCATCCTATTGTAACTATACATTGTTTGCACTGTTTTCTAAGACTATACTGCATATTTTTGCTATTGTGTATATATATCTTGTGTATATTTCCTATCCTCTCACTGAGGGTACACTCTAAGATACTTTGGCATATTGTCATAAAAATAAAGTACCTTTATTTTTAGTATAACTGTGTATTGTGTTTTCTTATGATATTGTGCATATGACACTAAGTGGTACTGTAGTAGCTTCACACGTCTCCTAGTTCAGCCTAAGCTGCTCTGCTAAGCTACCATTATCTATCAGCCTAAGCTGCTAGACACCCTATACACTAATAAGGGATAACTGGGCCTGGTGCAAGGTGCAAGTACCCCTTGGTACTCACTACAAGCCAGTCCAGCCTCCTGCATTGGTTGTGCAGTGGTGGGATAAGTGCTTGAGACTACTTACCACTCTTGTCATTGTACTTTTCATAAGAGAAAAATATACAAAACAAGGTCAGTGTATATACACATAGCCAAAAAGTTTAGCATTTCCTCTTTTCACTCTTTTCTAAGTGCTGAAAAGTACTTCAAACTTTCAAAAAGTTCTTAAAAGTTTAAAAAAAGTTTTTTCTGTCTTTCCAAAAAGTTCTGAAAACTTTTTTCTCTTTTTCTATCACTTTAACTCTCTCTAAAAATGTCTGGCACAGGCCAAAGTGTTGATCTGTCCAAACTTGCATATGACAACCTTAGCTGGAAAAGAGCAAGGAGTCTCTGTATAGAGAGAGGTTTGAGTGTAGGGAAGAATCCTTCCTTGGAACTGTTACTTAACATGCTTAGAGAACAGGATAAGGCCATAGGTGCCCTATCTGTTGAAAAAGTACCTAATAGTTCCCAATCTGATTCAGGGACTCCCCCAGGAAAAGATTCAGGAAAGAAACTTCCTAGCTTGCCCATTACTAGACAATCTAGCATAGATGGTAATGATGATGAGCCACACCAAATAAATAGTGTTGTCTCACATCATAGCAAAAGCATTTATTCTCACCATACTGGTAGTAATGTTTCTGTAAACCAAGCTGTTAGGGTGCCTTCTGTAAGGGACAGGTCTCCTTCTGTTCATTCCCATCATAGCTCTGTTTCTAGAAATGTCCATCCCACCAACCCTGATGACAGAATGTTAGAGAGGGAACTCAATAAGTTGAGGGTGGAACAAACCAGACTGAAGCTTAAAAAGCAACAGCTGGATTTGGATAGACAGTCTTTTGAATTAGAGAAGGAAAGACAGAAGTTGGGTTTAGATACCCATGGTGGCAGCAGCAGTATTCCCCATAGTCATCCTGCAAAAGAGCATGATTCCAGGAATCTGCACAAGATAGTTCCCCCTTATAAGGAGGGGGATGACATTAACAAGTGGTTTGCTGCACTTGAGAGGGCCTGTGTTGTACAGGATGTCCCTCAAAGGCAGTGGGCTGCTATCCTATGGCTATCATTTAGTGGAAAAGGTAGGGATAGGCTGCTTACTGTGAAAGAAAATGATGCTAATAATTTCCAAGTTCTTAAGAATGCACTCCTGGATGTTTATGGCTTAACCACTGAACAGTACAGGATAAAGTTCAGAGAGACCAAAAAGGAGTCTTCACAAGACTGGGTTGATTTCATTGACCAGGCAGTGAAGGCCTTGGAGGGGTGGTTACATGGCAGTAAAGTTACTGATTATGACAGCCTGTATAACTTAATCCTGAGAGAGCATATTCTTAATAATTGTGTGTCTGATTTGTTGCACCAGTACTTGGTGGACTCTGATCTGACCTCTCCCCAAGAATTGGGAAAGAAGGCAGACAAATGGGTCAGAACAAGAGTGAACAGAAAAGTTCATACAGGGGGTGACAAAGATGGCAACAAAAAGAAGGATGGTAAGTCTTCTGACAAGGGTGGGGACAAATCTAAAAATGAGTCTTCATCAGGCCCACAAAAACACTCTGGTGGGGGTGGTGGGCCCAAATCCTCCTTTAATCAGAACAAGGAAAAGAAACCATGGTGCTATTTATGTAAAATAAAAGGCCATTGGACAACAGATCCCAGTTGTCCAAAGAAAGGCACCACTGCTCCTACCACTACAACCCCTACTGCTACACCTAGTGTCCCTACTAATAGCAGTGGTGGTGGGAACAAACCTACTAATAGCCAATCCAAGGGAGTAGCTGGGCTCACTTTTGGTAATTTAGTTGGGGTTGGTCTGATTAGGGAGACCACAGAGGCTACTTTAGTCTCTGAAGGGGCTATTGATTTAGCCACTTTGGTTGCTTGCCCCCATAACTTGGAGAAGTACAAGCAACTAACCCTAATAAATGGTGTTGAGGTCCAGGCCTACAGGGACACAGGTGCCAGTGTCACAATGGTGATTGAGAAACTGGTGCACCCTGAACAACACATACTTGGACACCAGTACCAAGTAACCGATGCTCACAACATAACACAAAGCCACCCCATGGCTGTTGTAAATCTCAACTGGGGGGGGGGGGTAACTGGTCCAAAGAAAGTTGTGGTAGCTTCAGATTTACCTGTAGACTGTCTATTAGGGAATGATTTGGAGACATCAGCTTGGTCAGATGTGGAGTTGGAGGCCCATGCAGCAATGCTGGGCATCCCAGGGCATATTTTTGCTTTGACAAGGGCTCAGGCCAAAAAGCAAAAAGGACAGGGAAGCTTGGATCCTGGAACAATGGACCAAGTGCTCCCTAAAGCTAGGGCTAGTAGAAGCAAACCACTTCCTACTATCCCTCCCTCTACAGTGGATTCAACTTCTGAGGAAGAAGAATTCCCTCCCTGTGCAGAACCTACACCAGAGGAGCTGGAAGCAGACACTGCTGAGCTTTTGGGTGAAGGGGGGCCTGCCAGAGAGGAGCTGAGTGTGGCACAGCAAACCTGTCCCACATTAGAGGGTCTCAGACAGCAAGCTGTCAAACAGGCTAATGGGGATGTCAGTGACTCTCACAGAGTTTACTGGGAGGACAACCTCTTGTACACTGAGCATAGGGATCCTAAACCTGGAGCTGCCAGGAGATTAGTGATTCCTCAGGAGTACAGAAAGTTCCTCCTAACACTGGCACATGACATTCCCTTAGCTGGGCATCTAGGACAAATGAAAACTTGGGACAGGCTTGTTCCCCTGTTTCATTGGCCTAGGATGTCTGAGGACACAAAAGAATTTTGTAAATCCTGTGAAACCTGTCAAGCCAGTGGCAAGACAGGTGGCACCCCAAAGGCACCCCTTATCCCACTGCCTGTGGTTGGGGTTCCCTTTGAGAGGGTAGGGGTTGACATAGTTGGCCCCCTTGACCCTCCTACTGCTTCAGGCAATAGGTTTATCTTGGTGGTAGTGGACCATGCCACAAGATATCCTGAAGCAATTCCTTTAAGGACCACTACAGCACCTGCAGTGGCAAAGGCCCTCCTGGGAATATTTTCCAGGGTGGGCTTCCCAAAGGAAGTAGTATCAGACAGAGGAAGCAATTTCATGTCTGCATACTTAAAGGCCATGTGGAAGGAGTGTGGTGTAACGTACAAGTTCACAACACCCTATCATCCACAAACAAATGAACTGGTGGAGAGATTTAATAAAACTCTCAAAGGCATGATTATGGGTCTCCCTGAAAAACTCTGCAGGAGATGGGATATCCTTCTACCATGCCTCCTTTTTGCCTACAGGGAGGTACCCCAGAAAGGAGTGGGCTTCAGCCCCTTTGAACTTCTTTTTGGACACCCTGTTAGGGGTCCACTCACACTTGTAAAGGAGGGTTGGGAACAACCTTTAAAAGCTCCTAAGCAGGATATTGTGGATTATGTACTTGGCCTCAGATCAAGGATGGCTGAGTACATGAAAAAGGCCAGTAAAAACCTTCAGGCCAGCCAAGAGCTCCAGAAGCAATGGCATGATCAGAAGGCTGTTTTGGTTCAGTACCAACCAGGGCAGAAAGTGTGGGTCTTGGAGCCTGTAGCCCCAAGAGCACTCCAAGATAAATGGAGTGGTCCCCACACAATTGTTGAAAAGAAGGGAGAAGTCACCTATTTAGTTGACTTAGGCACTGCCAGGAGTCCCCTTAGGGTGCTCCATGTCAACCGCCTGAAACCCTACTATGACAGGGCTGATCTCACCCTGCTCATGGCAACTGATGAGGGACAGGAAGAAGATAGTGATCCTCTACCTGATCTCTTCTCTTCCACAGAACAAGATGCTCTTGTGGAAGGTGTAGTTTTGGCTGATTGTCTTACTGCTGAGCAGAAAGATAATTGCATAAATCTCCTAGGACAATTTTCAGAACTCTTCTCTACTGTGCCAGGCACCACTTCTTGGTGTGAGCACACTATAGATACTGGAGACAGTTTACCTGTCAAAAGTAAGATCTATAGGCAGCCTGACCATGTCAGGGACTGCATAAAGCAAGAAGTTCAGAAAATGTTGGAACTAGGAGTGGTTGAGCACTCTGACAGTCCATGGGCTTCTCCTGTGGTACTGGTACCAAAACCCAATTCTAAAGATGGAAAGAAGGAAATGCGGTTTTGTGTAGATTATAGAGGTCTCAACTTGGTAACCAAAACTGATGCTCACCCTATACCCAGGGCAGATGAGCTCATAGATACACTGGCATCTGCCAAGTATCTAAGCACTTTTGATTTGACTGCAGGGTATTGGCAGATCAAATTGTCAGAAGATGCTAAACCCAAGACTGCATTTTCTACCATTGGAGGACATTACCAGTTTACTGTAATGCCTTTTGGTTTGAAAAATGCACCTGCCACTTTTCAGAGGTTGGTGAACACAGTCCTGCAAGGGCTGGAAGCTTTCAGTGCAGCATATTTGGACGATATAGCTGTCTTTAGCTCCAGCTGGGATGATCACCTGGTCCACCTATGGAAAGTTTTGGAGGCCCTGCAAAAGGCAGGCCTCACTATCAAGGCTTCAAAGTGCCAGATAGGGCAGGGTAAGGTGGTTTATCTGGGACACCTTGTTGGTGGGGAACAGATTGCACCACTTCAGGGGAAAATCCAAACAATTATTGATTGGGTTCCCCCTACCACTCAGACTCAGGTGAGAGCCTTCCTAGGCCTCACTGGGTATTACAGGAGGTTCATTAAGAACTATGGCTCCATTGCAGCCCCTTTTAATGACCTCACATCCAAGAAAATGCCTAAAAAGGTATTATGGACAGCAAACTGTCAGAAAGCTTTTGAGGAGCTGAAGCAGGCCATGTGCTCTGCACCTGTCCTGAAAAGCCCTTGTTACTCTAAAAAATTCTATGTCCAAACTGATGCATCTGAATTAGGAGTAGGGGCAGTCCTATCACAACTTAATTCTGAGGGCCAGGATCAACCTGTTGCTTTTATTAGTAGGAGGTTGACCCCTAGAGAAAAGCGTTGGTCTGCCATTGAGAGGGAGGCCTTTGCTGTGGTCTGGGCTCTGAAGAAGTTGAGGCCATACCTGTTTGGCACTCACTTCAGGGAATGGACTATACAGTGGAACATAGACCTGGGAGTAGCCACTCCAATGCAGATGGACTCTCCAGATATTTCCACTTAGACAATGAAGACTCATCAGGTCATGGCTAGTCTTATTGTCCTTCGTTTGGGGGGGGGGGTGTGTAGGAAAGTACCATCTTGCCTGGCATGTTACCCCCATTTTTCACTGTATATATGTTGTTTTAGTTGTATGTGTCACTGGGACCTTGGTAACCCAGGGCCCCAGTGCTCATAAGTGTGCCTGAATGTGTTACCTGTGTAGTGACTAACTGTCTCACTGAGGCTCTGCTAACCAGAACCTCAGTGGTTATGCTCTCTCATTTCTTTCCAAATTGTCACTGACAGGCTAGTGACCATTTTTACCAATTTACATTGGCTTACTGGAACACCCTTATAATTCCCTAGTATATGGTACTGAGGTACCCAGGGTATTGGGGTTCCAGGAGATCCCTATGGGCTGCAGCATTTCTTTTGCCACCCATAGGGAGCTCTGACAATTCTTACACAGGCCTGCCACTGCAGCCTGAGTGAAATAACATCCACGTTATTTCACAGCCATTTTACACTGCACTTAAGTAACTTATAAGTCACCTATATGTCTAACCTTTACCTGGTAAAGGTTAGGTGCAAAGTTACTTAGTGTGAGGGCACCCTGGCACTAGCCAAGGTGCCCCCACATTGTTCAGAGCCAATTCCCTGAACTTTGTGAGTGCGGGGACACCATTACACGCGTGCACTACATATAGGTCACTACCTATATGTAGCTTCACAATGGTAACTCCGAATATGGCCATGTAACATGTCTATGATCATGGAATTGCCCCCTCTATGCCATCCTGGCATAGTTGGCACAATCCCATGATCCCAGTGGTCTGTAGCACAGACCCTGGTACTGCCAAACTGCCCTTCCTGGGGTTTCACTGCAGCTGCTGCTGCTGCCAACCCCTCAGACAGGCAGCTGCCCTCCTGGGGTCCAGCCAGGCCTGGCCCAGGATGGCAGAACAAAGAACTTCCTCTGAGAGAGGGTGTGACACCCTCTCCCTTTGGAAAATGGTGTGAAGGCAGGGGAGGAGTAGCCTCCCCCAGCCTCTGGAAATGCTTTGTTGGGCACAGATGTGCCCAATTCTGCATAAGCCAGTCTACACCGGTTCAGGGACCCCTTAGCCCCTGCTCTGGCGCGAAACTGGACAAAGGAAAGGGGAGTGACCACTCCCCTGACCTGCACCTCCCCTGGGAGGTGTCCAGAGCTCCTCCAGTGTGCTCCAGACCTCTGCCATCTTGGAAACAGAGGTGCTGCTGGCACACTGGACTGCTCTGAGTGGCCAGTGCCACCAGGTGACGTCAGAGACTCCTGCTGATAGGCTCCTTCAGGTGTTAGTAGCCTATCCTCTCTCCTAGGTAGCCAAACCCTCTTTTCTGGCTATTTAGGGTCTCTGTCTCTGGGGAAACTTTAGATAACGAATGCAAGAGCTCATCCGAGTTCCTCTGCATCTCCCTCTTCACCTTCTGATAAGGAATCGACAGCTGACCGCGCTGGAAGCCTGCAAACCTGCAACATAGTAGCAAAGACGACTACTGCAACTCTGTAAGGCTGATCCTGCCGCCTCCTCGACTGTTTTCCTGCTTGTGCATGCTGTGGGGGTAGCCTGCCTCCTCTCTGCACCAGAAGCTCCGAAGAAATCTCCCGTGGGTCGACGGAATCTTCCCCCTGCAACCGCAGGCACCAAAAAGCTGCATTACCGGTCCCTTGGGTCTCCTCTCAGCACGACGAGCGAGGTCCCTCGAATCCAACGACTCTGTCCAAGTGACCCCCACAGTCCAGTGACTCTTCAGTCCAAGTTTGGTGGAGGTAAGTCCTTGCCTCACCTCGCTGGGCTGCATTGCTGGGAACCGCGACTTTGCAGCTACTCCGGCCCCTGTGCACTTCCGGCGGAAATCCTTTGTGCACAGCCAAGCCTGGGTCCACGGCACTCTAACCTGCATTGCACGACTTTCTAAGTTGGTCTCCGGCGACGTGGGACTCCTTTGTGCAACTTCGGCGAGCACCGTTTCACGCATCCTCGTAGTGCCTGTTTCTGGCACTTCTCCGGGTGCTACCTGCTTCATTGAGGGCTCTTTGTCTTGCACGACGTCCCCTCTCTCTTCAGGTCCAATTTGCGACCTCCTGGTCCCTCCTGGGCCCCAGCAGCGTCCAAAAACGCCAAACGCACGATTTGCAGCTAGCAAGGCTTGTTGGCGTTCTTTCGGCGGGAAAACACTTCTGCACGACTCTCCACGGCGAGTGGGATCCGTCCACCAAAGGGGAAGTCTCTAGCCCTTTTTGTTCCTGCAGAAACCTCAGCTTCTTCTGTCCAGTCGAAGCTTCTTTGCCCCCGCAGCTGGCATTTCCTGGGCATCTGCCCATCTCCGACTTGCTTGTGACTTTTGGACTTGGTCCCCTTGTTCCACAGGTACCCTAGATTGGAAATCCACAGTTGTTGCATTGCTGGTTTGTGTCTTTCCTGCATTATTCCTCTAACACGACTTCTTTGTCCTTAGGGGAACTTTAGTGCACTTTGCACTCACTTTTCAGGGTCTTGGGGAGGGTTATTTTTCTAACTCTCACTATTTTCTAATAGTCCCAGCGACCCTCTACAAGGTCACATAGGTTTGGGGTCCATTCGTGGTTCGCATTCCACTTTTGGAGTATATGGTTTGTGTTGCCCCTATCCCTATGTTTCCCCATTGCATCCTATTGTAACTATACATTGTTTGCACTGTTTTCTAAGACTATACTGCATATTTTTGCTATTGTGTATATATATCTTGAGTATATTTCCTATCCTCTCACTGAGGGTACACTCTAAGATACTTTGGCATATTGTCATAAAAATAAAGTACCTTTATTTTTAGTATAACTGTGTATTGTGTTTTCTTATGATATTGTGCATATGACACTAAGTGGTACTGTAGTAGCTTCACACGTCTCCTAGTTCAGCCTAAGCTGCTCTGCTAAGCTACCATTATCTATCAGCCTAAGCTGCTAGACACCCTATACACTAATAAGGGATAACTGGGCCTGGTGCAAGGTGCAAGTACCCCTTGGTACTCACTACAAGCCAGTCCAGCCTCCTACAGTCGTGCAGAAGTGTTTTCCCGCTGAAAGAACGCCAACAAGCCTTGCTAGCTGCAAATCGTGCGGTTAGCGTTTTTGGACGCTGCTGTGGCCCTGGAGGGACCAGGAGGTCGCAAATTGGACCAGGAGAGAGAGGGGACGTCGAGCAAGACAAGGAGCCCTCTCAGCAGCAGGTAGCACCCAGAGAAGTGCCAGAAACAGGCACTACGAGGATGCGTGAAACGGTGCTCACCCGAAGTTACACAAAGGAGTCCCACGTCGCCGGAGACCAACTTAGAAAGTCGTGCAATGCAGGTTAGAGTGCCGTGGACCCAGGCTTGGCTGTGCACGAAGGATTTCCGCCAGAAGTGCACAGGGGCCGGAGTAGCTGCAAAAGTCGCGGTTCCCAGCAATGCAGCCCAGCGAGGTGAGGCAAGGACTTACCTCCACCAAACTTGGACTGAAGAGTCACTGGACTGTGGGAGTCACTTGGACAGAGTTGCTGGATTCGAGGGACCTCGCTCGTCGTGCTGAGAGGAGACCCAAGGGACCGGTAATGCAGCTTTTTGGTGCCTGCGGTTGCAGGGGGAAGATTCCGTCGACCCACGGGAGATTTCTTCGGAGCTTCTAGTGCAGAGAGGAGGCAGACTACCCCCACAGCATGCACCACCAGGAAAACAGTTGAGAAGGCGGCAGGATCAGCGTTACAGAGTTGCAGTAGTCGTCTTTGCTACTTTGTTGCAGTGTTGCAGGCTTCCAGCGCGGTCAGCAGTTGATTCCTTGGCAGAAGGTGAAGAGAGAGATGCAGAGGAACTCGGATGAGCTCTTGCATTCGTTATCTAAAGTTTCCCCAGAGACAGAGACCCTAAATAGCCAGAAAAGAGGGTTTGGCTACTTAGGAGAGAGGATAGGCTAGCAACACCTGAAGGAGCCTATCACAAGGAGTCTCTGACGTCACCTGGTGGCACTGGCCACTCAGAGCAGTCCAGTGTGCCAGCAGCACCTCTGTTTCCAAGATGGCAGAGGTCTGGAGCACACTGGAGGAGCTCTGGACACCTCCCATGGGAGGTGCAGGTCAGGGGAGTGGTCACTCCCCTTTCCTTTGTCCAGTTTCGCGCCAGAGCAGGGGCTAAGGGGTCCCTGAACCGGTGTAGACTGGCTTATGCAGAATTGGGCACATCTGTGCCCAAGAAAGCATTTCCAGAGGCTGGGGGAGGCTACTCCTCCCCTGCCTTCACACCATTTTCCAAAGGGAGAGGGTGTAACACCCTCTCTCAGAGGAAGTCCTTTGTTCTGCCATCCTGGGACAAGCCTGGCTTGACCCCAGGAGGGCAGAAACCTGTCTGAGGGGTTGGCAGCAGCAGCAGCTGCAGTGAAACCCCAGGAAAGGCAGTTTGGCAGTACCAGGGTCTGTGCTACAGACCACTGGGATCATCGAATTGTGCCAACAATGCCAGGATGGCATAGAGGGGGGAATTCCATGATCTTAGACATGTTACATGGCCATATTCGGAGTTACCATTGTGAAGCTACATATAGGTAGTGACCTATATGTAGTGCAAGCGTGTAATGGTGTCCCCGCACTCACAAAGTTCAGGGAATTGGCTCTGAACAATGTGGGGGCACCTTGGCTAGTGCCAGGGTGCCCTCACACTAAGTAACTTTGCACCTAACCTTTACCAGGTAAAGGTTAGACATATAGGTGACTTATAAGTTACTTAAGTGCAGTGTAAAATGGCTGTGAAATAACGTGGACGTTATTTCACTCAGGCTGCAGTGGCAGGCCTGTGTAAGAATTGTCAGAGCTCCCTATGGGTGGCAAAAGAAATGCTGCAGCCCATATGGATCTCCTGGAACCCCAATACCCTGGGTACCTCAGTACCATATACTAGGGAATTATAAGGGTGTTCCAGTAAGCCAATGTAAATTGGTAAAATTGGTCACTAGCCTGTTAGTGACAATTTGGAAAGAAATGAGAGAGCATAACCACTGAGGTTCTGATTAGCAGAGCCTCAGTGAGACAGTTAGTCACTACACAGGTAACACATTCAGGCACACTTATGAGCACTGGGGCCCTGGTGAACAGGGTCCCAGTGACACATACAACTAAAACAACATATATACAGTGAAAAATGGGGGTAACATGCCAGGCAAGATGGTACTTTCCTACACAACCCCCCCCCAAACGAAGGACAATAAGACTAGCCATGACCTGATGAGTCTTCATTGTCTAAGTGGAAATATCTGGAGAGTCCATCTGCATTGGAGTGGCTACTCCCAGGTCTATGTTCCACTGTATAGTCCATTCCCTGTAGGGATATGGACCACCTCAACAATTTAGGATTTTCACCTTTCATTTGTTTTAGCCAAAGAAGAGGTTTGTGGTCTGTCTGAACAATGAAGTGAGTGCCAAACAGGTATGGCCTCAACTTCTTCAGAGCCAAGACCACAGCAAAGGCCTCCCTCTCTATGGCAGACCAACGCTTTTCTCTAGGGGTCAACCTCCTACTAATAAAAGCAACAGGTTGATCCTGGCCCTCAGAATTAAGTTGTGATAGGACTGCCCCTACTACTAATTCAGATGCATCAGTTTGGACATAGAATTTTTTAGAGTAACAAGGGCTTTTCAGGACAGGTGCAGAGCACATGGCCTGCTTCAGCTCCTCAAAAGCTTTCTGACAGTTTGCTGTCCATAATACCTTTTTAGGCATTTTCTTGGATGTGAGGTCATTAAGAGGGGCTGCAATGGAGCCATAGTTCTTAATGAACCTCCTGTAATACCCAGTGAGGCCTAGGAAGGCTCTCACCTGAGTCTGAGTGGTAGGGGGAACCCAATCAATAATTGTTTGGATTTTCCCCTGAAGTGGTGCAATCTGTTCTCCACCAACAAGGTGTCCCAGATAAACCACCTTACCCTGCCCTATCTGGCACTTTGAAGCTTTGATAGTGAGGCCTGCCTTTTGCAGGGCCTCCAAAACTTTCCATAGGTGGACCAGGTGATCATCCCAGCTGGAGCTAAATACAGCTATATCGTCCAAATATGCTGCACTGAAAGCTTCCAGCCCTTGCAGGACTGTGTTCACCAACCTCTGAAAAGTGGCAGGTGCATTCTTCAAACCAAAAGGCATTACAGTAAACTGGTAATGGCCTACAATGGTTGAAAATGCAGTCTTAGGTTTAGCATCTTCTGACAATTTGATCTGCCAATACCCTGCAGTCAAGTCAAAAGTGCTTAGATACTTGGCAGATGCCAGTGTATCTATGAGCTCATCTGCCCTGGGTATAGGGTGAGCATAAGTTTTGGTTACTAAGTTGAGACCTCTATAGTCTACACAAAACCGCATTTCCTTCTTTCCATCTTTGGAATGGGGTTTTGGTACAAGTACCACAGGAGAAGCCCATGGACTTTCAGAGTGCTCAACCACTCCTAGTTCTAACATTTTCTGCACCTCTTGCTTTATGCAGTCCCTGACATGGTCAGGCTGCCTATAGATCTTACTTTTGACAGGTAAACTGTCTCCAGTATCTATAGTGTGCTCACACCAAGAAGTGGTACCTGGCACAGTAGAGAAGAGTTCAGAGAATTGATCTAGGAGATTAATGCAATGGTCTTTCTGCTCAGCAGTAAGACAATCAGCCAAAACTACACCTTCCACAAGAGCATCTTGTTCTGTGGAAGAGAAGAGATCAGGTAGAGGATCACTGTCTTCTTCCTGCCCCTCATCAGTTGCCATGAGCAGGGTGAGATCAGCCCTGTCATAGTAGGGTTTCAGACGGTTTACATGGAGTACCCTAAGGGGACTCCTTGCAGTGCCTAAGTCAACTAAATAGGTGACTTCACCCTTTTTCTCAACAATTGTGTGGGGTCCACTCCACTTATCTTGGAGTGCTCTTGGGGCCACAGGCTCCAAGACCCACACTTTCTGCCCTGGTTGGTACTGAACCAAAACAGCCTTCTGATCATGCCATTGCTTCTGGAGCTCTTGGCTGGCCTGAAGGTTCTTACTGGCCTTTTTCATATACTCCGCCATCCTTGATCTGAGGCCAAGTACATAGTACACAATATCCTGCTTAGGAGCTTTTAAAGGTTGTTCCCAACCCTCCTTTACAAGTGTGAGTGGACCCCTAACAGGGTGTCCAAAAAGAAGTTCAAAGGGGCTGAAGCCACTCCTTTCTGGGGTACCTCCCTGTAGGCAAAAAGGAGGCATGGTAACAGGATATCCCATCTCCTGCAGAGTTTTTCAGGGAGACCCATAATCATGCCTTTGAGAGTTTTATTAAATCTCTCCACCAGTCCATTTGTGTGTGGATGATAGGGTGTAGTGAACTTATAAGTTACACCACACTCCTTCCACATGGCCTTTAAGTATGCAGACATGAAATTGCTTCCCCTGTCTGATACTACTTCCTTTGGGAAGCCCACCCTGGAAAATATTCCCAGGAGGGCCTTTGCCACTGCAGGAGCTGTAGTGGTCCTTAAAGGAATAGCTTCAGGATATCTTGTGGCATGGTCCACTACCACCAAGATGAATCTATTGCCTGAAGCAGTAGGAGGGTCAAGGGGGCCAACTATGTCAACCCCTACCCTTTCAAAGGGAACCCCAACCACAGGCAGTGGAATAAGGGGTGCCTTTGGGGTGCCACCTGTCTTGCCACTGGCTTGACAGGTTTCACAGGACTTACAAAAATCTTTTGTGTCCTCAGACATCCTAGGCCAATGAAACAAGGGAACAAGTCTGTCCCAAGGTTTCATTTGTCCTAGTTGCCCAGCTAGGGGAATGTCGTGGGCAAGAGTTAGGAGGAACTTTTTGTACTCCTGAGGACTCACTAATCTCCTGGCAGCTCCAGGTTTAGGATCCCTATGCTCAGTGTACAAGAGGTTGTCCTCCCAGTAAACTCTGTGAGAGTCACTGACATCCCCATTAGCCTGTTTGACAGCTTGCTGTCTTAGACCCTCTAATGTGGGACAGGTTTGCTGTGCCAAACTCAGCTCCTCCCTGGCAGGCCCTCCTTCACCCAAAAGCTCAGCAGTGTCTGCCTGAAGCTCCTCTGGTGAAGGTTCTGCACAGGGAGGGAATTCTTCTTCCTCTGAAGTTGAATCCACTGTAGAGGGAGGGATAGTAGGAAGTGGTTTGCTTCTACTAGCCCTAGCTTTAGGGAGCACTTGGTCCATTGTTCCAGGATCCAAGCTTCCCTGTCCTTTTTGCTTTTTGGTCTGAGCCCTTGTCAAAGCAAAAATATGCCCTGGGATGCCCAGCATTGCTGCATGGGCCTCCAACTCCACATCTGACCAAGCTGATGTCTCCAAATCATTCCCTAATAGACAGTCTACAGGTAAATCTGAAGCTACCACAACTTTCTTTGGACCAGTAACCCCCCCCAGGTGAGATTAACAACAGCCATGGGGTGGCTAAGTGTGTTGTTGTGAGCATCGGTTACTTGGTACTGGTGACCAAGTAGGTGTTGTTCAGGGTGGACCAGTTTCTCTATGACCATAGTCACACTGGCACCAGTGTCCCTGTAGGCCTGAACCTCAACACCATTTATTAGGGGTAGCTGCTTGTACTTATCCATATTAAGGGGACAAGCAACTAAGGTGGCTAAATCAATAGCCCCCTCAGAGACTAACACAGCCTCTGGGGCCTCCCTAACAAGGCCAACCCCAACTAAGTTACCAATAGTGAGCCCAGCTACTCCCTTGGATTGGCTATTAGTAGGTTTGCTCCCACCACCACTGCTATTAGTAGAGACACTAGGTGTAGCAGTAGGGGTTGTAGTGGTAGGAGGCTTGGTGCCTTTCTTTGGACAACTGAGAACTGTTGTCCAATGGCCTTTTACTTTACATAAATAGCACCATGGTTTCTTTTCCTTGTTCTAATTAAAAGAGGATTTGGGCCCACCACCCCCACCAGAGTGTTTTTGTGGGCCTGATGAAGACTCATTTTTAGATTTGTCCCCACCCTTGTCAGAAGACTTACCATCCTTCTTTTTGTTGCCATCTTTGTCACCCCCTGTATGAACTTTTCTGTTCACTCTTGTTCTGACCCATTTGTCTGCCTTCTTTCCCAATTCTTGGGGAGAGGTCAGATCAGAGTCCACCAAGTACTGGTGCAACAAATCAGACACACAATTATTAAGAATATGCTCTCTCAGGATCAAGTTATACAGGCTGTCATAATCAGTAACTTTACTGCCATGTAACCACCCCTCCAAGGCCTTCACTGAATGGTCAATGAAATCAACCCAGTCTTGTGAAGACTCCTTTTTGGTCTCTCTGAACTTTATCCTGTATTGTTCAGTGGTTAAGCCATAACCATCCAGGAGTGCATTCTTAAGAACTGTAAAATTATTGGCATCACTTTCTTTCACAGTAAGGAGCCTATCCCTACCTTTTCCACTAAATGATAGCCATAGGATAGCAGCCCACTGCCTTTGAGGGACATCCTGTACAACACAGGCCCTCTCAAGTGCAGCAAACCACTTGTTAATGTCATCCCCCTCCTTATAAGGGGGAACTATCTTGTGCAGATTCCTGGAATCATGCTCTTTTACAGGATGACTATGGGGAATACTGCTGCTGCCACCATGGGTTTCTAAACCCAACTTCTGTCTTTCCTTCTCTAATTCTAAAGACTGTCTATCCAAATCCAGCTGTTGCTTTTTAAGCTTCAGTCTGGTTTGTTCCACCCTCAACTTATTGAGTTCCCTTTCTAACAATCTGTCATCAGGGTTGGTGGGAGGGACATTTCTAGATACAGAGGTATGATGGGAATGAACAGAAGGAGACCTGTCCCTTACAGAGGGCACCCTAACAGCTTGGCTGACAGAAACATCACTACCAGTATGGTGAGAATAAATGCTTTTGCTATGATGTGAGACAACACTATTTGTATGGTGTGGCTCATCATCATTACCAACTATGCTAGACTGTCTTGTAATGGGCAGGCTAGGAACTTTCTTTCCTGAATCTTTTTCTGGGGGAGTCCCTGAATCAGATTGGGAACCATTTGCTACTTTTTCAACAGATGTGACCCCTATGGCCTTATCTTGTTCTCTAAGCATATTAAGCAACAATTCCAAGGAAGGATTCTTCCCTACACTCAAACCTCTCTCTATGCAGAGACTCCTTGCTCCTTTCCAGCTAAGGTGATCATATGCAAGTTTGCACAGATCAACATTTTGGCCTGTGCCAGACATTTTTAGAGAGAGTTAAAGTGATAGAAAAAGAGAAAAAAGTTTCCAGAACTTTTTAGAAAGACAGAAAAAACTTTTTAAACTTTTAAGAACTTTTTAGAAAGTTTAGAAGTACTTTTCAGTACTTAGAAAAGAGTGAAAAAAGGAAATGCAAAACTTTTTGGCTATGTGTATATACACTGACCTTGTTTTGTATATTTTTCTCTTATGAAAAGTACAATGACAAGACTGGTAAGTAGTCTCAAAGCACTTATCCCACCGCTGCACAACCAATGTAGGAGGCTGGACTGGCTTGTAGTGAGTACCAAGGGGTACTTGCACCTTGCACCAGGCCCAGTTATCCCTTATTAGTGTAGAGGGTGTCTAGCAGCTTAGGCTGATAGATAATGGTAGCTTAGCAGAGCAGCTTAGGCTGAACTAGGAGACGTGTGAAGCTACTACAGTACCACAAGTGTCACTTGCACAATATCATAAGAAAACATAATACACAGTTATACTAAAAATAAAGGTACTTTATTTTTATGACAATATGCCAAAGTATCTTAGAGTGTACCCTCAGTGAGAGGATAGGAAATATACACAAGATATATATACACAATAGCAAAAATATGCAGTATAGTCTTAGAAAACAGTGCAAACAATGTATAGTTACAATAGGATGCAATGGGGACACATAGGGATAGGGGCAACACAAACCATATACTCCAAAAGTGGAATGCGAACCACAAATGGACCCCAAACCTATGTGACCTTGTAGAGGGTCGCTGGGACTATTAGAACATAGTGAGAGTTAGGAAATTAGCCCTCCCAAGACCCTGAAAAGTGAGTGCAAAGTGCACTAAAGTTCCCCAAAAGACAAAGAAGTCGTGATAGAGGAATAATGCAGGAAAGACACAAACCAACAATGCAACAACTGTGGATTTCCAATCTAGGGTACCTGTGGAACAAGGGGACCAAGTCCAAAAGTCACAAGCAAGTCGGAGATGGGCAGATGCCCAGGAAATGCCAGCTGCGGGTGCAAAGAAGCTTCGACTGGACAGAAGAAGCTGAGGTTTCTGCAGGAACGAAAAGGGCTAGAGACTTCCCCTTTGGTGGACGGATCCCTCTCGCCTTGGAGAGTCGTGCAGAAGTGTTTTCCCGCCGGAAGGACGCCAACAAGCCTTGCTAGACGCAAATCGTGCGTTTGGCGTTTTTGGACGCTGCTGGGGCCCAGGAGGGACCAGGAGGTCGCAAATTGGACCTGAAGAGAGAAAAAGACATGGTAATATTTATGTAAAGTAAAAGGCCATTGGGCAAGTGGTTCCACTTGTGTAGGAAAGTACCATCTTGCCTGGCATGTTACCCCCATTTTTCACTGTATATATGTTGTTTTAGTTGTATGTGTCACTGGGACCCTGTCATCCAGGGCCCCAGTGCTCATAAGTGTGCCTGAATGTGTTACCTGTGTAGTGACTAACTGTCTCACTGAGGCTCTGCTAATCAGAACCTCAGTGGTTATGCTCTCTCATTTCTTTCAAATTGTCACTAACAGGCTAGTGACCAATTTTACCAATTTACATTGGCTTACTGGAACACCCTTATAATTCCCTAGTATATGGTACTCAGGTACCCAGGGTATTGGGGTTCCAGGAGATCCCTATGGGCTGCAGCATTTCTTTTGCCACCCATAGGGAGCTCTGACAATTCTTACACAGGCCTGCCATTGCAGCCTGAGTGAAATAACGTCCACGTTATTTCACAGCCATTTTACACTGCACTTAAGTAACTTATAAGTCACCTATATGTCTAACCTTTACCTGGTAAAGGTTGGGAGCTAAGTTACTTAGTGTGAGGGCACCCTGGCACTAGCCAAGGTGCCCCCACATTGTTCCGGGCCAATTCCCCGGACTTTGTGAGTGCGGGGACACCATTACACACGTGCACTACATATAGGTCACTACTTATATGTAGCTTCACAATGGTAACTCCGAATATGGCCATGTAACATGTCTATGATCATGGAATTGCCCCCTCTATGCCATCCTGGCATAGTTGGCACAATCCCATGATCCCAGTGGTCTGTAGCACAGACCCTGGTACTGCCAAACTGCCTTTTCAGGGGTTTCACTGCAGCTGCTGCTGCTGCCAACCCCTCAGACAGGCTTCTGCCCTCCTGGGGTCCAGCTAGGCCTGGCCCAGGATGGCAGAACAAAGGACTTCCTCTGAGAGAGGGTGTTACACCCTCTCCCTTTGGAAAATGGTGTGAAGGCAGGGGAGGAGTACCCTCCCCAGCCTCTGGAAATGCATTCATGGGCACTTTTGGTGCCCATTTCTGCATAAGCCAGTCTACACCGGTTCAGGGACCCCTTAGCCCTGCTCTGGCGCAAAACTGGACAAAGGAAAGGGGAGTGACCACTCCCCTGACCTGCACCTCCCCTGGGATGTGTCCAGAGCTCCTCCAGTGTGCTCCAGACCTCTGCCATCTTGGAAACAGAGGTGCTGCTGGCACACTGGACTGCCCTGAGTGGCCAGTGCCACCAGGTGACGTCAGAGACTCCTTCTGATAGGCTCCTTCAGGTGTTGCTAGCCTATCCTCTCTCCTAGGTAGCCAAACCCTCTTTTCTGGCTATTTAGGGTCTCTGGGGAAACTTTAGATAACGAATGCAAGAGCTCATCCGAGTTCCTCTGCATCTCTCTCTTCACCTTCTGCCAAGTAATCGACTGCTGACCGCGCTGGAAGCCTGCAAAACTGCAACATAGTAGCAAAGACGACTACTGCAACTCTGTAACGCTGATCCTGCCGCCTTCTCGACTGTTTTCCTGGTGGTGCATGCTGTGGGGGTAGTCTGCCTCCTCTCTGCACTAGAAGCTCCGAAGAAATCTCCCGTGGGTCGACGGAATCTTCCCCCTGCAACCGCAGGCACCAAAGAACTGCATCACCGGTCCCTTGGGTCTCCTCTCAGCACGACAAGCGAGGTCCCTCGAATCCAGCAACTGTGTCCAAGTGACCCCCACAGTCCAGTGACTCTTCAGTCCAAGTTTGGTGGAGGTAAGTCCTTGCCTCCCCACGCCAGACTACATTGCTGGGAACCGCGACTTTTGCAGCTACTCCGGCCTCTGTGCACTTCCGGCGGAAATCCTTTGTGCACAGCCAAGCCTGGGTCCACGGCACTCTAACCTGCATTGCACGACTTTCTAAGTTGGTCTCTGGCGACGTGGGACTCCTTTGTGCAACTTCGGGTGAGCACCGTTTCACGCATCCTCGTAGTGCCTGTTTCTGGCACTTCTCCGGGTGCTACCTGCTGCTGAGAGGGCTCCTTGTCTTGCTCAACGTCCCCTCTGTCTCCTGACGCAATTTGCGACATCCTGGTCCCTCCTGGGCCACAGCAGCATCCAAAAACGCTTACAGCACGATTTGCAGCTAGCAAGGCTTGTTGGCGGTCTTTCGACGGGAAAACACTTCTGCACGACTCTCCACGGGGTGAGGGATCCGTCCTCCAAAGGGGAAGTCTCTACCCCTTGTCGTTCCTGCAGAAACCTCAGCTTCTTCTGTCCAGTAGAAGCTTCTTTGCACCCACAGCTGGCATTTCCTGGGCATCTGCCCATCTCCGACTTGCTTGTGACTTTTGGACTTGGTCCCCTTGTTCCACAGGTACTCTCGACTGGAAATCCATCGTTTTTGCATTGCTGGTTTGTGTCTTTCCTGCAGAATTCCCCTATCACGACTTCTATGTCCTTTGGGGAACTTTAGTGCACTTTGCACTCACTTTTCAGGGTCTTGGGGTGGGCTATTTTTCTAACCCTTACTATTTTCTAATAGTCCCAGCGACCCTCTACAAGATCACATAGGTTTGGGGTCCATTCGTGGTTCGTATTCCACTTTTGGAGTATATGGTTTGTGTTGCCCCTATCCCTATGTGTCCCCATTGCATCCTATTGTAACTATACATTGTTTGCACTGTTTTCTAAGACTATACTGCATATTTTTGGTATTGTGTACATATATCTTGTGTATATTTCCTATCCTCTCACTGAGGGTACACTCTAAGATACTTTGGCATATTGTCATAAAAATAAAGTACCTTTATTTTTAGTATAACTGTGTATTGTGTTTTCTTATGAAATTGTGCATATGACACTAAGTGGTACTGTAGGAGCTTCACTCGTCTCCTAGTTCAGCCTAAGCTACTCTGCTAAGCTACCATTATCTATCAGCCTATGCTGCTAGACACCCTATACACTAATAAGGGATAACTGGGCCTGGTGCAAGGTGCAAGTACCCCTAGGTACTCACTACAAGCCAGTCCAGCCTCCTACATTGGTTGTGCAGCGGTGGGATAAGTGCTTTGAGACTACTTACCACTCTTGTCATTGTACTTTTCATAAGAGAAAAATATACAAAACAAGTTCAGTGTGTGTACACATAACTAAAAAGTTTTGCATTTCCTCTTTTCACTCTTTTCTAAAGTGCTGAAAAGTACTTCTAAACTTTCAAAAAGTTCTTAAAAGTTTAAAAAGTTTTTTTCTGTCTTTCTAAAAAGCTCTGACAAGCTTTTTTCTCTTTTTCTATCACCTTAGCTGGAAAGGAGCAAGGAGTCTCTGCATAGAGAGAGGTTTGAGTGTAGGGAAGAATCCTTCCTTGGAATTGTTACTTAACATGCTTAGAGAACAAGATAAGGCTAAAAGTGCCCCATCTGTTGAAAAAGTAGCTAATGGTTCCCAATCTGATCCAGGGACTCCCCCAGGAAAAGATTCAGGAAAGAAACTTCTTAGCCTGCCCATTACTAGACAGTCTAGCATAGTTGGTACTGAGGTGGAGTCACATCATACAGATGATGTGCTCTCACATTACACTGTCAGCCAAGATGTTAGGGTGCCCTCTGTAAGGGACAGGTCTCCTTCTGTTCATTCCCATCATACTTCTGTGTCTAGGAATGTCCCTCCCACCAACCCTGATGACAGATTGTTAGAGAGGGAACTCAATAAGTTGAGGATGGAACAAACCAGACTGAAGCTTAAAAAGCAACAGCTGGATTTGGATAGACAGTCTTTAGAACTAGAGAAGGAAAGACAGAAGTTGGGTTTAGAAACCCATGGTGGCAGCAGCAGTATTCCCCATAGTCATCCTGCAAAAGAGCATGATTCCAGGAATCTGCATAAGATAGTTCCCCCTTATAAGGAGGGGGATGACATTAACAAGTGGTTTGCTGCACTTGAGAGGGCCTGTGTTGTACAGGATGTCCCTCAAAGGCAGTGGGCTGCTATCCTATGGCTATCATTTAGTGGAAAAGGTAGGGATAGGCTCCTTACTGTGAAAGAAAGTGATGCCAATAATTTTACAGTTCTTAAGAATGCACTCCTGGATGGTTATTGCTTAACCACTGAACAATACAGGATAAAGTTCATAGAGACCAAAAAGGAGTCTTCACAATACTGGGTTGATTTCATTGACCATTCAGTGAAGGCCTTGGAGAGGTGGTTACATGGCAGTAAAGTTACTGATTATGACAGCCTGTATAACTTGATCCTGAGAGAGCATATTCTTAATAATTGTGTGTCTGATTTGTTGCACCAGTACTTGGTGGACTCTGATCTGACCTCTCCCCAAGAATTGGGAAAGAAGGCAGACAAATGGGTCAGAACAAGGGTGAACAGAAAAGTTCATACAGGGGGTGACAAAGATGGCAACAAAAAGAAGGATGGTAACTCTTCTGACAAGGGTGGGGACAAATCTAAAAATGAGTCTTCATCAGGCCCACAAAAACACTCTGGTGGGGGTGGTGGGCCCAAATCCACTTTTAATCAAAACAAAGAAAAGAAACCATGGTGCTATTTATGTAAAATAAAAGGCCATTGGACAACAGATCCCAGTTGTCCAAAGAAAAGCACCAAGCCTCCTACCACTACAACCCCTACTGCTACACCTAGTGTCCCTACTAATAGCAGTGGTGGTGGGAGCAAACCTACTAATAGCCAATCCAAGGGAGTAGCTGGGCTCACTTTTGGTAACTTAGTTGGGGTCGGTCTTGTTAGGGAGACCACAGAGGCTACATTAGTCTCTGAGGGGGCTATTGATTTAGCCACCTTAGTTGCTTGTCCCCTTAATATGGATAAGTACAAGCAGCTACCCCTAATAAATGGTGTTGAGGTTCAGGCCTACAGGGACACTGGTGCCAGTGTGACTATGGTCATAGAGAAACTGGTCCACCCTGAACAACACCTAGTTGGTCACCAGTACCAAGGAAACGATGCTCACAACAACACACTTAGCCACCCCATGGCTGTTGTAAATCTCAACTGGGGGGGGTTACTGGTCCAAAGAAAGTTGTGGTAGCCACAGATTTACCTGTAGACTGTCTACTAGGAAATGATTTGGAGACATCAGCTTGGTCAGATGTGGAGTTGGAGGCCCATGCAGCAATGCTGGGCATCCCAGGGCATATTTTTGTTTTAACCAGGGCTCAGGCCAAAAAGCAAAAAGGACATGGAAGCTTGGATCCTGGAACAATGGACCAAGTGCTCCCTAAAGCTAGGGCTAGTAGAAGTAAACCACTTCCTACTGTCCCTCCCTCTACAGTGGATCCTACTTCTGAGGAAGAAGAATTTCCACCCTGTGCAGAACCTACACCAGAGGAGCTGGAAGCAGACACTGCTGAGCTTTTGGGTGAAGGGGGGCCTGCCAGGGAGGAGCTGAGTGTGGCATAGCAAACCTGTCCCACACTAGAGGGTCTAAGACAGCAAGCTGTCAAACAGGCTAATGGGGATATCAGTGACTCTCACAGAGTTTACTGGGAGGACAACCTCTTATACACTGAAGCAAGGGATCCTAAACCTGGAACTGCCAGGAGGTTAGTGATTCCTCAGGAGTACAGAAAGTTCCTCCTAACTCTAGCCCACGACATTCCCCTAGCTGGGCATCTGGGACAAATGAAAACTTGGGACAGGCTTTTTCCCTTGTTTCATTGGCCTAGGATGTCTGAGGACACAAAGGAATTTTGTAAGTCCTGTGAAACCTGTCAAGCCAGTGGCAAGACAGGTGGCACTCCAAAGGCACCACTTATTCCACTGCCTGTGGTTGGGGTTCCCTTTGAAAGGGTAGGGGTTGACATAGTTGGCCCCCTTGACCCTCCTACTGCTTCAGGCAATAGGTTTATCTTGGTGGTAGTGGACCATGCCACAAGATATCCTGAAGCAATTCCTTTAAGGACCACTACAGCACCTGCAGTGGCAAAGACCCTCTTGGGAATATTTTCCAGGGTGGGCTTCCCAAAGGAAGTAGTATCAGACAGGGGAAGCAATTTCATGTCTGCATACTTAAAGGCCATGTGGAAGGAGTGTGGTGTGACTTACAAGTTCACTACACCCTATCATCCACAAACAAATGGACTGGTGGAGAGATTTAATAAAACTCTCAAAGGCATGATTATGGGTCTCCCTGAAAAACTCCGCAGGAGATGGGATATCCTGTTACCATGCCTCCTTTTTGCCTACAGGGAGGTACCCCAGAAAGGAGTGGGCTTCAGACCCTTTGAACTCCTCTTTGGTCACCCTGTTAGGGGTCCACCAACACTTGTCAAGGAGGGTTGGGAACAACCTTTAAAAGCAGCTCCAAAACAAGATATTGTGGATTATGTATTTGGCCTCAGATCAAGGATGGCTGAGTATATGAAAAAGGCCAGTAAAAACCTTCAGGCCAACCAAGAGCTCCAAAAGCAATGGCATGACCATAAGGCTGTTTTGGTTCAGTACAAACCAGGGCAGAAAGTGTGGGTCTTGGAGCCTGTGGCCCCAAGAGCACTCCAAGATAAATGGAGTGGACCCCACACAATTGTTGAGAAAAAGGGTGAAGTCACCTATTTAGTTGACTTAGGCACTGCCAGGAGTCCCCTTAGGGTGCTCCATGTCAACCGCCTGAAACCCTACTATGACAGGGCTGATCTCACCCTGCTCATGGCAACTGATGAGGGACAGGAAGAAGACAGTGATCCTCTACCTGATCTCTTCTCTTCCACAGAACAAGATGCTCTAATGGAAGGTGTAGTTTTGGCTGATTATCTTACTGCTGAGCAGAAAGACCATTGCATAAATCTCCTGGGTCAGTTTTCTGAACTCTTCTCTACCGTGCCAGGTACCACTTCTTGGTGTGAGCACACTATAGATACTGGAGACAGCTTACCTGTCAAAAGTAAGATCTATAGGCAGCCTGACCATGGCAGGGACTGCATAAAGCAAGAGGTGCAGAAAATGTTAGAACTGGGAGTGGTTGAGCACTCTGAAAGTCCATGGGCTTCTCCTGTGGTACTTGTACCAAAACCCCATTCCAAAGATGGAAAGAAGGAAATGCGGTTTTGTGTAGACTACAGAGGTCTCAACCAGGTAACCAAAACTGATGCTCACCCTATACCCAGGGCAGATGAGCTCATAGATACACTGGCATCTGCCAAGTATCTAAGCACTTTTGATTTGACTGCAGGGTATTGGCAGATCAAATTGTCAGAAGATGCTAAACCTAAAACTGCACTTTCAACCATTGGAGGACATTACCAGTTCACAGTAATGCCTTTTGGATTGAAAAATGCACCTGCCACTTTTAAGAGGTTGGTGAACACAGTCCTGCAAGGGCTGGAAGCTTTCAGTGCAGCATATTTGGACGATATAGCTGTCTTTAGCTCCAGCTGGGATGATCACCTGGTCCACCTATGGAAAGTTTTGGAGGCCCTGCAAAAGGCAGGCCTCACTATCAAGGCTTCAAAGTGCCAGATAGGGCACGGTAAGGTGGTTTATCTGGGACACCTTGTTGGTGGGGAACAGATTGCACCACTACAGGGGAAAATCCAAACAATTATTGATTGGGTTCCCCCTACCACTCAGACTCAGGTGAGAGCCTTCCTAGGCCTCACTGGGTATTACAGGAGGTTCATTGAGAACTATGGCTCCATTGCAGCCCCTCTTAATGACCTCACATCCAAGAAAATGCCTAAAAAGGTATTATGGACAGCAAACTGTCAGAAAGCTTTTGAGGAGCTAAAGCAGGCCATGTGCTCTGCACCTGTCCTGAAAAGCCCTTGTTACTCTAAAAAATTCTATGTCCAAACTGATGCATCTGAATTAGGAGTAGGGGCAGTCCTATCACAACTTAATTCTGAGGGCCAGGATCAACCTGTTGCTTTTATTAGTAGGAGGTTGACCCCTAGAGAAAAGCGTTGGTCTGCCATTGAGAGGGAGCTCTTTGCTGTGGTCTGGGCACTGAAGAAGTTGAGGCCATACCTGTTTGGCACTCACTTCATTGTTCAGACAGACCACAAACCTCTACTTTGGCTAAAACAAATGAAAGGTGAAAATCCTAAATTGATGAGGTGGTCCATATCCCTACAGGGAATGGACTATACAGTGGAACATAGACCTGGGAGTAGCCACTCCAATGCAGATGGACTCTCCAGATATTTCCACTTAGACAATGAAGACTCATCAGGTCATGGCTAGTCTTATTGTCCTTCGTTTGGGGGGGGGGTTGTGTAGGAAAGTACAGTCTTGCCTGGCATGTTACCCCCATTTTTCACTGTATATATGTTGTTTTAGTTGTATGTGTCACTGGGACCCTGTCATCCAGGGCCCCAGTGCTCATAAGTGTGCCTGAATGTGTTACCTGTGTAGTGACTAACTGTCTCACTGAGGCTCTGCTAATCAGAACCTCAGTGGTTATGCTCTCTCATTTCTTTCAAATTGTCACTAACAGGCTAGTGACTAATTTTACCAATTTACATTGGCTTACTGGAACACCCTTATAATTCCCTAGTATATGGTACTGAGGTACCCAGGGTATTGGGGTTCCAGGAGATCCCTATGGGCTGCAGCATTTCTTTTGCCACCCATAGGGAGCTCTGACAATTCTTACACAGGCCTGCCACTGCAGCCTGAGTGAAATAACGTCCACGTTATTTCACAGCCATTTCACACTGCACTTAAGTAACTTATAAGTCACCTATATGTCTAACCTTTACCTGGTAAAGGTTGGGTGCTAAGTTACTTAGTGTGAGGGCACCCTGGCACTAGCCAAGGTGCCCCCACATTGTTCCGGGCCAATTCCCCGGACTTTGTGAGTGCGGGGACACCATTACACGCGTGTACTAAATATAGGTCACTACCTATATGTAGCTTCACAATGGTAACTCCGAATATGGCCATGTAACATGTCTATGATCACGGAATTGCCCCCTCTATGCCATCCTGGCATAGTTGGCACAATCCCATGATCCCAGTGGTCTGTAGCACAGACCCTGGTACTGCCAAACTGCCTTTTCAGGGGTTTCAGTGCAGCTGCTGCTGCTGCCAACCCCTCAGACAGGCTTCTGCCCTCCTGGGGTCCAGCCAGGCCTGGCCCTGGATGGCAGAACAAAGGACTTCCTCTGAGAGAGGGTGTTACACCGTCTCCCTTTGGAAAATGGTGTGAAGGCAGGGGAGGAGTAGCCTCCCCCAGCCTCTGGAAATGCTTTCATGGGCACTTTTGGTGCCCATTTCTGCATAAGCCAGTCTACACCGGTTCAGGGACCCCTTAGCCCTGCTCTGGCGCGAAACTGGACAAAGGAAAGGGAAGTGACCACTCCCCTGACCTGCACCTCCCCTGGGAGGTGTCCAGAGCTCCTCCAGTGTGCTCCAGACCTCTGCCATCTTGGAAACAGTGGTGCTGCTGGCACACTGGACTGCTCTGAGTGGCCAGTGCCACCAGGTGACGTCAGAGACTCCTTTTGATAGGCTCCTTCAGGTGTTGCTAGCCTATCCTCTCTCCTAGGTAGCCAAACCCTCTTTTCTGGCTATTTAGGGTCTCTGTCTCTGGGGAAACTTTAGATAACGAATGCATGAGCTCATCCGAGTTCCTCTGCATCTCTCTCTTCACCTTCTGCCAAGGAATCGACTGCTGACCGCGCTGAAAGCCTGCAAAACTGCAACATAGTAGCAAAGACGACTACTGCAACTCTGTAACGCTAATCCTGCCGCCTTCTCGACTGTTTTCCTGGTGGTGCATGCTGTGGGGGTAGTCTGCCTCCTCTCTGCACTAGAAGCTCCGAAGAAATCTCCTATGGGTCGACGGAATCTTCCCCCTGCAACCGCAGGCACCAAAGAACTGCATCACCGGTCCCTTGGGTCTCCTCTCAGCACGACGAGCGAGGTCCCTCGAATCCAGCAACTGTGTCCAAGTGACCCCCACAGTCCAGTGACTCTTCAGTCCAAGTTTGGTGGAGGTAAGTCCTTGCCTCCCCACGCCAGACTGCATTGCTGGGAACCGCGACTTTTGCAGCTACTCCGGCCTCTGTGCACTTCCGGCGGAAATCCTTTGTGCACAGCCAAGCCTGGGTCCACGGCACTCTAACCTGCATTGCACGACTTTCTAAGTTGGTCTCTGGCGACGTGGGACTCCTTTGTGCAACTTCGGGAGAGCACTGTTTCACGCATCCTCGTAGTGCCTGTTTCTGGCACTTCTCCGGGTGCTACCTGCTGCTGAGAGGGCTCCTTGTCTTGCTCGACGTCCCCTCTGTCTCCTGATGCAATTTGCGACATCCTGGTCCCTCCTGGGCCACAGCAGCATCCAAAAACGCTTACCGCACGATTTGCAGCTAGCAAGGCTTGTTGGCGGTCTTTCGGCGGGAAAACACTTCTGCACGACTCTCCACGGCGTGAGAGATCCGTCCTCCAAAGGGGAAGTCTCTAGCCCTTGTCGTTCCTGCAGAAACCTCAGCTTCTTCTGTCCAGTAGAAGCTTCTTTGCACCCACAGCTGGCATTTCCTGGGCATCTGCCCATCTCCGACTTGCTTGTGACTTTTGGACTTGGTCCCCTTGTTCCACAGGTACCCTCGACTGGAAATCCGTCGTTGTTGCATTGCTGGTTTGTGTCTTTCCTGCAGAATTCCCCTATCACGACTTCTTTGTCCTTTGGGTAACTTTAGTGCACTTTGCACTCACTTTTCAGGGTCTTGGGGTGGGATATTTTTCTAACCCTTACTATTTTCTAATAGTCCCAGCGACCCTCTACAAGGTCACATAGGTTTGGGGTCCATTCGTGGTTCGCATTCCACTTTTGGAGTATATGGTTTGTGTTGCCCCTATCCCTATGTGTCCCTATTGCATCCTATTGTAACTATACATTGTTTGCACTGTTTTCTAAGACTATACTGCATATTTTTGGTATTGTGTACATATATCTTGTGTATATTTCCTATCCTCTCACTGAGGGTACACTCTAAGATACTTTGGCATATTGTCATAAAAATAAAGTACCTTTATTTTTAGTATAACTGTGTATTGTGTTTTCTTATGATATTGTGCATATGACACTAAGTGGTACTGTAGGAGCTTCACTCGTCTCCTAGTTCAGCCTAAGCTGCTCTGCTAAGCTACCATTATCTATCAGCCTATGCTCCTAGACACCCTATACACTAATAAGGGATAACTGGGCCTGGTGCAAGGTGCAAGTACCCCTAGGTACTTGGTCCCTTGGGTCTCCTCTCAGCACGACGAGCGAGGTCCCTCGAATCCAGCAACTGTGTCCAAGTGACCCCCACAGTCCAGTGACTCTTCAGTCCAAGTTTGGTGGAGGTAAGTCCTTGCCTCCCCACGCCAGACTGCATTGCTGGGAACCGCGACTTTTGCAGCTACTCCGGCCTCTGTGCACTTCCGGCGGAAATCCTTTGTGCACAGCCAAGCCTGGGTCCACGGCACTCTAACCTGCATTGCACGACTTTCTAAGTTGGTCTCTGGCGACGTAGGACTCCTTTGTGCAACTTCGGGAGAGCACTGTTTCACGCATCCTCGTAGTGCCTGTTTCTGGCACTTCTCCGGGTGCTACCTGCTGCTGAGAGGGCTCCTTGTCTTGCTCGACGTCCCCTCTGTCTCCTGATGCAATTTGCGACATCCTGGTCCCTCCTGGGCCACAGCAGCATCCAAAAACGCTTACCGCACGATTTGCAGCTAGCAAGGCTTGTTGGCGGTCTTTCGGCGGGAAAACACTTCTGCACGACTCTCCACGGCGTGAGAGATCCGTCCTCCAAAGGGGAAGTCTCTAGCCCTTGTCGTTCCTGCAGAAACCTCAGCTTCTTCTGTCCAGTAGAAGCTTCTTTGCACCCACAGCTGGCATTTCCTGGGCATCTGCCCATCTCCGACTTGCTTGTGACTTTTGGACTTGGTCCCCTTGTTCCACAGGTACCCTCGACTGGAAATCCGTCGTTGTTGCATTGCTGGTTTGTGTCTTTCCTGCAGAATTCCCCTATCACGACTTCTTTGTCCTTTGGGTAACTTTAGTGCACTTTGCACTCACTTTTCAGGGTCTTGGGGTGGGATATTTTTCTAACCCTTACTATTTTCTAATAGTCCCAGCGACCCTCTACAAGGTCACATAGGTTTGGGGTCCATTCGTGGTTCGCATTCCACTTTTGGAGTATATGGTTTGTGTTGCCCCTATCCCTATGTGTCCCTATTGCATCCTATTGTAACTATACATTGTTTGCACTGTTTTCTAAGACTATACTGCATATTTTTGGTATTGTGTACATATATCTTGTGTATATTTCCTATCCTCTCACTGAGGGTACACTCTAAGATACTTTGGCATATTGTCATAAAAATAAAGTACCTTTATTTTTAGTATAACTGTGTATTGTGTTTTCTTATGATATTGTGCATATGACACTAAGTGGTACTGTAGGAGCTTCACTCGTCTCCTAGTTCAGCCTAAGCTGCTCTGCTAAGCTACCATTATCTATCAGCCTATGCTCCTAGACACCCTATACACTAATAAGGGATAACTGGGCCTGGTGCAAGGTGCAAGTACCCCTAGGTACTCACTACAAGCCAGTCCAGCCTCCTACAACTTGTCCAGAGAATAACACCAAGGCTCCCACTACCACAACCCCAACTGCAATCTCTAGTGCCCCTAGTAATAGCAGTGGTGGTGGGAAGTCTACTATACATAGCTGTAGGAGGCTGGACTGGCTTGTAGTGAGTACCAAGGGCTACTTACACCTTGCACCAGGCCCAGGTATCCCTTATTAGTGTATAGGGGTGTCTAGTAGTTTAGGCTGATAGAAAATGGTAGCTTAGCAGAGCAGCTTAGGCTGAACTAGGAGACGAGTGAAGCTCCTACAGTACCACTAGTGTCACTTGCACAATATCATAAGAAAACACAATACACAGATATACTAAAAATAAAGGTACTTTGTTTTTATGACAATATGCCAAAAGTATCTCAGTGAGTACCCTCAGTATGAGGATAGCAAATATACACAAGATATATGTACACAATACCAAAATATGCAGTAATAGCAATAGAAAACAGTGCAAACAATGTACAGTTACAATAGGATGCAATGGGGGCACATAGGGATAGGGGCAACACAAACCATATACTCCAGAAGTGGAATGCGAACCACGAATGGACCCCAAACCTATGTGACCATGTAGAGGGTCGCTGGGACTATAAGAAAACAGTGAGGGTTAGAAAAATAGCCCACCCCAAGACCCTGAAAAGTGGGTGCAAAGTGCACCTAAGTTCCCCAAAGAGCACAGAAGTCGTGATAGGGGAATTCTGCAGGAAAGACCAACACCAGCAATGCAACAACGATGGATTTCCAGACGAGAGTACCTGTGGAACAAGGGGACCAAGTCCAAAAGTCACGATCAAGTCGAGAGTGGGCAGATGCCCAGGAAATGCCAGCTGTGGGTGCAAAGAAGCTGCCACCGGATGGTAGAACCTGAGGATTCTGCAAGAACGACAAGGGCTAGAAACTTCCTCTTTGGAGGATGGATGTCCCACGTCGTGAAGAGTTGTGCAGAAGTGTTTTCCTGCAGAAAGACCGCAAACAAGCCTTGCTAGCTGCAAAGCGCGCAGTTAAGGTTTTTGGATGCTGCTGTGGCCCACGAGGGACCAGGATGTCACCAATTGCGTGAGGGGACAGAGGGGGCGTCCAGCAAGACAAGGAGCCCTCTCAGAAGCAAGCAGCACCCGCAGAAGTGCCGGAACAGGCACTACGAAGTGGAGTTAAACGGTGCTCACCCGAAGTTACACAAGAGAGTCCCACGCCGCCGCAGGACAACTCAGGAGGTTGTGCAATGCAGGTTAGAGTGCCGTGGACCCAGGATTGGCTGTGCACAAAGGAAATCTTCGTGGAGTGCACAGGAGCCGGAGTAGCTGCAAAACACGCGGGTCCCAGCAATGCAGTCTAGCGTGGGGAGGCAAGGACTTACCTCCACCAAACTTGGACTGAAGAGTCACTGGACTGTGGGAGTTACTTGGACAGAGTTGCTGAGTTCAAGGGACCTCGCTCGTCGTGCTGAGAGGAGACCCAGAGGACCGGTGATGCAGTTCTTTGGTGCCTGAGGTTGCAGGGGGAAGATTCCGTCGACCCACGGGAGATTTCTTCGGAGCTTCTAGTGCAGAGAGGAGGCAGACTACCCCCACAGCATGCACCACCAGGAAAACAGTCGAGAAGGCGGCAGGATCAGCGTTACAAGGTTGCAGTAGTCGTTTTTGCTACTTTGTTGCAGTTTTGCAGGCTTCCAGCGCGGTCAGCAGTCGATTCCTTGGCAGAAGGTGAAGAGAGAGATGCAGAGGAACTCTGATGAGCTCTTGCATTCGTTATCTAAGGAATTCCCCAAAGCAGAGACCCTAAATAGCCAGAAAAGAGGGTTTGGCTACTTAGGAGAGAGGATAGGCTAGCAACACCTGAAGGAGCCTATCAGAAGGAGTCTCTGACGTCACCTGCTGGCACTGGCCCCTCAGAGCAGTCCAGTGTGCCAGCAGCACCTCTGTTTCCAAGATGGCAGAGGTCTGGAGCACACTGGAGGAGCTCTGGGCACCTCCCAGGGGAGGTGCAGGTCAGGGGAGTGGTCACTCCCCTTTCCTTTGTCCAGTTTCGCGCCAGAGCAGGGCTGAGGGATCCCTGAACCGGTGCAGACTGGCTTATGCAGAGATGGGCACCATCTGTGCCCATCAAAGCATTTCCAGAGGCTGAGGGAGGCTACTCCTCCCCAGCCCTGACACCTTTTTCGAAAGGGAGAGGGTGTAACACCCTCTCTCTGAGGAAGTCCTTTGTTCTGCCTTCCTGGGCCAGGCCTGGCTGGACCCCAGGAGGGCAGAAACCTGTCTGAGGGGTTGGCAGCAGCAGCAGCTGCAGTGAAACCCCGGGAAAGGTAGTTTGGCAGTACCCGGATCTGTGCTAGAGACCCAGGGGATCATGGGATTGTGCCAACAATGCCAGGATGGCATTGAGGGGGCAATTCCATGATCATAGACATGTTACATGGCCATATTCGGAGTTACCATTGTGAAGCTACATATAGGTAGTGACCTATATGTAGTGCACGCGTGTAATGGTGTCCCCGCACTCACAAAGTCCGGGGAATTTGCCCTGAACAATGTGGGAGCACCTTGGCTAGTGCCAGGGTGCCCACACACTAAGGAACTTAGCACCCAACCTTTACCAGGTAAAGGTTAGACATATAGGTGACTTATAAGTTACTTAAGTGCAGTGAAAAATGGCTGTGAAAAAATGGCTGTGAAATAATGTGGGCATTATTTCACTCAGGCTGCAGTGGCATGCCTCTAAGAATTGTCAGATCTCCCTATAGGTGGCATAAGAAATGCTGCAGCCCACAGGGATCTCTTGGAACCCCAATACCCTAGGTACCTTAGTACCACATACAAGGGAATTATAAGGGTGTTCCAGTATGCCAATGTAAATTGGTGAAATTGGTCACTAGCCTGTTAGTGACAATTTGGAAAAAAATGAGAGAGCATAACCACTGAGGTTCTGGTTAGCAAAGTCTCAGTGAGACAGTTATTCATAACACAGGTAACACATACAGGGCACACTTATGAGCACTGGGGCCCTGGCTGGCAGGGTCCCAGTGACACATACAACTAAAACAACATATATACAGTGAAAAATGGGGGTAACATGCCAGGCAAGATGGTACTTTCCTACACAACCCCCCCCAAACGAAGGACAATAAGACTAGCCATGACCTGATGAGTCTTCATTGTCTAAGTGGAAATATCTGGAGAGTCCATCTGCATTGGAGTGGGTACTCCCAGGTCTATGTTCCACTGTATAGTCCATTCCCTGTAGGGATATGGACCACCTCAACAATTTAGCATTTTCACCTTTCATTTGTTTTAGCCAAAGTAGAGCTTTGTGATCTGTCTGAACAATGAAGTGAGTGCCAAACAGGTATGGCCTCAACTTCTTCAGTGCCGAGACCACAGCAAAGGCCTCCCTCTCTATGGCAGACCAACGCTTTTCTCTAGGGGTCAACCTCCTGCTGATAAAAGCAACAGGTTGATCCTGGCCCTCAGAATTAAGTTGTGATAAGACTGCCCCTACCCCTAATTCAGATGCATCAGTTTGGACAATGAATTTTTTGGAGTAACAGGGGCTTTTCAGGACAGGTGCAGTGCACATGGCCTGCTTCAGATCCTCAAAAGCTTTCTGACAGTTTGCTGTCCATAATACCTTTTTAGGCATTTTCTTAGATGTGAGGTCATTAAGAGGGGCTGCAATGGAGCCATACTTCTTTATGAACTTCCTATAGTACCCAGTGAGGCCTAAAAAGGCTCTCACCTGAGTCTGAGTAGTAGGGGGAACCCAATCTATAATAGTTTGGATTTTCCCCTGAAGTGGTGCAATCTGTTCTCCACCTACCAGGTGTCCCAGATAAACCACCTTCCCCTGCCCTATCTGGCACTTTGAAGCCTTGATAGTGAGGCCTGCCTTTTGCAGGGCCTCCAAAACTTTCCATAGGTGGACCAGGTGATCATCCCAGCTGGAGCTAAAGACAGCTATAGCATCTAGATATGCTGCACTAAAAGCTTCCAGCCCTTGCAGGACTGTATTCACCAACCTTTGAAAAGTGGCAGGTGCATTTTTCAATCCAAAAGGCATTACTGTGAATTGGTAATGGCCTCCAATGGTTGAAAATGCAGTTTTTGCTTTTGCATCTTCTGATAATTTGATCTGCCAATACCCTGCAGTCAAAGCAAAAGTGCTTAGATACTTGGCAGATGCCAGTGTATCTATTAGCTCATCTGCCCTGGGTATAGGGTGAGCATCAGTTTTGGTTACCTGGTTGAGACCTCTGTAGTCTACACAAAACCGCATTTCCTTCTTTCCATCCTTGGAATGAGGTTTTGGTACAAGTCCCACAGGAGAGGCCCATGGACTTTCAGAGTGCTCAACCACTCCCAGTTCAAGCATTTTCTGCACCTCTTGCTTTATGCAGTCTCTGACATGGTCAGGCTGCCTATAGATCTTACTTTTGACAGGCAAGCTGTCTCCAGTATCTATAGTGTGCTCACACCAAGAAGTGGTGCCTGGCACAGTAGAGAAGAGTTCAGAAAACTGACCCAGGAGATTTATGCAGTGGTCTTTCTGCTCAGCAGTAAGACAATCTGCCAGTACTACACCTTCCACTAGAGCATCTTGTTCTGTGGAAGAGAAGAGATCAGGGAGAGGGTCACTCTCTTCTTCCTGTCCCTCATCTGTTGCCATGAGCAGGGTGAGATCAGCCCTGTCATAGTAGGGTTTCAGGCGATTGACATGGAGCACCCTAAGGGGACTCCTGGCATTCCCTAAGCCAACTAAGTAGGTGACTTCACCCTTCTTTTCAACAATTATGTGGGGTCCACTCCATTTGTCTTGGAGCTCTCTTGGGGCCACAGGCTCCAAGACCCACACTTTCTGCCCTGGTTGGTACTGAACCAAAACAGCCTTCTGGTCATGCCATTGCTTTTGGAGCTCTTGGCTGGCCTGAAGGTTTTTACTGGCCTTTTTCATGTACTCAGCCATCCTAGATCTTAGGCCAAGTACATAGTCCACTATGTCTTGCTTTGGAGCTTTTAAAGGTTGTTCCCAACCCTCCTTAACAAGTGTTAGAGGACCTCTCACAGGGTGTCCAAATAGGAGTACAAAGGGGCTGAAGCCCACTCCTTTCTGGGGTACCTCCCTGTAAGCAAAAAGGAGGCAAGGTAACAGGATATCCCATCTCCTGCGGAGTTTTTCAGGGAGTCCCATTATCATACCTTTGAGAGTTTTGTTAAATCTCTCCACCAGTCCATTTGTTTGTGGATGATAGGGTGTGGTGAACTTGTATGTAACACCACACTCCTTCCACATGGCCTTTAAGTAACCAGACATGAAATTGCTTCCCCTGTCTGATACCACCTCTTTTGGGAAGCCCACCATGGAAAAGATTCCCAGGAGGGCCTTTGCCACTGCAGGAGCTGTAGTGGTCCTTAGAGGAATTGCTTCAGGATATCTGGTGGCATGGTCCACGACCACCAAGATAAACCTATTGCCTGAAGCAGTAGGAGGGTCAAGGGGGCCAACTATGTCAACCCCTACCCTTTCAAAGGGAACCCCAACCACAGGCAATGGAATAAGGGGTGCTTTTGGAGTTCCACCTATCTTCCCACTGGCTTGACAGGTTTCACAGGACTTACAAAATTCCTTTGTGTCCTCTGACATTCTAGGCCAATGAAACAAGGGAACAAGTCTGTCCCAAGTTTTCATTTGCCCCAAATGTCCAGCTAAGGGAATGTCGTGGGCTAGAGTTAGGAGGAACTTTCTGTACTCCTGAGGAATCAACAATCTCCTGGCAGTTCCAGGTTTTGGATCCCTTGCTTCAGTGTACAAAAGGTTATCCTCCCAGTAAACTCTGTGAGAGTCACTGACATCCCCATTTGCTTGTTTGACAGCTTGCTGCCTTAGTGTAGGAGGCTGGACTGGCTTGTAGTGAGTACCAAGGGGTACTTGCACCTTGCACCAGGCCCAGTTATCCCTTATTAGTGTATAGGGTGTCTAGCAGCTTAGGCTGATAGATAATGGTAGCTTAGCAGAGCAGCTTAGGCTGAACTAGGAGACGTGTGAAGCTACTACAGTACCACTTAGTGTCATATGCACAATATCATAAGAAAACACAATACACAGTTATACTAAAAATAAAGGTACTTTATTTTTATGACAATATGCCAAAGTATCTTAGAGTGTACCCTCAGTGAGAGGATAGGAAATATACACAAGATATATATACACAATAGCAAAAATATGCAGTATAGTCTTAGAAAACAGTGCAAACAATGTATAGTTACAATAGGATGCAATGGGGAAACATAGGGATAGGGGCAACACAAACCATATACTCCAGAAGTGGAATGCGAACCACGAATGGACCCCAAACCTATGTGACCTTGTAGAGGGTCGCTGGGACTATTAGAAAATAGTGAGAGTTAGAAAAATAACCCTCCCCAAGACCCTGAAAAGTGAGTGCAAAGTGCACTAAAGTTCCCCTAAGGACAAAGAAGTCGTGTTAGAGGAATAATGCAGGAAAGACACAAACCAGCAATGCAACAACTGTGGATTTCCAATCTAGGGTACCTGTGGAACAAGGGGACCAAGTCCAAAAGTCACAAGCAAGTCGGAGATGGGCAGATGCCCAGGAAATGCCAGCTGCGGGTGCAAAGAAGCTTCTACTGGACAGAAGAAGCTGAGGTTTCTGCAGGAACGAAAAGGGCTAGAGACTTCCCCTTTGGTGGACGGATCCCTCTCGCCGTGGAGAGTCGTGCAGAAGTGTTTTCCCGCCGAAAGAACGCCAACAAGCCTTGCTAGCTGCAAATCGTGCGGTTAGCGTTTTTGGATGCTGCTGTGGCCCTGGAGGGACCAGGAGGTCGCAAATTGGACCAGCAGAGAGAGGGGACGTCGAGCAAGACAAGGAGCCCTCTCAGCAGCAGGTAGCACCCGGAGAAGTGCCAGAAACAGGCACTACGAGGATGCGTGAAACGGTGCTCACCGGAAGTCGCACAAAGGAGTCCCACGTCGCCGGAGACCAACTTAGAAAGTTGTGCAATGCAGGTTAGAGTGCCGTGGACCCAGGCTTGGCTGTGCACAAAGGATTTCTGCCGGAAGTGCACAGGGGCCGGAGTAGCTGCAAAAGTCGCGGTTCCCAGCAATGCAGCCCAGCGAGGTGAGGCAAGGACTTACCTCCACCAAACTTGGACTGAAGAGTCACTGGACTGTGGGGGTCACTTGGACAGAGTCGCTGGATTCGAGGGACCTCGCTCGTCGTGCTGAGAGGAGACCCAAGGGACCGGTAATGCAGCTTTTTGGTGCCTGCGGTTGCAGGGGGAAGATTCCGTCGATCCACTGGAGATTTCTTCGGAGCTTCTGGTGCAGAGAGGAGGCGGACTACCCCCACAGCATGCACAGACAGGAAAACAGTCGAGAAGGCGGCAGGATCAGCGTTACAGAGTTGCAGTAGTCGTCTTTGCTACTATGTTGAAGGTTTGCAGGCTTCCAGCGCGGTCAGCAGTCGATTCCTTATCAGAAGGTGAAGAGAGAGATGCAGAGGAACTCGGCTGAGCTCTTGCATTCGTTATCTAAAGTTTCCCCAGAGACAGAGACCCTAAATAGCCAGAAAAGAGGGTTTGGCTACCTAGGAGAGAGGATAGGCTACTAACACCTGAATGAGCCTATCAGAAGGAGTCTCTGACGTCACCTGGTGGCACTGGCCACTCAGAGCAGTCCAGTGTGCCAGCAGCACCTCTGTTTCCAAGATGGCAGAGGTCTGGAGCACACTGGAGGAGCTCTGGACACCTCCCAGGGGAGGTGCAGGTCAGGGGAGAGGTCACTCCCCTTTCCTTTGTCCAGTTTCGCGCCAGAGCAGGGCTAAGGGGTCCCCTGAACCGGTGTAGACTGGCTTATGCAGAATTGGGCACATCTGTGCCCAACAAAGCATTTCCAGAGGCTGGGGGAGGCTACTCCTCCCCTGCCTTCACACCATTTTCCAAAGGGAGAGGGTGTCACACCCTCTCTCAGAGGAAGTTCTTTGTTCTGCCATCCTGGGCCAGGCCTGGCTGGACCCCAGGAGGGCAGATGCCTGTCTGAGGGGTTGGCAGCGGCAGCAGCTGCAGTGAAACCCCAGGAAGGGCAGTTTGGCAGTACCAGGGTCTGTGCTACAGACCACTGGGATCATGGGATTGTGCCAACTATGCCAGGATGGCATAGAGGGGGCAATTCCATGATCATAGACATGTTACATGGCCATATTCGGAGTTACCATTGTGAAGCTACATATAGGTAGTGACCTATATGTAGTGCACGCGTGTAATGGTGTCCCCGCACTCACAAAGTTCAGGGAATTGGCTCTGAACAATGTGGGGGCACCTTGGCTAGTGCCAGGGTGCCATCACACTAAGTAACTTTGCACCTAACCTTTACCAGGTAAAGGTTAGACATATAGGTGACTTATAAGTTACTTAAGTGCAGTGTAAAATGGCTGTGAAATAACGTGGACGTTATTTCACTCAGGCTGCAGTGGCAGGCCTGTGTAAGAATTGTCAGAGCTCCCTATGGGTGGCAAAAGAAATGCTGCAGTCCATAGGGATCTCCTGGAACCCCAATACCCTGGATACCTCAGTACCATATACTAGGGAATTATAAGGGTGTTCCAGTAAGCCAATGTAAATTGGTAAAAATGGTCACTAGCCTGTTAGTGACAATTTGGAAAGAAATGAGAGAGCATAACCACTGAGGTTCTGATTAGCAGAGCCTCAGTGAGACAGTTAGTCACTACACAGGTAACACATTCAGGCACTCTTATGAGCACTGGGGCCCTGGGTTACCAGGGTCCCAGTGACACATACAACTAAAACAACATATGTACAGTGAAAAATGGGGGTAACATGCCAGGCAAGATGGTACTTTCCTACACTTAGACCCTCTAGTGTGGGACAGGTATACTGTGCCACACTCAGCTCCTCCCTGGCAGGCCCCCCTTCACCCAAAAGCTCGTCAGTGTCTGCTTCCAGCTCCTCTGGTGTAGGTTCTGCACAGGGTGGAAATTCTTCTTCCTCAGTAGTTGAATTCAATGTAGAGGGAGGGATAGTAGGTAGTGTTTTACCTTTACTAACCCTAGCTTTAGGGAGCACTTGGTCCATTCTTCCAGGATCCAAGTCACCCTGTCCTTTTTGCTTTTTGGCCTGAGCCCTGGTTAAAGCAATAATATGCCCTGGAATGCCCAGCATTGCTCCATGAGCCTCCAACTCCACTTCTGCCCAAGCTGATGTCTCTAAATAATTTCCTAATAGACAGTCTACAGGTAAATCTGAGGCAACCACAACTTTCTTTGGACCAGTAACCCCCCCCCCCCAGTTGAGATGTACAACAGCCATGGGTGGCTAAGAGTGTTGTTATGAGCATCGGTTACTTGGTACTGGTGACCAATTAGGTGTTGTTCAGGGTGGACCAGTTTCTCTATTACCATTTGTAGGAGGCTGGACTGGCTTGTAGTGAGTACCAAGGGGTACTTGCACCTTGCACCAGGCCCAGTTATCCCTTATTAGTGTATAGGGTGTCTAGCAGCTTAGGCTGATAGATAATGGTAGCTTAGCAGAGCAGCTTAGGCTGAACTAGGAGACGTGTGAAGCTACTACAGTACCACTTAGTGTCATATGCACAATATCATAAGAAAACACAATACACAGTTATACTAAAAATAAAGGTACTTTATTTTTATGACAATATGCCAAAGTATCTTACAGTGTACCCTCAGTGAGAGGATAGGAAATATACACAAGATATATATACACAATAGCAAAAATATGCAGTATAGTCTTAGAAAACAGTGCAAACAATGTATAGTTACAATAGGATGCAATGGGGAAACATAGGGATAGGGGCAACACAAACCATATACTCCAAAAGTGGAATGCGAACCACGAATGGACCCCAACCTATGTGACCTTGTAGAGGGTCGCTGGGACTATTAGAAAATAGTGAGAGTTAGAAAAATAACCCTCCCCAAGACCCTGAAAAGTGAGTGAAAAGTGCACTAAAGTTCCCCTAAGGACAAAGAAGTCGTGTTAGAGGAATAATGCAGGAAAGACACAAACCAACAATGCAACAACTGTGGATTTCCAATCTAGGGTACCTGTGGAACAAGGGGACCAAGTCCAAAAGTCACAAGCAAGTCGGAGATGGGCAGATGCCCAGGAAATGCCAGCTGCGGGTGCAAAGAAGCTTCTACTGGACAGAAGAAGCTGAGGTTTCTGCAGGAATGAAAAGGGCTAGAGACTTCCCCTTTGGTGGACGGATCCCTCTCGCCGTGGAGAGTCGTGCAGAAGTGTTTTCCCGCCGAAAGAACGCCAACAAGCCTTGCTAGCTGCAAATCGTGCGGTTAGCGTTTTTGGACGCTGCTGAGGCCCAGGAGGGACCAGGAGGTCGCAAATTGGACCAGCAGAGAGAGGGGACGTCGAGCAAGACAAGGAGCCCTCTCTGAAGCCGGTAGCACCCGGAGAAGTGCCAGAAACAGGCACTACGAGGATGCGTGAAACGGTGCTCGCCGAAGTTGCACAAAGGAGTCCCACGTCGCCGGAGACCAACTTAGAAAGTCGTGCAATGCAGGTTAGAGTGCCGTGGACCCAGGCTTGGCTGTGCACAAAGGATTTCCGCCGGAAGTGCACAGGGGCCGGAGTAGCTGCAAAGTCGCGGTTCCCAGCAATGCAGCCCAGCGAGGTGAGGCAAGGACTTACCTCCACCAAACTTGGACTGAAGAGTCACTGGACCATGGGGGTCACTTGGACAGAGTTGCTGGATTCGAGGGACCTCGCTCGTCGTGCTAAGAGGAGACCCAAGGGACCGGTAATGCAGCTTTTTGGTGCCTGCGGTTGCAGGGGGAAGATTCCGTCGACCCACGGGAGATTTCTTCGGAGCTTCTGGTGCAGAGAGGAGGCAGACTACCCCCACAGCATGCACAAGCAGGAAAACAGTCGAGAAGGCGGCAGGATCAGCGTTACAGAGTTGCAGTAGTCGTCTTTGCTACTATGTTGCAGGTTTGCAGGATTCCAGCGCGGTCAGCAGTCGATTCCTTATCAGAAGGTGAAGAGAGAGATGCAGAGGAACTCGGCTGAGCTCATGCATTCGTTATCTAAAGTTTCCCCAGAGACAGAGACCCTAAATAGCCAGAAAAGAGGGTTTGGCTACCTAGGAGAGAGGATAGGCTAGCAACACCTGAAGGAGCCTATCACAAGGAGTCTCTGACGTCACCTGGTGGCACTGGCCACTCAGAGCAGTCCAGTGTGCCAGCAGCACCTCTGTTTCCAAGATGGCAGAGGTCTGGAGCACACTGGAGGGGCTCTGGACACCTCCCAGGGGAGGTGCAGGTCAGGGGAGTGGTCACTCCCCTTTCCTTTGTCCAGTTTCGCGCCAGAGCAGGGCTAAGGGGTCCCCTGAACCGGTGTAGACTGGCTTATGCAGAATTGGGCACCTCTGTGCCCAACAAAGCATTTCCAGAGGCTGGGGGAGGCTACTCCTCCCCTGCCTTCACACCATTTTCCAAAGGGAGAGGGTGTCACACCCTCTCTCAGAGGGAGAGGGTGTCACACCCTCTCTCAGAGGAAGTTCTTTGTTCTGCCATCCTGGGCCAGGCCTGGCTGGACCCCAGGAGGGCAGATGCCTGTCTGAGGGGTTGGCAGCAGCAGCAGCTGCAGTGAAACCCCAGGAAGGGCAGTTTGGCAGTACCAGGGTCTGTGCTACAGACCACTGGGATCATGGGATTGTGCCAACTATGCCAGGATGGCATAGAGGGGGCAATTCCATGATCATAGACATGTTACATGGCCATATTCGGAGTTACCATTGTGAAGCTACATATAGGTAGTGACCTATATGTAGTGCACGCGTGTAATGGTGTCCCCGCACTCACAAAGTTCAGGGAATTGGCTCTGAACAATGTGGGGGCACCTTGGCTAGTGCCAGGGTGCCCTCACACTAAGTAACTTTGCACCTAACCTTTACCAGGTAAAGGTTAGACATATAGGTGACTTATAAGTTACTTAAGTGCAGTGTAAAATGGCTGTGAAATAACGTGGACGTTATTTCACCCAGGCTGCAGTGGCAGGCCTGTGTAAGAATTGTCAGAGCTCCCTATGGGTGGCACAAGAAATGCTGCAGCCCATAGGGATCTCCTGGAACCCCAACACCCTGGGTACCTCAGTACCATATACTAGGGAATTATAAGGGTGTTCCAGTAAGCCAATGTAAATTGGTAAAAATGGTCACTAGCCTGTTAGTGACAATTTGGAAAGAAATGAGAGAGCATAACCACTGAGGTTCTGATTAGCAGAGCCTCAGTGAGACAGTTAGTCACTACACAGGTAACACCTTCAGGCACACTTATGAGCACTGGGGCCCTGGGTTACCAGGGTCCCAGTGACACATACAACTAAAACAACATATATACAGTGAAAAATGGGGGTAACATGCCAGGCAAGATGGTACTTTCCTACACAACCCCCCCCCCAAACGAAGGACAATAAGACTAGCCATGACCTGATGAGTCTTCATTGTCTAAGTGGAAATATCTGGAGAGTCCATCTGCATTGGAGTGGCTACTCCCAGGTCTATGTTCCACTGTATAGTCCATTCCCTGTAGGGATATGGACCACCTCAACAATTTAGGATTTTCACCTTTCATTTGTTTTAGCCAAAGTAGAGGTTTGTGGTCTGCCTGAACAATGAAGTGAGTGCCAAACAGGTATGGCCTCAACTTCTTCAGAGCCCAGACCACAGCAAAGGCCTCCCTCTCAATGGCAGACCAACGCTTTTCTCTAGGGGTCAACCTCCTACTAATAAAAGCAACAGGTTGATCCTGGCCCTCAGAATTAAGTTGTGATAGGACTGCCCCTACTCCTAATTCAGATGCATCAGTTTGGACATAGAATTTTTTAGAGTAACAAGGGCTTTTCAGGACAGGTGCAGAGCACATGGCCTGCTTCAGCTCCTCAAAAGCTTTCTGACAGTTTGCTGTCCATAATACCTTTTTAGGCATTTTCTTGGATGTGAGGTCATTAAGAGGGGCTGCAATGGAGCCATAGTTCTTAATGAACCTCCTGTAATACCCAGTGAGGCCTAGGAAGGCTCTCACCTGAGTCTGAGTGCTAGGGGGAACCCAATCAATAATTGTTTGGATTTTCCCCTGAAGTGGTGCAATCTGTTCCCCACCAACAAGGTGTCCCAGATAAACCACCTTACCCTGCCCTATCTGGCACTTTGAAGCCTTGATAGTGAGGCCTGCCTTTTGCAGGGCCTCCAAAACTTTTCATAGGTGGACCAGGTGATCATCCCAGCTGGAGCTAAAGACAGCTATATCGTCCAAATATGCTGCACTGAACGCTTCCAGCCCTTGCAGGACTGTGTTCACCAACCTCTGAAAAGTGGCAGGTGCATTTTTCAAACCAAAAGGCATTACAGTAAACTGGTAATGTCCTCCAATGGTTGAAAATGCAGTCTTAGGTTTAGCATCTTCTGACAATTTGATCTGCCAATACCCTGCAGTCAAGTCAAAAGTGCTTAGATACTTGGCAGATGCCAGTGTATCTATGAGCTCATCTGCCCTGGGTATAGGGTGAGCATCAGTTTTGGTTACCAAGTTGAGACCTCTATAGTCTACACAAAACCGCATTTCCTTCTTTCCATCTTTGGAATGGGGTTTTGGTACCAGTACCACAGGAGAAGCCCATGGACTGTCAGAGTGCTCAACCACTCCTAGTTCTAACATTTTCTGGACCTCTTGCTTTATGCAGTCCCTGACATGGTCAGGCTGCCTATAGATCTTACTTTTGACAGGTAAACTGTCTCCAGTATCTATAGTGTGCTCACACCAAGAAGTGGTACCTGGCACAGTAGAGAAGAGTTCAGAGAATTGATCTAGGAGATTTATGCAATTATCTTTCTGCTCAGCAGTAAGACAATCAGCCAAAACTACACCTTCCACAAGAGCATCTTGTTCTGTGGAAGAGAAGAGATCAGGTAGAGGATCACTGTCTTCTTCCTGTCCCTCATCAGTTGCCATGAGCAGGGTGAGATCAGCCCTGTCATAGTAGGGTTTCAGGCGGTTGACATGGAGCACCCTAAGGGGACTCCTGGCAGTGCCTAAGTCCACTAAATAGGTGACTTCTCCCTTCTTTTCAACAATTGTGTGGGGACCACTCCATTTATCTTGGAGTGCTCTTGGGGCCACAGGCTCCAAGACCCACACTTTCTGCCCTGGTTGGTACTGAACCAAAACAGCCTTCTGATCATGCCATTGCTTCTGGAGCTCTTGGCTGGCCTGAAGGTTTTTACTGGCCTTTTTCATGTACTCAGCCATCCTTGATCTGAGGCCAAGTACATAATCCACAATATCCTGCTTAGGAGCTTTTAAAGGTTGTTCCCAACCCTCCTTTACAAGTGTGAGTGGACCCCTAACAGGGTGTCCAAAAAGAAGTTCAAAGGGGCTGAAGCCCACTCCTTTCTGGGGTACCCCCCTGTAGGCAAAAAGGAAGCATGGTAGAAGGATATCCCATCTCCTGCTGAGTTTTTCAGGGAGACCCATAATCATGCCTTTGAGAGTTTTGTTAAATCTCTCCACCAGTCCATTTGTTTGTAGATGATAGGGTGTTGTGAACTTATAAGTTACACCACACTCCTTCCACATGGCCTTTAAGTATGCAGACATGAAATTGCTTCCCCTGTCTGATACTACTTCCTTTGGGAAGCCCACCCTGGAAAATATTCCCAGGAGGGCCTTTGCCACTGCAGGTGCTGTAGTGGTCCTTAAAGGAATAGCTTCAGGATATCTTGTGGCATGGTCCACTACCACCAAGATAAATCTATTGCCTGAAGCAGTAGGAGGGTCAAGGGGGCCAACTATGTCAACCCCTACCCTTTCAAAGGGAACCCCAACCACAGGCAGTGGAATAAGGGGTGCCTTTGGGGTGCCACCTGTCTTGCCACTGGCTTGACAGGTTTCACAGGACTTACAAAATTCCTTTGTGTCCTCAGACATCCTAGGCCAATGAAACAATGGAACCAGTCTGTCCCAAGTTTTCATTTGACCCAGGTGCCCAGCTAGGGGAATGTCATGTGCCAGGGTTAGGAGGAACTTTCTGTACTCCTGAGGAAACACTAATCTCCTGGCAGCTCCAGGTTTAGGATCCCTATGCTCAGTGTACAAGAGGTTGTCCTCCCAGTAAACTCTGTGAAGTCACTGACATCCCCATTAGCCTGTTTGACAGCTTGCTGTCTGAGACCCTCTAATGTGGGACAGGTTTGCTGTGCCACACTCAGCTCCTCTCTGGCAGGCCCCCCTTCACCCAAAAGCTCAGCAGTGTCTGCTTCCAGCTCCTCTGGTGTAGGTTCTGCACAGGGAGGGAATTCTTCTTCCTCAGAAGTAGAATCCACTGTAGAGGGAGGGATAGTAGGAAGTGGTTTGCTTCTACTAGCCCTAGCTTTAGGGAGCACTTGGTCCATTGTTCCAGGATCCAAGCTTCCCTGTCCTTTTTGCTTTTTGGCCTGAGCCCTTGTCAAAGCAAAAATATGCCCTGGGATGCCCAGCATTGCTGCATGGGCCTCCAACTCCACATCTGACCATGCTGATGTCTCCAAATCATTCCCTAATAGACAGTCTACAGGTAAATCTGAAGCTACCACAACTTTCTTTGGACCAGTAACCCCCCCCCCCCAGTTGAGATTAACAACAGCCATGTGTAGGAAAGTACCATCTTGCCTGGCATGTTACCCCCATTTTTCACTGTATATATGTTGTTTTAGTTGTATGTGTCACTGGGACCCTGGTAACCCAGGGCCCCAGTGCTCATAAGTGTGCCTGAATGTGTTACCTGTGTAGTGACTAACTGTCTCACTGAGGCTCTGCTAATCAGAACCTCAGTGGTTATGCTCTCTCATTTCTTTCCAAATTGTCACTAACAGGCTAGTGACCATTTTTACCAATTTACATTGGCTTACTGGAACACCCTTATAATTCCCTAGTATATGGTACTGAGGTACCCAGGGTATTGGGGTTCCAGGAGATCCCTATGGGCTGCAGCATTTCTTTTGCCACCCATAGGGAGCTCTGACAATTCTTACACAGGCCTGCCACTGCAGCCTGAGTGAAATAATGTCCACGTTATTTCACAGCCATTTTACACTGCACTTAAGTAACTTATAAGTCACCTATATGTCTAACCTTTACCTGGTAAAGGTTAGGTGCAAAGTTACTTAGTGTGAGGGCACCCTGGCACTAGCCAAGGTGCCCCCACATTGTTCAGAGCCAATTCCCTGAACTTTGTGAGTGCGGGGACACCATTACACGCGTGCACTACATATAGGTCACTACCTATATGTAGCTTCACCATGGTAACTCCGAATATGGCCATGTAACATGTCTATGATCATGGAATTGCCCCCTCTATACCATCCTGGCATAGTTGGCACAATCCCATGATCCCAGTGGTCTGTAGCACAGACCCTGGTACTGCCAAACTGCCCTTCCTGGGGTTTCACTGCAGCTGCTGCTGCTGCCAACCCCTCAGACAGGCAGCTGCCCTCCTGGGGTCAAGCCAGGCCTGGCCCAGGATGGCAGAACAAAGAACTTCCTCTGAGAGAGGGTGTGACACCCTCTCCCTTTGGAAAATGGTGTGAAGGCAGGGGAGGAGTAGCCTCCCCCAGCCTCTGGAAATGCTTTGTTGGGCACAGATGTGCCCAATTCTGCATAAGCCAGTCTACACCGGTTCAGGGACCCCTTAGCCCCTGCTCTGGCGCGAAACTGGACAAAGGAAAGGGGAGTGACCACTCCCCTGACCTGCACCTCCCCTGGGAGGTGTCCAGAGCTCCTCCAGTGTGCTCCAGACCTCTGCCATCTTGGAAACAGAGGTGCTGCTGGCACACTGGACTGCTCTGAGTGGCCAGTGCCACCAGGTGACGTCAGAGACTCCTGCTGATAGGCTCCTTCAGGTGTTAGTAGCCTTTCCTCTCTCCTAGGTAGCCAAACCCTCTTTTCTGGCTATTTAGGGTCTCTGTCTCTGGGGAAACTTCAGATAACGAATGCATGAGCTCAGCCGAGTTCCTCTGCATCTCCCTCTTCACCTTCTGATAAGGAAACGACCGCTGACCGCGCTGGAAGCCTGCAAACCTGCAACATAGTAGCAAAGACGACTACTGCAACTCTGTAACGCTGATCCTGCCGCCTTCTCGACTGTTTTCCTGCTTGTGCATGCTGTGGGGGTAGCCTGCCTCCTCTCTGCACCAGAAGCTCCGAAGAAATCTCCCGTGGGTCGACGGAATCTTCCCCCTGCAACCGCAGGCACCAAAAAGCTGCATTACCGGTCCCTTGGGTCTCCTCTCAGCACGACGAGCGAGGTCCCTCGAATCCAGCGACTCTGTCCAAGTGACCCCCACAGTCCAGTGACTCCAAAAACGCCAAACGCACGATTTGCGTGTAGCAAGGTTTGTTGGCGTCCTTCCGGCGGGAAAACACTTCTGCACGACTCTCCAAGGCGAGAGGGATCCGTCCACCAAAGGGGAAGTCTCTAGCCCTTTTCGTTCCTGCAGAAACCTCAGCTTCTTCTGTCCAGTCGAAGCTTCTTTGCACCCGCAGCTGGCATTTCCTGGGCATCTGCCCATCTACGACTTGCTTGTGACTTTTGGACTTGGTCCCCTTGTTCCACAGGTACCCTAGATTGGAAATCCACAGTTGTTGCATTGCTGGTTTGTGTCTTTCCTGCATTATTCCTCTAACACGACTACTTTGTCCTTAGGGGAACTTTAGTGCACTTTGCACTCACTTTTCAGGGTCTTGGGGAGGGTTATTTTGCTAACTCTCACTATTTTCTAATAGTCCCAGCGACCCTCTACAAGGTCACATAGGTTTGGGGTCCATTCGTGGTTCGCATTCCACTTTTGGAGTATATGGTTTGTGTTGCCCCTATCCCTATGTTTCCCCATTGCATCCTATTGTAACTATACATTGTTTGCACTGTTTTCTAAGACTATACTGCATATTTTTGCTATTATGTATATATATCTGGTGTATATTTCCTATCCTCTCACTGAGGGTACACTCTAAGATACTTTGGCATATTGTCATAAAAATAAAGTACCTTTATTTTTAGTATAACTGTGTATTGTGTTTTCTTATGATATTGTGCATATGACACTAAGGGGTACTGTAGTAGCTTCACACGTCTCCTAGTTCAGCCTAAGCTGCTCTGCTAAGCTACCATTATCTATCAGCCTAAGCTGCTAGACACCCTATACACTAATAAGGGATAACTGGGCCTGGTGCAAGGTGCAAGTACCCCTTGGTACTCACTACAAGCCAGTCCAGCCTCCTACATTGGTTGTGCAGTGGTGGGATAAGTGCTTTGAGACTGCTTACCACTCTTGTCATTGTACTTTTCATAAGAGAAAAATATACAAAACAAGGTCAGTGTATATACACATAGCCAAAAAGTTTTGCATTTCCTCTTTTCACTCTTTTCTAAGTGCTGAAAAGTACTTCTAAACTTTCAAAAAGTTCTTAAAAGTTTAAAAAGTTTTTTTCTGTCTTTCCAAAAAAGTTCTGAAAACTTTTTTCTCTTTTTCTATCACTTTAACTCTCTCTAAAAAATGTCTGGCACAGGCCAAGGTGTTGATCTGTCCAAACTTGCATATGACAACCTTAGCTGGAAAAGAGCAAGGAGTCTCTGTATAGAGAGAGGTTTGAGTGTAGGGAAGAATCCTGCCTTGGAACTGTTAATTAACATGCTTAGAGAACAGGATAAGGCCAGAGGTGGCCCATCTGTTGAAAAAGTACCTAATAGTTCCCAATCTGATTCAGGGACTCCCCCAGGAAAAGATTCAGGAAAGAAACTTCCTAGCCTGCCCATTACTAGACAATCTAGCATAGATGGTAATGATGATGAGCCACACCAAGGAAATAGTGTTGTCTCACATCATAGCAAAAGCATTTATTCTCACCATACTGGTAGTAATGTTTCTGTAAACCAAGCTGTTAAGTTGGCTTCTGTAAGGGACAGGTCTCCTTCTGTTCATTCCCATCATAGCTCTGTTTCTAGAAATGTCCCTCCCACCAACCCTGATGACAGAATGTTAGAGAGGGAACTCAATAAGTTGAGGGTGGAACAAACCAGACTGAAGCTTAAAAAGCAACAGCTGGATTTGGATAGACAGTCTTTTGAATTAGAGAAGGAAAGACAGAAGTTGGGTTTAGATACCCATGGTGGCAGCAGCAGTATTCCCCATAGTCATCCTGCAAAGGAGCATGATTCCAGGAATCTGCACAAGATAGTTCCCCCTTATAAGGAGGGGGATGACATTAACAAGTGGTTTGCTGCACTTGAGAGGGCCTGTGTTGTACAGGATGTCCCTCAAAGGCAGTGGGCTGCTATCCTATGGCTATCATTTAGTGGAAAAGGTAGGGATAGGCTCCTTACTGTGAAAGAAAATGATGCCAATAATTTCCAAGTTCTTAAGAATGCACTCCTGGATGGTTATGGCTTAACCACTGAACAGTACAGGATAAAGTTCAGAGAGACCAAAAAGGAGTCTTCACAAGACTGGGTTGATTTCATTGACCAGGCAGTGAAGGCCTTGGAGGGGTGGTTACATGGCAGTAAAGTTACTGATTATGACAGCCTGTATAACTTGATCCTGAGAGAGCATATTCTTAATAATTGTGTGTCTGATTTGTTGCACCAGTACTTGGTGGACTCTGATCTGACCTCTCCCCAAGAATTGGGAAAGAAGGCAGACAAATGGGTCAGAACAAGAGTGAACAGAAAAGTTCATACAGGGGGTGACAAAGATGGCAACAAAAAGAAGGATGGTAAGTCTTCTGACAAGGGTGGGGACAAATCTAAAAATGAGTCTTCATCAGGCCCACAAAAACACTCTGGTGGGGGTGGTGGGTCCAAATCCTCCTTTAATCAGAACAAGGAAAAGAAACCATGGTGCTATTTATGTAAAATAAAAGGCCATTGGACAACAGATCCCAGTTGTCCAAAGAAAGGCACCACAGCTCCTACCACTACAACCCCTACTGCTACACCTAGTGTCCCTACTAATAGCAGTGGTGGTGGGAGCAAACCTACTAATAGCCAATCCAAGGGAGTAGCTGGGCTCACTTTTGGTAATTTAGTTGGGGTTGGTCTGATTAGGGAGACCACAGAGGCTACTTTAGTCTCTGAAGGGGCTATTGATTTAGCCACTTTGGTTGCTTGCCCCCATAACTTGGAGAAGTACAAACAACTAACCCTAATAAATGGTGTTGAGGTCCAGGCCTACTGGGACACAGGTGCCAGTGTCACAATGGTGATTGAGAAACTGGTGCACCCTGAACAACACATACTTGGACACCAGTACCAAGTAACCGATGCTCACAACATAACACAAAGCCACCCCATGGCTGTTGTAAATCTCAACTGGGGGGGGGTAACTGGTCCAAAGAAAGTTGTGGTAGCTTCAGATTTACCTGTAGACTGTCTATTAGGGAATGATTTGGAGACATCAGCTTGGTCAGATGTGGAGTTGGAGGCCCATGCAGCAATGCTGGGCATCCCAGGGCATATTTTTGCTTTGACAAGGGCTCAGGCCAAAAAGCAAAAAGGACAGGGAAGCTTGGATCCTGGAACAATGGACCAAGTGCTCCCTAAAGCTAGGGCTAGTAGAAGCAAACCACTTCCTACTATCCCTCCCTCTACAGTGGATTCTACTTCTGAGGAAGAAGAATTCCCTCCCTGTGCAGAACCTACACCAGAGGAGCTGGAAGCAGACACTGCTGAGCTTTTGGGTGAAGGGGGGCCTGCCAGGGAGGAGCTGAGTGTGGCACAGCAAACCTGTCCCACATTAGAGGGTCTCAGACAGCAAGCTGTCAAACAGGCTAATGGGGATGTCAGTGACTCTCACAGAGTTTACTGGGAGGACAACCTCTTGTACACTGAGCATAGGGATCCTAAACCTGGAGCTGCCAGGAGATTAGTGATTCCTCAGGAGTACAGAAAGTTCCTCCTAACACTGGCACATGACATTCCCCTAGCTGGGCACCTGGGTCAAATGAAAACTTGGGACAGATTGGTTCCATTGTTTCATTGGCCTAGGATGTCTGAGGACACAAAGGAATTTTGTAAGTCCTGTGAAACCTGTCAAGCCAGTGGCAAGACAGGTGGCACTCCAAAGGCACCCCTTATCCCACTGCCTGTGGTTGGGGTTCCCTTTGAAAGGGTAGGGGTTGACATAGTTGGCCCCCTTGACCCTCCTACTGCTTCAGGCAATAGGTTTATCTTGGTGGTAGTGGACCATGCCACAAGATATCCTGAAGCTATTCCTTTAAGGACCACTACAGCTCCTGCAGTGGCAAAGGCCCTCCTAGGAATATTTTCCAGGGTGGGCTTCCCAAAGGAAGTAGTATCAGACAGAGGAAGCAATTTCATGTCTGCATACTTAAAGGCCATGTGGAAGGAGTGTGGTGTAACTTACAAGTTCACAACACCCTATCATCCACAAACAAATGGACTGGTGGAGAGATTTAATAAAACTCTCAAAGGCATGATTATGGGTCTCCCTGAAAAACTCCGCAGGAGATGGGATATCCTTCTACCATGCCTCCTTTTTGCCTACAGGGAGGTACCCCAGAAAGGAGTGGGCTTCAGCCCCTTTGAACTTCTTTTTGGACACCCTGTTAGGGGTCCACTCACACTTGTAAAGGAGGGTTGGGAACAACCTTTAAAAGCTCCTAAGCAGGATATTGTGGATTATGTACTTGGCCTCAGATCAAGGATGGCTGAGTACATGAAAAAGGCCAGTAAAAACCTTCAGGCCAGCCAAGAGCTCCAGAAGCAATGGCATGATCAGAAGGCTGTTTTGGTTCAGTACCAACCAGGGCAGAAAGTGTGGGTCTTGGAGCCTGTAGCCCCAAGAGCACTCCAAGATAAATGGAGTGGACCCCACACAATTGTTGAAAAGAAGGGTGAAGTCACCTACTTGGTTGACTTAGGCACTGCCAGAAGTCCCCTTAGGGTGCTCCATGTCAACCGCCTGAAACCCTACTATGACAGGGCTGATCTCACCCTGCTCATGGCAACAGATGAGGGACAGGAAGAAGATAGTGATCCTCTACCTGATCTCTTCTCTTCCACAGATCAAGATGCTCTTGTGGAAGGTGTAGTTTTGGCTGATTGTCTTACTGCTGAGCAGAAAGACAATTGCATAAATCTCCTAGGACAATTTTCAGAACTCTTCTCTACTGTGCCAGGCACCACTTCTTGGTGTGAGCACACTATAGATACTGGAGACAGTTTACCTGTCAAAAGTAAGATCTATAGGCAGCCTGACCATGTCAGGGACTGCATAAAGCAAGAAGTTCAGAAAATGTTGGAACTAGGAGTGGTTGAGCACTCTGACAGTCCATGGGCTTCTCCTGTGGTACTGGTACCAAAACCCAATTCTAAAGATGGAAAGAAAGAAATGCGGTTTTGTGTAGACTATAGAGGTCTCAACTTGGTAACCAAAACTGATGCTCACCCTATACCCAGGGCAGATGAGCTCATAGATACACTGGCATCTGCCAAGTATCTAAGCACTTTTGATTTGACTGCAGGGTATTGGCAGATCAAATTGTCAGAAGATGCTAAACCTAAGACTGCATTTTCTACCATTGGAGGACATTACCAGTTTACTGTAATGCCTTTTGGTTTGAAAAATGCACCTGCCACTTTTCAGAGGTTGGTGAACACAGTCCTGCAAGGGCTGGAAGCTTTCAGTGCAGCATATTTGGACGATATAGCTGTCTTTAGCTCCAGCTGGGATGATCACCTGTTCCACCTATGGAAAGTTTTGGAGGCCCTGCAAAAGGCAGGCCTCACTATCAAGGCTTCAAAGTGCCAGATAGGGCAGGGTAAGGTGGTTTATCTGGGACACCTTGTTGGTGGGGAACAGATTGCACCACTTCAGGGGAAAATCCAAACTATTATTGATTGGGTTCCCCCTACCACTCAGACTCAGGTGAGAGCCTTCCTAGGCCTCACTGGGTATTACAGGAGGTTCATTAAGAACTATGGCTCCATTGCAGCCCCTCTTAATGACCTCACATCCAAGAAAATGCCTAAAAAGGTATTATGGACCGCAAACTGTCAGAAAGCTTTTGAGGAGCTGAAGCAGGCCATGTGCTCTGCACCTGTCCTGAAAAGCCCTTGTTACTCTAAAAAATTCTATGTCCAAACTGATGCATCTGAATTAGGAGTAGGGGCAGTCCTATCACAACTTAATTCTGAGGGCCAGGATCAACCTGTTGCTTTTATTAGTAGGAGGTTGACCCCTAGAGAAAAGCGTTGGTCTGCCATTGAGAGGGAGGCCTTTGCTGTGGTCTGGGCTCTGAAGAAGTTGAGGCCATATCTGTTTGGCACTCACTTCATTGTTCAGACAGACCACAAACCTCTACTTTGGCTAAAACAAATGAAAGGTGAAAATCCTAAATTGTTGAGGTGGTCCATATCCCTACAGGGAATGGACTATACAGTGGAACATAGACCTGGGAGTAGCCACTCCAATGCAGATGGACTCTCCAGATATTTCCACTTAGACAATGAAGACTCATCAGGTCATGGCTAGTCTTATTGTCCTTCATTTGGCGGGGGGTTGTGTAGGAAAGTACCATCTTGCCTGGCATGTTACCCCCATTTTTCACTGTATATATGTTGTTTTAGTTGTATGTGTCACTGGGACCCTGGTAACCCAGGGCCCCAGTGCTCATAAGTGTGCCTGAATGTGTTACCTGTGTAGTGACTAACTGTCTCACTGAGGCTCTGCTAATCAGAACCTCAGTGGTTATGCTCTCTCATTTCTTTCCAAATTGTCACTAACAGGCTAGTGACCATTTTTACCAATTTACATTGGCTTACTGGAACACCCTTATAATTCCCTAGTATATGGTACTGAGGTACCCAGGGTATTGGGGTTCCAGGAGATCCCTATGGGCTGCAGCATTTCTTTTGCCACCCATAGGGAGCTCTGACAATTCTTACACAGGCCTGCCACTGCAGCCTGAGTGAAATAACGTCCACGTTATTTCACAGCCATTTTACACTGCACTTAAGTAACTTATAAGTCACCTATATGTCTAACCTTTACCTGGTAAAGGTTAGGTGCAAAGTTACTTAGTGTGAGGGCACCCTGGCACTAGCCAAGGTGCCCCCACATTGTTCAGAGCCAATTCCCTGAACTTTGTGAGTGCGGGGACACCATTACACGCGTGCACTACATATAGGTCACTACCTATATGTAGCTTCACCATGGTAACTCCGAATATGGCCATGTAACATGTCTATGATCATGGAATTGCCCCCTCTATACCATCCTGGCATAGTTGGCACAATCCCATGATCCCAGTGGTCTGTAGCACAGACCCTGGTACTGCCAAACTGCCCTTCCTGGGGTTTCACTGCAGCTGCTGCCAACCCCTCAGACAGGCAGCTGCCCTCCTGGGGTCCAGCCAGGCCTGGCCCAGGATGGCAGAACAAAGAACTTCCTCTGAGAGAGGGTGTGACACCCTCTCCCTTTGGAAAATGGTGTGAAGGCAGGGGAGGAGTAGCCTCCCCCAGCCTCTGGAAATGCTTTGTTGGGCACAGATGTGCCCAATTCTGCATAAGCCAGTCTACACCGGTTCAGGGACCCCTTAGCCCCTGCTCTGGCGCGAAACTGGACAAAGGAAAGGGGAGGGACCACTCCCCTGACCTGCACCTCCCCTGGGAGGTGTCCAGAGCTCCTCCAGTGTGCTCCAGACCTCTGCCATCTTGGAAACAGAGGTGCTGCTGGCACACTGGACTGCTCTGAGTGGCCAGTGCCACCAGGTGACGTCAGAGACTCCTGCTGATAGGCTCCTTCAGGTGTTAGTAGCCTTTCCTCTCTCCTAGGTAGCCAAACCCTCTTTTCTGGCTATTTAGGGTCTCTGTCTCTGGGGAAACTTCAGATAACGAATGCATGAGCTCAGCCGAGTTCCTCTGCATCTCCCTCTTCACCTTCTGATAAGGAAACGACCGCTGACCGCGCTGGAAGCCTGCAAACCTGCAACATAGTAGCAAAGACGACTACTGCAACTCTGTAACGCTGATCCTGACGCCTTCTCGACTGTTTTCCTGCTTGTGCATGCTGTGGGGGTAGCCTGCCTCCTCTCTGCACCAGAAGCTCCGAAGAAATCTCCCGTGGGTCGACGGAATCTTCCCCCTGCAACCGCAGGCACCAAAAAGCTGCATTACCGGTCCCTTGGGTCTCCTCTCAGCACGACGAGCGAGGTCCCTCGAATCCAGCGACTCTGTCCAAGTGACCCCCACAGTCCAGTGACTCTTCAGTCCAAGTTTGGTGGAGGTAAGTCCTTGCCTCACCTCGCTGGGCTGCATTGCTGGGAACCGCGACTTTGCAAGCTACTCCGGCCCCTGTGCACTTCCGGCGGAAATCCTCTGTGCACAGCCAAGCCTGGGTCCACGGCACTCTAACCTGCATTGCACGACTTTCTAAGTTGGTCTCCGGCGACGTGGGACTCCTTTGTGCAACTTCGGCGAGCACCGTTTCACGCATCCTCATAGTGCCTGTTTCTGGCACTTCTCCGGGTGCTACCTGCTTCAGTGAGGGCTCTTTGTCTTGCTCGACGTCCCCTCTCTCTTCAGGTCCAATTTGCGACCTCCTGGTCCCTCCTGGGCCCCAGCAGCGTCCACAAACGCCAAACGCACGATTTGCGTGTAGCAAGGTTTGTTGGCGTCCTTCCGGCGGGAAAACACTTCTGCACGACTCTCCAAGGCGAGAGGGATCCGTCCACCAAAGGGGAAGTCTCTTACTGTGAAAGAAAATGATGCTAATAATTTCCAAGTTCTTAAGAATGCACTCCTGGATGGTTATGGCTTAACCACTGAACAGTACAGGATAAAGTTCAGAGAAACCAAAAAGGAGTCTTCACAAGACTGGGTTGATTTCATTGACCATTCAGTGAAGGCCTTGGAGGGGTGGTTACATGGCAGTAAAGTTACTGATTATGACAGCCTGTATAACTTGATCCTGAGAGAGCATATTCTTAATAATTGTGTGTCTGATTTGTTGCACCAGTACTTGGTGGACTCTGATCTGACCTCTCCCCAAGAATTGGGAAAAAGGCAGACAAATGGGTCAGAACAAGAGTGAACAGAAAAGTTCATACAGGGGGTGACAAAGATGGCAACAAAAAGAAGGATGGTAAGTCTTCTGACAAGGGTGGGGACAAAGCTAAAAATGAGTCTTCATCAGGCCCACAAAAACACTCTGGTGGGGGTGGTGGGCCCAAATCCTCTTTTAATCAGAACAAGGAAAAGAAACCATGGTGCTATTTATGTAAAATAAAAGGCCATTGGACAACAGATCCCAGTTGTCCAAAGAAAAGCACCAATGCTCCTACCACTACAACCCCTACTGCTACACCTAGTGTCCCTACTAATAGCAGTGATGGTGGGAGCAAACCTACTAATAGCCAATCCAAGGGAGTAGCTGGGCTCACTTTTGGTAACTTAGTTGGTAGCTTAGCAGAGCAGCTTAGGCTGAACTAGGAGACGTGTGAAGCTACTACAGTACCACTTAGTGTCATATGCACAATATCATAAGAAAACACAATACCAGATATATATACACAATAGCAAAAATATGCAGTATAGTCTTAGAAAACAGTGCAAACAATGTATAGTTACAATAGGATGCAATGGGGAAACATAGGGATAGGGGCAACACAAACCATATACTCCAAAAGTGGAATGCGAACCACAAATGGACCCCAAACCTATGTGACCTTGTAGAGGGTCGCTGGGACTATTAGAAAATAGTGAGAGTTAGAAAAATAACCCTCCCCAAGACCCTGAAAAGTGAGTGCAAAGTGCACTAAAGTTCCCCTAAGGACAAAGAAGTCGTGTTAGAGGAATAATGCAGGAAAGACACAAACCAGCAATGCAACAACTGTGGATTTCCAATCTAGGGTACCTGTGGAACAAGGGGACCAAGTCCAAAAGTCACAAGCAAGTCGGAGATGGGCAGATGCCCAGGAAATGCCAGCTGCGGGTGCAAAGAAGCTTCTACTGGACAGAAGAAGCTGAGGTTTCTGCAGGAACGAAAAGGGCTAGAGACTTCCCCTTTGGTGGACGGATCCCGCTCGCCGTGGAGAGTCGTGCAGAAGTGTTTTCCCGCCGAAAGAACGCCAACAAGCCTTGCTAGCTGCAAATCGTGCGGTTAGCGTTTTTGGACGCTGCTGAAGCCCAGGAGGGACCAGGAGGTCGCAAATTGGACCAGCAGAGAGAGGGGACGTCGAGCAAGACAAGGAGCTCTCTCTGAAGCCGGTAGCACCCGGAGAAGTGCCAGAAACAGGCACTACGAGGATGCGTGAAACGGTGCTCGCCGAAGTTGCACAAAGGAGTCCCACGTCGCCGGAGACCAACTTAGAAAGTCGTGCAATGCAGGTTAGAGTGCCGTGGACCCAGGCTTGGCTGTGCACAAAGGATTTCCGCCGGAAGTGCACAGGGGCCGGAGTAGCTGCAAAGTCGCGGTTCCCAGCAATGCAGCCCAGCGAGGTGAGGCAAGGACTTACCTACACCAAACTTGGACTGAAGAGTCACTGGACCGTGGGGGTCACTTGGACAGAGTTGCTGGATTCGAGGGACCTCGCTCGTCGTGCTGAGAGGAGACCCAAGGGACCGGTAATGCAGCTTTTTGGTGCCTGCGGTTGCAGGGGGAAGATTCCGTCGACCCACGGGAGATTTCTTCGGAGCTTCTGGTGCAGAGAGGAGGCAGACTACCCCCACAGCATGCACAAGCAGGAAAACAGTCGAGAAGGCGGCAGGATCAGCGTTACAGAGTTGCAGTAGTCGTCTTTGCTACTATGTTGCAGGTTTGCAGGCTTCCAGCGCGGTCAGCAGTCGATTCCTTATCAGAAGGTGAAGAGAGAGATGCAGAGGAACTCGGCTGAGCTCATGCATTCGTTATCTAAAGTTTCCCCAGAGACAGAGACCCTAAATAGCCAGAAAAGAGGGTTTGGCTACCTAGGAGAGAGGATAGGCTAGCAACACCTGAAGGAGCCTATCACAAGGAGTCTCTGACGTCACCTGGTGGCACTGGCCACTCAGAGCAGTCCAGTGTGCCAGCAGCACCTCTGTTTCCAAGATGGCAGAGGTCTGGAGCACACTGGAGGAGCTCTGGACACCTCCCAGGGGAGGTGCAGGTCAGGGGAGTGGTCACTCCCCTTTCCTTTGTCCAGTTTCGCGCCAGAGCAGGGCTAAGGGGTCCCCTGAACCGGTGTAGACTGGCTTATGCAGAATTGGGCACATCTGTGCCCAACAAAGCATTTCCAGAGGCTGGAGGAGGCTACTCCTCCCCTGCCTTCACACCATTTTCCAAAGGGAGAGGGTGTCACACCCACTCTCAGAGGAAGTTCTTTGTTCTGCCATCCTGGGCCAGGCCTGGCTGGACCCCAGGAGGGCAGATGCCTGTCTGAGGGGTTGGCAGCGGCAGCAGCTGCAGTGAAACCCCAGGAAGGGCAGTTTGGCAGTACCAGGGTCTGTGCTACAGACCACTGGGATCATGGGATTGTGCCAACTATGCCAGGATGGCATAGAGGGGGCAATTCCATGATCATAGACATGTTACATGGCCATATTCGGAGTTACCATTGTGAAGCTACATATAGGTAGTGACCTATATGTAGTGCACGCGTGTAATGGTGTCCCCGCACTCACAAAGTTCAGGGAATTGGCTCTGAACAATGTGGGGGCACCTTGGCTAGTGCCAGGGTGCCCTCACACTAAGTAACTTTGCACCTAACCTTTACCAGGTAAAGGTTAGACATATAGGTGACTTATAAGTTACTTAAGTGCAGTGTAAAATGGCTGTGAAATAACGTGGACGTTATTTCACTCAGGCTGCAGTGGCAGGCCTGTGTAAGAATTGTCAGAGCTCCCTATGGGTGGCAAAAGAAATGCTGCAGCCCATAGGGATCTCCTGGAACCCCAATACCCTGGATACCTCAGTACCATATACTAGGGAATTATAAGGGTGTTCCAGTAAGCCAATGTAAATTGGTAAAAATGGTCACTAGCCTGTTAGTGACAATTTGGAAAGAAATGAGAGAGCATAACCACTGAGGTTCTGATTAGCAGAGCCTCAGTGAGACAGTTAGTCACTACACAGGTAACACATTCAGGCACTCTTATGAGCACTGGGGCCCTGGGTTACCAGGGTCCCAGTGACACATACAACTAAAACAACATATATACAGTGAAAAATGGGGGTAACATGCCAGGCAAGATGGTACTTTCCTACACTTAGACCCTCTAGTGTGGGACAGGTATACTGTGCCACACTCAGCTCCTCCCTGGCAGGCCCCCCTTCACCCAAAAGCTCGTCAGTGTCTGCTTCCAGCTCCTCTGGTGTAGGTTCTGCACAGGTTGGAAATTCTTCTTCCTCAGTAGTTGAATTCAATGTAGAGGGAGGGATAGTAGGTAGTGTTTTACCTTTACTAACCCTAGCTTTAGGGAGCACTTGGTCCATTCTTCCAGGATCCAAGTCACCCTGTCCTTTTTGCTTTTTGGCCTGAGCCCTGGTTAAAGCAATAATATGCCCTGGAATGCCCAGCATTGCCTCCAACTCCACTTCTGCCCAAGCTGATGTCTCTAAATAATTTCCTAATAGACAGTCTACAGGTAAATCTGAGGCAACCACAACTTTCTTTGGACCAGTAACCCCCCCCCCCCAGTTGAGATGTACAACAGCCATGGGTGGCTAAGAGTGTTGTTATGAGCATCGGTTACTTGGTACTGGTGACCAATTAGGTGTTGTTCAGGGTGGACCAGTTTCTCTATTACCATTTGTAGGAGGCTGGACTGGCTTGTAGTGAGTACCAAGGGGTACTTGCACCTTGCACCAGGCCCAGTTATCCCTTATTAGTGTATAGGGTGTCTAGCAGCTTAGGCTGATAGATAATGGTAGCTTAGCAGAGCAGCTTAGGCTGAACTAGGAGACGTGTGAAGCTACTACAGTACCACTTAGTGTCATATGCACAATATCATAAGAAAACACAATACACAGTTATACTAAAAATAAAGGTACTTTATTTTTATGACAATATGCCAAAGTATCTTACAGTGTACCCTCAGTGAGAGGATAGGAAATATACACAAGATATATATACACAATAGCAAAAATATGCAGTATAGTCTTAGAAAACAGTGCAAACAATGTATAGTTACAATAGGATGCAATGGGGAAACATAGGGATAGGGGCAACACAAACCATATACTCCAAAAGTGGAATGCGAACCACGAATGGACCCCAAACCTATGTGACCTTGTAGAGGGTCGCTGGGACTATTAGAAAATAGTGAGAGTTAGAAAAATAACCCTCCCCAAGACCCTGAAAAGTGAGTGAAAAGTGCACTAAAGTTCCCCTAAGGACAAAGAAGTCGTGTTAGAGGAATAATGCAGGAAAGACACAAACCAACAATGCAACAACTGTGGATTTCCAATCTAGGGTACCTGTGGAACAAGGGGACCAAGTCCAAAAGTCACAAGCAAGTCGGAGATGGGCAGATGCCCAGGAAATGCCAGCTGCGGGTGCAAAGAAGCTTCTACTGGACAGAAGAAGCTGAGGTTTCTGCAGGAACGAAAAGGGCTAGAGACTTCCCCTTTGGTGGACGGATCCCTCTCGCAGTGGAGAGTCGTGCAGAAGTGTTTTCCCGCCGAAAGAACGCCAACAAGCCTTGCTAGCTGCAAATCGTGCGGTTAGCGTTTTTGGACGCTGCTGAGGCCCAGGAGGGACCAGGAGGTCGCAAATTGGACCAGCAGAGAGAGGGGACGTCGAGCAAGACAAGGAGCCCTCTCTGAAGCCGGTAGCACCCGGAGAAGTGCCAGAAACAGGCACTACGAGGATGCGTGAAACGGTGCTCGCCGAAGTTGCACAAAGGAGTCCCACGTCGCCGGAGACCAACTTAGAAAGTCGTGCAATGCAGGTTAGAGTGCCGTGGACCCAGGCTTGGCTGTGCACAAAGGATTTCCGCCGGAAGTGCACAGGGGCCGGAGTAGCTGCAAAGTCGCGGTTCCCAGCAATGCAGCCCAGCGAGGTGAGGCAAGGACTTACCTCCACCAAACTTGGACTGAAGAGTCACTGGACCGTGGGGGTCACTTGGACAGAGTTGCTGGATTCGAGGGACCTCGCTCGTCGTGCTGAGAGGAGACCCAAGGGACAGGTAATGCAGCTTTTTGGTGCCTGCGGTTGCAGGGGGAAGATTCCGTCGACCCACGGGAGATTTCTTCGGAGCTTCCGGTGCAGAGAGGAGGCAGACTACCCCCACAGCATGCACAAGCAGGAAAACAGTCGAGAAGGCGGCAGGATCAGCGTTACAGAGTTGCAGTAGTCGTCTTTGCTACTATGTTGCAGGTTTGCAGGCTTCCAGCGCGGTCAGCAGTCGATTCCTTATCAGAAGGTGAAGAGAGAGATGCAGAGGAACTCGGCTGAGCTCATGCATTCGTTATCTAAAGTTTCCCCAGAGACAGAGACCCTAAATAGCCAGAAAAGAGGGTTTGGCTACCTAGGAGAGAGGATAGGCTAGCAACACCTGAAGGAGCCTATCACAAGGAGTCTCTGACGTCACCTGGTGGCACTGGCCACTCAGAGCAGTCCAGTGTGCCAGCAGCACCTCTGTTTCCAAGATGGCAGAGGTCTGGAGCACACTGGAGGAGCTCTGGACACCTCCCAGGGGAGGTGCAGGTCAGGGGAGTGGTCACTCCCCTTTCCTTTGTCCAGTTTCGCGCCAGAGCAGGGCTAAGGGGTCCCCTGAACCGGTGTAGACTGGCTTATGCAGAATTGGGCACATCTGTGCCCAACAAAGCATTTCCAGAGGCTGGAGGAGGCTACTCCTCCCCTGCCTTCACACCATTTTCCAAAGGGAGAGGGTGTCACACCCACTCTCAGAGGAAGTTCTTTGTTCTGCCATCCTGGGCCAGGCCTGGCTGGACCCCAGGAGGGCAGATGCCTGTCTGAGGGGTTGGCAGCGGCAGCAGCTGCAGTGAAACCCCAGGAAGGGCAGTTTGGCAGTACCAGGGTCTGTGCTACAGACCACTGGGATCATGGGATTGTGCCAACTATGCCAGGATGGCATAGAGGGGGCAATTCCATGATCATAGACATGTTACATGGCCATATTCGGAGTTACCATTGTGAAGCTACATATAGGTAGTGACCTATATGTAGTGCACGCGTGTAATGGTGTCCCCGCACTCACAAAGTTCAGGGAATTGGCTCTGAACAATGTGGGGGCACCTTGGCTAGTGCCAGGGTGCCCTCACACTAAGTAACTTTGCACCTAACCTTTACCAGGTAAAGGTTAGACATATAGGTGACTTATAAGTTACTTAAGTGCAGTGTAAAATGGCTGTGAAATAACGTGGACGTTATTTCACTCAGGCTGCAGTGGCAGGCCTGTGTAAGAATTGTCAGAGCTCCCTATGGGTGGCAAAAGAAATGCTGCAGCCCATAGGGATCTCCTGGAACCCCAATACCCTGGATACCTCAGTACCATATACTAGGGAATTATAAGGGTGTTCCAGTAAGCCAATGTAAATTGGTAAAAATGGTCACTAGCCTGTTAGTGACAATTTGGAAAGAAATGAGAGAGCATAACCACTGAGGTTCTGATTAGCAGAGCCTCAGTGAGACAGTTAGTCACTACACAGGTAACACATTCAGGCACTCTTATGAGCACTGGGGCCCTGGGTTACCAGGGTCCCAGTGACACATACAACTAAAACAACATATATACAGTGAAAAATGGGGGTAACATGCCAGGCAAGATGGTACTTTCCTACACTTAGACCCTCTAGTGTGGGACAGGTATACTGTGCCACACTCAGCTCCTCCCTGGCAGGCCCCCCTTCACCCAAAAGCTCGTCAGTGTCTGCTTCCAGCTCCTCTGGTGTAGGTTCTGCACAGGTTGGAAATTCTTCTTCCTCAGTAGTTGAATTCAATGTAGAGGGAGGGATAGTAGGTAGTGTTTTACCTTTACTAACCCTAGCTTTAGGGAGCACTTGGTCCATTCTTCCAGGATCCAAGTCACCCTGTCCTTTTTGCTTTTTGGCCTGAGCCCTGGTTAAAGCAATAATATGCCCTGGAATGCCCAGCATTGCCTCCAACTCCACTTCTGCCCAAGCTGATGTCTCTAAATAATTTCCTAATAGACAGTCTACAGGTAAATCTGAGGCAACCACAACTTTCTTTGGACCAGTAACCCCCCCCCCCCAGTTGAGATGTACAACAGCCATGGGTGGCTAAGAGTGTTGTTATGAGCATCGGTTACTTGGTACTGGTGACCAATTAGGTGTTGTTCAGGGTGGACCAGTTTCTCTATTACCATTTGTAGGAGGCTGGACTGGCTTGTAGTGAGTACCAAGGGGTACTTGCACCTTGCACCAGGCCCAGTTATCCCTTATTAGTGTATAGGGTGTCTAGCAGCTTAGGCTGATAGATAATGGTAGCTTAGCAGAGCAGCTTAGGCTGAACTAGGAGACGTGTGAAGCTACTACAGTACCACTTAGTGTCATATGCACAATATCATAAGAAAACACAATACACAGTTATACTAAAAATAAAGGTACTTTATTTTTATGACAATATGCCAAAGTATCTTACAGTGTACCCTCAGTGAGAGGATAGGAAATATACACAAGATATATATACACAATAGCAAAAATATGCAGTATAGTCTTAGAAAACAGTGCAAACAATGTATAGTTACAATAGGATGCAATGGGGAAACATAGGGATAGGGGCAACACAAACCATATACTCCAAAAGTGGAATGCGAACCACGAATGGACCCCAAACCTATGTGACCTTGTAGAGGGTCGCTGGGACTATTAGAAAATAGTGAGAGTTAGAAAAATAACCCTCCCCAAGACCCTGAAAAGTGAGTGAAAAGTGCACTAAAGTTCCCCTAAGGACAAAGAAGTCGTGTTAGAGGAATAATGCAGGAAAGACACAAACCAACAATGCAACAACTGTGGATTTCCAATCTAGGGTACCTGTGGAACAAGGGGACCAAGTCCAAAAGTCACAAGCAAGTCGGAGATGGGCAGATGCCCAGGAAATGCCAGCTGCGGGTGCAAAGAAGCTTCTACTGGACAGAAGAAGCTGAGGTTTCTGCAGGAACGAAAAGGGCTAGAGACTTCCCCTTTGGTGGACGGATCCCTCTCGCAGTGGAGAGTCGTGCAGAAGTGTTTTCCCGCCGAAAGAACGCCAACAAGCCTTGCTAGCTGCAAATCGTGCGGTTAGCGTTTTTGGACGCTGCTGAGGCCCAGGAGGGACCAGGAGGTCGCAAATTGGACCAGCAGAGAGAGGGGACGTCGAGCAAGACAAGGAGCCCTCTCTGAAGCCGGTAGCACCCGGAGAAGTGCCAGAAACAGGCACTACGAGGATGCGTGAAACGGTGCTCGCCGAAGTTGCACAAAGGAGTCCCACGTCGCCGGAGACCAACTTAGAAAGTCGTGCAATGCAGGTTAGAGTGCCGTGGACCCAGGCTTGGCTGTGCACAAAGGATTTCCGCCGGAAGTGCACAGGGGCCGGAGTAGCTGCAAAGTCGCGGTTCCCAGCAATGCAGCCCAGCGAGGTGAGGCAAGGACTTACCTCCACCAAACTTGGACTGAAGAGTCACTGGACCGTGGGGGTCACTTGGACAGAGTTGCTGGATTCAAGGGACCTCGCTCGTCGTGCTGAGAGGAGACCCAAGGGACAGGTAATGCAGCTTTTTGGTGCCTGCGGTTGCAGGGGGAAGATTCCGTCGACCCACGGGAGATTTCTTCGGAGCTTCCGGTGCAGAGAGGAGGCAGACTACCCCCACAGCATGCACAAGCAGGAAAACAGTCGAGAAGGCGGCAGGATCAGCGTTACAGAGTTGCAGTAGTCGTCTTTGCTACTATGTTGCAGGTTTGCAGGCTTCCAGCGCGGTCAGCAGTCGATTCCTTATCAGAAGGTGAAGAGAGAGATGCAGAGGAACTCGGCTGAGCTCATGCATTCGTTATCTAAAGTTTCCCCAGAGACAGAGACCCTAAATAGCCAGAAAAGAGGGTTTGGCTACCTAGGAGAGAGGATAGGCTAGCAACACCTGAAGGAGCCTATCACAAGGAGTCTCTGACGTCACCTGGTGGCACTGGCCACTCAGAGCAGTCCAGTGTGCCAGCAGCACATCTGTTTCCAAGATGGCAGAGGTCTGGAGCACACTGGAGGGGCTCTGGACACCTCCCAGGGGAGGTGCAGGTCAGGGGAGTGGTCACTCCCCTTTCCTTTGTCCAGTTTCGCGCCAGAGCAGGGCTAAGGGGTCCCCTGAACCGGTGTAGACTGGCTTATGCAGAATTGGGCACCTCTGTGCCCAACAAAGCATTTCCAGAGGCTGGGGGAGGCTACTCCTCCCCTGCCTTCACACCATTTTCCAAAGGGAGAGGGTGTCACACCCTCTCTCAGAGGAAGTTCTTTGTTCTGCCATCCTGGGCCAGGCCTGGCTGGACCCCAGGAGGGCAGATGCCTGTCTGAGGGGTTGGCAGCAGCAGCAGCTGCAGTGAAACCCCAGGAAGGGCAGTTTGGCAGTACCAGGGTGTAGGAAAGTACTATCTTGCCTGGCATGTTACCCCCATTTTTTCACTGTATATATGTTGTTTTAGTTGTATGTGTCACTGGGACCCTGGTAACCCAGGGCCCCAGTGCTCATAAGTGTGCCTGAATGTGTTACCTGTGTAGTGACTAACTGTCTCACTGAGGCTCTGCTAATCAGAACCTCAGTGGTTATGCTCTCTCATTTCTTTCCAAATTGTCACTAACAGGCTAGTGACCATTTTTACCAATTTACATTGGCTTACTGGAACACCCTTATAATTCCCTAGTATATGGTACTAAAGTACCCAGGGTATTGGGGTTCCAGGAGATCCCTATAGGCTGCAGCATTTCTTTTGCCACCCATAGGGAGCTCTGACAATTCTTACACAGGCCTGCCACTGCAGCCTGAGTGAAATAACGTCCACGTTATTTCACAGCCATTTTACACTGCACTTAAGTAACTTATAAGTCACCTATATGTCTAACCTTTACCTGGTAATGGTTAGGTGCAAAGTTACTTAGTGTGAGGGCACCCTGGCACTAGCCAAGGTGCCCCCACATTGTTCAGAGCCAATTCCCTGAACTCTGTGAGTGCGGGGACACCATTACACGCATGCACTACATATAGGTCACTACCTATATGTGGCTTCACAATGGTAACTCCGAATATGGCCATGTAACATGTCTGGGATGGGATGTTGGTACAATCCCATGATCCCAGTGGTCTGTAGCACAGACCCTGGTACTGCCAAACTGCCCTTCCTGGGGTTTCACTGCAGCTGCTGCTGCTGCCAACCCCTCAGACAGGCATCTGCCCTCCTGGGGCCCAGCCAGGCATGGCCCAGGATGGCAGAACAAAGAACTTCCTCTGAGAGAGGGTGTGACACCCTCTCCCTTTGGAAAATGGTGTGAAGGCAGGGGAGGAGTAGCCTCCCCCAGCCTCTGGAAATGCTTTGTTGGGCACAGAGGTGCCCAATTCTGCATAAGCCAGTCTACACCGGTTCAGGGACCCCTTAGCCCCTTGCTCTGGCGCGAAACTGGACAAAGGAAAGGGGAGTGACCACTCCCCTGACCTGCACCTCCCCTGGGAGGTGTCCAGAGCTCCTCCAGTGTGCTCCAGACCTCTGCCATCTTGGAAACAGAGGTGCTGCTGGCACACTGGACTGCTCTGAGTGGCCAGTGCCACCAGGTGACGTCAGAGACTCCTGCTGATAGGCTCCTTCAGGTGTTAGTAGCCTATCCTCTCTCCTAGGTAGCCAAACCCTCTTTTCTGGCTATTTAGGGTCTCTGTCTCTGGGGAAACTTCAGATAACGAATGCAAGAGCTCATCCGAGTTCCTCTGCATCTCTCTCTTCACCTTCTGATAAGGAATCGACTGCTGACCGCGCTGGAAGCCTGCAAACCTGCAACATAGTAGCAAAGACGACTACTGCAACTCTGTAACGCTGATCCTGCCGCCTTCTCGACTGTTTTCCTGCTTGTGCATGCTGTGGGGGTAGTCTGCCTCCTCTCTGCACCAGAAGCTCCGAAGAAATCTCCCGTGGGTCGACGGAATCTTCCCCCTGCAACCGCAGGCACCAAAAAGCTGCATTACCGGTCCCTTGGGTCTCCTCTCAGCACGACGAGCGAGGTCCCTCGAATCCAGCGACTCTGTCCAAGTGACCCCCACAGTCCAGTGACTCTTCAGTCCAAGTTTGGTGGAGGTAAGTCCTTGCCTCACCTCGCTGGGCTGCATTGCTGGGAACCGCGACTTTGCAGCTACTCCGGCCCCTGTGCACTTCCGGCGGAAATCCTTTGTGCACAACCAAGCCTGGGTCCACGGCACTCTAACCTGCATTGCACGACTTTCTAAGTTGGTCTCCGGCGACGTGGGACTCCTTTGTGCAACTTCGGCGAGCACCGTTTCACGCATCCTCATAGTGCCTGTTTCTGGCACTTCTCCGGGAGCTACCTGCTTCAGAGAGGGCTCCTTGTCTTGCTCGACGTCCCCTCTTTCTGCTGGTCCAATTTGCGACCTCCTGGTCCCTCCTGGGCCTCAGTAGCGTCCGAAAACGCTAACCGCACAATTTGCAGCTAGCAAGGCTTGTTGGCGTTCTTTCGGCGGGAAAACACTTCTGCACGACTCTCCAAGGCGAGAGGGATCCGTCCACCAAAGGGGAAGTCTCTAGCCCTTTTCGTTCCTGCAGAATCCTCAGCTTCTTCTGTCCAGTAGAAGCTTCTTTGCACCCGCAGCTGGCATTTCCTGGGCATCTGCCCATCTCCGACTTGCTTGTGACTTTTGGACTTGGTCCCCTTGTTCCACAGGTACCCTAGATTGGAAATCCACAGTTGTTGCATTGCTGGTTTGTGTCTTTCCTGCATTATTCCTCTAACACGACTTCTTTGTCCTTAGGGGAACTTTAGTGCACTTTGCACTCACTTTTCAGGGTCTTTGGGAGGGTTATTTTTCTAACTCTCACTATTTTCTAATAGTCCCAGCGACCCTCTACAAGGTCACATAGGTTTGGGGTCCATTCGTGATTCGCATTCCACTTTTGGAGTATATGGTTTGTGTTGCCCCTATCCCTATGTTTCCCCATTGCATCCTATTGTAACTATACATTGTTTGCACTGTTTTCTAAGACTATACTGCATATTTTTGCTATTGTGTATATATATCTTGTGTATATTTCCTATCCTCTCACTGAGGGTACACTCTAAGATACTTTGGCATATTGTCATAAAAATAAAGTACCTTTATTTTTAGTATAACTGTGTATTGTGTTTTCTTACTGTATGATATTGTGCATATGACACTAAGTGGTACTGTAGTAGCTTCACACGTCTCCTAGTTCAGCCTAAGCTGCTCTGCTAAGCTACCATTATCTATCAGCCTAAGCTGCTAGACACCCTATACACTAATAAGGGATAACTGGGCCTGGTGCAAGGTGCAAGTACCCCTTGGTACTCACTACAAGCCAGTCCAGCCTCCTACACAGGGTCTGTGCTACAGACCACTGGGATCATGGGATTGTGCCAACTATGCCAGGATGGCATAGAGGGGGCAATTCCATGATCATAGACATGTTACATGGCCATATTCGGAGTTACCATTGTGAAGCTACATATAGGTAGTGACCTATATGTAGTGCACACGTGTAATGGTGTCCCCGCACTCACAAAGTTCAGGGAATTGGCTCTGAACAATGTGGGGGCACCTTGGCTAGTGCCAGGGTGCCCTCACACTAAGTAACTTTGCACCTAACCTTTACCAGGTAAAGGTTAGACATATAGGTGACTTATAAGTTACTTAAGTGCAGTGTAAAATGGCTGTGAAATAACGTGGACGTTATTTCACCCAGGCTGCAGTGGCAGGCCTGTGTAAGAATTGTCAGAGCTCCCTATGGGTGGCACAAGAAATGCTGCAGCCCATAGGGATCTCCTGGAACCCCAATACCCTGGGTACCTCAGTACCATATACTAGGGAATTATAAGGGTGTTCCAGTAAGCCAATGTAAATTGGTAAAGATGGTCACTAGCCTGTTAGTGACAATTTGGAAAGAAATGAGAGAGCATAACCACTGAGGTTCTGATTAGCAGAGCCTCAGTGAGACAGTTAGTCACTACACAGGTAACACCTTCAGGCACACTTATGAGCACTGGGGCCCTGGGTTACCAGGGTCCCAGTGACACATACAACTAAAACAACATATATACAGTGAAAAATGGGGGGTAACATGCCAGGCAAGATGGTACTTTCCTACACCATTGTAACACTGGCACCTGTGTCCCTGTAGGCCTGAACCTCAACAACATTTATTAGGGGTAGTTGCTTGTACTTATCCATGTTAAGGGGACAAGCAACCAAGGTGGCTAAATCAATAGCCCCCGCAGAGACTAACACAGCCTCTGTGGTTTTCCTAATCAGACCAACCCCAACTAAATTTCCAAAAGTGAGCCCAGCTACTCCCTTGGATTGGCTATTGTAGGAGGCTGGACTGGCTTGTAGTGAGTACCAAGGGGTACTTGCACCTTGCACCAGGCCCAGTTATCCCTTATTAGTGTATAGGGTGTCTAGCAGCTTAGGCTGATAGATAATGGTAGCTTAGCAGAGCAGCTTAGGCTGAACTAGGAGACGTGTGAAGCTACTACAGTACCACAAGTGTCACTTGCACAATATCATAAGAAAACACAATACACAGTTATACTAAAAATAAAGGTACTTTATTTTTATGACAATATGCCAAAGTATCTTAGAGTGTACCCTCAGTGAGAGGATAGGAAATATACACAAGATATATATACACAATACCAAAAATATGCAGTATAGTCTTAGAAAACAGTGCAAACAATGTATAGTTACAATAGGATGCAATGGGGACACATAGGGATAGGGGCAACACAAACCATATACTCCAAAAGTGAAATGCGAACCACGAATGGCCCCCAAACCTATGTGACCTTGTAGAGTGTCGCTGGGACTATTAGAAAATAGTGAGAGTTAGAAAAATAACCCTCCCCAAGACCCTGAAAAGTGAGTGCAAAGTGCACTAAAGTTCCCCTAAGGACAAAGAAGTCGTGTTAGAGGAATAATGCAGGAAAGACACAAACCAACAATGCAACAACAATGGATTTCCAATCTTGGGTACCTGTGGAACAAGGGGACCAAGTCCAAAAGTCACAAGCAAGTCGGAGATGGGCATATGCCCAGGAAATGCCAGCTGTGGATGCAAAGAAGCTTCTACTGGACAGAAGAAGCTGAGGTTTCTGCAGGAACGAAAAGGGCTAGAGACTTCCCCTTTGGTGGACGGATCCCTCTCGCCGTGGCGAATCGTGCAGAAGTGTTTTTCCGCCGAAAGAACGCCAACAAGCCTTGCTAGCTGAAATCGTGCGGTTAGCGTTTTTGGATGCTGCTGTGGCCCAGGAGGGACCAGGAGGTCGCAAATTGGACCAGGAGGTAAAGGGGACGTCGAGCAAGACAAGGAGCCCTCTTAGCAGCAGCTAGCACCCGGAGAAGTGCCAGAAACAGGCACTACGAGGATGCGTGAAACGGTGCTCACCCGAAGTTACACAAAGGAGTCCCACGTCGCCGGAGACCAACTTAGAAAGTCGTGCAATGCCGGTTAGAGTGCCGTGGACCCAGGCTTGGCTGTGCACAAAGGATTTCCGCCGGAAGTGCACAGGGGCCGGAGTAGATGCAAAAGTCGCGGTTCCCAGCAATGCAGTCTAGCGAGGTGAGGGAAGGACTTACCTCCACCAAACTTGGACTGAAGAGTCACTGGACTGTGGGAGTCACTTGAACAGAGTTGCTGGATTCGAGGGACCTCGCTCGTCGTGCTGAGAGGAGACCCAAGGGACCGGTAATGCAGCTTTTTGGTGCCTGCGGTTGCAGGGGGAAGATTCCGTCGACCCACAGGAGATTTCTTCGGAGCTTCTAGTGCAGAGAGGAGGCAGACTACCCCCACAGCATGCACCACCAGGAAAACAGTCGAGAAGGCGGCAGGATCAGCGTTACAGAGTTGCAGTAGTCGTCTTAGCTACTTTGTTGCAGTTTTGCAGGCTTCCAGCGCGGTCAGCAGTCGATTCCTTGGCAGAAGGTGAAGAGAGAGATGCAGAGGAACTCTGATGAGCTCTTGCATTCGTTATCTAAAGTTTCCCCAGAGACAGAGACCCTAAATAGCCAGAAAAGAGGGTTTGGCTACCCAGGTGAGAGGATAGGCTAGCAACACCTGAAGGAGCCTATCACAAGGAGTCTCTGACGTCACCTGGTGGTACTGGCCACTCAGAGCAGTCCAGTGTGTCAGCAGCACCTCTGTTTCCAAGATGGCAGAGGTCTGGAGCACACTGGAGGAGCTCTGGACACCTCCCAGGGGAGGTGCAGGTCAGGGGAGTGGTCACTCCCCTTTCCTTTGTCCAGTTTCGCGCCAGAGCAGGGCTAAGGGGTCCCCTGAACCGGTGTAGACTGGCTTATGCAGAATTGGGCACATCTGTGCCCAAGAAAGCATTTCCAGAGGCTGGGGGAGGCTACTCCTCCCCTGCCTTCACACCATTTTCCAAAGGGAGAGGGTGTAACACCCTCTCTCAGAGGAAGTCCTTTGTTCTGCCATCCTGGGACAAGCCTGGCTTGACCCCAGGAGGGCAGAAACCTGTCTGAGGGGTTGGCAGCAGCAGCAGCTGCAGTGAAACCCCAGGAAAGGCAGTTTGGCAGTACCAGGGTCTGTGCTACAGACTACTGGGATCATGGGATTGTGCCAACTATGCCAGGATGGCATAGAGGGGGCAATTCCATGATCATAGACATGTTACATGGCCATATTCGGAGTTACCATTGTGAAGCTACATATAGGTAGTGACCTATATGTAGTGCACGCGTGTAATGGTGTCCCCGCACTCACAAAGTCTGGGGAATTGGCCCTGAACAATGTGGGGGCACCTTGGCTAGTGCCAGGGTGCCCTCACACTAAGTAACTTTGCACCTAACCTTTACCAGGTAAAGGTTAGACATATAGGTGACTTATAAGTTACTTAAGTGCAGTGTCAAATGGCTGTGAAATAACGTGGACGTTATTTCACTCAGGCTGCAGTGGCAGGCCTGTGTAAGAATTGTCAGAGCTCCCTATGGGTGGCAAAAGAAATGCTGCAGCCCATAGGGATCTCCTGGAACCCCAATACCCTGGGTACCTCAGTACCATATACTAGGGAATTATAAGGGTGTTCCAGTAAGCCAATGTAAATTGGTAAAATTGGTCACTAGCCTGTTAGTGACAATTTAGAAAGAAATGAGAGAGCATAACCACTGAGGTTCTGATTAGCAGAGCCTCAGTGAGACAGTTAGTCACTACACAGGTAACACATTCAGGCACACTTATGAGCACTGGGGCCCTGGTGAACAGGGTCCCAGTGACACATACAACTAAAACAACATATATACAGTGAAAAATGGGGGTAACATGCTAGGCAAGATGCTACTTTCCTACACAACCCCCCCCCCCAAACGAAGGACAATAAGACTAGCCATGACCTGGTGAGTCTTCATTGTCTAAGTGGAAATATATGGAGAGTCCATCTGCATTGGAGTGGCTACTCCCAGGTCTATGTTCCACTGTATAGTCCATTCCCTGTAGGGATATGGACTACCTCAACAATTTAGGATTTTCACCTTTCATTTGTTTTAGCCAAAGTAGAGGTTTGTGGTCTGTCTGAACAATGAAGTGAGTGCCAAACAGGTATGGCCTCAACTTCTTCAGAGCCCAGACGACAGCAAAGGCCTCCCTCTCTATAGCAGACCAACGCTTTTCTCTAGGGGTCAACCTCCTACTAATAAAAGCAACAGGTTGATCCTGGCCCTCAGAATTAAGTTGTGATAGGACTGCCCCTACTCCTAATTCAGATGCATCAGTTTGGACATAGAATTGTTTAGAGTAACAAGGGCTTTTCAGGACAGGTGCAGAGCACATGGCCTGCTTCAGCTCCTCAAAAGCTTTCTGACAGTTTGCTGTCCATAATACCTTTTTAGGCATTTTCTTAGATGTGAGGTCATTAAGAGGGGCTGCAATGGAGCCATAGTTCTTAATGAACCCCCTGTAATACCCAGTGAGGCCTAGGAAGGCTCTCACCTGAGTCTGAGTGGTAGGGGGGACCCAATCAATAATTGTTTGGATTTTCCCCTGAAGTGGTGCAATCTGTTTCCCACCAACAAGGTGTCCCAGATAAACCACCTTACCCTGCCCTATCTGGCACTTTGAAGCCTTGATAGTGAGGCCTGCCTTTTGCAGGGCCTCCAAAACTTTCCATAGGTGGACCAGGTAATCATCCCAGCTGGAGCTAAAGACAGCTATATCGTCCAAATATGCTGCACTGAAAGCTTCCAGCCCTTGCAGGACTGTGTTCACCAACCTTTGAAAAGTGGCAGGTTCATTTTTCAAACCAAAAGGCATTACAGTAAACTGGTAATGGCCTCCAATGGTTGAAAATTCAGTTTTAGGTTTAGCATCTTCTGACAATTTGATCTGCCAATACCCTGCAGTCAAGTCAAAAGTGCTTAGATACTTGGCAGATGCCAGTGTATCTATGAGCTCATCTGCCCTGGGTATAGGGTGAGCATCAGTTTTGGTTACCAGGTTGAGACCTCTATAGTCTACACAAAACCGCATTTCCTTCTTTCCATCTTTGGAATGGGGTTTTGGTACAAGTACCACAGGAGAAGCCCATGGACTTTCAGAGTGCTCAACCACTCCTAGTTCTAACATTTTCTGTACCTCTTTCTTTATGCAGTCCCTGACATGGTCAGGCTGCCTATAGATCTTACTTTTGACAGGTAAACTGTCTCCAGTATCTATAGTGTGCTCACACCAAGAAGTGGTACCTGGCACAGTAGAGAAGAGTTCAGAGAATTGATCTAGGAGATTTATGCAATGGTCTTTCTGCTCAGCAGTAAGACAATCAGCCAAAACTACACCTTCCACAAGAGCATCTTGTTCTGTGGAAGAGAAGAGATCAGGTAGAGGATCACTGTCTTCTTCCTGTCCCTCATCAGTTGCCATGAGCAGGGTGAGATCAGCCCTGTCATAGTAGGGTTTCAGGCGGTTTACATGGAGTACCCTAAGGGGACTCCTTGCAGTGCCTAAGTCAACTAAATAGGTGACTTCACCCTTTTTCTCAACAATTGTGTGGGGTCTACTCCATTTATCTTGGAGTGCTCTTGGGGCCACAGGCTCCAAGACCCACACTTTCTGCCCTGGTTGGTACTGAACCAAAACAGCCTTCTGATCATGCCACTGCTTCTGGAGCTCTTGGCTGGCCTGAAGGTTTTTACTGGCCTTTTTCATATACTCAGCCATCCTTGATCTGAGGCCAAGTACATAGTCCACAATATCCTGCTTAGGAGCTTTTAAAGGTTGTTCCCAACCCTCCTTTACAAGTGTGAGTGGACCCCTAACAGGGTGTCCAAAAAGAAGTTCAAAGGGGCTGAAGCCCACTCCTTTCTGGGGTACCTCCCTGTAGGCAAAAAGGAGGCATGGTAACAGGATATCCCATCTCCTGCGGAGTTTTTCAGGGAGACCCATAATCATGCCTTTGAGAGTTTTATTAAATCTCTCCACCAGTCCATTTGTTTGTGGATGATAGGGTGTAGTGAACTTGTAAGTTACACCACACTCCTTCCACATGGCCTTTAAGTATGCAGACATTAAATTGCTTCCCCTGTCTGATACTACTTCCTTTGGGAAGCCCACCCTGGAAAATATTCCCAGGAGGGCCTTTGCCACTGCAGGAGCTGTAGTGGTCCTTAAAGGAATAGCTTCAGGATATCTTGTGGCATGGTCCACTACCACCAAGATGAACCTATTGCCTGAAGCAGTAGGAGGGTCAAGGGGACCAACTATGTCAACCCCTACCCTTTCAAAGGGAACCCCAACCACAGGCAGTGGAATAAGGGGTGCCTTTGGAGTGCCACCTGTCTTGCCACTGGCTTGACAGGTTTCACAGGACTTACAAAAATCTTTTGTGTCCTCAGACATTCTAGGCCAATGAAACAAGGGAACAAGTCTGTCCCAAGTTTTCATTTGTCCCAGATGCCCAGCTAGGGGAATGTCGTGGGCAAGAGTTAGGAGGAACTTTCTGTGCTCCTGAGGAATCACTAATCTCCTGGCAGCTCCAGGTTTAGGATCCCTATGCTCAGTGTACAAGAGGTTGTCCTCCCAGTAAACTCTGTGAGAGTCACTGACATCCCCATTAGCCTGTTTGACAGCTTGCTGTCTTAGACCCTCTAATGTGGGACAGGTTTGCTGTGCCATACTCAGCTCCTCCCTGGCAGGGCCCCCTTCACCCAAAAGCTCAGCAGTATCTGCTTCCAGCTCCTCTGGTGTAGGTTCTGCACATGGAGGGAATTCTTCTTCCTCAGAAGTAGAATCCACTGTAGAGGGAGGGATAGTAGGAAGTGGTTTGCTTCTACTAGCCCTAGCTTTAGGGAGCACTTGGTCCATTGTTCCAGGATCCAAGCTTCCCTGTCCTTTTTGCTTTTTGGCCTGAGCCCTGGTTAAAGAAAAAATATGCCCTGGGATGCCCAGCATTGCTGCATGGGCCTCCAACTCCACATCTGACCAAGCTGATGTCTCCAAATCATTTCCTAGTAGACAGTCTACAGGTAAATCTGTGGCTACCACAACTTTCTTTGGACCAGTAACCCCCCCCCAGTTGAGATTAACAACAGCCATGGGGTGGCTAAGTGTGTTGTTGTGAGCATCGGTTACTTGGTACTGGTGACCAAGTAGGTGTTGTTCAGGGTGGACCAGTTTCTCTATGACCATAGTCACACTGGCACCAGTGTCCCTGTAGGCCTGAACCTCAACACCATTTATTAGGGGTAGCTGCTTGTACTTATCCATATTAAGGGGACAAGCAACTAAGGTGGCTAAATCAATAGCCCCCTCAGAGACTAACACAGCCTCTGTGGCCTCCCTAACAAGGCCACCCCCAACTAAGTTACCAATAGTGAGCCCAGCTACTCCCTTGGATTGGCTATTAGTAGGTTTGCTCCCACCACCACTGCTATTAGTAGGGACACTAGGTGTAGCAGTAGGGGTTGTAGTGGTAGGAGGCTTGGTGCTTTTCTTTGGACAACTGGGATCTGTTGTCCAATGGCCTTTTACTTTACATAAATAGCACCATGGTTTCTTTTCTTTGTTTTGATTTGAAGAGGATATGGGCCCACTACCCCCACCAGAGTGTTTTTGTGGGCCTGATGAAGACTCATTTTTAGCTTTGTCCCCACCCTTGTCAGAAGACTTACCATCCTTCTTCTTGCCATCTTTGTCACCCCCTGTATGAACTTTTCTGTTCACCCTTGTTCTGACCCATTTGTCTGCCTTCTTTCCCAATTCTTGGGGAGAGGTCAGATCAGAGTCCACCAGGTACTGGTGCAACAAATCAGACACACAATTATTAAGAATATGCTCTCTCAGGATCAAGTTATACAGGCTTTCATAATCAGTAACTTTACTGCCATGTAACCACCCGTCCAAGGCCTTCACTGAATGGTCAACAAAATCAACCCAGTCTTGTGAAGACTCCTTTTTGGTCTCTCTGAACTTCATCCTGTACTGTTCAGTGGTTAAGCCATAACCATCCAGGAGTTCATTCTTAAGAACTGTAAAATTATTGGCATCACTTTCTTTCACAGTAAGGAGCCTATCCCTACCCTTTCCACTAAATGATAGCCATAGGATAGCAGCCCACTGCCTTTGAGGGACATCCTGTACAACACAGGCCCTCTCAAGTGCAGCAAACCACTTGTTAATGTCATCCCCCTCCTTATAAGGGGGAACTATCTTATGCAGATTCCTAGAATCATGCTCTCTTGCAGGATGACTATGGGGAATACTGCTGCTGCCACCATGGGTTTCCAACCCAATTTTCTGTCTTTCTCTTTCAATTTCTAAGGACTGCCTATCTAAATCCAGCTGTTGCATCTTGAGCTTCAGCCTGGATTCCTCCACTCTCAATCTATTGAGCTCCCTTTCTAACACTCTGTCATCAGGGTGGGTGGGAGGGACATGTCTAGAAACAGAAGTATGATGAGAATGGATAGAAGGAGACCTGGCCCTAACAGATGGCACCCTAACAGCTTGGCTAACAGAAACAGCACTTCTACTATGATGAGAAGGAATACTCTTACTGTGATGTGAGACCACACTATCTGTATGATGTGACTCAACATCAGTACCAACTATGCTAGGTTGTCTGCTAGGGGGCAGGCTTGGAAGTTTCCCTCCCACCTCTTTTGCTAGGGGTGCCCCAGAATCAGAGTGGGAACCATCAGCTAACTTTTCAACAGGAGTGCCAGCTCTGGCCTTATCCTGTTCAACAAGCATATTCACCAACAGTTCTCTAGAAGGATTCTTCCTTACACTTAAACCTCTACCTATGCAGAGACTCCTTGCTTCTTTCCAGCTAAGGTTATCATAAGCACGTTTGGACAGATCAACAGTTTGGCCTGTGCCAGACATTTTAGACAGTGTTTAAGTGACAGAAAAAGTGAAGAAAAAGTTTTTCAGAACTTTTGGAAAGACAGAAAAAAAACTTTTAAAACTTTTTAAGAACTTTTTAGGAAGTTTAGAGGTACTTTTCAGCAATTAGAAAAGAAGTGAAAAGAGGGAATGCAAAACTTTTTGGTTAGGTGTACATACACTGAACTTGTTTCGTATATTTTTCTCTTATAAAAAGTACAATGACAAAAGTTGTAAGTAGTTGCAAAGTACTTATCCCACCGCTGCACAACCAATGTAGGAGGCTGGACTGGCTTGTAGTGAGTACCAAGGGGTACTTACACCGTGCACCAGGCCCAGGTATCCCTTATTAGTGTATAGGGTGTCTAGCAGCTTAGGCTGATAGATAATGGTAGCTTAGCAGAGCAGCTTAGGCTGAACTAGGAGACGAGTGAAGCTCCTACAGTACCCCAAGTGTCATATGCACAATATCATAAGAAAACACAATACACAGATATACTAAAAATAAAGGTACTTTATTTTTATGACAATATGCCAAAAGTATCTCAGTGAGTACCCTTAGTATGAGGACAGCAAATATACACAAGATATATGTACACAATACCAAAAATATGCAGTATATTCTTAGAAGACAGTGCAAACAATGTATAGTTACAATAGGATGCAATGGGGACACATAGGGATAGGGGCAACACAAACCATATACTCCAAAAGTGGAATGCGAACCACGAATGCACCCCAAACCTATGTGACCTTGTAGAGGGTCGCTGGGACTGTAAGAAAACAGTGAGGGTTAGAAAAATAGCACACCCCAAGACCCTGAAAAGTGAGTGCAAAGTGCACTAAAGTTCCCCAAAGGACAAAGAAGTCGTGATAGGGGAATTCTGCAGGAAAGACACAAACCAGCAATGCAACAACGATGGATTTCCTGTCGAGGGTACCTGTGGAACAAGGGGACCAAGTCCAAAAGTCACAAGCAAGTCGGTGATGGGCAGATGCCCAGGAAATGCCAGCTATGGGTGCAAAGAAGCTGCTACTTGTAGGAGGCTGGACTGGCTTGTAGTGAGTACCAAGGGGTACTTGCACCTTGCACCAGGCCCAGTTATCCCTTATTAGTGTATAGGGTGTCTAGCAGCTTAGGCTGATAGATAATGGTAGCTTAGCAAAGCAGCTCAGGCTGAACTAGGAGACGTGTGAAGCTACTACAGTACCACTTAGTGTCATATGCACAATATCATAAGAAAACACAATACACAGTTATACTAAAAATAAAGGTACTTTATTTTTATGACAATATGCCAAAGTATCTTAGAGTGTACCCTCAGTGAGAGGATAGGAAATATACACAAGATATATATACACAATAGCAAAAATATGCAGTATAGTCTTAGAAAACAGTGCAAACAATGTATAGTTACAATAGGATGCAATGGGGAAACATAGGGATAGGGGCAACACAAACCATATACTCCAAAAGTGGAATGCGAACCACGAATGGACCCCAAACCTATGTGACCTTGTAGAGGGTCGCTGGGACTATTAGAGAATAGTGAGAGTTAGCAAAATAACCCTCCCCAAGACCCTGAAAAGTGAGTGCAAAGTGCACCAAAGTTCCCCTAAGGACAAAATAGTCGTGTTAGAGGGAGAATGCAAGGAAAACACAGATCAGCAATGCAACAACGATGGATTCCTGTCTGAGGGTACCTGTGGAACAAGGGGACCAAGTCCAAAAGTCACAAGCAGCTCGGAGATGGGCAGATGCCCAAGAAATGCCAGCGGTTGGTGCAAAGAAGCTCTTACTAGGCTGAAGAACTGTGAATACTGCAGGAACGACAAGGGCTAGAGACTTCCCCTTTGGAGGATGGATCCCCCACGCCTTGGAGAGTCGTGCAGAAGTGTTTTCCCGCCGGATGGACGCCAACAAGCCTTGCTACACGCAAATCGTGCGTTTGGCGTTTTTGGACGCTGCTGGGGCCCAGGAGGGACCAGGAGGTCGCAAATTGGACCTGAAGAGAGAGGGTACGTCGAGCAAGACAAAGAGCCCTCACTGAAGCAGGTAGCACCCGGAGAAGTGCCAGAAACAGGCACTACGAGGATGCGTGAAACGGTGCTCGCCGAAGTTGCACAAAGGAGTCGCCGGAGACCAACTTAGAAAGTCGTGCAATGCAGGTTAGAGTGCCGTGGACCCAGGCTTGGCTGTGCACGAAGGATTTCCGCCGGAAGTGCACAGGGGCCGGATTAGCTTGCAAAGTCGCGGTTCCCAGCAATGCAGCCCAGCGAGGTGAGGCAAGGACTTACCTCCACCAAACTTGGGCTGAAGAGTCACTGGACAGTGGGGGTCACTTGGACGGTGTCGCTGGATTCGAGGGACCTCGCTCGTCGTGCTGAGAGGAGACCCAAGGGACCGGTAATGCAGCTTTTTGGTGCCTGCGGTTGCAGGGGGAAGATTCCGTCGACCCACGGGAGATTTCTTCGGAGCTTCTGGTGCAGAGAGGAGGCAGACTACCCCCACAGCATGCACAAGCAGGAAAACAGTCGAGAAGGCGTCAGGATCAGCGTTACAGAGTTGCAGTAGTCGTCTTTGCTACTATGTTGCAGGTTTGCAGGCTTCCAGCGCGGTCAGCGGTCGATTCCTTATCAGAAGGTGAAGAGGGAGATGCAGAGGAACTCGGCTGAGCTCATGCATTCGTTATCTAAAGTTTCCCCAGAGACAGAGACCCTAAATAGCCAGAAAAGAGGGTTTGGCTACCTAGGAGAGAGGAAAGGCTACTAACACCTGAAGGAGCCTATCAGCAGGAGTCTCTGACGTCACCTGGTGGCACTGGCCACTCAGAGCAGTCCAGTGTGCCAGCAGCACCTCTGTTTCCAAGATGGCAGAGGTCTGGAGCACACTGGAGGAGCTCTGGACACCTCCCAGGGGAGGTGCAGGTCAGGGGAGTGGTCACTCCCCTTTCCTTTGTCCAGTTTCGCGCCAGAGCAGGGGCTAAGGGGTCCCTGAACCGGTGTAGACTGGCTTATGCAGAATTGGGCACATCTGTGCCCAACAAAGCATTTCCAGAGGCTGGGGGAGGCTACTCCTCCCCTGCCTCCACACTATTTTCCAAAGGGAGAGGGTGTCACACCCTCTCTCAGAGGAAGTTCTTTGTTCTGCCATCCTGGGCCAGGCCTGGCTGGACCCCAGGAGGGCAGCTGCCTGTCTGAGGGGTTGGCAGCAGCAGCAGCTGCAGTGAAACCCCAGGAAGGGCAGTCTGGCAGTACCAGGGTCTGTGCTACAGACCACTGGGATCATGGAATTGCACCAACAATGCCAGGATGGCATAGAGGGGGCAAGTCCATGATCATAGACATGTTACATGGCCATATTCGGAGTTACCATGGTGAAGCTACATATAGGTAGTGACCTATATGTAGTGCACGCGTGTAATGGTGTCCCCGCACTCACAAAGTTCAAGGAATTGGCTCTGAACAATGTGGGGGCACCTTGGCTAGTGCCAGGGTGCCCTCACACTATGTAACTTTGCACCTAACCTTTACCAGGTAAAGGTTAGACATATAGGTGACTTATAAATTACTTAAGTGCAGTGTAAAATGGCTGTGAAATAACGTGGACGTTATTTCACTCAGGCTGCAGTGGCAGGCCTGTGTAAGAATTGTCAGAGCTCCCTATGGGTGGCAAAAGAAATGCTGCAGCCCATAGGGATCTCCTGGAACCCCAATACCCTGGGTACCTCAGTACCATATACTAGGGAATTATAAGGGTGTTCCAGTAAGCCAATGTAAATTGGTAAAAATAGTCACTAGCCTGTTAGTGACAATTTAGAAAGAAATGAGAGAGCATAACCACTGAGGTTCTGATTAGCAGAGCCTCAGTGAGACAGTTAGTCACTACACAGGTAACACATTCAGGCACACTTATGAGCACTGGGGCCCTGGGTTACCAGGGTCCCAGTGACACATACAACTAAAACAACATATATACAGTGAAAAATGGGGGTAACATGCCAGGCAAGATGGTACTTTCCTACACTACTGGACAGTAGAAGCTGAGGATTCTGCAGGAACGACAAGGGCTAGAGACTTCCCCTTTGGAGGATGGATCCCCCACGCCGTGGAGAGTCGTGCAGAAGTGCTTTACTGAAGAAAGACCGCCAAGAAGCCTTGCTAGCTGCAAGTCGTGCGGTTAGCGTTTTTCGATGCTGCTGTGGCCCAGGAGGGACCAGGATGTCGCCAATTGCGTCAGGGGACAGAGGGGGCGCCCAGCAAGACAAGGAGCCCTCTCAGAAGCAGGCAGCACCCGCAGAAGTGCCGAAACAGGCACTACGAAGAGGAGTGAAACAGTGCTCACCCGAAGTTGCACAAAGGAGTCCCACGCCGCCGGAGGACAACTTAGAAAGTCGTGCAATGCAGGTTAGAGTGCCGTGGACCCAGGCTTGGCTGTGCACAAAGGATTTCCACCGGAAGTGCACAGAGGCCGGAGTAGCTGCAAAAGTCGCGGTTCCCAGCAATGCAGTCTGGCGTGGGAAGGCAAGGACTTACCTCCACCAAACTTGGACTGAAGAGTCACTGGACTGTGGGAGTCACTTGGACAGAGTTGCTGGATTCAAGGGACCTCGCTCGTCGTGCTGAGAGGAGACCCAGGGGACCGGTGATGCAGTTCTTTGGTGCCTGCGGTAGCAGGGGGAAGATTCCGTCGACCCACGGGAGATTTCTTCGGAGCTTCTAGTGCAGAGAGGAGGCAGACTACCCCCACAGCATGCACCACCAGGAAAACAGTCGAGAAGGCGGCAGGATCAGCTTTACAGAGTTGCAGTAGTCGTCTTCGCTACTTTGTTGCAGTTTTGCAGGCTTCCAGCGCGGTCAGCAGTCCATTCCTTGGCAGAAGGTGAAGAGAGAGATGCAGAGGAACTCTGATGAGCTCTTGCATTCATTATCTAAGGAATTCCCCAAAGCAGACACCCTAAATAGCCAAAAAAGAGGGTTTGGCTACTTAGGAGAGAGGTTAGGCTAGCAACACCTGAAGGAGCCTATCAGAAGGAGTCTCTGACGTCACCTGCTGGCCCTGGCCACTCAGAGCAGTCCAGTGTGCCAGCAGCACCTCTGTTTCCAAGATGGCAGAGGCCTGGAGCACACTGGAGGAGCTCTGGGCACCTCCCAGGGGAGGTGCAGGTCAGGGGAGTGGTCACTCCCCTTTCCTTTGTCCAGTTTCGCGCCAGAGCAGGGCTGAGGTATCCCTGAACCGGTGCAGACTGGCTTATGCAGAAATGGTCACCATCTGTGCCCATGAAAGCATTTCCAGAGGCGGGGGGAGGCTACTCCTCCCCAGCCCTGACACCTTTTTCCAAAGGGAGAGGGTATAACACCCTCTCTCTGAGGAAGTCCTTTGTTCTGCCATCCTGGGCCAAGCCTGGCTGGACCCCAGGAGGGCAGAAACCTGTCTGAGGGGTTGGCAGCAGCTGCATTGAAACCCCGGGAAAGGTAGTTTGACAGTACCAGGGTCTGAGCAACAGACCCTTGGGATCATGGAATTGTGCCAACTATGCCAGGATGGCATAGAGGGGGCAATTCCATGATCATAGACATGTTACATGGCCATATTCGGAGTTACCATTGTGAAGCTACATATAGGTAGTGACCTATATGTAGTGCACGCGTGTAATGGTGTCCCCGCACTCACAAAGTCCGGGAAATTTGCCCTGAACAATGTGGGGGCACCTTGGCTAGTGCCAGGGTGCCCACACACTAAGTAGCTTTGCACCTAACGTTTACCAGGTAAAGGTTAGACATATAGGTGACTTATAAGTTACTTAAGTGCAGTGGTAAATGGCTGTGAAATAACGTGGACGTTATTTCACTCAGGCTGCAGTGGCAGGCCTGTGTAGGAATTGTCCGAGCTCCCAATGGGTGGCAAAAGAAATGCTGCAGCCCATAGGTGTAGGAGGCTGGACTGGCTTGTAGTGAGTACCAAGAGGTACTTGCACCTTGCACCAGGCCCAGTTATCCCTTATTCGTGTATAGGGTGTCTAGCAGCTTAGGCTGATAGATAATGGTAGCTTAGCAGAGCAGCTTAGGCTGAACTAGGAGACGTGTGAAGCTACTACAGTACCACAAGTGTCACTTGCACAATATCATAAGAAAACACAATACACAGTTATACTAAAAATAAAGGTACTTTATTTTTATGACAATATGCCAAAGTATCTTAGAGTGTACCGTCAGTGAGAGGATAGGAAATATACACAAGATATATATACACAATAGCAAAAATATGCAGTATAGTCTTAGAAAACAGTGCAAACAATGTATAGTTACAATAGGATGCAATGGGGACACATAGGGATAGGGGCAACACAAACCATATACTCCAAAAGTGGAATGCGAACCACGAATGGACCCCAAACCTATGTGACCTTGTAGAGGGTCGCTGGGACTATTAGAAAATAGTGAGAGTTAGAAAATTAGCCCTCCCCAAGACCCTGAAAAGTGAGTGCAAAGTGCACTAAAGTTCCCCTAAGGACAAAGCAGTCGTGTTAGAGGAATAATGCAGGAAAGACACAAACCAACAATGCAACAACTGTGGATTTCCAATCTAGGATACCTGTGGAACAAGGGGACCAAGTCCAAAAGTCACAAGCAAGTCGGAGATGGGCATATGCCCAGGAAATGCCAGCTGCGGGAGCAAAGAAGCTTCGACTGGACAGAAGAAGCTGCGGTTTCTGCAGGAACGAAAAGGGCTAGAGACTTCCCCTTTGGTGGACGGATCCCTCTCGCCGTGGAGAGTCGTGCAGAAGTGTTTTCCCGCCGAAAGAACGCCAACAAGCCTTGCTAGCTGCAAATCGTGCGGTTAGCGTTTTTGGACGCTGCTGTGGCCCTGGAGGGACCAGGAGGTCGCAAATTGGACCAGGAGAGAGAGGGGACGTCGAGCAAGACAAGGAGCCCTCTCAGCAGCAGGTAGCACCCGGAGAAGTGCAAGAAACAGGCACTACGAGGATGCGTGAAACGGTGCTCACCCGAAGTTACACAAAGGAGTCGCCGGAGACCAACTTAGAACGTCGTGCAATGCAGGTTAGAGTGCCGTGGACCCAGGCTTGCCTGTGCACGAAGGATTTCCGCCGGAAGTGCACAGGGGCCGGAGTAGCTGCAAAAGTCGCGGTTCCCAGCAATGCAGCCCAGCGAGGTGAGGCAAGGACTTACCTCCACCAAACTTGGACTGAAGAGTCACTGGACCGTGGGGGCCACTTGGACAGAGTTGCTGGATTCGAGGGACCTCGCTCGTCGTGCTGAGAGGAGACCCAAGGGACCGGTAATGCAGCTTTTTGGTGCCTGCGGTTGCAGGGGGACGATTCAGTTGACCCACGGGAGATTTCTTCGGAGCTTCTGGTGCAGAGAGGAGGCAGACTACCCCCACAGCATGCACAGACAGGAAAACAGTCGAGAAGGCGGCAGGATCAGCGTTACAGAGTTGCAGTAGTCGTCTTTGCTACTATGTTGCAGGTTTGCAGGCTTCCAGCGCGGTCAGCAGTCGATTCCTTATCAGAAGGTGAAGAGAGAGATGCAGAGGAACTCGGCTGAGCTCTTGCATTCGTTATCTAAAGTTTCCCCAGAGACAGAGACCCTAAATAGCCAGAAAAGAGGGTTTGGCTACTTAGGTGAGAGGATAGGCTAGCAACACCTGAAGGAGCCTATCACAAGGAGTCTCTGACGTCACCTGGTGGCACTGGCCACTCAGAGCAGTCCAGTGTGCCAGCAGCACCTCTGTTTCCAAGATGGCAGAGGTCTGGAGCACACTGGAGGGGCTCTGGACACCTCCCAGGGGAGGTGCAGGTCAGGGGAGTGGTCACTCCCCTTTCCTTTGTCCAGTTTCACGCCAGAGCAGGGGCTAAGGGGTCCCTGAACCGGTGTAGACTGGCTTATGCAGAATTGGGCACATCTGTGCCCAAGAAAGCATTTCCAGAGGCTGGGGGAGGCTACCCCTCCCCTGCCTTCACACCATTTTCCAAAGGGAGAGGGTGTAACACCCTCTCTCAGAGGAAGTCCTTTGTTCTGCCATCCTGGGACAAGCCTGGCTTGACCCCAGGAGGGCAGATGCCTGTCTGAGGGGTTGGCAGCAGCAGCAGCTGCAGTGAAACCCCAGGAAGGGCAGTTTGGCAGTACCAGGGTCTGTGCTACAGACCACTGGGATCATCGAATTGCGCAAACAATGCCAGGATGGCATAGAGGGGGCAATTCCATGATCTTAGACATGTTACATGGCCATATTCGGAGTTACCATTGTGAAGCTACATATAGGTAGTGACCTATATGTAGTGCACGCGTGTAATGGTGTCCCCGCACTCACAAAGTTCAGGGAATTGGCTCTGAACAATGTGGGGGCACCTTGGCTAGTGCCAGGGTGCCCTCACACTAAGTAACTTTGCACCTAACCTTTACCAGGTAAAGGTTAGACATATAGGTGACTTATAAGTTACTTAAGTGCAGTGTAAAATGGCTGTGAAATAACGTGGACGTTATTTCACTCAAGCTGCAGTGGCAGGCCTGTGTAAGAATTGTCCGAGCTCCCAATGGGTGGCAAAAGAAATGCTGCAGCCCATAGGGATCTCCTGGAACCCCAATACCCTGGGTACCTCAGTACCATATACTAGGGAATTATAAGGGTGTTCCAGTAAGCCAATGTAAATTGGTAAAATTGGTCACTAGCCTGTTAGTGACAATTTAGAAAGAAATGAGAGAGCATAACCACTGAGGTTCTGATTAGCAGAGCCTCAGTGAGACAGTTAGTCACTACACAGGTAACACATTCAGGCACACTTATGAGCACTGGGGCCCTGGTGAACAGGGTCCCAGTGACACATACAACTAAAACAACATATATACAGTGAAAAATGGGGGTAACATGCCAGGCAAGATGGTACTTTCCTACACAACCCCCCCCCCAAACGAAGGACAATAAGACTAGCCATGACCTGATGAGTCTTCATTGTCTAAGTGGAAATATCTGGAGAGTCCATCTGCATTGGAGTGGCTACTCCCAGGTCTATGTTCCACTGTATAGTCTATTCCCTGTAGGGATATGGACCACCTCAACAATTTAGGATTTTCACCTTTCATTTGTTTTAGCCAAAGTAGAGGTTTGTGGTCTGTCTGAACAATGAAGTGAGTGCCAAACAAGTATGGCCTCAACTTCTTCAGAGCCCTGACCACAGCAAAGGCCTCCCTCTCAATGGCAGACCAACGCTTTTCTCTAGGGGTCAACCTCCTACTAATAAAAGCAACAGGTTGATCCTGGCCCTCAGAATTAAGTTGTGATAGGACTGCCCCTACTCCTAATTCAGATGCATCAGTTTGGACATAGAATTTTTTAGAGTAACAAGGGCTTTTCAGGACAGGTGCAGAGCACATGGCCTGCTTCAGCTCCTCAAAAGCTTTCTGACAGTTTGCTGTCCATAATACCTTTTTAGGCATCTTTTTGGAAGTGAGGTCATTAAGAGGGGCTGCAATGGAGCCATAGTTCTTAATGAACCTCCTGTAATACCCAGTGAGGCCTAGGAAGGCTCTCACCTGAGTCTGTGTGGTAGGGGGAACCCAATCAATAATTGTTTGGATTTTCCCCTGAAGTGGTGCAATCTGTTCTCCACCAACAAGGTGTCCCAGATAAACCACCTTACCCTGCCCTATCTGGCACTTTGAAGCCTTGATAGTGAGGCCTGCCTTTTGCAGGGCCTCCAAAACTTTCCATAGGTGGACCAGGTGATCATCCCAGCTGGAGCTAAAGACAGCTATATCGTACAAATATGCTGCACTGAAAGCTTCCAGCCCTTGCAGCACTGTGTTCACCAACCTTTGAAAAGTGGCAGGTGCATTTTTCAAACCAAAAGGCATTACAGTAAACTGGTAATGTCCTCCAATGGTAGAAAATGCAGTCTTAGGTTTAGCATCTTCTGACAATTTGATCTGCCAGTACCCTGCAGTCAAGTCAAAAGTGCTTAGATACTTGGCAGATGCCAGTGTATCTATGAGCTCATCTGCCCTGGGTATAGGGTGAGCATCAGTTTTGGTTACCAAGTTGAGACCTCTATAATCTACAAAAACCACATTTCCTTCTTTCCATCTTTGGAATTGGGTTTTGGTACCAGTACCACAGGAGAAGCCCATGGACTGTCAGAGTGCTCAACCACTCCTAGTTCTAACATTTTCTGGACCTCTTGCTTTATGCAGTCCCTGACATGGTCAGGCTGCCTATAGATCTTACTTTTGACAGGTAAACTGTCTCCAGTATCTATAGTGTGCTCACACCAAGAAGTGGTACCTGGCACAGTAGAGAAGAGTTCAGAGAATTGATCTAGGAGGTTTATGCAATGGTCTTTCTGCTCAGCAGTAAGACAATCAGCCAAAACTACACCTTCCACAAGAGCATCTTGTTCTGTGGAAGAGAAGAGATCAGGTAGAGGATCACTGTCTTCTTCCTGTCCCTCATCAGTTGCCATGAGCAGGGTGAGATCAGCCCTGTCATAGTAGGGTTTCAGGCGGTTTACATGGAGTACCCTAAGGGGGCTCCTTGCAGTGCCTAAGTCAACTAAATAGGTGACTTCACCCTTTTTCTCAACAATTGTGTGGGGACCACTCCATTTATCTTGGAGTGCTCTTGGGGCCACAGGCTCCAAGACCCACACTTTCTGCCCTGGTTGGTACTGAACCAAAACAGCCTTCTGATCATGCCATTGCTTCTGGAGCTCTTGGCTGGCCTGAAGGTTTTTGCTGGCCTTTTTCATGTACTCAGCCATCCTTGATCTGAGGCCAAGTACATAATCCACAATATCCTGCTTAGGAGCTTTTGAAGATTGTTCCCAACCCTCCTTTACAAGTGTGAGTGGACCCCTAACAGGGTGTCCAAAAAGAAGTTCAAAGGGGCTGAAGCCCACTCCTTTCTGGGGTACCTCCCTGTAGGCAAAAAGGAGGCATGGTAGAAGGATATCCCATCTCCTGCGGGGTTTTTCAGGGAGACCCATAATCATGCCTTTGAGAGTTTTATTAAATCTCTCCACCAGTCCATTTGTTTGTGGATGATAGGGTGTAGTGAACTTGTAAGTTACACCACACTCCTTCCACATGGCCTTTAAGTATGCAGACATGAAATTGCTTCCCCTGTCTGATACCACTTCCTTTGGGAAGCCCACCCTGGAAAATATTCCCAGGAGGGCCTTTGCCACTGCAGGTGCTGTAGTGGTCCTTAAAGGAATAGCTTCAGGATATCTTGTGGCATGGTCCACTACCACTAAGATAAACCTATTGCCTGAAGCAGTAGGAGGGTCAAGGGGGCCAACTATGTCAACCCCTACCCTTTCAAAGGGAACCCCAACCACAGGCAGTGGGATAAGGGGTGCCTTTGGGGTGCCACCTGTCTTGCCACTGGCTTGACAGGTTTCACAGGACTTACAAAATTCCTTTGTGTCCTCAGACATCCTAGGCCAATAAAACAATGGAACCAGTCTGTCCCAAGTTTTCATTTGTCCTAGATGCCCAGCTAGGGGAATGTCATGTGCCAGTGTTAGGAGGAACTTTCTGTACTCCTGAGGAATCACTAATCTCCTGGCAGCTCCAGGTTTAGGATCCCTATGCTCAGTGTACAAGAGGTTGTCCTCCCAGTAAACTCTGTGAGAGTCACTGACATCCCCATTAGCCTGTTTGACAGCTTGCTGTCTGAGACCCTCTAATGTGGGACAGGTTTGCTGTGCCACACTCAGCTCCTCTCTGGCAGGCCCCCCTTCACCCAAAAGCTCAGCAGTGTCTGCTTCCAGCTCCTCTGGTGTAGGTTCTGCACAGGGAGGGAATTCTTCTTCCTCAGAAGTTGAATCCACTGTAGAGGGAGGGATAGTAGGAAGTGGTTTGCTTCTACTAGCCCTAGCCTTAGGGAGCACTTGGTCCATTGTTCCAGGATCCAAGCTTCCCTGTCCTTTTTGCTTCTTGGCCTGAGCCCTTGTCAAAGCAAAAATATGCCCTAGAATGCCCAGCATTGCTGCATGGGCCTCCAACTCCACATCTGACCAAGCTGATGTCTCCAAATCGTTCCCTAATAGACAGTCTACAGGTAAATCTGAAGCTACCACAACTTTCTTTGGACCAGTAACCCCCCCCCAGTTGAGATTAACAACAGCCATGGGGTGGCTAAGTGTGTTGTTGTGAGCATCGGTTACTTGGTACTGGTGACCAAGTAGGTGTTGTTCAGGGTGGACCAGTTTCTCTATGACCATAGTCACACTGGCACCAGTGTCCCTGTAGGCCTGAACCTCAACACCATTTATTAGGGGTAGCTGCTTGTACTTATCCATATTAAGGGGACAAACAGCTAAGGTGGCTAAATCAATAGCCCCCTCAGAGACTAACACAGCCTCTGTGGCCTCCCTAACAAGGCCAACCCCAGCTAAGTTACCAATAGTGAGCTCAGCTACTCCCTTGGATTGGCTATTAGTAGGTTTGCTCCCACCACCACTGCTATTAGTAGGGACACTAGGGGTAGCAGTAGGGGTTGTAGTGGTAGGAGGCTTGGTGCTTTTCTTTGGACAACTGAGATCTGTTGCCCAATGGCCTCTTTCTTTACAAAAATAGCACCATGGTTTATTTTCCTTGTTCTGATTAAAAGAGGATTTGGGCCCACCACCCCCACCAGAGTGTTTTTGTGGGCCTGATGAAGACTCATTTTTAGATTTGTCCCCACCCTTGTCAGAAGACTTACCATCCTTCTTTTTGTTGCCATCTTTGTCACCCCCTGTATGAACTTTTCTGTTCACTCTTGTTCTGACCCATTTGTCTGCCTTCTTTCCCAATTCTTGGGGAGAGGTCAGATCAGAGTCCACCAAGTACTGGTGCAACAAATCAGACACACAATTATTAAGAATATGCTCTCTCAGGATCAAGTTATACAGGCTGTCATAATCAGTATCTTTACTGCCATGTAACCACCCCTCCAAGGCCTTCACTGAATGGTCAATGAAATCAACCCAGTCTTGTGAAGACTCCTTTTTGGTCTCTCTGAACTTTATCCTGTACTGTTCAGTGGTTAAGCCATAACCATCCAGGAGTGCATTCTTAAGAACTTGGAAATTATTAGCATCATTTTCGTTCACAGCAAGGAGCCTATCCCTACCTTTTCCACTAAATGATAGCCATAGGATAGCAGCCCACTGCCTTTGAGGGACATCCTGTACAACACAGGCCCTCTCAACTGCAGCAAACCACTTGTTAATGTCATCCCCCTCCTTATAAGGGGGAACTATCTTAGGCAGATTCCTGGAATCATGCTCTTTTGCAGGATGACTATGGGGAATACTGCTGCTGCCACCATGGGTATCTAAACCCAACTTCTGTCTTTCTTTCTCTAGTTCAAAAGACTGTCTATCCAAATCCAGCTGTTGCTTTTTAAGCTTCAGTCTGGTTTGTTCCACCCTCAACTTATTGAGTTCCCTCTCTAACATTCTGTCATCAGGGTTGGTGGGAGGGACATTCTTAGACACAGAAGAATGAGCAGAAGGAGACCTGTCCCTTACAGAAGCCACCCTAACAGCTTGGCTAACAGAAACATCACTACCAGTATGGTGAGAATAAATGCTTTTGCTATGATGTGAGACAACACTATTTGTATGGTGTGGCTCATCATCATTACCAACTATGCTAGACTGTCTAGTAATGGGCAGGCTAGGAAGTTTCTTTCTTGAATCTTTTCCTGGGGGAGTCCCTGAATCAGATTGGGAACTATTAGGTACTTTTTCAACAGATGGGGCACCTATAGCCTTATCTTGTTCTCTAAGCATGTTAATTAACAGTTCCAAGGAAGGATTCTTCCCTACACTCAAACCTCTCTCTATGCAGAGACTCCTTGCTCCTTTCCAGCTAAGGTGATCATATGCAAGTTTGGACAGATCAACATTTTGGCCTGTGCCAGACATTTTTAGAGAGAGTTAAAGTGATAGAAAAAGAGAAAAAAGTTTTCAGAACTTTTTAGAAAGACAGAAAAAAACTTTTTAAACTTTTAAGAACTTTTTGAAAGTTTAGAAGTACTTTTCAGCACTTAGAAAAGAGTGAAAAGAGGAAATGCAAAACTTTTTGGCTATGTGTATATACACTGACCTTGTTTTGTATATTTTTCTCTTATGAAAAGTACAATGACAAGAGTGGTAAGTAGTCTCAAAGCACTTATCCCACCACTGCACAACCAATGTAGGAGGCTGGACTGGCTTGTAGTGAGTACCAAGGGGTACTTGCACCTTGCACCAGGCCCAGTTATCCCTTATTAGTGTATAGGGTGTCTAGCAGCTTAGGCTGATAGATAATGGTAGCTTAGCAGAGCAGCTTAGGCTGAACTAGGAGACGTGTGAAGCTACTACAGTACCACAAGTGTCACTTGCACAATATCATAAGAAAACACAATACACAGTTATACTAAAAATAAAGGTACTTTATTTTTATGCCAATATGCCAAAGTATCTTAGAGTGTACCCTCAGTGAGAGGATAGGAAATATACACAAGATATATATACACAATAGCAAAAATATGCAGTATAGTCTTAGAAAACAGTGCAAACAATGTATAGTTACAATAGGATGCAATGGGGACACATAGGGATAGGGGCAACACAAACCATATACTCCAAAAGTGGAATGCGAACCACGAATGGACCCCAAACCTATGTGACCTTGTAGAGGGTCGCTGGGACTATTAGAAAATAGTGAGAGTTAGAAAATTAGCCCTCCCCAAGACCCTGAAAAGTGAGTGCAAAGTGCACTAAAGTTCCCCTAAGGAGAAAGCAGTCGTGTTAGAGGAATAATGCAGGAAAGACACAAACCAACAATGCAACAACTGTGGATTTCCAATCTAGGATACCTGTGGAACAAGGGGACCAAGTCCAAAAGTCACAAGCAAGTCGGAGATGGGCATATGCCCAGGAAATGCCAGCTGCGGGTGCAAAGAAGCTTCGACTGGACAGAAGAAGCTGCGGTTTCTGCAGGAACGAAAAGGGCTAGAGACTTCCCCTTTGGTGGATGGATCCCACTCGCCGTGGAGAGTCGTGCAGAAGTGTTTTCCCGCCGAAAGAACGCCAACAAGCCTTGCTAGCTGCAAATCGTGTGGTTAGCGTTTTTGGACGCTGCTGTGGCCCTGGAGGGACCAGGAGGTCGCAAATTGGACCAGGAGAGAGAGAGGACGTCGAGCAAGACAAGGAGCCCTCTCAGCAGCAGGTAGCACCCGGAGAAGTGCCAGAAACAGGCACTACGAGGATGCGTGAAACGGTGCTCACCCGAAGTTACACAAAGGAGTCCCACGTCGCCGGAGACCAACTTATAACGTCGTGCAATGCAGGTTAGAGTGCCGTGGACCCAGGCTTGGCTGTGCACGAAGGATTTCCGCCGGAAGTGCACAGGGGCTGGAGTAGCTGCAAAAGTCGCGGTTCCCAGCAATGCAGCCCAGCGAGGTGAGGCAAGGACTTACCTCCACCAAACTTGGACTGAAGAGTCACTGGACCGTGGGGGCCACTTGGACAGAGTTGCTGGATTCGAGGGACCTCGCTCGTCGTGCTGAGAGGAGACCCAAGGGACCGGTAATGCAGCTTTTTGGTGCCTGCGGTTGCAGGGGGACGATTCCGTCGACCCACGGGAGATTTCTTCGGAGCTTCTGGTGCAGAGAGGAGGCAGACTACCCCCACAGCATGCACAGACAGGAAAACAGTCGAGAAAACGGCAGGATCAGCGTTACAGAGTTGCAGTAGTCGTCTTTGCTACTATGTTGCAGGTATGCAGGCTTCCAGCGCGGTCAGCAGTCGATTACTTATCAGAAGGTGAAGAGAGAGATGCAGAGGAACTCGGCTGAGCTCTTGCATTCGTTATCTAAAGTTTCCCCAGAGACAGAGACCCTAAATAGCCAGAAAAGAGGGTTTGGCTACTTAGGTGAGAGGATAGGCTAGCAACACCTGAAGGAGCCTATCACAAGGAGTCTCTGACGTCACCTGGTGGCACTGGCCACTCAGAGCAGTCCAGTGTGCCAGCAGCACCTCTGTTTCCAAGATGGCAGAGGTCTGGAGCACACTGGAGGAGCTCTGGACACCTCCCAGGGGAGGTGCAGGTCAGGGGAGTGGTCACTCCCCTTTCCTTTGTCCAGTTTCGCGCCAGAGCAGGGGCTAAGGGGTCCCTGAACCGGTGTAGACTGGCTTATGCAGAATTGGGCACATCTGTGCCCAAGAAAGCATTTCCAGAGGCTGGGGGAGGCTACCCCTCCCCTGCCTTCACACCATTTTCCAAAGGGAGAGGGTGTAACACCCTCTCTCAGAGGAAGTCCTTTGTTCTGCCATCCTGGGACAAGCCTGGCTTGACCCCAGGAGGGCAGATGCCTGTCTGAGGGGTTGGCAGCAGCAGCAGCTGCAGTGAAACCCCAGGAAGGGCAGTTTGGCAGTTCCAGGGTCTGTGCTACAGACCACTGGGATCATCGAATTGTGCCAACAATGCCAGGATGGCATAGAGGGGGCAATTCCATGATCTTAGACATGTTACATGGCCATATTCGGAGTTACCATTGTGAAGCTACATATAGGTAGTGACCTATATGTAGTGCACGCGTGTAATGGTGTCCCCGCACTCACAAAGTTCAGGGAATTGGCTCTGAACAATGTGGGGGCACCTTGGCTAGTGCCAGGGTGCCCTCACACTAAGTAACTTTGCACCTAACCTTTACCAGGTAAAGGTTAGACATATAGGTGACTTATAAGTTACTTAAGTGCAGTGTAAAATGGCTGTGAAATAAAGTGGACGTTATTTCACTCAGGCTGCAGTGGCAGGCCTGTGTAAGAATTGTCAGAGCTCCCTATGGGTGGCAAAAGAAATGCTGCAGCCCATAGGGATCTCCTGGAACCCCAATACCCTGGGTACCTCAGTACCATATACTAGGGAATTATAAGGGTGTTCCAGTAAGCCAATGTAAATTGGTAAAATTGGTCACTAGCCTGTTAGTGACAATTTAGAAAGAAATGAGAGAGCATAACCACTGAGGTTCTGATTAGCAGAGCCTCAGTGAGACAGTTAGTCACTACACAGGTAACACATTCAGGCACACTTATGAGCACTGGGGCCCTGGCTGGCAGGGTCCCAGTGACACATACAACTAAAACAACATATATACAGTGAAAAATGGGGGTAACATGCCAGGCAAGATGGTACTTTCCTACAACCCACAGGAGATTTCTCCTTGGCTTCCATTGCAGGGTGAAGGCAGACAGCCCCCAGAGCATGCACCACCAGGAAACAGTTGAGAAAGCCTGCAGGATGAGGCGCTACAATGTTGCTGGTAGTCGTCTTGCTACTTTGTTGCGGTTTTGCATGCGTCCTGGAGCAGTCAGCGGTCGATCCTTGGCAGAAGTCGAAGAGGGAAGTGCAGAGGAACTCTGGTGAGATCTTGCATTCGTTATCTGAAGAATACCCCCAAGGAGAGACCCTAAATAGCCAGAAAAGGAGGTTTAGCTTCCAAGAAAGGAGGACTGGCTACCAAGAGAGGTAAGAGCCTATCAGAGGGGGTCTCTGACGTCACCTGCTGGCACTGGCCACTCAGAGCAGTTCTATGTGTCCCCAACACCTCTTAATCCAAGATGGCAGAGGTCTGGGACACACTGGAGGAGCTCTGGGCACCTCCCCTGGGAGGTACTGGTCAGGGGAGTAGTCACTCCCCTTTCCTTTGTCCAGTTTCGTGTCAGAGCAGGGCTGGGGGATCCCTGAACCGGTGTAGACTGGCCTATGCAGAGATGGGCACCATCTGTGCCCATCAAAGCATTTCCAGAGGCTGGGGGAGGCTACTCCTCCCCAGCCCTTCACACCTATTTCCAAAGGGAGATGGTGTAACACCCTCTCTCAGAGGAAATCCTTTGTTCTGCCTTCCTGGGCCGGGGCTGCTCAGACCCCAGGAGGGCAGAATCCTGTCTGAGGTGTTGGCAGCAGCAGCAGCTGCAGTGGGAACCCCGGAAAGGCAGTTTGGCAGCACACGGGTTCTGTCCTAGAGACCCGGGGATCATGGAATTGTTCCCCCAATACCAGAATGGTATTGGGGTGACAATTCCATGATCTTAGACATGTTACATGGTCATGTTCGGAGTTACCGTTGTGACGCTATACATAGGTAGTGACCTATGTATAGTGTACGCGTGTAATGGAGTACCCGCACTCACAAAGTCCGGGGAATTTGCCCTGAACAATGTGGGGGCACCTTGGCTAGTGCCAGGGTGCACACACACTAAGTACCTTGGCACCCAACCTTCACCAAGTGAGGGTTAGACATATAGGTGACTTATAAGTTACTTATGTGCAGTGAAAAATGGCTGTGAAATAACATGGACGTTATTTCACTCAGGTTGCAGTGGCAGGCCTGTGTAAGAAGTGTCTGAGCTCCCTATGGTTGGCAAAAGAAATGCTGCAGCCCATAGGGATCTCCTGGAACCCCTTTACCCTGGGTACCTGTAGGAAAGTACCATCTTGCCTGGCATGTTACCCCCATAGTTCACTGTATAAATGTTGTTTTAGTGTATGTGTCACTGGGACCCTGCCAGCCAGGGCCCCAGTGCTCATAAGTGTGCCCTGTATGTGTTCCCTGTGTGATGACTAACTGTCTCACTGAGGCTCTGCTAACCAGAACCTCAGTGGTTATGCTCTCTCTGCTTTCTAAATTGTCACTAACAGCCTAGTAACCAATTTCACCAATTCACATTGGCATACTGGAACACCCTTATAATTCCCTAGTATATAGTACTAAGGTACCCAGGGTATTGGGGTTCCAGGAGATCCCTATGGGCTGCAGCATTTCTTTTTCCACCCATAGGGAGCTCTGACAATTCTTACACAGGCTTGCCACTGCAGCCTGAGTGAAATAACGTCCACGTTATTTCAGAGCCATTTAGCACTGCACTTAAGTAACTTATAAGTCACCTATATGTCTAACCTTTACCTGGTAAAGGTTGGGTGCTAAGTTACTTAGTGTGTGGGCACCCTGGCACTAGCCAAGGTGCCCCCACATCGTTCAGGGCAAATTCTCCAGACTTTGTGACTGCGGGGACACCATTTCACGTGTGCACTATAGATAGGTGTAGGAGGCTGGACTGGCTTGTAGTGAGTACCAAGGGGTACTTGCACCTTGCACCAGGCCCAGTTATCCCTTATTAGTGTATAGGGTGTCTAGCAGCATAGGCTGATAGATAATGGTAGCTTAGCAGAGCAGCTTAGGCTGAACTAGGAGACGAGTGAAGCTCCTACAGTACCACTTAGTGTCATATGCAAAATATCATAAGAAAACACAATACACAGTTATACTAAAAATAAAGGTACTTTATTTTTATGACAATATGCCAAAGTATCTCAGAGTGTACCCTCAGTGAGAGGATAGGAAATATACACAAGATATATATACACAATACCAGAAATATGCAGTATAGTTTTAGAAAACAGTGCAAACAATGTATAGTTACAATAGGATGAAATGGTGACACATAGGGATAGGGGCAACACAAACCATATACTCCAAAAGTGGAATGCGAACCACGAATGGACCCCAACCTTATGTGACCTCGTAGAGGGTCGCTGGGACTATTAGAAAATAGTAAGGGTTAGAAAATTAGCCCTCCCCAAGACCCTAAAAAGTGAGTGCAAAGTGCACTAAAGTTCCCCAAAGGACAAAGAAGTCGTGATAGGGGAATAAGGCAGGAAAAACACAAACCAACAATGCAACAACGATGGATTTCCAGTCGAGGGTACCTGTGGAACAAGGGGACCAAGTCCAAAAGTCACAAGCAAGTCGGAGATGGGCAGATGCCCAGGAAATGCCAGCTGTGGGTGCAAAGAAGCTTCTACTGGACAGAAGAAGCTGAGGTTTCTGCAGGAACGGAAAGGGCTAGAGACTTCCCCTTTGGTGGACGGATCCCCCTCGCCGTGGAGAGTCGTGCAGAAGTGTTTTCCGGCCGAAAGACCGCCAACAAGCCTTGCTAGCTGCAAATCGTGCGGTAAGCGTTTTTGGATGCTGCTGTGGCCCAGGAAGGACCAGGATGTCGCAAATTGCGTCAGGAGAGAGGGGGGACGTCGAGCAAGACAAGGAGCCCTCTCAGCAGCAGGTAGCACCCAGAGAAGTGCCAGAAACAGGCACTATGAGGATGCGTGAAACAGTGCTCACCCGAAGTCGCACAAAGAAGTCCCACGTCGCCGGAGAACAACTTAGGAGGTCGTGCAATGCAGGTTAGAGTGCCGTGGACCTAGGCTGGACTGTGCACAAAGGATTTCCGCCGGAAGTGCACGGAGGCCGGAGTAGCTGCAAAAGTCGCGGTTTCCAGCAATGCAGTCTGGCGTGGGTAGGCAAGGACTTACCTCCACCAAACTTGGACTGAAGAGTCACTGGACTGTGGGAGTCACTTGGACAGAGTTGCTGGATTCGAGGGACCTCGCTCGTCATGCTGAGAGGAGACCCAAGGGACCGGTAATGCAGCTTTTTGGTGCCTGCGGTTGCAGGGGGAAGATTCCGTCGACCCACGGGAGATTTCTTCTGAGCTTCTAGTGCAGAGAGGAGGCAGACTACCCCCACAGCATGCACCACCAGGAAAACAGTCGAGAAGGCGGCAGGATCAGCGTTACAGAGTTGCAGTAGTCGTCTTAGCTACTATGTTGCAGTTTTGCAGGCTTCCAGCGCGGTCAGCAGTCGATTCCCTGGCAGAAGGTGAAGAGAGAGATGCAGAGGAACTCGGATGAGCTCTTGCATTCGTTATCTAAAGTTTCCCCAGAGACAGAGACCCTAAATAGCCAGAAAAGAGGGTTTGGCTACCTAGGAGAGAGGATAGGCTAGCAACACCTGAAGGAGCCTATCAGAAGGAGTCTCTGACGTCACCTGGTGGCACTGGCCACTCAGAGCAGTCCAGTGTGCCAGCAGCACCTCTGTTTCCAAGATGGCAGAGGTCTGGAGCACACTGGAGGAGCTCTGGACACCTCCCAGGGGAGGTGCAGGTCAGGGGAGTGGTCACTCCCCTTTCCTTTGTCCAGTTTCGCGCCAGAGCAGGACTAAGGGGTCCCCTGAACCGGTGTAGACTGGCTTATGCAGAATTGGGCACATCTGTGCCCAAGAAAGCATTTCCAGAGGCTGGGGGAGGCTACTCCTCCCCTGCCTTCACACCATTTTCCAAAGGGAGAGGGTGTAACACCCTCTCTCAGAGGAAGTCCTTTGTTCTGCCATCCTGGGCCAAGCCTGGCTGGACCCCAGGAGGGCAGAAACCTGTCTGAGGGGTTGGCAGCAGCAGCAGCAGCTGCAGTGAAACCCCGGGAAAGGCAGTTTGGCAGTACCAGGGTCTGTGCTACAGACCCCTGGGATCATGGGATTGTGCCAACTATGCCAGGATGGCATAGAGGGGGCAATTCCATGATCATAGACATGTTACATGGCCATATTCGGAGTTACCATTGTGAAGCTACATATAGGTAGTGACATATATGTAGTGCACGCGTGTAATGGTGTCCCCGCACTCACAAAGTCCGGGGAATTGGCCCTGAACAATGTGGGGGCACCTTGGCTAGTGCCAGGGTGCCCTCACACTAAGTAACTTAGCACCCAACCTTTACCAGGTAAAGGTTAGACATATAGGTGACTTATAAGTTACTTAAGTGCAGTGTAAAATGGCTGTGAAATAACGTGGACGTTATTTCACTCAGGCTGCAGTGGCAGGCCTGTGTAAGAATTGTCAGAGCTCCCTATGGGTGGCAAAAGAAATGCTGCAGCCCATAGGGATCTCCTGGAACCCCAATACCCTGGGTACCTCAGTACCATATACTAGGGAATTATAAGGGTGTTCCAGTAAGCAAATGTAAATTGGTAAAATTGGTCACTAGCCTGTTAGTGACAATTTGAAAGAAATGAGAGAGCATAACCACTGAGGTTCTGATTAGCAGAGCCTCAGTGAGACAGTTAGTCACTACACAGGTAACACATTCAGGCACACTTATGAGCACTGGGGCCCTGGATGACAGGGTCCCAGTGACACATACAACTAAAACAACATATATACAGTGAAAAATGGGGGTAACATGCCAGGCAAGATGGTACTTTCCTACAATAGGTCACTACCTATGTATAGCGTCACAATGGTAACTCCGAACATGGCCACGTAACATGTCTAAGATCATGGAATTCTCACCCCAATGCCATTCTGGCATTCGGGAGACAATTCCATGATCCCCCGAGTCTCTAGCACAGACTCAGGTACTGCCAAACTACCTTTCCCGGGGTTTCACTGCAGCTGCTGCTGCTGCCAACCCCTCAGACAGGTTTCTGCCCTCCTGGGGTCCAGCCAGGCTTGGCCCAGGAAGGCAGAACAAAGGACTTCCTCAGAGAGAGGGTGTTACACCCTCTTACTTTGGAAAAAGGTGTCAGGGCTGGGGAGGAGTAGCCTCCCCGAGCCTCTGGAAATGCTTTGATGGGCACAGATGGTGCCCATGTCTGCATAAGCCAGTCTACACCGGTACAGGGATCCCCCAGCCCAGCTCTGGCGCAAAACTGGACAAAGGAAAGGGGAATGACCACTCCCCTGACCTGCACCTCCCAGGGGAGGTGCCCAGAGCTCCTCCAGTGTGCTCCAGACCTCTGCCATCTTGGAAAGAGAGGTGCTGCTGGTACACTGGACTGCTCTGAGTAGCCAGTGCCAGCAGGTGACGTCAGAGACTCCTTCTGATAGGCTCTTACCTGTGTTGCTAGCCTATCCTCCTTCCTAGGTAGCCAAACCTCCTTTTCTGGCTATTTAGGGTCTCTGCTTTGGGGAATTCTTTAGATAACGATTGCAAGAGCTCATCAGAGTTCCTCTGCATCTCTCTCTTCACCTTCTGCCAAAGGATCGACCGCTGACTGCTCAGGACACCTGCAAAATCACAAAAAAGTAGCAAAGATGACTACTGCAACCTTGTATCGCTGATCCTGCCGCTTTCTCACCTATTTCCTGTTGGTGCATGCTCTTGGGGTAGCCTGCCTCCTTCTTGCAGCAGGAGCTCTGAAGAAATCTCGCGTGGGACGACGGAATCCTCCCCCTGCAACCGCAGGCAACAAAATACTGCATAACCTGTCCTCTGGGTCCCCTCTCAGCACGACGAGCGTGGTCCCTGAAATTCAGCAACTCTGTCCAAGTGACTCCCACAGTCCAGTGACTCTTCAGTCCAAGTTTGGTGGAGGTAAGTCCTTGCCTCCCTATGCTAGACTGCATTGCTGGGTACCGCATGATTTGCAGGTGCTCCGGCTCCTGTGCACTCTTCCAGGATTTCCTTCGTGCACAGCCAAGCCTGGGTCCCCGACACTGTAACCTACAGTGCACAACATTCTGAGTTGTCCTCCGGCATCGTGGGACTCCCTTTTGTGTCTTCGGGTGAGCTCCGATTCACTCCTCTTCCAAGTGCCTGATCCGCTACTTCTGCGGGTGCTGCCTGCTTCTGTGAGGGCTCCCTGACTTGCTGGGCGCCCCCTCTGTCTCCTCATCCAAGTGGCGACACCCTGGTCCCTCCTGGGCCACAGCAGCATCCAAAACCCTAACGGCGACCCTTGCAGCTATCAAGGCTTGTTTGCGGTCTTTTTGCATGGGAACACCTCTGCAACCTTCTTCACGATGTGGGACATCCATCCTCCAAAGGAGAAGTTTCTAGCCCTCTTCGTTCTTGCAGAATCCACAGCTTCTACCATCCAGTGGCAGCTTCTTTGCACCCTCAGCTGGCATTTCCTGGGCATCTTCCCACTCTCGACTTTGTCACGACTCTTGGACTTGGTCCCCTTGTTCCACGGGTACTGTCGTCCGGAAATCCACTTTGGTTGCATTGCTGGTGTTGGTCTTCCTTGCAGAATTCCCCTATCACGACTTCTGTGCTCTCTGGGGAATATAGGTGCCCTTTACACCTATTTTTCTAGGTCTTGGGGTGGGCTATTTTTCTAACCCTCACTGTTTTCTTACAGCCCCAGCGACCCTCTACAAGCTCACATAGGTTTGGGGTCCATTCGTGGTTCGCATTCCACTTTTGGAGTATATGGTTTGTGTTGCCCCTATACCTATGTGCTCCTATTGCAATCTAGTGTAACTTTACATTGCTTGCATTACTTCCTTTTGCTATTACTGCATATTTTTGGTATTGTGTACATATATCTTGTGTATATTTGGCATCCTCATACTGAGGGTACTCACTGAGATACTTTTGGCATATTGTCATAAAAATAAAGTACCTTTATTTTTAGTATATCTGTGTATTGTGTTTTCTTATGATATTGTGCATATGACACCAGTGGTATAGTAGGAGCTTTGCATGTCTCCTAGTTCAGCCTAAGCTGCTCTGCTATAGCTACCTTCTACCAGCCTAAGCTGCTAGAAACACCTCTTCTACACTAATAAGGGAGATTTATTCAGAGCTCCTGGTGCAAGAAGGAGGCAGGCTACCCCCAGAGCATGCACCACCAGGAAACAGTCGAGAAAGCCGGCAGGATGAAGCGATACAAGGTTGCATTAGTCGTCTTTGCTACTTTGTTGCGGTTTTGCAGGCGTCCTGAGCAGTCAGCGGTCGATCCTTTGGCAGAAGGTGAAGAGGGAGATGTAGAGGAACTCTGGTGAGCTCTTGCATTCGGTATCTAAGAATTCCCCAAAGCAGAGACCCTAAATAGCCAGAAAAGGAGGTTTGGCTACCTAGGAAGGAGGATAGGCTAGTAAGAAAGGTAAGAGCCTATCAGAAGGAGTTTCTGACGTCACCTGATGGCACTGGCCACTCAGAGCAGTCCAGTGTGCCAGCAACACCTCTGTTTCCAAGATGGCAGAGGTCTGGGGCACACTGGAGGAGCTCTGGGCACCTCCCCTGGGAGGTGCAGGTCAGGGGAGTGGTCACTCCCCTTTCCTTTGTCCAGTTTCGCGCCAGAGCAGGGCTGGGGGATCCCTAAACCGGTGTAGACTGGCTTATGCAGAGATGGGCAGCATCTGTGCCCATCAAAGCATTTCCAGAGGCTGGGGGAGGCTACTCCTCCCCAGTCTTCACACCTATTTCCAAAGGGAGAGGGTGTTACACCCTCTCTCAGAGGAAATCCTTTGTTCTGCCTTCCTGGGCCAGGGCTGCCTGGTCCCCAGGAGGGCAGAAACCTGTCTGAGGGGTTGGCAACAGCAGCAGCTGTAGTGGAGACCCCGGAAAGGCAGTTTGGCAGTACCCGGGTTCTGTGCTAGAGACCCGGGGATCATGGAATTGTCTCGCCAGGGTGACAATTCCATGACCTTAGACATCTTACATGGCCATGTTCGGAGTTACCATTGTGACGCTATACATAGGAAGTGACCTATGTATAGTGCACGCGTGAAATGGTGTCCCCGCACTCACAAAGTCCAGGAATTTGCCCTGAACAATGTGGGGGTACCTTGGCTAGTGCCAGGGTGCCCACACACTAAGTAACTTTGCACCCAACCTTCACCAGGTGAAGGTTAGACATATAGGTGACTTATAAGTTACTGATGTGCAGTGTAAAATGGCTGTGAAATTATGTGGGCATTATTTCACTCAGGCTGCAGTGGCAGGCCTGTGTAAGTATTGTCAGATCTCCCTATGGGTGGCAAAAGAAATGCTGCAGCCCATAGGGATCTCCTGGAACCCCAATACCCTGGGTATCTCAGTAACATATACTAGGGAATTATAAGGGTGTTCCAGTATGCCAATGTGAATTGGTGAAATTGGTCACTAGCCTGTTAGTGACAATTTGGAAAGCAGAGAGAGCATAACCACTTAGGTTCTGGTTAGCAGAGCCTCAGTGAGACAGTTAGTCATCACACAGGGAACACATACAGGGCACACTTATGAGCACTGGGGCCCTGCCTGGCAGTGTCCCAGTGACAAATTGTAGGAGGCTGGACTGGCTTGTAGTGAGTACCAAGGGGTACTTGCACCTTGCACCAGGCCCAGTTATCCCTTATTAGTGTATAGGGTGTCTAGCAGCTTAGGCTGATAGATAATGGTAGCTTAGCAAAGCAGCTCAGGCTGAACTAGGAGACGTGTGAAGCTACTACAGTACCACTTAGTGTCATATGCACAATATCATAAGAAAACACAATACACAGTTATACTAAAAATAAAGGTACTTTATTTTTATGACAATATGCCAAAGTATCTTAGAGTGTACCCTCAGTGAGAGGATAGGAAATATACACAAGATATATATACACAATAGCAAAAATATGCAGTATAGTCTTAGAAAACAGTGCAAACAATGTATAGTTACAATAGGATGCAATGGGGAAACATAGGGATAGGGGCAACACAAACCATATACTCCAGAAGTGGAATGCGAACCACGAATGGACCCCAAACCTATGTGACCTTGTAGAGGGTCGCTGGGACTATTAGAAAATAGTGAGAGTTAGCAAAATAACCCACCCCAAGACCCTGAAAAGTGAGTGCAAAGTGCACCAAAGTTCCCCTAAGGACAAAATAGTCGTGTTAGAGGGAGAATGCAAGGAAAACACAAATCAGCAATGCAACAACGATGGATTCCTGTCTGAAGGTACCTGTGGAACAAGGGGACCAAGTCCAAAAGTCACAAGCAGCTCGGAGTTGGGCAGATGCCCAAGAAATGCCAGCGGTTGGTGCAAAGAAGCTCTTACTAGGCTGAAGAACTGTGAATACTGCAGGAACGACAAGGGCTAGAGACTTCCCCTTTGGAGGATGGATCCCCCACGCCTTGGAGAGTTGTGCAGAAGTGTTTTCCCGCCGGATGGACGCCAACAAGCCTTGCTACACGCAAATCGTGCGTTTGGCGTTTTTGGACGCTGCTGGGGCCCAGGAGGGACCAGGAGGTCGCAAATTGGACCTGCAGAGAGAGGGGACGTCGAGCAAGACAAAGAGCCCTCACTGAAGCAGGTAGCACCCGGAGAAGTGCCAGAAACAGGCACTACGAGGATGCGTGAAACGGTGCTCGCCGAAGTTGCACAAAGGAGTCCCACGTCGCCGGAGACCAACTTAGAAAGGCGTGCAATACAGGTTAGAGTGCCGTGGACCCAGGCTTGGCTGTGCACGAAGGATTTCCGCCGGAAGTGCACGGGGGCCGGAGTAGCTTGCAAAGTCGCGGTTCCCAGCAATGCAGCCCAGCGAGGTGAGGCAAGGACTTACCTCCACCAAACTTGGGCTGAAGAGTCACTGGACGGTGGGGGTCACTTGGACGGTGTCGCTGGATTCGAGGGACCTCGCTCGTCGTGCTGAGAGGAGACCCAAGGGACCGGTAATGCAGCTTTTTGGTGCCTGCGGTTGCAGGGGGAAGATTCCGTCGACCCACGGGAGATTTCTTCGGAGCTTCTGGTGCAGAGAGGAGGCAGACTACCCCCACAGCATGCACAAGCAGGAAAACAGTCGAGAAGGCGGCAGGATCAGCGTTACAGAGTTGCAGTAGTCGTCTTTGCTACTATGTTGCAGGTTTGCAGGCTTCCAGCGCGGTCAGCGGTCGATTCCTTATCAGAAGGTGAAGAGAGAGATGCAGAGGAACTCGGCTGAGCTCATGCATTCGTTATCTAAAGTTTCCCCAGAGACAGAGACCCTAAATAGCCAGAAAAGAGGGTTTGGCTACCTAGGAGAGAGGAAAGGCTACTAACACCTGAAGGAGCCTATCAGCAGGAGTCTCTGACGTCACCTGGTGGCACTGGCCACTCAGAGCAGTCCAGTGTGCCAGCAGCACCTCTGTTTCCAAGATGGCAGAGGTCTGGAGCACACTGGAGGAGCTCTGGACACCTCCCAGGGGAGGTGCAGGTCAGGGGAGTGGTCACTCCCCTTTCTTTTGTCCAGTTTCGCGCCAGAGCAGGGGCTAAGGGGTCCCTGAACCGGTGTAGACTGGCTTATGCAGAATTGGGCACATCTGTGCCCAACAAAGCATTTCCAGAGGCTGGGGGAGGCTACTCCTCCCCTGCCTTCACACCATTTTCCAAAGGGAGAGGGTGTCACACCCTCTCTCAGAGGAAGTTCTTTGTTCTGCCATCCTGGGCCAGGCCTGGCTGGACCCCAGGAGGGCAGCTGCCTGTCTGAGGGGTTGGCAGCAGCAGCAGCTGCAGTGAAACCCCAGGAAGGGCAGTCTGGCAGTACCAGGGTCTGTTCTACAGACCACTGGGATCATGGAATTGTACCAACAATGCCAGGATGGCATAGAGGGGGCAATTCCATGATCATAGACATGTTACATGGCCATATTCGGAGTTACCATGGTGAAGCTACATATAGGTAGTGACCTATATGTAGTGCACGCGTGTAATGGTGTCCCCGCACTCACAAAGTTCAGGGAATTGGCTCTGAACAATGTGGGGGCACCTTGGCTAGTGCCAGGGTGCCCTCACACTAAGTAACTTTGCACCTAACCTTTACCAGGTAAAGGTTAGACATATAGGTGACTTATAAGTTACTTAAGTGCAGTGTAAAATGGCTGTGAAATAACGTGGACGTTATTTCACTCAGGCTGCAGTGGCAGGCCGGTGTAAGAATTGTCAGAGCTCCCTATGGGTGGCAAAAGAAATGCTGCAGCCCATAGGGATCTCCTGGAACCCCAATACCCTGGGTACCTCAGTACCATATACTAGGGAATTATAAGGGTGTTCCAGTAAGCCAATGTAAATTGGTAAAAATGGTCACTAGCCTGTTAGTGACAATTTGAAAGTAATGAGAGAGCATAACCACTGAGGTTCTGGTTAGCAGAGCCTCAGTGAGACAGTTAGGCACCACACAGGGAACATATACATGCACACCTATGAGCACTGGGGCCCTGTGTGACAGGGTCCCAGTGACACATACATATAGGCCACAAACCTATGAGCACTGGGGTCCTGACCAGCAGGATCCCAGTGACACATAACAACCATACTGAAAACATAGTGTTTTCACTATGAGCACTGAGGCCTGGCTATCAGGATCCCAGTGAGACAGTGAAAACAGTGACAAACATCCTCACATACACTCACAAACAGGCCAAAAGTGGGGGTAACAAGGCTAGAAAGAGGCTACCTTCTCACACAACCCCCCCCCAAACGAAGGACAATAAGGCTAACCTTGGCCAGGTGAGACTTTATTGTCTAAGTGGTGATAAGTAGAGAGTAGCTCTGCAATAGACTGGTTACTCCCTTTATCATCCACTATATGGTTACTTCCCTGTGGGGATGTAAACCACCCTGTTTGAAGTTTTTTAGCTAACCAACAATGTGAAGATGTATTTTCAGAGTTTCTATCAGTAAGTTTTAGTTTAGAGCAGTGGGAATTGTCCACTGAACCTATTTGTAGTGATGGAAATGCCAGACAGGGATGCTGTCTCAATAAAGCCATAGCTGGGCAAAAACTTTGTCCATTTGGCTGGAAGAGAGAACAGGGATGCTGTTTCTCTTGAGTTGGAGCAGGGAAGGGATGCTGTCCTATGAGCTCCACACTAGGGCAGGGATGCTGTCCTAAGTGTTGTGAGGCAGTGCAGGGTTTCTGCACTAAAGTTTCTCTGGGAGGGTTGGAGGGATGCTCCATGTTAACTAAAATGGTGCTCTTTTTGTCACCAATGTTAGTTATCCCACAGAGAGGTACTTCTATCTCAGGGAGTCCAGCTATGCCAGCTGATGATTCCCTTGGAACAGGTGCCACCCCAGGAGAGGTTTCTCCCACCACAGGAATGGTATCCTGAATGGTAGGGTGGTTAGGGGATACTGTGATACCCTTTTTACCTGTTGATGGAGAGGGATCCTGAGTTTTCAGGCCTTCTCTCCTTTGCTTTTTCATTTCAGTAGAAATGAGAGGGAACAATTCCTCAGGGATGCCCAGCATGGCTGCATGGGCATAAAACTCTACATCAGCCCACCCTGAGGCCTCTAGGTCATTACCTAAGAGACAGTCTACAGGTAAGCTAGGTGATACCACCACCTGCTTAGGGCCAGTAACTCCACCCCAACTAAACTGAATTATAGCTAAGGGAAGAAACTTAGTGGAGTTATGGACATCAATAATCTTATACTGTTGTCCAATGATGTGTTGTTCAGGAGGCACTAGGTTTTCAGTCACCAAAGTGAAACTGGCACCTGTGTCCCTGTAGGCCAAGGCCTCAACACCATTTATTGAAACTGTCTGCCTGTACTTATCCATTGTAAGGGGACAAGCAGCCAGTGTGGCAAGGCCAATGCCACTAGGTGTGACAGAAACTGTCTTGGGACTGATGACATCAGTTTCCACTATGGACCCATAAGTGAACCCAACTACACCCTTTGCTTGACTGTTGCCAGCAGTCCCACCACTAGTACCACTACTGCTAGGGGCACTAGAGCTTGATGTATTAGTGGTGGTAGGCTCAGGGGGTTTACCTGGACAGGACTTATCCCCTGGCCTATGGCCTCTGTTTTTACACACAAAGCACCAAGGCTTTTTAATGTGTGCAGGTTGGGAAGAAGAGGAAGAATTTGTTTTATCCCCACCCTCTGAAGAGTGTTTAAGATTTGAAGTGGGATCTTTGGTTTTACCCTTATCCCCATGCTTATCTTGAGATTTTTCACCATCTTTCTTCTTATTGCCATCTTTGTCACCCCCTGTATGAACTTTTCTGTTCACCCTTGTTCTGACCCATTTGTCTGCCTTCTTTCCCAATTCTTGGGGAGAGGTCAGATCAGAGTCTACCAGGTACTGGTGCAACAAATCAGACACACAATTATTAAGTATATGCTCTCTCAGGATTGTGTTATACAGGCTTTCATAATCAGTAACTTTACTGCCATGTAACCACCCCTCCAAGGCCTTCACTGCCTGGTCAATGAAATCAACCCAGTCTTGTGAAGACTCCTTTTTGGTCTCTCTGAACTTTATCCTGTACTGTTCAGTGGTTAAGCCATAACCATCCAGGAGTGCATTCTTAAGAACTGTAAAATTATTGGCATCATTTTCTTTCACAGTAAGGAGCCTATCCCTACCTTTTCCACTAAATGATAGCCATAGGATAGCAGCCCACTGCTTTTGAGGGACATCCTGTACAGCACAGGCCCTCTCAAGTGCAGCAAACCACTTGTTAATGTCATCCCCCTCCTTATAAGGGGGAACTATCTTGTGCAGATTCCTGGAATCATGCTCTTTTGCAGGATGACTATGGGGAATACTGCTGCTGCCACCATGGGTTTCTAAACCCAACTTCTGTCTTTCCCTCTCTATTTCTAAAGACTGTCTATCCAAATCCAGCTGTTGCTTCTTGAGCTTCAGTCTGGTTTGTTCCACTCTCAATCTATTGAGCTCCCTTTCTAACAATCTGTCATCAGGGTGGGTGGGAGGGACATTTCTAGATACAGAGGTATGATGGGAATGAACAGAAGGAGACCTGTCCCTTACAGAGGGCACCCTAACAGCTTGGCTACCAGTATAATGTGAGAGCACACCATTAGTATGGTGTGATTCAACCTCTGTACCAACTATGCTAGACTGTCTAGTAATGGGCAGGCTGAGAAGTTTCTTTCCTGAACCTTTTCCTGGGGGAGTCCCTGGATCAGATTGAGAACCATTAGCTACTTTTTCTACAGATTGGGCACTTATGGCCTTATCCTGTACTCTAAGCATATTAATTAACAGTTCTAAGGAAGGATTCTTCCCTACACTCAAACCTCTCTCTATGCAGAGACTCCTTGCTCCTTTCCAGCTAAGGTGATCATATGCAAGTTTGGACAGTTCAACATTTTTTCCTGTGCCAGACATTTTTTAGAGAGAGTTAAAGTGATAGAAAAAGAGAAAAAAGTTTTCAGAACTTTTTGGAAAGACAGAAAAAAACTTTTTAAACTTTTAAGAACTTTTTGAAAGTTTAGAAGTACTTTTCAGCACTTAGAAAAGAGTGAAAAGAGGAAATGCAAAACTTTTTGGCTATGTGTATATACACTGACCTTGTTTTGTATATTTTTCTCTTATGAAAAGTACAATGACAAGAGTGGTAAGTAGTCTCAAGCACTTATCCCACCACTGCACAACCAATGTAGGAGGCTGGACTGGCTTGTAGTGAGTACCAAGGGGTACTTGCACCTTGCACCAGGCCCAGTTATCCCTTATTAGTGTATAGGGTGTCTAGCAGCTTAGGCTGATAGATAATGGTAGCTTAGCAAAGCAGCTCAGGCTGAACTAGGAGACGTGTGAAGCTACTACAGTACCACTTAGTGTCATATGCACAATATCATAAGAAAACACAATACACAGTTATACTAAAAATAAAGGTACTTTATTTTTATGACAATATGCCAAAGTATCTTAGAGTGTACCCTCAGTGAGAGGATAGGAAATATACACAAGATATATATACACAATAGCAAAAATATGCAGTATAGTCTTAGAAAACAGTGCAAACAATGTATAGTTACAATAGGATGCAATGGGGAAACATAGGGATAGGGGCAACACAAACCATATACTCCAGAAGTGGAATGCGAACCACGAATGGACCCCAAACCTATGTGACCTTGTAGAGGGTCGCTGGGACTATTAGAAAATAGTGAGAGTTAGCAAAATAACCCACCCCAAGACCCTGAAAAGTGAGTGCAAAGTGCACCAAAGTTCCCCTAAGGACAAAATAGTCGTGTTAGAGGGAGAATGCAAGGAAAACACAAATCAGCAATGCAACAACGATGGATTCCTGTCTGAAGGTACCTGTGGAACAAGGGGACCAAGTCCAAAAGTCACAAGCAGCTCGGAGATGGGCAGATGCCCAAGAAATGCCAGCGGTTGGTGCAAAGAAGCTCTTACTAGGCTGAAGAACTGTGAATACTGCAGGGACGACAAGGGCTAGAGACTTCCCCTTTGGAGGATGGATCCCCCACGCCTTGGAGAGTCGTGTAGAAGTGTTTTCCCGCCGGATGGACGCCAACAAGCCTTGCTACACGCAAATCGTGCGTTTGGCGTTTTTGGACGCTGCTGGGGCCCAGGAGGGACCAGGAGGTCGCAAATTGGACCTGCAGAGAGAGGGGACGTCGAGCAAGACAAAGAGCCCTCACTGAAGCAGGTAGCACCCGGAGAAGTGCCAGAAACAGGCACTACGAGGATGCGTGAAACGGTGCTCGCCGAAGTTGCACAAAGGAGTCCCACGTCGCCGGAGACCAACTTAGAAAGGCGTGCAATACAGGTTAGAGTGCCGTGGACCCAGGCTTGGCTGTGCACGAAGGATTTCCGCCGGAAGTGCACGGGGGCCGGAGTAGCTTGCAAAGTCGCGGTTCCCAGCAATGCAGCCCAGCGAGGTGAGGCAAGGACTTACCTCCACCAAACTTGGGCTGAAGAGTCACTGGACGGTGGGGGTCACTTGGACGGTGTCGCTGGATTCGAGGGACCTCGCTCGTCGTGCTGAGAGGAGACCCAAGGGACCGGTAATGCAGCTTTTTGGTGCCTGCGGTTGCAGGGGGAAGATTCCGTCGACCCACGGGAGATTTCTTCGGAGCTTCTGGTGCAGAGAGGAGGCAGACTACCCCCACAGCATGCACAAGCAGGAAAACAGTCGAGAAGGCGGCAGGATCAGCGTTACAGAGTTGCAGTAGTCGTCTTTGCTACTATGTTGCAGGTTTGCAGGCTTCCAGCGCGGTCAGCGGTCGATTCCTTATCAGAAGGTGAAGAGAGAGATGCAGAGGAACTCGGCTGAGCTCATGCATTCGTTATCTAAAGTTTCCCCAGAGACAGAGACCCTAAATAGCCAGAAAAGAGGGTTTGGCTACCTAGGAGAGAGGAAAGGCTACTAACACCTGAAGGAGCCTATCAGCAGGAGTCTCTGACGTCACCTGGTGGCACTGGCCACTCAGAGCAGTCCAGTGTGCCAGCAGCACCTCTGTTTCCAAGATGGCAGAGGTCTGGAGCACACTGGAGGAGCTCTGGACACCTCCCAGGGGAGGTGCAGGTCAGGGGAGTGGTCACTCCCCTTTCTTTTGTCCAGTTTCGCGCCAGAGCAGGGGCTAAGGGGTCCCTGAACCGGTGTAGACTGGCTTATGCAGAATTGGGCACATCTGTGCCCAACAAAGCATTTCCAGAGGCTGGGGGAGGCTACTCCTCCCCTGCCTTCACACCATTTTCCAAAGGGAGAGGGTGTCACACCCTCTCTCAGAGGAAGTTCTTTGTTCTGCCATCCTGGGCCAGGCCTGGCTGGACCCCAGGAGGGCAGCTGCCTGTCTGAGGGGTTGGCAGCAGCAGCAGCTGCAGTGAAACCCCAGGAAGGGCAGTCTGGCAGTACCAGGGTCTGTGCTACAGACCACTGGGATCATGGAATTGTACCAACAATGCCAGGATGGCATAGAGGGGGCAATTCCATGATCATAGACATGTTACATGGCCATATTCGGAGTTACCATGGTGAAGCTACATATAGGTAGTGACCTATATGTAGTGCACGCGTGTAATGGTGTCCCCGCACTCACAAAGTTCAGGGAATTGGCTCTGAAAAATGTGGGGGCACCTTGGCTAGTGCCAGGGTGCCCTCACACTAAGTAACTTTGCACCTAACCTTTACCAGGTAAAGGTTAGACATATAGGTGACTTATAAGTTACTTAAGTGCAGTGTAAAATGGCTGTGAAATAACGTGGACGTTATTTCACTCAGGCTGCAGTGGCAGGCCGGTGTAAGAATTGTCAGAGCTCCCTATGGGTGGCAAAAGAAATGCTGCAGCCCATAGGGATCTCCTGGAACCCCAATACCCTGGGTACCTCAGTACCATATACTAGGGAATTATAAGGGTGTTCCAGTAAGCCAATGTAAATTGGTAAAAATGGTCACTAGCCTGTTAGTGACAATTTGAAAGTAATGAGAGAGCATAACCACTGAGGTTCTGGTTAGCAGAGCCTCAGTGAGACAGTTAGGCACCACACTGTGAACATATACATGCACACCTATGACCACTGGGGCCCTGTGTGACAGGGTCCCAGTGACACATACATATAGGCCACAAACCTATGAGCACTGGGGTCCTGACCAGCAGGATCCCAGTGACACATAACAACCATACTGAAAACATAGTGTTTTCACTATGAGCACTGAGGCCTGGCTATCAGGATCCCAGTGAGACAGTGAAAACAGTGACAAACATCCTCACATACACTCACAAACAGGCCAAAAGTGGGGGTAACAAGGCTAGAAAGAGGCTACCTTCTCACACAAATAGACTAAAACAACATATATACAGTGAAATATGGGGGTAACATGCCAGGCAAGATGGTACTTTCCTACACAACACCCCCCTAAACAAAGGTCAATCAGACTAGCCATGACCTGATGAGTCTTCATTGTCAAAGTGGAAATATCTGGAGAGTCCATCTGCATTGGAGTGGGTACTCCCAGGTCTATGTTCCACTGTATAGTCCATTCCCTGTAGAGATATGGACCACCTCAACAATTTAGGGTTTTCACCTTTCATTTGTTTTAGCCAAAGTAGAGGTTTGTGGTCTGTCTGAACAATGAAGTGAGTGCCAAACAGGTATGACCTCAACTTCTTCAGTGCCCAGACCACAGCAAAGGCCTCCCTCTCTATGGCAGACCAACGCTTTTCTCTAGGGGTCAACCTCCTGCTGATAAAAGCAACAGGTTGATCCTGGCCCTCAGAATTGAGTTGTGATAAGACTGCCCCTACCCCTAATTCAGATGCATCAGTTTGAACTGTGAATTTCTTGGAGTAACATGGGCTGTTTGAGCTCCTCAAAAGCTTTCTGACAGCTAGCTGTCCACCATACCTTTTTAGACATCTTCTTGCTAGTGAGATCATTAAGTGGGGCTGCAGTGGAGCCATAGTTTTTAATGAATCTCCTGTAATACCCCGTGAGGCCTAAGAAGGCTCTCACCTGGGTCTGAGTTGTAGGGGGAACCCAATCCATGAATGTCTGGATTTTCCCCTGAAGTGGTGCAATCTGTTCTCCACCTACCAGGTGTCCCAGATAAACCACTTTCCCCTGCCCTATCTGGCACTTTGAAGCCTTGATAGTGAGGCCTGCCTTTTGCAGGGCCTACTAAACTTTCCACAGGTGGACCACGTGATCATCCCAGGTGGAGCTGAAGACAGCTATATCGTCCAGATATGCTGCACTAAAAGCCTCCAACCCTTGCAGGACTGTATTCACCAACCTCTGAAAAGTGACAGGTGCATTTTTCAAACAAAAAGGCATTACTGTGAATTGGTAGTGCCCTCCAATAGTCGAAAATGCCGTTTTTGCTTTAGCATCCTCTGATAATTTGATCTGCCAATACCCTGCAGTCAAATCAGTGGTGCTTAGATACTTGGTAGATGCCAGTGTATCTATGAGCTCATCTGCCCTGGGTATAGGATGAGCATCAGTTTTTGTTACCTGGTTGAGACCTCTGTAATCTACACAAAACCTCATCTCCCTTTTTCCATCTTTTGAGTGAGGCGTTTGTATAAGCACCACAGGAGAAGCCCATGGGCTTTCAGAAGGTTCAACCACTCCTCGATAAAGCATTTTCTGAACCTCTTGTTTTAGGCAGTCTCTGACATGGTCAGGCTGCCTATAGATTTTACTTTTGACAGGCAGGCTGTCTCCAGTATCAATTGTGTGTTCACACCAAGATGTGGTGCCAGGCACAGTTGAAAAGAGTTCAGAAAACTGTCCAAGGAGATTTATGCAGTTGTCTTTCCGTTCTGCAGTCAGACAATCTGCCAAAACTACTCCCTCCACTAAAGCATCCTCTTCTGTGGAAGAGACGAGATCAGGGAGAGGGTCACTCTCTTCTTCCTGTCCCTCATCTGTTGCCATGAGCAGGGTGAGATCAGCCCTGTCATAGTAGGGTTTTAGGCGATTGACATGGAGCACCCTAAGGGGACTCTTGGCAGTGCCCAGGTCAGCCAAGTAGGTGACCTCGCCCTTCTATTCAACAATGAGATGGGGTCCACTCCATTTGTCTTGGAGTGCTCTTGGGGCCACAGGCTCCAATACCCACACCTTCTGTCCTGGTTGTACTGAATCAGAACAGCCTCCTGGTCATGCCATTGCTTTTGGAGCTCTTGGCTGGCCTGAAGGTTTTTACTGGCCTTTTTCATGTACTCCGCCATTCTGGATCTTAGGCCAAGTACATAGTCCACTATATCTTGCTTAGGAGCTTTTAAAGGTTGTTCCCAACCCTCCTTCACAAGTGTTAGAGGACCTCTTACAGGGTGCCCAAATAGGAGTGCAAAGGGGCTGAAGCCCACTGCTTTCTGTGGTACCTCCCTGTAAGCAAAAAGGAGGCGAGGTAACAGGACATCCCATCTCCTCCTGAGTTTTTCAGGGAGTCCATTTATCATTCCTTTGAGAGATTTATTAAACCTCTCTACCTGTCCATTTGTTTGTGGATGATAAGGTGTGGTGAATGTGTATGGTACACCACATTCCTTCCACATAGCCTTCAAGTATGCAGACATAAAGTTGCTACCCCTGTCTGATACAATCTCTTTTGGAAAACCCACCCTGGAAAAGATTCCCAGGAGGGCTTTTGCCACTGCAGGTGCTGTAGTGGTCCTTAGAGGAATTGCTTCTTGATATATTGTGGCATGGTCCACTACCACCAAGATAAACCTATTGCCTGAAGCAGTAGGAGGGTCAAGGGGGCCAACTATGTCAACCCCTACCCTTTCAAAGGGAACCCCAACCACAGGTAGTGGAATAAGGGGAGCCTTTGGAGTGCCACCAGTCTTGCCACTGGCTTGGCAGGTCACGCAAGACTTACAAAAATCTTTTGTGTCCTCTGACATCCTAGGCCAGTGAAACATGGGGACAAGCTTTTCCCATGTTTTAATCTGACCCAAATGTCCAGCCAAAGGAATGTCATGTGCCAGAGGTAGGAGGAACTCTCTGTACTGCAGGGGAATGACCAATCTGCTGGCTGCTCCAGGTTTTGGATCCCTTGCCTCTGTGTATAAGAGGTTGTCCTCCCAGTAAACTCTATGTGAGTCACTGACATCCCCATTTTGCTGGTTGACAGCTTGCTGTCTGAGACCCTCTAATGTGGGACAGGTTTGCTGTGCCACACTCAGCTCTTCCCTGGCAGGCCCCCCTCCACCCAAAAGCTCAGCAGTGTCTGCTGCCAGCTCTTCTGGTGAAGGTTCTCCACAGGGATGAAATTATTCTTCCTCAGAAGTAGATTCATCTGTAGAGGGAGGGATAGTGGGTAGGGATTCACCCTTTCTACCCCTAGCTTTAGGGAGCACTTGGTCCAGGATCCAAGTCACCCTGTCATTTTTGCTTTTTGGCCTGAGCCCTTGTCAAAGCAAAAATATGCCCAGGAATGCCCAGCATTGCTGCATGAACCTCCAACTCCACTTCTGCCCAAGCTGATGTCTCTAAATCATTTCCTAGTAGACAGTCTACAGGTAAATCTGAAGCAACCACAACGCAACCACTACTTTCTTTGGACCATTAACCCCCCCCCAGTTGAGATTCACAACAGCCATGGGGTGGCTAAGAGTGTTGTTATGAGCATCTGTCACTTGGTACTGCTGACCAAGTAGGTGTTGTTCAGGGTGTACCAGTTTTTCTATTACTATGGTAACACTGGCACCTGTGTCCCTGTAGGCTTGAAACTCAACACCATTTTTTAGGGGACGTTGCTTGTACTTATCCATATTAAGGGGACAAGCAACCAAGGTGGCCAAATCAATGGCACCTTCAGAGACTAGCACAGCCTCTGTGGTCTCTCTAACAAGACCAACCCCAACTAAATTACCAAAAGTGAGCCCAGCTACTCCCTTGGATTGGCTATTAGTAGGTTTGCTCCCACCACCACTGCTATTATTGGGGGCACTAGAGGTTGTAGTAGGGGTTGTGGTAGTGGGAGGTTTGGTGTTTTTCTTTGGACAACTGGCATCAGTTGTCCAATGGCCTTTTACTTTACATAAATAACACCAAGGTTTTTTTACTTGATTAGAAGAGGATTTAGACCCACCACAGTATTTTTGTGGACCTGATGAAGGCTCATTTTTAGATTTGTCCCCACCCTTGTCAGAAGACTTACCATCCTTCTTCTTGCCACACTTGTCACCCCCGGTATGACCTTTTCTGTTCACTCTTGTTCTGACCCATTTGTCTGCCTTCTTTCCCAATTCTTGGGGAGAGGTCAGATCTGAGTCCACTAGATATTGGTGTAACAAGTCAGACACACAGTTTTTCAGAATAAGCTCTCTCAGAATTAGATTGTACAGGCTTTCATAGTCAGAAACTTTACTGTCATGTAACCACCCCTCCAAGGCCTTCACTGAACAGTCAACAAAGTCTATCCAGTCTTGTGAGGACTCTTTTCTGGTGTCTCTGAACTTAATCCTGTATTGTTCAGTGGTTAAGCCAAATCCATCCAAGAGTGCATCCTTCAAAACTGCAAGATTATTGGCATCACTTTCACTCACAGTAAGGAGCCTATCCCTACCCTTTCCATTGAAAGATAGCCATAGGATAGCAGCCCACTGCCTTTGAGGGACCCCCTGTACCATACAGGCCCTCTCAAGTGCAGCAAACCACTTGTTAATGTCATCCCCCTCCTTGTAAGGTGGAACTATCTTGTGCAGATTCCTGGAATCATGCTCTTTCACAAGATTGCTATCAGGAATACTGCTGCTGCCACCATGGGGTCCAAACCCCTACCTCTGTCTATCCTTCTCCAGATCTAGGGATTCCCTGTCTAGAGACAGCTGTTGCTGTTTAAGCTTCAGTCTGGTCTCTTCCACTCTCAACTTGTTGAGTTCCCTTTCTAACATTTTGCCTTCAGAGTGGGTGGGTTGGGAATGCTTGGATACTGAGGATATGTTGGAATTAACAGAGGGAGACCTGTCCCTAACAGCTTGCACTGTAACAATCTGGCCTTCAGGAACAAAAACATCCCTACTATGATGAGAGCTTCTATTACTACCAGCATTGCTATGTGGTCTGCTAAGGGGCAGAGTAGGAAGAGAACCCTGTACACCTCCCTCAAGGCGCTCCCCTGAGTCAGAGTGTGAGCTATCTACCAACTTCTCCGATGAAGGGCCACCCTGGGCCTTATCATTCTCAATGAGCATGTTAAACAGAAATTCTCTAGAAGGGTTCTTTCCTACCTCTAAACCTCTATCAATGCAGAGACTCCTTAGGCTCTTAAAGTTAAGGTTGTCACATGTTGTATTGACCATTTTAAGAGAAGTTCCTACATCAGACATGATAGAAGAAGGTTTGAGGGACAGTGAGAACAGAGAAAACGTTTCAGGACTTTTTAAAGAACAGGAAAAAAAAATCTTTTTCAAACTTTTTCAAACTTTTAGAAAGTTTAGGAGTACTTTTCAGCACTTAGCAGAAAGTGTAAGAGGAGAAAAGCAAAACATTTTGGTTAGGTGTACATACACTGAACTTGTTTTGTATATTTTTCTCTTATGAAAAGTGCAATATGACAAAGTGGCAAGTAGTTGCAACTACTTATCCCACCGCTGCACAACCAATGTAGGAGGCTGGCCTGGCTTGTAGTGGGTACCAAGGGGTACTTACACTCTGTACCAGGTCCAGTTAATACTTATTAGTATAGAAGAGGTGTTTCTAGCAGCTTAGGCTGATAGAAGGTAGCTATAGCAGAGCAGCTTATTATGAACTAGGAGACATGAAAGCTCCTACTATACCACTGGTGTCATATGCACAATATCATAAGAAAACACAATAGGATGCAATGGGGACACATAGGGATAGGGGCAACACAAACCATATACTCCAAAAGTGGAATGCGAACCACGAATGGACCCCAAACCTATGTGACCTTGTAGAGGGTCGCTGGGACTATTAGAAAATAGTAAGGGTTAGAAAAATAGCCCACCCCAAGACCCTGAAAAGTGAGTGCAAAGTGCACTAAAGTTCCCCAAAGGACATAGAAGTCGTGATAGGGGAATTCTGCAGGAAAGACACAAACCAGCAATGCAACAACGATGGATTTCCAGTCGAGGGTACCTGTGGAACAAGGGGACCAAGTCCAAAAGTCACAAGCAAGTCGGAGATGGGCAGATGCCCAGGAGATGCCAGCTGTGGGTGCAACGAAGCTGCTACTGGACAGTAGAAGCTGAAGGTTCTGCAGGAACGACAAAGGCTAGAGACTTCCCCTTTGGAGGATGGATCCCCCACGCCGCGGAGAGTCGTGCAGAAGTGTTTTCCTGAAGAAAGACCGCCAACAAGCCTTGCTAGCTGCAAATCGTGCGGTTAGGGTTTTTGGATGCTGCTGTGGCCCAGGAGGGACCAGGATGTCGCCAACTGCGTCTGGGGACAGAGGGGGCTTCGAGCAAGACAAGGAGCCCTCTCAGAAGCAGGCAGCACCCGCAGAAGTGCCGGAACAGGCACTACGAAGTGGAGTGAAACGGTGCTCACCCGAAGTTGCACAAAGGAGTCCCACGCCGCCGGAGGACAACTTAGGAGGTCGTGCAATGCAGGTTAGAGTGCTGTGGACCCAGGCTGGACTGTGCACAAAGGATTTCCGCCGGAAGTGCACGAAGGCCGGAGTAGCTGTAAAAGTCGCGGTTCCCAGCAATGCAGTCTGGCGTGGGGAGGCAAGGACTTACCTCCACCAAACTTGGACTGAAGAGTCACTGGACTGTGGGAGTCACTTGGACAGAGTCGCTGGATTCAAGGGACCTCGCTCGTCGTGCTGAGAGGAGACCCAGGGTACCGGTGATGCAGTTCTTTGGTGCCTGCGGTTGCAGGGGGACGATTCCGTCGACCCACGGGAGATTTCTTCGGAGCTTCTAGTGCAGAGAGGAGGCAGACTACCCCCACAGCATGCACCACCAGGAAAACAGTCGAGAAGGCGGCAGGATCAGCGTTACAGAGTTGCAGTAGTCGTCTTTGCTACTATGTTGCAGGTTTGCAGGCTTCCAGCGCGGTCAGCGGTCGATTCCTTATCAGAAGGTGAAGAGGGAGATGCAGAGGAACTCGGCTGAGCTCATGCATTCGTTATCTAAAGTTTCCCCAGAGACAGAGACCCTAAATAGCCAGAAAAGAGGGTTTGGCTACCTAGGAGAGAGGAAAGGCTACTAACACCTGAAGGAGCCTATCAGAAGGAGTCTCTGACGTCACCTGGTGGCACTGGCCACTCAGAGCAGTCCAGTGTGCCAGCAGCACCTCTGTTTCCAAGATGGCAGAGGTCTGGAGCACACTGGAGGAGCTCTGGGCACCTCCCAGGGGAGGTGCAGGTCAGGGGAGTGGTCACTCCCCTTTCCTTTGTCCAGTTTTGCGCCAGAGCAGGGTTAAGGGGTCCCTGAACTGGTGTAGACTGGCTTATGCAGAATTGGGCACATCTGTGCCCATGAAAGCATTTCCAGAGGCTGGGGGAGGCTACTCCTCCCCTGCCTTCACACCATTTTCCAAAGGGAGAGGGTGTCACACCCTCTCTCAGAGGAAGTTCTTTGTTCTGCCATCCTGGGCCAGGCCTGGCTGGACCCCAGGAGGGCAGATGCCTGTCTGAGGGGTTGGCAGCAGCAGCAGCTGCAGAGAAACCCCAGGAAGGGCAGTCTGGCAGTACCAGGGTCCGTGCTACAGACCACTGGGATCATGGAATTGTACCAACAATGCCAGGATGGCATAGAGGGGGCAATTCCATGATCATAGACATGTTACATGGCCATATTCGGAGTTACCATGGTGAAGCTACATATAGGTAGTGACCTATATGTAGTGCACGCGTGTAATGGTGTCCCCGCACTCACAAAGTTCAGTGAATTGGCTCTGAACAATGTGGGGGCACCTTGGCTAGTGCCAGGGTGCCCTCACACTAAGTAACTTTGCACCTAACCTTTACCAGGTAAAGGTTAGACATATAGGTGACTTATAAGTTACTTAAGTGCAGTGTAAAATGGCTGTGAAATAACGTGGACGTTATTTCACTCAGGCTGCAGTGGCAGGCCTGTGTAAGATTTGTCAGAGCTCCCTATGGGTGGCAAAAGAAATGCTGCAGCCCATAGGGATCTCCTGGAACCCCAATACCCTGGGTACCTCAGTACCATATACTAGGGAATTATAAGGGTGTTCCAGTAAGCCAATGTAAATTGGTAAAAATGGTCACTAGCCTGTCAGTGACAATTTGGAAAGAAATGAGAGAGCATAACCACTGAGGTTCTGATTAGCAGAGCCTCAGTGAGACAGTTAGTCACTACACAGGTAACACATTCAGGCACACTTATGAGCACTGGGGCCCTGGGTTACCAGGGTCCCAGTGACACATACAACTAAAACAACATATATACAGTGAAAAATGGGGGTAACATGCCAGGCAAGATGGTACTTTCCTACACACACTAAGTAACTTTGCACCTAACCTTTACCAGGTAAAGGTTAGACATATAGGTGACTTATAAGTTACTTAAGTGCAGTGTAAAATGGCTGTGAAATAACGTGTACGTTATTTCACTCAGGCTGCAGTGGCAGGCCTGTGTAAGAATGGTCAGAGCTCCCTATGGGTGGCAAAAGAAATGCTGCAGCCCATAGGGATCTCCTGGAACCCCAATACCCTGGGTACCTCAGTACCATATACTAGGGAATTATAAGGGTGTTCCAGTAAGCTAATGTAAATTGGTAAAATTGGTCACTAGCCTGTTAGTGACAATGTGAAAGAAATGAGAGAGCATAACCACTGAGGTTCTGGTTAGCAGAGCCTCAGTGAGACAGTTACTCATAACACAGGTAACACATTCAGGCACACTTAGGAGCACTGGGGCCCTGGCTGGAGGGTCCCATTGACACATACAACTAAAACAACATATATACAGTGAAAAATGGGGGTAACATGGCAGGCAAGATGGTACTTTCCTACATGGATGTCGTACGTCGTGAAGAAGCTTGCAGAGGTGTTCCCACGCAGAAATACCGCAAACAAGCCTTGCTAGCTGCAAGGGCCGTGGTTAGGGTTTTTGGATGCTGCTGTGGCCCAGGAGGGACCAGGATGTCGCCACTTGGATGAGGAGACAGCAAGTCCGGGAGGCCTCACAGAAGCAGGCAGCACCCGCAGAAGCACCCGCAGAAGTACCGGAACAGGCACTTAAAAGAGGAGTGAACCTGAGTCCACCCGAAGTCAGAAAAGGGAGTCCCACGACGCCGGAGGACAACTCAGAAGGTTGTGCACTGCAGGTTAGAGTGTCGGGGACCCAGGCTTGGCTGTGCATGAAGGAAATCCTGGAAGAGTGCACAGGAGCCGGAGCAGCTGCAAATCACGCGGTACCCAGCAATGCAGTCTAGCGTGGGGAGGCAAGGACTTACCTCCACCAAACTTGGACTGAAGAGTCACTGGACTGTGGGAGTCACTTGGACAGAGTTGCTGAGTTCCAGGGACCGCGCTTGTCGTGCTGAGAGGGGACCCAGAGGACCGGTGATGCAGTCTTTTGTTGCCTGCGGTTGCAGGGGGAAGATTCCATCGACCCACGGGAGATTTCTTCAGGGCTCCTGGTGGAAGAAGAAGGCAGGCTACCCCCAGAGCACGCACCACCAGGAAACAGACGAGAAAGCCAGCAGGATGAAGCAATACAAGGTTGCAGTAGTCCTCTTTGCTACTTTGTTGCGGTTTTGCAGGCATCCTGAGCAGTCAGCGGTCGATCCTTTGGCAGAAGGTGAAGAGGGAGATGCAGAGGAACTCTGGTGAGCTCTTGCATTCGGTATGTGAAGAATTCCCCAAAGCAGAGACCCTAAATAGCCAGAAAAGGAGGTTTGGCTACCTAGGAAGGAGGATAGGCTAGTAAGAAAGGTAAGAGCCTATCAGAAGGAGTCTCGGACGTCACCTGGTGGCACTGGTCACTCAGAGCAGTCCAGTGTGCCAGCAACACCTCTGTTTCCAAGATGGCAGAGGTCTGGAGCACACTGGAGGAGCTCTGGGCACCTCCCCTGGGAGGTGCAGGTCAGGGGAGTGGTTACTCCCCTTTCCTTTGTCCAGTTTCGCGCCAGAGCATGGCTGGGGGATCCCTAAAGCGGTGTAGACTGGCTTATGCAGAGATGGGCAGCATCTGTGCCCATCAAAGCATTTCCAGAGGCTGGGGGAGGCTACTCCTCCCCAGCCTTCACACCTATTTCCAAAGGGAGAGGGTGTTACACCCTCTCTCAGAGGAAATCCTTTGTTCTGCCTTCCTGGGCCAGGGCTGCCTGGACCCCAGGAGGGCAGAAACCTGTCTGAGGGGTTGTCAGCAGCAGCAGCTGCAGTGGAGACCCCAGGAAAGGTAGTTTGGCAGTACCCGGGTCTGTGCTAGAGACTCGGGGGATCATGGAATTGTCTCCCCAATGCCAGAATGGCATTGGGGTGACAATTCCATGATCTTAGACATGTTACGTGGCCATGTTCGGAGTTACCATTGTGACGCTATACATAGGTAGTGACCAATGTATAGTGCACGCGTGAAATGGTGTCCCCGCACTCACAAAGTCTGGGGAATTTGCCCTGAACGATGTGGGGGCACCTTGGCTAGTGCCAGGGTGCCCACACACTAAGCAACTTAGCACCCAACCTTTACCAGGTAAAGGTTAGACATATAGGTGACTTATAAGTTACTTATGTGCAGTGTAAAATGGCTGTGAAATAATGTGGGCATTATTTCACTCAGGCTGCAGTGGCAGGCCTGTGTAAGAAATGTCAGAGCTCCCTATGGGTGGCAAAAGAAATGCTGCAGCCCATAGGGATCTCCTGGAACCCCAATACCCTGGGTACCTCAGTACCATATACTTGGGAATTATAAGGGTGTTCCAGTATGCCAATGTGAATTGGTGAAATTGGTCACTAGCCTGTTAGTGTCAATTTGGAAAGCAGAGAGAGCATAACCACTGAGGTTCTGGTTAGCAGAGCCTCAGTGAGACAGTTGGTCATCACAGAGGGAACACATACAGGGCACACTTATGATCACTGGGGCCCTGCCTGGCAGGGTCCCAGTGACACATAGACTAAAACAACATATATACAGTGAAATATGGGGGTAACATGCTAGGCAAGATGGTTCTTTCCTACACAGCCCTCCACCTCCGCTGCCGCTAGTGGACAGGAGGCCCCGCCACAGGGACAACAGGCCACCAGCACCCCTCCCCCTGCAGAAGGTGAACCACCCCGCAAACGGTCCCTGCGATCCAGGCAGAAGCCAGAGACTATTGCCAAGACCCCGCTAGGAAATAAGACTCTCCTGATTGTCACCCTTGTGTCCCACTCTGTCACCCTGTCCACCTTGAACTGCCATTGCTCCACTTCCTATGCTCCCTTAGACAATGCACCTGTGATACAAACAGACTGGACTTCAACCTGGACTTTCCTCCATCATCCCCACAGCCCATTGCACATCCCCTCTACCTCCTAGCACTTAAATAAACACCCTTTGAAAAAATACAAGTATGGAGTATGTCAAATGATTTAAGTAGGTTTAAACATCGAAAATCCACTGTACAGAAATGTATACATAGGAATGACCTGTAATTGGCTGCAGTCAACACACCAGGAGCGATAGTGGGCCACAAATATCTGCCAATAGAGATGCCAAAGGATACAGTGAGTGGTCAATTAAATGTGAAGTTACACTGTCTTACCCTTGTGTCATTGGAAGTATTGATGAATTATTGCACTGTTGTCCTCATCGTCATCCTCTGCCTCCTAATCTTCACTTTCCACAGGGTCCACTGCTTCCACACTGCCATCTCCAGCCTCACCCTCCTGCAGAATAGGCACCTGGCGACGTAAGGCAAGGTTGTGCAACACAGCATGCCACGATGATCTGGCAGACCTTATTGGGTGAGTAGTACAGGGATCCACCTGTTAGATGGAGGCAACGAAACCTGGTCTTCAGGAGGCCAAAGGTCCTCTCTATAATTCTTCTTGTTCGCCCATGTGCCACATTGTAACGTTCCTCTGCCCTTGTCCTGGTATTCCTCACAGGGGTCAGTAGCCATGAGAGGTTGGGGCAACCAGAGTCACCTGCAAATATCGAGCGACAACTGTTAGCCACACACCAACCCTTAGGGCCCACACCATACCCATACACCAACATCCACTGGGTAGGAACCAGGGCTCACCTATTAGCCACACCCTGTGACTCTGGAGTTGAGCCATCACATATGGGATTCTGCTATTCCTCAGGATAAAGGCATCATGCCCAGACCCAGGATATTTTGCATTGACGTGGGACATGTACTGGTCCGCCAGGCACACCGTCTGCACATTCATCGAGTGAAAGCTCTTTCGATTTCTGAACAACTGTACATTTTGCTGCGGGAGGGGGGGTGACAAATGCTATATGTGTACCATCAATTGCCCCAATAATGTTGGGGATATGTCCCATTGCATAGAAATCAGCTTTCACTGTGGCCAAATCCTCCACCTGGGGGAAAACAATGTAGCTGCGCATGTGTTTAATCAGGGCAGACAACACTCGGGTCAGCACTATTGAGAACATTGGCTGAGATATTCCTGCTGCCAAGCCCACTGTCACTTGGAAGGAACCAGTTGCCAGGAAATGGAGTACTGCTAGCACTTGCACCACCCACCGAAACTGCCACCCCTGAGCAGCCATCACCGCCGGCAGACAGTGTGTAGTCCTCCGTCCATGGGCTGTTGTGCAGCCTGGCCCCTGCAAATCCTGTGGGTCTGACACCCAGCTGAGAGACTGTGACCTTGCACTACCCAAGAACTGCATCACTGGGCACGATGCCCCCTCGAGAGCCAGTGGAGAAGCCATCCACTCACCCCATCCTTCCCAGGAAGATGCACACTGGGCACAACACCCCCTCCAGAACCAGTGGAGAAGCCATCCACTCACCTCTTCCTTCCCAGGAAGAAGCACCCTGGGCAAAATGCCCCCTCCAGAACCAGTGGAGAAGCCATCCACTCACCCTATTCTTCCCAGGAAGAAGCACACTGGGCACAATGCCCCCTCCAGAACCAGTGGAGAAGCCATCCACTCACCCTATTCTTCCCAGGAAGAAGCACCCTGGGCAAAATGCCCCCTCTAGAACCAGTGGAGAAGCCATCCACTCACCCTATTCTTCCCAGGAAGAAGCACACTGGGCACAATGCCCACTCCAAAACCAGTGGAGAAGCCATCCACTTACCCCATCCTTCCCAGGAAGAAGCACACTGGGCACAATGCCCCCTCCAGAACCAGTGGAGAAACCATCCACTCTCCCCATCCTTTCCAGGAAGAAGCACACTGGGCACAATGCCCCCTCCAGAACCAGTGGAAGTAGTCACCCACTAGGGAGACTGTGGTCTTGCACTCCCCAGGACCAAGCACAGGGCATGCAGCCCACTCCAGAGCATGTGGGCAAGTCATCCAATTGAGAGACTGTGGCCTTGCACTCCCCAGGACCATGCACAGGGCATATTGCTCCCTACAGAGCATGTGGGCAAGTCACCCACTTGAGAGATTGTGGCCTTGCACTCCCCAGGACAGAGTGATGGGCAGGTTGCCCCCTCCAGGACCAGTGGCATTGTACCATCTTCCGGCTGATGTGCCCCCCCATTCCCTGCCCCACTGAGGTGCCTGTCTATTTTTGACCTGATTCCCCTGCAGTGTTCTCTCTATGTTGCTGCAGGAGTGAGGTTGAGCCTTGAACTTTGTGATGAGGCCCTGTGGCCCACGGACATTGAGGACTGGGCAGTGTCCCTTGCATTGTAAATATGTATATTCTTTTTGATTTGGATGCACGAATTGCATAATTCCTGAGGGGTACGGATGTATATATTATTTTACCGCATCTGGTTGTGTGTGTGTGGTTTTGGGGGTGGGGGTGTTGCGTGTTGCGTGTGTGTGTGTCACTCTCTTTTTCCTCCCACCCTTCCCTGTGTGCTAGGTGGCAGTACTCACCGTGGTCGTCTTCGCTGGCATTGGTGTTCGTAGTAGAGCAGAAGGTAGAAGAGCATGGGGAAGACATGCAACTCGGGCTCCATGGTGGCGTGGTTCTTCCTTGAGTGTCCAGAGGTGAGTCGTTTCCCTTCTGTGCAGTGTTTCCGCCAAAAGGTGGCAGATAGGTGTGTCATATTACCGTGGGCAGTCCATTGTCTTCCGCCGATTTATCACCGACCGCCAGGGTTGTAATGAGGGCCTACATTTGGAGGAGAAAGCACATTCACTGGAGTACTGGTGAGCATGATACCAGTGAAACAGTCTAAGCACACTGACATCAGGCAAAAGGTGCGGTAACCATGCCAGTAAGAGGGGACTTTCCTTCACTTGGCAATTAGTTTTAATTGCTAAGTTTAGGTGATAGTGAGACTGCACACATAGGCCTTGTAATAGCAGGCCTGAGACATGCTGAACTGACTACATATCTGGGTGGCACAATCAGTGCTGTAGGCCCACTAGTAGTATTTAATTGACAGGTCCTGGGCACCTCTATTGCATTTTACCAGGGACTTACAGGTAAATTAAATATGGCAAATGAATATGAGCCAATGTGACCATGTTTAGGGAAGAGAGCACGTACACTTTAGCACTGGACAGCAGTGGTAAAGTGTGCAGAGTCCTAAAACCAGCAACAACAGGGTCAGAAAAATGGAGGGAGGCAGACAAAACATTGGGGGCTGACCACCCTAAGGCTGTCAGGTCTAACACATGTCCCCACCCCAGCTGAAAGTGGGGAGAGCTACCCAATCCCTTGGGAGCTCTCATCACTGAGGCAGAAGGATCTGGAGAGACCATCAGCATTGGCATGGTCAGTCCCCGGGTGGTGCTCCACTGACATAGACCACCACAAGAGTTTAGGATTTCCACCCCTCATCTGCATGTGCCGTCTGAGGGGCCTGTCCTATGTCTGAACCCGGAAGTGCCCAGACCATAGTGAATGTTCCTCTTTCAATGGCACTCCACTTCTGTTCCCCTGGAAGTAACCTCCTGCTAATGAAAGCTACCGATTAGTTTAGGCCCTCCTCATTCAGCTGTGCTAAGACGGTCCCTATGCCATGCTCTGAAGTGTTCGTCTGCACTATGAATTCCTTGGTGTAATCAGGGGCCCTGAGTACAGTTGCTGTGTACATGGCTTCCTTGAGTGAATTAAAGAGGGCAATAATGGTGCCATATCTCTTAACATATCTTCTATAGTGGCCAGTGATGCCTAGGAAGGGTCTCACTTCAGTTTGTGTTTTAGGTGGTTGCCAAGCCATGATTGCTTCAGTCGTGGCCTGGAGGGGCTGCACCTTGCCACCACCTGCCAAGCATCCCAAATTCACCACGGAGCCCTGCCCAATCTGGCACGTTATGGACTTGATTGTGAGTCCTGCCTGTTGCAGAGCCTGGAGCACATCTTTGAGGTGAAGCAGGTTTTCCCCCCAACTGGCACTGTAGACGGCAGTGGCGTCTAAGTAGGCAGCACAGAACTCCTCTTTACCAGCCAGGACCCTGATAACCAACCTTGTGAAGGTAGCAGTGGCATTCATCAAGCCAAAGGGCATCACCCAGAATTGGTAATGTCCCTCAGGTGTTGAGAATGCTGACCTCTCTTTTGCCTCCTCATTCAAGGTGATCTGCCAGTACTCTGATGTCTAATCAAAAGCACTGAGGACTTTGGTACTGCCTAGTCTGTCAATGAGCTCATCAACTCTTGGGATGGGATATGCGTCAGTCTTGGTGACAGGATTGAGGCCTTTGTAGTCCACACAGAACCAAAGTTCTTGTTTGACGCCTGGTGGGTCAGCCTTTGGTACCAATACCACTGTGCTTGGCCAGGGACTGTTAGAGGTTTCAGTCACCCCTAAAGCCAGCATCTTGGCAGCTTCCTCCTTGATACTGGCTTTCACCCTATCTGACAACCTGTAAATGTTGTGCTTTACAAGGGGACTGTCTCCAGTGTCAATGTCATGGACACATAGATGTGTGAGTCTAGGGATGAGGGAGAACATTGAGGCAAACTGTCCCAGCAACTGGTAGCAGTCACCTGCTCTGGGGTCAGGGAGACAGAGAGGCTGACAGCCTTCACTGACCCATCACTTTCCTGGGCAGAGAGGAGATCAGGGAGAGGTTCACTCTCCTACTCCACAACCTCATCTGTCACAAGGAGCAGGCTCACTTCAGACCTCTCAAACTGAGGTTTAAGTCTGTTTATGTGGGACACCTTAAGGTGATTCCTAGGAGTCTGGAGGTCCACTAAGTAAGTGCCCTCCCCCTTACGCTCCTTGTGGGCCAGTCCAGCGGTCCTGGAGAGCTCTGAACTCTACTGGCTCCATGACCCATACTTTGTTGCTAAGTTGAAACTCCACCAGAGTAGCCTTCTGGTCATACCAGGGTTTCAATACCTCTTGACTGGCCTCAAGGTAGATTTTGGCCTTTTTCCAGAAGCAGTGCATCTGATTGCAGAGGGCCAACCAGTAGCTGACCACATCCTTGGGGGAGGTTCCTGTGGTCTTTCTCCCACCCCTCCTTGACAGTGCTTAGAGGTCCCCTAACAAGATGGCCATAGAGAAATTCAAAGGGACTAAACCCTACTCCTTCTGGTGGCACCTCCCTGTAGGGAAAGAGAAGGCATGGCACGAGGACCTGCCACTTACGCCTCATTGTCTCAGGTAGGCCTGCAATAATGCCCTTCAAGGTCTTGTTGAATCTCTCTACTAGACCATTGGATTCAGGATGATAGGGTGTGGTGAACTTGTACTTTACACTACATGCATCCCACATGGACTTCATTGATGCAGACATGAAGTTAGTGCCTCTGTCAGATACTATCTCTTTGGGGAACCCCACACAGGTAAAGATCCCCATCAAAGTTCTGGTCACCACAGGTGCAGTCACCGTCCTCAGGAGGGATTGCCTCTGGGTAGCATGTGGCATGGTCCACTAAGACCCCAGGATGAACCTGTTACATAAGGCTGTCTTGGGGTCCAATAGACCGATGACTTTGATGCCCACCCATCAAAGGGGGTGTCAGTGATGGGAAGTGGGATCATGGGAGCTTTCAGCTTTTTCCCTGCCTTCCCACTGGGCTGCCATGGTGGACAGGACCTACAGAATGTATTTGAGGCTGTCTTCATTTGGGGCCAATAGAAGTGGTTCACAAACCTAGCAAAGGTCTTGTCTTGTCCTAAGTGTCCTGCCAGAGTATGTCATGAGCCAAACCGAGCAGGAAGGCCCGGTAACACTGGGGGACCACCAGCACACGTGCTGCCCCAGTACCGGAGCCTTAGGCTCACTATATAGGAGATCATTCTCTCCGTAAATCAAGTGGTCCACGAGGCTTCACCTGCTCCATGGACTGAGGCTTGTCGCCTCATGCCCTCAAGAGTGGTACTCTTTCTGCACTTTACAGAATTCCTCCCGGGTGGGCCCACCCTGAACTTGCCAGCCAGCAAGCTCAGGTAGGTCTCCTATGGCGTCACTGTCCTCCCCGGTTGGCTCAAGGGCCTCCTACCTCAGGGACCCCGGCAGCCTCCACCACAGGAATTTCTATGACTGGTTCACCTGCCCTTTGACCCTCTCCTTGGCAGCTGTCCTGGCCATTCTTCCAGGCCCCTTTCCCGGGTAGCCATGGACTGTGTGGTCTTGCAGACCCACTAGGCAGTCCCATCATCTCCAAGTGAGATCTGAGCTCTATCTCCCTCCAGGTAGTGTGCTTCCACCTGTTGCCCATTAATGGTGACCCTCTGCCTATACTTAGAAGTATTGGCAGGCATGTGGGCTTTTGTCACTATAGCCGCATCCCCCAGGACATTAGGGTTACCTCTGTCTGCTCCCCAAAACTGTCTGGGACTACTTCCTCTCCGAGCGCTACACTAGCCAACCTTGGTGTCTGCCCACCAGTAGGGGGCTGTGCCCTCATTGGACATCAGAGTGACCATACTTGGAACACTCTGTACATTGGGGGTACAAACTTCTTGTGATCATAGCAACCTTTCTTCTTTGGATCAGACTGGGAGTGGTTACCACTACTCCCTTGGGAATTATTTTGGGGGCCTTTAGAGAACTCCTTATTTCTAAGTTTTTCTCCCCCTTCTTTCTTCTTTTGGGAACTGTAGGAAAGTACCATCTTGCCTGTCATGTTACCCCCATATTTCACTGTATATATGTTGTTTTAGTCTATGTGTCACTGGGACCCTGCCAGGCAGGGCCCCAGTGCTCATACGTATGTGCCCTGTATGTGTTCCCTGTGTGATGCCTAACTGTCTCACTGAGGCTCTGCTAACCAGAACCTCAGTGGTTATGCTCTCTCTGCTTTCCAAATTTGCCACTAACAGGCTAGTTACTACATTTACCAGTTCACATTGGCATACTGGTATACCCATTTAATTCCCTAGTGTATGGTACTGAGGTACCAGATCATGAAACAGAAGTAATTTATTTTCTGCTAAGACTCTCTCAGCTTCCCTCTCAGCCTTCTTCTTCTCTGCCTCCATCTTTAATCTCACCAACTGCAGCTGAAACTCTCTCTCCTCTATCCTTTCCTCTGCGGTAAGGCAGTGATTAGAGATGGTGCTCCCTGGTCTCACAGGCAGAACATATTCAGGGTTGTAATTGCTAATGGCTGTTGGCTGCTCCTCGGAAGAGCCCTTCTCAAGCTCCCCCAATTCATCATTCTTTTGGATGTGGGACTCTGTCCAGGCCATCAGCGCCTTTTGAAATACACCCTTCTTGGAAGCTCCACGGACAGGTACCTCCATATCTTCGCAAAAGCCCTTCAGCTGGGTAACTGTGTATTCCGCCAGGTTAGCCAGGTCAAAGTCACCAGCTACATTTGTGGACCCAGCCAGAGATGTGATGTATTAGATGGATTAGAAAGGTAAAGCAGGGAAAACTTGCAAAAAACGAAAAAAAACGAAATGGTCTTAAAATGTGGGTAGATAGTGTACATGTAGGTATTGTATAGCACTACACAAACACAAATCCTGTCCTCACTGCTGATCACCAGGGTTAGAAATTGGGTCTGTAGTTGGCAGAGGTATACACTGTAGGAAAGTACCATCTTGCCTGGCATGTTACCCCTATGTTTTACTTATATGTCAGTTTGGGTTTGCCTGTGTCAGTGGGATCCTGCTAGCCAGGACCCCAATGCTCATAATTGTGGCCTGTATGTGTTCCCTGTGCGGTGCCTAACTGTATCACTGAGGATCTGCGTGAGAAAGTAGCCTCTTTCTAGCCTTGTTACCCCCACTTTTGGCGTGTTTGTGAGTATATTTCATGGTTTTTTCACTGTCTCACTAGGATCCTGCTAGCCAGGGCCCAGTGCTCATAGTGAAAACCCCATGTAGTCAGTATGTTTGTTATTTGTCGCTGGGACCCTGCTAGCCAGGACCCCAGTGCTCATAAGGTTGTGGCCTATATGTATGTGTTCCCTGTGTGATGCCTAACTGTCTCACTGAGGCTCTGCTAACCAGAACTTCAGTGGTTATGCTCTCTCTGCTTTCCAAATTGTCACTAACAGGCTAGTGACCAATTTCACCAATTCACATTGGCATACTGGTACACCCATATAATTCCCTAGTATATGGTACTGAGGTACCCAGGGTATTGGGGTTCCAGGAGATCCCTATAGGCTGCAGCATTTCTTTTGCCACCCATAGGGAGATCTGACAATTCTTACACAGGCCTGCCAGTGCAGCCTGAGTGACCACGTTATTTCACAGCCATTTACCACTGCACTTAAGTAACTTATAAGTCACCTATATGTCTAACCTTCACCTGGTGAAGGTTGGGTGCAAAGTTACTTAGTGTGTGGGCACCCTGGCACTAGCCAAGGTGCCCCCACATTGTTCAGGGCAAATTCCCCAGACTGTGTGAGTGCGGGGACACCATTTCACGCGTGCACTATACATAGGTCACTACCTATGTATAGCGTCACAATGGTAACTCCGAACATGGCCATGTAACATGTCTAAGATCATGGAATTGTCACCCCAATGCCATTCTGGCATTGGGGAGACAATTCCATGATCCCCCGGGTCTCTAGCACAGAACCCGGGTACTGCCAAACTGCCTTTTCAGGATTTGCACTGCAGCTGCTGCCAACCCCTCAGACAGGTTTCTGTCCCACTTGGGTCCAGGCAGCCCTGGCCCAGGAAGGCAGAACAAAGGATTTCCTCTGAGAGAGGGTGTGACACCCTCTCCCTTTGGAAATAGGTGTGAAGGCTGGGGAGGAGTAGCCTCCCCATCATCTGGAAATGCTTTGATGGGCACAGATGCTGCCCATCTCTGCATAAGCCAGTCTACACTGGTTCAGGGATCCCCCAGCCCTGCTCTGGCACGAAACTGGACAAAGGAAAGGGGAGTGACCACTCCCCTGACCTGCACCTCCCAGGGGAGGTGCCCAGAGCTCCTCCAGTGTGCCCCAGACCTCTGCCATCTTGGAAACAGAGGTGTTGCTGGCACACTGGACTGCTCTGAGTGGGTTGACGGAATCTTCCCCCTGCTAACGCAGGCACCAAAAGACTGCATCACTGGTCCTCTGGGTCCCCTCTCATCCTGACGAGCCTGGTCCCTGGAACACAGGAACTCTATCCAAGTGACTCCCACAGTCCAGTGATCCTTCAGTCCACGTTTGGTGGAGGTAAGTCCTTGCCTCTCCACGCTAGACTGCAAACCTGTGTACTGCGTGATTTGCAGCTGCTCCGGCTCCTGTGCAATCTTCCAGGATTTCCTTCGTGCACAGCCTAGCCTGGGTCCCCAGCACTCCGTCCTGCAGTGCTCAACCCTCTGAGTTGGCCTCCGACGTGGTTAGACCCTCCTTTGTAACTCTGCGTGGACTCCAGTTCACAAATCTTCCAAGTGCCTGTTCGGGTACTTCTGCGAGTGCTGCCTGCTTCTGTGGGGGTTGTCTGAGTTGCTGAGCGCCCCCTCTGTCTCCTCCTCCAAGGGGCGACATCCTGGTCCTTCCTGGTCCCAAGCACCACCCAAAAACCTCTACTGCGACCCTTGCAGCTACGTGGGACATCTGCCATTCAAAGGAGACGTTCCTAGTCCTCTTCGTTCTTGCAGAATTCCAAGCTTGTTGCATCCGGAGGCAGCTTCCTTGTACCTTCATCCGGGGTTTCCTGGACTCCTGCCCCCCAGGACACTGTCGCAACTATTGGACTTGGTCCCCTTGCTTTGCGGGTCCTCAGGTCCAGGAATCCATTTTCAGTGCACTGTTGGTGTTTGTTGTTCTTGCAGAATCCCCCTATCACAACTATTTTGTCCTTTTGGGGTAGTAGGTGTACTTTACTCCTACTTTTCAGGGTCTTGGAGTGGAGTATCTTGAACACCCTGACTGTTTTCTTACAGTCCCAGTGACCCTCTACAAGCTCCCATAGGTCTGGGGTCAATTCGTGATTCGCATTCCACTTTTGGAGTATATGGTTTGTGTTGCCCCTAGCCCTATGTTCACCTATTGCAACCTATTGTAATTCTGCACTGTTTGCATTACTTTTCTGACTCTTACTTACCTGTTTTGGGTTTGTGTACATATAACTTGTGTATATTACTTACCTTCTTACTGAGGGTACTCAGTGAGATACTTGAGGCATATTGTCATAAAAATAAAGTACCTTAGTTTTTAGTAACTCTGTGTATTGTGTTTTCTTATGATATTGTGCATATGATATAAGTGGTATAGTAGGAGCTTTGCATGTCTCCTAGTTCAGCCTAAGCTGCTTTGCCATAGCTACTTTTATCAGCCTAAGCTGCTAGAAACACCTCTATTCTACTAATAAAGGATAACTGGACCTGGCACAGAGTGTAAGTACTTAGGTACCCACTACAAGCCAGGCCAGCCTCCTACATTGGTGGTGCAGCGGTGGGATAAGTACTTGCAACTGCTTTACCACTTTGTCATTTTGTACTTTTCATAAGAGAATCATATAGCAAACAGTTCAGTGTATGTACATGTAGGAGGCTTTCCTGGCTTGTAGTGGGTACCAGGTGAAGGTTAGACATATAGGTGACTTATAAGTTACTTATATGCAGTGGTAAATGGCTGTGAAATAACGTGGACGTTATTTCACCCAGGCTGCAGTGGCAGGCCTGTGAAAGAATTGTCAGAGCTCCCTATGGGTGGCAAAAGAAATGCTGCAGGCCATAGGGATCTCCTGGAACCCCAATACCCTGGGTACCTCAGTACCATATACAAGGGAATTATATGGGTGTACCAGTATGCCAATGGGAATTGGTAAATTTTGTCACTAGCCTGTTAGTGACAAATTTGGAAAGCAGAGAGAGCATAAACAGTGAGGTTCTGGTTAGCAGAGCCTCAGTGAGACAGTTAGGCATCACACAGGGAACACATACAGGGCACATACTATGAGCACTGGGGCCCTGCCTGGCAGGGTCCCAGTGACACATGGACTAAAACAACATACATACAGTGAAATATGGGGGTAACATGCAAGGCAAGATGGTACTTTCCTACAGTACACTTAACCCAAAAAGTTTGCTTTTCTATCCTAAAACTTTTTACAAAGTTCTGAAAAGTTTCTTAAAACTTCTAAAAGTTTTCTAAAAGTTAGAAAAAGGTTTCTTCTCTGTGCTTTGAAAAGTTCTGAAACATTTTCTCTCTTCTCCCTATCCTTAAACCTTTTACTATCATGTCTGTTGTAGATTCCACCCTCAAAACTGTTAATGCAACCTATGAGAATTTGAACTACAAGAGTTTAAGGGTTCTCTGCCTGGATAGAGGTTTATGTATAGGAAAGAACCCTACAAAAGAGATTCTCTTTAATATGCTTGTTGTGGATGACCAGAACCAGTCTGGCCCACCAAATGAGAGATTAGAAAAGGGAGAAGCTTCTCAGTCTGATTCAGAGGAAGCCCCTGAAGAAGCTGGGGAGGGTTCTGACAAGAGTCTGCACCCTAGCACCTAGTAATGCTGGCAGTGAGAAATGTTCCCATCACAGTAGGGCACCCTTTATCCCTAGAGGCCAGGTTACCAGGGTCCAGACAGTTAGGGACAGGTCCCCCTCTGAAGTTTCCAATTTGTCATCTGTGTCAAAGCATTCCCAACCCACCCACCCTGACGATAACTTGTTAGGAAGGTAACTCAAAATGTTGAGGGTTGAAGAGACCAGACTGAAGCTTAAACAGCAACAGCTGGCCTAGGGAATCAGCCTCCTACACAATGTGCCAATGAGAATTGGTAAAATGAGTCACTAGCCTGCAGTGACAATTTTAAAAGTAGAGTGAGCATAAACACTGAGGTTCTGGTTAGCATAGCCTCAGTGATACAGTTAGGCACCACACAGGGAACACATATAGGCCACATACTTATAAGCACTGGGGTCCTGGCTAGCAGGATCTCAGTGACACATATCAAACACACTGACAACATAGGGTTTTCACTATGAGCACTGGGCCCTGGCTAGCAGGATCCCAGTCAGACAGTAAAAACACCCTGACATATACTCACAAACAGGCCAAAAGTGGGGGTAACAAGGCTAGAAAGTGGCTACCTTCTTACACAAGGCTTGTTTGTGGTCTTTCTGCATGGAAACAACTCTGCATCCTCCAGCACGCCGTGGGCCATCTTTTGACCAAAGGAGAAGTTCCTGGCACCTTCCGTTGTTGCAGAATCTTCGGCTTCTTCCACCCAGAGGCAGCCCTTGTGCACCCTCATCCGGGGATTAGTGGGCTCCTGTAGGAAAGTACCATCTTGCCTGGCATGTTACCCCCATTTTTCAGTGTATATATGTTGTTTTAGTTGGATGTGTCACTGGGACCCTGTTCACCAGGGCCCCAGTGCTCATAAGTGTGCCTGAATGTGTTACCTGTGTAGTGACTAACTGTCTCACTGAGGCTCTGCTAATCAGAACCTCAGTGGTTATGCTCTCTCATTTCTTTCCAAATTGTCACTAACAGGCTAGTGACCAATTTTACCAATTTACATTGGCTTACTGGAACACCCTTATAATTCCCTAGTATATGGTACTGAGGTACCCAGGGTATTGGGGTTCCAGGAGATCCATATGGGCTGCAGCATTTCTTTTGCCACCCATAGGGAGCTCTGACAATTCTTACACAGGCCTGCCACTGCAGCCTGAGTGAAATAACGTCCACGTTATTTCACAGCCATTTTACACTGCACTTAAGTAACTTATAAGTCACCTATATGTCTAACCTTTACCTGGTAAAGGTTAGGTGCAAAGTTACTTAGTGTGAGGGCACCCTGGCACTAGCCAAGGTGCCCCCACATTGTTCAGAGCCAATTCCCTGAACTTTGTGAGTGCGGGGACACCATTACACGCGTGCACTACATATAGGTCACTACCTATATGTAGCTTCACAATGGTAACTCCGAATATGGCCATGTAACATGTCTAAGATCATGGAATTGCCCCCTCTATGCCATCCTGGCATTGTTGGCACAATTCGATGATCCCAGTGGTCTGTAGCACAGACCCTGGTACTGCCAAACTGCCTTTCCTGGGGTTTCACTGCAGCTGCTGCTGCTGCCGATGGCAGAACAAAGGACTTCCTCTGAGAGAGGGTGTTACACCCTCTCCCTTTGGAAAATGGTGTGAAGGCAGGGGAGGAGTAGCCTCCCCCAGCCTCTGGAAATGCTTTCTTGGGCACAGATGTGCCCAATTCTGCATAAGCCAGTCTACACCGGTTCAGGGACCCCTTAGCCCCTGCTCTGGCGCGAAACTGGACAAAGGAAAGGGGAGTGACCACTCCCCTGACCTGCACCTCCCATGGGAGGTGTCCAGAGCTCCTCCAGTGTGCTCCAGACCTCTGCCATCTTGGAAACAGAGGTGCTGCTGGCACACTGGACTGCTCTGAGTGGCCAGTGCCACCAGGTGACGTCAGAGGCTCCTTGTGATAGGCTCCTTCAGGTGTTGCTAGCCTATCCTCTCTCCTAAGTAGCCAAACCCTCTTTTCTGGCTATTTAGGGTCTCTGTCTCTGGGGAAACTTTAGATAACGAATGCAAGAGCTCATCCGAGTTCCTCTGCATCTCTCTCTTCACCTTCTGCCAAGGAATCGACTGCTGACCGCGCTGGAAGCCTGCAACACTGCAACAAAGTAGCAAAGACGACTACTGCAACTCTGTAACGCTGATCCTGCCGCCTTCTCGACTGTTTTCCTGTCTGTGCATGCTGTGGGGGTAGTCTGCCTCCTCTCTGCACCAGAAGCTCCGAAGAAATCTCCCGTGGGTCGACGGAATCGTCCCCCTGCAACCGCAGGCACCAAAGAACTGCATCACCGGTACCTTGGGTCTCCTCTCAGCACGACGAGCGAGGTCCCTTGAATCCAGCAACTCTGTCCAAGTGACTCCCACAGTCCAGTGACTCTTCAGCCCAAGTTTGGTGGAGGTAAGTCCTTGCCTCACCTCGCTGGGCTGCATTGCTGGGAACCGCGACTTTTGCAGCTACTCCGGCCCCTGTGCACTTCCGTGCACAGCCAAGCCTGTCTGAGGGGTTGGCAGCAGCAGCAGCTGCAGAGAAACCCCAGGAAGGGCAGTTTGGCAGTACCAGGGTCTGTGCTACAGACCACTGGGATCATGGGATTGTGCCAACTATGCCAGGATGGCATAGAGGGGGCAATTCCATGATCTTAGACATGTTACATGGCCATATTCGGAGTTACCATTGTGAAGCTACATATAGGTAGTGACCTATATGTAGTGCACGCGTGTAATGGTGTCCCCGCACTCACAAAGTCCAGGGAATTGGCCCTGAACAATGTGGGGGCACCTTGGCTAGTGCCAGGGTGCCCTCACACTAAGTAACTTTGCACCTAACCTTTACCAGGTAAAGGTTAGACATATAGGTGACTTATAAGTTACTTAAGTGCAGTGTAAAATGGCTGTGAAATAACGTGGACGTTATTTCACTCAGGCTGCAGTGGCAGGCCTGTGTAAGAATTGTCAGAGCTCCCTATGGGTGGCAAAAGAAATGCTGCAGCCCATAGGGATCTCCTGGAACCCCAATACCCTGGGTACCTGAGTACCATATACTAGGGAATTATAAGGGTGTTCCAGTAAGCCAATGTAAATTGGTAAAATTGGTCACTAGCCTGTTAGTGACAATTTGAAAGAAATGAGAGAGCATAACCACTGAGGTTCTGATTAGCAGAGCCTCAGTGAGACAGTTAGTCACTACACAGGTAACACATTCAGGCACACTTATGAGCACTGGGGCCCTGGATGACAGGGTCCCAGTGACACATACAACTAAAACAACATATATACAGTGAAAAATGGGGGTAACATGCCAGGCAAGATGGTACTTTCCTACACAAGTGGAACCACTTGCCCAATGGCCTTTTACTTTACATAAATATTACCATGGCTTTTTCTGATTGTGAGAAGAGGATTTGGACCCACAACTCCAGAGGATTTTTGTGGGCCTGATGAAGACTCAGAATGCTTTTTATCTTTGTCCCCACCCTTGTCAGAAGACTTACCATGATTCTTCTTGCCATCCGTGTCACCCCCTGTATGAACTTTTCTGTTCAGTCTTGTTTTGACCCATTTGTCTGCCTTCTTTCCCAATTCTTGGGGAGAGGTCAGATCTGATTCTACCAAGTACAGGTTGTAGGAAAGTACCATCTTCCCTGGCATGTTACCCCCATATTTCACTTTATATATGTTGTTTTAGTGTATGTGTCACTGGGACCCTGCCAGCCAGGACAATACAACACAGTAGGATTGAAATAGTCACCAGGAGAGTGAAACATAAGAACAAAGCTATCATAGTGCCTAATAGTTTCTACTCTCCCTCTGCTTGTTTTATTTAGAGCACAGCATGTCAAGCTTCTAGCTTGCCTATCTGTATCACTGGGGTGACATCAGCCCTCATACCTGAGCAAAGGCCTGTGATCTTGGTTCAGCATCTGCAACGAGGCAGTCAGCGTCTAGTTGTGGTTCCCTGGTTGGAATCTCCCTCTTGCGTGTATTGGGACAAGGAAGTGATTTTATAACTAACATGTCAGCGTGATCACAAAATGTCCCTACGCAGGAATGCCCAGTCTAAACTCCTACCACGTCTATCGGCAATGTACCAGACTGTATCCTTGACTGAAGCACAGAGTGAACAAGAATGTGTTATTGAGAACTCCAGTGCTGAAGTAGGCTAAACAGTGTGATATGAATAAAAAACAAAACCGTAGAACTGGCTATTTGAAAAATAACAGTACGAAGCCCAATAAAAAAAGCATGTAGAGCAAAGTGCACAGAGGCTCTAAGCTGCAAGCAAATGAATAAAATACATCCAGGGCAAAGTGCACAAAGGCCTAATGCCTGAAGCTAACGCGCAAAGTATACGTAAAACCAACCACACTACACCCTCCCCTCGTCAGTAGCAAGTGGTTCCAATAATATAAAAATATGCCCCAGATACAAACAATACCTAAATATATAGATATATATTTCCACAAGGTCAGAAGACAAAAAGTCATAAATTTAGAAAACATGTGACGAGAAAGCCAAATGCAATATAATGTCAATTTTGCAAGAGAGGAAAAAAATCCAATTGTTAAACAGAAGCAACCGAAAGTAGGAGCTCCTCCACTTCGATATACGTCAATATCGGAAGATCCACGCCACAAAGTACCATGGAGCAGGTGTGTTCCAAAGCCCCGAAACCATTCAGGGCGGCACCCCGTGCAGGGTCTATGAATGAGACAAAACCATCTTCCTCCAGGAAGGGAATCTCATAAACCGCCTCATGAAGCAAGCGCAACCGTAGTGCACAAGTCTGGGAATGATCCCTAATCGGGAACATCAACAGATCAGGCTCAACCACCGGAGGGCGCTGCAATGAGAGACAGAAAGCCAGTGCATGTTCAAACGAGCACCAAAGGCACCGAAACACGGTTTGCACACAATCCAAAACCGGTCGGAATGACAGAGACCAGTCACACTCCAAATGGCCAAGGAGTGTTGCTCCAAAACGCTGCATCATGCGTTCACGACACAGCTGCGCTGACGGGAGCAGCAATACAGGATCTCGTCGTGGCGGGACAGCCATTGCGGAAAAATAGCAACAACAGCAAGACTCCGGCCAGTAAAACCAAAGTAATCGGGAAACCCCCAAAAATGCTTCCGAAAATAGAGTGTATAGCCGAAGGTATTAAACCGAATATAGAAGAAAAGGTGTGAGCGAAACCAACACCAACGGCTTTGAAAAAATGAGCAATACCAGCAGTGCTGGATGCATTAAATATACATCCCACCAGTTCACCGAAGTGACTTGGAAAGTTAGTGTTCAAAAGGGACTGTATTTCCGCCGACGACCTTGCCACTTGAAGTGCGTAGGTCTCGCTAGCAGATGTAAGGGCCACATGCTTTTGAAACAATAAAGCCTTCAGTCGACTCAACTTGTCGAAACTAACCTTGGTAGTAGCAATATGAGGCCAGATGTCCGCTACCTCCCTAATTTGAGTGGGGGGAAACAACACATTCCCGCAGCAAGTAACGGCCTTGTTGACAACGACAACGTAAACTATTCCGGCACGCATGCCATAGCAGTGCTCGCTGTTAAGAACAATGTAACTTCCATTAGAAAGCACCTGGAAAGTGTTTTTAATAACCGGGATCTGGAACTCCCTTCAGATAACAAGCTAAGTTAGCAATCGAAGCGTTACACGCTCTGTGCAAGGACAGCTGTTTACAAACCATTGAATGGCTGACAGAAGTTTTGCATTCACTACCGCTAAGAAAAACCTCCCTCAGACCATTAATACATCTGTATTGAAAGGGAAGCTCCCACACCTCGTGTATGTAACTGTCTCCCAGTAGTTCGTATCTACCCACCGGAATGTGCTTCAAACAAGAAGTAAATTGTAGAGTGGAGATAGGCAAATTAATAACCCCATGAATCAACCACTCAGCTGACGGAATCTCAGCAACCGTGAAAGGCAGTGTCTCTAGTTTTTCAATATTCAACATGACATATGTCGCTTCCTTTTTAGCCATCAGCTGTTGTTGACGAGTCAAATTAAAGGAGACAAAGATCTCCCTGGCACGAATGTGCTGCCATGGAACGCGACCCGCCTTTAAGGTCTGAAGAGTCCAACCCAGCTGCATGATGGACCGCGTCTGACTCTGTCCATGATATAAAGAAGACATGTCTGATTTAATAATGTCAATAGCAGAGGAAACAATGCGGTCAATCGTGTAAACACGGTCAGAAAGGGTATGCATGCCATTATCAACAACAGACAAAGTCTGCATCAAGTTTTCCTGATCAATCTGCCTCAACCGGGCTGCAGCCTCTTGTTGTGAAAGCTTCCAAATCACATTATAAACTTCGTATAAAAACCGTTTCATCCGTGGTACCTTGGGACCTGACAAAAAATCTTGTAAATCAGTATCATTAGACAGTAACGTGAGATGTGTCTTAACTGCATCCAGCGTGGATGACCTCAACCATTGTTGACAAAGCTTCCCCACGGTGTATGTAGTTATAATATCAGCATGCTCTGGTGAAATGTAACAAGGGTCTGCCCTATTAGTCCTGAACCCCCCTGAAGAAGTGACAAAACGTTGATGACACATGTTAGTGTCTACAGGCCATAATAACCACCCGCCCGGATGTATCGATGAAGTGTTAAGCGTACCATTCTGGACCCAATGTGTAAATTCAGTAAAAGTAGTATTCACATAGTGCTGCCAGTTGTTTAATTTGGAAGGGACAGGTATACTAGGCAAATTCAACTCTCTAATTGTAGCCAAGCCCAAACAACTAGTCTGTTGTACTGTGTCATTGAGGAAAATCATCTGCACAGGGATAATACATGCTCTAAATAATGTGTCCCTGCCCTGCATCTGCCAATGTTTCGTACCCCAAACACTTTTTAAGTCAACAGTCTTAAACCAGTATTCATACCCCTCGACCGAAAGTTTAGAAACAAACAAATTTGAATACAGTAATTTAGTATCGGTCAATAACATTTGCTTATTAGTATACGGAGTAACTTTAAAATAGTAAGACTTGGCATTTCATTGATTATGCCCTGAAAAATATGCAAATTTATCATAATACGTTTTCGAACTTCCTTGTGGAGGAGTCGAGCAATGCTCCCATTGCACATAATTAAATATGGACTTAGGGCTACTAGCTTTATGAATAAAGTGGTGTCCATAATAGTTGTAGCAAAACATGTCACCATGATTATCTCTAAATTGGTAAGCATCTTCATCGTCATAGACAGTGTAATATTCCAAGTCTGTTAGCATAGAATCTACTGTCTTCACATCCCAATCATCAGAAACAATGCCTGGTATAACAATATCATTCATTGATAATTTGAGGACATATGGGGGGTCATTTTGACCCTGGCGGTCATGGACCGCCAGGGCCAACGACCGCGGAAGCACCGCCAACAGGCTGGCGGTGCTTCCATGGGCATTCTAACCGCGGCGGTACAGCCGCGGTCAGAAACGGGAAACCGGCGGTGTCCCGCCGGTTTCCCGCTGCCCCAGGGAATCCTCCACGGCGGCGCTGCAAGCAGAGCCGCCATGGGGATTCCAACCCCCCTCCCGCCAGCCTGGTTCTGGCGGTTTTCACCGCCAGAACCTGGCTGGCGGGAACGGGTGTCGTGGGGCCCCCTAACAGGGCCCCACATAGATTTTCAGTGTCTGCGTGGCAGACACTGAAAATCGCGACGGGTGCAACTGCACCCGTCGCACCCCTTCCACTCCGCCGGCTCCGAAGCATCCTTGTGGAAGGGGGTTTCCCGCTGGGCGGGCGGGCGGCCTTCTGGCGGTGGCCCGCCAGCCCAGCGGGAAACTCAGAATGACCGCCGCGGTCATTTGACCGCAGTGCGGTCATTCGGCGGCTCCCGCCGGGCGTGCGGTTACCGCCGCCGGCGGGAGTCAGAATGACCCCCATGGTATTTAAATCAATTCAGTGGGACCATATATATCAAACATTACTTTATCCCACACAATCCCATCCGGAATCAGTATTGCAGAAATGTTTACATCTGACAAGTCTCTTCGAACCATATGAGATGAAAAATGTGGTTTTAAGACAGTCTCCACGTGCTCAAAGTCAGACCGTTCAGGAAGAAAATGACCATGTATTACCAGAAAAAAAGTAACCACAAATCCTAACCACAGAAAAAAAGTCATAAAAGTCATAAAAAGCCACAAATAGTTCCAAGGAAAAACAAAATATGTGCGTTGAAGCCAACACAGCAGCTTACGTGGACCCCGGACTGTAGACAAAGATGACGAGGAGCCCGACACGGCATCATTAGTGTCGTTGAAGCAGCCAGAGGCAGTTCTTGCAAAAGGTGCAACTGTGAACAAAGAAGCAGATGGAGGCTCTCGCCTTGGCACACTATAAATCACGTGTTCAGAAACATCAGTAGAACGTACAGCAACTTGATCAAAAGATTCCAAATTAATCGTTGTCCGTGGAACAATCGCAAGATCATCTTCCACCCTCCCCAAGCTCGGAGAGGAAACAGCATCGGTGTAAATCACCTGCAGCGGGACTTCTTCCCCAGTAGTGAGAGGGATTCCGGAACTACTGGGTGTTCCTCTTGGTCTGCTGTGCAGAATCGACCACATGTTGTAACTTGACATTATCAATGGACACTAAGCGATTTCCTTTGGCCCCTTGCAGCGGCGGTAAAATCACAGTTCTCGTGCCGCTTACCCCTAACACAGGGACAGGTGCTCGATAAGAAGGACCAAATTCTTTCTTTACTGCAACCTTTTCACGCACTAGATCCCCAATCCTGGGTATCCAACCAGTAGGAGTTACTGGCCCATCCTTAATTCCCGAGGAGGCAGCACTTGCAGAAGAGTTATCTTCACGGAATTGTTGTAAATCCTGCAAAACAGTGACACGATCATTTATGTCAAAGGGCGTATCTGCCGCCTCCACACTAGGACCATCTAGATCAGGAACATACATTCGTGTTCCAAACAGGCACTCATATGAAGTACGACCCCCCAGTGATCTTCTAGGCAAGTTATTAAGTGCTCTCTGTACTCTATACAGGTGGGCTAGCCAACTACGACCCGTACCTATAACTCTGGCCGTTAAGGATTGCTTTAAATCACGATTTAAACGCTCCACAACAGAATTTCCCTCGGGATGAAATGGAGACGAGAATTGGAGTTGGACCCCCAACGAAGCCATGGTGTCCCTGAATGCCTTAGAGGCAAAAGCAGGGCCCTGGTCCGAATGAAAAGCCGCAACCGCAAATGTATCGACAAAGATGCGCAAATCTTTAATAACAGTCCGAGCGTCAGCCGAGCATTGAGGCCAGACCCACACAAATCTGGAGCACGAATCTACATAAACCAAGATATATTTGTATGCACTGTCAGGGGTCAGTGGACCTCAATGATCCAAGTACACACACTATAAAGGATTATTTGAAATCAGAAGGGGCGTCTGCTGCGGGCGTCTAGCCGACGATGCTTTAATTTGTTGACAAACGTCACAACAAAGGACATACTGCTTCGTCTCTTTATAGAGACCAGGCCACCAGTAACGAGCATGTAAAAGTGAAATCGTGGCCGCCACACCAGCATGTGCAGATGCCGCCCCCTCATGTGCCGCAGAAATTAATCGACGTCTCTCAGTTCTATTCGGTATTTCACGTACACCAATGCCTGGAATATTAACAACAGCATTTAGCGCACTACTCAAGCAGTAACTATACTTAGAAGGGAATCCTTTAGGGAATGGCGAACCACCAGCCGTAGCTTTTATGGCAGCCGAAATCTCTGTGTCTGGTTTGGAACTCGAACGAGTCACTGCAGCCACAGTGGCGACAGCCACTGCCGACTTTGCGGCCTCATCAGCCAAAGTATTCCCAGCAACGTGTATTCCAACGTGCTGGTGTCCAAGTTTATGCACAACATGGACTTTAGGAAGCGTCTCTTTCAGATCCGCAACCTTACCCCACAACAATTTGTGTTTAATGGTGTTGCCTTTAGTATCCCTGAACCCATTCAATCTCCAGTAGTGTAAATATTCATTGAAAGACTGCACACAGTAGTAAGAGTCACAGACCAGCAAGGTTAAAATCGCGGGATCCACGTGTTCTAACGCTAACAATAGAGCTTTGAGCTCAGCCAGCTGTGCCGTGCAATCTCCCAAGGTTTTTGTATAAGTATGTCTAGGGCAGAACACTTCCCCCTCCATAGTGCCGCTCACCACCGCACATGCAGCAGAATACTGTTGTGTAGTCCCAACCGCTGGTTGCGCAGAGCCATCGGTATAAATGACCACTTGATATTGGTCAATAGGCAATGTGCCAGCAGGAACTGGGTACTCTATTTCATATTGAAGAAATTCTTGAGTCTGCAGTTTAGGGTCAAATATGTAATCTACATCAGTGGCTGTCAAAGACGTAGCCCATTGAATCCATTGCGGGTGTAAAGCTTTCGAATTAGGAACACTCGCTTTCGTAACAGCCTCTAAGGCCGGAATCGGGGAAATGACAATGATGCGTTGCCCCTGGGCGAGAGGTTTCTCTTTAATCACAGCCATCTGTACTGCAGTTAGTATTTTTTCAGTCTGTGCAAATCGTTGTTCTGCAGCAGAATACAAGTGTGACTTGTATGCAATCGGGACTGTCTCACCCTCATTAAAGGTGACATATGTAAACCCAACAGCCCCAGGTATCACCCTGATGACCAAATGTGTCTTATTGTCCCATGTGTACAAGTGTTTAACCACTAAGAGATCCGTCTGTAAATCTCGTAGTATGCGTGTATGCTCAACCGTAAAAAATCTACTTGAAAAATTTGGACTAATCAACTCGTATAAGGGTTTTATACGTGTAGCATAATCAGGAATGTAAGTTCTGCCAAAATTCAGGAACCCCAACAATGACTGGAGCTTCCGAACCGAATTAGGAGGCTGCAATTGAGCACATTTTTCTAAAAAATTAGGTGCTAGGCTCCTGCCCTCGCTTGACAGCTCATATCCCAGGAAAATGACACTAAGGAAGGCAATCTTCGATTTCTTAAAATTAAACTTATAGCCAATTTCAGCAAACCCCACAACAATGGGTGATACACGCTTTAGATGTCGCAGAATCTCATCGTCTGTCAAATATATGTCATCAGCATACAGTATGATAATGCTTCAGGGTCCAACTTGTGCAGAATTTCAGTTACACGAGCCAAAAATAGTCCTGGGCTCTTCTTATACCCCTGAGGTAAACGACAAAACTTTTTCTGAGAGCCAAACGCACTGAAACTGGTATAGTCCTGACTTTCGGGCGCTATATTCTGGCAGAAAAATCCATTCGAGATATCTAATGTTGTTTTGTATTTTTTACGCACTATATTATTCATAAGCGCTGCACTATGTGAATTCTGTACTGCATATGTGCGTGTATGACTATTCAAATGTCTGTAATCTACCACTATCCTATAGGAATGGTCCGGTTTAGCAACCGGAAATAAGGGATTATTCATCGGCGAGACACAGGGCTCAATTACACCCTGGTACTCCAATTCTGTAAGAATAGTCCTAACCGATGCCCTTGCTTCAAATTTAATAGGATACTGCAGCTGCGGCTGAGGTTCGCCCTTTATGGGAATTACATGATAAGGGGATTGTCTATCCCACCCCACATTATTTCTATATAGAGCGGGGGCCTGCGCAAGAGCCCATAATTTACTATAGGACTCTGCTATTTCTCCCGGAACAAGTGATGAGAAGGAAGGTGTAATAACCTCTTCCCCCACTGGACAGTCGTGAACAAAGTCAGGCGGCCAATCTTGTTCGGCAAACAGAACGTCATATGATTTTACCATATGGTCCCAAAAAATGGCGTGTACAATACGGTCAATGTCCCCTTCCAATTGCAGAGTCACGTTATATACTCTATAAGGATCAGAGACCCGCATATCCGCCGTATTGACTTGTATGAAGTCATCAGTTGCTTTCACCTCCAGAAGCTCTAGAAGACTCCGGTGAACTATTGTGACCTATGCCGGGCTATCTAACAGTGCCAATGCCCATGTCTTGTTCGTCAAGAGAACTCTCTTCTTGAGCGCCATGTCTAACTGAGACTGCTGCCACCTTCTTCTTTTTAAATTGCTGTTTTTGTTGCAGTGGTTTCTCTTCTTGTTTAATAGAAACCTCCGTTGAGCGTTGTGAATCCTGTCTTGGTTTCACGTACTCTGTTCTCCGCTCTGACCGCCCACCTCTCTCACTTCTCTTTTTCGAGGAGTCCTGAAAGGAACGAGATTGGTGAGTATCAGTATTTTGATATCTGTCAGGCGTTCTCAAATTATCCCTATTCCTGAGATTATACCTATTCTGCGGGGTCTCCGGTTGCGGAGACTGTCCCCCATCTTTCTTAGTTGTTTGCTGTTTCTTTTCCCAGCGCTTTTTATTACCCTCAGGTTGCTGTTGTTTAGCATTATCTTTATTATTTTTACCCTGTAATTGGGGTTTTTGCGGTCTAGCCCCTAGGCTTTCGCGACCGATACTAGAATATGTTTCAGCTATTATTCTCGGAAGTTCCCGCTCCTGATTTATCTGCGGAACATCTCGAAGACGCATGCGCACAGCTAGTGCTACTGCTTCTCCCTTGAGATTACTCAAAATAATAGAAGAAACTGCGGCAAAATTGCCCATCAACTGCATGCCCAAATCCAAGGCAGGGGCTGTAGGAAAGTACCATCTTGCCTGGCATGTTACCCCCATTTTTCGCTGTATATATGTTGTTTTAGTTGTATGTGTCACTGGGACCCTGCCAGCCAGGGCCCCAGTACTCATAAGTGTGCCTGAATGTGTATGACTAACTGTCTCACTGAGGCTCTGCTAATCAGAACCTCAGTGGTTATGCTCTCTCATTTCTTTCAAATTGTCACTAACAGGCGAGTGACCAATTTTACCAATTTACATTGGCTTACTGGAACACCCTTATAATTCCCTAGTATATGGTACTGAGGTACCCAGGGTATTGGGGTTCCAGGAGATCCCTATGGGCTGCAGCATTTCTTTTGCCACCCATAGGGAGCTCTGACAATTCTTACACAGGCCTGCCACTGCAGCCTGAGTGAAATAACGTCCACGTTATTTCACAGCCATTTTACACTGCACTTAAGTAACTTATAAGTCACCTATATGTCTAACCTTTACCTGGTAAAGGTTGGGTGCTAAGTTACTTAGTGTGTGGGCACCCTGGCACTAGCCAAGGTGCCCCCACATTGTTCAGGGCCAATTCCCCGGACTTTGTGAGTGCGGGGACACCATTACACGCGTGCACTACATATAGGTCACTACCTATATGTAGCTTCACAATGGTAACTCCGAATATGGCCATGTAACATGTCTATGATCATGGAATTGCCCCCTCTATGCCATCCTGGCATAGTTGGCACAATCCCATGATCCCAGTGGTCTGTAGCACAGACCCTGGTACTGCCAAACTGCCTTTCCCGGGGTTTCACTGCAGCTGCTGCTGCTGCCAACCCCTCAGACAGGCTTCTGCCCTCCTGGAGTCCAGCCTGGCCTGGCCCAGGATGGCAGAACAAAGGACTTCCTCTGAGAGAGGGTGTTACACCCTCTCCCTTTGGAAAATGGTGTGAAGGCAGGGGAGGAGTAGCCTCCCCCAGCCTCTGGAAATGCTTTCATGGGCACACATGGTGCCCATTTCTGCATAAGCCAGTCTACACCGGTTCAGGGACCCCTTAGCCCTGCTCTGGCGCGAAACTGGACAAAGGAAAGGGGAGTGACCACTCCCCTGACCTGTACCTCCCCTGGGAGGTGCCCAGAGCTCCTCCAGTGTGCTCCAGACCTCTGCCATCTTCGAAACAGAGGTGCTGCTGGCACACTGGACTGCTCTGAGTGGCCAGTGCCACCAGGTGACGTCAGAGACTCCTTCTGATAGGCTCCTTCAGGTGTTGCTAGCCTATCCTCTCTCCTAGGTAGCCAAACCCTCTTTTCTGGCTATTTAGGGTCTCTGTCTCTGGGGATTCCTTAGATAACGAATGCAAGAGCTCATCCGAGTTCCTCTGCATCTCTCTCTTCACCTTCTGCCAAGGAATCGACTGCTGACCGCGCTGGAAGCCTGCAAAACTGCAACAAAGTAGCAAAGACGACTACTGCAACTCTGTAACGCTGATCCTGCCGCCTTCTCGACTGTTTTCCTGGTGGTGCATGCTGTGGGGGTAGTCTGCCTCCTCTCTGCACTAGAAGCTCCGAAGAAATCTCCCGTGGGACGACGGAATCCTCCCCCTGCAACCGCAGGCAACAAAAGACTGCATCACCGGTCCTCTGAGTCCCCTCTCAGCACAACGAGCATGGTCCCTGGAACTCACCAACTCTGTCCTAGTGACTCCCACAGTCCAGTGACTCTTTAGTCCAAGTTTGGTGGAGGTAAGTCCTTGCCTCCCCACGCTAGACTGCATTGCTGGGTACCGCGTGATTTTCAGCTGCTCCGGCTCCTGTGCACTCTTCCAGGATTTCCTTCGTGCACAGCCAAGCCTGGGTCCCCGACACTCTAACCTGCAGTGCACAACCTTCTGAGTTGTCCTCCGGCGTCGTGGGACTCCCTTTTGTGACTTCACGTGGACTCCGGTTCACTCCTCTTCTAAGTGCCTGTTCCGGTACTTCTGCGGGTGCTGCCTGCTTCTGTGAGGGCTCCCTGACTTGCTGGGCGCCCCCTCTGTCTCCTCATCCACGTGGCAACATCCTGGTCCCTCCTGGGCCACAGCAGCATCCAAAAACCCTATCCGCGACCCTTGCAGCTAGCAAGGCTTGTTTGCGGTCTTTCTGCGTGGGAACACCTCTGCAAGCTTCTTCACGACGTGGGACATCCATCCACCAAAGGGGAAGTTCCTAGTCCTCTTTGTTCTTGCAGAATCCACAGCTTCTACCATCCGGTGGCAGCTTCTTTGCACCCTCAGCTGGCATTTCCTAGGCATCTGCCCACTCTCGACATTGTCGCGACTCTTGGACTTGGTCCCCTTGTTCCACAGGTACTCAGGTCCAGAAATCCACTTTGGTTGCATTGCTGGTGTTGGTCTTCCTTGCAGAATTCCCCTATCACAACTTCTGTGCTCTCTGGGGAATATAGGTGCACTTTACACCTACTTTTCAGGGTCTTGGGGTGGGCTATTTTTCTAACCCTCACTGTTTTCTTACAGTCCCAGCGACCCTCTACCAGGTCACATAGGTTTGGGGTCCATTCGTGGTTCGCATTCCACTTTTGGAGTATATGGTTTGTGCTGCCCCTATACCTATGTGCTCCTATTGCAATCTACTGTAACTTTACATTGCTTGCACTACTTCCTTTTGCTATTACTGCATATTTTTGGTATTGTGTACATATATCTTGTGTATATTTGGCATCCTCTTACTGAGGATACTCACTGAGATACTTTTGGCATATTGTCATAAAAATAAAGTGTGTATTGTGTTTTCTTATGATATTGTGCATATGACACCAGTGGCATAGTAGGAGCTTTACATGTCTCCTAGTTCAGCCTAAGCTGCTTTGCCATAGCTACCTTCTATCAGCCTAAGCTGCTAGAAACACCTCTTCTACACTAATAAGGGATAACTGGACCTGGCACAAGGGGTAAGTACCTCTGGTACCCACTACAAGCCAGGCCAGCCTCCTACAATTGTGTACTAGACAGTACCAGTCAACCAAAAATGTGTTTCTATGCATTTGTTAGAGATATACTGTATTTTGTCGTAAAATTTTTGTTTGGATTACCTGAAGAGAATGACCTGAAAACTGCTGAGGCACTCTCCTTGGAGCTATATTGTCATCCACTAAATTCTGTTCCTGCACCATAAAAACAGTACACACTATGAAGCGCTACTGTACAATGGCATCACAACATGCTTCATGACTTATCTCCTACTGATTATTACAAGGCAATTTACATGTAGTAAACTTCACTGTTATAAGCGAATCCAACTTGATATGTCATGGTAATAGTATATGGGCAATATGTACAAGGTTATTGTTAGACATAACAGCCTTAGGGTGATCAGCCCCCATCTTTCTGGTGCCTCCCTCCCTCCATTTTTCTGACCCTGTTTTTGCTGGTTTTATGTCTCTGCGTATTTTACCACTGTTGACCAGTGCTAAAGTGGATGTGTTCTCTCCCTTGAACACAGTAACATTGCCTCATGCCAATTGGCATATTTAATGTACATGTAAGTCCCTAATAAAGTGCACTAAAGGTGCCCAGGGCCTGTAAATTAAATCCTATTAGTGGGGCTGCAGCACTGATTGCGCCACCCACATAGGTAGCCTCTTAACCATGCCTCAGGCCTGCTATTGCAAGGTCTGTGTGTGCAGTGTAGGAGGCTGGCCTGGTTTGTAGTGGGTACCCTAAGTACTTACAAATTATACCCGGTCCATTTATCCCTTATTAGTGAAATGTAGGCAGTGTTCTAGTAACTTAGGCTGTCTAGAGGTAGCTGTAGTAAAACAGCTTAGGCTGAACTAGGAGACATGCAAAGCTCCTGCAATACCATTATAGTTACACAGTACTTATACACAATAAAAGACAACATTCAGTGTTACCAAAAATAAAGGTACAAGGCCAAAAATACCTTAGAGGCAATACTCCTTCTGGAGGTAAGTATTATACACAATATATACACTAGAGACCAAAATCAGGAAAGTAAATAGTCATAAAATAGTGCAAACAGTAGAAAGTACAAAAGAATGCAATAGGCCTAGGGGGAACACAAACCATATACTAAGAAAGTGGAATGCGAATTACGAATTCCCCCCTAGACAAGTGTAGCATGTAGAGGGGTGCTGGGAGTGTAAGGGAACGCCAAAGGTAAGTAAAATACCCCAACCCAGAGCCCAGGAAAGTAGGAGTAAAGTACTGCAGGTTTCCTCTGGACACACTAAAAGTCGTGATAAGAGTTACTGCAAGAACCAAGCAAGACTGCAAGCATCAAATGGTGGATTCCTGGACCTTAAGACCTGTGAAGAGAGGAGACCAAGTTCAGAAGTTGCAGAAGATTCCAGGAAGGACAGGAGTCCCTGCCAACCTAGAAGATGGTGCAAAAGAGGATTCTCCGGTTAGAAGAAGTCTGCAGAAGAGGACCAAAGAAGATGGCTGGGGTTCCTGTGTGGTGCAGGAGATGTCCCACGTCGAGATGTGGGATGCAGGCTGTTTGCGTAGCTGGATTCATCCAACAAGTCTTGGTTCAAGCAAGGTCACAGTTTGCATCAAAATGGCGCTGTCTGGACCCAGGAGGGATCTGGGGGCCTCAACTCAGACTGAGGAGGCTGAGAGGGCTCCCAACACTGGAGGGAGACAAGAAATGACCAGGCAGCACCCACAGGAGTCCCAGGACATGGGGAGAAAGAAGGTTCGAATTGCGGTTGGTGCCTCACAACAAAAAAAGGTCCCACGCCGGAGGGAACAACTCAGCGAGTTGTGCGTCACAGGATGGAGTGCTGGGGACCGGGACTACACTGCACTCAAAGGATTCTTGGAAGAAGTGCACAGAAGCCCAAGGAGCAAGAGATGACGCGGTGCACAGGGGTACTGTTGCAAACTAGGAAGGCAAGCTCTTACCTCCTCCAAATTTGGACAGCTGGACCTTAGGACAGTCTGGGTCAGATGGGTCCACCACCTATGTTCGAGGGAGCACAATCTTAGTCAGGAGAGGAGTCCTAGAGAACCGGTCGTCGTCTTGGAAGGTGCCTGCAGGAGCAGGGAAGTGACTCCGTCACTCTACGGGAGATTCCTTCGGTTCTTCAGGTGCAGGGTGAAGACAGGAAGTACTCAGAGCGTGCACACTTTGGAAACTGTTGCAAATTCTGCCTGGAGATGAGGTTGCATGTCACAGGAGTCGTCCTGGATACTCTGTTGCAGTTACAGCGGTGCCTGGAGAAGTCTGCGGTTGATCTGACGGACAGAAGCTGAAGCAGAGGATGCAGAGGATTCCTGGAGGAGTCTTGCAAGCTGAATCTGAAGAGGAACCCCCAGGAGAGGCCCTAAATAGCCCTGAGAGGGGGACTGGCTAACTACCCAGGTATGCACCTATCAGGAGTGGTCTCTGACGTCACCGGCTGCCACTGGCCACTCACAGTTCTCCAGAGGGTCCTCACACCATGGAATCCAAGATAGCTAACGTCAGGAACACTCTGAAGGTGCGCTGGGCACCACCCCTGGGGTGGTGATGGACAGGGGAGTCGTCACTCCCCTTTCCTTTGTCCAGTTTCACACTAGAGCAGGGACAAGGGTTCCTTGAACCGGTGTAGACTGGCTTATCCAAAGAGGGCACCATCGGTGCCCTTCAAAGCATTTCCAGAGGCTCTGGGAGGCTACCCCTCCCACGCCAATAACACCTATTTCCAAAAGGAGAGGGTGTAACACCCTCCTCCCAAAGAAAATGCTTTGTTCTGCCTTCCTGGGACTGAGCTGCTCAGACCCCAGGAGGGCAGAACCCTGTCTGTGAGGTGGCAGCAGCTCTAGCTGCAGTGCAAGCCTCAGGCAGCTGGTTTGGCAGTACTGGGGGTCCATGGTGGAGCACCCAGGATACATGGTATTGGCCCTCAAATACCAGTTTTGGAATGGGGGGACAATTCCATGATCTTAGACACCTTACATGCCATATTTGGACTTACCACTGTGAAGCTACATATAGGTATTGACCTATATCTAATGCACATGTGTAATGGTATCCCCGCACTCACAAAGTCCGGGGAATTGGCCCTGGACAGCGTGGGGGCACCTTTGCTAGTGCAAGGGTGCCTTCACACTTAGTAACTTTGCACCTAGCCTTCAGGAAATGAAGGTTAGATATATAAGTGACTTATACGTTACTTAAGTGCAGGGAAAATGGCTGTGCAGTAGTCTGCACTATTTCACTCAGGCTGCAATGGCAGTCCTGAAGAAAGGTTTGTCTTAGCTCCTTATGAGTGGCAAAAGAAATGCTGCAGCCCATAAGGATCTCCTGGAACCCCAATACCATGGGTACAAGACTATAGTGACTAATTTGGAAGCAGAGTGAGCATAAGTACTGACGTTCTGGTTAGCAGAACTTCAGTGACACAGTTAAGCACTACTGATAACACACACATTTGGCCACAAACTCTGAGCACTGGGGTCCCGGCTAGCAGGATCCCAGTGGGACAGTAAAAACACACTGACACCCACCCACAAAAGTGGTGGTATCCATGCTAGAAAGAGGCAACTTTCTCACACTACCGTCCCGGAAAAGGTGGCGGATTTGTGTGTCATGATATGGTGGGTGGTACTTTGTCTTCCGCCTGGCTGTTGGCGGCTACCGCCGTGGTGAGTGTTGTTTCCGCCCCAGCGGTTGTCGTGGTACATTGGCTGTCTATGGGAGTCCTCACCACCATGGTCATAATTTGGCAGTACTTACTGCCAGCCTGTTGGCGGTATTATCGCCACTTTATCACTCACTGCCAGGGTCGTAATGAGGGCCTTAATGTTAGTATTAAAGAAGATGAAGTACCAATCTACAGTACTACATTTGCATGAGCATCAGGGCTGGCTTTTGGGCGGTGCCAGTGATGCAACCGCACCGGGCGCTGACCTCAGGGGGGCGCTGTATTTAGCAGTAACTTCTGAAACTTGCGATTTAAAAGCACCTGCTGAAAAGTTCCTTGCGCATTTAACCTTCCAGAAACAATTAAAATGTCAAGATACCTCTTGTGATTAATGTTCCTGCTAGAGAGAGAGAGATGGGAGTTTTACCTAGTGGCAGCATTGACTCAGTTATAAAGTGGCATAGAGGGTTAATATGCCTGCTGCAAAAAACAGAACTATGGGGCATATTTAAGAGAGGTGGCGCTGCACACAGTGCTGCGCCACTTTTCTTGCATCCCTTAGCGCACCCCTAATGCCGTCATGTGGGCGTCATATTTAAAATATGGTGCTCCATGGCAGTAGTTAGGGGACTAGCGTCAGAATTGTTTACGCTAGTCCGACACTTTGCAGGATTAGCACCAAAAATGTTGACGCTAATCTTGCAAAGCACCCAGAGGCCCATTGTAACCAATGGAAGCCTCTCTTTAATACCTTCCCTGAACAGGCGTTAAAAGTGCCAGAAAAAAAGGGATGCCCCCTTCCCATACATTATGCCTAGCGCAGGCATAATATAGGGCAAAGGGTTACAAAGTGGGGCAATGCATGCATTGCACCTCTTTGTAAATATGATGCATCGTTTTTGACCTTCTAACGCCACATTAGTGTAAACAAATTAAACTAATGTGGCATTAGAATGGCACTAGGGGCTCTTAAATATATAATAATATATATAATAAATAGTGCTCAATTTGTGCTTGCTGTTTCCGGTGCGCAGCACAGGCGCTTATTTTTGAGGGCGGGCACTTATTTTTCTGCCTCAAGCATTTACTGCGAGAAAAAGACACACATTGGAAAGATGGAGCAAGAGAAAAACGAAAAAGCGTCAAAATGGGAAAAAGCATAAATACGCTAGAGTGAGCTGAAGAGGCAGGGAGTGCCTGTAAATGAATTGAAGAGGCCCGAGATGGCTTCAGGATTGTGCTGACTCTGTAATCCGTGTTCACACATTTAATTGCAGCAGCCGCATGTTTAAAAGGAGGGCTTTGGGAACCGGCACCTTTTTATTTACAAATTAAGCACTGCTCCCTGGGGTATATTTGAAAAAAGTGGTGCTGCCCACAGTGCTGCGCCACTTTTCTTGCACCCGTTAGCATCCCCCCTAACGCCACCATGTGTGCTTCATATTTAAAATACGGCGCACCATAGTGGTAGTTAGGGAACAACGTCAGAATTTTTCATGCAAGTCCGGCGCTTTGCAGTATTACCATCAAAAATGTGGTCGCTAATCCTGCAAAGCATCCCGAGGTCCACTGTAACCAATGGAAGCCTCCTTTTAATGCCTGCTCTGAGCAGGCATTAAAAGTGCTGGAAAAAAATTACGCAAAAAGAAATCTGTCATATTTCTTTGCACCATTTTTTTTGCCCCCCCTAGTGAGAAGCCCCCCTTTGCATACATTATGCCTGGTTCATTGCATTGCGCCACTAGGAAATATGGCGCATCGTTTTTGGCCTCTCTAATGCCACATTAGCTTAAAATAAGTACACTAATGAGGCATTAGAATGCCACTAGGGGCTCTTAAATAGGCTCTATAGAGCATATTTGAAAAAAGTGGAGCTGCACAGAGTGCTGCAGCACTTTTCTTGTGCCCCTTAGTGCTCCCCTAATACCACCATGTGTGCGCTGTATTTAAAATACGGCGCTACATGCCAGTAGTTAGGGGACTAGTGTCAGAATTGTTGACGCTAGTCCGGTGCTTTCAAGGATTAGCGTAAAAAATGTTGATGCTAATCCTGCAAAGCACCCAGAGGCCCACTGTAACCAACAGACGCCTCCTTTCAATGCCTGCTCTGAGCAGGCGTTAAAAGTTCAGGAAAAAAAACTGATGCAAAGAAATCTGTCAGATTACTTTATGCCATTTTTTTTGCCCTCCCTAACGGGGGAATGGCACCTTTGCATACATTATGCCTGGTGCAGAAATAATGTAGTGCAAAGGGATACAAAGTCGCGCAATGCATGCACTGTGCCATTTTGTAAATATGGCACAGCGTTTTCGGCCTTCTAATGCCACATTAGTGTAAAAAACTGAAGCTAATATGGCGTCAGAATGGCATTAGGGACTCTTAAATATGCCCCTATATTTAATGTGGCTAGCTGACTGGATTAGTAAAGCAAACTTTTACAAGTGCTATTAAACACATGAATGAACGTGAAAGGGGAGCAATGGAGAGATGAGGGGCACATTTGCTGGGTGGTAGTGAGTGAAACCGAGGAGGAGGTCATGGGGTGGGGGATCCACAATAAACTGTCACACAGGGCGCCACCAGTCCTAAAGCCGGCCCTGATGAGCATACAGCGTGGACAGCACTGTTATGGTTGGGGAGCATTCTCAAAAGGGTAGTGATTGAATGGGTATTTCATCAAACAGTATAAACAATTTCTCTAACAACACGCGAAGAATTAATTAGGTATTGACTCCAACATATTACCTAACTCACATTTGATGTGAGAAGCAAACGATCGAAATATTACATGGACATAAAACCTATATTCATATTTCCATCATGTAGGAGGCTGGCCTGGCTTATAGTGGGTACCTAATTGTACTTACACCTTGTGCCAGGTCCAGTTATCCCTTATTAGTAGATTAGTAGTCTTCTAGCAGCTTAGGCTGATAGAAGTAGCTATAGCAGAGCAGCTTAGGCTGAACTAGGAGACATGCAAAGCTCCTACCATACCACTTGTATCATATAGCACTATATCATAAGAATCACAATACTCAGAGTTACTAAAAATAAAGGTACTTTATTTTAGTGACAATGTGTCAAAAATATCTCAGAGGATATACTCCCTTAGGAGGTAAGTAAAATATACACACAAACCAAAATCAGGTAAGTAAACAGTTAGAAAAGTAGTGCATACACTGTAGAATACAATAGGATGCAATAGGAATAGGGGCAACATAAACCATATGCTAAGAAAGTGGAATGCAAACCACTTAGGGCCCCCTTGACCTAGAGTAGTGTGTAGAGGATCGCTGGGATTGTAAGAAAACCAAGATACCCCACCTCAAGACCCTGAAAAGTAGGAGTAAAGCGACCCTACTTCCCCAGAAACACACTAAAGTCGTGATAAGAGATTCTGCAAAATCCACAACTGACTGCAAAGCACTGAAGATGGATTCCTGGACCTGGGACCTGTAAAGGAAGGGGCCCAAGTCCAAGAGTCACGAAAGTGTCCAGGGGGGCAGGAGCCCAATAAACCCTGGATGAAGGTGCAATATGGCTGCTTCTGGGTGGAAGAAGCTGAAGATTCTGCAACAACGGAAGATGCCAGGAACTTCTCTTTTGCACAGAAGATGTCCCACGGCGTGCTGGAGGATGCAGAGTTGTTTCTATGCAGAAAGACCGCAAACAAGCCTTACTAGCTGCAAAGGTCGCGGTTGAAGAAAAGAACATGTTACTTACCTTCGGTAACGCTTTTTCTGGTGGATTCACTAGCTACCTGTGGATTCCTCACCTTATGAATTCGTCCTTGCGTCAGCATCCGACGGAAAGTCTTCTTCCTAGCTGTTCACGTCGACAAGGACGTCATAATGGCACGGCTCCACGTAACTCCATCTGACGTCAACCTGCCAATAAGAGGTCCTCGCCGGCGTACTGACGTCAGTTTCACCTCATTTTTTTTGTGCCTTTGAGGCGAACAGGTGAATACGGACCCATCAAAAAACATAAAAATATATATATATATATGCAGACAAAATAAGATTGTCAGTTAAAATCATATATTTACATAGTCACCTTAAAATACATGTATATACAAATATATTAAGAAACATATTTCTAATTATTGCAAGATAACTGTGAAATCAGGCAGGTAACGGGGAGGCGGGAGGGACCGTGAGGTATCCACAGGTAGCTAGTGTATCCACCAGAAAAAGCGTTACCGAAGGTAACTTGTTCTTCTGATGGATACAACTACCTGTGGATTCCTCACCTTATGAATAGAGTCCCAAGCAGTACCGCACTCGGTGGTGGGTACCTGCCTGATTACACTAAGAAATCCTGCAATACCGAACGAGCAAAATGACCGTCCCTCCTCACTTCAGAGTCTAGACAATAATTTTTTACGAAGGTATGGAGGGACGCCCAAGTTGCTGCTTTGCATATATCTACTAACGGAACTCCTCTCGCTAGGGCCGAGGATGCAGACTTAGCCCTAGTAGAATGGGCCCTGATACCTTCAGGAGGGACTTTATTCGCCAGAGAGTAACAAATCTTAATAAACAAGATGACCCACCTGGAGAGTGTTTGCTTCTGGACCGCTCTGCCCTTCCGCTGTCCAACATACCCAACAAACAGCTGATCATCCAGGCGAAAGTCTTTAGTCCTCTCCAGGTAGAAGCTCTGCGCCCTCTTAGAATCCAGCCTATGTAGCCTCTCTCCATCTTTAGAAGGGTGGGGAGGAGGGTAGAACGGGGATAGGGTAATAGACTGCCCTATATGAAAAGGAGTGACAACTTTCGGCAGAAAAGCAGCTCTGGTTTTCAGTACCACTTTATCGGGGAAAAACATGGTAAAAGGAGGTTTAACTGAAAGGGCTTGAAGCTCCCCAATTCTCCTAGCAGATGTGATCGCAATTAAGAAAACAGTCTTTAAAACCAAATATCTCAACGGACATGAGTGCATGGGCTCGAAAGGCGAACCCATCAAGAACGTCAAAAACAAATTCAAGTCCCATTGAGGCATGTGAAAAGGCACAGGAGGAAATGTATTCACTAAACCTTTAAGAAATCTATTTACAATTGGAGACTTAAACAAAGAAGGCTGGTCCGGAAGGCAAAGAAACACCAACAGGGCCGCCAAATAGCCCTTAACCGTAGTCACTGTACAGCCTTTCTTTGTCAAACTAAGAGCAAATAAAAGAACGGTGGGCCTTTAAGGGATCTTTTTGGACGATAGAATAACATCCACTACATCTGATGGGAGAGAGAATGAACTAAGGTTGCCCCGTTCAATCTCCAGGCATGAAGGTGCAGGCTCTGGAGGTGGGGGTGTAGAACCTGCCCCTGCGACTGTGAGAGGAGGTCTGCCCTGAGCGGGAGACGGAGCGGAGGGCACTGCGAGAGTTGAAGCAGGTCTGTATACCATACCCTTCTCGGCCAGTCCGGAGCCACCAAGATGACTTGGGCCCGATCTTGACGAACCTTCCTCAAAACCCAAGGAATCAAGGGTATAGGGGGAAACGCGCAAAGCAACTGGCCGCTACAGGACATCTGAAACACATCCCCCAATGCTCGTTGCAACGGATACTGGAGGCTGCAGAACAACGGGCAAATCGCGTTCTCTTGAAAGGCAAATAAATCCACCTGAGGAGTGCCCCACATCCCGAAAATGTGGAGGACTAGGTCTAGATGCAGACGCCACTCGTGATCTATTGAGAAGTGACGACTGAGACCGTCCGCACGTACATTCAGAACTCCGGCCAAATGATTCGCTATTAAGCAAATCTGATGTCCCTGAGCCCAGGACCAGAGTCACAGTGCTTCTCTGCAAAGAAGGTAAGACCCCACTCCTTCCTGCTTGTTTATATACCACATCGCGGTAGTATTGTCCGTCAAAATCTGAACTGACTGACCGCGAAGGGTAGAGAGGAAGGCCTTGAGCGCCAAACGTACCGCCCGCAATTCCAACAGATTGATATGCAACATCTGTTCCGCTGGAGACCAAAGACCCTTGATCTCCAGGTCCCCCAGATGAGCTCCCCACCCTAGAGTGGAAACATCCAATATCACTGTGGCCACAGGAGGTGGTAGTGAAAACGTTTTTCCTTGGGAAAGGTTGCCATCCACTGTCCACCAATGAAGATCCGCTACAGCGTCCTTGGAGATCTTTATTGAATCCCGGAGATCCCCTTTGTGCTAGAACCACTGCCTGCGGAGGCACCACTGAAGAGCCCTCATATGCCAGCGAGCGGGAGTGACCAACAGAATGCAAGAAGCAAACAGACCTAGCAGGCGTAAGACCTTGAGGACTGGAACTGCCGCTCCAACCTGAAACAATGGAATCAGCGCCTGAATGTCCCGAACCCGCTGAGGGGGGTGGTAGGCCCAAAACATTGTTGTGTCCAGTACTGCCCCTATGAACAGGAGGCGTTGAGAGGGCTCCAGGTGAGATTTGGGTACATTTACTGGAAAGCCCAGATCAAACAACAACTGTGTTGTCATTCGCAGATGAGACAACACAAGCTCTGGAGACTTGGCTTTGATCAACCAATCGTCCAGGTAGGGAGAAACCGCTACTTCCCTCTTTCTGAGATGTGCTGCAACAACTGCCATCACCTTTGTGAAAACCTGAGGTGCTGAAGTATGTCCAAACGGAAGGACTGCAAACTGGTAGTGTTGCGTTCCGACCACAAACCGGAGATACTTCCTGTGCGACTTGATTATCGGGATTATCGGGACATGAAAGTACGTATCTTGCAAGTCGACAGACACCATCCAGTCTCCTTCGTTCAACGCCAAAAGAACCTGCGTTAGGGTCAGCATTTTGATTTTTTCCTGTTTGAGGAATAAATTCAAAATCCTCAAGTCTAGGATCGGCCGTAAACAAACGTCCACTTTGGGAATCAGGAAATATCTTGAATAACACCCCTGACCCCTTTCCTGCAACGGCACCAACTCTATAGCACCTTTTGCCAACATGGTGACAACCTCCTGTTGTAACAACAGAAGATGGTCTTCTGAACAAAAGGAAGGACGGGAGGAAAGGGAGGAGGGAACTCCTGAAAGGGGAGAGCATAGCCCTTTTCTACAATTCCTAGCACCCACGAGTCCGTTGTAATCGACTTCCATTTCTGCAGAAAAAGACTTAATCTTCCCCCTACAGGAGAAGAATGGTTGATAAAGTGGGGAAAACTAGCGCTGCTTCTGCTGTTGCCCACCAGAGGAGGATGAAGAAGATGACAACTGCAGGGCTGGACCTCTAGCTCTACCCCTACCCCGCCCTCTAAAGGCACGATAGGGTGGATTGGCAGGTTGCTGGGCGTAGGACTGCGACCTCCGAAAGACAGATCCTCGAGTGAACCCCCAAAACCTACGAAAAAAGGTCTATAAGGTGTTGCCGCTGAGGTCTGTAAGCCCAAGGACTTAGCTGTCGCCCGACAGTCCTTAAACCGTTCAAGGGCAGAGTCTGCCTTGTCCCCAAACAACTTCTCTCCATCGAATGGCAGATCCATTAAGGTGGATTGAACATCTGAAGAAAAACCAGAGGACCTTAACCATGCATGCCTCCTAGTAGCCACATATGTTCCCATGGCCCTGGCTATGGAATCTGAAGTGTCCAGGCCAGATTGTATTATTTGCTGAGCAGCAGCCTGCGCATCCATAAAAAGGGAACCAAACGATTTCTGCATCTCTTGTGGCAGTTGTTTCGCCATCTCTTTAGCGGAGTCCATAAGGGCGTGGACGTATCTGCCCAGTACACAGGTAGAATTAGTGGCCTTAAGCGCCATACTACAAGATGAAAAGATCTTTTTTGAAGACTGCTCCATCCTTTTGGACTCCCGATCAGTTGGGACTCCAGGGAAAGTCCCAGGAGCAGACTTTGCAGAACATGACGCTTGTACCACTAAACTTTCCGTAGTTGGATGTCGTGATAGAAAAAACGGATCTCCTGGTGCGCCCCTACGTCTTCTCGCCACTGCTCTGTTCACAGCCGGAGTTGTTACTGGCTTCTTCCACAAGTCCAGAATAGGCTCAGTTAAAGCCTCATTGAAAGGCAACAAAGGGTCAGCACTGGACGAGGAGGGATGTAATACCTCTGTGAGCAGGTACATTTTTACCTCTGCCACAGACAAAGGTAAATCCAGGTACTCCGCTGCCTTCTTCACCACTGAATGGAAAGAAGCGGCCTCTTCAGTAAACTCCCCCGGAGACGCAACGTCCCACTCCGGAGAAGTATCCAGACCACTTGCAGTGGCAAGACCTTGAAACTCATCCGAAGGCTCAATCTCGCCTTCCTCCAACTGTCTATATTCTTCTTCCTCCAAAAGCCTCAAATCCTTCCTCCGAGATCGAAGATAGGTCTCTAAGGCCGGCGTCGACAAATAATCCATCGACGCCGATGACTTCGAATCCCGAAAGTGCCCAGGAAGAGATGGACGACTCTTAGACTCACCCGACGCCGGAGCCGGCGCGACACGGAGTCGACCGATGACCTTCTCGGAGTCAACAACGAGCCAGGAAGAAAAACCGTTGGCGTCGAAGGCACGCAAAAAAGGAAAACTGACATCTTATTGGCACATTGACGTCAGACGGAGTCACGTGGAGCCGTGCCATTATGACGTCCTCGCTGACGTGAACAGCTAGGAAGAAGACTTTCCGTCGGATGCTGACGCAAGGACGAATTCATAAGGTGAGGAATCCACAGGTAGTTGTATCCATCAGAAAGGGTACTGCCCGGGCCCAGGAAGGACCAGGAGGTCGACACTTGGACGAGGAGACGGAGGGGGCGCTCAGCAACACAGAGAGCCCACGCAGAAGCAGGCAGCACCCGCACAAGTACTTGAACACGGTGTAGGACGCTGGACTGGCTTGTAGTGAGTACCAAGGGGTACTTACACCTTGCACCAGGCCCAGGTATCCCTTATTAGTGTATAGGGTGTCTAGCAGCTTAGGCTCCAAACCATATACTCCAAAAGTGGAATGCGAACCACGAATGGACCCCAAACCTATGTAGAGGGTCGCTGGAACTATTAGAAAATAGTAAGGGTTAGAAAAATAGCCCATCCCAAGACCCTGAAAAGTGAGTGCAAAGTGCACTAAAGTTCCCCAGAGGACATAGAAGTCGTGATAAGGGAATTCTGCAGGAAAGACACAAACCAGCAATGCAACAACGATGGATTTCCAGTCGAGGGTACCTGTGGAACAAGGGGACCAAGTCCAAAAGTCACAAGCAAGTCGGAGATGGGCAGATGCCCAGGAAATGCCAGCTGTGGGTGCAAAGAAGCTGCTACTGGACAGTAGAAGCTGAGGATTCTGCAGGAATGACAAGGGCTAGAGACTTCCCCTTTGGAGGATGGATCCCCCACGCCGTGGAGAGCCGTGCAGAAGTGTTTTCCTGAAGAAAGACCGCCAACAAGCCTTGCTAGCTGCAAGTCATGCGGTTAGCGTTTTTGGATGCTGCTGTGGCCCAGGAGGGACCAGGATGTTGCCAATTGCGTCTGGGGACAGAGGGGGCGTCGAGCAAGACAAGGAGCCCTCTCAGAAGCAGGCAGCACCCGCAGAAGTGCTGGAACAGGCACTACGAAGAGGAGTGAAACGGTGCTCACCCGAAGTTGCACAAAGGAGTCCCACGTCGCCGGAGGGCCACTTAGAAAGTCGTGCAATGCAGGTTAGAGTGCCGTGGACCCAGGCTTGGCTGTGCACAAAGGATTTCCGCCGGAAGTGCACAGAGGCCGGAGTAGCTCCAAAAGTCGCGGTTCCCAGCAATGCAGTCTGGCGTGGGGAGGCAAGGACTTACCTCCACCAAACTTGGACTGAAGAGTCACTGGACTGTGGGAGTCACTTGGACAGAGTTGCTGGATTCAAGGGACCTCGCTCGTCGTGCTGAGAGGAGACCCAGGGTACCGGTGATGCAGTTCTTTGGTGCCTGCGGTAGCAGGGGGAAGATTCTGTCGACCCACGGGAGATTTCTTCTGAGCTTCTAGTGCAGAGAGGAGGCAGACTACCCCACAGCATGCACCACCAGGAAAACAGTCGAGAAGGCGGCAGGATCAGCGTTCCAGAGTTGTAGTCGTCTTTGTTACTTTGTTGCAGTTTTGCAGGCTTCCAGCGCGGTCAGCGGTCGATTCCTTGGCAGAAGGTGAAGAGAGAGATGCAGAGGAACTCTGATGAGCTCTTGCATTCGTTATCTAAGGAAATCCCCAAAGCAGAGACCCTAAATAGCCAGAAAAGAGGGTTTGGCTACTTAGGAGAGAAGATAGGCTAGCAACACCTGAAGGAGCCTATCAGAAGGAATCTCTGACGTCACCTGCTGGCCCTGGCCACTCAGAGCAGTCCAGTGTGCCAGCAGCACCTCTGTTTCCAAGATGGCAGAGGTCTGGAGCACACTGGAGGAGCTCTGAGCACCTCCCAGGGGAGGTGCAGGTCAGGGGAGTGGTCACTCCCCTTTCCTTTGTCCAGTTTCGCGCCAGAGCAGGGGCTAAGGGGTCCCTGAACCGGTGTAGACTGGCTTATGCAGAAATGGGCACCATGTGTGCCCATGAAAGCATTTCCAGAGGCTGGGGGAGGGTACTCCTCCCCTGCCTTCACACCATTTTCCAAAGGGAGAGGGTGTAACACCCTCTCTCAGAGGAAGTCCTTTGTTCTGCCATCCTGGGCCAAGCCTGGCTGGACCCCAGGAGGGCAGAAACCTGTCTGAGGGGTTGGCAGCAGCAGCAGCTGCAGTGAAACCCCGGGAAGGGCAGTTTGGCAGTACCAGGGTCTGATCTACAGACCCGTGGGATCATGGGATTGTGCCAACTATGCCAGGATGGCACAGAGGGGGCAATTCCATGATCATAGACATGTTACATGGCCATATTCGGAGTTACCATGGTGAAGCTACATATAGGTAGTGACCTATGTGTAGTGCACGCGTGTAATGGTGTCCCCGCACTCACAAAGTCCAGGGAATTGGCCCTGAACAATGTGGGGGCACCTTGGCTAGTGCCAGAGTGCCCTCACACTAAGTAACTTTGCACCTAACCTTTACCAGGTAAAGGTTAGACATATAGGTGACTTATAAGTTACTTAAGTGCAGTGTAAAATGGCTGTGAAATAACGTGGACGTTATTTCACTCAGGCTGCAGTGGCAGGCCTGTGTAAGAATTGTCAGAGCTCCCTATGGGTGGCAAAAGAAATGCTGCAGCCCATAGGGATCTCCTGGAACCCCAATACCCTGGGTACCTCAGTACCATATACTAGGGAATTATAAGGGTGTTCCAGTAAGCCAATGTAAATTGGTAAAATTGGTCACTAGCCTGTTAGTGACAATTTGAAAGAAATGAGAGAGCATAACCACTGAGGTTCTGATTAGCAGAGCCTCAGTGAGACAGTTAGTCACTACACAGGTAACACATTCAGGCACACTTCTGAGCACTGGGGCCCTGGGTTACCAGGGTCCCAGTGACACATACAACTAAAACAACATATATACAGTGAAAAATGGGGGTAACATGCCAGGCAAGATGGTACTTTCCTACACAACCCCCCCCCAAACGAAGGACAATAAGACTAGCCATGACCTGATGAGTCTTCATTGTCTAAGTGGAAATATCTGGAGAGTCCATCTGCATTGGAGTGGCTACTCCCAGGTCTATGTTCCACTGTATAGTCCATTCCCTGTAGGGATATGGACCACCTCAACAATTTAGGATTTTCACCTTTCATTTGTTTTAGCCAAAGTAGAGGTTTGTGGTCTGTCTGAACAATGAAGTGAGTGCCAAACAGGTATGGCCTCAACTTCTTCAGAGCCCAGACCACAGCAAAGGCCTCCCTCTCAATGGCAGACCAACGCTTTTCTCTAGGGGTCAACCTCCTACTAATAAAAGCAACAGGTTGATCCTGGCCCTCAGAATTAAGTTGTGATAGGACTGCCCCTACTCCTAATTCAGATGCATCAGTTTGGACATAGAATTTTTTAGAGTAACAAGGGCTTTTCAGGACAGGTGCAGAGCACATGGCCTGCTTCAGCTCCTCAAAAGCTTTCTGACAGTTTGCTGTCCATAATACCTTTTTAGGCATTTTCTTGGATGTGAGGTCATTAAGAGGGGCTGCAATGGAGCCATAGTTCTTAATGAACCTCCTGTAGTACCCAGTGAGGCCTAGGAAGGCTCTCACCTGAGTCTGAGTGGTAGGGGGAACCCAATCAATAATTGTTTGGATTTTCCCCTGAAGTGGTGCAATCTGATCCCCACCAACAAGGTGTCCCAGATAAACCACCTTACCCTGCCCTATCTGGCACTTTGAAGCCTTGATAGTGAGGCCTGCCTTTTGCAGGGCCTCCAAAACTTTCCATAGGTGGACCAGGTGATCATCCCAGCTGGAGCTAAAGACAGCTATATCGTCCAAATATGCTGCACTGAAAGCTTCCAGCCCTTGCAGGACTGTGTTCACCAACCTCTGAAAAGTGGCAGGTGCATTTTTCAAACCAAAAGGCATTACAGTAAACTGGTAATGTCCTCCAATAGTAGAAAATGCAGTCTTAGGTTTAGCATCTTCTGACAATTTGATCTGCCAATACCCTGCAGTCAAATCAAAAGTGCTTAGATACTTGGCAGATGCCAGTGTATCTATGAGCTCATCTGCCCTGGGTATAGGGTGAGCATCAGTTTTGGTTACCAAGTTGAGACCTCTATAGTCTACACAAAACCGCATTTCTTTCTTTCCATCTTTAGAATTGGGTTTTGGTACCAGTACCACAGGGGAAGCCCATGGACTGTCAGAGTGCTCAACCACTCCTAGTTCCAACATTTTCTGAACTTCTTGCTTTATGCAGTCCCTGACATGGTCAGGCTGCCTATAGATCTTACTTTTGACAGGTAAACTGTCTCCAGTATCTATAGTGTGCTCACACCAAGAAGTGGTGCCTGGCACAGTAGAGAAGAGTTCTGAAAATTGTCCTAGGAGATTTATGCAATTATCTTTCTGCTCAGCAGTAAGACAATCAGCCAAAACTACACCTTCCACAAGAGCATCTTGATCTGTGGAAGAGAAGAGATCAGGTAGAGGATCACTGTCTTCTTCCTGTCCCTCATCTGTTGCCATGAGCAGGGTGAGATCAGCCCTGTCATAGTAGGGTTTCAGGCGGTTGACATGGAGCACCCTAAGGGGACTCCTGGCAGTGCCTAAGTCAACCAAGTAGGTGACTTCACCCTTCTTTTCAACAATTGTGTGGGGTCCACTCCATTTATCTTGGAGTGCTCTTGGGGCCACAGGCTCCAAGACCCACACTTTCTGCCCTGGTTGGTACTGAACCAAAACAGCCTTCTGATCATGCCATTGCTTCTGGAGCTCTTGGCTGGCCTGAAGGTTTTTACTGGCCTTTTTCATGTACTCAGCCATCCTTGATCTGAGGCCAAGTACATAATCCACAATATCCTGCTTAGGAGCTTTTAAAGGTTGTTCCCAACCCTCCTTTACAAGTGTGAGTGGACCCCTAACAGGGTGTCCAAAAAGAAGTTCAAAGGGGCTGAAGCCCACTCCTTTCTGGGGTACCTCCCTGTAGGCAAAAAGGAGGCATGGTAGAAGGATATCCCATCTCCTGCGGAGTTTTTCAGGGAGACCCATAATCATGCCTTTGAGAGTTTTATTAAATCTCTCCACCAGTCCATTAGTTTGTGGATGATAGGGTGTTGTGAACTTGTACGTTACACCACACTCCTTCCACATGGCCTTTAAGTATGCAGACATGAAATTGCTTCCTCTATCTGATACTACTTCCTTTGGAAAGCCCACCCTGGAAAATATTCCCAGGAGGGCCTTTGCCACTGCAGGAGCTGTAGTGGTCCTTAAAGGAATAGCTTCAGGATATCTTGTGGCATGGTCCACTACCACCAAGATAAACCTATTGCCTGAAGCAGTAGGAGGGTCAAGGGGGCCAACTATGTCAACCCCTACCCTTTCAAAGGGAACCCCAACCACAGGCAGTGGGATAAGGGGTGCCTTTGGAGTGCCACCTGTCTTGCCACTGGCTTGACAGGTTTCACAGGACTTGCAAAATTCTTTTGTGTCCTCAGACATCCTAGGCCAATGAAACAGGGGAACAAGCCTGTCCCAAGTTTTCATTTGTCCTAGATGCCCAGCTAAGGGAATGTCATGTGCCAGTGTTAGGAGGAACTTTCTGTACTCCTGAGGAATCACTAATCTCCTGGCAGCTCCAGGTTTAGGATCCCTATGCTCAGTGTACAAGAGGTTGTCCTCCCAGTAAACTCTGTGAGAGTCACTGACATCCCCATTAGCCTGTTTGACAGCTTGCTGTCTGAGACCCTCTAATGTGGGACAGGTTTGCTGTGCCACACTCAGCTCCTCTCTGGCAGGCCCCCCTTCACCCAAAAGCTCAGCAGTGTCTGCTTCCAGCTCCTCTGGTGTAGGTTCTGCACAGGGAGGGAATTCTTCTTCCTCAGAAGTTGAATCCACTGTAGAGGGAGGGATAGTAGGAAGTGGTTTGCTTCTACTACCCCTAGCTTTAGGGAGCACTTGGTCCATTGTTCCAGGATCCAAGCTTCCCTGTCCTTTTTGCTTTTTGGCCTGAGCCCTTGTCAAAGCAAAAATATGCCCTGGGATGCCCAGCATTGCTGCATGGGCCTCAAACTCCACATCTGACCAAGCTGATGTCTCCAAATCATTCCCTAATAGACAGTCTACAGGTAAATCTGAAGCTACCACAACTTTCTTTGGACCAGTTACCCCCCCCCAGTTGAGATTTACAACAGCCATGGGGTGGCTTTGTGTTATGTTGTGAGCATCGGTTACTTGGTACTGGTGTCCAAGTATGTGTTGTTCAGGGTGCACCAGTTTCTCAATCACCATTGTGACACTGGCACCTGTGTCCCTGTAGGCCTGGACCTCAACACCATGTATTAGGGTTAGTTGCTTGTACTTCTCCAAGTTATGGGGGCAAGCAACCAAAGTGGCTAAATCAATAGCCCCTTCAGAGACTAAAGTAGCCTCTGTGGTCTCCCTAATCAGACCAACCCCAACTAAATTACCAAAAGTGAGCCCAGCTACTCCCTTGGATTGGCTATTAGTAGGTTTGCTCCCACCACCACTGCTATTAGTAGGGACACTAGGTGTAGCAGTAGGGGTTGTAGTGGTAGGAGCTGTGGTGCCTTTCTTTGGAGAACTGGGATCTGTTGTCCAATGGCCTTTTATTTTACATAAATAGCACCATGGTTTCTTTTCCTTGTTCTGATTAAAGGAGGATTTGGACCCACCACCCCCACCAGAGTGTTTTTGTGGGCCTGATGAAGACTCATTTTTAGATTTGTCCCCACCCTTGTCAGAAGACTTACCATCCTTCTTTTTGTTGCCATCTTTGTCACCCCCTGTATGAACTTTTCTGTTCACTCTTGTTCTGACCCATTTGTCTGCCTTCTTTCCCAATTCTTGGGGAGAGGTCAGATCAGAGTCCACCAAGTACTGGTGCAACAAATCAGACACACAATTATTAAGAATATGCTCTCTCAGGATCAAGTTATACAGGCTGTCATAATCAGTAACTTTACTGCCATGTAACCACCCCTCCAAGGCCTTCACTGCTTGGTCAAAGAAATCAACCCAGTCTTGTGAAGACTCCTTTTTGGTCTCTCTGAACTTTATCCTGTACTGTTCAGTGGTTAAGCCATAACCATCCAGGAGTGCATTCTTAAGAACTTGGAAATTATTAGCATCATTTTCTTTCACAGTAAGGAGCCTATCCCTACCTTTTCCACTAAATGATAGCCATAGGATAGCAGCCCACTGCCTTTGAGGGACATCCTGTACAACACAGGCCCTCTCAAGTGCAGCAAACCACTTGTTAATGTCATCCCCCTCCTTATAAGGGGGAACTATCTTGTGCAGATTCCTGGAATCATGCTCTTTTGCAGGATGACTATGGGGAATAATGCTGCTGCCACCATGGGTATCTAAACCCAACTTCTGTCTTTCCTTCTCTAATTCAAAAGACTGTCTATCCAAATCCAGCTGTTGCTTTTTAAGCTTCAGTCTGGTTTGTTCCACCCTCAACTTATTGAGTTCCCTCTCTAACATTCTGTCATCAGGGTTGGTGGGAGGGACATTTCTAGAAACAGAGCTATGATGGGAATGAACAGAAGGAGACCTGTCCCTTACAGAAGCCAACTTAACAGCTTGGTTTACAGAAACATTACTACCAGTATGGTGAGAATAAATGCTTTTGCTATGATGTGAGACAACACTATTTTTTTGGTGTGGCTCATCATCATTACCATCTATGCTAGATTGTCTAGTAATGGGCAGGCTAGGAAGATTCTTTCCTGAATCTTTTCCTGGGGGAGTCCCTGAATCAGATTGGGAACTATTAGGTACTTTTTCAACAGATGGGGCACCTATGGCCTTATCCTGTTCTCTAAGCATGTTAATTAACAGTTCCAAGGCAGGATTCTTCCCTACACTCAAACCTCTCTCTATACAGAGACTCCTTGCTCTTTTCCAGCTAAGGTTGTCATATGCAAGTTTGGACAGATCAACACTTTGACCTGTGCCAGACATTTTTTAGAGAGAGTTTAAGTGATAGAAAAAGAGAAAAAAGTTTTCAGAACTTTTTGGAAAGACAGAAAAAACTTTTTAAACTTTTAAGAACTTTTTGAAAGTTTAGGAGTACTTTTCAGCACTTAGAAAAGAGTGAAAAGAGGAAATGCAAAACTTTTTGGCTATGTGTATATACACTGACCTTGTTTTGTATATTTTTCTCTTATGAAAAGTACAATGACAAGAGTGGTAAGTAGTCTCAAGCACTTATCCCACCACTGCACAACCAATGTAGGAGGCTGGACTGGCTTGTAGTGAGTACCAAGGGGTACTTGCACCTTGCACCAGGCCCAGTTATCCCTTATTAGTGTATAGGGTGTCTAGCAGCTTAGGCTGATAGATAATGGTAGCTTAGCAGAGCAGCTTAGGCTGAACTAGGAGACGTGTGAAGCTACTACAGTACCACTTAGTGTCATATGCACAATATCATAAGAAAACACAATACACAGTTATACTAAAAATAAAGGTACTTTATTTTTATGACAATATGCCAAAGTATCTTAGAGTGTACCCTCAGTGAGAGGATAGGAAATATACACAAGATATATATACACAATAGCAAAAATATGCAGTATAGTCTTAGAAAACAGTGCAAACAATGTATAGTTACAATAGGATGCAATGGGGAAACATAGGGATAGGGGCAACACAAACCATATACTCCAAAAGTGGAATGCGAACCACGAATGGACCCCAAACCTATGTGACCTTGTAGAGGGTCGCTGGGACTATTAGAAAATAGTGAGAGTTAGAAAAATAACCCTCCCCAAGACCCTGAAAAGTGAGTGCAAAGTGCACTAAAGTTCCCCTAAGGACAAAATAGTCGTGTTAGAGGAATAATGCAGGAAAGACACAAACCAGCAATGCAACAACTGTGGATTTCCAATCTAGGGTACCTGTGGAACAAGGGGACCAAGTCCAAAAGTCACAAGCAAGTCGGAGATGGGCAGATGCCCAGGAAATGCCAGCTGCGGGTGCAAAGAAGCTTCGACTGGACAGAAGAAGCTGAGGTTTCTGCAGGAACGAAAAGGGCTAGAGACTTCCCCTTTGGTGGGCGGATCCCTCTCGTCGTGGAGAGTCGTGCAGAAGTGTTTTCCCGCCGAAAGGACGCTAACAAGCCTTGCTAGCTGCAAATCGTGCGGTTAGCGTTTTTGGACGCTGCTGGGGCCCAGGAGGGACCAGGAGGTCGCAAATTGGACCTGAAGAGAGAGGGGACGTCGAGCAAGACAAAGAGCCCTCACTGAAGCAGATAGCACCCGGAGAAGTGCCAGAAACAGGCACTACGAGGATGCGTGAAACGGTGCTCACCGAAGTTGCACAAAGGATCCCACGTCGCCGGAGACCAACTTAGAAAGTCGTGCAATGCAGGTTAGAGTGCCGTGGACCCAGGCTTGGCTGTGCACAAAGGATTTCCGCCGGAAGTGCACAGGGGCCGGAGTAGCTGCAAAGTCGCGGTTCCCAGCAATGCAGCCCAGCGAGGTGAGGCAAGGACTTACCTCCACCAAACTTGGGCTGAAGAGTCACTGGACTGTGGGGGTCACTTGGACAGCGTCGCTGGATTCGAGGGACCTCGCTCGTCGTGCTGAGAGGAGACCCAAGGGACCGGTAATGCAGCTTTTTGGTGCCTGCGGTTGCAGGGGGAAGATTCCGTCGACCCACGGGAGATTTCTTCGGAGCTTCTGGTGCAGAGAGGAGGCAGGCTAGCCCCACAGCATGCACAAGCAGGAAAACAGTTGAGAAGGCGGCAGGATCAGCGTTACAGAGTTGCAGTAGTCGTCTTTGCTACTATGTTGCAGGTTTGCAGGCTTCCAGCGCGGTCAGCGGTCGATTCCTTATCAGAAGGTGAAGAGAGAGATGCAGAGGAACTCGGCTGAGCTCATGAATTCGTTATCTAAAGTTTCCCCAGAGACAGAGACCCTAAATAGCCAGAAAAGAGGGTTTGGCTACCTAGGAGAGAGGATAGGCTACTAACACCTGAAGGAGCCTATCAGCAGGAGTCTCTGACGTCACCTGGTGGCACTGGCCACTCATAGCAGTCCAGTGTGCCAGCAGCACCTCTGTTTCCAAGATGGCAGAGGTCTGGAGCACACTGGAGGAGCTCTGGACACCTCCCAGGGGAGGTGCAGGTCAGGGGAGTGGTCACTCCCCTTTCCTTTGTCCAGTTTCGCGCCAGAGCAGGGGCTAAGGGGTCCCTGAACCGGTGTAGACTGGCTTATGCAGAATTGGGCACATCTGTGCCCAAGAAAGCATTTCCAGAGGCTGGGGGAGGCTACTCCTCCCCTGCCTTCACACCATTTTCCAAAGGGAGAGGGTGTCACACCCTCTCTCAGAGGAAGTTCTTTGTTCTGCCATCCTGGGCCAGGCCTGGCTGGACCCCAGGAGGGCAGCTGCCTGTCTGAGGGGTTGGCAGCAGCAGCAGCTGCAGTGAAACCCCAGGAAGGGCAGTTTGGCAGTACCAGGGTCTGTGCTACAGACCACTGGGATCATGGGATTGTGCCAACTATGCCAGGATGGCATAGAGGGGGCAATTCCATGATCATAGACATGTTACATGGCCATATTCGGAGTTACCATTGTGAAGCTACATATAGGTAGTGACCTATATATAGTGCACGCGTGTAATGGTGTCCCAGCACTCACAAAGTCCAGGGAATTGGCCCTGAACAATGTGGGGGCACCTTGGCTAGTGCCAGGGTGCCCTCACACTAAGTAAGTTTGCACCTAACCTTTACCAGGTAAAGGTTAGACATATAGGTGACTTATAAGTTACTTAAGTGCAGTGTAAAATGGCTGTGAAATAACGTGGACGTTATTTCACTCAGGCTGCAGTGGCAGGCCTGTGTAAGATTTGTCAGAGCTCCCTATGGGTGGCAAAAGAAATGCTGCAGCCCATAGGGATCTCCTGGAACCCCAATACCCTGGGTACCTCAGTACCATATACTAGGGAATTATAAGGGTGTTCCAGTAAGCCAATGTAAATTGGTAAAAATGGTCACTAGCCTGTTAGTGACAATTTGGAAAGAAATGAGAGAGCATAACCACTGAGGTTCTGATTAGCAGAGCCTTAGTGAGACAGTTAGTCACTACACAGGTAACACATTCAGGCACACTTCTGAGCACTGGGGCCCTGGGTTACCAGGGTCCCAGTGACACATACAACTAAAATAACATATATACAGTGAAAAATGGGGGTAACATGCCAGGCAAGATGGTACTTTCCTACAGTCAGCAGTTGATTCCTTGGCAGAAGGTGAAGAGAGAGATGCAGAGGAACTCTGATGAGCTCTTGCATTCGTTATCTAAGGAAATCCCCAAAGCAGAGACCCTAAATAGCCAGAAAAGAGGGTTTGGCTACTTAGGAGAGAGGATAGGCTAGCAACACCTGAAGGAGCCTATCAGAAGGAGTCTCTGACGTCACCTGCTGGCCCTGGCCACTCAGAGCAGTCCAGTGTGCCATCAGCACCTCTGTTTCCAAGATGGCAGAGGTCTGGAGCACACTGGAGGAGCTCTGGGCACCTCCCAGGGGAGGTGCAGGTCAGGGGAGTGGTCACTCCCCTTTCCTTTGTCCAGTTTCGCGCCAGAGCAGGGCTGAGGGGTCACTAAACCGGTGTAGACTGGCTTATGCAGAAATGGGCACCATCTGTGCCCATGAAAGCATTTCCAGAGGCTGGGGGAGGCTACTTCTCCCCTGCCTCAACACCTTTTTCCAAAGGGAGAGGGTGTAACACCCTCTCTCTGAGGAAGTCCTTTGTTCCTGCATCCTGGGCCAAGCCTGGCTGGACCCCAGGAGGGCAGAAACCTGTCTGAGGGGTTGGCAGCAGCAGCAGCTGGAGTGAAACCCCTGAAAAGGCAGTTTGGCAGTACCAGGGTCTGTGCTACAGACCCGTGGGATCATGGGATTGTGCCAACTATGCCAGGATGGCATAGAGGGGGCAATTCCATGATCATAGACATGTTACATGGCCATATTCGGAGTTACCATTGTGAAGCTACACATAGGTAGTGACCTATGTGTAGTGCACGCGTGTAATGGTGTCCCCGTACTCACAAAGTCCGGGGAATTTGCCCTGAACAATGTGGGGGCACCTTGGCTAGTGCCAGGGTGCCCACACACTAAGTAACTTTGCACCTAACCTTTACCAGGTAAAGGTTAGACATATAGGTGACTTATAAGTTAGTAAAGTGCAGTGGCAAATGGCTGTGAAATAACGTGGACGTTATTTCACTCAGGCTGCAGTGGCAGGCCTGTGTAAGCATTGTCAGAGCTCCCTATGGGTGGCAAAAGAAATGCTGCAGCCCATAGGGATCTCCTGGAACCCCAATACCCTGGGTACCTCAGTACCATATACTAGGGAATTATAAGGGTGTTCCAGTATGCCAATATGAATTGGTGAAATTGGTCACTAGCCTGTTAGTGACAATTTGTACAGAGAGAGCATAACCACTGAGGTTCTGGTTAGCAGAGCCTCAGTGAGACAGTTAGGCATCACACAGGGAACACATACATATAGGTCACAAACTTATGAGCACTGGGGTCCTGGCTTAGCAGGGTCCCAGCGACACATAACAAACATACTGAAAACATAGGGTTTTCACTATGAGCACTGGGCCCTGGCTAGCAGGATCCCAGTGAGATAGTGAAAACACCCTGACATACACTCACAAACAGGCCAAAAGTGGGGGTAACAAGGCTAGAAAGAGGCTACTTTCTCACACTACCCCCCCCCCCCCAAACGAAGGACAATAAGGCTAACCTTGGCCAGTTGAGACTTTATTGTCTAAGTGGTGATAAGTAGAGAGTAGCTCTGCAATAGACTGGTTACTCCCTTTATCATCCACTATATGGTTACTTCCCTGTGGGGATGTAAACCACCCTGTTTGAAGTTTTTTAGCTAAGCAACAATGTGAAGATGTACTTTCAGAGTTTCTATCAGTAGGTTTTAGTTTAGAGCAGTGGGAATTGTCAACTGAACCTATTTGTAGTGATGGAAATGCCAGACAGTGATGCTGTCTCAGTAAGGCCATAGCTGGGCAAAAACTTTGTCCATATGGCTGGAAGAGAGAACAGGGATGCTGTTTCTCTTGAGTTGGAGCAGGGCAGGGATTCTGTCCTATGAGCTCCACACTAGGGCAGGGATGCTGTCCTACGTTTTGTGAGGCAGTGCAGAGTTTCTGCACTAAAGTTTCTCTGAGAGGGTTGGAGGGATGCTCCATGTTAACTAAAATGGTGGTCTTTTTCTCACCAATATTAGTTATTCCACAGAGAGGTACTTCTACCTCAGGGAGTACAGCTTTGCCAGCTGATGATTCCCTTGGAACAGGTGCCACCCCAGGAGAGGTTTCTCCCACCATAGGAATGATATCCTGATTGGCAGGGTGGTTAGGGGATACTGTGATACCCTTTTTACCTGTTGTTCGAGAGGGATCCTGAGTTTTCAGGCCTTCTCTCCTTTGCTTTTTCATTTCAGTAGAAATGAGAGGGAACAATTCCTCTGGGATGCCCAGCATGGCTGCATGGGCATAAAACTCTACATCAGCCCAACCTGAGGCCTCTAGGTCATTACGTAAGAGACAATCTACAGGTAAGCTAGGTGATACTACCACCTGCTTAGGGCCAGTAACTCCACCCCAACTAAACTGAATTATAGCTAAGGGAAGAAACTTAGTGGAGTTATGGACATCAATAATCTTATACTGTTGTCCAATGATGTGTTGTTCAGGATGCACTAGGTTTTCAGTCACCAAAGTGATACTGGCACCTGTGTCCCTGTAGGCCAAGGCCTCAACACCATTTATTGAAACTGTCTGCCTGTACTTATCCATTGTAAGGGGACAAGCAGCCAGTGTGGCAAGGCCAATGCCACTAGGTGTGACAGAAACTGTCTTGGGACTAATTACCCCAGTTTCTATTATGGACCCATAAGTGAACCCAACTACACCCTTAACTTGACTGTTGCCAGCAGTCCCACCACTAGTACCACTACTGCTAGGGGCACTAGAGCTTGATGTATTAGTGGTGGTAGGCTCAGGGGGTTTACCTGGACAGGACTTATCCCCTGGCCTATGGCCTCTGTTTTTACACACAAAGCACCAAGGCTTTTTAAATTGTGCAGGTTGAGAAGAAGAGGAATAATTTGTTTTATCCCCACCCCCTGAAGAGTGTTTAAGATATGAAGTGGGATCTTTGGTTTTACCCTTATCCCCATGCTTATCTTGAGATTTCTCACCATCTTTCTTCTTGCCATCCTTGTCACCACCTGTATGAACTTTTCTGTTCACCCTTGTTCTGACCCATTTGTCTGCCTTCTTTCCCAATTCTTGGGGAGAGGTCAGATCAGAGTCCACCAAGTACTGGTGCAACAAATCATACACACAATTATTAAGAATATGCTCTCTCAGGATCAAGTTATACAGGCTTTCATAATCAGTAACTTTACTGCCATGTAACCACCCCTCCAAGGCCTTCACTGAATGGTCGACAAAGTCTACCCAATCTTGTGAAGACTCCTTTTTGGTCTCTCTGAACTTCATCCTGTACTGTTCAGTGGTTAAGCCATAACCATCCAGGAGTGCATTCTTAAGAACTGTAAAATTATTGGCATCACTTTCTTTCACAGTAAGGAGCCTAGCCCTACCCTTTCCACTAAATGATAGCCATAGGATAGAAGCCAACTGCCTTTGAGGGATATCCTGTACAACACAGGCCCTCTCAAGTGCAGCAAACCACTTGTTAATGTCATCCCCTCCTTATAAGGGGGAACTATCTTGTGCAGATTCCTGGAATCATGCTCTTTTGCAGGATGACTATGGGGAATACTGCTGCCACCATGGGTTTCTAAACCCAATTTCTCTCTTTCTCTCTGCACTTCTAAGGTCTGTCTATCCAAATCCAGCTGTTACTTCTTGAGCTTCAGTCTGGTTTGTTCCACTCTCAATTTATTGAGCTCCCTTTCTAACACTCTATCATCAGGGTGGGTGGGTGGGACATGCCTTGAAACAGAAGTATGGTGAGAATGAACAGAAGGAGACCTGTCTCTAACAGAAGGCATCCTAACAGCTTGGTTAACAGAAACATCACTTCTACTATGATGAGAAGGAATACTCTTGCTATGATGTGAGACAACACTATCAGTATGGTGTGACTCTACATCAGTACCAGCTATGCTAGGTTGTCTGGTAATGGGCAGGCTAGGAAGTTTCTTTCCTGAATCTTTTTCTAGGGGTGTCCCCGGGTCAGATTGGGAACCATTAGCTACTTTTTCAACAGAAGTGGCACCTCTGGCCTTATCCTGTTCTACAAGCATGTTAACCAACAGTTCTCTGGGGGGATTCTTCCCTACACTTAAACCTCTTTCTATGCAGACTCCTTGCTCCTTTCCAGCTAAGGTGATCATAAGCAAGTTTGGACAGATCAACAGTTTGGCCTGTGCCAGACATTTTAGAAAGTGTTTAAGTGATAGAAAAAGTGAGAAAAAAAAATTCAGAACTTTTAGAAAGACAGAAAAAAACTTTTTAAACTTTTAAAGAACTTTTAGAAAGTTTAGAGGTACTTTTCAGCACTTAGAAAAGAAGTGAAAAGAGGAAATGCAAAACATTTTGGTTAGGTGTACATACACTGAACTTGTTTTGTATATTTTTCTCTTATGAAAAGTACAATGACAAAAGTGGTAAGTAGTTGCAAAGCACTTATCCCACCGCTGCACAACCAATGTAGGAGGCTGGACTGGCTTGTAGTGAGTACCAAGGGGTACTTACACCTTGCACCAGGCCCAGGTATCCCTTATTAGTGTATAGGGTGTCTAGCAGATTAGGCTGATAGATAATGGTAGCTTAGCAGAGCAGCTTAGGCTGAACTAGGAGACGAGTGAAGCTCTTACAGTACCACAAGTGTCATATGCACAATATCATAAGAAAACACAATACATAGATATACTAAAAATAAAGGTACTTTATTTTTATGACAATATGCCAAAGTATCTCAGTGAGTACCCTCAGTATGAGGATAGCAAATATACAGAAGATATATGTACACAATACCAAAAATATGCAGTATAGCAATAGAAAACAGTGCAAACAATGTATAGTTACAATAGGATGTAATGGGGACACATAGGGATAGGGGCAACACAAACCATATACTCCAAAAGTGGAATGCGAACCACGAATGGACCCCAAAACTATGTGACCTTGTAGAGGGTCGCTGGGACTGTAAGAAAACAGTGAGGGTTAGAAAAATAGCCCACCCCAAGACCCTGAAAAGTGAGTGCAAAGTGCACTAAAGTTCCCCAAAGGACATAGAAGTCGTGATAGGGGAATTCTGCAGGAAAGACACAAACCAGCAATGCAACAACGATGGATTTCCAAACGAGGGTACCTGTGGAACAAGGGGACCAAGTCCAAAAGTCACAAGCAAGTCGGAGATGGGCAGATGCCCAGGAAATGCCAGCTGTGGGTGCAAAGAAGCTGCTACTAGGCAGTAGAAGCTGAGGATTCTGCAGGAACGACAAGGGCTAGAAACTTCCCCTTTGGAGGATGGATGTCCCACGTTGTGAAGAGTTGTGCAGAAGTGATTTCCCACTGAAAGACCGCCAACAAGCCTTGCTAGCTGCAAATCGTGCGGTTAGGGTTTTTGGGTGCTGCTGTGGTCCAGGAGGGACCAGGATGTCGCCAATTGCGTCAGGGGACAGAGGGGGCACCCAGCAAGACAAGGAGCCCTCTCAGAAGCAGGCAGCACCCGCAGAAGTGCCGGAACAGGCACTACGAAGAGGAGTGAAATGGTGTTCACCCGAAGTTGCACAAAGGAGTCCACGCCGCCGGAGGACAACTTAGAAAGTTGTGCAATGCAGGTTAGAGTGCCGTGGACCCAGGCTTGGCTGTGCACGAAGGATTTCCGCCGGAAGTGCACAGAGGCCGGAGTAGCTGCAAAAGACACGGTTCCCAGCAATGCAGTCTGGCGTGGGGAGGCAAGGACTTACCTCCACCAAACTTGGACTGAAGAGTCACTGGACTGTGGGAGTCACTTGGACAGAGTTGCTGGATTCAAGGGACCTCGCTCGTCGTGCTGAGAGGAGACCCAGGGGACCGGTGATGCAGTTCTTTGGTGCATGCGGTAGCAGGGGGAAGATTCCGTCGACCCACAGGAGATTTCTTCGGAGCTTCTACTGCAGAGAGGAGGCAGACTACCCCCACAGCATGCACCACCAGGAAAACAGTCGAGAAGGCGGCAGGATCAGCGTTACAGAGTTGCAGTAGTCGTCTTCGCTACTTTGTTGCAGTTTTGCAGGCTTCCAGCGCGGTCAGCAGTCGATTCCTTGGCAGAAGGTGAAGAGAGAGATTCAGAGGAACTCTGATGAGCTCTTGCATTCGTTATCTAAGCAAATCCCCAAAGCAGAGACCCTAAATAGCCAGAAAAGAGGGTTTGGCTACTTAGGAGAGAGGATAGGCTAGCAACACCTGAAGGAGCCTATCAGAAGGAGTCTCTGACGTCACCTGCTGGCCCTGGCCACTCAGAGCAGTCCAGTGTGCCAGCAGCACCTCTGTTTCCAAGATGGCAGAGGTCTGGAGCACACTGGAGGAGCTCTGGGCACCTCCCAGGGGAGGTGCAGGTCAGGGGAGTGGTCACTCCCCTTTCTTTTGTCCAGTTTCGCGCCAGAGCAGGGCTGAGGGGTCCCTGAACCGGTGTAGACTAGCTTATGCAGAAATGGGCACCATCTGTGTCCATGAAAGCATTTCCAGAGGCTGGGGGAGGCTACTGCTCCCCTGCCTTAACACCTTTTTCCAAAGGGAGAGGGTGTAACACCCTCTCTCTGAGGAAGTCCTTTGTTCTGCCATCCTGGGCCAAGCCTGGCTGGACCCCAGGAGGGCAGAAACCTGTCTGAGGGGTTGGCAGCAGCAGCAGCTGCAGTGAAACCCCTGAAAAGGCAGTTTGGCAGTACCAGGGTCTGTGCTACAGACCCGTGGGATCATGGGATTGTGCCAACTATGCCAGGATGGCATAGAGGGGGCAATTCCATGATCATAGACATGTTACATGGCCATATTCGGAGTTACCATTGTGAAGCTACACATAGGTAGTGACCTATGTGTAGTGCACGTGTGTAATGGTGTCCCCGTACTCAAAAAGTCCGGGGAATTTGCCCTGAACAATGTGGGGGCACCTTGGCTAGTGCCAGGGTGCCCACACACTAAGTAACTTTGCACCTAACCTTTACCAGGTAAAGGTTAGACATATAGGTGACTTATAAGTTACTTAAGTGCAGTGGTAAATGGCTGTGAAATAACGTGGACGTTATTTCACTCAGGCTGCAGTGGCAGGCCTGTGTAAGCATTGTCAGAGCTCCCTATGGGTGGCAAAAGAAATGCTGCAGCCCATAGGGATCTCCTGGAACCCCAATACCCTGGGTACCTCAGTACCATATACTAGGGAATTATAAGGGTGTTCCAGTATGCCAATATGAATTGGTGAAATTGGCCACTAGCCTGTTAGTGACAATTTGTACAGAGAGAGCATAACCACTGAGGTTCTGGTTAGCAGAGCCTCAGTGAGACAGTTAGGCATCACACAGGGAACACATACATATAGGTCACAAACTTATGAGCACTGGGGTCCTGGCTTAGCAGGGTCCCAGTGACACATAACAAACATACTGAAAACATAGGGTTTTCACTATGAGCACTGGGCCCTGGCTAGCAGGATCCCAGTGAGACAGTGAAAACACCCTGACATACACTCACAAACAGGCCAAAAGTGGGGGTAACAAGGCTAGAAAGAGGCTACTTTCTCACAATAAGGCGCACAGGCCTTAAAGTAATTTTTGGGATGGAATGCCTACCTTGCATGTCATTAACGCAAGGCGGTTTTCCGCATCCAGAAAACGACGCATACGGAGGGATTTTGACGTTCGCGGGTCGGGCGCCATAGTATAAATATGGTGTTAGGTTTGCAGCGAATGTGCGTCAACATTTTTGACGCACATTCGGTGCAGACAGAGTATAAATATGCCCCTAGTTTCTCAGTCACCAAAGTAATGCTGGCACTTGTGTCCCTGTAGGCCTGGGCCTCAACACCATTTATTGAACCTGACTGCCTGTACTTATCCATTGTAAAGGGACAAGCAGCCAGTGCGGCAAGGCCAATGCCACCAGGTGTGACAGAAACTGTCTTGGGATTGACTACCCCAGTTTCTATGATGGACCCAAAAGTGAACCCAACTACACCCTTATTTTAACTGTAGACAGCAGTCCCACCACTATTACCACTACTGCTAGGGGAACTAGAGTTTGATGTATTAGCGCCGGTAGGCTCAGGGGATTTACCTGGGCAGGACTTATCCCCTGGCCAATGGCCTTTATTTTTACACACATAGCACCAAGGCTTCTTAGTGTGTGTGGGTTGTGAAGAAGAGGAAGAAGATGATTTTTCCCCACCCCCTGAAGGGTTTTTAGGATGTGAAAAAGGATCTTTGGTTTTACCTTTATCCCCATGCTTATCCTGAGATTTCTCACCAGCTTTCTTCTTGCCATCCTTGTCACCCATTGTATGAGCTTTTCTGCTCACTCTTGTTCTGACCCATTCGTCTGCCTTCTTTCCCAAGTCGTGGGGAGAGGTCAGATCGGAGTCTACCAAGTACTGGTGCAACAAGTCAGACACACAATTATTCAAAATATGCTCTCTCAGGATTAGATTATATAGGCTTTCATAGTCAGTCACCTTACTGCCATGTAACCATCCCTCAAAAGCCTTCACTGAACAGTCTACAAAGTCTGTCCAGTCTTGAGAGGACTCTTTTCTGGTATCTCTTAACTTTATCCTGTATTGTTCAGTGGTTAAGCCAAATCCATCTAAGAGTGCATCCTTCAAAACTTTGTAGTTATTGGCATCACTTTCTCTGACAGTAAGGAGCCTATCCCTACCTTTTCCAGTGAATGATAACCACAAAATAGCAGCCCACTGCCTTTGAGGGACCGACTGTACCATACAGGCCCTCACAAGTGCAACACACCACTTGTTGATGTCATCCCCCTCCTTGTAGGGGGTACAATCTTGTGCAGGTTCTTAGAATCCTGTTCTCTTACAGGGTTACTATCGAGAACACAGCTGCTGCCACCATGGGGAACTAACCCCAACCTCTGCCTTTCCCTCTCTACATCTAGAGATTCCCTGTCTAGGGTCAACTGCTGCTGTCTCAGCTTCAGTCTGGCCTCTTCCAACCTCAGCTTTCTGAGTTACCTGTCTAGGGTGTCATCCTCAGGGTGGGAAGCTTGGGAATTCTGAGACACAGAGGAAATGTGGGAATTGACAGAAGTGGACCTGTCTCTAACTGGCTGGACTCTAGTGACCTGGCCTTTTGGAGTGAAAGGTGCCCTACTGATGTGTGATCCCCTCCCACTACCAGCTTCACTAGTTGGCCTGGTAGCTGACAGGTCTTTGGATAAACCCTCCCCAGAGTCCTCAGGGCCCTCCCCTGATTCTTGCTGGGTACCCCCTCCTCTACCTCCGGATCCTGGGATGGGCCACACTTGTTCTGGTCACTTTCTAGGAGAAGATCTTTAGTGGGTTCTTACCAATGCTTAAACCTCTTTTAAAGTTTAAACTACCATAGGTTGCCTGAACAACTGTGGGAGTGAGTTCTACTGCAGGCATAGTTGTAAGAAAGAGTTTAAGATAGAGAGAAAAACGTTTTTAGAACTTTTAACCTCTTAGCTGCTGGGCCTTCCACCACCTGCCTGCCCCCCAGTGCTGAGCCCTTTTTTGGCTATTTGGGGTAGTTCGCGCTTAGGCCTTCATAACGTTTTGTCCACATAAGCTATCCACGCCAAATTTGTGTCCTTTTTTTCCAACATCCTAGGGATTCTAATGGTACCCAGAGTTTGTGGTTTTCCCCTGGAGGAGGCCAAGAAATTAGCCAAAATACAGTGAAAATTTCTTTTTTTTTTAAAAAGGGAAAAAAGGGCTGCCGAAGAAGGCTTGTGTTTTTTTCCCTGAAAATGGCATCAGCAAAGGGTTTCTGGTGCTAAAATCACCATCTTCCCACCTTTCAGGAACGGGCAGACTTGAGTCAGAAAACCACATTTTTCAACACAATTTTGGCATTTTACTGGGACATACCCCATTTTTACTATTTTTGGTGCTTTCAGCCTCCTTCCAGTTAGTGACAGGAATGGGTGTGAAACCAGTGTCGGATCCCGGGAAGCTAAACATTTCTGAAAAGTAGACAAAATTCTGAATTCAGCAAGGGGTCATTTGTGTAGATCCTACAAGGTTTTCCTACAGAAAATAACAGCTGAAATAAAAAAATATTGAAAGTGAGCTGAAAAAAACAGCCATTTTTCTTCACGTTTCACTCTGTCACTTTTTCCTGCAATGTCAGATTTTTTAAAGCAATATACTTTACGTGTGCTGGACTCTTCCGGTTGCGAGGATATATAGGGTTTGTAGGTTCATCAAGATCCCTAGGCACCCAGAGCCAATAAATGAGGTGCACCTTGCAATGAGTTTTCATTCTATACTGGGTATACAGCAATTCATTTGCTGAAATATAAAGAGTGAAAAATAGGTATCAAGAAAACCTTTGTATTTCCAAAATGGGCATAAGATAAGGTGTTGAGAAGCAGTGGTTATTTACACATCTCTGAATTCCGCGGTGCCCATACTAGCATGTGAATTACAGGCCATTTCTCAAATAGACGTCTTTTTTACACACTGCCTTACATTTGGAAGGAAAAAATGTAGAGAAAGACAAGGGGCAATAACACTTGTTTTGCTATTCTGTGTTCCCCCAAGTCTCCCAATAAAAATGGTACCTCACTTGCGTGGGTAGGCCTAATGCTTGGGACAGGAAACGCAACATGGACACATCATCACACTCATTTTTACATTGAAATCTGACGTGTTTTTTTAAAAGTGCCTACCTGTGGATTTTGGCCTCTAGCTTAGCCGGCACCTAGGGAAACCTACCAAACCTGTGCATTTTTTAAAACGAGAGACCTAGGGGAATCCAAGATGGGGTGACTTGTGGGGCTCTGACCAGGTTCTGTTACCCAGAATCCTTTGCAAACCTCAAAATGTGGCTAAAAAAACACATTTCCCCACATTTCGTGACAGAAAGTTCTGGAATCTGAGAGGAGCCACAAATTTCCTTCCACCCAGCGTTCCCCCAAGTCTCCCGATAAAACTGATACCTCACTGGTGTGGGTAGGCCTAGCGCACGCGACAGGAAATGCCCCAAAACACAACGTGGACACATCCCATTTTTTGACAGAAAACAGAGGTGTTTTTTGCAGAGTGCCTACCTGTAGATATTGGCCTCTAGCTCAGCCAGCACCTAGGGAAACCTACCAAACCTGTGCATTTTTGAAAACTAGAGACTTAGTGGAATCCAGGATGGGGTGACTTGTGGGGCTCTGATCTGGTTCTGTTACCCAGAATCCTTTGCAAACCTCAAAATGTGGCTAAAAAAAACACATTTGCCTCACATTTCGGTGACACAAAGTTCTGGAATCTGAGAGGAGCCACAAATTTCCTTCCACCCAGCGTTCCTCCAAGTCTTCCGATAAAATTGATAACTCACTTGTGTGGGTAGGCCTAGCGCCCGTGACAGGAAGTGCCCCAAAACACAACGTGGACACATCCCATTTTTTGACAGAAAACAGAGGTATTTTTTGCAGAGTGCCTACCTGTAGATTTTGGCCTCTAGCTCAGCCGGCACCTAGGGAAACCTGCCAAACCTGTGCATTTCTGAAAACTAGAGACCTAGGGGAATCCAAGATGGGGTGACTTGTGGGGCTCTGACCAGGTTCTTTTACCCAGAATCCTTTGCAAACCTCAAAATGTGGCTAAAAAAAACACATTTTCCTCACATTTCGGTGACAGAAAGTTCTGGAATCTGAGAGGAGCCACAAATTTCCTTCAACCCAGCGTTCCCCTGTGAGAAAGTAGCCTCTTTCTAGCCTTGTTACCCCCACTTTTGGCCTGTTTGTGAGTATATGTCAGGGTGTTTTCACTGTCTCACTGGGATCCCGCTAGCCAGGGCCCAGTGCTCATAGTGAAAACCCTATGTTGTCAGTATGTTTGTTATGTGTCACTGGGACCCTGCTAGCCAGGACCCCAGTGCTCATAAGTTTGTGGCCTATATGTATGTTCTCCCTGTGTGATGCCTAACTGTCTCACTGAGGCTCTGCTAACCAGAACCTCAGTGGTTATGCTCTCTCTGTATACCAAAATTGTCACTAACAGGCTAGTGACCAATTTTACCAATTCACATTGGCATACTGGAACACCCTTATAATTCCCTAGTATATGGTACTAAGGTACCTAGGGTATTGGGGTTCCAGGAGATCCCTATGGGCTGCAGCATTTCTTTTGCCACCCATAGGGAGCTCTGACAATTCTTACACAGGCCTGCCACTGCAGCCTGAGTGAAATAACGTCCACGTTATTTCACAGCCATTAACCACTGCACTTAAGTTACTTATAAGTCACCTATATGTCTAACCTTTACCTGGTAAAGGTTGGGTGCTAAGTTACTTAGTGTTTGGGCACCCTGGCACTAGCCAAGGTGCCCCCACATCGTTCAGGGCAAATTCCCCGGACTTTGTGAGTGCGGGGACACCATTTCATGCGTGCACTATACATAGGTCACTACCTATGTATAGCGTCACAATGGTAACTCCGAACATGGCCATGGAACATGTCTAAGATCATGGAATTGTCACCCCAATGCCATTCTGGCACTGGGGAGACAATTCCATGATCCCCCAAATCTCTAGCACAGACCCGGGTACTGCCAAACTACCTTTCCCGGGGTTTCACTGCAGCTGCTGCTGCTGACAACCCCTCAGACAGGTTTCTGCCCTCCTGGGGTCCAGCCAGGCTTGGCCCAGGAAGGCAGAACAAAGGACTTCCTCAGAGAGAGGGTGTTACACCCTCTTCCTTTGGAAAAAGGTGTCAGGGCTGGGGAGGAGTAGCCTCCCCCAGCCTCTGGAAATGCTTTGCATAAGCCAGTCTACACCGGTTCAGGGATCCCCCAGCCCTGCTCTGGCGCGAAACTGGACAAAGGAAAGGGGAGTGACCACTCCCCTGACCTGCACCTCCCAGGGGAGGTGCCCAGAGCTCCTCCAGTGTGCTCCAGACCTCTGCCATCTTGGAAACAGAGGTGCTGCTGGCACACTGGACTGCTCTGAGTGGCCAGTGCCAGCAGGTGACGTCAGAGACTCCTTCTGATAGGCTCTTACCTGTGTTGCTAGCCTATCCTCCTTCCTATGTAGCCAAACCTCCTTTTCTGGCTATTTAGGGTCTCTGCTTTGGGTAATTCTTTAGATAACGAATGCAAGAGCTCATCAGAGTTCCTCTGCATCTCTCTCTTCACCTTCTGCCAAAGGATCGACCGCTGACTGCTCAGGACGCCTGCAAAACCGCAACAAAGTAGCAATGATGACTACCCGAACCTTGTATCGCTGATCCTGCCGCTTTCTCGCCTGTTTCCTGGTGGTGCATGCTCTGGGGGTAGCCTGCCTCCTTCTTGCACCAGGAGCTCTGAAGAAATCTCCCGTGGGACGACGGAATCTTCCCCCGCAACCGCAGGCAACAAAAGACTGCATCACCGGTCCTCTGGGTCCCCTCTCAGCACGACGAGCGTGGTCCCTAGAACTCAGCAACTCTGTCCAAGTGACTCCCACAGTCCAGTGACTCTTCAGTCCAAGTTTGGTGGAGGTAAGTCCTTGCCTCCCCACGCTAGACTGCATTGCTGGGTACAGCGTGATTTGCAGCTGCTCCGGCTCCTGTGCACTCTTCCAGGATTTCCTTCATGCACAGCCAAGCCTGGATCCACGACACTCTAACCTGCAGTGCACAACCTTCTGAGTTGTCCTCCGGCGTCGTGGGACTCCCTTATGTGTCTTCGGGTGAGCTCCGGTTCACTCCTCTTCCAAGTGCCTGTTCCGGTACTTCTGCGGGTGCTGCCTGCTTCTGTGAGGGCTCCCTGACTTGCTGGGCGCCCCCTCTGTCTCCTCATCCAAGTGGCGATATCCTGGTCCCTCCTGGGCCACAGCAGCATCCAAAACACCTAACTGCGACCCTTGCAGCTAGCAAGGCATGTTTGCGGTCTTTCTGCGTGGGAACACCTCTGCAAGCTTCTTCACGACGTGGGACATCCATCCTCCAAAGGGGACGTTTCTAGCCCTCTTCGTCCTTGCAGAATCCACAGCTTCTACCATCCGGTGGCAGCTTCTTTGCACCCTCAGCTGGCATTTCCTGGGCACCTGCCCACTCTCGACTTTGTCGCGACTCTTGGACTTGGTCCCCTTGTTCCACAGGTAGTCTCGTCCGGAAATCCACTTTGGTTGCATTGCTGGTGTTGGTCTTCCTTGCAGAATTCCCCTATCACGACTTCTGTGCTCTCTGGGGAATATAGGTGCACTTTACACCTACTTTTCAGGGTCTTGGGGTGGGCTATTTTTCTAACCTTCACTGTTTTCTTACAGCCCCAGCGACCCTCTACAAGCTCACATAGGTTTGGGGTCCATTTGTGGTTCGCATTCCACTTTTGGAGTATATGGTTTGTGTTGCCCCTATACCTATGTGCTCCTATTGCAATTCACTGTAACTATACATTGCTTGCATTACTTCCTTTTGCTATTACTGCATATTTTTGGTATTGTGTACATATATCTTGTGTATATTTGGCATCCTCATACTGAGGGTACTCACTGAGATACTTTTGGCATATTGTCATAAAAATAAAGTACCTTTATTTTTAGTATAGCTGTGTATTGTGTTTTCTTATGATATTGTGCATATGACACCAGTGGTATAGTAGGAGCTTTCCATGTCTCCTAGTTCAGCCTAAGCTGCTCTGCTATAGCTACCTTCTATCAGCCTAAGCTACTAGAAACACCTCTTCTACACTAATAAGGGATAACTGGACCTGGTACAGAGTGTAAGTACCCCTTGGTACCCACTACAAGCCAGGCCAGCCTCCTACATCCCCCAAGTCTCCCGATAAAAATGGTACCTCACTTGTGTGGGTAGGCCTGGTGCCCGCGACAGGAATAGATCACACAACGGTCAATGTTGGTCCTTACATGAGGCAGCTGTTGACCCTAGGGTGATCCATTCCTGATGCAGGCACTAGGTGTAGGCACTCAAGTGGGGTAGTGTTTTTATCAGGACAGGTGAGGAATCACTGGGTGGTAGGAATTTTGTGGATCCCAGCATATTCCTGTAGTTTGTGTGACAGAAATGCGAGAAAAATAGAGTTTTTATTCAACATTTCAGCTTTGCAAGGTATTCTGGGTAAGAAAACTTTGGGGAATCCACACAAGTCACACCTCTGTGGACTCCCCCGAATGTCTAGTTTCCAGAAATGTTTGGGTTTAGTATGTTTCTCTATATGGCCGCCGAACCAGGACCAAAAACACAGGTGCCTGCCTTACAAAACCAGTTTGTTTTGTGATAGATAATTTTGATGTCTCCACAATACGATTTGGGCGGTGGAATTTGGGGCTGAACTAAATTGGGGAGCTCCCAAGAGAGCACTCTCTCTCTCTGCTTGCTGCCGCATTCACCTGCTCTCTGGGTTGGGCTAATCCACTATTACTCCGTTGCACAGACTGTGCTTGCGAAGGGACAGCAGGACTGTCCTCATCACCTCCCTCATAATTTACTGCAAGAGGAGTTATCGAATGGGACTCCTCCGACTGAAAAATCACTCCCAGAGTCTGCGCCATTGTCCTATCCCTCAGATGCTGTCTCAGTATCTGATGTCTCAGTCTCTGATCCTATGTCAGAGGTGTCCTCTATAACCCGAGTGACGGCAGCAGTCATCCATCAAGATGCCATCTCTGCTATTGGCTAAACTGTTGCTCCAAAACACTAGCCTACGTAGACAGTCACAAAATCGATGGAGTGTGTGAGATACGTGCAACAGTAGAGGTCACCTTACCTGCGCTTCTTCCCTCAATCAGCACGTTCTTTCAAGACACTCAAAAAACACTTTGTCACATACCATTCCCTCATTACCACCCAGCAAAAGTGCCCTTCATCTCTCCATAGCCGCCCTCCACCCGCACATAAATTTCATTTGTATTATAGCGCAGATAATGGCTGACTTTACTAATGTACTCAGCTATTTACATAAAATACAGATTTGCTCTTTGCAGTAGGCATATACACCTTCTGCGCTTCTTTATGGCACTAAAACTGCCACTAGACAAAAGTCTGATCCCTTTGTAGCAGAAACATAATCACAATACTTACTTGACTTTTTTATTGCTGCCTAAAAGCTACAGTTGAAATGCGTCAGTTGAAGTATGTGCATTGCTTTGAAGAAGCAAGCTGCAACTGCAAGACAACTGGTGGCAAATATATATATATATATATATATATATATATATATATATATATATATGTATATATATAGATATATATATATCGATCAACAAAGGTGTCCTCAGTGAAAGCGCACTCTCAGCAGGTTAACATAGGGAAATACGAAGTTGACAGTTCACAAAGAATTCCTTTTAAATCTTGTCATTATTACGGGCCAAATGTCAATAAAATATCTCTGGACACGTGTTTCAGGGATTTTTCCCTTCATCAGCAGAGAAAAACTAAAATTATTCACACCATCGTAGGTGCAGCCATTGCTGTTCCAGACTCATTCCTTTTAACACCCACGTACCTGGCTCATTCAGCTAATTAAGATTGCAAGCACCTGATCAATCTGTATTATGCCAGCCCAGGTGCATGCTGGTTTTGATAGTCCTGTACATAGCCCCTCAGTGGGTTGCTGGAGCCAGGCAAAATAATGGAAGAAATTCACGACCACAGTGGGCGAATTCAAAAGTGAAGTATTCAAATTAACTTACATGTCCCAACCTGCTGCTCGGTGTGTGACGATCCATGTTAGTCACACTAGACCTGCTCATAACGCTGTGGTGCTGCCTTCACGGCTGGACAAGCCGGCAAATATCGATCAACAAAGGTGTCCTCAGTGAAAGCGCACTCTCAGCAGGTTAACATAGGGAAATACGAAGTTGACAGTTCACAAAGAATTCCTTTATATATATATATAGATCTATCTCTATATATATCTATCTACATGGATAGATCTACCTATAGATATATCCATGTAGATAGATATATATAGAGATAGATCTATATAGATAGATCTATATTTTTTTTAGTAGTTGTAGGGTTTCCCTGGGGGCCAAAATGGCCCCCAGGGAAACCCTACAACAACTAAAAAAAAATATTGCCCCCACAGGGGGTCGCCCTGCCCACGGGCGACCCCCTGTCCATTTCTTTTCATTTATTATTTATTTTATTTTTTAAATAAAATATAGCCCCTGGGGGGACGCGATCGCGCCCCCACCCCCCCAGGGGACACCTACCTTTTTTTAAAACAAAATATGCCCCCGGGCGGGGAGTCCCGTTTTTCCTAGGGGGCCGACCCCCCCCAAGTGAAATCCCTGGTGTCTAGTGGTGTTTCCTGGCCCCCGATCGGGGGCCAGGAAACACTTTCAGGAAGGCCTCGTAAGAAAGGGGAGAGTCTCCCCTTTCTTTTGAGGCCTTCCCGAACGTGGGGAAGGCCGTTTGGGGCCGTTTTCCCCATTGGAGCAGAAAGCGGCCGCAAGGCAGCTTCCTGCTCTGATGGGGAAATCAACAAAGTGACGTTAGCTGACATCACAAAGGGGCGGTGGGGGTTGACACGGAAAAGCTTCCTTTTCTCCCGGGGTTTAAAAAAAAAAAAAAAAAGCCTCTGGTGCGACGCACCCGAGGATTTACTAACCCCATCCCTGGTGTCGGCCACTAGTCGTGACCCGTACCAGGGAGGTAGTGCGGGGGCGTCGGCCAGTGACCGACGCCCGCACCCAAGGGGTTAAAGAAAAGAGGAAAACTTTCCAAACTTTTTCAAAACTTTTGAAAACTTTTTAGAAACTTCTTAGAAAGTTTTTAGAAAGAGAGTTAAACTGTTTAGGTTAACTGTGTATATTTTTAAGTATTTGAAATAAGTTTTTCTTGTGAAAAGCACCAATGACAAAGTGGTAAAGCAGTTACACGTACTTATCCCACCGCTGCACCACCAATGTAGGAGCCTGACCTGGCTTACAGTGGGTACCTGATGGTACTTACACCTTGTGCAAGGTCCAGATATCCCTTACTAGTAAATTAGTAGAGCTCTAGCAGCTTAGGTTGATAGAGGTAGCTATAGCAGAGCAGCTTAGGTTGAACTAGGAGACATGCAAAACTCCTACTATACCACTTATATCATATAGCACTAAATCATAAGAATCACTATACTGAGTTACTAAAAATAAAGGTACTTTATTTTAGTGACTGTAGGAAGGTAGCCTCTTTCTAGCCTTGTTACCCCCACTTTTGGCCTGTTTGAGAATATATGTCAGGGTGTTTTTACTGTCTCACTGGGATCCTGCTAGCCAGGGCCCAGTGCTCATAGTGAAAACCCTATGTTGTCAGTGTGTTTGATATGTGTCACTGGGATCCTGCTAGCCAGGACCCCAGTGCTCATAAGTTGTGACCTATGTGTGTTCCCTGTGTGGTGCCTAACTGTATCACTGAGGCTCTGCTAACCAGAACCTCAGAGTTTATGCTCTCTCTGCTTTTAAAATTGTCACTGCAGGCTAGTGACAAATTTTACCAATTCTCATTGGCACACTGGAACACCCATATAATTCCCTTGTATATGGTACATAGGTACCCAGGGTATTGGGGTTCCAGGAGATCCCTATGGGCTGCAGCATTTCTTTTGCCAACCATAGGGAGCTCAGACAATTCTTACACAGGACTGCCCCTGCAGCCTGAGTGAAATAACGTCCACGTTATTTCACAGCCATTTTTCACTGCACATAAGTAACTTATAAGTCACCTATATGTCTAACCCTCACTTGGTGAAGGTTAGGTGCCAAGTTACTTAGTGTGTGGGCACCCTGGCACTAGCCAAGGTGCCCCCACATTGTCCAGGGCAAATTCCCCAGACTTTGTGAGTGCGGGGACACCATTACACGCGTACACTACACATAGGTCACTACCTATATGTAGCGTAACAATGGTAACACCGAACATGGCCATGTAACATGTCTAAGATCATGGCATTGTCACCCCAATACCATTCTGGTGTTGGGGGGACATCATGATCCCCCGGGTTTATAGTCCAGAACCCGGATACGGCCAAACTGCCTTTCCGGGGTCTCAACTGTTCTGCTGCCAACCTCTCAGACAGGTTTATGCCCCCCTGGGGTCTGGGCAGCCCAGTCCCAGAAAGGCAGAACAAAGAATTTCCTGTGAGAGAGGATGTTACACCCTCTTCCTTTGGAAATAGGTGTGAAGGGCTGGGGAGGAGTAGCCTCCCCCAGCCTCTGGAAATGCTTTGATGGGTACAGATGGTGCCCATCTCTGCATAAGCCAGTCTACACCAGTTCAGCGATCCCCCAGCCCTGCTCTGGCACGCAACTGGACAAAGGAAAGGGAAGTGACCACTCCCCTGACCTGCACCTCCCAGGGGAGGTGCCCAGAGCTCCTCCAGCGTGCCCCAGACCTCTGCCAGGGTGCCCACACACTAAGTAACTTTGCACCCAACCTTTACCAGGTAAAGGTTAGACATATAGGTGACTTATAAGTTACTTAAGTGCAGTGGTAAATGGCTGTGAAATAACGTGGACGTTATTTCACTCAGGCTGCAGTGGCAGGCCTGTGTAAGAATTGTCAGAGCTCCCTAAGATCCTACCTCAGTACCATATACTAGGGAATTATAAGGGTGTTCCAGTATGCCAATGTGAATTGATGAAATTGGTCACTAGCCTGTTAGTGACAATCTGGAAAGCAGAGAGAGCATAACCACTGAGGTTCTGGTTAGCAGAGCCTCAGTGAGACAGTTAGTCATCACACAGGGAACACATACAGGGCACATACTTATGAGCACTGGGGCCCTGCCTGGCAGGGTCCCAGTGACACATAGACTAAAACAACATATATACAGTGAAATATGGGGGTAACATGCCAGTCAAGATGGTACTTTCCTACACAACCCCCCCCCCCCAAAAGAAGGACAATAAGACTAGCCATGACCTGATGAGTCTTCATTGTCTAAGTGGAAATATCTGGAGAGTCCATCTGCATTGGAGTGGGTACTCCCAGGTCTATGTTCCACTGTATAGTCCATTCCCTGTAGAGATATGGACCACCTCAACAATTTAGGATTTTCACCTTTCATTTGTTTTAGCCAAAGTAGAGGTTTGTGGTCTGTCTGAACAATGAAGTGAGTGCCAAACAGGTATGGCCTCAACTTCTTCAGTGCTCAGACCACAGAATGGTAGACCAACGCTTTTCTCTAGGGGTCAACCTTCTGCTGATAAAAGCTACTGGTTGATCCTGCCCCTCAGAGTTAAGTTGTGATAAGACTGCCCCTACCCCTAATTCAGATGCATCAGTTTGAACAATGAATTTCTTGGAGTAACATGGGCTTTTAAGGACAGGTGCAGTGCACATGGCCTGTTTCAGCTCCTCAAAAGCTTTCTGACAGCTAGCTGTCCACAATACCTTTTTAGGCATCTTGTTGCTAGTGATATCATTAAGTGGGGCTGCTATAGAGCCATAGTTTTAATGAACCTCCTGTAATACCCAGTGAGGCCTAGGAAGGCTCTCACCTGGGTCTGAGTTGTGGGGGGAACCCAATTCATGATTGTCTGGATTTTCCCCTGAAGTGGTGCAATCTGTTCTCCACCTACCAGGTGTCCCAGATAAACCACCTTTCCCTGCCCTATCTAGCAGTTTGAAGCCTTGATAGTGAGGCCTGCCTTATGCAGGGCCTCCAAAACTTTCCACAGGTGGACCAGGTGATCATCCCAGGTGGAGCTAAAGACAGCTATATCGTCTAGATATGCTGCACTAAAAGCCTCCAACCCTTGCAGGACTGTACTCACCAACCTCTGAAAAGTGGCAGGTGCATTTTTCAAACCAAATGGCATCACTGTAAATTGGTAGTGCCCTCCTATAGTTGAAAATGCTGTTTTAGCTTTAGCATCCTCTGATAATTTGATCTGCCAATACCCTGCAGTCAAATCAAAGGTGCTTAGATACTTGGCAGATGCCAGTGTAGCTATGAGCTCATCTGCCCTGGATATAGGGTGAGCATCAGTTTTTCTTACCTGGTTGAGACCTCTGTAATCTACACAAAACCTCATCTCCCTTTTTCCATCTTTTGAGTGAGGCTTTGGTACAAGCACGACAGGGGAGGCCCATGGGCTTTCAGAATGTTCAACCACTCCTAGATCAAGCATTTTCTGAACTTCTTGCTTTATGCAGTCCCTGACATGGTCAGGCTGCCTATAGATTTTACTTTTCACAGGCAAGCTGTCTCCAGTATCAATTGTGTGTTCACACCAAGATGTGGTGCCTGGCACAGTTGAAAAGAGTTCAGAAAACTGTCCAAGGAGATTTATGCAGTTGCCTTTCTGCTCTGCAGTAAGACAGTCTGCCAAAACTACACCTTCCACTAAAGCATCATCTTCAGTGGAAGAGAAGAGATCAGGGAGAGGGTCACTCTCTTCTTCCTGTCCCTCATCTGTTGCCATGAGCAGGGTGAGATCAGCCCTGTCATAGTAGGGTTTTAGGCGGTTGACATGAATCATCCTAAGGGAGTGCCCAGGTCAACCAAGTAGGTGACCTCGCCCTTCTTTTCAACAATGAGGTGGGGTCCAATCTTTTTGTCTTGGAGTGCTCTTGGGGCCACAGGCTCCAATACCCACACCTTCTGTCCTGGTTGGTACTGAATCAGAACAGCCTTCTGGCTGGCCTGAAGGTTTTTACTTACCTTTTTCATATACTCGGCCATTCTGGATCCTAGGCCAAGTACATAGTCCACTATGTCCTGTTTGGGAGCTTTTGAAGGTTGGTCCCAACCCTCCTTCACAAGTATTAGTGGACCTCTTACAGGGTGCCCAAAGAGGAGTTCAAAGGGGCTGAAACCCACTCCTTTCTTGGGTACCTCCCTGTAAGCAAAAAGGAGGCAAGGTAACAGGACATCCCATCTCCTCCTGAGTTTTTCAGGGAGTCCCATTATTATTCCTTTGAGAGTTTTATTAAAACTCTCTACAGTCCATTTGTTTGTGGATGATAAGGTGTGGTGAATTTGTATGTTACACCACATTCCTTCCACATAGCCTTCAAGTATGCAGACATAAAGTTGCTACCCCTGTCTGATAAAACCTCTTTTGGAAAACCCACCCTGGAAAAGATTCCCAGAAGGGCTTTTGCCACTGCAGGTGCTGTAGTGGTCCTTAGAGGAATTGCTTCTTGATATATTGTGGCATGGTCCACTACCACCAAGATAAACCTATTCCCTGAAGCAGTAGGAGGGTCAAGGGGGCCAACTATGTCAACCCCTACCCTTTCAAAGGGGACCCCAACCACAGGTAGTGGAATAAGGGGAACCTTTGGTGTGCCACCAGTCTTGCCACTGGCTTGTCAGGTCACGCAAGACTTACAAAAATCTTTTGTGTCCTCTGACATCCTAGGCCAGTGAAACAGGGGGACAAGCCTTTCCCATGTTTTGATCTGGCCCAAATGCCCAGCCAAAGGAATGTCATGTGCCGGAGTTAGGAGGAACTCTCTGTACTGCAGGGGAATGACCAATCTCCTGGCTGCTCCAGGTTTTGGGTCCCTTGCCTCTGTGTACAACAGGTTGTCCTCCCAGTAAACTCTATGTGAGTCACTGACATCCCCATTTTGCTGCTTGACAGCTTGCTGTCTGAGACCCTCTAATGTGGGACAGGATTGCTGGGCCACACTCAGCTCTTCCCTGGCAGGCCCCCTTCACCCAAAAGCTCAGCAGTGTCTGCTGCCAGCTCATCTGGTGAAGGTTCTGCACAGGGAGGAAATTCTTCTTCCTCAGAAGGAGAATCATCTGTAGAGGGAGGGATAGTGGGTAGGGATTTACCCTTGCTACCCCTAGCTTTAGGGAGCACTTGGTCCATTGTTCCAGGATCCAAGTCACCCTGTCCTTTTTGCTTTTTGGCCTGAGCCCTTGTCAAAGCAAAAATATGCCCAGAAATGCCCAGCATTGCTCCATGAGACTCCAACTCCACTTCTGCCCAAGCTGATGTCTCTAAATCATTTCCTAGTAGACACTCTACAGGTAAATGTGAAGCAACCACAACTTTCTTTGGACCAGTAACCCCCCCTCCAGTTGAGATTCACAACAGCCATGGGGTGGCTAAGAGTGTTGTTATGAGCATCTGTCACTTGGTACTGGTGACCAAGTAGGTGTTGTTCAGGGTGTACCAGTTTCTCTATCACCATGGTAACACTGGCACCTGTGTCCCTGTAGGCCTGAACCTCAACACCATTGATTAGGGGAAGTTGCTTGTACTTATCCATATTAAGGGGACAAGCAACCAAGGTGGCCAAATCAATGGCACCTTCAGAGACTAACACAGCCTCTGTGGTCTCCCTAACAAGACCAACCCCAACTAAATTACCAAAAGTGAGCCCAGCTACTCCCTTGGATTGGCTATTAGTAGGTTTGCTCCCACCACCACTGCTATTACTAGGGGGACTAGAGTTTGCAGTAGGGGTTGTGGTAGTGGGAGGTTTGGTGTTTTTCTTTGGACAACTGGCATCAGTTGTCCAATGGCCTTTTACTTTACATAAATAACACCAAATCTTTTTTACTTGATTTGAAGAGGATTTGGACCCACCCCCCCCACCAGAGTGTTTTTGTGGGCCTGATGAACACTCAGTTTTACTTTTGTCCCCACTCTTGTCAGAAGACTTACCATCCTTCTTCTTGCCATCCTTGTCACCCCCTGTATGAACTTTTCTCTTCACTCTTGTTCTGACCCATTTGTCTGCCTTCTTTCCCAATTCTTGGGGAGAGGTCAGATCTGAGTCCACTAGATATTGGTGTAACAAGTCAGACACACAGTTATTCAGAATATGCTCTCTCAGAATAAGATTATACAGGCTTTCATAGTCAGAAACGTTACTGCCATGTAACCACCCCTCCAAGGCCTTCACTGAATAGTCAACAAAGTCTATCCAGTCTTGTGAGGACTCTTTTCTGGTGTCTCTGAACTTAATCCTGTATTGTTCAGTGGTTAAGCCAAATCCATCCAAGAGTGCATCCTTCAAAACTGCAAAATTGTTAGCATCACTTTCTCTAACAGTAAGGAGCCTATCCGTACACTTTCCATTGAACAATAGCCACAATATAGCAGCCCACTGCCTTTGAGGGACCCCTGTACCATACAGGCCCTCTCAAGTGCAGCAAACCACTTGTTAATGTCATCCCCCTCCTTGTAAGGGGGAACTATCTTGTGCAGATTCCTGGAATCATGCTCTCTCACAGGATTACTATCAGGAATACTGCTGTGGCCACCATGGGGTCCAAACCACAATCTCTGTCTCTCCTTCTCCAGGTCTAGGGATTCCCTGTCTAGAGCCAGCTGTTGCTGTTTAAGCTTCAGTCTGGTCTCTTCCACTCTCAACTTTTTGAGTTCCCTTTCTAACATGTTGTCTTCAGGGTGGGTGGGTTGGGAATGTTTAGACACTGAGGACAAATTGGAAATAACATACGGAGATCTGTCCCTAACAGTTTGGACTCTAACAACCTGGCCTCCAGGAACAAAAACATCCCTACCATGATGGGAGCTTATATTACTACCAGCATTGCTTTGAGGTCTGCTAAGGGGCAGATTTGGAAGAGAACCCTCCACACCACCGTCAAGGGGTTCCCCTGAGTCAAAGTGTGAGCTATCTCCTAACTTCTCAGTTGAAGTGCCAGCTAGGGACTTATCATTCTCAATGAGCAGGTTAAATAGAAATTCTCTTGAAGGATTCTTTCCTATCACTAAACCTTTATCAATTCAGAGACGCCTTAGGCTCTTAAAGTTTAAATTGTCATAAGTTGTATTGACCATTTTAAGAGAAGTTGCTACATCAGACATGATAGAAGAAGGTTTAGAGACAGTGAGAAGAGAGAAAAAGTTTCAGGACTTTTTAAAGAACAGAAAAAAAACCTTTTCAAACTTTTTGAAAACTTTTAGAAGTTTAGGAGTACTTTTCAGCACTTAGTAGATAGTGTAAGAGAAGAAAAGCAAAACTTTTTGGTTAGGTGTACATACACTGAACTTGTTTTGTATATTATTCTCTTATGAAAAGTACAAAATGACAAAGTGGTAAGTAGTTACAAGTACTTATCCCACCGCTGCACAACCAATGTAGGAGGCTGGCCTGGCTTGTAGTGGGTACCAGAGGTACTTACACCTTGTGCCAGGTCCAGTTATCCCTTATTAGTGTAGAAGAAGTGTTTCTAGCAGCTAAGACTGATAGAAGGTAGCTATGGCAAAGCAGCTTAGGCTGAACTAGGAGACATGTAAAGCTCCTACTATACCACTGGTGTCATATGCAAAATATCATAAGAAAACACAATACACAGATATACTAAAAATAAAGGTACTTTATTTTTATGACAATATGCCAAAAGTATCTCAGTGAGTACCCTCAGTATGAGGATGCCAAATATACACAAGATATATGTACACAATACCAAAATTATGCAGTAATAGCAAAATGAACTAATGGAAGCAGTGTAAAGTTAAAATAGATTGCAATAGGAGCACATAGGTATAGGAGCAACACAAACCATATACTCCAAAAGTGGAATGCGAACCACGAATGGACCCCAAACCTATGTGAGCTTGTAGAGGGTCGCTGGGACTGTAGGAAAACAGTGAGGGTTAGAAAAATAGCCCACGCCAAGACCCTGAAAAGTGAGTGCAAAGTGCACTAAAGTTCCCCAAAGGACATAGAAGTCGTGATAGGGGAATTCTGCAGGAAAGACACAAACCAGCAATGCAACAACGATGGATTTCCAAACGAGGGTACCTGTGGAACAAGGGTACCAAGTCCAAAAGTCACAAGCAAGTCGGAGATGGGCAGATGCCCAGGAAATGCCAGCTGTGGGTGCAAAGAAGCTGCTACTAGGCAGTAGAAGCTGAGGATTCTGCAGGAACGACAAGGGCTAGAAACTTCCCCTTTGGAGGATGGATGTCCCACGTTGTGAAGAGTTGTGCAGAAGTGATTTCCCACTGAAAGACCGCCAACAAGCTTTGCTAGCTGCAAATCGTGCGGTTAGGGTTTTTGGGTGCTGCTGTGGTCCAGGAGGGACCAGGATGTCGCCAATTGCGTCAGGGGACAGAGGGGGCACCCAGCAAGACAAGGAGCCCTCTCAGAAGCAGGCAGCACCCGCAGAAGTGCCGGAACAGGCACTACGAAGAGGAGTGAAACGGTGTTCACCCGAAGTTGCACAAAGGAGTCCCACGCCGCCGGAGGACAACTTAGAAAGTTGTGCAATGCAGGTTAGAGTGCCGTGGACCCAGGCTTGGCTGTGCACAAAGGATTTCCGCCGGAAGTGCACAGAGGCCGGAGTAGCTGCAAAAGACACGGTTCCCAGCAATGCAGTCTGGCGTGGGGAGGCAAGGACTTACCTCCACCAAACTTGGACTGAAGAGTCACTGGACTGTGGGAGTCACTTGGACAGAGTTGCTGGATTCAAGGGACCTCGCTCGTCGTGCTGAGAGGAGACCCAGGGGACCGGTGATGCAGTTCTTTTGTGCATGCGGTAGCAGGGGGAAGATTCCGTCGACCCACAGGAGATTTCTTCGGAGCTTCTACTGCAGAGAGGAGGCAGACTACCCCCACAGCATGCACCACCAGGAAAACAGTCGAGAAGGCGGCAGGATCAGCGTTACAGAGTTGCAGTAGTCGTCTTCGCTACTTTGTTGCAGTTTTGCAGGCTTCCAGCGCGGTCAGCAGTCGATTCCTTGGCAGAAGGTGAAGAGAGAGATGCAGAGGAACTCTGATGAGCTCTTGCATTCGTTATCTAAGGAAATCCCCAAAGCAGAGACCCTAAATAGCCAGAAAAGAGGGTTTGGCTACTTAGGAGAGAGGATAGGCTAGCAACACCTGAAGGAGCCTATCAGAAGGAGTCTCTGACGTCACCTGCTGGCCCTGGCCACTCAGAGCAGTCCAGTGTGCCAGCAGCACCACTGTTTCCAAGATGGCAGAGGTCTGGAGCACACTGGAGGAGCTCTGGGCACCTCCCAGGGGAGGTGCAGGTCAGGGGAGTGGTCACTCCCCTTTCTTTTGTCCAGTTTCGCACCAGAGCAGGGCTGAGGGGTCCCTGAACCGGTGTAGACTGGCTTATGCAGAAATGGGCACCATCTGTGCCCATGAAAGCATTTCCAGAGGCTGGGGGAGGCTACTGCTCCCCTGCCTTAACACCTTTTTCCAAAGGGAGAGGGTGTAACACCCTCTCTCTGAGGAAGTCCTTTGTTCTGCCATCCTGGGCCAAGCCTGGCTGGACCCCAGGAGGGCAGAAACCTGTCTGAGGGGTTGGCAGCAGCAGCAGCTGCAGTGAAACCCCTGAAAAGGCAGTTTGGCAGTACCAGGGTCTGTGCTACAGACCCGTGGGATCATGGGATTGTGCCAACTATGCCAGGATGGCATAGAGGGGGCAATTCCATGATCATAGACATGTTACATGGCCATATAGAATTGCTTTCCATTTACCACTGCACTTAAGTAACTTATAAGTCACCTATATGTCTAACCTTCACCTGGTGAAGGTTAGGTGCAAAGTTACTTAGTGTGTGGGCACCCTGGCACTAGCCAAGGTGTCCCCACATTGTTCAGGGCAAATTCCCCGGACTTTGTGAGTGCGGGGACACCATTACACGCGTACACTATACATAGCTCACTACCTATGTATAGCGTATGACAATGGTTATTCCGAACATGGCCACGTAACATGTCTAAGATCATGGAATTGTCACCCCAATTGAACGCCTGTTCAAGTGCTTCTGCGGGTGCTGCCTGCTTCTGTGTGGGTTCTCTCTGTTGCTGAGCGCGCCCTCTGTCTCCTCCTCCAAGGGGCAACCTCCGGGTCCTGGCAGCACCCATAATCTTCAACCGCGACTCTTGCAGCTAGCAAAGCTTGTTTGCGGTCTTTCTGCATGGAAACAACTCTGCATCCTACAGCACGCCGTGAGACATCTTCTGACCAAAGGAGAAGTTCCTGGCACCTTCAGTTGTCGCAGAATCTTCGGCTTGGCCACCCGGAGGCAGCCCTTTTGCACCTTCATCCGGAGTGTAGTGGGCTCCTGCCCCCCCCCCGGACACTTGCGTGACACTTGGACTTGGTCCCCTTCCTTTGCAGGTCCTCAGGTCCAGGAATCCGTCTTCAGTGCTTTGCAGGCAGTTGTTGTCTTTGCAGAATCCCCTATCTCGACTTTACTGTCTTTCTGGGGTAGTAGGGTAACTTTACTCCTACTTTTCAGAGTCTTGGGTTGGGGTATCTTGGACACCCTTAGTGTTTTCTTACACTCCCAGCAACCCTCTACACACTACACTATGCCTGGGGTCCATTCGTGGTTCGGCTTCCACTTTCGAAGTGTATGGTTTGTGTTGCCCCTAGGCCTATTGTCTTCTATTGCATTCTATTGTGTTCTACACTGTTTGCAGCACTTTTCTAAGTGTTTTACTTATCTGATTTTGGTTTGTGTGTATATTTTGTGTATTTTACTTACCTCCTAAGGGAGTATATCCTCTGAGATACTTTTGGCATATTGTCACTAAAATAAAGTACCTTTATTTTTAGTAACTCTGAGTACTGTGTTTCTTATGACATAGTGCTAGATGATATAAGTGGTATAGTAGGAGCTTTGCATGTCTCCTAGTTCAGCCTAAGCTGCTCTGCTATAGCTACCTCTATCAGCCTAAGCTGCTAGAACACTACTTATCTACTAATAATGGATAACTGGACCTGGCAAAAGGTGTAAGTACCATCAGGTACCCACTATAAGCCAGGCTAGCCTCCTACACTAGGGAATTATAAGGGTGTTTGAGTGTGCCAATTGGAATTGGTAAAAGTGGTCACTATCCTACAGTGACCATTTTAAAGGCAGAGAGAGCATAAGTACTGAGGTTCTGGTTAGCAGAGCCTCAGTGACACGGTTAGGCACTACACAGGCATACACATACAGGCCACAAACTATGAGCACTTGGGGCCTGGCTAGCAAGGTCCCAGTGAGACATATAAAACACACTGACAAATAGGGTTTTCACTATGAGCACTGGGGTCCTGGCTAGCAGGATCCCAATGAGACAGTAAAAACACACTGACATATACTCACAAACAGGCCAAAAGTGGGGGTAACAATGCTAGATGGAGGCTACCTTCCTACACATCATTCTTCCTTTCCAGTTGTCCATGCCCCTTTTAGTGTACCTGCTTGTGTGCTTTATGACTGTATCTGTGGTAGATATGCTGGTAACCCTGAAGTTTGAGTATCAATGTCTAAGTGCTGGTAGGCACATCTGAGTGTCTTTGGCACCTGTCTACATTCCTCACTCCATGTGAGACCTTGATTCCTCCACCTGTTTGACCCTCCCCCCTTGATTTATACCTGTATGCTCCCCAGCTCCCACCTGCTCATGCAGCCACTCAAACACAAATTACCACTTTTTCAGTGAAGATGTTTGCAGTCTAATGGCTACTTCCTAATTATCCCCTTATTGTCCTCTCATTCTCATATTTCCATCACACCAACTACTTTGAGATGGCCTTAGCGTAGCATGAGGCAAAGTATAAACAACCAATACACAATATAACATCTCCTCATGTGTGTGTGTATTGGTGAATTCAAATCTGGTGGACTACGTGTATAGGGCATGGAGGTCTGTGTAACTGGATGCCCATTTATTTGCTGGGCTGTGTGTGTGTGGCTGTCTGTAGGATTGTCTTTAACTGCATGTATGTTTGCAGATATGTTGCTCTGCATACATGCATGTATGTCTCAGCCATGTCAATGTGTGCATGAGTGAGTGGTGTCTGTCTATATGCAAGCAATACACAAATGCCAAACCTACTGGCTTTATCGATGGTTGTTCTCATGTTTTTCTCAAATGTCGGGATACATGTAATACATGTAATGTGATTGAAAGGAGAAATACAAACGTAAGTCAACATGTTGCTAGCTAGCTCCTTGTATGCAGGGCATCATTTTTTGGTACTGATCTTTCTATTACAAAAGGTTTACGTTCTGGGGTTCTAATCTTTGTTTCAGTTGCTGAAATGGACCTGCTAAACAGCTGTGAAGAGAGCATCTAGACCTTGATCCATAATGTTTCTTATACTTTGAATACTCTGGTACGTGTAAGTATGATATGCCTGTAGGAGGCTGGCCCTCTATGTAGTGTACAAATCTAGGCACGCTGTGTACGGGGTCCAGACAACCACACGTTGGTTTCCAGAGGCAAAAACTAGATTACCTAATGCTCTAATTTTTGAGATAGCTTGGTTGACCAGTTAGGCTAATCATGGAGACGTGCAAAGCATTGGCTATACTCACAGTATCACTCATGCGACACACGCACTCAAAGGAATAACTTGAGACCAATTTACAAAAATTACTTCAGATTTTTATATAATTTTTAAGACCAAGATTATAAAAATTGGTAACGTACTTTTTAAAATATGAGTTTCTGAAGTTTTATTAAATGCAGTATTTCTGTGCATAATTACGCACCATAGGAATCAATAGACAGTCACTTTTAAACATGCATATAAAATCGCACCCTTATGTTACCATGTTGCGCTTTTGCAGGATGGTTGATGCTGTTGGTGGGCACACTTTGCTGGAGAGGCTTGGGCAGCTCCGGTAGGAGCAGTGTTGGAAAGACTCTTGGAGCAGGTATAGGGCCAGTTTGGGGGACCACTTGAAAAAGCTGTGGCTAATGGAGTAATTTGGAGCTGGAGGTGAGTCTCTTGGAGGAAGGCTTACATGACAACAGGGGCATTCTGGTGGGAGGTCCGGGGTGTTCCTGAGGTCCCTTGACTGGGGCTCCCTCCTGGTTCATTTTTAGCTCTAGGGGAGCTTGTTTTCTTCATGTACGATGTCCACTGACAAGTACCTGGGTTACTGGCACAACTCGGCCACTGGAGGGTGCAGTGCCACCAAACTTGCCACACTTGCGGGGTTTGTCCTGGTAGTCGTCAATGTGTTGTCGGGTATGGCTGCGACTTCCGGTTCGGCAGACACCAGCCGGTCAGTGAAGTGACTTTCACTGGTTTGCTTGCTTGTAGAGTGATACCTTACTCTCAAGGGAGATCCCGGGCTATTGGCGAAGCCTGGAGGTCCTCAGGGTTGTTGAGGTCAGTCCAGTGGTCAGCTTCTCCGTGGTGGCAATGGTCGGGTCCTAGGTGCGCCTTTTCTTGTGCAGCGGTCCACAGTTCTCGGGCTATGGTTCTTCATGGTGCTGTCTTCTCTTTTTCCTTTTGAATCTGATTTCTTGGTCTAGGGGTGCCGATTAAATACTGAATTTACTGGGCGTTTTAGGGGGAACATGGTAGTGTTTAGTGGGAAACTTGCCCTTGGGTGGCTTCACCCACTATAGTGACCACTTCTTGTGGGAGGGGTCACTTCCCTAAACCTCATTTGCTATTTTCTCTCCATGCATGATGGAGGAGAATGAAAAAGAGGGTCCACCTCGCAGGCAACGCCTTAGGGGGGGTGCATGCAAGGTGACGCCACTCCTCATACCCTTTGTTAGGTTTACCACCTTTGCTCCCGCCAAAAGTAGGAGTTTGCAAAGGGGGATGCCAGCAGCCTCTAGCAGCAGGCTTGGGGGTCGAGTTTCAAGGGCGTTAAGCCCTATGAAGCTCACCGGCAGGACAGTGCACATTCCTGAGGGATGGGGTATTAGCTCCTCCACCCAGGAAGGGCATTGTGTTACAAACCAGAGAGGCAGGGCTCTCCCCCACGGTTTGTATTCTGGCTGTCTGGAAGTGGCAGCTGGATACGACCCGTTGGCAATCATGCCAGGATAGTTAGCTTTCGCAGGGGGTACCTCTAAGGTGGCCCCTGGGTACTTTTAGGGATACATCCAGTACTGGCATCAGTTTGGATTTATCATTCTGAGTTGTTTGATACCAAACAACCCAGGGTTCAGAGAGGCCATCATCTGGCTGGGAAACCCTTGTTGACCAGTGTCCAGCACATGTATTAAAATGGCGGCTCTGTTCACTCACTATGTCTCAGGTTTGGCAGGGACACAGTGGGGGCATATCGCTCTAGTGTGAGAAAGTAGCCTCTTTCTAGCCTTGTTACCCCCACTTTTGGCCTGTTTGTGAGTGTATGTCAGGGTGTTTACACTGTCTCACTGGAATCCTGCTAGCCAGGGCCCAGTGCTCATAGTGAAAACCCTATGTTTTCAGTATGTTTGTTATGTGTCACTGGGACCCTGCTAGTCAGGACCCCAGTGCTCATAAGTTTGTGGCCTACATGTATGTGTTCCCTGTGTGGTGCCTAACTGTCTCACTGAGGCTCTGCTAACCAGACCCTCAGTGGTTATGCTCTCTCATTTCTTTCTAAATTGTCACTAACAGGCTAGTGACCAATTTTACCAATTTACATTGGCATACTGGAACACCCTTATAATTCCCTAGTATATGGTACTGAGGTACCCAGGGTATTGGGGTTCCAGGAGATCCCTATGGGCTGCAGCATTTCTTTTGCCACCCATAGGGAGCTCTGACAATTCTTACACAGGCCTGCCACTGCAGCCTGAGTGAAATAACGTCCACGTTATTTCACAGCCATTTTACACTGCACTTAAGTAACTTATAAGTCACCTATATGTCTAACCTTTACCTGGTAAAGGTTAGGTGCAAAGTTACTTAGTGTGAGGGCACCCTGGCACTAGCCAAGGTGCCCCCACATTGTTCAGGGCCAATTCCCCGGACTTTGTGAGTGCGGGGACACCATTACACGCATGCACTACATATAGGTCACTACCTATATGTAGCTTCACAATGGTAACTCCGAATATGGCCATGTAACATGTCTAAGATCATGGAATTGCCCCCTCTATGCCATCCTGGCATAGCTGGCACAATCCCATGATCCCAGTGGTCTGTAGCACAGACCCTGGTACTGCCAAACTGCCTTTCCTGGGGTTTCACTGCAGCTGCTGCTGCTGCCAACCCCTCAGACAGGTTTCTGCCCTCCTGGGGTCAAGCCAGGCTTGTCCCAGGATGGCAGAACAAAGGACTTCCTCTGAGAGAGGGTGTTACACCCTCTCCCTTTGGAAAATGGTGTGAAGGCAGGGGAGGAGTAGCCTCCCCCAGCCTCTGAAAATGCTTTCTTGGGCACAGATGTGCCCAATTCTGCATAAGCCAGTCTACACCGGTTCAGGGACCCCTTAGCCCTGCTCTGGCGCGAAACTGGACAAAGGAAAGGGGAGTGACCACTCCCCTGACCTGCACCTCCCCTGGGAGGTGTCCAGAGCTCCTCCAGTGTGCTCCAGACCTCTGCCATCTTGGAAACAGAGGTGCTGCTGGCACACTGGACTGCTCTGAGTGGCCAGTGCCACCAGGTGACGTCAGAGACTCCTTGTGATGGGCTCCTTCAGGTGTTGCTAGCCTATCCTCTCTCCTAAGTAGCCAAACCCTCTTTTCTGGCTATTTAGGGTCTCTGTCTCTGGGGAAACTTCAGATAACGAATGCAAGAGCTCATCCGAGTTCCTCTGCATCTCTCTCTTCACCTTCTGACCAAGGAATCGACTGCTGACCGCGCTGGAAGCCTGCAACACTGCAACAAAGTAGCAAAGACGACTACTACAACTCTGTAACGCTGATCCTGCCGCCTTCTCGACTGTTTTCCTGGTGGTGCATGCTGTGGGGGTAGTCTGCCTCCTCTCTGCACTAGAAGCTCAGAAGAAATCTCCCGTGGGTCGACGGAATCTTCCCCCTGCAACCGTAGGCACCAAAAAGCTGCATTACCGGTCCCTTGGGTCTCCTCTCAGCACGACGAGCGAGGTCCCTCGAATCCAGCAACTCTGTCCAAGTGACTCCCACAGTCCAGTGACTCTTCAGTCCAAGTTTGGTGGAGGTAAGTCCTTGCCTCACCTCGCTGGGCTGCATTGCTGGGAACCGCGACTTTTGCAGCTACTCCGGCCCCTGTGCACTTCCGGCGGAAATCCTTTGTGCACAGCCAAGCCTGGGTCCACGGCACTCTAACCTGCATTGCACGACTTTCTAAGTTGGTCTCCGGCGACGTGGGACTCCTTTGTGTAACTTCGGGTGAGCACCGTTTCACGCATCCTCGTAGTGCCTGTTTCTGGCACTTCTCCGGGTGCTACCTGCTGCTGAGAGGGCTCCTTGTCTTGCTCGACGTCCCCTCTCTCTCCTGGTCCAATTTGCGACCTCCTGGTCCCTCCAGGGCCACAGCAGCGTCCAAAAACGCTAACCGCATGATTTGCAGCTAGCAAGGCTTGTTGGCGTTCTTTCAGCGGGAAAACACTTCTGCATGACTCTCCACGGCGAGAGGGATCCGTGCACCAAAGGGGAAGTCTCTAGCCCTTTTCGTTCCTGCAGAAACCTCAGCTTCTTCTGTCCAGTAGAAGCTTCTTTGCACCCACAGCTGACATTTCCTGGGCATATGCCCATCTCCGACTTGTTTGTGACTTTTGGACTTGGTCCCCTTGTTCCACAGGTACCCTAGATTGGAAATCCACAGTTGTTGCATTGTTGGTTTGTGTCTTTCCTGCATTATTCCTCTATCACGACTTCTTTGTCTTTTGGGGAACTTTAGTGCACTTTGCACTCACTTTTCAGGGTCTTGGGGAGGGCTAATTTTCTAACTCTCACTATTTTCTAATAGTCCCAGCGACCCTCTACAAGGTCACATAGGTTTGGGGTCCATTTGTGGTTCGCATTCCACTTTTGGAGTATATGGTTTGTGTTGCCCCTATCCTTATGTGTCCCCATTGCATCCTATTGTAACTATACATTGTTTGCACTGTTTTCTAAGACTATACTGCATATTTTTGCTATTGTGTATATATATCTTGTGTATATTTCCTATCCTCTCACTGAGGGTACACTCTAAGATACTTTGGCATATTGTCATAAAAATAAAGTACCTTTATTTTTAGTATAACTGTGTATTGTGTTTTCTTATGATATTGTGCAAGTGACACTTGTGGTACTGTAGTAGCTTCACACGTCTCCTAGTTCAGCCTAAGCTGCTCTGCTAAGCTACCATTATCTATCAGCCTAAGCTGCTAGACACCCTATACACTAATAAGGGATAACTGGGCCTGGTGCAAGGTGCAAGTACCCCTTGGTACTCAATACAAGCCAGTCCAGCCTCCTACATTGGTTGTGCAGCGGTGGGATAAGTGCTTTGAGACTACTTACCACTCTTGTCATTGTACTTTTCATAAGAGAAAAATATACAAAACGAGTTCAGTGTATATACACATAGCCAAAAAGTTTTGCATTTCCTCTTTTCACTCTTTTCTAAAGTGCTGAAAAGTACTTCTAAACTTTCAAAAAGTTCTTAAAAGTTTAAAAAGTTTTTTCTGTCTTTCTAAAAAGTTCTGAAAACTTTTTTCTCTTTTTCTATCACTTTAACACTCTCTAAAAATGTCTGGCACAGGCCAAAATGTTGATCTGTCCAAACTTGCATATGATCACCTTAGCTGGAAAGGAGCAAGGAGTCTCTGCATAGAGAGAGGTTTGAGTGTAGGGAAGAATCCTTCCTTGGAATTATTGCTTAATATGCTTAGAGAACAAGATAAGGCCATAGGGGCCACATCTGTTGAAAAAGTAGCAAATGGTTCCCAATCTGATTCAGGGACTCCCCCAGAAAAAGATTCAGAAAAGAAAGTTCCTAGCCTGCCCATTACAAGACAGTCTAGCATAGTTGGTAATGATGATGAGCCACACCATACAAATAGTGTTGTCTCACATCATAGCAAAAGCATTTATTCTCACCATACTGGTAGTGATGTTTCTGTCAGCCAAGCTGTTAGGGTGCCCTCTGTAAGGGACAGGTCTCCTTCTGTTCATTCCCATCATACCTCTGTATCTAGAAATGTCCCTCCCACCAACCCTGATGACAGATTGTTAGAAAGGGAACTCAATAAGTTGAGGGTGGAACAAACCAGACTGAAGCTTAAAAAGCAACAGCTGGATTTGGATAGACAGTCTTTAGAATTAGAGAAGGAAAGACAGAAGTTGGGTTTAGAAACCCATGGTGGCAGCAGCAGTATTCCCCATAGTCATCCTGCAAAAGAGCATGATTCCAGGAATCTGCACAAGATAGTTCCCCCTTATAAGGAGGGGGATGACATTAACAAGTGGTTTGCTGCACTTGAGAGGGCCTGTGTTGTACAGGATGTCCCTCAAAGGCAGTGGGCTGCTATCCTATGGCTATCATTTAGTGGAAAAGGTAGGGATAGGCTCCTTACTGTGAAAGAAAGTGATGCCAATAATTTTACAGTACTTAAGAATGCACTCCTGGATGGTTATGGCTTAACCACTGAACAATACAGGATAAAGTTCAGAGAGACCAAAAAGGAGTCTTCACAAGACTGGGTTGATTTCATTGACCATTCAGTGAAGGCCTTGGAGGGGTGGTTACATGGCAGTAAAGTTACTGATTATGACAGCCTGTATAACTTGATCCTGAGAGAGCATATTCTTAATAATTGTGTGTCTGATTTGTTGCACCAGTACTTAGTGGACTCTGATCTGACCTCTCCCCAAGAATTGGGAAAGAAGGCAGACAAATGGGTCAGAACAAGGGTGAACAGAAAAGTTCATACAGGGGGTGACAAAGAGAACACTAAGAAGAAAGATGGTGAAAAGTCTCAAGATAAGCATGGGGATAAGGGTAAAACCAAAGATCCAACTTCAAATCTTAAACACTCTTCAGGGGGTGGGGATAAAACAAATTCTTCCTCTTCTTCTCAACCTACACAATTTAAAAAGCCTTGGTGCTTTGTGTGTAAAAATAGAGGCCATAGGCCAGGGGATAAGTCCTGTCCAGGTAAACCCCCTGAGCCTACCACCACTAATACATCAAGCTCTAGTGCCCCTAGCAGTAGTGGTACTAGTGGTGGGACTGCTGGCAACAGTCAAGCAAAGGGTGTAGTTGGGTTCACTTATGGGTCCATCATAGAAACTGGGGTAGTCAGTCCCAAGACAGTTTCTGTCACACCTAGTGGCATTGGCCTTGCCACACTGGCTGCTTGTCCCCTTACAATGGATAAGTACAGGCAGACAGTTTCAATAAATGGTGTTGAGGCCTTGGCCTACAGGGACACAGGTGCCAGTATCACTTTGGTGACTGAAAACCTAGTGCACCCTGATCAACACATCATTGGACAACAGTATAAGATTATTGATGTCCATAACTCCACTAAGTTTCTTCCCTTAGCTATAATTCAGTTTAGTTGGGGTGGAGTTACTGGCCCTAAGCAGGTGGTGGTATCACCTAGCTTACCTGTAGATTGTCTCTTAGGAAATGACCTAGAGGCCTCAGGTTGGGCTGATGTAGAGTTTTATGCCCATGCAGCCATGCTGGGCATCCCAGAGGAATTGTTCCCTCTAATTTCTACTGAAATGAAAAAGCAAAGGAGAGAAGGCCTGAAAACTCAGGATCCCTCTCCAACAACAGGTAAAAGGGGTATCACAGTATCCCCTAACCACCCTACCATTCAGGATACCATTCCTGTGGTGGGAGAAACCTCTCCTGGGGTGGCACCTGTTCCAAGGGAATCATCAGTTGGCAAAACTGTACTCCCTGAGGTAGAAGTACCTCTCTGTGGGATAACTAACATTGGTGAGAAAAAGAGCACCATTTTAGTTAACATGGAGCATCCCTCCAACCCTCCCAGAGAAACTTTAGTGTAGAAACTCTGCACTGCCTCACAACACTTAGGACAGCATCCCTGCCCTAGTGTGGAGCTCATAGGACAGCATCCCTGCCCTGCTCCAACCCAAGAGAAACAGCATCCCTGTTCTCTCTTCCAGCCATATGGACAAAGTTTTTGCCCAGCTATGGCTTTTCTGAGACAGCATCCCTGTCTTGCATTTCCATCACTACAAATAGGTTCAGTGGACAATTCCCACTGCTCTAAACTAAAACTTACTGATAGAAACTCTGAAAATACATCTTCACATTGTTACTTAGCTAAAAAACTTCAAACAGGGTAGTTTACATCCCCACAGGGAAGTAACCATATAGTGGATGATAAAGGGAGTAATCAGTCTATTGCAGAGCTACTCTCTACTTATCACCACTTAGACAATAAAGTCTCAACTGGCCAAGGTTAGCCTTATTGTCCTTCGTTTGGGGGGGGGGGGTTGTGTGAGAAAGTAGCCTCTTTCTAGCCTTGTTACCCCCACTTTTGGCCTGTTTTTGAGTGTATGTCAGGGTCTTTACACTGTCTCACTGGAATCCTGCTAGCCAGGGCCCAGTGCTCATAGTGAAAACCCTATGTTTTCAGTATGTTTGTTATGTGTCACTGGGACCCTGCTAGTCAGGACCCCAGTGCTCATAAGTTTGTGGCCTACATGTATGTGTTCCCTGTGTGGTGCCTAACTGTCTCACTGAGGCTCTGCTAACCAGAACCTCAGTGGTTATGCTCTCTCATTTCTTTCTAAATTGTCACTAACAGGCTAGTGACCAATTTTACCAATTTACATTGGCATACTGGAACACCCTTATAATTCCCTAGTATATGGTACTGAGGTACCAGGGTATTGGGGTTCCAGGAGATCCCTATGGGCTGCAGCATTTCTTTTGCCACCCACAGGGAGCTCTGACAATTCTTACACAGGCCTGCCACTGCAGCCTGAGTGAAATAACGTCCACGTTATTTCACAGCCATTTTACACTGCACTTAAGTAACTTATAAGTCACCTATATGTCTAACCTTTACCTGGTAAAGGTTAGGTGCAAAGTTACTTAGTGTGAGGGCACCCTGGCACTAGCCAAGGTGCCCCCACATTGTTCAGGGCCAATTCCCCGGACTTTGTGAGTGCGGTGACACCATTACACGCGTGCACTACATATAGGTCACTACCTATATGTATCTTCACAATGGTAACTCCGAATATGGCCACGTAACATGTCTATGATCATGGAATTGCCCCCTCTATGCCATCCTGGCATAGCTGGCACAATCCCATGATCCCAGTGGTCTGTAGCACAGACCCTGGTACTGCCAAACTGCCTTTCCTGGGGTTTCACTGCAGCTGCTGCTGCTGCCAACCCCTCAGACAGGTTTCTGCCCTCCTGGGGTCAAGCCAGGCTTGTCCCAGAATGGCAGAACAAAGGACTTCCTCTGAGAGAGGGTGTTACACCCTCTCCCTTTGGAAAATGGTGTGAAGGCAGGGGAGGAGTAGCCTCCCCCAGCCTCTGAAAATGCTTTCTTGGGCACAGATGTGCCCAATTCTGCATAAGCCAGTCTACACCGGTTCAGGGACCCCTTAGCTCTGCTCTGGCGTGAAACTGGACAAAGGAAAGGGGAGTGACCACTCCCCTGACCTGCACCTCCCCTGGGAGGTGTCCAGAGCTCCTCCAGTGTGCTCCAGACCTCTGCCATCTTGGAAACAGAGGTGCTGCTGGCACACTGGACTGCTCTGAGTGGCCAGTGCCACCAGGTGACGTCAGAGACTCCTTGTGATAGGCTCCTTCAGGTGTTGCTAGCCTATCCTCTCTCCTAAGTAGCCAAACCCTCTTTTCTGGCTATTTAGGGTCTCTGTCTCTGGGGAAACTTCAGATAACGAATGCAAGAGCTCATCCGAGTTCCTCTGCATCTCTCTCTTCACCTTCTGACCAAGGAATCGACTGCTGACCGCGCTGGAAGCCTGCAACACTGCAACAAAGTAGCAAAGACGACTACTGCAACTCTGTAACGCTGATCCTGCCGCCTTCTCGACTGTTTTCCTGGTGGTGCATGCTGTGGGGGTAGTCTGCCTCCTCTCTGCACTAGAAGCTCCGAAGAAATCTCCCGTGGGTCGACGGAATCTTCCCCCTGCAACCGCAGGCACCAAAAAGCTGCATTACCGGTCCCTTGGGTCTCCTCTCAGCACGACGAGCGAGGTCCCTCGAATCCAGCAACTCTGTCCAAGTGACTCCCACAGTCCAGTGACTCTTCAGTCCAAGTTTGGTGGAGGTAAGTCCTTGCCTCACCTCGCTGGGCTGCATTGCTGGGAACCGCGACTTTTGCAGCTACTCCGGCCCCTGTGCACTTCCGGCGGAAATCCTTCGTGCACAGCCAAGCCTGGGTCCACGGCACTCTAACCTGCATTGCACGACTTTCTAAGTTGGTCTCCGGCGACGTGGGACTCCTTTGTGTAACTTCGGGTGAGCACCGTTTCACGCATCCTCGTAGTGCCTGTTTCTGGCACTTCTCCGGGTGCTACCTGCTGCTGAGAGGGCTCCTTGTTTTGCTCGACGTCCCCTCTCTCTCCTGGTCCAATTTGCAACCTCCTGGTCCCTCCAGGGCCACAGCAGCGTCCAAAAACGCTAACCGCACGATTTGCAGCTAGCAAGGCTTGTTGGCGTTCTTTCGGCGGGAAAATACTTCTGCACGACTCTCCGCGGCGAGTGGGATCCGTCCACCAAAGGGGAAGTCTCTAGCCCTTTTCGTTCCTGCAGAAACCTCAGCTTCTTCTGTCCAGTAGAAGCTTCTTTGCACCCACAGCTGGCATTTCCTGGGCATATGCCCATCTCCGACTTGTTTGTGACTTTTGGACTTGGTCCCCTTGTTCCACAGGTACCCTAGATTGGAAATCCACAGTTGTTGCATTGTTGATTTGTGTCTTTCCTGCATTATTCCTCTATCACGACTTCTTTGTCTTTTGGGGAACTTTAGTGCACTTTGCACTCACTTTTCAGGGTCTTGGGGAGGGCTAATTTTCTAACTCTCACTATTTTCTAATAGTCCCAGCGACCCTCTACAAGGTCACATAGGTTTGGGGTCCATTTGTGGTTCGCATTCCACTTTTGGAGTATATGGTTTGTGTTGCCCCTATCCCTATGTGTCCCCATTGCATCCTATTGTAACTATACATTGTTTGCACTGTTTTCTAAGACTATACTGCATATTTTTGCTATTGTGTATATATATCTTGTGTATATTTCCTATCCTCTCACTGAGGGTACACTCTAAGATACTTTGGCATATTGTCATAAAAATAAAGTACCTTTATTTTTAGTATAACTGTGTATTGTGTTTTCTTATGATATTGTGCAAGTGACACTTGTGGTACTGTAGTAGCTTCACACGTCTCCTAGTTCAGCCTAAGCTGCTCTGCTAAGCTACCATTATCTATCAGCCTAAGCTGCTAGACACCCTATACACTAATAAGGGATAACTGGGCCTGGTGCAAGGTGCAAGTACCCCTTGGTACTCACTACAAGCCAGTCCAGCCTCCTACATCTAGCAGCTATGCTTTCACATATAGTATGGAGCAACCTACCTTATGGATGTAAGGCCTACCACAGGAGTGTCTTACCCATAGAAAATGCAGGGTATGGTAGACAGGCACACGGGCAGTGTACCATGTCAATTTATATTTTAGGTTTTCACCAGAACACCCAGCCTGCAATGGCAGTGCTGGGTGCATCTGGATGCAGGGATCTTGGGCTCTAGAGGGCGGCACAATCAGTGCTGCTGTCCTCAGGGGCCTACACTTAGTGCCCCCTGCCCATGGTACCTGAGTACCTTTTACTAGGGACTTATAGTGGTAGCTACAGGTGTATTCAACTGTGCCAATGCCTCACAACAGTTGTAGGAAAAGAGCTCTGGCCCAGGGAACTTGGTTAGCAGGGGCTCTGGGCACTACAATTTCTAGGCTACATCATACATCAGGCAAAATATGGGGGGTATCCATGTCTAAAAGAGGCCTTTTCTCACAACCAGATTTTAAAGCTCTATCTTCCAAATTCTAATAATCTAATTCTTATTAATTTTTCTTACATTTTTTCTCAATGCAGCCAGTCGCCATTATTGAAGAGTTGGGGAACTTATTTATGGAATTTGTGCATAGTGAGAGAAATCATACATCAATTATAGGGGCAGGTGACTTTAGCACTTTGAAATGCGAAATGCATTTATAGAGTAGGAGGCTGGCCTGGCTTGTAGTGGGTACCTTGTGGTACTTACACCCTGTGCCAGGTCCAGTTATCCCGTATTAGTAGAGTAGAGGTGTTTCTAGCAGCTTAGGCTGATAGAAGGTAGCTATGGCAAAGCAGCTTAGGCTGAACTAGGAGACATGCAAAGCTCCTACTATACCCCTTATATCATACAGCACAATATCATAAGAAAACACAATACTCAGAGTTACTAAAAACAAAGGTACTTTATTTTTATGACAATATGCCACAACTATCTCAGTGAGTACCCTCAGTTAGAAGGTAAGTAATATACACAAGTCATATGTACACAAACCCAAAACAGGTAAATAATAGTAAGAAAAGTAATGCAAACAGTGTAGAATTACAATAGGATGCAATAGGTGAACATAGGTCTAGGGGCAACACAAACCATATACTCCAAAAGTGGAATGCGAATCACGACTGGACCCCAGACCTATGGGAGCTTGTAGAGGGTCACTGGGACTGTAAGAAAACAGTCAGGGTGTCCAAGATACCCCACCCCAAGACCCTGAAAAGTAGGAGTAAAGTACACTTACTACCCCAGAAGGAAGAACCACAAACACCAGCAAAGCACTGAAGACGGATTCCTGGACCTGAGGACCTGCAAGGCAAGGGCACCAAGTCCAAGAGTCACGATAGTGTCTGGGGGAGGGGGGGGGGGGGGGGGTGTAGGAGCCCAGGAAACCCCTGATGAAGGTGCAAAAAGGCTGCCACTGGGTGGAAGAAGCCGAAGATTCTGCAGCAACGAAAAGAGCTAGGAACTTCTCCTTTGGATGGAAAATGTCCCAAGGCGTGCTGGAGGTTGCAGAAGTGTTTCCACGCAGAAATACCGCCAACAAGCCTTGCTAGCTGCAAGGGTCCCGGTAGAGGTTTTTGGGTGCTGCTGGGGACCAGGAAGGACCAGGATGTCTCCCCTTGGAGGAGAAGACAGAAGGGGCGCTCAGCAACTCAGAGAGCTCCCATACAAGCAGGCAGCACCCACAGAAGTACCGGAAATACCAGAAGTACCAGGCAATTAGAAGATTTCTGAACCAGAGCTGGCTCAGAGTCACAAAGGAGGGTCCCACGACATCGGAGTCCAATTCAGAGGGTTGAGCACTGCAGGATGGAATGCTGGGGACCCAGGCTAGGCTGTGCACAAAGGAATCCTTGGAGAAGTGCACAGAAGCCGGAGCAGCTGCAAATCACGCAGTACACAGGTTTGCAGTCTAGCGTGGGGAGGCAAGGCCTTACCTCTACCAAACTTGGACTGAAGGATCACTGGACTGTGGGAGTCACTTGGATAGAGTTCCTGTGTTCCAGGGACCACCCTTGTCAGGATGAGAGGGGACCCAGAGGACCGGTGATGCAGTTATTTGGTGCCTGCGTTAGAAGGGGTAGATTCCGTCGACCCACAGGAGACTTCTTCTTGGCTTCCAGTGCAGGGTGAAGGCAGATGACCCCCAGAACATGCACCACCAGGAAACAGTCTAGAAAGCCAGCAGGATGAGGTGCTACAATGTTGCTGATAGTCATCTTGCTACTTTGTTGCAGTTTTGCAGGTGTCCTGAAGCAGTCAGCGGTCGATCCTTTGCAGAAGTCGAAGAGGGAAGTGCAGAGGAACTCTGGCGAGCTCTTGCATTCGTTATCTGAAGAATTCCCCAGAGGAGAGATCCTAAATAGCCAGAAAAGGAGGTTTGGCTACCAAGAAAGGAGGAGTGGCTACCAAGAAAGGTAATAGCCTATCAGAGGGGGTCTCTGACGTCACCTGCTGGCACTGGCCACTCAGAGCAGTCCAGTGTGCCTCCAACACCTCTGTTTCCAAGATGGCAGAGGTCTGGGACACACTGGAGGAGCTCTGGGCACCTCCCCTGGGAGGTACTGGTCAGGGGAGTGGTCACTCCCCTTTCCTTTGTCCAGTTTCACGCCAGAGCAGGGCTGGGGGATCCCTAAACTGGTGTATACTGGCTTATGCAGAGATGGGCACCATCTCTGCCCATCAAAGCATTTCCAGAGGCTGGGGGAGGCTACTCCTCCCCAGCCATTCACACCTATTTCCAAAGGGAGAGGTTGTAACACCCTCTCTCAGAGGAAATCCTTTGTTCTGCCTTCCTGGGCTGGGGCTGCCCAGACCCCAGGAGGGCAGAATCCTGTCTGAGGGGTTGGCAGCAGCAGCTGCAGTGGAAACCCCGGAAAGGCAGTTTGGCAGTACCCGGGTTCTGTGCTAGAGATCCGGGGGATCATGGAATTGTCCCCCCAATACCAAGGACCAATACCAGAATGGTTGTCCCCCCAATACCAAGGACCAATACCAGAATGGTACTGGGGTGACAGTTCCATGATCTTAGGCATGTTACATGGCCATGTACGGAGTTACCATTGTGACGCTATACATAGGTAGTGACCTATGTATAGTGCACGCGTGTAATGGTGTCCCCGCACACACAAAGTCCGGGGAATTTCTCCTAAACGATGTGGGGGCACCTTGGCTAGTGCCAGGGTGCCCACATCCTAAGTAACTTGGCACCCAACCTTCATCAAGTGAAGGTTAGACATATAGGTTACTTATGTGCAGTGAAAGGCTCATGCAGCAATGCTGGGCATTCCTGGGCATATTTTTGCTTTGACAAGGGCTGAGGCCAAGAAGCAAAAAGGACAAGGAAACTTGGATCCTCGAACAACTGACCAAGTGCTCCCAATAGCTAGGGGTAGTAAGGGTAAATCCTTGCCCACTATCCTTCCCTCTCCAGAAGATTCCCCTTTTGAGGAAGAGGAATCCTCTCCCTGTGCAGAACCTACACCAGATGAGTTGGCAGCAGACACTGTTGAGCTTTTGGGTGCGGGGGGCTGCTAGGGAAGAGGTGAGTGTGGCACAGCAGACCTGTCCCACACTAGAGGGTTTGAGACAGCAAGCTGTCAAACAGCAGAATGGGGATGTCACTGATAGCCATAAGGTGTATTGAGAAGACAACCTCCTGTATACTGAGTCAAGGGGCCCTAAACCTGGAGCGACCAGGAGACTGGTCATCCCTTTGCAGTATAGGGAGTTTCTTCTAACCTTTGCACATGATATTCCTTTGGCTGGGCATTTGGGCCAGAGTAAAACTTGGGACAGGCTTGTTCCATTGTTTCACTGGCCTCATCTGTCAGAGGACACCAAAGAGTTTTGTCGCTCTTGTGTGACTTGCCAAGCCAGTGGCAAGACTGGTGGCACACCTAAGGCCCCCTTAATTCCACTTCCTGCCGTTGGGGTGCCCTTTGAAAGGGTAGGGGTTGACATAGTTGGCCCCTTGACCCGCCAACAGCTTCAGGCAATAGGTTTATCCTGGTGGTAGTGGACCATGCCACTATGTATCCTGAAGCAATTCCCTTAAGGACCTCAGTGCGCAGCTCCTGCAGTGGCAAAGGCCCTCCTGGGAATCTTTTCCAGGGTGGGCTTCCCTAAGGAAGTGGTGTCAGACAGAGGTAGTAATTAATGTCTGCATTCCTCAAAGCTATGTGGAAAGAGTGTGGTATAACATTCAAGTTCACAACTCTTGACCATCCACAAACAAATGGTCTGGTTGAGAGGTTCAATAAAACCCTCAAAGGTATGATTATGGGACTTCCTGAAAAACTCAGAAGGAGATGGGATGTCCTGTTGCCATGCCTCCTTTTTCCTTACAGGGAGGTACCCCAAAAAGGAGTGGGCTTTAGCCCCTTTGAACTCCTCTTTGGACACCCTGTGAGAGGTCCCCTTGCACTTGTGAAGGAGGGTTGGGAACAACCTTTAAAAGCTCCTAAACAGGTCATTGTGGACTATGTACTTGGCCTGAGATCCAGGATGGCTGAGTACATGAAAAAGGCCAGTAAAAAGCTTCAGGCCAGCCAAGAGCTCCAGAAGCAATGGCAGGACCAGAAGGCAGTCCTGACCCAGTACCACCCAGGACAGAAGGTGTGGGTATTGGAGCCTGTGGCCCCAAGAGCACTCGAGGACAAATGGAGTGAACCCCATCTCATTGTTGACAAAAATGGTGAGGTCACCTACTTGGTAGACCTGGGCACTGCCAGGAGTCCCCTTAGGGTGCTCCATGTCAATCGCGTAAAACCCTACTATGACAGGGCTGACTTAACCCTGATCATGGCAACTGATCAGGGACAGGAAGAAGAGAGTTACCCTCTCCCTGATCTCTTCTCCACCACTGCAGCTGATGACTTAGTGGAGGGAGTGGTGCTTGCAGATTGCCTTACTGCTGAGCAGAAGGACAACTGCATAAATCTCCTAGGTCAATTTTCTGACCTCTTCTCACTGATACCAGGTACAACTAACTGGTGTGAGCACACAATCAATACTGGAAACAGTTTACCTGTCAAGAGTAAGATTTATAGGCAACCTGACCATGTCAGGGATTGCATAAAACAAGAGGTACAGAAGATGCTGGACTTAGGAGTGATTGAGCATTCAGAAAGCCCATGGGTTAGCCCAGTGGTGCTTGTCCCAAAACCTCACAGTAAGAATGGTAAAAGAGAAATTAGGTTTTGTGTTGACTGCAGCGGTCTCAATCAAAAAAACAAGACTGATGCTCACCCTATACCCAGGGAAGATGAGCTAACAGATACACTGGCTTCTGCCAAGTATCGAAGCACTTTTGATTTAACTGCAGGGTATTGGTAGATTAAGTTATCAGAAGATGCTAAACCTAAAACTGCATTTTCCACCATTGGAGGGCACTATCAGTTCACTGTGATGCCCTTTGGTTTGACAAACTCACCTGCCACTTTTCAAAGGTTGGTAAACACAGTCCTGCAAGGTTTGGAAGCTTTTAGTGCAGCATATCTAGATGATATAGTTGGCTTTAGCTCCACCTGGCATGAGCACCTGGTCCACCTATGGAAAGTTTTGGAGGTCCTGCAAAAGGCAGGCCTCACTATCAAGGCTTCAAAGTACCATATAGAGCAGGGGGAAGTGGTTTATCTGGGCCACCTGGTAGGTGGGGAATAGATTGCACCACTGCATGGGAAGATCCAGACCATTATGGAATGGGCTCCCCCTACAACTCAAACCAAGGTGAGAGCCTTTCTAGGCCTCACAGGGTACTATAGGAGATTCATCCAGAATTATGGCTCCATTGCAGCTCCTCTTAATGACCTCACTAGTAAGAAGATGCATAAAAAGATATTGTGGACAGCTAGCTGTCAAAAAGCTTTTGATGAGCTCAAATAGGCCATGTGCTCTGCACCTGTCCTAAAATGCCCTTGCTACTCCACAAAGTTCATAGTCCAGACTGATGCTTCTGAATTGGGGGTTGGGGCAGTGCTATCACAGCTTAACACTGAAGGCCAGGATCAACCTGTTGCTTTTATCAGCAGAAGGTTGACCCCTAGAGAAAACCGTTGGTCTGCCATAGAGAGGGAGGCCTTTACTGTGGTCTGGGCACTGAAACAGTTGAGACCATACCTGTTTGGTACTCACTTTATTGTTCAGATAGACCACAAACCTCTATTATGGCTTAAACAAATGAAAGGTGAAAACCCTAAATTGTTGAGGTGGTCCATCTACCTACAGGGAATGGACTCTACCGTGGAACATAGACCTGGGAGCACCCACTGCAATGCAGATGGACTCTCCAGATATTTCTACTTATACAATGAAGACTCATCTGGGCAAGGTTAGCCTTATTCTCCCTCGTTCGGGGGGAGGGGTTGTGTAGGAAAGTACCATCTTGCCTGGCATGTTACCCCCATTTTTACTTGTGTGTCAGTTTATATTTGCCTGTCTCACTTGGATCCTGCTAGCCAGAACCCCAGTGCTCATAGTTTGTGGGCTAAATGTGTTCCCTGTGTGGTGTCTTACAGTGTCACTGAGGCTCTGCTAACCAGAACCTCGGTGCTTATGCTCTCTCTGCTTTAAAATTGTCACTGCAGGCTAGTAACTATTTTCACCAATTCTGATTGGCACACTGGAACATCCTTATAATTCCCTAGTACATGGTACCTAGGTACCCAGGGTATTGGGGTTCCAGGAGATCCCTATGGGCTGCAGCATTTCTTTTGCCACCCATAGGGAGCTCAGACAAACCCTTGCACAGTTCTGCCATTGCAGCCTGAGTGAAATAACGCAGACGTTATTTCACAGCCATTTTCACTGCACCTAAGTAACTTATAAGTCACCTATATGTCTAACCTTCACTTGCTGAAGGTTAGGTGCAAAGTTACTAAGTGTGAGGGCACCCTTGCACTAGCAAAGGTGCCCCCATATAGTTCAGGGCCATTTCCCTGGGCTTTGTGAGTGCGGAGACACCATGACATGCGTGCACTACATATAGGTCAATACCTATATGTAGTTTCACAATGATAACTACGAATATGGCCATGTAACATGTCTAAGATCATGGAATTGTCCCCCCATTCCAAATCTGGTATTGGGGAGACAATTCCATGCATCCTGGGGGCTCCACCATGGACCCCCAGTACTGCCAAACCAGCTCTCGGAGGCTTGCACTGCAGCTACAGCTGCTGCCACCTCACAGACAGGTTTCTGCCCTCCTGGGGATTGAGCAGCTCAGTCTCAGGAAGGCAGACCAATGCATTTCCTTTAGCAGAGGTATGTTACAGCCTCTCCCATTAGAAACAGGTGTTACAGGCATGGGAGGGGTATCCTCCCAGAGCCTCTGGAAATGCTTTGAAAGGCAAAAACGGTGCCCTCATTGCATAATCCAGTCTACACCGGTTCAGGGACCCCCAGTCCCTGCTCTGGCGCAAAACAAGACAAAGGAAAGGAGAGTGACCACTCCCCTGCCCATCAGCACCCCAGGGGTGGTGTCCAGAGCTCCTCCAGAGTGTCCCTGGCGTTAGCCATCTTGGATTCCGAGGTGTGGGGACCCTCTGGGAGCGTCTGAATGGCCAGTGCCAGCAGGTGACATCAGAGACCCCGCCTGATAGGTGCATACCTGGTAGGTAGCCAATCCCCCTCTCAGGGCTATTTAGAGTCTCTCCTCTGGGTGTTTCCTCAGATTCGGTTTGCAAGATTCCTCCAGGACTCCTCTGCATCCTCTGCTTCAGCTTCTGACCGTCAGATCAACTGCAGACTGCTCCAGGAACCACTGTAACTGCAACAAAGTATCCAGTAAGGCTACTGTGACCTGCAACTTCAGCTCCAACCAGCAACTGCAATTTCCAAGGTGTGCATGCTCTGAGGACTGCCTGTCTTCACCCTGCACCAGAAGAACCAAAGGAATCTCCCCTGGAGTGACGGAGTCACTTCCCTGCTTCAGCAGGCACCTCTCTGTGACGACAACCGGTACTCTGGGACTCCTTTCCTGTCTCGAGCATGATCCCTGGAACACAGGTGTTGGACCGAAGTAACTTTGACTGTCCAAAGGTCCAGCTGTCCAAATTTGGTGGAGGTAAGAGCTTGCCTCCACGTCCAGCGATAGTACCTTACGTACCCACTACAAACCAGGCCAGTCTCCTAAAACACCTCTGAAAGAAAGGAAGAAATCCTGAAGTTTTGGGCTTGTCTCAACCGCAAACACAACTGTTTATGCTGATACTCGGCCTTCTGTGACGACTGCCAACATGAAGCTCCAGTGAACCTCACACAAGCGACTACAGCAACAATAGCCCATGCTGCACGCCAGTGCTAAGCTCCAGCAATGACCGTCCATGACTCCTGACTAGACCTTCATACTACAGAGACAATCATCCACAACGCTCTCCCTAATCCTAGTGGTCTCCCCCACCGCAAACTTGAACTTGACTCTTTGCTGCAGACTTTAAGAAAGTAACCTTTTCACCAGGACTAACCTGGTCCCTGTATCCAGCCCATACTCCATCATGGTCAGTCTGAATTTTTGACTCCCGCCCATCAAACACAACCAGATGACCATAAGTAGCACTTTGTTCTTTTAGGTGCTACATGAAATTGCATAGTTTCTGGTTTATGGAGTGGATTATTGTTATTATGGTATAATTTTATTTATTAAAACTTACTCTATTTTTTGGTTCGGGGTTTTTCTTGTGTTGACCTTTCACTTCATAACATATGAATGCTGCATAGATATTTTAAATGTTGCCTCTAAGTTATGCCTGAGTTCTTTTGTGTCAAGCTACTAGAGGGTTAAGTAAAGGTAAATTTAGTGACTTTTGTGGTTCACACTCACAGGGATCGAGGTTTTTGCTTGAGAAGCATCTTCCCACCCCTCAATCAAAAAACAAATTTCTTACAGGAGCTATACAAACAACCATGTTTCCATAACAAGTCTACTGGTCTGTGTGAGTGAGTGACACCACATTTGTGGGCTGTGCCTGGACATCTGTACGTCTATGTAGGTAGATGTTTGTACATGGGTTGGACTGGGTGTGATGATGCCTGTGAGAATTCTGAACTGTCTGCCTATGTGCATGATGTATCCTTTATGTCGCTTTGCGCCTGGATGTTCTGTACATTTGTGCATGCACTAAACAAAAGTCAAACATACTGACTGTGCCTATACTTACTTCTTTTTAGTCGATATAATAATTTGTTGAACTATTGCCAAACATGAATAGATAATATTTAAGTTCTACAGCAAAAAATTAGTCTTGGCAGACTGCATATACACAGCAGAATAGATATGCAGCTAACGATAATCCACAGGAATAATGTTCCATTGCACTCTCTCTATTCGGTGAATGCTCAAACCACCTGACTGAAATAGAGTGTGTACTAGACAGTACCAGTCAACAACAAAATGTGTTTCTATGCATTTGTTACAGATATACTGTTTTTTTCTTAAAATATTGGATTTTTGTTTGGATTACCTGAAGAGAACGACCTGAAAACTGCTGAGGCACTCTCCTTGGAGCTGTATTGTCATCCACTAAATTCTGTTCCTGCACCATAAAAACAGTACATACTATGAAGCGCTACTGTACAATGGCATCACAACATGCTTCATGACTTATCTCCTACTGATTATTACAAGGCAATTTACATGTATTAAAATTCACTGTTATAAGTGAATCCAACATGACATGTCATGGTAACATTATATGGGAAATATGTACAAGGTTATTGTTAGACATAACAGCCTTAGGGTGGTCAGCCCCCATCTTTCTGCCTGTCTCCCTCCATTTTTCTGACCCTGTTTTTGCTGGATTTATGACTCTGTGCATTTTACCACTGTTGACCAGTGCTAAAGTGCATGTGCTCTCTCCCTTGAACATGGTAACATTGCTTCATATCAATTGGCATATTTAATGTACATGTAAGTCCCTAGTAAAGTGCACTAAAGGTGGCCAGGGCCTGTAAATTAAATTATATTAGTGGGGCTGCAGCACTGATTGCACCAACCACATAAGTAGCCCCTCAACCATGCCTCAGGCCTGATATTGCAAGGTCTGTGTGTGAAGTGTAGGAGGCTGGCCTGGTTTGTAGTGGGTACCCTAGGTACTTACACATTATACCAGGTCAAGTTATCCCTTATTAGTGAAATGCAATACCACTATAGTTGCACAGTACTTATACACAATAAAAGACAATACTCAGTGTTACCAAAAATAAAGGTACTTTATTTTAGTGACACAAGGCCAAAAATATCTTAGACGTATTATACACAATATATACACTAGAGACCAAAATCAGGTAAGTAAATAGTCATAGAATAGTGCAAACAGTAGAAAGTACAATAGAATGCAATAAGCCTAGGGGCAACACAAACCATATACTAAGAAAGTGGAATGCGAATTACGAATTCCCCCCTAAGCAAGTGTAGCATGTAGAGGGGTGCTGGGAGTGTAAGGGGACGCCAAAGATAAGTAAAATACCTGACCCCAGAGCCCAGGAAAGTAGGAGTAAAGTACTGCAAGTTTCCTCAGGACACACTAAAAGTCGTGATAAGAGTTATTGAAAGACCTAAGCAAGACTGCAAGCAACAAATGGTGGATTCCTGGACCTTAAAACCTGTGAAGAGAGGAGACCAAGTTCAGAAGTCGCAGAAGATTCCAGGAACGACAGGAGCCCGGACAGGAGCCCCTGCCTACCTAGAAGATGGTGCAAAAGAGGATTCTCCGGTTATAAGAAATCTGCAGAAGAGCATCAAAGAAGATGGCTGGGGTTCCTGTGTGGTTCAGGAGATGTCCCACGTCGAGATGTTGGATGCAGGCTGTTTGCGTTTCTGGATTCGTCCAACAAGCCTTGGTTCAAGCAAGGTCGCAGTTTGCATCAAAATGGCGCTGTCTAGACCCAGGAGGGACCTGGGGGCCTCAACTCGGACTGAGGAGGCTGAGGGGGCTCTCAACACTAGAGGGAGCCCACAGACGACCAGGCAGTACCCACGGGACTCCCAGGACACGGGGACAAAGAAGGTTCAAATTGCAGTTGGTGCAGCACAACAAAAAAAGGTACCACGCCGCCGGAGAACAACGATATATCACAAGAAAACACAATACTCAGAGTTACTACAAATAAAGGTACTTTATTTTAGTGGCAATATGCCAAATGTATCTCAGTGGATGCCCTCATTAGGAGGTAAGTAATATACACAAATTATATGTACACAAACCAAAATCAGGTAAGCAACAGTAAGAAAAGTAGTGCAAACAATGTAGAATCACAATAGAATACAATAGGTAGAATTAGGCCTAGGGGCAACACAAACCATATACTCCAAATGTAGAATGCGAACCACAAATGGACCCCAGGCCTAGTTTAGGTTGTAGAGGGTCGCTGGGACTGTTAAAAAAACACTAAGGGTGTCTGAAATACCCAAGACCATGAAAAGTAGGAGTAAAGTTACCCTACCCCAGAAAGACAGTATAGTCGAGATAGGGGATTCTGCAAGAACAACAACTGACTGCAAAACACTGAAGACGGATTCCTGGACCTGAGGACCTGTAAAGAAAGGGGACCAGGTCCAAGAGTCACGCAAGTGTCCAGGGGGGGCAGGATCCCACTAAACCCCGGATGAAGATGCAAAAGGGCTGCCTCTGGGTGGAAGAAGCCGAACATTCTGCAAGAACGGAAGGTGCCAGGAAGTTCTCCTTTTCTCAGAAGATGTCCCACGGCGTGCTGGAGAATGCAGAGTTGTTTCTACCCAGAAAAACCACAAACAAGCCTTGCTAGCTGCAAGAGTCGCAGTTGAGGATTTTGGGTGCTGCTGGGGACCCGGAAGGACCAGGATGTCGCCCCTTGGAGGAGGAGACAGAGGGGGCGCTCAGCAACTCAGAAAGCCCCCGCAGAAGCAGGCAGCACCCGCAGACGTACCGGAACAGGCACTTAGAGGATCTGAGGACAGTGGTCGACTCAGAGTCACAAAGGAGGGTCCCACGACGTCAGAGTCCAACTCAGCGAGTTGGGCAATGCAGGACGGAGTGCTGGGGACTCAGGCTAGGCTGTGCACAAAGGAATCCTTGGAAAAGTACACAGAAGCCGGAGCAGCTGCAGATCACGCAGTACACAGAATTACTGTCTGGCTTAGGGAGGCAAGGACTTACCTCCACCAAATTTAGACAGAAGGGCCACTGGACTGTGGGATACACTTGGACCCAGCTCCAGTGTTCCAGGGACCACGCTCGTCAGGATGAGAGGGGACCCAGAGTACCGGTGATGCAGAAGTTTGGTGCCTGCGTTGGCAGGGGGAAGATTCCGTCGACCACAGGAGATTTCTTCTTGGCTTCCAGTACAAGGTGAAGGTAGACAGCCCTCAGAGCATGCACAACCAGGAAACAGTCGAGAAAGCCGGCAGGATGAGGCGCTACAATGTTGCTGGTAGTCGTCTTGCTACTTCGTTGTGGTTTTGCAGGCGTCCTGAAGCAGTCAGCGGTTGATCCTTGGCAGAAGTCGAAGACGGAAGTGCAGAGTGTGAGAAGGTAGCCTCTTTCTAGCCTTGTTACCCCCACTTTTGGCCTGTTTGTGAGTGTATGTCAGGGTGTTTGTCACTGTTTTCACTGTCTCACTGGGATCCTGATAGCCAGGCCTCAGTGCTCATAGTGAAAACACTATGTTTTCAGTATGTTTGTTATGTGTCACTGGGATCCTGCTGGTCAGGACCCCAGTGCTCATAGGTTTGTGACCTATATGTATGTGTCACTGGGACCCTGTCACACAGGGCCCCAGTGCTCATAGGTGTGCATGTATATGTTCCCTGTGTGGTGCCTAACTGTCTCACTGAGGCTCTGCTAACCAGAACCTCAGTGGTTATGCTCTCTCATTACTTTTAAATTGTCACTAACAGGCTAGTGACCATTTTTACCAATTTACATTGGCTTACTGGAACACCATTATAATTCCCTAGTATATGGTACTGAGGTACCCAGGGTATTGGGGTTCCAGGAGATCCCTATGGGCTGCAGCATTTCTTTTGCCACCCATAGGGAGCTCTGACAATTCTTACACAGGCCTGCCACTGCAGCCTGAGTGAAATAACGTCCACGTTATTTCACAGCCATTTTACACTGCACTTAAGTAACTTATAAGTCACCTATATGTCTAACCTTTACCTGGTAAAGGTTAGGTGCAAAGTTACTTAGTGTGAGGGCACCCTGGCACTAGCCAAGGTGCCCCCACATTGTTCAGAGCCAATTCACTGAACTTTGTGAGTGCGGGGACACCATTACACGCGTGCACTACATATAGGTCACTACCTATATGTAGCTTCACCATGGTAACTCCGAATATGGCCATGTAACATGTCTATGATCATGGAATTGCCCCCTCTATGCCATCCTGGCATTCTTGGTACAATTCCATGATCCCAGTGGTCTGTAGCACAGACCCTGGTACTGCCAGACTGCCCTTCCTGGGGTTTCACTGCAGCTGCTGCCAACCCCTCAGACAGGCAGCTGCCCTCCTGGGGTCCAGCCAGGCCTGGCCCAGGATGGCAGAACAAAGAACTTTCTCTGAGAGAGGGTGTGACACCCTCTCCCGTTGGAAAATGGTGTGAAGGCAGGGGAGGAGTAGCCTCCCCCAGCCTCTGGAAATGCTTTATTGGGCACAGATGTGCCCAATTCTGCATAAGCCAGTCTACACCGGTTCAGGGACCCCTTAGCCCCTGCTCTGGCGCGAAACTGGACAAAGGAAAGGGGAGTGACCACTCCCCTGACCTGCACCTCCCCTGGGAGGTGTCCAGAGCTCCTCCAGTGTGCTCCAGACCTCTGCCATCTTGGAAACAGAGGTGCTGCTGGCACACTGGACTGCTCTGAGTGGCCAGTGCCACCAGGTGACGTCAGAGACTCCTGCTGATAGGCTCCTTCAGGTGTTAGTAGCCTTTCCTCTCTCCTAGGTAGCCAAACCCTCTTTTCTGGCTATTTAGGGTCTCTGTCTCTGGGGAAACTTTAGATAACGAATGCATGAGCTCAGCCGAGTTCCTCAGCATCTCTCTCTTCACCTTCTGATAAGGAAACGACCGCTGACCGCGCTGGAAGCCTGCAAACCTGCAACATAGTAGCAAAGACGACTACTGCAAACTCTGTAACGCTGATCCTGCCGCCTTCTCGACTGTTTTCCTGCTTGTGCATGCTGTGGGGGTAGCCTGCCTCCTCTCTGCACCAGAAGCTCCAAAGAAATCTCCCGTGGGTCGACGGAATCTTCCCCCTGCAACCGCAGGCACCAAAAAGCTGCATCACCGGTCACTTGGGTCTCCTCTCAGCACGACGAGCGAGGTCCCTCGAATCCAGCGACTCTGTCCAAGTGACCCCCACAGTCCAGTGACTCTTCAGCCCAAGTTTGGTGGAGGTAAGTCCTTGCCTCACCTCGCTGGGCTGCATTGCTGGGAACCGCGACTTTGCAGCTACTCCGGCCCCTGTGCCCTTCCGGCGGAAATCCTTTGTGCACAGCCAAGCCTGGGTCCACGGCACTCTAACCTGCATTGCACGACTTTCTAAGTTGGTCTCCGGCGACGTGGGACTCCTTTGTGCAACTTCGGCGAGCACCGTTTCACGCATCTTCGTAGTGCCTGTTCCTGGCACTTCTCCGGGTGCTACCTGCTTCAGTGAGGGCTCTTTGTCTTGCTCGACGTCCCCTCTCTCTGCAGGTCCAATTTGCGACCTCCTGGTCCCTCCTGGGCCCCAGCAGCGTCCAAAAACGCAAAACGCACGATTTGCGTGTAGCAAGGCTTGTTGGCGTCCTTCCGGCGGGAAAACACTTCTGCACGACTCTCCAAGGCGAGAGGGATCCGTCCACCAAAGGGGAAGTCTCTAGCCCTTTTCGTTCCTGCAGAAACCTCAGCTTCTTCTGTCCAGTCGAAGCTTCTTTGCACCCGCAGCTGGCATTTCCTGGGCATCTGCCCATCTCCGACGTGCTTGTGACTTTTGGACTTGGTCCCCTTGTTCCACAGGTACCCTAGATTGGAAATCCACAGTTGTTGCATTGCTGGTTTGTGTCTTTCCTGCATTATTCCTCTAACACGACTATTTTGTCCTTAGGGGAACTTTAGTGCACTTTGCACTCACTTTTCAGGGTCTTGGGGAGGGTTATTTTTCTAACTCTCACTATTTTCTAATAGTCCCAGCGACCCTCTACAAGGTCACATAGGTTTGGGGTCCATTCGTGGTTCGCATTCCACTTTTGGAGTATATGGTTTGTGTTGCCCCTATCCCTATGTTTCCCCATTGCATCCTATTGTAACTATACATTGTTTGCACTGTTTTCTAAGACTATACTGCATATTTTTGCTATTGTGTATATATATCTTGTGTATATTTCCTATCCTCTCACTGAGGGTACACTCTAAGATACTTTGGCATATTGTCATAAAAATAAAGTACCTTTATTTTTAGTATAACTGTGTATTGTGTTTTCTTATGATATTGTGCATATGACACTAAGTGGTACTGTAGTAGCTTCACACGTCTCCTAGTTCAGCCTAAGCTGCTCTGCTAAGCTACCATTATCTATCAGCCTAAGCTGCTAGACACCCTATACACTAATAAGGGATAACTGGGCCTGGTGCAAGGTGCAAGTACCCCTTGGTACTCACTACAAGCCAGTCCAGCCTCCTACACAGAGGAACTCTGGTGAGCGCTTGCATTCGTTATCTGAGGAATAGCCCAGAGGAGAGACCCTAAATAGCCAAAAAAGGAGGTTTGGCTACTGAGAAAGGAGGTTTAGCTACTGAAAGAGGTAAGCACCTATCAGGAGGGGTCTCTGACGTCACCTGCTGGCACTGGCCACTCAGAGCAGTCCATTGTGCACCAACATATCTGAATCCAAGATGGCAGAGGTCTGGGACACACTGGAGGAGCTCTGGGCACCTCCCCTGGGAGGTACTGGTCAGGGGAGTGGTCATTCCCCTTTCCTTTGTCCAGTTTTGTGCAAGAGCAGGGCTGGGGGATCCCTGAACCGGTGTAGACTGGCTTATGCAGAGATGGATACCATCTGTGCCCATCAAAGCATTTCCAGAGGCTGGGGGAGGCTACTCCTAACCAGCCCTTCACACCTATTTCCAAAGGGAGAGGGCGTAACACCCTCTCAGAGGAAATCTTTGTTCTGCCTTCCTGGGACTGGGCTGATTTCTGGGGCAGATTAGGAAGGGAACCCTGTAACACTCCCACTGGGGGCTCCCCTGAGTCAGAGTGTGAGCTATCTTCTAACTTCTCAATTGAACTGCTAGCTAAGGCCTTATCATTCTCAATGAGCATGTTAGACAATAATTCTCTAGAAGGGTTCTTTCCTACCACTAAACCTCTATCAATGCAGAGACTCCTTATTCTCTTAAAGTTAAGGTGGTCATAAGTTGTATTGACCAAATTAAGAGGAGTTCCTACACCAGACATGATAGAAAAAGGTTTAGAGACAGATAAGAGATAGAAAAAGTTTCAGGACTTTTTAAAGAAAGAGAAAAAAACTTTTTCAACTTTTTGAAACTTTTAGAAAGTTTGGAGGTACTTTTCAGCACTTAGCAGATAGTGTAAGAGAAGAAAAGCAAAACTTTTTGGTTAGGTGTGCATACACTGAACTTGCTTTGTATATTTTTCTCTTATGAAAAGTACAATATGACAAAGTGGTAAGTAGTTACAAGTACTTATCCCACCGCTGCACAACCAATGTAGGAGGCTGGCCTGGCTTGTAGTGGGTACCAAGGGGTACTTACACTCTGTACCAGGTCCAGTTATCCCTTATTAGTATAGAAGAGGTGTTTCTAGTAGCTTAGGCTGATAGAAGGTAGCTATAGCAGAGCAGCTTAGGCTGTACTAGGAGACATGCAAAGCTCCTACTATACCACTGGTGTCATATGCACAATATCATAAGAAAACACAATACACAGATATACTAAAAATAGAGGTACTTTATTTTTATGACAATATGCTAAAAGTATCTCAGTGAGTCCCCTCGGTATGAATATGCCAAATATACACAAGATATATGTACACAATACCAAAAATATGCAGTAATAGCAAAAGGAAGTAATGCAAGCAGTGTAAAGTTACAATAGATTGCAATAGGAGCACATAGGTATAGGGGCAACACAAACCATATACTCCAAAAGTGGAATGCGAACCACGAATGGACCCCAAACCTATGAGAGCTTGTAGAGGGTCGCTGGGGCTGTAAGAAAACAGTGAGGGTTAGAAAAACAGCCCACCCCAAGACCCTGTAAGGTAGGTGTAAAGTGCACAGAAGTCGTGATAGGGGGATTCTGCAAGGAAAACCAACACCAGCAAAGCAACAACAGTGGATTTCTGGACCTGAGTACCTGTAACACAAGGGGACCAAGTCCAAGAGTTGCAACAGTGTCGAGAGTGGGCAGGAGCCCAGGAAATGCCAGCTGAGGGTGCAAGGAAGCTGCCACCGGATGGAAGAAGCTTGGTGTTTTGCAAGAACGAAGAGGACTAGGAACTTCCCCTTTGGAGGATGAATGTCCCACGTCGTGAAGAAGCTTGCAGAGGTGTTCTCATGCAGAAAGGCCGCAAACAAGCCTTGCTAGCTGCAAGGGTCGCGGTTAGGGTTTTTGGATGCTGCTGTGGCCCAGGAGGGACCAGGATGTCGCCACTTGGATGAGGAGACAGAGGGTGCGCCCAGCAAGTCAGGGAGCCCTCACAGAAGCAGGCAGCACCAGCAGAAGTACCGGAACAGGCACTTAGAAGAGGAGTGAACCGGAGTCCACCCGAAGTCACAAAAGGGAGTCCCACGACGCCGGAGGACAACTCAGAAGGTTGTGCACTGCAGGTTAGAGTGTCGGGGACCCAGGCTTGGCTGTGCACAAAGGAAATCCTGGAAGAGTGCACAGGAGCTGGAGCAGTTGCAAATCACGCGGTACCCAGCAATGCAGTCTAGCGTGGGGAGGCAAGGACTTACCTCCACCAAACTTGGACTGAGGAGTCACTGGACTGTGGGAGTCACTTGGACAGAGTTGCTGAGTTCCAGGGACCACGCTCATCGTGCTGAGAGGGGACCCAGAGGACCATAAATGCAGTCTTTTGTTGCCTGCGGTTGCATGGGGAAGATTCCGTCGACCCACGGGAGATTTCTTCAGAGCGCCTGGTGCAAGAAGGAGGCAGGCTACCCCCAGAGCATGCACCACCAGGAAACAGACGAGAAAGCCGGCAGGATGAAGCGATACAAGGTTGCTAGTAGTCGTCTTTGCTACTTTGTTGCGGTTTTGCAGGCGTCCTGAGCAGTCAGTGGTCGATCCTTTGGCAGAAGGTGAAGAGGGAGATGCAGAGGAACTCTGGTGAGTTCTTGCATTCGTTATCTGAAGAATTCCCCAAAGCAGAGACCCTAAATAGCCAGAAAAGGAGGTTTGGCTACCTAGGAAGGAGGATAGGCTAGTAACACAGGTAAGAGCCTATCAGAAGGAGTCTCTGACGTCACCTGCAGGCCCTGGCCACTCAGAGCAGTCCAGTGTGCCAGCACACCTCTGAATCCAAAATGGCAGAGGTCTGGGGCATGCTGGAGGAGCTCTGGGCACCTCCCCTGGGAGGTGCAGGTCAGGGGAGTGGTCACTCCCCTTTCCTTTGTCCAGTTTCGTGCCAGAGCAGGGCTGGGGGATCCCTGAACCGGTGTAGACTGGCTTATGCATTATGGACATGTATTTCTTCAAAACAGTGAGACAAAGGAGTTGCCATCCTGCCAGGAAGAGTGGGTGGACCTGTTTCCTGTCCCACTTACATTTAACAGGGGCTGCCTTTAGCACACTCACAAAATAACTTGACACAAGTTTTCTGCCACACTAGGCCAATTGGGGCCTGGACATGGTAAGGAAGGTAATTTCCAGAATCAGTTAGAGGGATAGTCTATACATTTCCCCCACTTCAAAGATTGGCACCAGGTATAAATATGTGACCCTCAGACCAACTCTTCAGTGAATTCCTGGACCTGAGGAAGAATTAAAAGGGACTGGCTTGTACTGCAGAGGACTGCCCTGCTGCTTGAGGCCTACCTTGTTTCCCAGAGGACAACCCTGCTGTGTGAGGCCTGCCACCTTTCTCAGATTACTATCCAGCTGCCACCAGAGGACTGCCCTGCTGATTAAGGCTTGCCATGTTTCTCAGATGACTGCCTTGCTGCTTGGGGCCTACCTTGTTCTTCCAGGGACTGCCCTGTTGCTTCAGGCCTGTCTCACTGAAAAAGAACTGGACCATCTCCTTGTTCTCGGGAAGACCTCAATGACTCCAAGAGTCAGTTGTCTGACCTCATGTTCTGAGCTCCAGGGACACAACAAGCTCCGGAATCCTCCCTGCAACTGCCCAGCTGACCAGCTGCAAATGGACCAGCCTGAGCCAGCTGGCATCTGCTAGATTGAATCCCAAATCCCTAGAGGTGCCTCTCTGTGCTGGACCTTTGGCTGCAATTAGAGTGTACTCCTGTGAGAAAGTAGCCTCTTTCTATCATGGTTACCCCCATTTTTGGCCTATTTGTCAGTGTGTTTTTACTGTCTCACTGGGATTCTGCTGCTAGCCAGGACCCCAGTGCTCATAGTTTGTGGTCTATGTGTGTTGTCAGTATGCTTGACTGTGTCACTGGAGTTCTGCTAACCAGAACTCCAGTGCGCATGTTCTCTCTGTGTACCAAATTTGTCACTACAGTTTAGTGACTCCATATTCCAATTCTGATTGGCACACTGGACCCTCTTTATAAGTCCCTCGTATATGATACCTAGGAACCCAGGGCATTGGGGTTCCAGGAGATCCTTATGGGCTGCAGCATTTCTTTTGCCATCCATAGGAGCTCATACAAACCTTTCTTCGGGACTGCCATTGTAGCCTGAGGGAAATAGCACACACACTATTTCACAGCCACTTTTCACTGCACCAGGTAACTTATTGTATTGTATTGTAATCGTACTTATATAGCGCTTACTACCCCTGACGAGACGTCGAATCGCTTTTCGGTGAGTAGCACGCTACTCTGGAACCCAACAAGAATTAGTGATGGATTAGTATTGGGAAATAATGAGTACAGCTTTAGTATTATTATGAGTTCATTTGAGCCGCGGATATGAGAGTTTGTTAGTTAGAATGACTGGAGTAAGGGAGGGGTGGAGGAGGAAAGAAATCCAGAAGTCTTAATTGGGAGTATATCTTTAATTTACTCAACCCAAAGGCTTGGGATGAGTAAAGGGGGATGGAGGAGGGAAGAGTATGTGGAAGGGTTAGGGAGAGCATAGTAGCAGGGTGTAGGAGGCTGGACTGGCTTGTAGTGAGTACCAAGGGGTACTTGCACCTTGCACCAGGCCCAGTTATCCCTTATTAGTGTATAGGGTGTCTAGCAGCTTAGGCTGATAGATAATGGTAGCTTAGCAGAGCAGCTTAGGCTGAACTAGGAGACGTGTGAAGCTACTACAGTACCACAAGTGTCACTTGCACAATATCATAAGAAAACACAATACACAGTTATACTAAAAATAAAGGTACTTTATTTTTATGACAATATGCCAAAGTATCTTAGAGTGTACCCTCAGTGAGAGGATAGGAAATATACACAAGATATATATACACAATAGCAAAAATATGCAGTATAGAAAACAGTGCAAACAATGTATAGTTACAAAAGGATGCAATGGGGACACATAGGGATAGGGGCAAAACAAACCATATACTCCAAAAGTGGAATGCGAACCACGAATGGACCCCAAACCTATGTGACCTTGTAGAGGGTCGCTGGGACTATTAGAAAATAGTGAGAGTTAGAAAATTAGCCCTCCCCAAGACCCTGAAAAGTGAGTGCAAAGTGCACTAAAGTTCCCCTAAGGACAAAGAAGTCGTGTTAGAGGAATAATGCAGGAAAGTCACAAACCAACAATGCAACAACTGTGGATTTCCAATCTAGGGTACCTGTGGAACAAGGGGACCAAGTCCAAAAGTCACAAGCAAGTCGGAGATGGGCATATGCCCAGGAAATGCCAGCTGTGGGTGCAAAGAAGCTTCTACTGGACAGAAGAAGCTGAGGTTTCTGCAGGAACGAAAAGGGCTAGAGACTTCCCCTTTGGTGGACGGATCCCTCTCGCCGTGGAGAGTCGTGCAGAAGTGTTTTCCCGCCGAAAGAACGCCAACAAGCCTTGCTAGCTGCAAATCGTGCGGTTAGAGTTTTTGGACGCTGCTGTGGCCCTGGAGGGACCAGGAGGTCGCAAATTGGACCAGGAGAGAGAGGGGACGTCGAGCAAGACAAGGAGCCCTCTCAGCATCAGGTAGCACCCGGAGAAGTGCCGGAAACAGGCACTACGAGGATGCGTGAAACGGTGCTCACCCGAAGTTACACAAAGGAGTCCCACGTCGCCGGAGACCAACTTAGAAAGTCGTGCAATGCACGTTAGAGTGCCGTGGACCCAGGCTTGGCTGTGCACAAAGGATTTCCGCCGGAAGTGCACAGGGGCCAGAGTAGCTGCAAAAGTCGCGGTTCCCAGCAATGCAGTCTAGCGAGGTGAGGCAAGGACTTACCTCCACCAAACTTGGACTGAAGAGTCACTGGACTGCGGGAGTCACTTGGACAGAGTTGCTGGATTCGAGGGACCTCGCTCGTCGTGCTGAGAGGAGACCCAAGGGACCGGTAATGCAGCTTTTTGGTGCCTGCGGTTGCAGGGGGAAGATTCCGTCGACCCACAGGAGATTTCTTCGGAGCTTCTAGTGCAGAGAGGAGGCAGACTACCCCCACAGCATGCACCACCAGGAAAACAGTCGAGAAGGCGGCAGGATCAGCGTTACAGAGTTGCAGTAGTCGTCTTAGCTACTTTGTTACAGGTTTGCAGGCTTCCAGCGCGGTCAGCAGTCGATTCCTTGGCAGAAGGTGAAGAGAGAGATGAGGAGGAACTCGGATGAGCTCTTGCATTCGTTATCTAAAGTTTCCCCAGAGACAGAGACCCTAAATAGCCAGAAAAGAGGGTTTGGCTACTTAGGAGAGAGGATAGGCTAGCAACACCTGAAGGAGCCTATCACAAGGAGTCTCTGACGTCACCTGGTGGCACTGGCCACTCAGAGCAGTCCAGTGTGCCAGCAGCACCTCTGTTTCCAAGATGGCAGAGGTCTGGAGCACACTGGAGGAGCTCTGGACACCTCCCAGGGGAGGTGCAGGTCAGGGGAGTGGTCACTCCCCTTTCCTTTGTCCAGTTTCGCGCCAGAGCAGGGCTAAGGGGTCCCCTGAACCGGTGTAGACTGGCTTATGCAGAATTGGGCACATCTGTGCCCAAGAAAGCATTTCCAGAGGCTGGGGGAGCCTACTCCTCCCCTGCCTTCACACCATTTTCCAAAGGGAGAGGGTGTAACACCCTCTCTCAGAGGAAGTCCTTTGTTCTGCCATCCTGGGACAAGCCCGGCTTGACCCCAGGAGGGCAGAAACCTGTCTGAGGGGTTGGCAGCAGCAGCAGCTGCAGTGAAACCCCAGGAAAGGCAGTTTGGCAGTACCAGGGTCTGTGCTACAGACCACTGGGATCATGGAATTGTGCCAACAATGCCAGGATGGCATAGAGGGGGCAATTCCATGATCTTAGACATGTTACATGGCCATATTCGGAGTTACCATTGTGAAGCTACATATAGGTAGTGACCTATATGTAGTGCACGTGTGTAATGGTGTCCCCGCACTCACAAAGTTCTGGGAATTGGCCCTGAACAATGTGGGGGCACCTTGGCTAGTGCCAGGGTGCCCTCACACTAAGTAACTTTGCACCTAACCTTTACCAGGTAAAGGTTAGACATATAGGTGACTTATAAGTTACTTAAGTGCAGTGTAAAATGGCTGTGAAATAACGTGGACGTTATTTCACTCAGGCTGCAGTGGCAGGCCTGTGTAAGAATTGTCAGAGCTCCCTATGGGTGGCAAAAGAAATGCTGCAGCCCATAGGGATCTCCTGGAACCCCAATACCCTGGGTACCTCAGTACCATATACTAGGGAATTATAAGGATGTTCCAGTAAGCCAATGTAAATTGGTAAAATTGGTCACTAGCCTGTTAGTGACAATTTGGAAAGAAATGAGAGAGCATAACCACTGAGGTTCTGGTTAGCAGAGCCTCAGTGAGACAGTTAGTCACTACACAGGTAACACATTCAGGCACACTTATGAGCACTGGGGCCCTGGTGAACAGGGTCCCAGTGACACATACAATTAAAACAACATATATACAGTGAAAAATGGGGGTAACCTGCCAGGCAAGATGGTACTTTCCTACACAGGGTGAGATAAATGCAGGAGAATTTAGTAGGGTTGTGTCGGAGGTCACGGTAGTAGAGTGAGGTTTGGTGAGTTAGATGTGGAAGCAGAGGGAAGAGCTTCGGCAGAGTTATTTAGGAGATGAAAGTAGTAGAAAGGATGTGGGATGAGTCAGAGTGAGAATGGAGGATAGTTTGATAGAGACATGACATATGATGATGGGTAGATAAGTGTGATAAGATGTGAGCAGGAATTCATAGATATGAAAATAAGTTACTTACCTGTAACTGTAGTTCTCCAGTATTGGAATCTTTCATAGATTCACATGCTTGAATCATTCCCCGTCGTCGAGATGGGAGTCCCGGTATAAATTTTCATAAGTAATGTTAAAACATATTGAAGAGAAAAAGGCCCTAGGCCTCTTCAATTTGATAGTCTATCAGAGTCATTTTGTGAAAAGGACCAAACTTGATCCTCCACCAATCAGGCGACAGCACCCTTCAGAACCTCCTGAGAGAAGCTCTAGCACCTCAGATTTTCCACGCACAAGTGCGTATATTACAATGAGTATATGTACTACTAGAAAGAAAGAAGTGAAGAGAGCTTCTCCGGGGAGGTGGGTGGGTCGCATGTGAATCTATGAAAGATTCCAATACTGGAGAACTACAGTTACAGGTAAGTAACTTATTTTCTTACTCCAGTATTGGAACTTTCATAGATTCACATGCTTGAATCAGAGTAGAAAGCAATAAGTATGCACATTGTAAAATGACAACCCCTTTTAACAAACAGGTTATCTTAGACCACAAAATCTTATCATCCTGTATAAAGTGATGAAGTATATGAGTGTACTGACATATGTCTCTACATAAACATCTATATATAGATATACATATATACACATCTATCTATACACACGTATATATACATAAATAACAGTATGCCATTATCTCTAATATAAATAGGGTATTCCTGTGAAGATACATGCTGAAATTTAAACAACAAACCAGTATTAAAACATAAGACAGTAATGTAAGCTGATCAATATCTGATAACCCGCTGACTATGGGATTATGATAGTGATCAATTATCTTTAGATACATTTCTTTTTTTTTATTTTTTTTATTTTTTTTAATGTGCATACGTTTTCTAGGATGGAGGGATGTAGGAGAAATGGCTCACCTTCACCTGAAGAGATTCCTGAGAACAGCTTGGCCCACTGCTACCTCTCCGTGCGAGAGGGACTCCAAGCAATAGTGCTTAGTAAAGGTATGACAGCTCTTCCATGTTGCTGCCCTACAAATGTCTTGTAGTGGCACTCCGGCAAACAGTGCCGCTGACGATGAGACTTTTCTCGTCGAGTGAGCATGCACAGACGACTGCAAAGGTTTGCCCGCTGCCTGATGGCAGAAGCGAATAGCAGAGGCGATCCATCTTGAAATACTCTGCTTGGATAGCGGGTACCCCTTCCTAGGGGCACTGTACGCTACAAATAGCTGATTAGAACGTCGAAAAGCTTTTGTCCTGTCCAAATAAAATTGAACGCATCTTTTCACGTCTAGAGAGTGTAATGCTCTCTCCGCTGGAGTAGACGGATGAGGGAAAAAAGACTTGAAGACCAAAGGTTCGTTAATGTGAAAGTCTGACGGAACCTTTGGAATAAAATGCGGGTTAGTGCGCATTAGTAGTCTATCTTGTTTAAACTGTAGGAATGGCTCTTGGATGGAGAGCGGTTGTACCTCACTGACCCGCCTAGCTGATGTAAGGGCTATCAATAAGGCAACCTTCCACGATAAATGTTTGAGGGAAGCACGGTGGATCGGTTCAAAAGGATGCTTCATCAGTTGTGCCAAAACAATGTTCAGGTTCCACGAAGGAGGTGGAGGTCTGAAAGGAGGGTAAACCCTGAACAGCCCCTTTAGAAATCTCTTAATCAGCCGAGAAGAGAAGAGCGAAGGTGTGTCCTCTGAACGTCTGTATGCAGCTATGGCTGCTATATGAACTTTAATGGACGAGTGTGCTAGGCCAGATCGATCTAACTCTAAGAGATACGGCAAAATCTCTTCTGGTAGTGAAAGAAAAGGGTCAATTTGAAGTTGATGACACCAGGCACAGAATCTCCTCCATTTAAACTGATACGCCTTGTTAGTGCTATCCGCTCTGGCGTGTGACAAAATATCTCTGCAGTCCTGCGGAATATTTAAATGCGCAAATTCTCTGTGGTGAGGAGCCATGCCGCTAACCGCAGCGAGTGTGGATCGGGGTGTCGGACTTGGCCGTTGTTCATTGTTAGTAAATGAGGTAACGGCTCCAGTGGAATATGGGGTTTGACTGAGAGAATGAGGAGCTCCGTGAACCAATGTTGGCGCGGCCAATACGGGGCTATCAGTATGAGAGTGCACGGTTCTGTTTTCATCTTCATGAGGACCCTTGGGATCAACGGAATGGGAGGAAAGGCGTAAGCAAAGATGTCTGACCAGACTATCGAAAACGCATTCCCCCAAGATCCCTTTTGGTGATGCCAACTTGCGAAGAACTGGCATTTGGCGTTGTCCTTCTTCGCAAACAGATCCACTGTTGGTGTTCCCCACTGGGAAAAAATCTGGGTGAGTACTGTCTGGTCTAATTCCCACTCGTGGCATTCCGATTTCTGTCTGCTGAGTGCATCTGCTGCTTTGTTGTTTATTCCCGGCAAGTGCACCGCCGATAGTGTGACGCCTTGCTGCGAGGCCCAGTTCCAGATCGCTTGGGCTTCCCTGGAGAGGGTGAGAGATCTTGTACCTCCTTGCTTGTTGAGATAGTGCATCGTAGTGGTGTTGTCCGTTCTTATCACCACTCGCGATCCATGGATTCTTGGGAGAAACGCTTGTAGAGCAAGGTGCACTGCCCTGAGTTCTAGCCAATTGATATGTCTTGATGCCAGATGAGTTGACCATCTGCCACTTATTTTCAGGTCCTGTAATACTGCGCCCCAGCCCTCCAGTGAGGCATCTGTTGTTATGGTCCACGGGGCTGGCTGTTGAAGAAACGAGAGACCGATTGAGAGATGATGCTTTTGAGACCACCACTTGAGAGTTTTGATCATTGTCGGAGTAATTTGTATCTGGTCTTCGAAAGTTCCTGATACTTGAAGCCATTGACGGTTTAGCTGCTCCTGCAAGGGGCGCATCTTTAGCCGACACAGAGGGATCAGAGGTATGCATGAAGACATCATGCCCAATAGTGATTTGAAAAGACGGACTGTAACCTTTCGTCTTCTTTGTATGACACTCCCTAGGGTTAGTAACCTTTGTTGTCTCTCTAACGTGGGACATGCGATGCCGGATTCCGTGTTCAGTTTTGCTCCCAGAAAAGTAATACTGCGGCCTGGTAGAGGGTTGGACTTCTCCCAGTTGATCGTGAATCCGAGATTGGTCAGCAAGGAAACGCACTTTCTTGTTGACTTGTGTGCTCCTGTGTAAGTCTTTGCCTTTATTAACCAGTCGTCTAAGTATGGAAAGACCTGGTGCTTTCTTCTCCTGAGAAAGGCTGCCACTGGTGCTAGGCATTTGGTAAATATTCTTGGGGCTGATTTGAGCCCGAAAGGAAGGACGCGATATTGATAATGGCTCCCGGCTACGGTAAATCTCAGATACTTTCTGTGGGCAGGGTGGATTGGTATGTGGAAGTATGCGTCCTTGAGGTCTAGCGATGACATAAAATCTCTTTGATTGAGACGCAGAAGGACGTCTTGCAGGCTGATCATTCGAAACGATTGCTTCTTTAGGTATACATTTAGTTGCCTTAAATCGAGGATCGGTCTCCAATCCTTCCACTTTTTTCGAATTATGAAGAACCTGGAATAAAATCCTGTTCCTCTTTGATCCCGCGGCACCTTCTCTATAGCTCCCTTGAGAAGGAGTTTGTAGACCTCTTCCTTGAGTTGTTGAGGGTATCTTGAAGGAGTCCTGCGGGGAGGGTTGGGGGGAGGTTTCTGGACAAATTCTAAAGTATGGCCCCGTTCCACTAATTGTAGGACCCACTTGTCTGACGTAATGGTTTGCCATTGACTGAGAAATTAGGAAATTCTTCCGCCCAGGGTGACGGGAGGAAGACTGGGCGTAGCCGGCGCCTCGAAGACATCAGGTTCTACGCGCTGCATCCTTAGCAGGGCGGGTTGAGCGTCCACGGCCTGCCGGTCTATTATAGGCTGGTTGAGCCGGTTGTCTTTGGGAATAGTATGGCTGAAATTGTTGCGAAGATGACGGGTAGGAAGAGTATCTCTGTTGCTGATACCCTCCTCTGTAAGAGGGCTGGCCGCACCCCCTAGGGCGAAAGGACGATTTCCGATATTGCAGGGTCCCTAGTGACCTTGCAGTGTCCGTGTCCGTTTTAATTGATTGTAGGGCTTCGTCCACATGTTTCCCAAATAACGCTTGGCCATCAAAGGGTAAGTCTAGGATCTTATTCTGGACTTCTGGATGAAATGAGGTGGCTTTGAGCCAGCCCTGTCTTCTTAATACAGCAGCGCCTGCAAGCTGTCTGAAAGCAGTGGTCGCTATGTCCATTGCGCAGTCTATAAGCTCTGCAGACGCGCGTTGACCCTCTTGCACAGTCTTATTTGCCTCTGATTTTACATCTTCCGGCAGTTGGCTAATGAAAGGTGCAATATCTGCCCCAAGCTGTCTGTCGTATCGAGACAAAATAGCCAAGGAGTTGGCAGCTCTAGGCACTAAGCTGGCCATAGAAGAAAATCTCTTTCCTATGTTGTCTAGCCTTCTACCCTCCTTATCTGGGGGCGCAGAAATTGGAGCAGAAGGATTCTTTGATCTTCTTTGAGCCGCTTGAGCTACTACGGAATCTGGAGGAGGATGGCCTGTTAAGCATGTTGGGGCATCATCGGGAGCTTTGTATTTCTTATCCAGACGTGGTAAAACTGCTGTGACTGTTGCTGGATTAGTCATGACCTTAAGGCCTTCTTCCCACAAATAGTTCACCATCGGGATGGAACGCACAGACTTCAGGAAGGGCTCTTTAAAATCATAGAGGAAACAATCTGTTTGCTTCGTCGGTAGCGGTAATGCAAAGCACTTGGCTGCCCTCTCTAAGAGATTGTGAAAACCTCCAATGTCTTCAGGTGGGGATTCCACCTTCGAATGAGAAGGAGAAGGTGGAGCAGGAATAATATACTCGTCCCACTCTGAGTGAGCATCTATGAGCTCTCCCTCTTCTTGATCTCCATCAGAAATGTCAGTGTCCTGGGGAATTGTCATGTCTGGGGTAGCCACATCTGTGAGATGCAAAGTCGTCGGTCTTTGATGTGGAGTAGAAGGACCAGAAATGGGCGATGGATGAGGCTGTTCTCCTTGTGGAGGAAACCTTCTGTTATAATCCACCAACATGGCTCTAAGGCCAGTAAGCAGGTCGGCAGGGATATACGTTCCCTGTTGATACTGCTGATGCTCCAAGGAAGCCTGGGGATCATAAGCTTCCTCATATTCTTCCTCTTCCTGATATTTTACATTCAATTCAGATGGGCTGTGGGCCGTACCAAAAGGTCCATCTTCGTCTGAATCATCATCTCCCTCCAAAAGATGTACTGGTACCAGGGAGGATACCTTACTAGGTGAAGTGTGGGTTGGAGTTAATGTTTCTGTTCTTTTTTGATATTTTTCCCTCGTCGACGGTGTCGTCGACGATCTCGTCGACGACGTGTAAACTGACTTTGTCGTAGACGGTGCCGTCGATGCTTGACGCACTGTTATTTTAATAGCCGCAAGCTTCGCCGACGAGTCTACCGTCGACGAAGTCCTCGTCGACGGTAAAGCTGATACCGACGTCAGCGCCGTCGACGATGACGAGGTGTAGACGGTCGTCGACGCTGAAGTCGTCGTTATAGTTCTCGTCGACGGTGGTGTACTCATCGACGATGTCGCCAACGGAGCCGTGGACGACGGAACACCTAAAGTAGTTGGAGTCGTCGGCAATGCGCCCACCGACGGTGCCGTCGACGGGGAATCCGTCGACGAGGCCTTTTTTCCAGTCACAGAAGATGGCTTTTTGAAAGGCACAGATGGAGGAACAGATGAGGATTTCCTGTGCCTCTCAGAACTGGAAGAACGTTTTTTCCCCTCTTTACTTGAGAGTCTAGTTGGGGAAGAAGATGGGCTGCGACCCTTATAAGACCCTGAAGCAGTCTTTTTGAGGGCTTTCCTTGAGGTTTGTGAGGGAGATCTAGAGCGTGATCTTGCTCTTTTAGTTGATCTCTTGGATGTTGATGATTCCTCACTCTCAGAATCAGAAACTGGATCCTTCCTATGCTTCAGTTTCTGCAGCCATATTAGTAATCTGCCTTCTCTATCCTTTAAGGTTTTAGATGAAAAAGTACGGCAAATCTTACAGTCTTTGGCTGAATGATCTGGATAAAGGCAGTAAATGCAGTCTTGATGAGGATCTTCAGAGTGAAGTCTTTTCTTCCCACAAGTCTTGCAGACTCTAAAGAGACTTTTCTTTTCCTTGTCAGACATAGTTGAAAAATAGCTGCCAAATCAAAATTATTGAGTTTCTCTGAGAGAAAAAGAGCTGAATAAAGGTGTGAAAACAGAGTAGAGCTCTGAGGAGACTCCCTAGCACGACGTGCGGTAGAAAATCTGAGGTGCTAGAGCTTCTCTCAGGAGGTTCTGAAGGGTGCTGTCGCCTGATTGGTGGAGGATCAAGTTTGGTCCTTTTCACAAAATGACTCTGATAGACTATCAAATTGAAGAGGCCTAGGGCCTTTTTCTCTTCAATATGTTTTAACATTACTTATGAAAATTTATACCGGGACTCCCATCTCGACGACGGGGAATGATTCAAGCATGTGAATCTATGAAAGTTCCAATACTGGAGTAACTAGTATAACAACCCACCCAGGAGCCATGCAATGACCCACGAACATGCCAAGCACAGAAACAACATATACACACACATACATACATATATATATATACATACACACACACATACAAACACACATGAATACACACACATATGCACATACAATACATAATTAGAACCATGGGTAAAATATACTTAGTTAAGCAGGTTTAAAGAGTGTGTGTGTATTTTAATGTTATGACATAGTAGTGATACATATTTTCTAAAGAACTATACATAACTAGAAATACACACATAATCTGAAAAAAATATTTATCAACATAGGCATATGCAGTCCATAGTTGTTTGAATATGGTGGTTATGAAGGAAAGAGCCAACTCTTGAGTAGTTTTCTGAAGACAAGAAAGTTATGTGTGGCTCTTATAGTTGGGGGTAATGAATTCCATAGTTTGGCTGCTTGAACGGAGAAGGATGTACCACCTATAGTCTTTTTCTTGTATGGTGGTGTTCTAAGGCGGGGTGCCAATCTTGAGTGGAGGTTTCTTTGTTGGATGTATTTGGTTATTTTGTTTCTGATAAAAAGCGGTCCTGTTCCATGTATAGATTTGTGGGCGATACAAAGCAGCTTGAAAGTGCATCTTTAGGCAACGGGTAACCAGTGTAGTGCTCTCAAGGCAGGGGAGATGTGGGATTGCGGCTTTACATGTAATAGTAGCCTGGCTGCAGAATTCTGGATACGTTGTAGTTTTTTCATAATAGATAGAGATGATCAATGGTAGAGACCATTGGCATAATCCAGTTTGGATAGTACAAGCGAGATAGTAGTTTGCACCTTTTGTGGAAATCCGAGGTGGGGGAAGATGCGTCGTAAAGTCTTCAAGCTTGTGATGAAGCTTGTTTGTGCTAATTTGTCCACTTGGGCATTCATGGTTAACTTGGAATCCATGGTTTTTAACTTCCTTGGATAATTGAGAAGGTGGTCCGAGATCGTCAGGCCAGACGCACAGAGGGTCATAATTTTACCAGTCACCAAATATGAGTGTTTCTGTTTTGGAGGTATTTAGTTTGAGATGGCTCCAGGTCATCCACTGATCAACGGCTCTGAGGCAACTGAAGATTTGTGAGTTTTCAATGTTTTTGGGGCATTTTAATTTAAGTAGTATTTGTGTATCATCTGTATAGTTGGAGCATGTGAGATGGAAATCATTGATCAGTTCTGGTAAAGATATCATGTAGATGTTGAAAAGCAAAGGTGAGATGATTGATCCTTGGGGGACTCCTGCTTTTCTGAGGTAGGGTTCGGACGAAAAGGGGAGCAAGTGGATGATATTAGATCTTTTTTGGAGATAGGAAGTAATCCAGTTGAGAGCAATCCCTTGTATGCCGGCTTCGTGGAGTCTTTGAATTAGCGTCTCATGGTCAACCGTATCAAAGGCAGCTGAGAGGTCCAAGAGAAGTAGTACAGCAACTCCATTTCGGTCGACTGTGTTTTTAAGATCATCCCAGATTACTATGAGTGCCGATTAAGTGCTTCTTCCTGGGCGGAATCCAGTTTGGAAGTCTTAAAGTATAGAATTGTCTTCAATGAATTGTGACATCTGGGCGAATGCTGCTCTTTCTATCAATTTGCCCAGGAAAGGTCCATTTGTGATTGGTCTGTAGTTGTTGGGGTCTTGCGGGTCTAGGTTTGTTTTCTTTAATAATGGTTGTTTGTATGCTTTTTTCAGGTCTACAGGAAAAGTTCCTGAAGTTAAAGAGTTGTTGATGTTTCTTCTTACAGGTGTGGCTGCAGAAGTAGATAGAAGAATGTTCTTGAAGATTTGTGGTGGGCAAGGGTCAGAAGGGCAACCGGAAGGTCTGCTTGCTTTGATCAAATCCATAAATTCACCCTGGGATATTTGTTTGAAGGACTGTAGAAGTTGGGTTGGTTTATTCTTAGAGGGTATTTTAGGAAAGGGGTTGGTGCTGATGTTTTTCTTCTGTTTTAAATAGGAGTCCAATGTGTCTGCCTTGGTTGTGTAGTGAGTTGCCAATTTGTTTGTGAAATCTTGAGTAGTGGGATGACTTCCTTCCATGCATGTAGGTTTTCGAAATTCATTGAGAATTTTATAAAATTCCTTGGTTGTAGATTGAGCATTTTGAATTCTGTCTGAGTAGTACCTTTTTTTAGATTTTTTGACTGATGATTTGTATATCCTGTTAAGTTTGTGTAGCTGCAGTTTGTCTTGACTGTTGTTTGTTTTGAGCCAGGTCCGCTGCAACTTTCCGATTTGTTGCTTTGTCTTTTTAAGTTCTGTGTTTCTCCAAGGTGTTGGTTTTCTTTTGTTGTGTTTAGTTTATCTGAGTGGTATTAGGATATCAAAAGCTTCCTGTAGCCACTCAAAAAGTTTTGGCACATAATTAATTGTATCTAGATCTGTGTTGGCTGTTAGTTGTGTTTCTAAGTCATCCAAATTGAGTTTGCTCCATGGTCGATAGGTGTATGTATGTAAGTAGTTGTGGGGTGTGTTGATTTGTGGAGTTGTATGTCGGAAAGTTATCAAATGGTAGTCTGACCAAGTGATTGGTGTGATGCCATATTCATATGGCAGAATCAGTTTCATCATTGGTTGTTTATAAATTTCCCTTGACCTCTACAATATCCACACACAAAAAACATCTACCACTTGAGGGTTTGCTTAAGGGAAGCCCTGAATGGATGACTGTTTACCCATGTACCAGTAATATGGACTGGGGGATGCACAGTAGCACTTACAAAGACAAGGAGGGCAAATTTGCAAATGCAAAGCAAGGCTTCTCAGTGTATCCCAATAACCAAGGCAAACTTACCCGCAGGCAACAATCCTAAGAGCTGGCAACTTTAACACCTGGCTCATCTGTTTATAACTTATAACCCACCAATATGTCTAACCTTCATTTATTAAAGGCTAGGTGCAAAGTTACTGTGTGTGAGGGCACGCTTGCACTAGCAAAGGAGCCCCCACGTTGTCCAAGGTCAATTCCCTGGACTTCTTGAGTGCGGGGACACCATTATAAGCGTGCACTACATATATGTTTATACATATATGTAGCTTCACAATGGTAACTCCGAATATGGCTAAGTGAGGTGTCTAAGATTGTGAAATTGAACCCCCAATCCAAATCTGGTATGGGGGGGGCAATTTCATGCATCACCATCGATTCCAGGTACTGCCAAGCCAGCTCGCTAAGGTTTCCACTGCAGCACCAGCTGCTGCCACCTCACAGACAGGTTTCTGTCTTCCTGGGGATTGAGCAGGTTAATCCCAGGAAGACAGAACAATGCATGTCCTTTAGGAGAGGGGTAATACACCCTCTCCCATTGGGAATAGGTGTTACAGGCATGGGAGGGGTATCGTCCCAGAGCCTCTGGAAATGCTTTGAAGGGCACAAATGGTGCCCTCCCTGCATAATCCAGTCTACACCTGTTCAAGGACCCCCCAGTCCCTGCTCTGGCGTGAAACTCGAAAAAGTAAAGGGGAGTGACCACTCCCCTGTCCCCACCCCAGGGGTGGTGCCCACAGCTCCTTATTAGACATCTTGGATTCCAAGGTGTGGGGACCCTCTGGGAGCATCTGAGTGGCCAGTGCCAGCAGGTGACGTCAGAGACCCCTCGGGATAGGGGCATACCTGGGAAGGTAGCCAATCCCCCTCTCAAGGCTATTTAGGGTCTCTTCTCTGGGTGTTTCCTCAAATTCAGTTTGCAAGATCCCTCGAGGACTCAGATGCATCCTCTGCTTGAGCTTCTGGCTGTCTGACCAACCGCAGACTGCTCCAGGAACTGCTTTAACAGCAACAAAGTATCCAGGAAGGCTCCTTGTGACCTGTAACTTCAGCTCCAGCCAGCATTTGCAACAGTTTCCAAGGTCTCTCTCCATTATTAGTGAAATGTGGGCACTGTTGTAGGAGGCTGGCCTGGTTTGTAGTGGGTACCTTGGGGACTTACACCTTATACCAGGTCCAGTTATCCCTTATTATTCAAATGTAGTAATGTTCTAGCAGCTGAGGCTGATAAAGGTAGCTGTAGAAGAGCATCTTAGGATGAACTAGGAGACATGCAAAGCTCATGCAATACCACTTATAGTTACACAGTAATTATACACAAGTAAAGACAATACTCAGTGTTACCATAAATAAAGGTATTTATTTGGGTGACAAAGTACCAAAAATATCTTAGAGAAAATACTCCTTCTGGAGGTAAGTATTATACACAATATATACACTAGACACCAAAATTAGACAAGTAAATAGTCATAGAACAGTGCAAACAATAGGAAATGCTATAGAATGCAATGGGAGAAAATAGGTCTAGGGGCAACACAAACTATATACTAGGAAAGTGGAATGCGAACCACGAATTCCCCCCTAGACATGTGTAGTGTGTGCAGCCCTGGGAATAGTTGTACCAAGGGGTACTTACACCTTGCACCAGGTCCAGGTATCCCTTATTAGTGTAGAGAGGTGTCTAGCAGCTTAGGCTGATAGAAAAGGTAGCTTAGCAGAGCAGCTTAGGCTGAACTAGGAGACGTGTAAAGCTCCTACTATACCACTGGTGTCATATGCACAATATCATAAGAAAACACAATACACAGATATACTAAAAATAAAGGTACTTTATTTTTATGACATTATGCCAAAATATCTCAGTGAGTACCCTCAGTATGAGGATAGCAAATATACACAAGATATATGTACACAATACCAAAATTATACAGTAATAGCAATAGAAAACAGTGCAAGCAATGTATAGTCACAATAGGTTGCAATGAGAGCACATAGGTACAGGGGCAACACAAACCATATACTCTAGAAGTGGAATGCGAACCACAAATGGACCCCAAACCTATGTAACCTTGTAGAGGGTCGCTGGGACTGCAAGAGTGAGGGTTAGAAAAATAGCCCACCCCAAGACCCTGAAAAGTGGGTGCAAAGTGCACCTAAGTTCCCCAGAGAGCAAAGAAGTCGTGATAGGGGAATTCTGCAAGGAAGACCAACACCAGAAATTCAACAACGATGGATTTCCGGACGAGAGTACCTGTGGAACAAGGGGACCAAGTCCAAGAGTCACAATCAAGTCGGGAGTGGGCAGATCCCCAGAAAATGCCAGCTGTGGGTGCAAAGAAGCTGCCACCGGATGGTAGAAGCTGTGGATTCTGCAAGAACGACAAGGGCTAGAAACTTCCCCTTTGGAGGATGGATGTCCCACGTCGTGAAGAGTCGTGCAGAGGTGTTTCCGTGCAGAAAGACCGCAAACAAGCCTTGCTAGCTGCAAGGGTCGCGGTTAGGGTTTTTGGATGCTGCTGTGGCCCAGGAGGGACCAGGATGTCACCAATTGCGTGAGGAGACAGAGGGGGCGCCCAGCAAGACAAGGAGTACCTCAGGAGTAGCTCAGACCCGGGTACTGCCAAACAACCTTTCCCGGGGTTTCCCTGCAGCTGCTGCTGCTGCTGCTGCCAACCCCTCAGACAAGTTTCTGCCCTCCTGGGGTCCAGCCAGCCCTGGCCCAGGAAGGCAGAACAAAGGATTTCCTCTGAGAGAGGGTGTGACACCCTCTCCCTTTGGAAATAGGTGTGATAGCTGGGGAGGAGTAGCCTCCCCCAGCCTCTGGAAATGCTTTGATGGGCACAGATGCTGCCCATCTCTGCATATGCCAGTCTACACCGGTTTAGGGATCCCCCAGCCCTGCTCTGGCGCGAAACTGGACAAAGGAATGGGGAGTGACCACTCCCCTGACCTGCACCTCCCAGGGGAGGTGCCCAGAGCTCCTCCAGTGTGCCCCAGACCTCTGCCATCCTGGAAACAGAGGTGTTGCTGGCACACTGGACTGCTCTGAGTGGCCAGTGCCAGCAGGTGACATCAGAGACTCCTTCTGATAGGCCAGTGGTTCCCAAACTGTGCGCCGCGGCTCCCTGGTGCGCCGTCAAAACTAGCCAGGGGCGCCGCACACAGTCTGGAAACCACTCGGAGGTGCTTTGAATCGGTAGCTTTTCCTCGTGGTATTGGAAAAAAACACCCTGCATTAATTATTCTGACCAGCGGAGGGCGCCAAAGTACCATTAATAATATCCCTGTAACAAAAATTGTTTCCAATAAATGGTTTTCAGCAACGTGAAGGAGAGAATAAAGAAGACAAACGGTAAATAGTGTAGGTACAGGTACAGGCTGGGATTACATTCCCCCACCCGCCAAAAAAAGTAACATAACGGGGAGCCGTGGCCAACACGGCCAATAGGTCAAAGGAGCCGGGGATCAAAAAAGTTTGGGAACCACTGTGATAGGCTCTTACCTCTCTTAGTAGCCAATCCTCCTTCCTAGGTGGCCAAACCTCCTTTTCTGGCTATTTAGGGTGTCTGCTTTGGGGAATTCTTCAGATACCGAATGCAAGAGCTCACCAGAGTTCCTCTGCATCTCCCTCTTCACCTTCTGCCAAAGGATCGACCGCTGACTGCTCAGGACGCCTGCAAAACCGCAACAAAGTAGCAAAGACGACTACTGCAACCTTGTATCGCTTCATCCTGCCGGCTTTCTCGCCTGTTTCCTGGTGGTGCATGCTCTGGGGGTAGCCTGCCTCCTTCTTGCACCAGGAGCACTGAAGAAATCTCCAGTGGGTCGATGGAATCTTCCCCCCTGCAACCGCAGGCAACAAAAGACTGCATCACCGGTCCTCTGGGTCCCCTCTCAGCACGACAAGCCTGGTCCCTGAAACTCAGCAACTCTGTCCACGTGACTCCCACAGTCCAGTGACTCTTCAGTCCAAGTTTGGTGGAAGTAAGTCCTTGCCTCCCCATGCTAGACTGCATTGCTGGGTACTGCGTGATTTGCAGCTGCTCCGGCTCCTGTGCACTCTTCCAGGATTTCCTTCGTGCACAGCCAAGCCTGGGTCCCCGACACTCTAACCTGCAGTGCACAACCTTCTGAGTTGTCCTCCGGCGTCGTGGGACTCCCTTTTGTGACTTCGGGTGGACTCTGGTTCACTCTTCTTCCAAGTGCTTGTTCCGGTACTTCTGCGGGTGCTGCCTGCTTCTGTGAGGGCTCCATGACTTGCTGGGCGCCCCCTCTGTCTCCTCATCCAAGTGGCGACATCCTGGTCCCTCCTGGGCCACAGCAGCATCCAAAAACCCTAACCGTGACCCTTGCAGCTAGCAAGGCTTGTTTGCAGTCTTTCTGCGTGGGAACACCTCTGCAAGCTTCTTCACGACGTGGGACATCCATCCTCCAAAGGGGAAGTTCCTAGTCCTCTTCGTTCTTGCAAAACACCAAGCTTCTTCCATCCGGTGGCAGCTTCCTTGCACCCTCAGCTGGCACTTCCTGGGCTCCTGCCCACTCTCGACACTGTTGCGACTCTTGGACTTGGTCCCCTTGTCTTCCAGGTACTCAGGTCCGGAAATCCACTGTTGTTGCATTGCTGGTGTTGGTTTTCCTTGCAGAATCCCCCTATTACGACTTCTGTGCTCTCTGGGGGTTGTAGGTGCACTTTACACCTACCTTACAGGGTCTTGGGGTGGGCTATCTTTCTAACCCTCACTGTTTTCTTACAGTCCCAGCGACCCTCTACAAGCTCACATAGGTTTGGGGTCCATTCGTGGTTCGCATTCCACTTTTGGAGTATATGGTTTGTGTTGCCCCTATACCTATGTGCTCCTATTGCAATCTACTGTAACTTTACATTGCTTGCATTACTTCCTTTTGCTATTATCTGCATAATTTTGGTTTGTGTAGATATATCTTGTGTATATTTGGCATCCTCATACTGAGGGTACTCACTGAAATACTTTTGGCATACTGTCATAAAAATAAAGTACCTTTATTTTTAGTATATCTGTGTATTGTGTTTTCTTATGATATTGTGCATATGACACCAGTGGTATAGTAGGAGCTTTGCATGTCTCCTAGTACAGCCTAAGCTGCTCTGCTATAGCTACCTTCTATCAGCCTAAGCTGCTAGAAACACCTCTTCTACACTAATAAGGGATAACTGGACCTGGCACAAGGTGTAGGTACCCCTTGGTACCCACTACAAGCCAGGCCAGCCTCCTCCAATGGTTGTGCAGCGGTGGGATAAGTACTTGTAACTACTTACCACTTTGTCATTTTGTACTTTTCATAAGAGAAAAATATACAAAACAAGTTCAGTGTATGTACACCTAACCAAAAAGTTTTGCTTTTCTTCTCTTACACTTTCTGCTAAGTGCTGAAAAGTACTCCTAAACTTTCTAAAAGTTTCAAAAAGTTTGAAAAAGTTTTTTTTTCCTGTTCTTTAAAAGGTACTGAAACTTTTTCTCTCTTCTTACTGTCTCTAAACCTTCTTCTATCATGTCTGATGTAGGAACTTCTCTTAAAATTGTCAATACAACATATGACAATCTTAACTTTAAGAGACTAAGGAGTCTCTGCATTGATAGAGGTTTAGAGATAGGGAAGAACCCCTCTAGAGAATTTCTATTTAATTTGCTCATTGAGAATGATAAGTCCCTAGCTGGCACTTCAATTGAGAAGATGATAGATAGCTCACACTCTGACTCAGGGGAACCCCTTGAGGGAGGTGTAGAGGGTTCTCTTCCAAATCTGCCCCTTAGCAGACCTCCTAGCAATGCTGTTAGTAATAGAAGCTCTCATCATAGTAGGGATGCTTTTGTTCCTGGAGGCCAGGTTGTTAGAGTCCAAACTGTTAGGGACAGATCTCCCTCTGTTATTTTCAATTTGTCCTCAGTGTCAAAACATTCCCAACCCACCCACCCTGAAGACAACATGTTAGAAAGGGAACTCAAAAAGTTGAGAGTGGAAGAGACCAGGCTGAAGCTTAAACAGGAACAGCTGGCTCTAGACAGGGAATCCCTAGACCTGGAGAAAGAGAGACAGAGATTGGGGTTTGGACCCCATGGTGGCAGCAGCAGCATTCCTGATAGCAATCCTGTGAGAGAGCATGATTCCAGGAATCTGCATAAGATAGTTCCCCTTTACAAGGAGGGGGATGACATTAACAAGTGGTTTGCTGCACTTGAGAGGGCCTGTATGGTACAGGGGGTCCCTCAAAGGTAGTGGGCTGCTATTCTATGGCTATCTTTCAATGGAAAGGGTAGGGATAGGCTCCTTACTGTTAGAGAAAGTGATGCTAATAATTTTGCAGTTTTGAAGGATGCACTCTTGGATGGATTTGGCTTAACCCCTGAACAATACAGGATTCAGTTCAGAGACATCAGAAAAGAGTCCTCACTAGATTGGATAGACTTTGTTGACTGTTCAGTGAAGGCCTTGGAGGGGTGGTTACATGGCAGTAAAGTTTCTGACTATGAAAACCTGTATAATCTTATTCTGATAGAGCATATTCTGAATAACTGTGTGTCTGACTTGTTACACCAATATCTAGTGGACTCAGATCTGACCTCTCCCCAAGAACAAATGGGTCAGAACAAAAGTGAACAGAAAAGTTCATAGAGGGGGTGACAAGTATGGCAAGAAGAAAGATGGTAAGAAATCTCAGGATAAGCATGGGGATAAGGGTAAAACCAAAGATCCTTCTTCAAATCCCAAACACTCTTCAGGGGGTGGGGATAAATCAAATTCTTCCTCTTCTTCACAACATACACACATTAAAAAGCCTTGGTGCTTTGTGTGTAAAAATAAAGGCCATAGGCCAGGGGATAAGTCCTGTCCAGGTAAACCCCCTGAGCCAACCACCACTAATACATCAAACTCTAGTGCCCCTAGCAGTAGTGGTAATAGTGGTGGGACTGCTGGCAACAGTCAAAGTAAGAGTGTAGTTGGATTCACTTATGGGTCCATCATAGAAACTGGGGTAGTCAGTCCCAAGACAGTTTCTGTCACACCTAGTGGCATTGGCCTTGCCACACTGGCTGCTTGTCCCCTTACAATGGATAAGTACAGGCAGACAGTTTCAATAAATGGTGTTGAGGCCCAGACCTACAGGGACACAGGTGCCAGTATCACTTTGGTGACTGAAAACCTAGTGGCTCCTGAACAACACATCACTGGACAACAGTACAAGATTATTGATGTCCATAACGCCACCAAGTTTCTTCCCTTAGCTATAGTTCAGCTTAGTTGGGGTGGAGTTACTGGCTCTATTAGGTGGTAGTGTCACCTAGCTTACCTGTAGACTGTCTCTTAGGTAATGACCTAGAGACCTCAGGTTGGGCTGAGGTAGAGTTTTATACCCATGCAGCCATGCTGGGTATCCCTGAGGAATTGTTCCCTCTCATTTCTACTGAAATGAAAAAGCAAAGGAGAGAAAAAGGCCTGAAAACTCAGGATCCCTATTCAACAACAGGTAAAAAGGGTATCACAGCATCGCCTAACCACCCTGCCATTCAGGATACCATTCCTGTGGTGGGAGAAACCTCTCCTGGGGTGGCACCTCTACCAAGGGAATCATCAGCTGGCATAGCTGTACTCCCTGAGGTGGAAGTACCTCTCTGTGGGATAACTATTATTGGTGAGAAAAAGAGCACCATTTTAGTTAACATGGGGCATCCCTCCAACCCTCCCAGATAAACTTTAGTGCAGAAACCCTGCACTGCCTCACAACACTTAGGACAGCAGCCCTGCCCTAGTGTGGAGCTCATAGGACAGCATCCCTGCCCTGCTCCAACTCAAGAGAAACAGCATCCCTGTTCTGTCTTACAGCCATATAGACAAAGTTTTTGCCCAGCTATGGCTTTACTGAGACAGCATCCCTGCCTGGCATTCTTATCACTAGAAATAGGTCCAGTGGACAATTCCCAGTGTTCTAAACTAAAACTTGATGATAGAAACTCTGAAAATATATCTTCACATTGTTGGTTAGCTAAAAAACGTCAAACAGGGTGGTTTACATCCCCACAGGGAAGTAACCATATAGTGGATGATAAAGGGAGTAACCAGTCTATTGCGGAGCTACTCTCCACTTATCACCACTTAGACAATAAAGTCTCAACTGGCCAAGGTTAGCCTTATTGTCCTTCGTTTGGGGGGGAAAGTAGCCTCTTTCTAGCCTTGTTACCCCACTTTTGGCCTGTTTGTGAGTATACGTCAGGGTGTTTTCACTGTCTCACTGGGATCCTGCTAGCCAGGGCCCAGTGCTCATAGTGAAAACCCTATGTTGTCAGTATGTTTGTTATGTGTCACTGGGACCCTGCTAGCCAGGACCCCAGTGCTCATAAGTTTGTGGCCTATATGTATGTGTTTCCTGTGTGATGCCTAACTGTCTCACTGAGGCTATGCTAACCAGAACCTCAGTGGTTTTGCTCTCTCTGCTTTCCAAATTGTCACTAACAGGCTAGTGACCAATTTCACCAATTCACATTGGCATACTGGTACACCCATATTTCCCTAGTATATGGTACTGAGGTGCCCAGGGTATTGGGGTTCCAGGAGATCCCTATGGGCTGCAGCATTTCTTTTGCCACCCATAGGGAGATCTGACAATTCTTACACAGGCCTGCCAGTGCAGCCTGAGTGAAATAACGTCCACGTTATTTCACAGCCATTTACCACTGCACTTAAGTAACTTATAAGTCACTTATATGTCTAACCTTCACCTGGTGAAGGTTGGGTGCAAAGTTACTTAGTGTGTGGGCACCCTGGCACTAGCCAAGGTGCCCCCACATCGTTCAGGGCTAATTCTCCGGACTTTGTGAGTGCGGGGACACCATTACACGCGTGCACTATACATAGTTCACTACCTATGTATAGTGTCACAATGGTAACTCCGAACATGGCCATGTAACATGTCTAAGATCATGGAATTGTCACCCCAATGCCATTCTGGCATTGGGGAGACAATTCCATGATCCTCCGGGTCTCTAGCACAGAACCCAGGTACTGCCAAACTGCCTTTTCAGGGTTTGCACTGCAGCTGCTGCTGCTGCCAACCCCTCAGACAGGTTTCTGTCCCCCCTGGGGTCCAGGCAGACCTGGCCCAGGAAGGCAGAACAAAGGATTTCCTCTGAGAGAGGGTGTGACACCCTCTCCCTTTGGAAATAGGTGTGATGGCTGGGGAGAAGTAGCCTCCCCCAGCCTCTGGAAATGCTTTGATGGACACAGATGCTGCCCATCTCTGCATAAGCCAGTCTACACCTGTTTAGGGATCCCCCAGCCCTGCTCTGGCACGAAACTGGACAAAGGAAAGGGGAGTGACCACTCCCCTGACCTGCACCTCCCAGGGGAGGTGCCCAGAGCTCCTCCAGTGTGCCCCAGACCTCTGCCATCTTGTAAACAGAGGTGTTGCTGGCACACTGGACTGCTCTGAGTGGCCAGTGCCAGCAGGTGACATCAGAGACTCCTTCTGATAGGCTCTTACCTCTCTTAGTAGCCAATCCTCCTTCCTAGGTAGCCAAACCTCCTTTTCTGGCTATTTAGGGTCTCTGCTTTGGGTAATTAATCAGATATCGAAAGCAAGAGCTCACCAGAGTTCCTCTGCATCACCCTCTTCACCTTCTGCCAAAGGATCAACCGCTGACTGCTCAGGACGCCTGCAAAACCGCAACAAAGTAGCAAAGACGACTACTGCAACCTTGTATCGCTTCACCCTGCCGGCTTTCTCACCTGTTTCGTGGTGGTGCATGCTCTGGGAGTAGCCTGCCTCCTTCTTGCACCAGGAGCTCTGAATAAATCTCCCTTGGGTCGACGGAATCTTCCCCCTGCAACCGCAGGCAACAAAAGACTGCATCACCGGTCCTCTGGGTCCCCTCTCAGCACTACGAGCGTGGTCCCTGGAACTCAGCAACTCTGTCCAAGTGACTCCCACAGTCCAGTGACTCTCAAGTCCAAGTTTGGTGGAGGTAAGTCCTTGCCTCTCCACGCTAGACTGCATTGATGGGTACCGTGTGATTTGCAGCTGCTCCGGCTCCTGTGCACTCTTCCAGGATTTCCTTCGTGCACAGCCAAGCCTGGGTCCCCGACACTCTAACCTGCAGTTCACAACCTTCTGAGTTGTCCTCCGGTGTCGCAGGACTCCCTTTTGTGACTTTGGGAGGACTCCGGTTCACTCTTCTTCCAAGTGCCTGTTCCAGTACTACTGCGGGTGCTGCCTTCTTCTGTGAGGGTCCCCTGACTTGCTGGGCACCCCCTCTGTCTCCTCATCCAAGTAGCGGCATCCTGGTCCCTCCTGGGCCACAGCAACATCCAAAAACCCTAACCGTGACCCTTGCAGCTAGCAAGGCTTGTTTGCGGTCTTTCTGCATGGGAACACCTCTGCATGCTTCTTCACGACGTGGGACAGCCATCCTCCAAAGGGGAAGTTCCTAGTCCTCTTCGTTCTTGCAAAACACCAAGCTTCTTCCATCCGGTGGCAGCTTCCTTGCACCCTCAGCTGGCATTTACTGGGCTCCTGCCCACTCTCGACACTGTCGCGACTCTTGGACTTGGTCCCCTTGTCTTACAGGTACTCAGGTCCGGAAATCCACTGTTGTTGCATTGCTGGTGTTGGTTTTCCTTGCAGAATCCCCCTATCACGACTTCTGTGCTCTCTGGGGGTTGTAGGTGCACTTTACATCTACCTTACAAGGTCTTGGGGTGGGCTATTTTTCTAACCCTCACTGTTTTCTTACAGTCCCAGCGACCCTCTACAAGCTCACATAGGTTTGGGGGCCATTCGTGGTTCGCATTCCAATTTTGAAGTATATGGTTTGTGTTGCCCCTATACCTATGTGCTCCTATTGCAATCTATTTTAACTTTACACTGCTTGCATTACTTCCTTTTGCTATTACTGCATAATTTTGGTATTGTGTACATATATCTTGTGTATATTTCTCATCCTCATACTGAGGGTACTCACTGAGATACTTTTGGCATATTGTCATAAAAATAAAGTACCTTTATTTTTAGTATATCTGTGTATTGTGTTTTTTTATGATATTGTGCATTTGACACCAGTGGTATAGTAGGAGCTTTACATGCCTCCTAGTTCAGCCTAAGCTGCTTTGCCATAGCTACCTTCTATCAGTCTAAGCTGCTAGAAACACCTCTTCTACACTAATAAGGGATAACTGGACCTGGCACAAGGTGTAAGTACCTCTGGTACCCACTACAAGCCAGGCCAGCCTCCTAGATTGTCCACCCAGAATTCTGACTTAGTGGGGATGGCTAAGTGGGTGCATCAGAAATGTGGACAGCTGGGAGAAAAAGGCACTTACAGGTGGGCAGAGATTAGAGAGATGCACATTCCCCTAGATTTGATATGTCCTATTTGTCAGCACGCACAACAGAGATCTGTCCCTCTAACAGTCAAAGATCAGTTGGAAAGAGGAAAGTTAACAGGACAGATATGGCAGATTGATCAGGTTTTAGGGGAAGTGATTGCTGCAGATTACCAAGGAGAAATCAAAATTATGCTGATAACTGTAGGAAAGTACCATCTTGCCTGGCATGTTACCCCCATATTTCACTGTATGTATGTTGTTTTAGTCCATGTGTCACTGGGACCCTGCCAGGCAGGGCCCCAGTGCTCATAGTATGTGCCCTGTATGTGTTCCCTGTGTGATGCCTAACTGTCTCACTGAGGCTCTGCTAACCAGAACCTCAGTGGTTATGCTCTCTCTGCTTTACAAATTTGTCACTAACAGGCTAGTGACTACATTTACCAATTCACATTGGCATACTGGTAAACCCATATAATTCCCTTGTATATGGTACTGAGGTACCCAGGGTATTGAGGTTCCAGGAGATCCCTATGGGCTGCATCATTTCTTTTGCCACCCATAGGGAGCTCTGGCAATTCTTACACAGGCCTGCCACTGCAGCCTGCGTGAAATAACGTCCACATTATTTCACAGCCATTTACCACTGCACATAAGTAACTTATAAGTCACCTATATGTCTAACCTTCACCTGGTGAAGGTTGGGTGCAAAGTTACTTAGGGGGTCATTACAACATTGGCGGTAAAAGCCACTTACTGCCGTGCAGAAGGCCGCCAACACGCGGCCGCGGAATTCCGCCACGGTCATTATGACCCACTGCTCGGAATCTGCCAAAATTCAGACACCCACACAAGTCCGCCACACCAAAGGTCAGTGAAAAATTGGCGAAAACAAAACCTCCACCGTCACGCCAACCGAAATACGCCCACACTATCACAACACACGAATCCACGTGGCGGTCTTTCAACCGCGGTATTCCGTTGGCGGTACACACCGCTGCGCACAAAATACACACACATCTACAAAACACAGCCACATTGGACAATTTGAAATACAGACACCTGAGACACATACACACACCACTCCCACACACCCAATACATTATAAAACACACACCCACATCACCCACAAACCCCTACGACCAAAAATCACGAACAAAGGCCAGAGAGAGGCACCACCATCAACAATACTAGCATCCACAGGCACACAACACCATCACCCACACAACATCCACGCACCTCACACAACACACCACTACATATCACCACACTTATCACCACACACACCACCCCACACATCACCTACACCACCCCATGGCATGGCAAAGACAGCCCAGGTTCTCGGAGGAGGAGCTCAGGGTCATGGTGGAGGAAATCGTCCGGGTAGAGCCACAGCTATTTGGATCCCAGGTGCAGCACACCTCAATTGCAAGGAAGATGGAGCTATGGCAAAGAATAGTGGACAGGGTCAACGCAGTAGGACAACAACCAAGAAATCTGGAGGACATCAGGAAAAGGTGGAACGACCTACGGGGGAAGGTGCGTTCCGTGGTATCAGGACACCACCAGACGGTTCAGCGGACTGGCAGCAGACCCCCAGCTCCTCCCCCACAACTAACAACATGGGAGGAGCAGGTCTTGGCGATTCTGCATCCTGAGGGCCTCACAGGAGAAGGTGGAGGAATGGACTCTGGTAAGTCAAATCTTCACTATTACATCCCCCACCCTACCTGCATGCTATCACATACACCCACCCTCGCCCTCACCCCTATCACTCCAACTCCTCACACCAACTCCTCACAAATGTACCAATATCACAAACCACACATCCCAACACCAAGCCCTGCACACAACAACAAAGCATGGACACCCATCACTAAAGCATGCCCACTGCACATACCCATACACCCCCCTAAACCATCATCACACAAGCTCACACACAGGAATGCCAGCACTGGGGTACACGGTCACCCACTCATTGCGCACCACGACACACACAGATGCAATAATCATGCCTTTTCACCCCTGCAGGACCACTACTCAATGTCACCAGACAGGAGGGTCCAGATATGTCCACTCCATCCACAGAAGAGGCCCACAGTGATGACAGCACCTCTGTCCAACTGGATCTAGATGACCAGCCCAGACCATTGTGGGCCTCGGGACAGTCGGTTCCCCTCACACAGGCACAGGCCACCACAGACCTTCCCCCTCTGGAAACCCCAGCACAGCACCCACCCAGCGGGCCCATACCTCCGTCCCCAGGACACGTCAATCAGCTGTGTGTCCACCACTACAGGGAACCCAGGATAACCCACCACCCCAACAACAACAGGGACCTGGGGGAAGTGGGCACACGGTCCAGGGGACGAAGGCCCAAGAACACAGGGGAACTGGGAGGGCTGCCGTGCGACAGGGGGCGGACAGGCCAAAGGAACCCACTCTCCACGAGGCCCTCTCCTCCATCATGGGAGCATACCACCACTCCCAGGAGACGATGGCAACGGTACTGGCCAAGTTTCAGGAGACCCAGCGCATGCAGGAGGAACAGTATATGGGCTTCGGGGGGGAACTCAGAACCATCAGCTCCACCCTGGTCACCATTGTAGGGGTGCTGAAGGAAGTACTCAACACCAGGAGGGACACTGTGGCACTACAAGGGGCCCCTGACACTAGCATGGACGATGAACTGCCCACCACCTCCGCCGGTGCTAGTGGACAGGACGCCCCACCACAGGACCACCACACCAGCACCCCACCCCCTGCAGACGGAGAACCACCTCGCAAACTGTCCCTGAGATCCAGGACAAAGACAGAGCACGATGCCAAGACCCCCGCCAAGAAATGGGACCACCCTGATTGTCATCCCACTGTCCCACTTTGTCACCCTGTCCATTATTGAACTGCCCCAGCTCTACTTCCTATGCCCATATGGGCAATGCACCTGTGAGACTAATAGACTGGACTCTGTCATGGACACTCCTCCGCCATCACCCCTCACCATTTAACTTCCCCCTCCAATATTTTGCATTTAAATAAACACACCTAAAGCACAAAAAGATCTGGAGTCTGTCTGTGATTTCGAAATAGTGTATTTGCAATTACAGTGACAAAATGTTCATGAAATAGTAATGTCAACATACCTATGTCACACAGTTCTAGTCCATGATGAATTTAAGCAGATGACACACGATGGGACCCACATCAGTGAAACCGTAAGGGAAAGTGACAACTCAGTGACCATACACTGGGTGAAAACGACAGACAGGATAGAGGTAGTAGTCTAAAAGTACATGTAGTAGGCAGGAATGTATTCTCACCTGTGTTTCACTGGAAATATTGCAGGATCACTGAGTCCCTGTTCTGTATGTCTTCTTCCTCTGCTTTATCCTCATCACTGTCCACAGGCTCCACAGCTGCCACAGCACCGCCATCTGGACCATCCAAGCCAAGTTGTGAAGCATACAGCAGGCCAGGATGATCTGGCACACTTTCTTTGGTGAGTAGAATAGGGATCCACCTGTCATATGCAGGCACCTGAATCTGGCCTTCAGGAGGCCGAAGGTCCGCTCGATCACCCTCCTAGTCCGCCCATGGGCCTCTTTATAGCGTTCCTCTGCCCTGGTCCTGGGATTCCACACTGGGGTCAGTAGCCATGACAGGTTGGGGTAACCAGAGTCACCTGCAAATGGCGAGGGACAACTGTTAGACACACACTAACCTGTAGGGAGAACCCCAGACAACCATTCCCACCGTCTTGCTTCCAGAGGCTCACCTAATAGCCACACACGGTGCCTCTGGAGTTGACCCATCACATAAGGGATGCTGCTATTCCGCAGGATGTAGGCGTCATGCACTGAGCCAGGGAACATGGCATTCACATGGGAGATGTACTGGTCTGCCAAACATACCATCTGTACATTCATGGAATGATAACTCTTCCAGTTTCTGTACACCTGTTCACTCCTGTGGGGGGGGGGGGAGGACCAAAGCCACATGGGTACCATCAATGGTACCTATGATGTTGGGGATATGTCCAAGGGCATAGAAGTCACCTTTCACTGTAGGCAAATCCTCCACCTGAGGGAAAACGATGTAGCTCCCCATGTGTTTCAGCAGGGCAGACAACACTCTGGACAATACGTTGGAAAACATAGGCTTGGACATCCATGATGCCATGGCCACAGTTGTTTGAAATGACCCACTTGCAAGGAAATGGAGCACTGATAGCACCTGCACTTGAGGGGGGATTCCTGTGGGTGGCGGATTGCTGACATCAGGTCTGGCTCCAACTGTGTACAAAGTTCCTGGATTGTGGCACGGTCAAACCTGTAGGTGATTATCAAATGTCTTTCCTCCATTGTCGACAGGTCCACCAGCAGTCGGTACACCGGAGGATTCTGCCATCTCCTCACATGTCCCAGCGGACGGTGCTTATGAAGGACAACAGCGAGCACAGAGTAAAACAACTCAGAGGTACGTACACACAGTTTACCCAGAACACCAATCATACACAAAATGTGGCCTGTATGTGTGTTGAGACTAGGCCTAGGTATGTGTGACGTAGTTGGAAATTAGGCCATGTGGGCCCCTGAAATGGCGGCGGCCTGACCTCTAAAGTGGGACAATGGGATGTGAGGTAACTGCGCTGGCGTTGTACACTGTTGCGGTAGGCGGTCGGAGACCGCGGCGCAATGCTGCATTGGTTAACATTGGACCCTATGGGTCCCAGGAGGCAATGACGATGTACGCCGGCGGTGATGGTACACACCACAGAGGACGTGACCGCCGCGGATGTGACCGCCATTTTCTATCTGTTTAATCACTCGATACCTGATCTTCGCCAGGAGAGGACCTACACTGCAAGTGCTGCTGTGACCTCGGTCTGGAAGAGACAATGGCTCGTGCATCTGGGGAAAGGGCCCCTGCCTTCACATCGGAGGAGTTGGAGAAGCTCGTCGATGGGTTCCTCCCCCAGTATACGCTACTCTACAGTCCTCCAGACAAACAGGTAAGTACACAGTGAGCATGTTGTATGGGCAATGCCTGTGTGGAGAGGGCTGGATGTAAGAAGGAAGGGGGCAGAGTTCTGCGTGCATGAAAGACGGTGGGTGCATGTGCCACATGGCAAGAGTAGGGATGGGGGCCACTCACTTTGACGGTGCAGTTGGTAATGACTTCTCTTCTTCCCCTGTACATTTCATGTAGGTCAGCTGCCCTCCCAGCAGCCCCTCAGCCTTCGCCCCGTGCCCGCTCACCCAGGAGGGTGGGCATCACCTTCGCCCCAGGCACCTCAGGCCCTGCCCCAGTCACCCCTGTTGCCCTCAGTGAGGAGGCCATTGACCTCCTCAGGTCACTCACTGTTGGGCAGTCTACCATATTGAATGCCATCCAGGGTGTAGAAAGGCAGTTGCAACAAACTAATGCATTCCTGGAGGGCATTCATTCTGGTCTGGCGGCCCTTCACCGAGCCTTTCAAACTCTGGCCTCAGCACTGATGGCAGCCATTGTCCCTGTGTCTAGCCTCCCCCCTCCAACTTCCTCCACCCAGACCCAATTCCCTGTACCTCTGCCTATCCCAAGCACACCATCAGACCAGCCTGCACACACTTCACCACACAAGGGAAGCTCAGGCAAACATAAGCACCACACATCCCACAGGCACTCACGCAGGCATCACACACATGCAGACACACCAACATCCACTGCCTAAACTGTGTCCCCCTCCTCGTCGTCTCCCTCCTCCCTCCCAGTCTCGTCTACACACACACCTGCATGCACTACCTCTACAGCCACTACGTCCCTCACCATCACACACACCAGCACACCCACAAGCACACCACGCTCACGTGCAGTCACCACCCCCACTACCATACACACGTCCCCTGTGTCCTCTCCCAGTGTGTCTGTGACGCCCCTTCCCAAAATACACAAACGCAGGCACACACCCACCCAACAGCCATCCACCTCACGACAGCCTCCAGCGCATGCACCTGCACCCAAAGTCACCAAACGTACACCTCCTACTACCACCACCTCTTCCTCCACTCCCAAGCCCCCTTCAGCTACCCGTCCCAGTGTGTCCCAAAAACTTTTCCTGTCCAGCCTTGACCTTTTTCCCACACCTCCCCCGCCTATCTCATAGGTCCCGAACTAGCACCTCAGCCACAACATCTCCGGGACCAGTGGTGCCTGTAGTCACAGGTATGTGGAGTGCACAAGGCCACCAGGACAGCCAGTGTGGCACGGCGCCACAGCACAGCCAGTCCCCCCGTGAAGCAACAGAAGTTGGCCAGTGCCCGGCGGGAGAAGACTCCAGCAACCCAAGCCGCTCCCAGGGGACCTGGTGGGAGTATGGACTCAGCTGTGACACCTCCCAAGGTGGGGAAGGGCCACAAGAAACCTGGCAAGTCTGGGAAGAGCAGCACGGCGGGGAAGACTGCGATCATTCCCGCTGCCCAGGAGGGCCCCGCCAGCCCCATCCCCGCTGCCCAGGAGGGCCCCGCCAGCCCCATCCCCGCTGCCCAGCAGGGCCCGCCAGCCCCAGCCCAGCTGCCCAGGAGGGCCCCGACAGCCCAGCTGCCCAGGAGGGCCCCTCCAGCCCCATACCCACTGCCCAGGAGGGTCCGCCAGCCCAGCTGCCTAGGAGGGCCGCGCCAGCCACAGCCCAACTGGGCCATGAAGGACCGCCAGCCCCAGCCCAGCTGGGCCATGAAGGACCGCCAGCACAAGCACCGCTGGGCCATGAAGGACCGCCAACTCAAGCACCGCTGAACAGGGCACCGCCAAATCAAGCACCGCTGGGCCATGAAGGACCGCCAGCACAAGCACCGCTGGGCCTTGAAGGACCGCCAACTCAAGCACCGCTGAACAGGGCACCGCCAGCACAAGCACTGCTGGGCCATGAAGGACCGCCAACTCAAGCAAAGCTGAACAGAGCACTGCCAAATCAGGCACCGCTAGCCCATGAGCGGCAGGGGCACTGACGCAACTGGGTCCGTCACGGGGTGAGTGATGCACTCTGGGCACCAGTCCCCCTCCAGAACCAGTGGAGACATGCATCCACTACCTCTGTCCTTCACAGGATGAAACACTCTGGGCACCAGTCCCCCTCCAGAACCAGTGGAGACTGCTATCCACTTGAGAGACTGTGGCTTTGCACTCCCCTGGATGCAGCAGTGGGCAAACCACCCACTGTAGAGACTTAAGAAACTGTGGCTTTGCACTCCCCAGGATGCAGCAGGGGGCAAACCACCGACTGTAGAGACTTGAGTGACTATGGCTTTGTACTCCCCAGGATGCAGCAGTGGGCAAACCACCCACTGTAGAGACTTGAGAGACTGTGGCTTTGCACTCCCCAGGATTGAACAGTGGGCATGGAGCCCCCTCGTGGATCTGGTGTCGTGCACTCATCCGGCTGAGGTGCCCCCCTTCCCTTCCCCCCGAGGTGCCTGTTGTATTTCTATCTGATGCCCCTGCAGTGTTCTCTCTTTTTTGATCTGGTATCGAGTGTGGGCCTCGCCCATGCATTTTGGGCCCAGTAGTCCACGGACTATGAATGGTGCAATACCTGGACTACTATTCTTGGTGTATATTTTGTTAATAGTGTATATATGTATATTTTTGCGTACTGGATTTTAATATATTACAATGGTTACACTCATTTCCTTTTGTCTTTGCATTCTTCCGGGGGGGGGGGTGGGGGTGTAACTATAATGTGTAGATATGTATTAGTGTGTGTTGTAGTGGGTGAGGGTGGGGGTGTTGTGTGTGTGTGTCCCTGTTTTTTGCCTCCCCCTCCCCTGTGTCGTAGGTGCAGTACTCACCGTGGTCTTCGCCGCCGGCGTTCGTGCTCCTGGTACATGAGCAGGAAGACTATCGCAGGTAGGATTTGGAGTTCCGGGTCCATGGTGTCCTCCTTCCTCGTGGAGTGTGTAGAGGTGAGCGTTTTCCCTTCGGGATTCCTGTTTCCACCGTGTTTTTATCCGCGGTGAATACGCCCCAGAAAAGGTGGCAGATTGGCCTGTCATAATAGTGTGGGCGGTACATTGTCTTCCGCCTCTCTGTTGGTGGTGACCGCCGCGCTGTTTGATTGTACCGGTCGTAATTCCAGATTTTTTACCACGGACCTGTTGGCGGTCTTACCGCCGCTTTAACACCGTCCGCCAGGGTTGTAATGACCACCTTAGTGTGTGGGCACCCTGGCACTAGCCGAGGTCCCCTCACATTGTTCAGGGCAAATTCCCTGGACTTTGGGCCAGATGTAGCAAGCAGATTTGCCCATTCTGTGTCTATGGGAAAATGTGTTCGTACATATGGCCCTTTGTGAGTGTGGGGACACCATTACACTTGTGCACTATACAGTACATAGGTGTAGGAAACTACCATCTTGCCTGGCATGTTACCCCCCTATTTCACTGTATATATGTTGTTTTAGTCTATGTGTCACTGGGACCCTGCCAGGCAGGGCCCCAGTGCTCATAAGTGTGCCCTTTATGTGTTCCCTGTGTGATGACTAACTGTCTCACTGAGGGTCTGCTAACCAGAACCTCAGTGGTTATGCTCTCTCTGCTTTCCAAATTGTCACTAACAGGCTAGTGACCAATTTCACCAATTCACATTGGCATACTGGAACACCCTTATAATTCCCTAGTATATGGTACTGAGGTGCCCATGGTATTGGGGTTCCAGGAGATCCCTATGGGCTGCAGCATTTCTTTTGCCACCCATAGGGAGATCTGACAATTCTTACACAGGCCTGCCAGTGCAGTCTGAGTGAAATAACGTCCACATTATTTCACAGCCATTTACCACTGCACTTAAGTAACTTATAAGTCACCTATATGTCTAACCTTCACCTGGTGAAGGTTGGGTGCAAAGTTACTTAGTGTGTGGGCACCCTGGCACTAGCCAAGGTGCCCCCACATTGTTCAGGGCAAATTCCCCGGACTTTGTGAGTGCGGGGACACCATTACACGCGTGCACTATACATAGGTCACTACCTATGTATAGCGTCACAATGGTAACTCCAAACATGGCCATGTAACGTCTAAGATCATGGAATTGTCACCCCAATGCCATTCTGGCATTCGGGAGACAATTCCATGATCCCCCGGGTTTCTAGCACAGAACCCGGGTACTGCCAAACTGCCTTTCCGAGGCCTCCACTGCAGCTGCTGCTGCTGCCAACCCATCAGACAGGCTTCTGCCCTCCTGGGGTCCAGGCAGCCCTGGCCCAGGAAGACAGAACAAAGGATTTCCTCTGAGAGAGGGTGTTACACCCTCTCCCTTTGGAAATAGGTGTGAAGGGCTGGGGAGGAGTAGCCTCCCCCAGCCTCTGGAAATGCTTTGGTGGGCACAGATGGTGCCCATCTCTGCATAAGCCAGTCTACACCGGTTCAGGGATCCCCCAGCCCTGCTCTGGCACGAGTCTGGACAGAGGAAAGGGGAGTGACCACTCCCCTGACCAGTACCTCCCAGGGGAGGTGCCCAGAGCTCCTCCAGTGTGTCCCAGACCTCTGCCATCTTGGAAACAGAGGTGTTGGGGGCACACTGGACTGCTCTGAGTGGCCAGTGCCAGCAGGTGACGTCAGAGGCTCCTTCTGATAGGCTCTTACCTCTCTTGGTAGCCAATCCTCCTTCCTTAGTAGCCAAACCTCCTTTTCTGGCTATTTAGGGCCTCTGTTTTGGGGAATTCTTCAGATAACTAATGCAAGAGCTCACCAGAGTTCCTCTGCATCTCCCTCTTCACCTTCTACCAAGGATCGACCGCTGACTGCTCCAGGACGCCTGCAAAACCGCAACAAAGTAGCAAGACGACTACCAGCAACATTGTTGCGCCTAATCCTGCCAGCTTTCTCGACTGTTTCCAGGTGGTGCATGCTCTGGGGGTAGCCTGCCTTCACCCTGCACCAGAAGCTCTGAAGAAATCTCCGTGGGTCAATGGAATCTTCCCCCTGCTAACGCAGGCACCAAAAGACTGCATCCCTTGTCCTCTGGGTCCCCTCTCATTCTGACGAGCGTGGTCCCTGGAACACAGCAACTCTGTTCAAGTGACTCCCATAGTCCAGTGACTCTTCAGTCCAAGTTTGGTGGAGGTAAGTGCTTGCCTCCCCACGCTAGACTGCAAAGCTGTGTACAGCGTGATTTGCAGCTGCGCCGGCTCCTGTGCACTCTTCCAGGATTTCCTTTGTGCACAGCCTAGCCTAGGTCCCCAGCACTCCGTCCTGCAGTGCACAACCTTCTGAGTTGTCCTCCAACGTCGTGGGACCCCCTTTTGTAACGTTGCGTGGACTCCGGTTCACTCTTCTTCTACGTGCCTGTTGGGCTACTTATGCGGGTGCTGTCTGCTTCTGTGAGGGCTCTCTGGGTTGCTGAGCGCCCCCTCTGTCTCTTCGTCCAAAAGGCGACATCCTGGTCCTTCCTGGTCCTCAGCAGCACCCAAAAACCTCTACCGTGACCCTTGCAGCTAACAAGGCTTGTTTGCTGTATTTCTGCGTGAGAACACCTCTGCAAGCTACATCGCGACGTGGGACATCTGTCTTCCAAAGGAGAAGTTCCTAGTCCTCTTCTTTCTTGCAGAACTCCAAGCTTCTTCCATCCGAAGCCAGCTTCCTTGCACCTTCATCCAGGGTTTCCTGGGCTCCTGCCCCCCCTGGACACTGTTGCGACTATTGGACTTGGTCCCCTTTCCTTGCAGGTCCTCAGGTCTGGAAATCTGTTGTTAGTGTACTGCTGGTGTTTGTTCTTCCTGCAGAATCCCCCTATCAAGACTATTGTGCTCTCTGGGGGTAGTAGGTGCACTTTACTCCTACTTTTCAGGGTCTTGAGGTGGGGTATGTGTGAGAAAGTAGCCTCTTACTAGCCTTGTTACCCCCACTTTTGGCCTGTTTGTAAGTGTATGCCAGGGTGTTTTCACTGTCTCACTGGGATCCTGCTAGCCAGGGCCCAGTGCTCATAGTGAAAACCCTATGTTTTCAGTATGTTTGTTATGTGTCACTGGGACCCTGCTAGTCAGGACCCCAGTGCTCATAAGTTTGTGGCCTATATGTATGTGTTCCCTGTGTGGTGCCTAACTGTCTCACTGAGGCTCTGCTAACCAGAACCTCAGTGGTTATGCTCTCTCATTTCTTTCAAATTGTCACTAACAGGCTAGTGACCAATTTTACCAATTTACATTGGCTTACTGGAACACCCTTATAATTCCCTAGTATATGGTACTAAGGTACCCAGGGTATTGGGGTTCCAGGAGATCCCTATGGGCTGCAGCATTTCTTTTGCCACCCATAGGGAGCTCTGACAATTCTTACACAGGCCTGCCACTGCAGCCTGAGTGAAATAACGTCCACGTTATTTCACAGACATTTTACACTACACTTAAGTAACTTATAAGTCACCTATATGTCTAACCTTTACCTGGTAAAGGTTGGGTGCAAAGTTACTAAGTGTGAGGGCACCCTGGCACTAGCCAAGGTGCCCCCACATTGTTCAGGGCCAATTCCCCGGACTTTGTGAGTGCGGGGACACCATTACACGCGTGCACTACATATAGGTCACTACCTATATGTAGCTTCACAATGGTAACTCCGAATATGGCCATGTAACATGTCTATGATCATGGAATTGCCCTCTCTATGCCATCCTGGCATAGTTGGCACAATCCCATGATCCCAGTGGTCTGTAGCACAGACCCTGGTACTGCCAAACTGCCTTTCCTGGGGTTTCACTGCAGCTGCTGCTGCTGCCAACCCCTCAGACAGGTTTCTGCCCCCCTGGGGTCAAGCCGGGCTTGTCCCAGGATGGCAGAACAAAGGACTTCCTCTGAGAGAGGGTGTTACACCCTCTCCCTTTGGAAAATGGTGTGAAGGCAGGGGAGGAGTAGCCTCCCCAGCCTCTGGAAATGCTTTCATGGGCACTTTTGGTGCCCATTTCTGCATAAGCCAGTCTACACCGGTTCAGGGACCCCTTAGCCCTGCTCTGGCGCGAAACTGGACAAAGGAAAGGGGAGTGACCACTCCCCTGACCTGCACCTCCCCTGGGAGGTGTCCAGAGCTCCTCCAGTGTGCTCCAGACCTCTGCCATCTTGGAAACAGAGGTGCTGCTGGCACACTGGACTGCTCTGAGTGGCCAGTGCCACCAGGTGACGTCAGAGACTCCTTGTGATAGGCTCCTTCAGGTGTTGCTAGCCTATCCTCTCTCCTAAGTAGCCAAACCCTCTTTTCTGGCTATTTAGGGTCTCTGTCTCTGGGGAAACTTTAGATAACGAATGCAAGAGCTCAGCCGAGTTCCTCTGCATCTCTCTCTTCACCTTCTGCCAAGGAATCGACTGCTGACCGCACTGGAAGCCTGCAAACCTGCAACATAGTAGCAAAGACGACTACTGCAACTCTGTAACGCTGATCCTGCCGCCTTCTCGACTGTTTTCCTGGTGGTGCATGCTGTGGGGGTAGTCTGCCTCCTCTCTGCACTAGAAGCTCCGAAGAAATCTCCCGTGGGTCGACGGAATCTTCCCCCTGCAACCGCAGGCACCAAAAAGCTGCATTACCGGTCCCTTGGGTCTCCTCTCAGCACGACGAGCGAGGTCCCTCGAATCCAGCAACTCTGTCCAAGTGACCCCCACAGTCCAGTGATTCTTCAGTCCAAGTTTGGTGGAGGTAAGTCCTTGCCTCACCTCGCTAGACTGCATTGCTGGGAACCGTGACTTTTGCAGCTACTTCGGCCTCCGTGCACTTCCGGCGGAAATCCTTTGTGCACAGTCCAGCCTGGGTCCACGGCACTCTAACCTGCATTGCACGACTTTCTAAGTTGGTCTCCGGCGACGTGGGACTCCTTTGTGTAACTTCGGGTGAGCACTGTTTCATGCATCCTCGTAGTGCCTGTTTCTAGCACGTCTCCGGGTGCTACCTGCTGCTGAGAGGGCTCCTTGTCTTGCTCGACGTCCCCTCTCTCTTCTGGTCCAATTTGCGACCTCCTGGTCCCTCCAGGGCCACAGCAGCATCCAAAAACGCTAACCGCACGATTTGCAGCTAGCAAGGCTTGTTGGCGTTCTTTCGGCGGGAAAACACTTCTGCACGACTCTCCACGGCGAGAGGGATCCGTCCACCAAAGGGGAAGTCTCTAGCCCTTTTCGTTCCTGCAGAAACCTCAGCTTCTTCTGTCCAGTAGAAGCTTCTTTGCACCCACAGCTGGCATTTCCTGGGCATATGCCCATCTCCGACTTGCTTGTGACTTTTGGACTTGGTCCCCTTGTTCCACAGGTACCCTAGATTGGAAATCCATCGTTGTTGCATTGTTGGTTTGTGTCTTGCCTGCATTATTCCTCTATCACGACTTCTATGTCCTTGGGGGAACTTCAGTGCACTTTGCACTCACTTTTCAGGGTCTTGGGGAGGGTTATTTTTCTAACTCTCACTATTTTCTAATAGTCCCAGCGACCCTCTACAAGGTCACATAGGTTTGGGGTCCATTCGTGGTTCGCATTCCACTTTTGGAGTATATGGTTTGTGTTGCCCCTATCCCTATGTGTCCCCATTGCATCCTATTGTAACTATACATTGTTTGCACTGTTTTCTAAGACTATACTGCATATTTTTGCTATTGTGTATATATATCTTGTGTATATTTCCTATCCTCTCACTGAGGGTACACTCTAAGATACTTTGGCATATTGTCATAAAAATAAAGTACCTTTATTTTTAGTATAACTGTGTATTGTGTTTTCTTATGATATTGTGCAAGTGACACTTGTGGTACTGTAGTAGCTTCACACGTCTCCTAGTTCAGCCTAAGCTGCTCTGCTAAGCTACCATTATCTATCAGCCTAAGCTGCTAGACACCCTATACACTAATAAGGGATAACTGGGCCTGGTGCAAGGTGCAAGTACCCCTTGGTACTCACTGCAAGCCAGTCCAGCCTCCTACAGTATGTTTCTAACCCTCACTGTTTTCTTACAGTCCCAGCGATCCTCTACAAGCTCACATAGGTTTGGGGTCCATTCGTGGTTCGCATTCCACTTTTGGAGTATATGGTTTGTGTTGCCCCTATACTATGTTCTCCTATTGCAACCTATTGTAATTCTACAATGTTTGCATTACTTTTCTTGCTCTTACTTACCTAATTTTGGTTTGTGTACATATAACTTGTGGATATTACTTACCTTCTTAATGAGGGTACTCACTAAGATACTTTTGGCATATTGTCATAAAAATAAAGTACCTTTATTTTTAGTAACTCTGTGTATTGTGTTTTCTAATGATATTGTTCATATGATATAAGTGGTATAGTAGGAGCTTTGCATGTCTCCTAGTTCGGCCTGAGCCGCTTTGCCATATCTACCTTCTATCAGCCTAAGCTGCTAGAAACACCTCTTCTCTACTAATAAGGGATAACTGGACCTGGCACAAGGTGTAAATACCTCTGGTACCCACTACAAGCCAGGACAGCCTCCTACAATAACTAGAAGAGAATCTGATTCATTTATACAGATTGGAGCGAGAATTGCCCAACTTGTCAAAAGTGCAGTGAATGGAGGTTTGGTAAAGAAGGAGTCTGCCCCAGCCCTTCTGACAGTGCAAGGAAAGGGAAGCTGTGGTGCAACAGATAAAAACCTCAGTGTTGAGGTGTGGGTTGTAGCCCCAAATGACCCTCCAGAACCTGCAGAAATCATAACAAAGGGCCCCAAAACGTCCAGCTAACTATAAAACAAGGAAAGAAGAGGAAGGGCACATTTCAGATGACAAATGTTATTTGCAAGAAAAGTCACACTTTTTTCTTTTGCAGATCCTACCACGTTTCGCCACTGACCATGAGTGTGCTGTGTGGTCTCCCTTCGGGTGTGTGCGTGTGGGGTCGGGGGAGGGACCGAACCCCCAACCTGAACCTGATTGATTAAAGTACAAGTACCATGGATCCATTTTGCGCAACTGGTGCCTTCAGTTCAAGTTCAACTTGTTTGATTACATTCTTCCACTGGAACTAAGCAACCTTACCAGTTAACTGCCTGTGTTTTTTCGTATGGAACTCTGACTTTTGCTTACATTTCAGCAAACCTTTCAGGTGAACCGTGCACCTTTACATGAGTAGAACTCATGCAACATCAACTTGTTGTTTTAGAGACACTCAGAATATATAAGTTTCAGTCTTTTCTGTGTAGATGTATATGATGTGAAAGGTTATGAGATCAATATGTTAATCCACTTCCATTGCTTTACAGTGATTGCTTTTATCATTCAAATCTGATTTGCTTATAATGTTTTTTTTGTGTTGATGTTTTTGTTTTTCGTTTTTGTTTGAAATAAGAGGTATGTAAACAAAAATTAATTGGTCATAGGGTAAAATGTGATGCTATTAATTGTGTTTGACCAATGACTTTGTGTTTCACCATTGCGCATATTAGTTGCTCAATGTTCACCAGTAGCACATTACATGTTGTGTTCAGTTTAGCTGTCTATTGGCTTTAACATGGCATTAGCCATTACATTCTGTATTCAGTTTAGCTGCCTATTGGCTTTGACATGGCATTAGACATTACATTCTGTATTCAGTTTAGCTGCCTATTGGCTTTGACATGGCATTAGACATTACATTCTGTATTACATTACAATTGGTATTTAGGTTAGCTGCCTATTGGCTTTAACGTGGAGTTGAACATTGCAGTTGAGACATTGCAGATGAGCTGTGTTTTTCCAAGCTGTGTTTTTCCACAAGATAGACCAAGCTGTGTTCTTCACACCAGACCCTAGCTGATAAGAGCAGGTAAATTTTGTGTTTACCTCTCAATCCAGTCTGAGAACGAGTGAGGCTCGGGAGAATTGGCCACTCTCCAAGTTTTTTCGGTTCTCACACTGAGTTTGCTTTAAAGGATGACTCTGGACTACTGCAGGGTTAGATTGAATATGCTTGACTTCAGACAGGAACAGAAACGTCAGTTGCCTGTCTCCCGTTTGGGTAGAAAATCTCTTTCTCGCAGTTGACCGGAGTCATCAACTTGCAGACCCCAGAAAGATGAAGCAGTAATAGGCCCTACAGCCTTGCCCTACGGTGATGTAATTTCGACTTTTATGCTTTGCTTTGAAGTTATGCTATAATATAATCACATGTATTTGCTGTGTACATTGCAATTGAGAAGTACTTTGATATATTTTGCTTTCATTGCTGCGACTACTTTTGAACATGTGCTGCCAATCTACTAATTTCGTCCCTCAGGAACCTCGTGGTGAAGTAATAATAACAATAAATGTCTTCTTTAAACTCAGAAGTGCATGCCAGAGAGGTTCTGTAAGCTCGGTTATGAGATAAGAGCAGGAAAGCAGAACAGCTGGGTACCCCCCTCCTCTACCTCCTGATCCTGGGGTGGGCCAGACTGGTTCTGGTCACTTTCTAGGAGAAGGCTAAGGAGAAGATCCATTGTAGGATTCTTACCAATACTTAAAACTCTTTCAATGCAGAGACCCCTCAAACTTTTAAAGTTTAGACTATCATAGGTTGCCTGGACAACTGTGGGAGTAAGTTCTACTGCAGACATGATAGTTATAAAGGGTTTAAGACAGAGAGAAAAAAGTTTAGAAACTTTTAGAGAAAAGAGAAAAACTTTTTAAAACTTCAAAACTTTTCAAACCTTTTCTAAAACTTTTTAGAAAGTTTAAAGACGGAAAGTTAAACTGTTTAGGTTACTGTGTATATTCTGAAGTATTTGGCATATGTTTTTCTTATGAAAAGTGTAGGAAAGTACCATCTTGCCTGGCATGTTACCCCCATTTTTTCACTGTATATATGTTGTTTTAGTTGTATGTGTCACTGGGACCCTGTTCACCAGGGCCCCAGTGCTCATAAGTGTGCCTGAATGTGTTACCTGTGTAGTGACTAACTGTCTCACTGAGGCTCTGCTAATCAGAACCTCAGTGGTTATGCTCTCTCATTTCTTTCTAAATTGTCACTAACAGGCTAGTGACCAATTTTACCAATTTACATTGGCTTACTGGAACACCCTTATAATTCCCTAGTATATGGTACTGAGGTACCCAGGGTATTGGGGTTCCAGGAGATCCCTATGGGCTGCAGCATTTCTTTTGCCACCCATAGGGAGCTCTGACAATTCTTACACAGTCCTGCCACTGCAGCCTGAGTGAAATAACGTCCACGTTATTTCACAGCCATTTTACACTGCACTTAAGTAACTTATAAGTCACCTATATGTCTAACCTTTACCTGGTAAAGGTTAGGTGCAAAGTTACTTAGTGTGAGGGCACCCTGGCACTAGCCAAGGTGCCCCCACATTGTTCAGAGCCAATTCCCTGAACTTTGTGAGTGCGGGGACACCATTACACGCGTGCACTACATATAGGTCAATACCTATATGTAGCTTCACAATGGTAACTCCGAATATGGCCATGTAACATGTCTAAGATCATGGAATTGCCCCCTCTATGCCATCCTGGCATTGTTGGCACAATTCGATGATCCCAGTGGTCTGTAGCACAGACCCTGGCACTGCCAAACTGCCTTTCCTGGGGTTTCACTGCAGCTGCTGCTGCTGCCAACCCCTCAGACAGGTTTCTGCCCTCCTAGGGTCAAGCCAGGCTTGTCCCAGGATGGCAGAACAAAGGACTTCCTATGAGAGAGGGTGTTACACCCTCTCCCTTTGGAAAATGGTGTGAAGGCAGGGGAGGGGTAGCCTCCCCCAGCCTCTGGAAATGCTTTCTTGGGCACAGATGTGCCCAATTCTGCATAAGCCAGTCTACACCGGTTCAGGGACCCCTTAGCCCCTGCTCTGGCGCGAAACTGGACAAAGGAAAGGGGAGTGACCACTCCCCTGACCTGCACCTCCCCTGGGAGGTGTCCAGAGCTCCTCCAGTGTGCTCCAGACCTCTGCCATCTTGGAAACAGAGGTGCTGCTGGCACACTGGACTGCTCTGAGTGGCCAGTGCCACTAGGTGACGTCAGAGACTCCTTGTGATAGGCTCCTTCAGGTGTTGCTAGCCTATCCTCTCTCCTAAGTAGCCAAACCCTCTTTTCTGGCTATTTAGGGTCTCTGTCTCTGGGGAAACTTTAGATAACGAATGCAAGAGCTCAGCCGAGTTCCTCTGCATCTCTCTCTTCACCTTCTGATAAGGAATCGACTGCTGACCGCGCTGGAAGCCTGCAAAACTGCAACAAAGTAGCTAAGACGACTACTGCAACTCTGTAACGCTGATCCTGCCGCCTTCTCGACTGTTTTCCTGTTTGTGCATGCTGTGGGGGTAGTCTGCCTCCTCTCTGCACCAGAAGCTCCGAAGAAATCTCCCGTGGGTCGACGGAATCTTCCCCCTGCAACCGCAGGCACCAAAAAGCTGCATTACCGGTCCCTTGGGTCTCCTCTCAGCACGACGAGCGAGGTCCCTCGAATCCAGCAACTCTGTCCAAGTGGCCCCCGCAGTCCAGTGACTCTTCAGTCCAAGTTTGGTGGAGGTAAGTCCTTGCCTCACCTCGCTGGGCTGCATTGCTGGGAACCGCGACTTTTGCAGCTACTCCGGCCCCTGTGCACTTCCGGCGGAAATCCTTCGTGCACAGCCAAGCCTGGGTCCACGGCACTCTAACCTGCACTGCAGGACTTTCTAAGTTGGTCTCCGGTGACGTGGGACTCCTTTGTGTAACTTCGGGTGAGCACCCTTTCACGCATCCTCGTAGTGCCTGTTTCTGGCACTTCTCCGGGTGCTACCTGCTGCTGAGAGGGCTCCTTGTCTTGCTCGACGTCCCCTCTCTCTGCTGGTCCAATTTGCGACCTCCTGGTCCCTCCTGGGCCTCAGCAGCGTCCAAAAACGCTAACCGCACGATTTGCAGCTAGCAAGGCTTGTTAGCGTTCTTTCGGCGGGAAAACACTTCTGCACGACTCTCCACGGCGAGAGGGATCCGTCCACCAAAGGGGAAGTCTCTAGCCCTTTTCGTTCCTGCAGAAACCTCAGCTTCTTCTGTCCAGTAGAAGCTTCTTTGCACCCGCAGCTGGCATTTCCTGGGCATCTGCCCATCTCCGACTTGCTTGTGACTTTTGGACTTGGTCCCCTTGTTCCACAGGTACCCTAGATTGGAAATCCACAGTTGTTGCATTGCTGGTTTGTGTCTTTCCTGCATTATTCCTCTAACACAACTTATTTGTCCTTAGGGGAACTTCAGTGCACTTTGCACTCACTTTTCAGGGTCTTGGGGAGGGTTATTTTTCTAACTCTCACTATTTTCTAATAGTCCCAGCGACCCTCTACAAGGTCACATAGGTTTGGGGTCCATTCGTGGTTCGCATTCCACTTTTGGAGTATATGGTTTGTGTTGCCCCTATCCCTATGTTTCCCCATTGCATCCTATTGTAACTATACATTGTTTGCACTGTTTTCTAAGACTATACTGCATATTTTTGCTATTGTGTATATATATCTTGTGTATATTTCCTATCCTCTCACTGAGGATACACTCTGAGATACTTGGCATATTGTCATAAAAATAAAGTACCTTTATTTTTAGTATAACTGTGTATTGTGTTTTCTTATGATATTGTGCAAGTGACACTTGTGGTACTGTAGTAGCTTCACACGTCTCCTAGTTCAGCCTAAGCTGCTCTGCTAAGCTACCATTATCTATCAGCCTAAGCTGCTAGACACCCTATACACTAATAAGGGATAACTGGGCCTGGTGCAAGGTGCAAGTACCCCTTGGTACTCACTACAAGCCAGTCCAGCCTCCTACATTGGTTGTGCAGTGGTGGGATAAGTGCTTTGAGACTACTTACCACTCTTGTCATTGTACTTTTCATAAGAGAAAAATATACAAAACAAGGTCAGTGTATATACACATAGCCAAAAAGTTTTGCATTTCCTCTTTTCAGAGTGCTGAAAAGTACTTCTAAACTTTCTAAAAAGTTCTTAAAAATGTTAAAAGTTTTTTCTGTCTTTCTAAAAAGTTCTGAAAACTTTTTTTTCTCTTTTTCTATCACTTTAACTCTCTCTAAAAAAATGTCTGGCACAGGCCAAAATGTTGATCTGTCCAAACTTGCATATGATCACCTTAGCTGGAAAGGAGCAAGGAGTCTCTGCATAGAGAGAGGTTTGAGTGTAGGGAAGAATCCTTCCTTGGAACTGTTACTTAACATGCTTAGAGAACAAGATAAGGCTATAGGTGCCCCATCTGTTGAAAAAGTACCTAATAGTTCCCAATCTGATTCAGGGACTACCCCAGGAAAAGATTCAGGAAAGAAACTTCCTAGCCTGCCCATTACTAGACAGTCTAGCATAGTTGGTAATGATGATGAGCCACACCATACAAATAGTGTTGTCTCACATCATAGCAAAAAGCATTTATTCTCACCATACTGGTAGTAATGTTTCTGTTAGCCAAGCTGTTAGGGTGGCTTCTGTAAGGGACAGGTCTCCTTCTGTTCATTCCCATCATACCTCTGTATCTAGGAATGTCCCTCCCACCAACCCTGATGACAGAATGTTAGAGAGGGAACTCAATAAGTTGAGGGTGGAACAAACCAGACTGAAGCTTAAAAAGCAACAGCTGGATTTGGATAGACAGTCTTTTGAACTAGAGAAGGAAAGACAGAAGTTGGGTTTAGAAACCCATGGTGGCAGCAGCAGTATTCCCCATAGTCATCCTGCAAAAGAGCATGATTCCAGGAATCTGCACAAGATAGTTCCCCCTTATAAGGAGGGGGATGACATTAACAAGTGGTTTGTGTAGGAGGCTGGACTGGCTTGTAGTGAGTACCAAGGGGTACTTGCACCTTGCACCAGGCCCAGTTATCCCTTATTAGTGTATAGGGTGTCTAGCAGCTTAGGCTGATAGATAATGGTAGCTTAGCAGAGCAGCTTAGGCTGAACTAGGAGACGTGTGAAGCTACTACAGTACCACTTAGTGTCATATGCACAATATCATAAGAAAACACAATACACAGTTATACTAAAAATAAAGGTACTTTATTTTTATGACAATATGCCAAAGTATCTTAGAGTGTACCCTCAGTGAGAGGATAGGAAATATACACAAGATATATATACACAATAGCAAAAATATGCAGTATAGTCTTAGAAAACAGTGCAAACAATGTATAGTTACAATAGGATGCAATGGGGAAACATAGGGATAGGGGCAACACAAACCATATACTCCAAAAGTGGAATGCGAACCACGAATGGACCCCAAACCTATGTGACCTTGTAGAGGGTCGCTGGGACTATTAGAAAATAGTGAGAGTTAGAAAAATAACCCTCCCCAAGACCCTGAAAAGTGAGTGCAAAGTGCACTGAAGTTCCCCTAAGGACAAATAAGTTGTGTTAGAGGAATAATGCAGGAAAGACACAAACCAGCAATGCAACAACTGTGGATTTCCAATCTAGGGTACCTGTGGAACAAGGGGACCAAGTCCAAAAGTCACAAGCAAGTCGGAGATGGGCAGATGCCCAGGAAATGCCAGCTGCGGGTGCAAAGAAGCTTCTACTGGACAGAAGAAGCTGAGGTTTCTGCAGGAACGAAAAGGGCTAGAGACTTCCCCTTTGGTGGACGGATCCCTCTCGCCGTGGAGAGTCGTGCAGAAGTGTTTTCCCGCCGAAAGAACGCTAACAAGCCTTGCTAGCTGCAAATCGTGCGGTTAGCGTTTTTGGACGCTGCTGAGGCCCAGGAGGGACCAGGAGGTCGCAAATTGGACCAGCAGAGAGAGGGGACGTCGAGCAAGACAAGGAGCCCTCTCGGAAGCCGGTAGCACCCGGAGAAGTGCCAGAAACAGGCACTACGAGGATGCGTGAAACGGTGCTCGCCGAAGTTGCACAAAGGAGTCCCACGTCGCCGGAGACCAACTTAGAATGTCGTGCAATGCAGGTTAGAGTGCCGTGGACCCAGGCTTGGCTGTGCACGAAGGATTTCTGCCGGAAGTGCACAGGGGCCGGAGTAGCTGCAAAGTCGCGGTTCCCAGCAATGCAGCCCAGCGAGGTGAGGCAAGGACTTACCTCCACCAAACTTGGACTGAAGAGTCACTGGACTGTGGGGGTCACTTGGACAGAGTCGCTGGATTCGAGGGACCTCGCTCGTCGTGCTGAGAGGAGACCCAAGGGACCGGTAATGCAGCTTTTTGGTGCCTGCGGTTGCAGGGGGAAGATTCCGTCGACCCACAGGAGATTTCTTCGGAGCTTCTGGTGCAGAGAGGAGGCAGACTACCCCCACAGCATGCACAAGCAGGAAAACAGTCGAGAAGGCGGCAGGATCAGCGTTACAGAGTTGCAGTAGTCGTCTTTGCTACTATGTTGCAGGTTTGCAGGCTTCCAGCGCGGTCAGCAGTCGATTCCTTGGCAGAAGGTGAAGAGAGAGATGCAGAGGAACTCGGATGAGCTCTTGCATTCGTTATCTGAAGTTTCCCCAGAGACAGAGACCCTAAATAGCCAGAAAAGAGGGTTTGGCTACCTAGGAGAGAGGATAAGCTACTAACACCTGAAGGAGCCTATCAGCAGGAGTCTCTGACGTCACCTGGTGGCACTGGCCACTCAGAGCAGTCCAGTGTGCCAGCAGCACCTCTGTTTCCAAGATGGCAGAGGTCTGGAGCACACTGGAGGAGCTCTGGACACCTCCCAGGGGAGGTGCAGGTCAGGGGAGTGGTCACTCCCCTTTCCTTTGTCCAGTTTCGCGCCAGAGCAGGGGCTAAGGGGTCCCTGAACAGGTGTAGACTGGCTTATGCAGAATTGGGCACCTCTGTGCCCAACAAAGCATTTCCAGGGGCTGGGGGAGGCTACTCCTCCCCTGCCCTCACACCATTTTTCAAAGGGAGAGGGTGTCACACCCTCTCTCAGAGGAAGTTCTTTGTTCTGCCATCCTGGGCCAGGCCTGGCTGGACCCCAGGAGGGCAGATGCCTGTCTGAGGGGTTGGCAGCAGCAGCAGCTGCAGTGAAACCCCAGGAAGGGCAGTTTGGCAGTACCAGGGTCTGTGCTACAGACCACTGGGATCATGGAATTGTACCAACAATGCCAGGATGGCATAGAGGGGGCAATTCCATGATCATAGACATGTTACATGGCCATATTCGGAGTTACCATTGTGAAGCTACATATAGGTAGTGACCTATATGTAGTGGACGCGTGTAATGGTGTCCCCGCACTCACAAAGTTCAGGGAATTGGCTCTGAACAATGTGGGGGCACCTTGGCTAGTGCCAGGGTGCCCTCACACTAAGTAACTTTGCACCTAACCTTTACCAGGTAAAGGTTAGACATATAGGTGACTTATAAGTTACTTAAGTGCAGTGTAAAATGGCTGTGAAATAACGTGGACGTTATTTCACTCAGGCTGCAGTGGCAGGCCTGTGTAAGAATTGTCAGAGCTCCCTATGGGTGGCAAAAGAAATGCTGCAGCCCATAGAGATCTCCTGGAACCTCAGTACCATATACTAGGGAATTATAAGGGTGTTCCAGTAAGCCAATGTAAATTGGTAAAAATGGTCACTAGCCTGTTAGTGACAATTTGGAAAGAAATGAGAGAGCATAACCACTGAGGTTCTGATTAGCAGAGCCTCAGTGAGACAGTTAGTCACTACACAGGTAACACATTCAGGCACACTTATGAGCACTGGGGCCCTGGGTTACCAGGGTCCCAGTGACACATACAACTAAAACAACATATATACAGTGAAAAATGGGGGTAACATGCCAGGCAAGATGGTACTTTCCTACACAACCCCCCCCCAAATGAAGGACAATAAGACTAGCCATGACCTGATGAGTCTTCATTGTCTAAGTGGAAATATCTGGAGAGTCCACCTGCATTGGAGTGGCTACTCCCAGGTCTATGTTCCACTGTATAGTCCATTCCCTGTAGGGATATGGACCACCTCAACAATTTAGGATTTTCACCTTTCATTTGTTTTAGCCAAAGTAGAGGTTTGTGGTCTGTCTGAACAATGAAGTGAGTGCCAAACAGGTATGGCCTCAACTTCTTCAGAGCCCAGACCACAGCAAAGGCCTCCCTCTCAATGGCAGACCAACGCTTTTCTCTAGGGGTCAACCTCCTACTAATAAAAGCAACAGGTTGATCCTGGCCCTCAGAATTAAGTTGTGATAGGACTGCCCCTACTCCTAATTCAGATGCATCAGTTTGGACATAGAATTTTTTAGAGTAACAAGGGCTTTTCAGGACAGGTGCAGAGCACATGGCCTGCTTCAGCTCCTCAAAAGCTTTCTGACAGTTTGCTGTCCATAATACCTTTTTAGGCATTTTCTTGGATGTGAGGTCATTAAGAGGGGCTGCAATGGAGCCATAGTTCTTAATGAACCTCCTGTAATACCCAGTGAGGCCTAGGAAGGCTCTCACCTGAGTCTGAGTGGTAGGGGGAACCCAATCAATAATTGTTTGGATTTTCCCCTGTAGTGGTGCAATCTGTTCCCCACCAACAAGGTGTCCCAGATAAACCACCTTACCCTGCCCTATCTGGCACTTTGAAGCCTTGATAGTGAGGCCTGCCTTTTGCAGGGCCTCCAAAACTTTCCATAGGTGGACCAGGTGATCATCCCAGCTGGAGCTAAAGACAGCTATATCGTCCAAATATGCTGCACTGAAAGCTTCCAGCCCTTGCAGGACTGTGTTCACCAACCTCTGAAAAGTGGCAGGTGCATTTTTCAAACCAAAAGGCATTGTAGTAAACTGGTAATGTCCTCCAATGGTAGAAAATGCAGTCTTAGGTTTAGCATCTTCTGATAATTTGATCTGCCAATACCCTGCAGTCAAATCAAAAGTGCTTAGATACTTGGCAGATGCCAGTTTATCTATGAGCTCATCTGCCCTGGGTATAGGGTGAGCATCAGTTTTGGTTACCAAGTTGAGACCTCTATAGTCTACACAAAACCGCATTTCCTTCTTTCCATCTTTGGAATGGGGTTTTGGTACCAGTACCACAGGAGAAGCCCATGGACTGTCAGAGTGCTCAACTACTCCTAGTTCTAACATTTTCTGGACCTCTTGCTTTATGCAGTCCCTGACATGGTCAGGCTGCCTATAGATCTTACTTTTGACAGGTAAACTGTCTCCAGTATCTATAGTGTGCTCACACCAAGAAGTGGTACCTGGCACAGTAGAGAAGAGTTCAGAGAATTGATCTAGGAGATTTATGCAATTATCTTTCTGCTCAGCAGTAAGACAATCAGCCAAAACTACACCTTCCACAAGAGCATCTTGTTCTGTGGAAGAGAAGAGATCAGGTAGAGGATCACTGTCTTCTTCCTGTCCCTCATCAGTTGCCATGAGCAGGGTGAGATCAGCCCTGTCATAGTAGGGTTTCAGGCGGTTGACATGGAGCACCCTAAGGGGACTCCTGGCAGTGCCTAAGTCAACTAAATAGGTGACTTCTCCCTTCTTTTCAACAACTGTGTGGGGACCACTCCATTTATCTTGGAGTGCTCTTGGGGCCACAGGCTCCAAGACCCACACTTTCTGCCCTGGTTGGTACTGAACCAAAACAGCCTTCTGATCATGCCATTGCTTCTGGAGCTCTTGGCTGGCCTGAAGGTTTTTACTGGCCTTTTTCATGTACTCAGCCATCCTTGATCTGAGGCCAAGTACATAGTCCACAATATCCTGCTTAGGAGCTTTTAAAGGTTGTTCCCAACCCTCCTTTACAAGTGTGAGTGGACCCCTAACAGGGTGTCCAAAAAGAAGTTCAAAGGGGCTGAAGCCCACTCCTTTCTGGGGTACCTCCCTGTAGGCAAAAAGGAGGCATGGTAGAAGGATATCCCATCTCCTGCGGAGTTTTTCAGGGAGACCCATAATCATGCCTTTGAGAGTTTTATTAAATCTCTCCACCAGTCCATTTGTTTGTGGATGATAGGGTGTTGTGAACTTGTACGTTACACCACACTCCTTCCACATGGCCTTTAAGTATGCAGACATGAAATTGGTTCCTCTGTCTGATACCACTTCCTTTGGGAAGCCCACCCTGGAAAATATTCCCAGGAGGGCCTTTGCCACTGCAGGTGCTGTAGTGGTCCTTAAAGGAATAGCTTCAGGATATCTTGTGGCATGGTCCACTACCACCAAGGTAAACCTATTGCCTGAAGCAGTAGGAGGGTCAAGGGGGCCAACTATGTCAACCCCTACCCTTTCAAAGGGAACCCCAACCACAGGCAGTGGGATAAGGGGTGCCTTTGGGGTGCCACCTGTCTTGCCACTGGCTTGACAGGTTTCACAGGACTTACAAAATTCCTTTGTGTCCTCAGACATTCTAGGCCAATGAAACAGGGGAACAAGCCTGTCCCAAGTTTTCATTTGTCCTAGATGCCCAGCTAAGGGAATGTCATGTGCCAGTGTTAGGAGGAACTTTCTGTACTCCTGAGGAATCACTAATCTCCTGGCAGCTCCAGGTTTAGGATCCCTATGCTCAGTGTACAAGAGGTTGTCCTCCCAGTAAACTCTGTGAGAGTCAATGACATCCCCATTAGCCTGTTTGACAGCTTGCTGTCTGAGACCCTCTAATGTGGGACAGGTTTGCTGTGCCACACTCAGCTCCTCTCTGGCAGGCCCCCCTTCACCCAAAAGCTCAGCAGTGTCTGCTTCCAGCTCCTCTGGTGTAGGTTCTGCACAGGGAGGGAATTCTTCTTCCTCAGAAGTAGAATCCACTGTAGAGGGAGGGATAGTAGGAAGTGGTTTGCTTCTACTAGCCCTAGCTTTAGGGAGCACTTGGTCCATTGTTCCAGGATCCAAGCTTCCCTGTCCTTTTTGCTTTTTGGCCTGAGCCCTTGTCAAAGCACAAATATGCCCTGGGATGCCCAGCATTGCTGCATGGGCCTCCAACTCCACATCTGACCAAGCTGATGTCTCCAAATCATTCCCTAATAGACAGTCTACAGGTAAATCTGAAGCTACCACAACTTTCTTTGGATCAGTAACCCCCCACCAGTTGAGATTTACAACAGCCATGGGGTGGCTAAGTGTGTTGTTGTGAGCATCGGTTACTTGGTACTGGTGACCAAGTAGGTGTTGTTCAGGGTGGACCAGTTTCTCTATGACCATAGTCACACTGGCACCAGTGTCCCTGTAGGCCTGAACCTCAACACCATTTATTAGGGGTAGCTGCTTGTACTTATCCATATTAAGGGGACAAGCAACTAAGGTGGCTAAATCAATAGCCCCCTCAGAGACTAACACAGCCTCTGTGGCCTCCCTAACAAGGCCAACCCCAACTAAATTACCAAAAGTGAGCCCAGCTACTCCCTTAGATTGGCTATTAGTAGGTTTGCTCCCACCACCACTGCTATTAGTAGGGACACTAGGTGTAGCAGTAGGGGTTGTAGTGGTAGGAGCAGTGGTGCCTTTCTTTGGACATCTGGGATCTGTTGTCCAATGGCCTTTTATTTTACATAAATAGCACCATGGTTTCTTTTCCTTGTTCTGATTAAAGGAGGATTTGGACCCACCACCCCCACCAGAGTGTTTTTGTGGGCCTGATGAAGACTCATTTTTAGATTTGTCCCCACCCTTGTCTGAAGACTTACCATCCTTCTTTTTGTTGCCATCTTTGTCACCCCCTGTATGAACTTTTCTGTTCACTCTTGTTCTGACCCATTTGTCTGCCTTCTTTCCCAATTCTTGGGGAGAGGTCAGATCAGAGTCCACCAAGTACTGGTGCAACAAATCAGACACACAATTATTAAGAATATGCTCTCTCAGGATTAAGTTATACAGGCTGTCATAATCAGTAACTTTACTGCCATGTAACCACCCCTCCAAGGCCTTCACTGAATGGACAATGAAATCAACCCAGTCTTGTGAAGACTCCTTTTTGGTCTCTCTGAACTGTATCCTGTACTGTTCAGTGGTTAAGCCATAACCATCCAGGAGTGCATTCTTAAGAACTTGGAAATTATTAGCATCATTTTCTTTCACAGTAAGGAGCCTATCCCTACCTTTTCCACTGAATGATAGCCATAGGATAGCAGCCCACTGCCTTTGAGGGACATCCTGTACAACACAGGCCCTCTCAAGTGCAGCAAACCACTTGTTAATGTCATCCCCCTCCTTATAAGGGGGAACTATCTTGTGCAGATTCCTGGAATCATGCTCTTTAACAGGATGACTATGGGGAATACTGCTGCTGCCACCCTGGGTATCTAAACCCAACTTCTGTCTTTCCTTCTCTAATTCAAAAGACTGTCTATCCAAATCCAGCTGTTGCTTTTTAAGCTTCAGTCTGGTTTGTTCCACCCTCAACTTATTGAGTTCCCTCTCTAACATTCTGTCATCAGGGTTGGTGGGAGCGACATTCCTAGAAACAGAGGTATGATGGGAATGAACAGAAGGAGACCTGTCCCTTACAGAAGCCACCCTAACAGCTTGGCTAACAGAAACATTACTACCAGTATGGTGAGAATAAATGCTTTTGCTATGATGTGAGACAACACTATTTGTATGGTGTGGCTCATCATCATTACCAACTATGCTAGACTGTCTAGTAATAGGCAGGCTAGGAAGTTTCTTTCCTGAATCTTTTCCTGGGGGAGTCCCTGAATCAGATTGGGAACTATTAGGTACTTTTTCAACAGATGAGGCACCTATGGCCTTATCCTGTTCTCTAAGCATGTTAAGTAACAGTTCCAAGGAAGGATTCTTCCCTACACTCAAACCTCTCTCTATACAGAGACTCCTTGCTCTTTTCCAGCTAAGGTTGTCATATGCAAGTTTGGACAGATCAACATTTTGGCCTGTGCCAGACATTTTTAGAGAGAGTTAAAGTGATAGTAAAAGATAAAAAGTTTGTCAGAGCTTTTAGAAAGACAGAGAAAAAAACTTTTAAAACTTTTTAAAACTTTTTAGAAAGTTAGAAGTACTTTTCAGCACTTAGAAAAGAGTGAAAAGAGGAAATGCAAAACTTTTTGGCTATGTGTATATACACTGACCTTGTTTTGTATATTTTTCTCTTATGAAAAGTACAATGACAAGAGTGGTAAGTAGTCTCAAAGCACTTATCCCACCACTGCACAACCAATGTAGGAGGCTGGACTGGCTTGTAGTGAGTACCAAGGGGTACTTGCACCTTGCACCAAGCCCAGTTATCCCTTATTAGTGTATAGGGTGTCTAGCAGCTTAGGCTGATAGATAATGGTAGCTTAGCAGAGCAGCTTAGGCTGAACTAGGAGACGTGTGAAGCTACTACAGTACCACTTAGTGTCATATGCACAATATCATAAGAAAACACAATACACAGTTATACTAAAAATAAAGGTACTTTATTTTTATGACAATATGCCAAAGTATCTTAGAGTGTACCCTCAGTGAGAGGATAGGAAATATAGACAAGATATATATACACAATAGCAAAAATATGCAGTATAGTCTTAGAAAACAGTGCAAACAATGTATAGTTACAATAGGATGCAATGGGGAAACATAGGGATAGGGGCAACACAAACCATATACTCCAAAAGTGGAATGCGAACCACGAATGGACCCCAAACCTATGTGACCTTGTAGAGGGTCGCTGGGACTATTAGAAAATAGTGAGAGTTAGAAAAATAACCCTCCCCAAGACCCTGAAAAGTGAGTGCAAAGTGCACTGAAGTTCCCCTAAGGACAAAGAAGTCGTGTTAGAGGAATAATGCAGGAAAGACACAAACCAGCAATGCAACAACTGTGGATTTCCAATCTAGGGTACCTGTGGAACAAGAGGACGAAGTCCAAAAGTCACAAGCAAGTCGGAGATGGGCAGATGCCCAGGAAATGCCAGCTGCGGGTGCAAAGAAGCTTCTACTGGACAGAAGAAGCTGAGGTTTCTGCAGGAACGAAAAGGGCTAGAGACTTCCCCTTTGGTGGACGGATCCCTCTCGTCGTGGAGAGTCGTGCAGAAGTGTTTTCCCGCCGAAAGAATGCTAACAAGCCTTGCTAGCTGCAAATCGTGCGGTTAGCGTTTTTGGACGCTGCTGAGGCCCAGGAGGGACCAGGAGGTCGCAAATTGGACCAGCAGAGAGAGGGGACACCGGGCAAGACAAGGAGCCCTCTCTGAAGCCGGTAGCACCCGGAGAAGTGCCAGAAACAGGCACTACGACGATGCGTGAAACGGTGCTCGCCGAAGTTGCACAAAGGAGTCCCACGTCGCCGCAGCCCAGCGAGGTGAGGCAAGGACTTACCTCCACCAAACTTGGACTGAAGAGTCACTGGACTGTGGGGGTCACTTGGACAGAGTCGCTGGATTCGAGGGACCTCGCTCGTCGTGCTGAGAGGAGACCCAAGGGACCAGTAATGCAGCTTTTTGGTGCCTGCGGTTGCAGGGGGAAGATTCCGTCGACCAACGGGAGATTTCTTCAGAGCTTCTGGTGCAGAGAGGAGGCAGACTACCCCCACAGCATGCACAAGCAGGAAAACAGTTGAGAAGGCGGCAGGATCAGCGTTACAGAGTTGCAGTAGTCGTCTTTGCTACTCTGTTGCAGGTTTGCAGGCTTCCAGCGCGGTCAGCAGTCGATTCCTTGGCAGAAGGTGAAGAGAGAGATGCAGAGGAACTCGGATGAGCTCTTGCATTCGTTATCTGAAGTTTCCCAGAGACAGAGACCCTAAATAGCCAGAAAAGAGGGTTTGGCTACCTAGGAGAGAGGATAGGCTACTAACACCTGAAGGAGCCTATCAGCAGGAGTCTCTGACGTCACCTGGTGGCACTGGCCACTCAGAGCAGTCCAGTGTGCCAGCAGCACCTCTGTTTCCAAGATGGCAGAGGTCTGGAGCACACTGGAGGAGCTCTGGACACCTCCCAGGGGAGGTGCAGGTCAGGGGAGTGGTCACTCCCCTTTCCTTTGTCCAGTTTCGCGCCAGAGCAGGGGCTAAGGGGTCCCTGAACCGGTGTAGACTGGCTTATGCAGAATTGGGCACCTCTGTGCCCAACAAAGCATTTCCAGAGGCTGGGGGAGGCTACTCCTCCCCTGCCTTCACACCATTTTCCAAAGGGAGAGGGTGTCACACCCTCTCTCAGAGGAAGTTCTTTGTTCTGCCATCCTGGGCAAGGCCTGGCTGGACCCCAGGAGGGCAGATGCCTGTCTGAGGGGTTGGCAGCAGCAGCAGCTGCAGTGAAACCCCAGGAAGGGCAGGGTGCTACAGACCACTGGGATCATGGAATTGTACCAACAATGCCAGGATGGCATAGAGGGGGCAATTCCATGATCATAGACATGTTACATGGCCATATTCGGAGTTACCATTGTGAAGCTACATATAGGTAGTTACCTATATGTAGTGGACACGTGTAATGGTGTCCCCGCACTCACAAAGTTCAGGGAATTGGCTCTGAACAATGTGGGGGCACCTTGGCTAGTGCCAGGGTGCCCTCACACTAAGTAACTTTGCACCTAACCTTTACCAGGTAAAGGTTAGACATATAGGTGACTTATAAGTTACTTAAGTGCAGTGGTAAATGGCTGTGAAATAACGTGGACGTTATTTCACTCAGGCTGCAGTGGCAGGCCTGTGTAAGAATTGTCAGAGCTCCCTATGGGTGGCAAAAGAAATGCTGCAGCCCATAGAGATCTCCTGGAACCCCAATACCCTGGGTACCTCAGTACCATATACTAGGGAATTATAAGGGTGTTCCAGTAAACCAATGTAAATTGGTAAAAATGGTCACTAGCCTGTTAGTGACAATTTGGAAAGAAATGAGAGAGCATAACCACTGAGGTTCTGATTAGCAGAGCCTCAGTGAGACAGTTAGTCACTACACAGGTAACACATTCAGGCACACTTATGAGCACTGGGGCCCTGGGTTAACAGGGTCCCAGTGACACATACAACTAAAACAACATATATACAGTGAAAAATGGGGGTAACATGCCAGGCAAGATGGTACTTTCCTACAGTTTGCTGCACTTGAGAGGGCCTGTGTTGTACAGGATGTCCCTCAAAGGCAGTGGGCTGCTATCCTATGGCTATCATTTAGTGGAAAAGGTAGGGATAGGCTCCTTACTGTGAAAGAAAATGATGCTAATAATTTCCAAGTTCTTAAGAATGCACTCCTGGATGGTTATGGCTTAACCACTGAACAATACAGGATAAAGTTCAGAGAGACCAAAAAGGAGTCTTCACAAGACTGGGTTGATTTCATTGACCATTCAGTGAAGGCCTTGGAGGGGTGGTTACATGGCAGTAAAGTTACTGATTATGACAGGCTGTATAACTTGATCCTGAGAGAGCATATTCTTAATAATTGTGTGCCTGATTTGTTGCACCAGTACTTGGTGGACTCTGATCTGACCTCTCCCCAAGAATTGGGAAAGAAGGCAGACAAATGGGTCAGAACAATAGTGAACAGAAAAGTTCATACAGGGGGTGACAAAGATGGCAACAAAAAGAAGGATGGTAAGTCTTCTGACAAGGGTGGGGACAAATCTAAAAATGAGTCTTCATCAGGCCCACAAAAACACTCTGGTGGGGGTGGTGGGTCCAAACCCTCTTTTAATCAGAACAAGGAAAAGAAACCCTGGTGCTATTTATGTAAAATAAAAGGCCATTGGACAACAGATCCCAGTTGTCCAAAGAAAGGCACCAATGCTCCTACCACTACAACCCCTACTGGTACCCCTAGTGTCCCTACTAATAGCAGTGGTGGTGGGAGCAAACCTACTAATAGCCAATCCAAGGGAGTAGCTGGGCTCACTATTGGTAACTTAGTTGGGGTTGGCCTTGTTAGGGAGGCCACAGAGGCTGTGTTAGTCTCTGAGGGGGCTATTGATTTAGCCACCTTAGTTGCTTGTCCCCTTAATATGGATAAGTACAAGCAGCTACCCCTAATAAATGGTGTTGAGGTTCAGGCCTACAGGGACACTGGAGCCAGTGTGACTATGGTCATAGAGAAACTGGTCCACCCTGAACAACACCTACTTGGTCACCAGTACCAAGTAACCGATGCTCACAACAACACACTTAGCCACCCCATGGCTGTTGTTAATCTCAACTGGGGGGGGGTTACTGGTCCAAAGAAAGTTGTGGTAGCTTCAGATTTACCTGTAGACTGTCTATTAGGGAATGATTTGGAGACATCAGCTTGGTCAGATATGGAGTTGGAGGCCCATGCAGCAATGCTGGGCATCCCAGGGCATATTTTTGCTTTGACAAGGGCTCAGGCCAAAAAGCAAAAAGGACAGGGAAGCTTGGATCCTGGAACAATGGACCAAGTGCTCCCTAAAGCTAGGGCTAGTAGAAGCAAACCACTTCCTACTATCCCTCCCTCTACAATGGATTCAACTTCTGAGGAAGCAGAATTCCCTCCCTGTGCAGAACCTACACCAGAGGAGCTGGAAGCAGACACTGCTGAGCTTTTGGGTGAAGGGGGGCCTGCCAGGGAGGAGCTGAGTGTGGCACAGCAAACCTGTCCCACATTAGAGGGTCTCAGACAGCAAGCTGTCAAACAGGCTAATGGGGATGTCAGTGACTCTCACAGAGTTTACTGGGAGGACAACCTCTTGTACACTGAGCATAGGGATCCTAAACCTGGAGCTGCCAGGAGATTAGTGATTCCTCAGGAGTACAGAAAGTTCCTCCTAACACTGGCACATGACATTCCCCTAGCTGGGCATCTAGGACAAATGAAAACTTGGGACAGGCTTGTTCCCCTGTTTCATTGGCCTAGAATGTCTGAGGACACAAAAGAATTTTGTAAGTCCTGTGAAACCTGTCAAGCCAGTGGCAAGACAGGTGGCACCCCAAAGGCACCCCTTATTCCACTGCCTGTGGTTGGGGTTCCCTTTGAAAGGGTAGGGGTTGACATAGTTGGCCCCTTGACCCTCCTACTGCTTCAGGCAATAGGTTTATCTTGGTGGTAGTGGACCATGCCACAAGATATCCTGAAGCTATTCCTTTAAGGACCACTACAGCACCTGCAGTGGCAAAGGCCCTCCTGGGAATATTTTCCAGGGTGGGCTTCCCAAAGGAAGTGGTATCAGACAGGGGAAGCAATTTCATATCTGCATACTTAAAGGCCATGTGGAAGGAGTGTGGTGTAACGTACAAGTTCACAACACCCTATCATCCACAAACAAATGGACTGGTGGAGAGATTTAATAAAACTCTCAAAGGCATGATTATGGGTCTCCCTGAAAAACTCCGCAGGAGATGGGATATCCTTCTACCATGCCTCCTTTTTGCCTACAGGGAGGTACCCCAGAAAGGAGTGGGCTTCAGCCCCTTTGAACTTCTTTTTGGACACCCTGTTAGGGGTCCACTCACACTTGTAAAGGAGGGTTGGGAACAACCTTTAAAAGCTCCTAAGCAGGATATTGTGGATTATGTACTTGGCCTCAGATCAAGGATGGCTGAGTACATGAAAAAGGCCAGCAAAAACCTTCAGGCCAGCCAAGAGCTCCAGAAGCAATGGCATGATCAGAAGGCTGTTTTGGTTCAGTACCAACCAGGACAGAAAGTGTGGGTCTTGGAGCCTGTGGCCCCAAGAGCACTCCAAGATAAATGGAGTGGACCCCACACAATTGTTGAAAAGAAGGGAGAAGTCACCTATTTAGTTGACTTAGGCACTGCCAGGAGTCCCCTTAGGGTGCTCCATGTCAACCACCTGAAACCCTACTATGACAGGGCTGATCTCACCCTGCTCATGGCAACAGATGAGGGACAGGAAGAAGACAGTGATCCTCTACCTGATCTCTTCTCTTCCACAGAACAAGATGCTCTGGTGGAAGGTGTAGTTTTGGCTGATTGTCTTACTGCTGAGCAGAAAGACAATTGCATAAACCTCCTAGATCAATTCTCTGAACTCTTCTCTACTGTGCCAGGTACCACTTCTTGGTGTGAGCACACTATAGATACTGGAGACAGTTTACCTGTCAAAAGTAAGATCTATAGGCAGCCTGACCATGTCAGGGACTGCATAAAGCAAGAGGTCCAGAAAATGTTAGAACTAGGAGTGGTTGAGCACTCTGACAGTCCATGGGCTTCTCCTGTGGTACTGGTACCAAAACCCCATTCCAAAGATGGAAAGAAGGAAATGCGGTTTTGTGTAGACTATAGAGGTCTCAACTTGGTAACCAAAACTGATGCTCACCCTATACCCAGGGCAGATGAGCTCATAGATACACTGGCATCTGCCAAGTATCTAAGCACTTTTGATTTGACTGCAGGGTATTGGCAGATCAAATTGTCAGAAGATGCTAAACCTAAGACTGCATTTTCTACCATTGGAGGACATTACCAGATTACTGTAATGCCTTTTGGTTTGAAAAATGCACCTGCCACTTTTCAGAGGTTGGTGAACACAGTCCTGCAAGGGCTGGAAGCTTTCAGTGCAGCATATTTGGACGATATAGCTGTCTTTAGCTCCAGCTGGGATGATCACCTGGTCCACCTATGGAAAGTTTTGGAGGCCCTGCAAAAGGCAGGCCTCACTATCAAGGCATCAAAGTGCCAGATAGGGCAGGGTAAGGTGGTTTATCTGGGACACCTTGTTGGTGGGGAACAGATTGCACCACTACGGGGGAAAATCCAAACAATTATTGATTGGGTTCCCGCTACTACACAGACTCAGGTGAGAGCCTTCCTAGGCCTCACTGGGTATTACAGGAGGTTCATTAAGAACTATGGCTCCATTGCAGCCCCTCTTAATGACCTCACTTACAAAAAGATGCCTAAAAAGGTATTATGGACAGCAAACTGTCAGAAAGCTTTTGAGGAGCTGAAGCAGGCCATGTGCTCTGCACCTGTCCTGAAAAGCCCTTGTTACTCTAAAAAGTTCTATGTCCAGACTGATGCATCTGAATTAGGAGTAGGGGCAGTCCTATCACAACTTAATTCTGAGGGCCAGGATCAACCTGTTGCTTTTATTAGTAGGAGGTTGACCCCTAGAGAAAAGCATTGGTCTGCCATTGAGAGGGAGGCCTTTGCTGTGGTCTGGGCTCTGAAGAAGTTGAGGCCATACCTGTTTGGCACTCACTTCATTGTTCAGACAGACCACAAACCTCTACTTTGGCTAAAACAAATGAAAGGTGAAAATCCTAAATTGTTGAGGTGGTCCATATCCCTACAGGGAATGGACTATACAGTGGAACATAGACCTGGGAGTAGCCACTCCAATGCAGATGAACTCTCCAGATATTTCCACTTAGACAATGAAGACTCATCAGGTCATGGCTAGTCTTATTGTCCTTCGTTTGGGGGGCGGGTTGTGTAGGAAAGTACCATCTTGCCTGGCATGTTACCCCCATTTTTCACTGTATATATGTTGTTTTAGTTGTATGTGTCACTGGGACCCTGGTAACCCAGGGCCCCAGTGCTCATAAGTGTGCCTGAATGTGTTACCTGTGTAGTGACTAACTGTCTCACTGAGGCTCTGCTAATCAGAACCTCAGTGGTTATGCTCTCTCATTTCTTTCCAAATTGTCACTAACAGGCTAGTGACCATTTTTACCAATTTACATTGGCTTACTGGAACACCCTTATAATTCCCTAGTATATGGTACTGAGGTACCCAGGGTATTGGGGTTCCAGGAGATCCCTATGGGCTGCAGCATTTCTTTTGCCACCCATAGGGAGCTCTGACAATTCTTACACAGGCCTGCCACTGCAGCCTGAGTGAAATAACCTCCACGTTATTTCACAGCCATTTTACACTGCACTTAAGTAACTTATAAGTCACCTATATGTCTAACCTTTACCTGGTAAAGGTTAGGTGCAAAGTTACTTAGTGTGAGGGCACCCTGGCACTAGCCAAGGTGCCCCCTCATTGTTCAGAGCCAATTCCCTGAACTTTGTGAGTGCGGGGACACCATTACACGCGTGCACTACATATAGGTCACTACCTATATGTAGCTTCACAATGGTAACTCCGAATATGGCCATGTAACATGTCTATGATCATGGAATTGCCCCCTCTATGCCATCCTGGCATAGTTGGCACAATCCCATGATCCCAGTGGTCTGTAGCACAGACCCTGGTACTGCCAAACTGCCCTTCCTGGGGTTTCACTGCAGCTGCTGCTGCTGCCAACCCCTCAGACAGGCATCTGCCCTCCTGGGGTCCAGCCAGGCCTGGCCCCGGATGACAGAACAAAGAACTTCCTCTGAGAGAGGGTGTTACACCCTCTCCCTTTGGAAAATGGTGTGAAGGCAGGGGAGGGGTAGCCTCCCCCAGCCTCTGGAAATGCTTTCTTGGGCACAGATGTGCCCAATTCTGCATAAGCCAGTCTACACCGGTTCAGGGACCCCTTAGCCCCTGCTCTGGCGCGAAACTGGACAAAGGAAAGGGGAGTGACCACTCCCCTGACCTGCACCTCCCCTGGGAGGTGTCCAGAGCTCCTCCAGTGTGCTCCAGACCTCTGCCATCTTGGAAACAGAGGTGCTGTTGGCACACTGGACTGCTCTGAGTGGCCAGTGCCACCAGGTGACGTCAGAGACTCCTTGTGATAGGCTCCTTCAGGTGTTGCTAGCCTATCCTCTCTCCTAAGTAGCCAAACCCTCTTTTCTGGCTATTTAGGGTCTCTGTCTCTGGGGAAACTTTAGATAACGAATGCAAGAGCTCAGCCGAGTTCCTCTGCATCTCTCTCTTCACCTTCTGATAAGGAATCGACTGCTGACCGCGCTGGAAGCCTGCAAAACTGCAACAAAGTAGCTAAGACGACTACTGCAACTCTGTAACGCTGATCCTGCCGCCTTCTCGACTGTTTTCCTGTTTGTGCATGCTGTGGGGGTAGTCTGCCTCCTCTCTGCACCAGAAGCTCCGAAGAAATCTCCCGTGGGTCGACGGAATCTTCCCCCTGCAACCGCAGGCACCAAAAAGCTGCATTACCGGTCCCTTGGGTCTCCTCTCAGCACGACGAGCGAGGTCCCTCGAATCCAGCAACTCTGTCCAAGTGGCCCCCGCAGTCCAGTGACTCTTCAGTCCAAGTTTGGTGGAGGTAAGTCCTTGCCTCACCTCGCTGGGCTGCATTGCTGGGAACCGCGACTTTTGCAGCTACTCTGGCCCCTGTGCACTTCCGGCGGAAATCCTTCGTGCACAGCCAAGCCTGGGTCCACGGCACTCTAACCTGCATTGCACGACTTTCTAAGTTGGTCTCCGGCGACGTGGGACTCCTTTGTGTAACTTCGGGTGAGCACCGTTTCACGCATCCTCGTAGTGCCTGTTTCTGGCACTTCTCCGGGTGCTACCTGCTGCTGAGAGGGCTCCTTGTCGTGCTCGACGTCCCCTCTCTCTCCTGGTCCAATTTGCAACCTCCTGGTCCCTCCAGGGCCACAGCAGCGTCCAAAAATGCTAACCGCAAGATTTGCAGCTAGCAAGGCTTGTTGGCGTTCTTTCGGCGGGAAAACACTTCTGCATGACTCTCCAAGGCGAGAGGGATCCGTCCACCAAAGGGGAAGTCTCTAGCCCTTTTCGTTCCTGCAGAAACCGCAGCTTCTTCTGTCCAGTAGAAGCTTCTTTGCACCCGCAGCTGGCATTTCCTGGGCATCTGCCCATCTCCGACTTGCTTGTGACTTTTGGACTTGGTCCCCTTGTTCCACAGGTACCCTAGATTGGAAATCCACAGTTGTTGCATTGTTGGTTTGTGTCTTTCCTGCATTATTCCTCTAACACGACTTCTTTGTCCTTAGGGGAACTTCAGTGCACTTTGCACTCACTTTTCAGGGTCTTGGGGAGGGTTATTTTTCTAACTCTCACTATTTTCTAATAGTCCCAGCGACCCTCTACAAGGTCACATAGGTTTGGGGTCCATTCGTGGTTCGCATTCCACTTTTGGAGTATATGGTTTGTGTTGCCCCTATCCCTATGTTTCCCCATTGCATCCTATTGTAACTATACATTGTTTGCACTGTTTTCTAAGACTATACTGCATATTTTTGCCATTGTGTATATATATCTTGTGTATATTTCCTATCCTCTCACTGAGGGTACACTCTAAGATACTTTGGCATATTGTCATAAAAATAAAGTACCTTTATTTTTAGTATAACTGTGTATTGTGTTTTCTTATGATATTGTGCATATGACACTAAGTGGTACTGTAGTAGCTTCACACGTCTCCTAGTTCAGCCTGAGCTGCTCTGCTAAGCTACCATTATCTATCAGCCTAAGCTGCTAGACACCCTATACACTAATAAGGGATAACTGGGCCTGGTGCAAGGTGCAAGTACCCCTTGGTACTCACTACAAGCCAGTCCAGCCTCCTACAAAAAGCACCAATGACAAAGTGGTAAAGCAGTTACAAGTACTTATTCCACCGCTGCAACCAATGTAGGAGGCTGGCCTGGCTTATAGTGGGTGCCTTGTGGTACTTACACCTTGTGCCAGGTCCAGATATCCCTTATTAGTAGTGTACTAGCAGCTTAGGCTGATAGAGGTAGCTATAGCAGAGCAGCTTCGGCTGAACTAGGAGACATGCAAAGCTCCTACTATACCACTTATATCATATAGCACTATATCATAAGAAACATAATACTCAGAGTTACTAAAAATAAAGGTACTTTTTTTTAGTGACAATATGCCAAAAGTATCTCAGAGGATATACTCCCTTAGGAGGAAAGTAAAATACACAAAATATACACACAAACCAAAATCAGGTAAGTAAACAGTTAGAAAAGAACTGAAAACACTGAAGAACACAATAGAATGCAATAGGAGACAATAGGCCTAGGGGCAACACAAACCATATACTCCAAAAGTGGAATGCGAACGACGAATGGACCCCTGGTCTAGCGTAGTGTGTAGAGGGTCGCTGGGAGTGTAAGAAAACACTAAGGGTGTCCAAGATACCCCACCCCAAGACCCTGAAAAGTATGAGTAAAGTTACCCTTCTACCCCAGAAAGACAGTAAAGTTGAGATAGGGGATTCTGCAAAGGCAACAACTGACTGCAAAGCACTGAAGACGGATTCCTGGACCTGAGGACCTGCAAAGGAAGGGGACCAAGTCCAAGAGTCACGCAAGTGTCCGGGGGTTGCAGGAGCCCACTAAACCCCGGATGAAGGTGCAAAAGGGATGCCTCCGGGTGGAGGAAGCCGAAGATTCTGCAACAACGGAAGGTGCCAGGAACTTCTCCTTTGGTCAGAAGATGTCCCATGGCATGCTGGAGGATTGTAGGAGGCTGGCCTGGCTTGTAGTGGGTACTAAGGGGTACTTACACTCTGTACCAGGACCAGTTATCCCTTATTAGTGTAGAAGAGGTGTTTCTAGCAGCTTAGGCTGATAGAAGGTAGCTATGGAGTGGAGCTTTAGCTGAATTAGGAGACATGCAAAGCTCCTACTATACCACTGGTGTCATATGCACAATATCATAAGAAAACACAATACAGAGATATACTAAAAATAAAGGTACTTTATTTTTATGACAATATGCCAAAAGTATCTCAGTGAGTGCCCTCAGTATGAGGATGCCAAATATACACAAGATATATGTACACAATATCAAAAATATGCAGTAATAGCAAAAGGAAGTAATGCAAGCAATGTATAGTCACAATAGATTGCAATGAGAGCACATAGGTATAGGGGCAACACAAACCATATACTCTAGAAGTGGAATGCGAACCACGAATGGACCCCAAACCTATGTGAGCTTGTAGAGGGTCGCTGGGGCTGTAAGAAAACAGTGAGGGTTAGAAAAATAGCCCACCCTAAGACCCTGAAAAGTAGGTGTAAAGTGCACCTATATTCCCCAGAGAGCACAGAAGTCGTGATAGGGGAATTCTGCAAGGAAGACCAACACCAGCAATGCAACATCGATGGATTTCCGGACGAGAGTACCTGTGGAACAAGGGGACCAAGTCCAAGAGTCGCGTCAAAGTCGAGATTGGGCAGATGCCCAGGAAATGCCAGCTGAGGGTGCAAAGAAGCTGCCACCGGATGGTAGAAGCTGTGGATTCTGCAAGCACGAAGAGGACTAGGAACTTCCCCTTTGGAGGATGGATGTCCCACGTCGTGAAGAATCTTGCAGAGGTGTTCCCACGCAGAAAGACCGCAAACAAGCCTTGCTAGCTGCAAGGGTCGCGGTTAGGGTTTTTGGATGCTGCTGTGGCCCAGGAGGGACCAGGATGTCGCCACTTGCGTGAGGAGACAGAGGGGGCGCCCAGCAAGATAGGGAGCCCTCAGAGAAGCAGGTAGCACCCGCAGAAGTGCCGGAACAGGCCCTACGAAGAAGAGTGAACCGGAGCTCACCCGAAGTCACAAAAGGAGATCCCACGACGCCGGAGGACAACTCAGGAGGTTGTGCACTGCAGGTTAGAGTGTCGGGGACCCAGGCTTGGCTGTGCACAAAGGAAATCCTGGAAGAGTGCACAGGAGCCGGAGCAGCTGCAAATCATGCAGTACCCAGCAATGCAGTCTAGTGTGGGGAGGCAAGGACTTACCTCCACCAAACTTGGACTGAAGAGTCACTGGACTGTGGGAGTCATTGGACAGAGTTGCTGAGTTCCAGGGACCACGTTCGTCATGCTGAGAGGGGACCCAGAGGACCGGTGATGCAGTTCTTTTGGTGCCTGCGGTTGCAGGGGGAGGATTCCGTCGTCCCATGGGAGATTTCTTCGGAGCTTCTAGTGCAGAGAGGAGGCAGACTACCCCCACAGCATGCACCACCAGGAAAACAGTCAAGAAGGCGGCAGGATCAGTGATACAAGGTTGCAGTAGTCATCTTTGCTACTTTGTTGCTGTTTTGCAGGCTTCCTGAGCAGTCAGCGGTCGACTCCTTGGCAGAAGGTGAAGAGAGAGATGCAGAGGAACTCTGATGAGCTCTTGCATTCGTTATCTAAAGAATTCCCCAAAGCAGAGACCCTAAATAGCCAGAAAAGGAGGTTTGGCTACCTGGGAAGGAGGATAGGCTAGCAACACAGGTAAGAGCCTATCAGAAGGAGTCTCTGACGTCACCTGCTGGCACTGGCCACTCAGACCAGTCCAGTGTGCCAGCAGCACCTCTGTTTCCAAGATGGCAGAGGTCTGGAGCACACTGGAGGAGCTCTGGGCACCTCCCCTGGGAGGTGCAGGTCACAGGAGTGGTCACTCCCCTTTCCTTTGTCCAGTTTCGCGCCAGAGCAGGGCTGGGGGATCCCTGACCGGTGTAGACTGGCTTATGCAGAGATGGGCACCATCTGTGCCCATCAAAGCATTTCCAGAGGCTGGGGGAGGCTACTCCTCCCCAGCCCTGACACCTTTTTCCAAAGGGAGAAGGTGTAACACCCTCTCTCTGAGGAAGTCCTTTGTTCTGCCTTCCTGGGCCAAGCCTGGCTGTACCCCAGGAGGGCAGAAACCTGTCTGAGGGGTTGGCAGCAGCAGCAGCTGCAGTGAAACCCCGGGAAAGGCAGTTGGGCAGTACCCAGGTCTGTGCTAGAGACTCGGGGGATCATGGAATTGTCTCCCCAATGCCAGAATGGCACTGGGGTGACAATTCCATGATCTTAGACATGTTACATGGCCATGTTCGGAGTTAGCATTGTGACGCTATACATAGGTAGTGACCTATGTATAGTGCACGCGTGTAATGGTGTCCCCGCACTCACAAAGTCCGGGGAATTTGCCCTGAACGATGTGGGGGCACCTTGGCTAGTGACAGGGTGCCCACACACTAAGTAACTTAGCACCCAACCTTTACCAGGTAAAGGTTAGACATATAGGTGACTTATAAGTTACTTAAGTGCAGTGGTAAATGGCTGTGAAATAACGTGGACGTTATTTCACTCAGGCTGCATTGGCTGGCCTGTGTAAGAATTGTCAGAGCTCCCTATGGGTGGCAAAAGAAATGCTGCAGCCCATAGGGATCTCCTGGAACCCCAATACCCTGGGTACCTCAGTACCATATACTAGGGAATTATAAGGGTGTGCCAGTATGCCAATGTGAATTGGTGAAATTGGTCACTAGCCTGTTAGTGACAATTTAGAAAGTAAAGAGAGAGCATAACCACTGAGGTTCTGGTTAGCAGAGCCTCAGTGTGACAGTTAGGCATCACACAGGGAACACATACATATAGGTCACAAACTTATGAGCACTGGGGTCCTGGCTAGCAGGGTCCCAGTGACACATAACAAACATACTGAAAACATAGGGTTTTCACTACGAGCACTGGGCCCTGGCTAGCAGGATCCCAGTGAGACAGTGAAAACACCCTGACATATACTCACAAACAGGCCAAAAGTGGGGGTAACAAGGCTAGAAAGAGGCTACTTTCTCACAAGGATGCAGAGTTGTTTCCACGCAGAAAGACCACATACAAGCCTTGCTAGCTGCAAGAGTTGCAGTTGAAGATAATGGGTGCTGCCCGGGCCCAGGAAGGACCAGGAGGTCGCCCCTTGGAGGAGGAGACAGAGGGGGTGTGAGAAGGTAGCCTCTTTCTAGCCTTGTTACCCCCACTTTTGGCCTGTTTGTGAGTGTATGTCAGGGTGTTTGTCACTGTTTTCACTGTCTCACTGGGATCCTGATAGCCAGGCCTCAGTGCTCATAGTGAAAACACTATGTTTTCAGTATGGTTGTTATGTGTCACTGGGATCCTGCTGGTCAGGACCCCAGTGCTCATAGGTTTGTGGCCTATATGTATGTGTCACTGGGACCCTGTCACACAGGGCCCCAGTGCTCATAGGTGTGCATGTATATGTTCCCTGTGTGGTGCCTAACTGTCTCACTGAGGCTCTGCTAACCAGAACCTCAGTGGTTATGCTCTCTCATTACTTCCAAATTGTAGCTAACAGGCTAGTGACCATTTTTTCCAATTTACATTGGCTTACTGGAACACCCTTATAATTCCCTAGTATATGGTACTGAGGTACCCAGGGTATTGGGGTTCCAGGATATCCCTATGGGCTGCAGCATTTCTTTTGCCACCCATAGGGAGCTCTGACAATTCTTACACAGGCCTGCCACTGCAGCCTGAGTGAAATAACGTCCACGTTATTTCACAGCCATTTTACACTGCACTTAAGTAACTTATAAGTCACCTATATGTCTAACCTTTACCTGGTAAAGGTTAGGTGCAAAGTTACTTAGTGTGAGGGCACCCTGGCACTAGCCAAGGTGCCCCCACATTGTTCAGAGCCAATTCCCTGAACTTTGTGAGTGCGGGGACACCATTACACGTGTGCACTACATATAGGTCACTACCTATATGTAGCTTCACCATGGTAACTCCGAATATGGCCATGTAACATGTCTATGATCATGGAATTGCCCCCTCTATGCCATCCTGGCATTGTTGGTACAATTCCATGATCCCAGTGGTCTGTAGCACAGACCCTGGTACTGCCAGACTGCCCTTCCTGGGGTTTCACTGCAGCTGCTGCTGCTGCCAACCCCTCAGACAGGCAGCTGCCCTCCTGGGGTCCAGCCAGGCCTGGCCCAGGATGGCAGAACAAAGAACTTCCTCTGAGAGAGGGTGTGACACCCTCTCCCTTTGGAAAATGGTGTGAAGGCAGGGGAGGAGAAGCCTCCCCCAGCCTCTGGAAATGCTTTGTTGGGCACAGATGTGCCCAATTCTGCATAAGCCAGTCTACACCGGTTCAGGGACCCCTTAGCCCCTGCTCTGGCGCGAAACTGGACAAAGGAAAGGGGAGTGACCACTCCCCTGACCTGCACCTCCCCTGGGAGGTGTCCAGAGCTCCTCCAGTGTGCTCCAGACCTCTGCCATCTTGAAAACAGAGGTGCTGCTGGCACACTGGACTGCTCTGAGTGGCCAGTGCCACCAGGTGACGTCAGAGACTCCTGCTGATAGGCTCCTTCAGGTGTTAGTAGCCTTTCCTCTCTCCTAGGTAGCCAAACCCTCTTTTCTGGCTATTTAGGGTCTCTGTCTCTGGGGAAACTTTAGATAACGAATGCATGAGCTCAGCCGAGTTCCTCTGCATCTCCCTCTTCACCTTCTGATAAGGAATCGACCGCTGACCGCGCTGGAAGCCTGCAAACCTGCAACATAGTAGCAAAGACGACTACTGCAACTCTGTAACGCTGATCCTGCCGCCTTCTCGACTGTTTTCCTGCTTGTGCATGCTGTGAGGGTAGTCTGCCTCCTCTCTGCACCAGAAGCTCCGAAGAAATCTCCAGTGGGTCGACGGAATCTTCCCCCTGCAACCGCAGGCACCAAAAAGCTGCATCTCCGGTCCCTTGGGTCTCCTCTCAGCACGACGAGCGAGGTCCCTCGAATCCAGCGACACCGTCCAAGTGACTCCCACAGTCCAGTGACTCTTCAGCCCAAGTTTGGTGGAGGTAAGTCCTTGCCTCACCTCGCTGGGCTGCATTGCTGGGAACCGCGACTTTGCAAGCTTCTCCGGCCCCTGTGCACTTCCGGCGGAAATCCTGTGTGCACAGCCAAGCCTGGGTCCACGGCACTCTAACCTGCATTGCACGACTTTCTAAGTTGGTCTCCGGCGACGTGGGACTCCTTTGTGCAACTTCGGCGAGCACCGTTTCACGCATCCTCGTAGTGCCTGTTTCTGGCACTTCTCCGGGTGCTACCTGCTGCAGTGAGGGCTCCTTGTCTTGCTCGACGTCCCCTCTCTCTGCAGGTCCAATTTGCGACCTCCTGGTCCCTCCTGGGCCCCAGCAGCGTCCAAAAACGCCAAACGCACGATTTGCGTGTAGCAAGGCTTGTTGGCGTCCATCCGGCGGGAAAACACTTCTGCACGACTCTCCAAGGCGTGGGGGATCCATCCTCCAAAGGGGAAGTCTCTAGCCCTTGTCGTTCCTGCAGTATTCACAGTTCTTCAGCCTAGTAAGAGCTTCTTTGCACCAACCGCTGGCATTTCTTGGGCATCTGCCCATCTCCGAGCTGCTTGTGACTTTTGGACTTGGTCCCCTTGTTCCACAGGTACCCTCAGACAGGAATCCATCGTTGTTGCATTGCTGATTTGTGTTTTCCTTGCATTTTCCCTCTAACACGACTATTTTGTCCTTAGGGGAACTTTAGTGCACTTTGCACTCACTTTTCAGGGTCTTGGGGAGGGTTATTTTTCTAACTCTCACTATTTTCTAATAGTCCCAGCGACCCTCTACAAGGTCACATAGGTTTGGGGTCCATTCGTGGTTCGCATTCCACTTTTGGAGTATATGGTTTGTGTTGCCCCTATCCCTATGTTTCCCCATTGCATCCTATTGTAACTATACATTGTTTGCACTGTTTTCTAAGACTATACTGCATATTTTTGCTATTGTGTATATATATCTTGTGTATATTTCCTATCCTCTCACTGAGGGTACACTCTAAGATACTTTGGCATATTGTCATAAAAATAAAGTACCTTTATTTTTAGTATAACTGTGTATTGTGTTTTCTTATGATATTGTGCATATGACACTAAGTGGTACTGTAGTAGCTTCACACGTCTCCTAGTTCAGCCTGAGCTGCTCTGCTAAGCTACCATTATCTATCAGCCTAAGCTGCTAGACACCCTATACACTAATAAGGGATAACTGGGCCTGGTGCAAGGTGCAAGTACCCCTTGGTACTCACTACAAGCCAGTCCAGCCTCCTACATTGGTTGTGCAGCGGTGGGATAAGTGCTTGAGACTACTTACCACTCTTGTCATTGTACTTTTCATAAGAGAAAAATATACAAAACAAGGTCAGTGTATCTACACATAGCCAAAAAGTTTTGCATTTCCTCTTTTCACTCTTGACTAAGTGCTGAAAAGTACTTCTAAACTTTCAAAAAGTTCTTAAAAGTTTAAAAAGTTTTTTCTGTCTTTCCAAAAAGTTCTGAAAACTTTTTTCTCTTTTTCTATCACTTTAACTCTCTCTAAAAAATGTCTGGCACAGGAAAAAATGTTGAACTGTCCAAACTTGCATATGATCACCTTAGCTGGAAAGGAGCAAGGAGTCTCTGCATAGAGAGAGGTTTGAGTGTAGGGAAGAATCCTTCCTTAGAACTGTTAATTAACATGCTTAGAGTACAGGATAAGGCCATAAGTGCCCAATCTGTAGAAAAAGTAGCTAATGGTTCTCAATCTGATCCAGGGACTCCCCCAGGAAAAGGTTCAGGAAAGAAACTTCTCAGCCTGCCCATTACTAGACAGTCTAGCATAGTTGGTACAGAGGTTGAATCACATCATACTGATGGTGTGCTCTCACATTATACTGGTAGCCAAGCTGTTAGGGTGCCCTCTGTAAGGGACAGGTCTCCTTCTGTTCATTCCCATCATACCTCTGTATCTAGAAATGTCCCTCCCACCCACCCTGATGACAGATTGTTAGAAAGGGAGCTCAATAGATTGAGAGTGGAACAAACCAGACTGAAGCTCAAGAAGCAACAGCTGGATTTGGATAGACAGTCTTTAGAATTAGAGAAGGAAAGACAGAAGTTGGGTTTAGATACCCATGGTGGCAGCAGCAGTATTCCCCATAGTCATCCTGCAAAAGAGCATGATTCCAGGAATCTGCACAAGATAGTTCCCCCTTATAAGGAGGGGGATGACATTAACAAGTGGTTTGCTGCACTTGAGAGGGCCTGTGTTGTACAGGATGTCCCTCAAAGGCAGTGGGCTGCTATCCTATGGCTATCATTTAGTGGAAAAGGTAGGGATAGGCTCCTTACTGTAAAAGAAAATGATGCTAATAATTTCCAAGTTCTTAAGAATGCACTCCTGGATGGTTATGGCTTAACCACTGAACAGTACAGGATAAAGTTCAGAGAGACCAAAAAGGAGTCTTCACAAGACTGGGTTGATTTCATTGACCATTCAGTGAAGGCCTTGGAGGGGTGGTTACATGGCAGTAAAGTTACTGATTATGAAAGCCTGTATAACACAATCCTGAGAGAGCATATACTTAATAATTGTGTGTCTGATTTGTTGCACCAGTACCTGGTAGACTCTGATCTGACCTCTCCCCAAGAATTGGGAAAGAAGGCAGACAAATGGGTCAGAACAAGGGTGAACAGAAAAGTTCATACAGGGGGTGACAAAGATGGCAATAAGAAGAAAGATGGTGAAAAATCTCAAGATAAGCATGGGGATAAGGGTAAAACCAAAGATCCCACTTCAAATCTTAAACACTCTTCAGAGGGTGGGGATAAAACAAATTCTTCCTCTTCTTCCCAACCTGCACACATTAAAAAGCCTTGGTGCTTTGTGTGTAAAAATAGAGGCCATTGGCCAGGGGATAAGTCCTGTCCAGGTAAACCCCCTGAGCCTACCACCACTAATACATCAAGCTCTAGTGCCCCTAGCAGTAGTGGTAATAGTGGTGGGACTGCTGGCAACAGTCAAGCAAAGGGTGTAGTTGGGTTCACTTATGGGTCCATAGTGGAAACTGATGTAATCAGTCCCAAGACAGTTTCTGTCACACCTAGTGGCACTGGCCTTGCCACACTGGCTGCTTGTCCCCTTACAATGGATAAGTACAGGCAGACAGTTTCAATAAATGGTGTTGAGGCCTTGGCCTACAGGGACACAGGTGCCAGTTTCACTTTGGTGACTGAAAACCTAGTGCCTCCTGAACAACACATCATTGGAAAACAGTATAAGATTATTGATGTCCATAACTCCACTAAGTTTCTTCCCTTAGCTATAATTCAGTTTAGTTGGGGTGGAGTTACTGGCCCTAAGCAGGTGGTGGTATCACCTAGCTTACCTGTAGACTGTCTCTTAGGTAATGACCTAGAGGCCTCAGGTTGGGCTGATGTAGAGTTTTATGCCCATGCAGCCATGCTGGGCATCCCTGAGGAATTGTTCCCTCTCATTTCAAGTGAAATGAAAAAGCAAAGGAGAGAAGGCCTGAAAACTCAGGATCCCTCTCCATCAACAGGTAAAAAGGGTATCACAGTATCCCCTAACCACCCTACCATTCAGGATACTATTCCTGTGGTGGGAGAAACCTCTCCTGGGGTGGCACCTGTTCCAAGGGAATCATCAGCTGGCAAAGCTGGACTCCCTGAGGTGGAAGTACCTCTCTGTGGGATAACTTACATTGGTGAGAAAAACAGCACCATTTTAGTTAACATGGAGCATCCCTCCAACCCTCCCAGAGAAACTTTAGTGCAGAAACCCTGCACTACCTCACAACACTTAGGACAGCATCCCTGCCCTAGTGTGGAGCTCATAGGACAGCATCCCTGCCCTGCTCCAACTCAAGAGAAACAGCATCCCTGTTCTCTCTTCCAGCCAGATGGACAAAGTTTTTGCCCAGCTATGGCTTTTCTGAGACAGCATCCCTGTCTGGCATTTTCATCACTACAAATAGGTTCAGTGGACAATTCCCACTGCTCTAAACTAAAACTTACTGATAGAAACTCTGAAAATACATCTTCACATTGTTGCTTAGCTAAAAAACTTCAAACAGAGTGGTTTACATCCCCACAGGGAAGTAACCATATAGTGGATGATAAAGGGAGTAACCAGTCTATTGCAGAGCTACTCTCTACTTATCACCACTTAGACAATAAAGTCTCAACTGGCCAAGGTTAGCCTTATTGTCCTTCGTTTGGGGGGGGGTTGTGTGAGAAGGTAGCCTCTTTCTAGCCTTGTTACCCCCACTTTTGGCCTGTTTGTGAGTGTATGTCAGGGTGTTTGTCACTGTTTTCACTGTCTCACTGGGATCCTGATAGCCAGGCCTCAGTGCTCATAGTGAAAACACTATGTTTTCAGTATGGTTGTTATGTGTCACTGGGATCCTGCTGGTCAGGACCCCAGTGCTCATAGGTTTGTGGCCTATATGTATGTGTCACTGGGACCCTGTCACACAGGGCCCCAGTGCTCATAGGTGTGCATGTATATGTTCCCTGTGTGGTGCCTAACTGTCTCACTGAGGCTCTGCTAACCAGAACCTCAGTGGTTATGCTCTCTCATTACTTCCAAATTGTAGCTAACAGGCTAGTGACCATTTTTTCCAATTTACATTGGCTTACTGGAACACCCTTATAATTCCCTAGTATATGGTACTGAGGTACCCAGGGTATTGGGGTTCCAGGATATCCCTATGGGCTGCAGCATTTCTTTTGCCACGCATAGGGAGCTCTGACAATTCTTACACAGGCCTGCCACTGCAGCCTGAGTGAAATAACGTCCACGTTATTTCACAGCCATTTTACACTGCACTTAAGTAACTTATAAGTCACCTATATGTCTAACCTTTACCTGGTAAAGGTTAGGTGCAAAGTTACTTAGTGTGAGGGCACCCTGGCACTAGCCAAGGTGCCCCCACATTGTTCAGAGCCAATTCCCTGAACTTTGTGAGTGCGGGGACACCATTACACGTGTGCACTACATATAGGTCACTACCTATATGTAGCTTCACCATGGTAACTCCGAATATGGCCATGTAACATGTCTATGATCATGGAATTGCCCCCTCTATGCCATCCTGGCATTGTTGGTACAATTCCATGATCCCAGTGGTCTGTAGCACAGACCCTGGTACTGCCAGACTGCCCTTCCTGGGGTTTCACTGCAGCTGCTGCTGCTGCCAACCCCTCAGACAGGCAGCTGCCCTCCTGGGGTCCAGCCAGGCCTGGCCCAGGATGGCAGAACAAAGAACTTCCTCTGAGAGAGGGTGTGACACCCTCTCCCTTTGGAAAATGGTGTGAAGGCAGGGGAGGAGTAGCCTCCCCCAGCCTCTGGAAATGCTTTGTTGGGCACAGATGTGCCCAATTCTGCATAAGCCAGTCTACACCGGTTCAGGGACCCCTTAGCCCCTGCTCTGGCGCGAAACTGGACAAAGGAAAGGGGAGTGACCACTCCCCTGACCTGCACCTCCCCTGGGAGGTGTCCAGAGCTCCTCCAGTGTGCTCCAGACCTCTGCCATCTTGAAAACAGAGGTGCTGCTGGCACACTGGACTGCTCTGAGTGGCCAGTGCCACCAGGTGACGTCAGAGACTCCTGCTGATAGGCTCCTTCAGGTGTTAGTAGCCTTTCCTCTCTCCTAGGTAGCCAAACCCTCTTTTCTGGCTATTTAGGGTCTCTGTCTCTGGGGAAACTTTAGATAACGAATGCATGAGCTCAGCCGAGTTCCTCTGCATCTCCCTCTTCACCTTCTGATAAGGAATCGACCGCTGACCGCGCTGGAAGCCTGCAAACCTGCAACATAGTAGCAAAGACGACTACTGCAACTCTGTAATGCTGATCCTGCCGCCTTCTCGACTGTTTTCCTGCTTGTGCATGCTGTGGGGGTAGTCTGCCTCCTCTCTGCACCAGAAGCTCCGAAGAAATCTCCCGTGGGTCGACGGAATCTTCCCCCTGCAACCGCAGGCACCAAAAAGCTGCATCTCCGGTCCCTTGGGTCTCCTCTCAGCACGACGAGCGAGGTCCCTCGAATCGAGCGACACCGTCCAAGTGACTCCCACAGTCCAGTGACTCTTCAGCCCAAGTTTGGTGGAGGTAAGTCCTTGCCTCACCTCGCTGGGCTGCATTGCTGGGAACCGCGACTTTGCAAGCTTCTCCGGCCCCTGTGCACTTCCGGCGGAAATCCTGTGTGCACAGCCAAGCCTGGGTCCACGGCACTCTAACCTGCATTGCACGACTTTCTAAGTTGGTCTCCGGCGACGTGGGACTCCTTTGTGCAACTTCGGCGAGCACCGTTTCACGCATCCTCGTAGTGCCTGTTTCTGGCACTTCTCCGGGTGCTACCTGCTGCAGTGAGGGCTCCTTGTCTTGCTCGACGTCCCCTCTCTCTGCAGGTCCAATTTGCGACCTCCTGGTCCCTCCTGGGCCCCAGCAGCGTCCAAAAACGCCAAACGCACGATTTGCGTGTAGCAAGGCTTGTTGGCGTCCATCCGGCGGGAAAACACTTCTGCACGACTCTCCAAGGCGTGGGGGATCCATCCTCCAAAGGGGAAGTCTCTAGCCCTTGTCGTTCCTGCAGTATTCACAGTTCTTCAGCCTAGTAAGAGCTTCTTTGCACCAACCGCTGGCATTTCTTGGGCATCTGCCCATCTCCGAGCTGCTTGTGACTTTTGGACTTGGTCCCCTTGTTCCACAGGTACCCTCAGACAGGAATCCATCGTTGTTGCATTGCTGATTTGTGTTTTCCTTGCATTTTCCCTCTAACACGACTATTTTGTCCTTAGGGGAACTTTAGTGCACTTTGCACTCACTTTTCAGGGTCTTGGGGAGGGTTATTTTTCTAACTCTCACTATTTTCTAATAGTCCCAGCGACCCTCTACAAGGTCACATAGGTTTGGGGTCCATTCGTGGTTCGCATTCCACTTTTGGAGTATATGGTTTATGTTGCCCCTATCCCTATGTTTCCCCATTGCATCCTATTGTAACTATACATTGTTTGCACTGTTTTCTAAGACTATACTGCATATTTTTGCTATTGTGTATATATATCTTGTGTATATTTCCTATCCTCTCACTGAGGGTACACTCTAAGATACTTTGGCATATTGTCATAAAAATAAAGTACCTTTATTTTTAGTATAACTGTGTATTGTGTTTTCTTATGATATTGTGCATATGACACTAAGTGGTACTGTAGTAGCTTCACACGTCTCCTAGTTCAGCCTGAGCTGCTCTGCTAAGCTACCATTATCTATCAGCCTAAGCTGCTAGACACCCTATACACTAATAAGGGATAACTGGGCCTGGTGCAAGGTGCAAGTACCCCTTGGTACTCACTACAAGCCAGTCCAGCCTCCTACAGGGGGCGCTCAGCGACAGAGAGAGCCCACGCAGAAGCAGGCAGCACCCACAGAAGCACTTGAACAGGCGTTCAAGAAATCTGAGCACGGCGGTCGTCTCAACACAACATAAGAGGGTCCCATGAAGTCGGTGGTCAACTCAGCGAGTTGAGAAATGCAGGATGGAGTGCTGGGGACCTGGGCTGTGCTGTGCACAAAGGAATCCTTGCAGAAGTGCACAGAAGCCCTAGCAGCTGCAGATCACGCAGTACACAGGACTACTGTCTGGCGTGGGGAGGCAAGGACTTACCTCCACCAAGTTTAGACAGAAGGACCACTGGACTGTCGGGGTCACTTAGATCCAGCTCCTGTGTTCCAGGGACCATGCTCGTCAAGATGAGAGGGGACCCAGAGGACCGGTGATGCAGAAGTTTGGTGCCTGCCTTAGCAGGGGGAAGATTCCGTTGACCCACTGGAGATTTCTTCTTGGCTTCCAGTGCAGGGTGAAGGCAGACAGCCCTCAGAGCATGCACCACCAGGAAACAGTCAAGAAAGCCGGTAGGATTACACGGTACAATGTTGCTGGTAGTCATCTTGCTACTTTGTTGCGGTTGTGCAGGCGTCCTGGAGCAGTCAGCGGTTGATCCTTGGCAGAAGTTGAAGAGGGAGATGCAGAGGAACTCCGGTGAGCTCTTGCATTCGTTATATCAAGAGAAAGCCACAGGAGAGACCCTAAATAGCCCTCATAGGAGGATTGGCTACCTAACCAGGTAACAGTCTATCAGGAGGGGTCTCTGCCATCACCTGCTGGCACTGCCCACTCAGAGGTCTGCATTGTGCCCTCACACCTCCACATTCAAGATGGCAGAGGTCTGGGACACACTGGAGGAGCTCTGGGCACTACACCTGGGGTGGTGATGGACAGGGGAGTGGCCACTCCCCTTTCCTTTGTCCAGTTTTGCGCCAGAGCAGGGGCTGGGCGATCCCTGAACCGGTGTAGACTGGCTTATGCAAGGAGGGCACCATCTGTGCCCTTCAAAGCATTTCCAGAGGCTGGGGGAGGCTACTCCTCCCCAGTCCTTAACACCTATTTCCAAAGGAGAGGGTGTAACACCCTCTCTCAGAGGAAATCCTTTGTTCTGCCTTCTTGGGACTGGGCTGCCCAGATCCCAGGAGGGCAGAAACCTGTCTGAGGGTTGGCAGCAGCGGTAGCTGCAGAGAAAACCCCAGAGAGCTAGTTTGGCAGTACCCGTGGTCCATGCTGAAGCCCCAGGGATGCATGGGATTGGCACCCCAATACCAGATTGGTATTGGGGGGACAATTCCATGATCTTAGACATGTTACATGGCCATGTTCGGAGTTACCATTGTGAAGCTACACATAGGTATTGACCTATATGTAGTTCACACGTGTAATGGTGTCACCGCACTCACAAAGTCCATGGAAATTGTCGTGGACGTTATTTCACTCAGGCTGCAGTGGCAGTCCTGTGTAAGAATTGTCTGAGCTCCCTATGGGTGGCAAAAGAAATGCTGCAGCCCATAGGGATCTCCTGGAACCCCAATACCCTGGGTACCTAGGTACCATATACTAGGGAATTTTAACGGTGTTCCAGTGTGCCAATCAGAATTGGTGAAAATGGTCACTAGCCTGCAGTGACAATTTTAAAAGCAGAGAGAGCATAAACACTGAGGTTCTGGTTAGCAGAGCCTGAGTGATACAGTTAGACACCACACAGGGAACACATATAGGCCACAAACTATGTGCACTGGGGTCCTGGCTAGCAGGATCCCAGTGACACCGGCAAAAACAAACTGACACACAAGTAAAAATGGGGGTAACATGCCAGGCAAAATGGTAATTTCCTACAAGCATTTCCTATTTTGGTGTCTAGTGTATATTGTGTGTATAATACCTACCTCGAGAAGGAGTATTGCCTCTACGATATTTTTCATAGTGTTTTACCCAAATAAACTACCTTTATTTTTGGTAACACTGAGTATTGTCTTTACTTGTGTATAAGTGGTATTGCAGGAGCTTTGCATGTCTCCTAGTTCATCATAGGCTGCTCTGCTATAGCTACCTCTATCAGCCTAAACTGCTAGAACACTACTACAATTCACTGATAAGGGATAATTGGACCTGGTATAAGGTGTAAGTACCAAGGTACCCACTACAAACCAGGCCAGCCTCCTACACTAGGCCACTTAGAGCCTGGACATGGTAAGGAAGGTAATTTCCAGAATCAGTTATAGGGGTGGTCTAGAAATTTCTCCCACTTCAGAGAATGGCACCAGGTGTAAATATTTGACCCTCAGACCAACTCTTCAGTGCATTCCTGGACCTGAAGGAGAATTCAAAGGGACTGTCTTGTACTGCAGAGGACTGCCCTGCTGTGTGAGGCCTACCTTGTTTCCCAGAGGAACCTGGTCCCATCAAACTGAACCAGATGACCATACGTAGCACTTTGTGCTTTTAGGTGCTACATGAAATTGCCTAGCTCCGTGTTTACGAACTGGATTTTTGTTATTATGGTGTAATTCTATTTATTAAAACGTACTCTGTTTTTTGGTTCGGGTTTTTCTTGTATTGAGCTTTCACTTCATAACAGTGTGAGTACTGCATAAATGTTTCGAATGTTGCCTCTACGTTATGCCTGACTGCTTTTGTGTCAAGCTACTAGAGGGTTAAGTAAAGGTTAATTTAGTGACTTTTGTGGTTCACACTCCCAGGGATTTGAGGTTTTTGCTTGAGAATCATCTTCCCACTCCTCAATCAAAAAACACATTTCTTACAGGAGCTATACAAACAACCAAGTTTCCATAACAAGTCTACTGGTCTGTGTGAGTGAGGGACACCACATTTGTGGGCTGTGCCTGGACATCTGTACGTCTATGTAGGTAGATGTTTGTACATGGGTTGGACTGGGTGTGATAGATGCCTGTAAGAATTCTGAACTGTCTGCCTATGTGCATGATGTATTCTCTATGTCGCTTTGTGCCTGGATGTTCTGAACATTTTTGCATGCACTAAACAAAAGTGAAACATACTGACTGTGCCTATACTTACTTCTTTTTAGTCTATATAATAATTTGTTAAACTAATGCCAAACATAAATAGATGATATTTAAGTTCTACAGCAAAAAATTCATCTTGGCAGACTGCTTGTATACATATACAGCTAATGATAATCCACAGGAGTAATGTTCTATTGCACTGTCTCTCTATTCAGTGAATGCTCTAACCACCTGACTGTAATAGATTGTGTACTAGATAGTACCAGTCACCACAAAATTTGTTTCTATGCATGTTTTACAGATACACTGTTATTTTCATAAAATGTTTTATTTTTGTTTGGATTACCTGAAGAGAACGACCTGAAAACTGCTGAGGAACTCTCCTTGGAGCTGTACTGTCATCCACTAAATTCTGTTCCTGCACCATAAAAACAGTACACACTATAAAGCGCTACTGTACAATGGCATCACAACATGCTTCGTGACTGATTATCTACTGATTATTACAAGGCAATTTACATGTATTCAAATTCACTGTTATAAGCAAATCCAACGCTACTTCCCATGGTAACTGTATATTGGCAATATGTACAAGCTTATTGTTAGACCTAACAGCCTTAGGATGGTCAGTCCCCAACTTTCTGCCTGCCTCCCTCCCTCCATTTTTCTGACACTGTTTGTGCTGGTTTTAGGACTCTGAACACTTTACTACTGCTGACCAGTGCTAAAGTGCATGTGCTCTCTCCCTTGAACATGGTAACATTGCCTCATACCAATTGGCATATTTAATGGACATGTAAAGGGCACTAAAGATGCCCAGGGCCCGTAAATTAAATGCTACTAGTGGGCCTACAGAACTGATTGTGCCACCCATATAGATAGCCCCTTAACCATGTCTCAGGTCTGCCATTGCAAGGTCTCATTGCCACTTCGACTTGGCAATTAAAACTAATTGCTAAGCCTTAATTTCCCCTTTTTCTACATATAAGTCACCCCCAAGCTAGGCCCTAGGTAACTCATAGGGCAAGGTTCTATGTAAATAATAAAAAGCAGGACATGCAAATATGTGTTTTACATGTCCTGGTGGTGGAAAATTCACAAATTTGTTCTCCACTACTGCGAGGCCTGATCCTCTCATAGACCAGCATTAGAACTACCCTTATATACATTTAAGTGGTAGATTCTGATCTAAAAGGAGTAGCCCTGTCATATTTAGTATGGGCAGAATGGTAATAGAAATCCCTGCTTATTGGTGAAACTGGATTTAATATTAATATTTTAGAAATGCCACTTTTAGAAAAGTGGGCATTTCTCTGCACTTACTGACTTCTATGCCTTACAGCCTGTCTCCAATTCATGGCTGGGCTGTCCTGGTTGACAGCTCCTCTTGTGCATTCCTACCAGACAGCCATGAACACAGAACACTTAGTCACATCTGCAAACTGAATGGGTCTCCCTAGGAAGGAAGGGTGGAGGGGCTCTCCACTACACTTCAAAGACAAGTGGCCTGCCCTCACAAAAAAGGACTGCTAACCTCCCCCCCTCACAGGGATCCTGGCAGACAGGGCTGGGTTGAAAGAGGAACTTATGCACTTCAAAACCACTCTTTGAAGTTTCCCCCACTTCAAAGGCATTTTTGGGGTGTGTATATACTGGGTCTCTGACCCCACCAAATCAGACACTTCTGGACCTACACCTGGACTCTGTGAAGGGGACTGCCCAAAAGACTCATCTGGACTGCTTTGCTGAGAGGGACTGCTGCCCTGCTTGTTACCCTGCTGCCTGCTGGCCCAAGACTCTGCTGGAAGGACTCTTCCTTCCCCACAAGTTCTCTTCAAGGGCTTGGATTGAGCTTGCCTCCTATTCTGAAGTCTCAGGGCCACAAACATTTTACCAAAGAGAAGAAAATCCCTGTGCGTTGGAAAATCGACACACCACCTACAGAAATTGATGCAGCGTCTGCCACGCGGCTTAAAAATCACTGTATCGCGTACTCAATCGACGAAGCGCCTGCGCCTTCTTACCAGCACATCAAGGATTCTCAAAGGCTCATCCCTGGGATGTCAAAACATCCCCGCATCACAGTGAGGAACTAAGGCTATGCTCCTGAAAATCTACGCATCCCATTACAGCGTGGAAAGAAACGATCCATCGTCTGTGCTGTGCTGGAAAATCTGATGCAGTGCCTTATTTTTCAACGCAACTCCTCTGAACCAAGGCTGCACTCCTGTATATCTACACATCACTTTGTAGCATGGAAAGATACAACACATTGACTGTGCCGCACTGGAAAATCCGAAACAATACCTTCTTTTTCAACGCATCTCGTCCTTTGAGTCCTTTGCGACCCTATTCTTTGTTATTTTTGATGCATCCCGGGTCCTGTGTGTTACAAGCATACAACCACTGATTCTTAATGATTGAAACTCATTTGCACCTTTAAGAAGGTATATCTTGCCTTGGCCATTTTGTATTTTTGGTGTTTTGGTCTTATTTTATTCAGATAAATATCTATTTTCCTAAACTGGTGTGGAGCACTTTTTGTGCTGTTTTCACTGTGCTACTGTATGATGTATTGCACAAATACTTTACACATTGCCTTCTAAGTTAAGTCTGCCAGCACTGTACCAAGCTACTAGAGTGAGAGCGTGGGACAATTTGGATTGTGTTGTGAATTACCCTGACTAGGACTGTGGTCCCTATTTCGAGAAGGGTGTATACATCTGCCAACTACAGACCCAATTTATAACACTGGTGATCAGCAGTGAGGATAGGACTTGTGTTTGGAAGTTTTCACTGCTTTACCTTTCTGATCGATCAAATACATCACGTCTCTGGCTGGGTCCACAAATGGAGCTGGTGAGTTTGACCTGGTTAAGCTGGAGGAATACACAGTTACAAAGATATGGGGGTACTTGCCTGTTGAGCTTCCAAGAAGGGCAAGTTTCAAAAGGCGCTGATGGCCTGGGCAGAGTCCCACATCCAAGAGAATGATGAATTGGGGGAGCTTGAGAAGGGCTCTTCCGAGGATCAGCCAACAGCAGTTAGGGATGACAACCCTGGATATGTTCTGCCTGTGAGACCAGGGAGCAGCGTCTCTTGTCATGGCCTTACCGCAGAGGAAAAGGTAGAGGAGAGAGAGTTTCAGCTGCAGTTGGCAGGATTAAAGATGGAGGCTGAGGAGAGGAAGGCTGAGAGGGAATCTGAGAGAGCCTTAGCAGAAAAAAATTACTTCTGGTTCACAATCTGAGTCTAAAGAAGCAGGACCTCAAGGCTAGGCAGTTTGAGTCCAGCAGTGATGGTGGCAGCATAGGTACAGTACCTGATGGAGCCAAGAATGTTCACATACCCAACGATTTGGTGCCCAGTTATGTGGTGGAGATGACACTGATAAGTGGTTTTCTGGTTATGAAGTTGCACTGAGGACACATGGGGGTCCTGAAGAGCACTTGGGGGTGTGGGCTGTAGAAACAGATGCCAACACTTGGAAGGGACACACTTCTGACATTAGAGGTTGGGGACCAGACCAAGTACACTCACATGAAAGCCATTTTGATTGGCAAATTCGGACTGACTCCTGAGGAGTATTGCCAAAGATTCAGGGACAGTAAGAAGCTCCCCAACCAATCCTGGGTAGATTTCACTGACTACTTGTAGGAAAGTACCATCCTGCCTGGCATGTTACCCCCATTTTTCACTGTATATATGTTGTTTTAGTTGTATGTGTCACTGGGACCCTGGTAACCCAGGGCCCCAGTGCTCATAAGTGTGCCTGAATGTGTTACCTGTGTAGTGACTAACTGTCTCACTGAGGCTCTGCTAACCAGAACCTCAGTGGTTATGCTCTCTCATTTCTTTCCAAATTGTCACTAACAGGCTAGTGACCATTTTTACCAATTTACATTGGCTTACTGGAACACCCTTATAATTCCCTAGTATATGGTACTGAGGTACCCAGGGTATTGGGGTTCCAGGAGATCCCTATGGGCTGCAGCATTTCTTTTGCCACCCATAGGGAGCTCTGACAATTCTTACACAGGCCTGCCACTGCAGCCTGAGTGAAATAACGTCCACGTTATTTCACAGCCATTTTACACTGCACTTAAGTAACTTATAAGTCACCTATATGTCTAACCTTTACCTGGTAAAGGTTAGGTGCAAAGTTACTTAGTGTGAGGGCACCCTGGCACTAGCCAAGGTGCCCCCACATTGTTCAGAGCCAATTCCCTGAACTTTGTGAGTGCGGGGACACCATTACACGCGTGCACTACATATAGGTCACTACCTATATGTAGCTTCACAATGGTAACTCCGAATATGGCCATGTAACATGTCTATGATCATGGAATTGCCCCCTCTATGCCATCCTGGCATAGTTGGCACAATCCCATGATCCCAGTGGTCTGTAGCACAGACCCTGGTACTGCCAAACTGCCCTTCCTGGGGTTTCACTGCAGCTGCTGCTGCCGCCAACCCCTCAGACAGGCATCTGCCCTCCTGGGGTCCAGCCAGGCCTGGCCCAGGATGGCAGAACAAAGAACTTCCTCTGAGAGAGGGTGTGACACCCTCTCCCTTTGGAAAATGGTGTGAAGGCAGGGGAGGAGTAGCCTCCCTCAGCCTCTGGAAATGCTTTCTTGGGCACAGATGTGCCCAATTCTGCATAAGCCAGTCTACACCGGTTCAGGGACCCCTTAGCCCTGCTCTGGCGCGAAACTGGACAAAGGAAAGGGGAGTGACCACTCCCCTGACCTGTACCTCCCCTTGGAGGTGCCCAGAGCTCCTCCAGTGTGCTCCAGACATCTGCCATCTTGGAAACAGAGGTGCTGCTGGCACACTGGACTGCTCTGAGTGGCCAGTGCCACCAGGTGACGTCAGAGACTCCTTGTGATAGGCTCCTTCAGGTGTTGCTAGCCTATCCTCTCTCCTAGGTAGCCAAACCCTCTTTTCTGGCTATTTAGGGTCTCTGTCTCTTGGGATTCCTTAGATAACGAATGCAAGAGCTCATCCGAGTTCCCCTGCATCTCTCTCTTCACCTTCTGATAAGGAAACAACTGCTGACCGCGCTGGAAGCCTGCAAACCTGCAACATAGTAGCAAAGACGACTACTGCAACTCTGTAACGCTGATCCTGCCGCCTTCTCGACTGTTTTCCTGCTTGTGCATGCTGTGGGGGTAGCCTGCCTCCTCTCTGCACCAGAAGCTCCGAAGAAATCTCCCGTGGGTCGACGGAATCTTCCCCCTGCAACCGCAGGCACCAAAAAGCTGCATCACCGGTCCCTTGGGTCTCCTCTCAGCACGACGAGCGAGGTCCCTCGAATCCAGCGACTCTGTCCAAGTGACCCCCACAGACCAGTGACTCTTCAGCCCAAGTTTGGTGGAGGTAAGTCCTTGCCTCACCTCGCTGGGCTGCATTGCTGGGAACCGCGACTTTGCAGCTACTCCGGCCCCTGTGCACTTCCGGCGGAAATCCTTCGTGCACAGCCAAGCCTGGGTCCACGGCACTCTAACCTGCATTGCACGACTTTCTAAGTTGGTCTCCGGCGACGTGGGACTCCTTTGTGCAACTTCGGCGAGCACCGTTTCACGCATCCTCGTAGTGCCTGTTTCTGGCACTTCTCCGGGTGCTACCTGCTTCAGTGAGGGCTCTTTATCTTGCTCGACGTCCCCTCTCTCTTCAGGTCCAATTTGCGACCTCCTGGTCCCTCCTGGGCCCCAGCAGCGTCCAAAAACGCCAAACGCACGATTTGCGTCTAGCAAGGCTTGTTGGCGTCCTTCCGGCGGGAAAACACTTCTGCACGACTCTCCACGGCGAGAGGGATCCGTCCACCAAAGGGGAAGTCTCTAGCCCTTTTCGTTCCTGCAGAAACCTCAGCTTCTTCTGTCCAGTCGAAGCTCCTTTGCACCCGCAGCTGGCATTTCCTGGGCATCTGCCCATCTCCGACTTGCTTGTGACTTTTGGACTTGGTCCCCTTGTTCCACAGGTACCCTAGATTGGAAATCCACAGTTGTTGCATTGCTGGTTTGTGTCTTTCCTGCATTATTCCTCTAACACGACTTCTTGGTCGTTAGGGGAACTTTAGTGCACTTCGCACTCACTTTTCAGGGTCTTGGGGAGGGTTATTTTTCTAACTCTCACTATTTTCTAATAGTCCCAGCGACCCTCTACAAGGTCACATAGGTTTGGGGTCCATTCGTGGTTCGCAATCCACTTTTGGAGTATATGGTTTGTGTTGCCCCTATCCCTATGTTTCCCCATTGCATCCTATTGTAACTATACATTGTTTGCACTGTTTTCTAAGACTATACTGCATATTTTTGTTATTGTGTATATATATCTTGTGTATATTTCCTATCCTCTCACTGAGGGTACACTCTAAGATACTTTGGCATATTGTCATAAAAATAAAGTACCTTTATTTTTAGTATAACTGTGTATTGTGTTTTCTTATGATATTGTGCATATGACACTAAGTGGTACTGTAGTAGCTTCACACGTCTCCTAGTTCAGCCTAAGCTGCTCTGCTAAGCTACCATTATCTATCAGCCTAAGCTGCTAGACACCCTATACACTAATAAGGGATAACTGGGCCTGGTGCAAGGTGCAAGTACCCCTTGGTACTCACTACAAGCCAGTCCAGCCTCCTACATTGGTTGTGCAGTGGTGGGATAAGTGCTTGAGACTGCTTACCACTCTTGTCATTGTACTTTTCATGAGAGAAAAATATACAAAACAAGGTCAGTGTATATACACATAGCCAAAAAGTTTTGCATTTCCTCTTTTCACTCTTTTCTAAGTGCTGAAAAGTACTTCTAAACTTTCAAAAAGTTCTTAAAAGTTTAAAAAGTTTTTTTCTGTCTTTCCAAAAAGTTCTGAAAACTTTTTTCTCTTTTTCTATCACTTTAACTCTCTCTAAAAAATGTCTGGCACAGGCCAAAGTGTTGATCTGTTCAAACTTGCATATGACAACCTTAGCTGGAAAAGAGCAAGGAGTCTCTGTATAGAGAGAGGTTTGAGTGTAGGGAAGAATCCTTCCTTGGAACTGTTACTTAACATGCTTAGAGAACAGGATAAGGCCATAGGTGCCCCATCTGTTGAAAAAGTACCTAATAGTTCCCAATCTGATTCAGGGACTCCCCCAGGAAAAGATTCAGGAAAGAAACTTCCTAGCCTGCCCATTACTAGACAATCTAGCATAGATGGTAATGATGATGAGCCACACCAAATAAATAGTGTTGTCTCACATCATAGCAAAAGCATTTATTCTCACCATACTGGTAGTAATGTTTCTGTAAACCAAGCTGTTAGGGTGCCTTCTGTAAGGGACAGGTCTCCTTCTGTTCATTCCCATCATAGCTCTGTTTCTAGAAATGTCCCTCCCACCAACCCTGATGACAGAATGTTAGAGAGGGAACTCAATAAGTTGAGGGTGGAACAAACCAGACTGAAGCTTAAAAAGCAACAGCTGGATTTGGATAGACAGTCTTTTGAATTAGAGAAGGAAAGACAGAAGTTGGGTTTAGATACTCATGGTGGCAGCAGCAGTATTCCCCATAGTCATCCTGCAAAAGAGCATGATTCCAGGAATCTGCACAAGATAGTTCCCCCTTATAAGGAGGGGGATGACATTAACAAGTGGTTTGCTGCACTTGAGAGGGCCTGTGTTGTACAGGATGTCCCTCAAAGGCAGTGGGCTGCTATCCTATGGCTATCATTTAGTGGAAAAGGTAGGGATAGGCTCCTTACTGTGAAAGAAAATGATGCTAATAATTTCCAAGTTCTTAAGAATGCACTCCTGGATGGTTATGGCTTAACCACTGAACAGTACAGGATAAAGTTCAGAGAGACCAAAAAGGAGTCTTCACAAGACTGGGTTGATTTTATTGACCATTCAGTGAAGGCCTTGGAGGGGTGGTTACATGGCAGTAAAGTTACTGATTATGACAGCCTGTATAACTTAATCCTGAGAGAGCATATTCTTAATAATTGTGTGTCTGATTTGTTGCACCAGTACTTGGTGGACTCTGCTCTGACCTCTCCCCAAGAATTGGGAAAGAAGGCAGACAAATGGGTCAGAACAAGAGTGAACAGAAAAGTTCATACAGGGGGTGACAAAGATGGCAACAAAAAGAAGGATGGTAAGTCTTCTGACAAGGGTGGGGACAAATCTAAAAATGAGTCTTCATCAGGCCCACAAAAACACTCTGGTGGGGGTGGTGGGTCCAAATCCTCCTTTAATCAGAACAAGGAAAAGAAACCATGGTGCTATTTATGTAAAATAAAAGGCCATTGGACAACAGATCCCAGTTGTCCAAAGAAAGGCACCACAGCTCCTACCACTACAACCCCTACTGCTACACCTAGTGTCCCTACTAATAGCAGTGGTGGTGGGAGCAAACCTACTAATAGCCAATCCAAGGGAGTAGCTGGGCTCACTTTTGGTAATTTAGTTGGGGTTGGTCTGATTAGGGAGACCACAGAGGCTACTTTAGTCTCTGAAGGGGCTATTGATTTAGCCACTTTGGTTGCTTGCCCCCATAACTTGGAGAAGTACAAGCAACTAACCCTAATAAATGGTGTTGAGGTCCAGGCCTACAGGGACACAGGTGCCAGTGTCACAATGGTGATTGAGAAACTGGTGCACCCTGAACAACACATACTTGGACACCAGTACCAAGTAACCGATGCTCACAACATAACACAAAGCCACCCCATGGCTGTTGTAAATCTCAACTGGGGGGGGGGGGGTAACTGGTCCAAAGAAAGTTGTGGTAGCTTCAGATTTACCTGTAGACTGTCTATTAGGGAATGATTTGGAGACATCAGCTTGGTCAGATGTGGAGTTGGAGGCCCATGCAGCAATGCTGGGCATCCCAGGGCATATTTTTGCTTTGACAAGGGCTCAGGCCAAAAAGCAAAAAGGACAGGGAAGCTTGGATCCTGGAACAATGGACCAAGTGCTCCCTAAAGCTAGGGCTAGTAGAAGCAAACCACTTCCTACTATCCCTCCCTCTACAGTGGATTCAACTTCTGAGGAAGAAGAATTCTCTCCCTGTGCAGAACCTACACCAGAGGAGCTGGAAGCAGACACTGCTGAGCTTTTGGGTGAAGGGGGGCCTGCCAGAGAGGAGCTGAGTGTGGCACAGCAAACCTGTCCCACATTAGAGGGTCTCAGACAGCAAGCTGTCAAACAGGCTAATGGGGATGTCAGTGACTCTCACAGAGTTTACTGGGAGGACAACCTCTTGTACACTGAGCATAGGGATCCTAAACCTGGAGCTGCCAGGAGATTAGTGATTCCTCAGGAGTACAGAAAGTTCCTCCTAACACTGGCACATGACATTCCCCTAGCTGGGCACCTGGGTCAAATGAAAACTTGGGACAGATTGGTTCCATTGTTTCATTGGCCTAGGATGTCTGAGGACACAAAGGAATTTTGTAAGTCCTGTGAAACCTGTCAAGCCAGTGGCAAGACAGGTGGCACCCCAAAGGCACCCCTTATCCCACTGCCTGTGGTTGGGGTTCCCTTTGAAAGGGTAGGGGTTGACATAGTTGGCCCCCTTGACCCTCCTACTGCTTCAGGCAATAGGTTTATCTTACTGGTAGTGGACCATGCCACAAGATATCCTGAAGCTATTCCTTTAAGGACCACTACAGCACCTGCAGTGGCAAAGGCCCTCCTGGGAATATTTTCCAGGGTGGGCTTCCCAAAGGAAGTAGTATCAGACAGAGGAAGCAATTTCATGTCTGCATACTTAAAGGCCATGTGGAAGGAGTGTGGTGTAACGTACAAGTTCACAACACCCTATCATCCACAAACAAATGGACTGGTGGAGAGATTTAATAAAACTCTCAAAGGCATGATTATGGGTCTCCCTGAAAAACTCCGCAGGAGATGGGATATCCTTCTACCATGCCTCCTTTTTGCCTACAGGGAGGTACCCCAGAAAGGAGTGGGCTTCAGCCCCTTTGAACTTCTTTTTGGACACCCTGTTAGGGGTCCACTCACACTTGTAAAGGAGGGTTGGGAACAACCTTTAAAAGCTCCTAAGCAGGATATTGTGGATTATGTACTTGGCCTCAGATCAAGGATGGCTGAGTACATGAAAAAGGCCAGTAAAAACCTTCAGGCCAGCCAAGAGCTCCAGAAGCAATGGCATGATCAGAAGGCTGTTTTGGTTCAGTACCAACCAGGGCAGAAAGTGTGGGTCTTGGAGCCTGTGGCCCCAAGAGCACTCCAAGATAAATGGAGTGGACCCCACACAATTGTTGAAAAGAACGGTGAAGTCACCTACTTGGTTGACTTAGGCACTGCCAGGAGTCCCCTTAGGGTGCTCCATGTCAACCGCCTGAAACCCTACTATGACAGGGCTGATCTCACCCTGCTCATGGCAACTGATGAGGGACAGGAAGAAGACAGTGATCCTCTACCTGATCTCTTCTCTTCCACAGAACAAGATGCTCTTGTGGAAGGTGTAGTTTTGGCTGATTGTCTTACTGCTGAGCAGAAAGATAATTGCATAAATCTCCTAGGACAATTTTCAGAACTCTTCTCTACTGTGCCAGGCACCACTTCTTGGTGTGAGCACACTATAGATACTGGAGACAGTTTACCTGTCAAAAGTAAGATCTATAGGCAGCCTGACCATGTCAGGGACTGCATAAAGCAAGAAGTTCAGAAAATACTGGAACTAGGAGTGGTTGAGCACTCTGACAGTCCATGGGCTTCTCCTGTGGTACTGGTACCAAAACCCAATTCTAAAGATGGAAAGAAGGAAATGCGGTTTTGTGTAGAATATAGAGGTCTCAACTTGGTAACCAAAACTGATGCTCACCCTATACCCAGGGCAGATGAGCTTATAGATACACTGGCATCTGCCAAGTATCTAAGCACTTTTGATTTGACTGCAGGGTATTGGCAGATCAAATTATCAGAAGATGCTAAACCTAAGACTGCATTTTCTACCATTGGAGGACATTACCAGTTTACTGTAATGCCTTTTGGTTTGAAAAATGCACCAGCCACTTTTCAGAGGTTGGTGAACACAGTCCTGCAAGGGCTGGAAGCTTTCAGTGCAGCATATTTGGACGATATAGCTGTCTTTAGCTCCAGCTGGGATGATCACCTGGTCCACCTTTGGAAAGTTTTGGAGGCCCTGCAAAAGGCAGGCCTCACTATCAAGGCTTCAAAGTGCCAGATAGGGCAGGGTAAGGTGGTTTATCTGGGACACCTTGTTGGTGGGGAACAGATTGCACCACTTCAGGGGAAAATCCAAACTATTATTGATTGGGTTCCCCCTACCACTCAGACTCAGGTGAGAGCCTTCCTAGGCCTCACTGGGTATTACAGGAGGTTCATTAAGAACTATGGCTCCATTGCAGCCCCTCTTAATGACCTCACATCCAAGAAAATGCCTAAAAAGGTATTATGGACAGCAAACTGTCAGAAAGCTTTTGAGGAGCTGAAGCAGGCCATGTGCTCTGCACCTGTCCTGAAAAGCCCTTGTTACTCTAAAAAATTCTATGTCCAAACTGATGCATCTGAATTAGGAGTAGGGGCAGTCCTATCACAACTTAATTCTGAGGGCCAGGATCAACCTGTTGCTTTTATTAGTAGAAGGTTGACCCCTAGAGAAAAGCGTTGGTCTGCCATTGAGAGGGAGGCCTTTGCTGTGGTCTGGGCTCTGAAGAAGTTGAGGCCATACCTGTTTGGCACTCACTTCATTGTTCAGACAGACCACAAACCTCTACTTTGGCTAAAACAAATGAAAGGTGAAAATCCTAAATTGTTGAGGTGGTCCATATCCCTACAGGGAATGGACTATACAGTGGAACATAGACCTGGGAGTAGCCACTCCAATGCAGATGGACTCTCCAGATATTTCCACTTAGACAATGAAGACTCATCAGGTCATGGCTAGTCTTATTGTCCTTCGTTTGGGGGGGGGTTGTGTAGGAAAGTACCATCTTGCCTGGCATGTTACCCCCATTTTTCACTGTATATATGTTGTTTTAGTTGTATGTGTCACTGGGACCCTGGTAACCCAGGGCCCCAGTGCTCATAAGTGTGCCTGAATGTGTTACCTGTGTAGTGACTAACTGTCTCACTGAGGCTCTGCTAATCAGAACCTCAGTGGTTATGCTCTCTCATTTCTTTCCAAATTGTCACTGACAGGCTAGTGACCATTTTTACCAATTCACATTGGCTTACTGGAACACCCTTATAATTCCCTAGTATATGGTACTGAGGTACCCAGGGTATTGGGGTTCCAGGAGATCCCTATGGGCTGCAGCATTTCTTTTGCCACCCATAGGGAGCTCTGACAATTCTTACACAGGCCTGCCACTGCAGCCTGAGTGAAATAACGTCCACGTTATTTCACAGCCATTTTACACTGCACTTAAGTAACTTATAAGTCACCTATATGTCTAACCTTTACCTGGTAAAGGTTAGGTGCAAAGTTACTTAGTGTGAGGGCACCCTGGCACTAGCCAAGGTGCCCCCCCATTGTTCAGAGCCAATTCCCTGAACTTTGTGAGTGCGGGGACACCATTACACGCGTGCACTACATATAGGTCACTACCTATATGTAGCTTCACAATGGTAACTCCGAATATGGCCATGTAACATGTCTATGATCATGGAATTGCCCCCTCTATGCCATCCTGGCATAGTTGGCACAATCCCATGATCCCAGTGGTCTGTAGCACAGACCCTGGTACTGCCAAACTGCCCTTCCTGGGGTTTCACTGCAGCTGCTGCTGCTGCCAACCCCTCAGACAGGCAGCTGCCCTCCTGGGGTCCAGCCAGGCCTGGCCCAGGATGGCAGAACAAAGAACTTCCTCTGAGAGAGGGTGTGACACCCTCTCCCTTTGGAAAATGGTGTGAAGGCAGGGGAGGGGTAGCCTCCCCCAGCCTCTGGAAATGCTTTCTTGGGCACAGATGTGCCCAATTCTGCATAAGCCAGTCTACACCGGTTCAGGGACCCCTTAGCCCCTGCTCTGGCGCGAAACTGGACAAAGGAAAGGGGAGTGACCACTCCCCTGACCTGCACCTCCCCTGGGAGGTGTCCAGAGCTCCTCCAGTGTGCTCCAGACCTCTGCCATCTTGGAAACAGAGGTGCTGTTGGCACACTGGACTGCTCTGAGTGGCCAGTGCCACCAGGTGACGTCAGAGACTCCTTGTGATAGGCTCCTTCAGGTGTTGCTAGCCTATCCTCTGTCCTAAGTAGCCAAACCCTCTTTTCTGGCTATTTAGGGTCTCTGTCTCTGGGGAAACTTTAGATAACGAATGCAAGAGCTCAGCCGAGTTCCTCTGCATCTCTCTCTTCACCTTCTGATAAGGAATCGACTGCTGACCGCGCTGGAAGCCTGCAAAACTGCAACAAAGTAGCTAAGACGACTACTGCAACTCTGTAATGCTGATCCTGCCGCCTTCTCGACTGTTTTCCTGTTTGTGCATGCTGTGGGGGTAGTCTGCCTCCTCTCTGCACCAGAAGCTCCGAAGAAATCTCCCGTGGGTCGACGGAATCTTCCCCCTGCAACCGCAGGCACCAAAAAGCTGCATTACCGGTCCCTTGGGTCTTCTCTCAGCACGACGAGCGAGGTCCCTCGAATCCAGCAACTCTGTCCAAGTGGCCCCCGCAGTCCAGTGACTCTTCAGTCCAAGTTTGGTGGAGGTAAGTCCTTGCCTCACCTCGCTGGGCTGCATTGCTGGGAACCGCGACTTTTGCAGCTACTCTGGCCCCTGTGCACTTCCGGCGGAAATCCTTCGTGCACAGCCAAGCCTGGGTCCACGGCACTCTAACCTGCATTGCACGACTTTCTAAGTTGGTCTCCGGCGACGTGGGACTCCTTTGTGTAACTTCGGGTGAGCACCGTTTCACGCATCCTCGTAGTGCCTGTTTCTGGCACTTCTCCGGGTGCTACCTGCTGCTGAGAGGGCTCCTTGTCGTGCTCGACGTCCCCTCTCTCTCTCCTGGTCCAATTTGCAACCTCCTGGTCCCTCCAGGGCCACAGCAGCGTCCAAAAACGCTAACCGCAAGATTTGCAGCTAGCAAGGCTTGTTGGCGTTCTTTCGGCGGGAAAACACTTCTGCACGACTCTCCAAGGCGAGAGGGATCCGTCCACCAAAGGGGAAGTCTCTAGCCCTTTTCGTTCCTGCAGAAACCGCAGCTTCTTCTGTCCAGTAGAAGCTTCTTTGCACCCGCAGCTGGCATTTCCTGGGCATCTGCCCATCTCCGACTTGGTTGTGACTTTTGGACTTGGTCCCCTTGTTCCACAGGTACCCTAGATTGGAAATCCACAGTTGTTGCATTGTTGGTTTGTGTCTTTCCTGCATTATTCCTCTAACACGACTTCTTTGTCCTTAGGGGAACTTCAGTGCACTTTGCACTCACTTTTCAGGGTCTTGGGGAGGGTTATTTTTCTAACTCTCACTATTTTCTAATAGTCCCAGCGACCCTCTACAAGGTCACATAGGTTTGGGGTCCATTCGTGGTTCGCATTCCACTTTTGGAGTATATGGTTTGTGTTGCCCCTATCCCTATGTTTCCCCATTGCATCCTATTGTAACTATACATTGTTTGCACTGTTTTCTAAGACTATACTGCATATTTTTGCCATTGTGTATATATATCTTGTGTATATTTCCTATCCTCTCACTGAGGGTACACTCTAAGATACTTTGGCATATTGTCATAAAAATAAAGTACCTTTATTTTTAGTATAACTGTGTATTGTGTTTTCTTATGATATTGTGCATATGACACTAAGTGGTACTGTAGTAGCTTCACACGTCTCCTAGTTCAGCCTGAGCTGCTCTGCTAAGCTACCATTATCTATCAGCCTAAGCTGCTAGACACCCTATACACTAATAAGGGATAACTGGGCCTGGTGCAAGGTGCAAGTACCCCTTGGTACTCACTACAAGCCAGTCCAGCCTCCTACAAAAAGCACCAATGACAAAGTGGTAAAGCAGTTACAAGTACTTATTCCACCGCTGCAACCAATGTAGGAGGCTGGCCTGGCTTATAGTGGGTGCCTTGTGGTACTTACACCTTGTGCCAGGTCCAGATATCCCTTATTAGTAGTGTACTAGCAGCTTAGGCTGATAGAGGTAGCTATAGCAGAGCAGCTTCGGCTGAACTAGGAGACATGCAAAGCTCCTACTATACCACTTATATCATATAGCACTATATCATAAGAAACATAATACTCAGAGTTACTAAAAATAAAGGTACTTTATTTTAGTGACAATATGCCAAAAGTATCTCAGAGGATATACTCCCTTAGGAGGAAAGTAAAATACACAAAATATACACACAAACCAAAATCAGGTAAGTAAACAGTTAGAAAAGAACTGAAAACACTGAAGAACACAATAGAATGCAATAGGAGACAATAGGCCTAGGGGCAACACAAACCATATACTCCAAAAGTGGAATGCGAACGACGAATGGACCCCTGGTCTAGCGTAGTGTGTAGAGGGTCGCTGGGAGTGTAAGAAAACACTAAGGGTGTCCAAGATACCCCACCCCAAGACCCTGAAAAGTATGAGTAAAGTTACCCTTCTACCCCAGAAAGACAGTAAAGTTGAGATAGGGGATTCTGCAAAGGCAACAACTGACTGCAAAGCACTGAAGACGGATTCCTGGACCTGAGGACCTGCAAAGGAAGGGGACCAAGTCCAAGAGTCACGCAAGTGTCCGGGGGTTGCAGGAGCCCACTAAACCCCGGATGAAGGTGCAAAAGGGATGCCTCCGGGTGGAGGAAGCCGAAGATTCTGCAACAACGGAAGGTGCCAGGAACTTCTCCTTTGGTCAGAAGATGTCCCATGGCATGCTGGAGGATTGTAGGAGGCTGGCCTGGCTTGTAGTGGGTACTAAGGGGTACTTACACTCTGTACCAGGACCAGTTATCCCTTATTAGTGTAGAAGAGGTGTTTCTAGCAGCTTAGGCTGATAGAAGGTAGCTATGGAGTGGAGCTTTAGCTGAATTAGGAGACATGCAAAGCTCCTACTATACCACTGGTGTCATATGCACAATATCATAAGAAAACACAATACAGAGATATACTAAAAATAAAGGTACTTTATTTTTATGACAATATGCCAAAAGTATCTCAGTGAGTGCCCTCAGTATGAGGATGCCAAATATACACAAGATATATGTACACAATATCAAAAATATGCAGTAATAGCAAAAGGAAGTAATGCAAGCAATGTATAGTCACAATAGATTGCAATGAGAGCACATAGGTATAGGGGCAACACAAACCATATACTCTAGAAGTGGAATGCGAACCACGAATGGACCCCAAACCTATGTGAGCTTGTAGAGGGTCGCTGGGGCTGTAAGAAAACAGTGAGGGTTAGAAAAATAGCCCACCCTAAGACCCTGAAAAGTAGGTGTAAAGTGCACCTATATTCCCCAGAGAGCACAGAAGTCGTGATAGGGGAATTCTGCAAGGAAGACCAACACCAGCAATGCAACATCGATGGATTTCCGGACGAGAGTACCTGTGGAACAAGGGGACCAAGTCCAAGAGTCGCGTCAAAGTCGAGATTGGGCAGATGCCCAGGAAATGCCAGCTGAGGGTGCAAAGAAGCTGCCACCGGATGGTAGAAGCTGTGGATTCTGCAAGCACGAAGAGGACTAGGAACTTCCCCTTTGGAGGATGGATGTCCCACGTCGTGAAGAATCTTGCAGAGGTGTTCCCACGCAGAAAGACCGCAAACAAGCCTTGCTAGCTGCAAGGGTCGCGGTTAGGGTTTTTGGATGCTGCTGTGGCCCAGGAGGGACCAGGATGTCGCCACTTGCGTGAGGAGACAGAGGGGGCGCCCAGCAAGATAGGGAGCCCTCAGAGAAGCAGGTAGCACCCGCAGAAGTGCCGGAACAGGCCCTACGAAGAAGAGTGAACCGGAGCTCACCCGAAGTCACAAAAGGAGATCCCACGACGCCGGAGGACAACTCAGGAGGTTGTGCACTGCAGGTTAGAGTGTCGGGGACCCAGGCTTGGCTGTGCACAAAGGAAATCCTGGAAGAGTGCACAGGAGCCGGAGCAGCTGCAAATCATGCAGTACCCAGCAATGCAGTCTAGTGTGGGGAGGCAAGGACTTACCTCCACCAAACTTGGACTGAAGAGTCACTGGACTGTGGGAGTCATTGGACAGAGTTGCTGAGTTCCAGGGACCACGTTCGTCATGCTGAGAGGGGACCCAGAGGACCGGTGATGCAGTTCTTTTGGTGCCTGCGGTTGCAGGGGGAGGATTCCGTCGTCCCATGGGAGATTTCTTCGGAGCTTCTAGTGCAGAGAGGAGGCAGACTACCCCCACAGCATGCACCACCAGGAAAACAGTCAAGAAGGCGGCAGGATCAGTGATACAAGGTTGCAGTAGTCATCTTTGCTACTTTGTTGCTGTTTTGCAGGCTTCCTGAGCAGTCAGCGGTCGACTCCTTGGCAGAAGGTGAAGAGAGAGATGCAGAGGAACTCTGATGAGCTCTTGCATTCGTTATCTAAAGAATTCCCCAAAGCAGAGACCCTAAATAGCCAGAAAAGGAGGTTTGGCTACCTGGGAAGGAGGATAGGCTAGCAACACAGGTAAGAGCCTATCAGAAGGAGTCTCTGACGTCACCTGCTGGCACTGGCCACTCAGACCAGTCCAGTGTGCCAGCAGCACCTCTGTTTCCAAGATGGCAGAGGTCTGGAGCACACTGGAGGAGCTCTGGGCACCTCCCCTGGGAGGTGCAGGTCACAGGAGTGGTCACTCCCCTTTCCTTTGTCCAGTTTCGCGCCAGAGCAGGGCTGGGGGATCCCTGACCGGTGTAGACTGGCTTATGCAGAGATGGGCACCATCTGTGCCCATCAAAGCATTTCCAGAGGCTGGGGGAGGCTACTCCTCCCCAGCCCTGACACCTTTTTCCAAAGGGAGAAGGTGTAACACCCTCTCTCTGAGGAAGTCCTTTGTTCTGCCTTCCTGGGCCAAGCCTGGCTGTACCCCAGGAGGGCAGAAACCTGTCTGAGGGGTTGGCAGCAGCAGCAGCTGCAGTGAAACCCCGGGAAAGGCAGTTGAGCAGTACCCGGGTCTGTGCTAGAGACTCGGGGGATCATGGAATTGTCTCCCCAATGCCAGAATGGCACTGGGGTGACAATTCCATGATCTTAGACATGTTACATGGCCATGTTCGGAGTTAGCATTGTGACGCTATACATAGGTAGTGACCTATGTATAGTGCACGCGTGTAATGGTGTCCCCGCACTCACAAAGTCCGGGGAATTTGCCCTGAACGATGTGGGGGCACCTTGGCTAGTGACAGGGTGCCCACACACTAAGTAACTTAGCACCCAACCTTTACCAGGTAAAGGTTAGACATATAGGTGACTTATAAGTTACTTAAGTGCAGTGGTAAATGGCTGTGAAATAACGTGGACGTTATTTCACTCAGGCTGCAGTGGCTGGCCTGTGTAAGAATTGTCAGAGCTCCCTATGGGTGGCAAAAGAAATGCTGCAGCCCATAGGGATCTCCTGGAACCCCAATACCCTGGGTACCTCAGTACCATATACTAGGGAATTATAAGGGTGTGCCAGTATGCCAATGTGAATTGGTGAAATTGGTCACTAGCCTGTTAGTGACAATTTAGAAAGTAAAGAGAGAGCATAACCACTGAGGTTCTGGTTAGCAGAGCCTCAGTGTGACAGTTAGGCATCACACAGGGAACACATACATATAGGTCACAAACTTATGAGCACTGGGGTCCTGGCTAGCAGGGTCCCAGTGACACATAACAAACATACTGAAAACATAGGGTTTTCACTACGAGCACTGGGCCCTGGCTAGCAGGATCCCAGTGAGACAGTGAAAACACCCTGACATATACTCACAAACAGGCCAAAAGTGGGGGTAACAAGGCTAGAAAGAGGCTACTTTCTCACAAGGATGCAGAGTTGTTTCCACGCAGAAAGACCACATACAAGCCTTGCTAGCTGCAAGAGTTGCAGTTGAAGATAATGGGTGCTGCCCGGGCCCAGGAAGGACCAGGAGGTCGCCCCTTGGAGGAGGAGACAGAGGGGGCGCTCAGCGACAGAGAGAGCCCACGCAGAAGCAGGCAGCACCCACAGAAGCACTTGAACAGGCGTTCAAGAAATCTGAGCACGGCGGTCGTCTCAACACAACATAAGAGGGTCCCATGAAGTCGGTGGTCAACTCAGCGAGTTGAGAAATGCAGGATGGAGTGCTGGGGACCTGGGCTGTGCTGTGCACAAAGGAATCCTTGCAGAAGTGCACAGAAGCCCTAGCAGCTGCAGATCACGCAGTACACAGGACTACTGTCTGGCGTGGGGAGGCAAGGACTTACCTCCACCAAGTTTAGACAGAAGGACCACTGGACTGTCGGGGTCACTTAGATCCAGCTCCTGTGTTCCAGGGACCATGCTCGTCAAGATGAGAGGGGACCCAGAGGACCGGTGATGCAGAAGTTTGGTGCCTGCCTTAGCAGGGGGAAGATTCCGTTGACCCACTGGAGATTTCTTCTTGGCTTCCAGTGCAGGGTGAAGGCAGACAGCCCTCAGAGCATGCACCACCAGGAAACAGTCAAGAAAGCCGGTAGGATTACACGCTACAATGTTGCTGGTAGTCATCTTGCTACTTTGTTGCGGTTGTGCAGGCGTCCTGGAGCAGTCAGCGGTTGATCCTTGGCAGAAGTTGAAGAGGGAGATGCAGAGGAACTCTGGTGAGCTCTTGCATTCGTTATATCAAGAGAAAGCCACAGGAGAGACCCTAAATAGCCCTCATAGGAGGATTGGCTACCTAACCAGGTAACAGTCTATCAGGAGGGGTCTCTGCCGTCACCTGCTGGCACTGCCCACTCAGAGGTCTGCATTGTGCCCTCACACCTCCACATTCAAGATGGCAGAGGTCTGGGACACACTGGAGGAGCTCTGGGCACTACACCTGGGGTGGTGATGGACAGGGGAGTGGCCACTCCCCTTTCCTTTGTCCAGTTTTGCGCCAGAGCAGGGGCTGGGCGATCCCTGAACCGGTGTAGACTGGCTTATGCAAGGAGGGCACCATCTGTGCCCTTCAAAGCATTTCCAGAGGCTGGGGGAGGCTACTCCTCCCCAGCCCTTAACACCTATTTCCAAAGGAGAGGGTGTAACACCCTCTCTCAGAGGAAATCCTTTGTTCTGCCTTCTTGGGACTGGGCTGCCCAGATCCCAGGAGGGCAGAAACCTGTCTGAGGGTTGGCAGCAGCGGTAGCTGCAGAGAAAACCCCAGAGAGCTAGTTTGGCAGTACCCGTGGTCCATGCTGAAGCCCCAGGGATGCATGGGATTGGCACCCCAATACCAGATTGGTATTGGGGGGACAATTCCATGATCTTAGACATGTTACATGGCCATGTTCGGAGTTACCATTGTGAAGCTACACATAGGTATTGACCTATATGTAGTTCACACGTGTAATGGTGTCACCGCACTCACAAAGTCCATGGAAATTGTCGTGGACGTTATTTCACTCAGGCTGCAGTGGCAGTCCTGTGTAAGAATTGTCTGAGCTCCCTATGGGTGGCAAAAGAAATGCTGCAGCCCATAGGGATCTCCTGGAACCCCAATACCCTGGGTACCTAGGTACCATATACTAGGGAATTTTAACGGTGTTCCAGTGTGCCAATCAGAATTGGTGAAAATGGTCACTAGCCTGCAGTGACAATTTTAAAAGCAGAGAGAGCATAAACACTGAGGTTCTGGTTAGCAGAGCCTGAGTGATACAGTTAGACACCACACAGGGAACACATATAGGCCACAAACTATGTGCACTGGGGTCCTGGCTAGCAGGATCCCAGTGACACCGGCAAAAACAAACTGACACACAAGTAAAAATGGGGGTAACATGCCAGGCAAAATGGTAATTTCCTACAAGCATTTCCTATTTTGGTGTCTAGTGTATATTGTGTGTATAATACCTACCTCGAGAAGGAGTATTGCCTCTACGATATTTTTCATAGTGTTTTACCCAAATAAATTACCTTTATTTTTGGTAACACTGAGTATTGTCTTTACTTGTGTATAAGTGGTATTGCAGGAGCTTTGCATGTCTCCTAGTTCATCATAGGCTGCTCTGCTATAGCTACCTCTATCAGCTTAAACTGCTAGAACACTACTACAATTCACTGATAAGGGATAATTGGACCTGGTATAAGGTGTAAGTACCAAGGTACCCACTACAAACCAGGCCAGCCTCCTACACTAGGCCACTTAGAGCCTGGACATGGTAAGGAAGGTAATTTCCAGAATCAGTTATAGGGGTGGTCTAGAAATTTCTCCCACTTCAGAGAATGGCACCAGGTGTAAATATTTGACCCTCAGACCAACTCTTCAGTGCATTCCTGGACCTGAAGGAGAATTCAAAGGGACTGTCTTGTACTGCAGAGGACTGCCCTGCTGTGTGAGGCCTACCTTGTTTCCCAGAGGAACCAGGTCCCATCAAACTGAACCAGATGACCATACGTAGCACTTTGTGCTTTTAGGTGCTACATGAAATTGCACAGCTCCGTGTTTACGAACTGGATTTTTGTTATTATGGTGTAATTCTATTTATTAAAACGTACTCTGTTTTTTGGTTCGGGTTTTTCTTGTATTGAGCTTTCACTTCATAACAGTGTGAGTACTGCATAAATGTTTCGAATGTTGCCTCTACGTTATGCCTGACTGCTTTTGTGTCAAGCTACTAGAGGGTTAAGTAAAGGTTAATTTAGTAACTTTTGTGGTTCACACTCCCAGGGATTTGAGGTTTTTGCTTGAGATTCATCTTCCCACTCCTCAATCAAAAAACACATTTCTTACAGGAGCTATACAAACAACCAAGTTTCCATAACAAGTCTACTGGTCTGTGTGAGTGAGGGACACCACATTTGTGGGCTGTGCCTGGACATCTGTACGTCTATGTAGGTAGATGTTTGTACATGGGTTGGACTGGGTGTGATAGATGCCTGTAAGAATTCTGAACTGTCTGCCTATGTGCATGATGTATTCTCTATGTCGCTTTGTGCCTGGATGTTCTGAACATTTTTGCATGCACTAAACAAAAGTGAAACATACTGACTGTGCCTATACTTACTTCTTTTTAGTCTATATAATAATTTGTTAAACTAATGCCAAACATAAATAGATGATATTTAAGTTCTACAGCAAAAAATTCATCTTGGCAGACTGCTTGTATACATATACAGCTAATGATAATCCACAGGAGTAATGTTCTATTGCACTGTCTCTCTATTCAGTGAATGCTCTAACCACCTGACTGTAATAGATTGTGTACTAGATAGTACCAGTCACCACAAAATTTGTTTCTATGCATGTTTTACAGATACACTGTTATTTTCATAAAATGTTTTATTTTTGTTTGGATTACCTGAAGAGAACGACCTGAAAACTGCTGAGGAACTCTCCTTGGAGCTGTACTGTCATCCACTAAATTCTGTTCCTGCACCATAAAAACAGTACACACTATAAAGCGCTACTGTACAATGGCATCACAACATGCTTCGTGACTGATTATCTACTGATTATTACAAGGCAATTTACATGTATTCAAATTCACTGTTATAAGCAAATCCAACGCTACTTCCCATGGTAACTGTATATTGGCAATATGTACAAGCTTATTGTTAGACCTAACAGCCTTAGGATGGTCAGTCCCCAACTTTCTGCCTGCCTCCCTCCCTCCATTTTTCTGACACTGTTTGTACTGGTTTTAGGACTCTGAACACTTTACTACTGCTGACCAGTGCTAAAGTGCATGTGCTCTCTCCCTTGAACATGGTAACATTGCCTCATACCAATTGGCATATTTAATGGACATGTAAAGGGCACTAAAGATGCCCAGGGCCCGTAAATTAAATGCTACTAGTGGGCCTACAGAACTGATTGTGCCACCCATATAGATAGCCCCTTAACCATGTCTCAGGTCTGCCATTGCAAGGTCTCATTGCCACTTCGACTTGGCAATTAAAACTAATTGCTAAGCCTTAATTTCCCCTTTTTCTACATATAAGTCACCCCCAAGCTAGGCCCTAGGTAACTCATAGGGCAAGGTTCTATGTAAATAATAAAAAGCAGGACATGCAAATATGTGTTTTACATGTCCTGGTGGTGGAAAATTCACAAATTTGTTCTCCACTACTGCGAGGCCTGATCCTCTCATAGACCAGCATTAGAACTACCCTTATATACATTTAAGTGGTAGATTCTGATCTAAAAGGAGTAGCCCTGTCATATTTAGTATGGGCAGAATGGTAATAGAAATCCCTGCTTATTGGTGAAACTGGATTTAATATTAATATTTTAGAAATGCCACTTTTAGAAAAGTGGGCATTTCTCTGCACTTACTGACTTCTATGCCTTACAGCCTGTCTCCAATTCATGGCTGGGCTGTCCTGGTTGACAGCTCCTCTTGTGCATTCCTACCAGACAGCCATGAACACAGAACACTTAGTCACATCTGCAAACTGAATGGGTCTCCCTAGGAAGGAAGGGTGGAGGGGCTCTCCACTACACTTCAAAGACAAGTGGCCTGCCCTCACAAAAAAGGACTGCTAACCTCCCCCCCTCACAGGGATCCTGGCAGACAGGGCTGGGTTGAAAGAGGAACTTATGCACTTCAAAACCACTCTTTGAAGTTTCCCCCACTTCAAAGGCATTTTTGGGGTGTGTATATACTGGGTCTCTGACCCCACCAAATCAGACACTTCTGGACCTACACCTGGACTCTGTGAAGGGGACTGCCCAAAAGACTCATCTGGACTGCTTTGCTGAGAGGGACTGCTGCCCTGCTTGTTACCCTGCTGCCTGCTGGCCCAAGACTCTGCTGGAAGGACTCTTCCTTCCCCACAAGTTCTCTTCAAGGGCTTGGATTGAGCTTGCCTCCTATTCTGAAGTCTCAGGGCCACAAACATTTTACCAAAGAGAAGAAAATCCCTGTGCGTTGGAAAATCGACACACCACCTACAGAAATTGATGCAGCGTCTGCCACGCGGCTTAAAAATCACTGTATCGCGTACTCAATCGACGAAGCGCCTGCGCCTTCTTACCAGCACATCAAGGATTCTCAAAGGCTCATCCCTGGGATGTCAAAACATCCCCGCATCACAGTGAGGAACTAAGGCTATGCTCCTGAAAATCTACGCATCCCATTACAGCGTGGAAAGAAACGATCCATCGTCTGTGCTGTGCTGGAAAATCTGATGCAGTGCCTTATTTTTCAACGCAACTCCTCTGAACCAAGGCTGCACTCCTGTATATCTACACATCACTTTGTAGCATGGAAAGATACAACACATTGACTGTGCCGCACTGGAAAATCCGAAACAATACCTTCTTTTTCAACGCATCTCGTCCTTTGAGTCCTTTGCGACCCTATTCTTTGTTATTTTTGATGCATCCCGGGTCCTGTGTGTTACAAGCATACAACCACTGATTCTTAATGATTGAAACTCATTTGCACCTTTAAGAAGGTATATCTTGCCTTGGCCATTTTGTATTTTTGGTGTTTTGGTCTTATTTTATTCAGATAAATATCTATTTTCCTAAACTGGTGTGGAGCACTTTTTGTGCTGTTTTCACTGTGCTACTGTATGATGTATTGCACAAATACTTTACACATTGCCTTCTAAGTTAAGTCTGCAAGCACTGTACCAAGCTACTAGAGTGAGAGCGTGGGACAATTTGGATTGTGTTGTGAATTACCCTGACTAGGACTGTGGTCCCTATTTCGAGAAGGGTGTATACATCTGCCAACTACAGACCCAATTTATAACACTGGTGATCAGCAGTGAGGATAGGACTTGTGTTTGGAAGTTTTCACTGCTTTACCTTTCTGATCTATCAAATACATCTCTTCTCTGGCTGGGTCCACAAATGGAGCTGGTGAGTTTGACCTGGTTAAGCTGGAGGAATACACAGTTACAAAGATATGGGGGTACTTGCCTGTTGAGCTTCCAAGAAGGGCAAGTTTCAAAAGGCGCTGATGGCCTGGGCAGAGTCCCACATCCAAGAGAATGATGAATTGGGGGAGCTTGAGAAGGGCTCTTCCGAGGATCAGCCAACAGCAGTTAGGGATGACAACCCTGGATATGTTCTGCCTGTGAGACCAGGGAGCAGCGTCTCTTGTCATGGCCTTACCGCAGAGGAAAAGGTAGAGGAGAGAGAGTTTCAGCTGCAGTTGGCAGGATTAAAGATGGAGGCTGAGGAGAGGAAGGCTGAGAGGGAATCTGAGAGAGCCTTAGCAGAAAAAAATTACTTCTGGTTCACAATCTGAGTCTAAAGAAGCAGGACCTCAAGGCTAGGCAGTTTGAGTCCAGCAGTGATGGTGGCAGCATAGGTACAGTACCTGATGGAGCCAAGAATGTTCACATACCCAACGATTTGGTGCCCAGTTATGTGGTGGAGATGACACTGATAAGTGGTTTTCTGGTTATGAAGTTGCACTGAGGACACATGGGGGTCCTGAAGAGCACTTGGGGGTGTGGGCTGTAGAAACAGATGCCAACACTTGGAAGGGACACACTTCTGACATTAGAGGTTGGGGACCAGACCAAGTACACTCACATGAAAGCCATTTTGATTGGCAAATTCGGACTGACTCCTGAGGAGTATTGCCAAAGATTCAGGGACAGTAAGAAGCTCCCCAACCAATCCTGGGTAGATTTCACTGACTACTTGTAGGAAAGTACCATCCTGCCTGGCATGTTACCCCCATTTTTCACTGTATATATGTTGTTTTAGTTGTATGTGTCACTGGGACCCTGGTAACCAGGGCCCCAGTGCTCATAAGTGTGCCTGAATGTGTTACCTGTGTAGTGACTAACTGTCTCACTGAGGCTCTGCTAATCAGAACCTCAGTGGTTATGCTCTCTCATTTCTTTCCAAATTGTCACTGACAGGCTAGTGACCATTTTTACCAATTCACATTGGCTTACTGGAACACCCTTATAATTCCCTAGTATATGGTACTGAGGTACCCAGGGTATTGGGGTTCCAGGAGATCCCTATGGGCTGCAGCATTTCTTTTGCCACCCATAGGGAGCTCTGACAATTCTTACACAGGCCTGCCACTGCAGCCTGAGTGAAATAACGTCCACGTTATTTCACAGCCATTTTACACTGCACTTAAGTAACTTATAAGTCACCTATATGTCTAACCTTTACCTGGTAAAGGTTAGGTGCAAAGTTACTTAGTGTGAGGGCACCCTGGCACTAGCCAAGGTGCCCCCCCATTGTTCAGAGCCAATTCCCTGAACTTTTTGAGTGCGGGGACACCATTACACGCGTGCACTACATATAGGTCACTACCTATATGTAGCTTCACAATGGTAACTCCGAATATGGCCATGTAACATGTCTATGATCATGGAATTGCCCCCTCTATGCCATCCTGGCATAGTTGGCACAATCCCATGATCCCAGTGGTCTGTAGCACAGACCCTGGTACTGCCAAACTGCCCTTCCTGGGGTTTCACTGCAGCTGCTGCTGCTGCCAACCCCTCAGACAGGCAGCTGCCCTCCTGGGGTCCAGCCAGGCCTGGCCCAGGATGGCAGAACAAAGAACTTCCTCTGAGAGAGGGTGTGACACCCTCTCCCTTTGGAAAATGGTGTGAAGGCAGGGGAGGAGTAGCCTCCCCCAGCCTCTGGAAATGCTTTCTTGGGCACAGATGTGCCCAATTCTGCATAAGCCAGTCTACACCGGTTCAGGGACCCCTTAGCCCTGCTCTGGCGCGAAACTGGACAAAGGAAAGGGGAGTGACCACTCCCCTGACCTGTACCTCCCCTGGGAGGTGCCCAGAGCTCCTCCAGTGTGCTCCAGACCTCTGCCATCTTGGAAAGAGAGGTGCTGCTGGCACACTGGACTGCTCTGAGTGGCCAGTGCCACCAGGTGACGTCAGAGACTCCTTGTGATAGGCTCCTTCAGGTGTTGCTAGCCTATCCTCTCTCCTAGGTAGCCAAACCCTCTTTTCTGGCTATTTAGGGTCTCTGTCTCTTGGGATTCCTTAGATAACGAATGCATGAGCTCAGCCGAGTTCCTCTGCATCTCTCTCTTCACCTTCTGATAAGGAAACGACTGCTGACCGCGCTGGAAGCCTGCAAACCTGCAACATAGTAGCAAAGACGACTACTGCAACTCTGTAACGCTGATCCTGCCGCCTTCTCGACTGTTTTCCTGCTTGTGCATGCTGTGGGGGTAGCCTGCCTCCTCTCTGCACCAGAAGCTCCGAAGAAATCTCCCGTGGGTCGACGGAATCTTCCCCCTGCAACCGCAGGCACCAAAAAGCTGCATTACCGGTCCCTTGGGTCTCCTCTCAGCACGACGAGCGAGGTCCCTCGAATCCAGCGACTCTGTCCAAGTGACCCCCACAGTCCAGTGACTCTTCAGCCCAAGTTTGGTGGAGGTAAGTCCTTGCCTCACCTCGCTGGGCTGCATTGCTGGGAACCGCGACTTTGCAGCTACTCCGGCCCCTGTGCACTTCCGGCGGAAATCCTTTGTGCACAGCCAAGCCTGAGTCCACGGCACTCTAACCTGCATTGCACGACTTTCTAAGTTGGTCTCCGGCGACGTGGGAGTCCTTTGTGCAACTTCGGCGAGCACCGTTTCACGCATCCTCGTAGTGCCTGTTTCTGGCACTTCTCCGGGTGCTACCTGCTTCGGTGAGGGCTCTTTGTCTTGCTCGACGTCCCCTCTCTCTTCAGGTCCAATTTGCGACCTCCTGGTCCCTCCTGGGCCCCAGCAGCGTCCAAAAACGCCAAACGCACGATTTGCATCTAGCAAGGCTTCTTGGCGTCCTTCCGGCGGGAAAACACTTCTGCACGACTCTCCAAGACGAGAGGGATCCGTCCACCAAAGGGGAAGTCTCTAGCCCTTTTCGTTCCTGCAGAAACCTCAGCTTCTTCTGTCCAGTCGAAGCTTCTTTGCACCCGCAGCTGGCATTTCCTGGGCATCTGCCCATCTCCGACTTGCTTGTGACTTTTGGACTTGGTCCCCTTGTTCCACAGGTACCCTAGATTGGAAATCCACAGTTGTTGCATTGCTGGTTTGTGTCTTTCCTGCATTATTCCTCTAACACGACTTCTTGGTCGTTAGGGGAACTTTAGTGCACTTCGCACTCACTTTTCAGGGTCTTGGGGAGGGTTATTTTTCTAACTCTCACTATTTTCTAATAGTCCCAGCGACCCTCTACAAGGTCACATAGGTTTGGGGTCCATTTGTGGTTCGCATTCCACTTTTGGAGTATATGGTTTGTGTTGCCCCTATCCCTATGTTTCCCCATTGCATCCTATTGTAACTATACATTGTTTGCACTGTTTTCTAAGACTATACTGCATATTTTTGCTATTGTGTATATATATCTTGTGTATATTTCCTATCCTCTCACTGAGGGTACACTCTAAGATACTTTGGCATATTGTCATAAAAATAAAGTACCTTTATTTTTAGTATAACTGTGTATTGTGTTTTCTTATGATATTGTGCATATGACACTAAGTGGTACTGTAGTAGCTTCACACGTCTCCTAGTTCAGCCTAAGCTGCTCTGCTAAGCTACCATTATCTATCAGCCTAAGCTGCTAGACACCCTATACACTAATAAGGGATAACTGGGCCTGGTGCAAGGTGCAAGTACACCTTGGTACTCACTACAAGCCAGTCCAGCCTCCTACACTACTCCAGTAAAGCTCTGAATGGCTGAGTGCAGGGCAGCAAGGTCAGTGATTATGTTGGGTTGTACAATTTAATCCTGAGGGAGCACATGCTCAGTATTTGTTTTACAGAGTTGCGCCAGAAAGTAGTTGACAGTAAGCTGACTGATACCAGAAAGCTTGCTGAGGAGGCGGACCTCTGGGCTAGTGTCTGAGTGTCCAAAAAGGTATCAGGGGGATGCACCCACAAAGGTGGTCAGGTTTCCTAAAAGAAGAAAGAGGGGGTAGAAAAACTTAAAAATAAGGAGTTCTCCAAAGGCCCCCAAAATAATTTCCAAGGGAGTAGTGGTAACCACTCCCAGTCGTATCCTAAGAAGAAAGGGTTCTATGATCACAAGACAGGGATGTTTGAAGCCCCAATGTACAGAGTGCTCCAAGTATGGTCGCTCTAAGGGCAACTCCAAATGTCCAAAGAGGGCAAAGCCCCACACTGGTGGGCAGACACCAGGGTTGGCTAGTGTAGCCCTCGGGGAGGAAGTAGTCCCAAACAGTTTTGGGGAGGAGACAGAGGTAACCCTAGTGTCCTAGGGGATGCAGCTGTAGTGCCAAAAGCCCACATGCATGCCAATACTTCTAAGTATAGGCTGTGGGTCACCATTAATGGGAGACAGGTGGAAGCTCTGTGTGACACAGGAGCCAGCATGACAAATGTCAAGTGTCAGCTGGTGTCAGTAGAGCAGGTCCTACCGAACACAATAAACCAAGTCACAGTTGCTGACAATCATGACAGCCATCTACTGCTGTCTGTGGTTCCCTCTGAGGAGGAGGGGTCTCTAGTACTCTGAAAGTAGCTGTGAGCCCTGCCATGCCTATAGATTGTCTGTTAGGCAATGACCTGGAGCACACTACCTGGAGGGAGGTAGAGCTCAGATCTCACTTGGAGATGATGGGACTGCCTAGTGGGTCTGCATGACCACACAGTCTATGGCTGCCCGGGAGGGGATCCTGGAAGAATGGCCCAGACAGCTGCCAAGGAGAGGGGCAAAGGGTGGGGGAACCAGTTGCAGAAGTTCCCGTGGTGGAGGCTGACAGGGTCCCTGAGGAGGAGGCCCCTGAGCCAACCGGGGAGGACATTGCCGCACTAGGAGACCTACCTGAGCTTGCTGGCTGGCAAGTTGAGGGTGGGCCCACCAGGGAGGAATTCTGCAAAGCGCAGAAAGAGTGTCCCACTCTTGAGGGCATGAGGCGACAGGCCTCAGCCCATGGAGCAGGTGACGCCTCGGTGGATCACCTGATTTACTGGGAGAATGATCTCCTATATAGTGAGCCTAAGGCTCCGGGTACTGGGGCAGCATGTGTGCTGGTGGTCCCCCACTGATACCAGGCCTTCCTGCTCGGTTTGGCTCATGACATACCCTGGCAGGACATTTAGGGTAAGACATGACCTTTGCTAGTCTTGTGAACCATTTCTATTGGCCCCAAATGAAGACAGCCTCAAATACATTCTGTAGGTCCTGTCCACCCTGGCAGGCCAGTGGAAAGTCAGGGAAAAAGCTGAAAGCTCCCACTTCCCATTGTTGGCACCCCCTTTGATGGGTAGGCATCAAAGTCATTGGTCTACTGGATCCCAAGACAGCCTTAGGCAACAGGTTCATCCTGATCTTAGTGGACCATGCCACATGCTACCCAGAGGTAATCATTCTGAGGACGGTGACTGCACCTGTGGTGACCAGAACTTTGATGGGGATCTTTACCTGTGTGGGGTTCCCCAAAGAGATAGCATCTGATAGAGGCACTAACTTAATGTCTGCATAAATGAAGTCCATGTGGGATGCCTGTAGTGTAACGTACAAGTTTACCACACCCTATCATCCTGAATCCAATGGTCTAGTAGAGAGATTCAACAAGACCTTGAAGGGCATTATTGCAGGCCTACCTGAGGCAATGAGGCGTAAGTGGCTGGTCCTCTTGCCATGCCTTCTCTTTGCCTACAGGGAGTTGCCATTGAAAGGAGTAGGGTTCAGTCCCTCTGAACTTCTCTATGGCCATCTTGTTAGGGGACCTCTAAGCACTGTTAAGGAGGGGTGGGAGGAAGCCCCCAGGCTACTTGTTAGCCCTCTGAAAACAGATGCACCACTTCTAGAAAAAGAACAAAATCTACCTTGAGGCCTGCCAAGAGGTAATGAAATGCTGATATGACCAGAAGGTTACTCTGGTGGAGATTCAACCTTGCTACAAAGTATGGGTCATGGAGCCAGTAGAGCCCAGAGCTCTCCAGGACTGCTAGTGTAAGGGGGAGGGCACTTACTTTGTGGACCTCCAGACTCCTAGGAACCACCAAAGGGTGTTCCACATAAACAGACTCAAGCCTCAGTTTGAGAGGTCCAACGGAGCCTGCTCCTTGTGACAGCTGAGGTTGTGGAGTAGGAGAGTGAACCTCTCCCTGACCTCCTCTCTGCCCAGGAAAGTGATGAGTCATTGAAGGTTGTCAGCCTCTCTGTCTCCCTGAATCCCAGGGAAGCGGGGTGACTACTACCAGTTGCTGGGACAGTTTGCCTCACTGTTCTCCCTCACCCCTGGACTCACCAATCTATGTGTTCATGACATTGACACAGGAGACAGTCCCCTTGTAAAGCACAAAATTTACAGGTTGTCAGATAGGGTGAAAGCCAGTATCAAGGAGGAAGTTGACATGATGCTGGCTTTAGGGGTGACTGAAACGTCTAACAGTCTCTGGTCAAGCCCAGTGGTATTGGTACCAAAGGCTGACCCGCCAGGCGTTAAACCAGAACTTCGGTTCTGTGTGGACTACAAAGGCCTCAATCCTGTCACCAAGACTGATGCATATCCCATACCCAGAGCTGATGAGCTCATTGACAGACTAGGCAGTACTAAATTCCTCAGTGCCTTTGATTAGACATCAGGGTACTGGCAGATCACCTTGAAAGAGGAGGCAAAAGATAGGTCAGTGTTCGCAACACCTGAGGGACATTACCAATTCCGGGTGATGCCCTTTGGCTTCAAGAATGCCCCTGCTACCTTTGAAAGGTTAGTTAAAAGGGTCCTGGCTGGTAAAGAGGCGTTTTGTGCGGCCTACTTAGATGTCACTGCCGTATACAGTGCCAGCTGGGAGGAACACCTGCTTCACCTCAAAGATGTGCTCCAGGCCCTCAACTGGTAGGTGGTGGCAAGGTGCAGCCTCTCCAGGCCACGAATGAAGCAATCATGGCTTGGCAACCACCTAAAACACAAACTGATGTGAGAGCCTTCCTAGGCCTCTCTGGCTACCACAGAAGATTTGTTAAGAGATACGGCACCACTGTTGCCCTCTTAACTGAACTGACTTCCAACAAGCAGCCTAGATTGGTGAATTAAACAGAGGCTTGCCGGAAACCTTTGAATCCCTCAAGGAAGCCATGTACACAGCACCTGTGCTCAGGGCCCCTGATTACATCAAGGAATTCATAATGCAGACGAAAACTTCTAAGCATGGCATAGGGGCTGTCTTAGCACAGCTGAAAGAGGAGGGCCTAAACTAATCGGTAGCCATCATTAGGAGGTTACTTCCATGGGAACAGAAGTGGTGTGCCATTGAAAGAGGAGCATTCACCATGGTGTGGGCACCTGTTTGGGACTCACTTCCGGGTTCAGACAGACGACAGGCCCCTCGGATGGCACATGCAGATGAGGGGTGAAAATCCTAAACTCTTGTGGTGGTCTATCTCGGTGGAGCATCACCCAGGGACTGACCAAACCAATGCTGATGGTCTCCCCAGATCCTTCTGCCTTAGTGATAAATCTCTTCCCATTTTCAGCTGAGGGGACATGTGTTAGACCTGACAGCCTTAGGGTAGCCAGCCCCCAACTTTTTGCCTGCCTCCCTCTATTTTTCTCACCCTGTTGTTGCTGGTTTTAGGACTCTGCACACTTTACCACTGCTGTCCAGCGCTAAAGTGTGTGCTCTCTCCCCTAAACATGGTCACATTGGCTCATATCCAATTACCATATTTAATTTCCTGTATGTCCATAGTAAAATGCACTAGAGGTGCCCAGGACCTGTCAATTAAATACTACTAGTGGGCCTGCAGCACCGATTGTGTCACCCACATATGTAGCCACTTAAGCATGTCTAAGGCCTGTCATTGCAAGGCCTGTGTGTGCAGTCTCACTACCACCTCCACTTAACAATTAAAACTAATTGCCAAGTATAGGAAAGTCCCCTCTTACTGGCATGGTTTTCCCACCTTTTGCCTGATGTCAGTATGCTTAGACTGTTTCATTGGTATCATGCTAACCAGAGCCCCAGTGAATGTGCTCTCCCCTCCAAACTTAGTTGCTTTTCTACTTCTTACACCCCACAAAGGGCATACTGGTGTATCCCTGTAAGTTCCCACTATAAGGTACCTATGTACCCAGGGTATTGGTACACCAGGGCTCCCACTTGGGCTAAAGCATATATGATACCACCCATGGGAGCCCATGCAAACTGTGTCTGCAGGCCTGCCATTTGCAGTCTGTGTGAAAAGGTGCATTCACCCTTTCACTGCTAGTCACTACACCAGGTCACTGTAATTAACCCCTATTGGGCCTTTGCTATTTTATGCTATTTCCTAATACTTACCTGTGTATATTTTGTGTGTACTCACCTCCAGAAAGGGGATTACCTATAGCAATCTAGTTTAGTGTTCCTGTAATAAAGTACCTTTATTTCTGCAAAACTGTGTGGTTCCTTTCATGTGTGATAAACTACTGTGTGACTACTGGGGTATTACAAGTGCTTCACACTACTCTTAGATGAGTCTTGGCTCACCACAGCTACCACTAGAGAGCCCTGGCTACCTAGACACTGTAACACTATCTAATAAGGGTTGCCTGGACCCAGTAAAAGGTGTAACACCCTGGCCAGCCTCCTACATTGATGATGCAGCGGTGGGATAAGACATTTGCAATTGCTTTACCACTCTGACACCAGGGACTTTTCACAGGAAAGACACTACTTGGCTTTAGGACACACTACACTTGGTAGTAGATATTTCTAGACTTACAGTTTAGGTAAGATGAGGGCCTAGCATAGCCCTTTCATTAAACTTTAAAAAACATCTAGAACCTTAGAGTAGGTAGGAGCACCCACACTACTCTATGTAGCATGCCTTCAGCAGAAGACAGAGCTCAGGCCCCAGACCCTCAGTAAGATGGCCTCACCTTCTAAGAACTGAGGGAGCTATTTGTCTCTAGGAAGCCGAAGACAGGGAGAAATTCCAACAAAACTCTACTACTGGGATTCCTTATCCAGTCTGATGTCTAGAACTCAGAGAGCGAGGAAGGGCAGGAACTAGAGACTGACCCTCCAGTTTTAGATAGGATCGACTTAGATTCTACTGGAGAGGGTAGGAAAGATACTGGGGAACACCATAGTCCTATTGGGAGCACTTATGGTTGTGAAAAGAAGGGGTATACAAGTAGGTCCACTTTTTCTCCTAGGGGATTGGTGCAAAGGATCCCCAGGAGGAGGGATGGGTTCTCCTCATTTGTCCACACCCATGCCTCCGCAGTATCTGATGGGTTTAACCACTCTAGCTTGGCAGGGGGGGGAAGAGTCCCTAGATAGGGAATTCAGTAGACTGAGACTAGAAGAGACCAGACTCAGGCTGCAACTGTAAAGGGAGGCCTTGGCAGTGTAGAGGAAGATACAGAATTTGAGGTTGACATCCAATGGTGGCAGCAACAGCTATAAGGAGACCAGGGTCAGAGAGGAATCCTATAACTCCAGAAAGATAGCCCCCCCCCCTTACAAGGCTGCGAACGACATCCACAAGTGGATCACTGCCTCAGAGGGGGCCTGTAGAGTACAGAAGGGCCCTCAAAGACAGTAGGCAGCCATCTTGTGGCTACCCTTCCCTGACAAGGGTAGGGACAAACTCTTCACTGTTAAGGAGGAAGATGCGGACATTATCAGGCACTAAAGGATGCTCTCATTGATGGGTTTGGGTTGACTTCAGAAGAAGAGTACAGGATACAATTTAGGGAAACCAGAAAGGGGTCCTCCCAGGATTGGGAAGATTTTGTGGACAGCTCTGTCGAGGCCCTGGAAGGCTGGTTACATGGCAGTTATGTGCATGATTATCAGGGCTAGTACAATCATCTTATGAGAGAGCACATTCTTAATAATTGCATTTCTGACAAACTGCATCAGCATCTGGTGGACTCAGATCTGGCCACTCCCCAACAATTGGGTAGGACGGCAGACAAATGGGTTTGCAGCAGGGTGCATAGAAAAACTCACCCTGGGGGTGACCAGAAAAAGAAGGATTCTTCCAAGAATCAGGAGAAAGGAGGGGACAAATCTAAAGACAATAAAGAGTCTTCATCTGGCCCACAAAACTCTTCCAGGGATGGGTCTAAATCCTCTTCCTCTTCATCCTTCCATAAGAAACCTTGGTACTCCGTAGACAAAAAGGCCATAGAGCAGGTGACAACTCCTGTACTAAAAAGAGCACCAAAGCCTGCTACTACCACTACCACTTCTACCCCTGGTGCCCTTAGCAATAGCACTGGTAGTAGTACAAAGAAAGCTGCTGTAATCAGTGGCAGCTCCTTCGCTATGGCGAAGGAGAGTCGCCCCCAGGCTGAGCCAGTGTAGGAGGCTTGCCTGGTTCATAGTGGGTACCAAAGGTACTTACATCTTATACCAGGCCAGTTATCCCTTATTAGTAAAATGTTGTCAGTGTCTAGAAGCCAGGATGTCTAGGGGTAGCTGGAGCTGAGCAGCCAAGGCCTATCTAGGAGACATGCAAAGCTCTTGCAATACCACTGTAGTCACACAGATCTCACACACATGAAAGCAAATACTCAGTGTTACAAAAATAAAGGTACTATATTTTTAGTGACACAGGCGGTGATTCTAACCGCGGCGGGCGGCGGTCGCCGCCCGCCATGCGGTTACCGGCAAATGACCGCACCGCGGTCACAAGACCGCGGCGGCCATTCTGGCTTTCCCGCTGTGCTGGCTGGCGACCGCCAAAAGGCCGCCCGCCAGCACAGCGGGAAAGACCCAGCAACGATGAAGCCGGCTCCGAATGGAGCCGGCGGAGTTGCTGGAGTGCGACGGGTGCAGTAGCACCCGTCACGAATTTCAGTGTCTGCTAGGCAGACACTGAAATTCTTTTTGGGGCCCTCTTATGGGGGCCCCTGCAGTGCCCATGCCATTGGCATGGGCACTGCAGGGGCCCCCAGGGGCCCCGCGGCACCCCCTACCGCCATCCTGTTCCTGGCAGGAGACCCGCCAGGAACAGGATGGCGGTAGGGAGTGTCAGAATCCCCATGGCGGCGGAGCCGCCATGGAGGATTCTCAAGGGCAGCGGAAAGTCGGCGGTACACCGCCGACTTTCCGTTTCTGCCCGCGGCTGAACCGCCGCGGTCAGAATGCCCAGCGGTGCACCGCCAGCCTGTTGTTTTACCGCCAGGGTTAGAATGACCACCACAATGCCAAAAATACCATAGAGACTATACTCCCTTAGGAGGTAAGTAATATACACAGTATATACACTAGAATGCAAAAGTAGCTGTACAAACAGTCAGGAAACAGTGCAAATAGTTTAAATCACAATAGGTTGCAATGGGCCTGGGGGAACACAAACCAAATATTAAAATAGTGGAATGCAAAAGTCGGTTTCCCACCTAGGCAAGTGCTAGGCAAGTGTGTAGAGGGGCGCTGGGAGTGTAAGAAAACATCAAAGGTAACTAATAGAACCCACCCAAGAAGCCCAGGAAAACAGGAGTAAATCACAGTAAGTTTCCTAAAACACACAAGAAGTCGTGATAGAAGATTATACAAGAACCAGAAGAGACTGTAAGACACCAACAATAGATTCCTGGCATGAAGACATGTGGAAGAAGGGGACCAAGTCCAAGAAGCACTGAAGAGTCCAGGGAGAACAGGAGCCCCTGCTAACCCAGATGAAGGTGCAAAAGAAGAACCACCGGTGAAGAAGAACAGTCAGTACTGCACTCAAGAAGATGATGCAGGTTCCTGGTTGGTGCAGATGATGTACCACGCCGCATGAAAGATAGCAGTTTGGTTTGCGTTGCTGGATTCCGCCAACAAGCTTTGGCACAGACAGAGATCGCGGATAGCGGAAATGGCGCTGCCCGGGACCAGGAGGGACCTGGTAGCCTCTACCCAGGAGGGTGAGACAGAGGGGGCTCTCAGAAACTCAGAGAGCCCTCAGAAGACCAGGGAGCGCGCAGAGGAGTCCCACAGCACGGGGACAAAGAAGGTGCATATGGAGGCCCATGCAGCATGACACAAAGGGATCCCATGCCGCTGGAGAACCACTCAGGAAGCTGTGCGTCGCAGGAAGGAGTGCTGGGGGCCGGACCTGTGCTGTGCATAAAGAACTTAGTGGAAGGTCGCACACAAGCCTTGGAAACTGCAAATCACGCGGTGCAGAGGGGTACTGAATTGCATGGGAAGGCAAGCTCTTACCTCCACCAAAGTTTGACGGCTGGACTTTAGGACCATGGGGACGCACTTCATCAGGAGAGGGTACCACCCACGCCACCGGTCGTCGCTGCAGAGGGGTGCCTGCTGAAGCAGGGAAGTGACTCCTTCACTTCAAGGGAGATTCCTTTGTTCTTCTGGTGCAGGCTGAAGACAGGCAGTACTCGGAGGATGCATGACCTGGAAACAGTTGCAGTTGCTAGCAGAACCTGAAGATAAAATGTTGCAGAAGTTGTCTTTCCTTCTTTGTTGCAGTTTGTAGGGTTCCTGGAGGGTCCAAAGGCAGTTTTGTCAGTAGAAAATGAAGTAAATGATGCAGAGGATTCCTGCTGGAGTCCAAATCTGAGGAAACACCCAGGAGAGAGACCCTAAAAAGCCCTGAAAGGGGGATTGGTCAGCTACACAGGTATGCACCTATCAGTGGAGGGCTCTGACCTCACCTGCTAGCACTATCCACTCAGATGCTCCCAGAATGCCCCACCACCTTGTAATTCAAGATGGCTAACGCCAGGGACACTCTGGAGGATCTCTGGGCACCACCCCTGGGGTGGTGATGGACAGGGGAGTGGTCACTCCCCTTTCCTTTGTCTAGTTTCTTGCCAGGGGACTGGAGGTTCCCTAAATCGGTGTACACTGGCTTATGCAGGGAGGGCACCATCTGTGCCCTTCAAAGCATTTCCAGAGGCTGGGAGAGGCTAACCCTCCCCAGCCTTTAACACCTATTTCCAAAGAGCAAGGGTGTCTGACACCCTGCTCTCAGAGGAAATGCTTTGTTCTGCCTTCTTGGGAATGGGCTGCCCAGACCCCAGGAGGGCAGAACCCTGTCTGTGGGGTGGCAGCAACTGTAGCTGCAGAGAAAATCCCAGAGAGCTGGTTTGGCAGTACTGGGGGTCCATAATGGAGCCCCCAGGATGCATGAATTGACTCCCCAATACCAGATTTGGAATGGGGGGACATTTCCATGATCTTAGACATGTTACATGGCCATATTCGGAATTACCATTGTGAAGCTACATATAGGTATTGACCTACATGTAGTGCACACGTGTAATGGTGTCCCCCATGTAGGAAAGTACCATCTTGCCTCACGTGTTACCCAAATTTTTACTTGTGTGTCAGTTTGTTTTTGCCTGTGTCACTGGGATCCTGCTAGCCAGGAACCCAGTGCTCATAGTTTGTGGCCTATATGTGTTCCCTGTGTAGTGCCTAACTGTATCACTGAGGCTCTGCTAACGAGAACCTCAGTGTTTATGCTCTCTCTGCTTTTAAAATTGTCACTGTAGGCTAGTGACCATTTTCACCAATTCTAATTGGCACACTTAAACACCCTTATAATTCCCTGGTATATGGTACCTAGGTACCCAGGGTATTTGGGTTCCAGGAGAACCCTATGGGCTGCAGCATTTCTTTTGCCACCCATAGGGAGCTCATGTAGAAGCCTAATTATTCAGCACCCATCCAGGATATAAACGACCGTTAGCCAGCTCTTCTAGGTAAACATAAAGAATTTATTAGAGATAGAAAGACATGTACATGGAGGATGCTCGGTACTAGTTGTACACAAACAGCCTAATTAAAGGAAGTAATACACGATCTTTTATAGTATTAGACCACAAACATAATTCGACATTCTATTGGTTCTTTGACATTGACGTATGATTATTTCTCCATTATGGCTGACATCACGTACTCAGACTGGTACTTTCCAGAAGGTATATTGCTTCAGTTAGCATGCAATGACGATGATATTTCATGGTGGCTGTTCAGAGAGCAAGCCTTGCAACATAATGCGTTCCTAGCAGTAGCGAATTACATTTGTAGGCCTCTTTACTTAATGATAAGCCTGTGCAGAGATTGTCATTGTGTATCACAGGGGCCACTAGGCATAGCATACCTAAGAACTGTAAAATGCCATTCCGCATTCAGACAATTCTTATACAGGACTGCCACTGCAGCCTGAGTAAAAAAACATCCACGTTATTTCACAGCCATTTTACACTGCACTTAAGTAACTTATAAGGCACCTATATGTCTAACCCTCACTTGGTGAAGGTTAGGTGCAAAGTTACTAAGTGTGAGGCACCCTGGCACTAGCCAAGGTGCCCCCACATTGTTCAGGGCAATTTCCACAGACTTTGTGAGTGCTGGGACACCATTACACGCGTGCACTACATATAGGTCAATACCTATATGTAGCTTCACAATGTTAACTCTGAATATGGCCATGTAACATGTCTAAGATCATGGAATTGTCCCCCCATGCCAAATCTGGTATTGGGGTGCCAATCCCATGCATCCCCGGGGCTCCAGCATGGACCCTGGGTACTGCCAAACTAGCTCTCTGGGGTTTTTACTGCAGCTACTGCTGCTGCCAACCCACAGACAGTCTTCTGGCTTCCTGGGGTCTGGGCAGCCTTTGGAAATAGGTGTTAAGGTCCTGAGAGGAGTAGCCTCTCCTGGCATCTGGGAATGCTTTGAAGGGCACAGATGGTGCCCTCCTTGCATAAACCAGTCTGCACTGGTTCAGGGATCCCCCAGCCCCTGCTTTGGCGTGAAACTGGACAAAGGAAAGGGGAGTAAACACTCCCATGTCCATCACCACCCCAGGGGTGGTGCCCAGAGCTCCTCCAGTGTGTCCCAGACCTCTGCCATCTTGAATGCGGAGGTGTGAGGCCACAATCGAGGCCTCTGAGTGGGCAGTGCTAGCAGGTGACGTCAGAGACCCCTCCTGATAGGTGCTTACCTGGTTAGGTGGCCAAACCTCCTCTGAGGGCTATTTAGGGTCTGTCCTGTGGGTTTCTCATTAGATAACGAATGCAAGAGCTCAACAGAGTCCCTCTGCATCTCCCTCTTCGACTTCTGCCAAGGATCGACCGCTGACCACTCCAGGACGCCTGCAAAACCGCAACAAAGTAGCAAGAAGACTACCAGCAACATTGCAGTGCCTAATCCTGCCGGCTTTCTCGACTGTTTCCTGATGGTGCATGCTATGAGGGCTGTCTGCCTTCACACTGTCCTGGAAGCCAAGAAGAAATCTCCGGTGGGTCGACGGAATCTTCCCCCTGCTAACACAGGCACCAAACTTCTGCATCACCGGTCCCCTGGGTCCCCTCTCATCTTGACGAGCGTGGTCCCTGGAACACCAGAGCTGGATCCAAGTGACCCTGACAGTCCAGTAGTCCTTCTGTCCAAATTTGGTGGAGGTAAGTCCTTGCCTCCCCACGCCAGACAGTAATCCTGTGTACTGCATGAACTGCAGCTCCTAGGGCTTCTGTGTACTTTTGTAAGGAATCCTTCGTGCACAGCATAGCCCAGGTCCCCAGCACTCTGTCCTGCATTGCTCAACTCGCTGAATTCACCACCTCCTGTTTCGTGGGACCCTCTTTTTTAGTGTTGAGACGACCGCCATGCTCAGATTTCTTGAACGCCTGTTCAAGTGCTTCTGCGGGTGCTGCCTGCTTCTGCATGGGCTCTCCGGGCTGCTGAGCACCCCCTCTGTCTCCTCCGCCCCCTCTGTCCTTCCGGGGCTCGGGCAGCACTCAACTGTGACTCTTGCAGATAACAGGGCTTGTTTGTGGTCTTTCTGCGTGGAAACAACTCTGCATCCTCCAGCATGCCGTGGGACATCTCCTGTGCAAAGGAGAAGTTCCTGGCATCTTCTGTTGTTGCAGAATCTTTTGCACCTTCCACCCGGAGGCAGCCCTTCTGCACCTTCATCCGGGGTTTAGTGGGCTCCTGCCCCCCCCCCCCGGACACTTGCGTGACTCTTGGACTTGGTCCCCTTCCTTTACAGGTCCTTAAGTCCAGGAATCCATCTTCAGTGCTTTGCAGTCAGTTGTGGTCCTTGCAGAATCCCTCCTCTGGCCAAGGTTAGCTTTATTATCCTTGTTTGGGGAGGGGGGAGGTGGGGGGGGGGGGCTTGTGTAGGAAAGGACCATTTTGCCTGGCATGTTACCCCCATTTTTACATATATGTCAGTTTGTTTTTGCATATCTCACTAGGATTCTGCTAGCCAGGACCCCAGTGCTCATAGTTTGTGGCCTAAATGTGTGTACCTGTGTAGTGACTAACTGTGTCACTGAGGCTCTGCTAACCAGAACCTCAGTGCTTATGCTCTCTCTGCCTTTAAATTTGTCACTATAGGCTAGTGAGCACTTTTACCAATTTCAATTGGCACACTGGAACACCCTTATAATTCCCTAATATATGGTACCTAGGTACCCAGGGTATTGTGGTTACAGGAGATCCCAATGGGCTGCAGCATTTCTTTTACCACCCATAGGGAGCTCAGACAAACTTTTACACAGGACTGCCATTGCAGCCTGAGTGAAATAACGCACACGTCATTTCACAACCATTTTCACTGCGCTTAAGTAACTTATAAGTCACCTATATGTCTAACCTTCACTTGCTGATGGTTAGGTGCAAAGTTACTAAGTGTGCACTAGCAAAGGTGCCCCCACATAGTTCAGGGCCATTTCCCCAGACTTTGTGAGTCCGGGGACACCATTACACGCATGCACCTCATATAGGTCAATACCTATATGTGGCTTCACAATGGTAACTCCGAATCTGGCCAAGTAATGTGTTTAGGATCATCGAATTGTCACCCCATGCCAAATCTGGTTTCGGGGTGCCAATCCCATGCATCCCCGGGTCTCTACTATGGACCATGGGTACTGTCAAACCAGCTCTCTGGGGTTTTCTCTGCAGCTACCCCTGCTGCCACCCCACAGAGAGGGTTCTGCCCTCCTGGAGTCTGGGCAGCCCAGTCCCAGGAAGGCAGAACAAAGAATTTCCCCTGAGAGAGGGTGTTTCACCCTCTCCCTTTGGAAATAGGTGTTAAAGGCTGGGGAGGGGTAGCCTCTCCCAGCCTCTGGAAATGCTTTGAAGGGCACAGATGGTGCCCTCCTTGCATAAGCCAGTCTACACCGGTTTACGGAACCCCCAGTCCCTGCTCTGGCGCGAAACTGGACAAAGGAAAGGGGAGTAACCACTCCCATGTCCATCACCACCCCAGGGGTGGTGCCCAGAGCTCCTCCAGTGTGTCCCGACCTCTGCCATCTTGAATGCGGAGGTGTGAGGCCACAATGGAGGCCTCTGAGTGGCCAGTGCTAGCAGGTGATGTCAGAGACGCCTCCTGATAGGTGCTTACCTGGTTAGGTGGCCAAACCTCCTCTTATGGCTATTTAGGGTCTGTCCTGTGGGTTTCTCATCAGATAACGAATGGAAGAGCTCAACAGAGTCCCTCTGCATCTCCCTCTTCGACTTTTCCCAAGGATCGACCGCTGACTGCTCCAGGATGCCTGCAAAACCGCAACAAAGTAGCAAGAAGACTACCAGCAACATTGTAGCGCCTAATCCTGCAGGCATTCTCTACTGTTTCCTGGTGGTGCATGCTATGAGGGCTGTCTGCCTTCACACTGCCCTGGAAGCCAAGAAGAAATCTCCGGTGGGTCGAGGGAATCTTCCCCCGCTAACACAGGCACCAAACTTCTGCATCACCGGTCCCCTAGGTCCCCTCTCATCTTGACAAGCGTGGTCCCTGGAACACCAGAGCTGGATCCAAGTGACCCTGACAGTCCAGTAGTCCTTCTGTCCAAATTTGGTGGAGGTAAGTCCTTGCCTCCCCACGCCAGACAGTAATTGTGTGTACTGCATGAACTGCAGCTCCTAGGGCTTCTGTGTACTTTTGCAAGGAATCCTTTGTGCACAGCATAGCCCAGGTCCCCAGCACTCTGTCCTGCATTGCTCAACTCATTGAATTCACCACCAGCTTTGTGGACCCTAATTTTTAGTATTGAGACGACCGCCGTGCTCAGATTTCTTGAACGCCTGTTCAAGTGCTTCTGCGGGTGCTACCTGCTTCTGCGTGGGCTCTCCGTGCTGCTGAGCACCCCCTCTGTCTCCTCCTCCAAGGGGCGACCTCCTGGTCCTTCCTTGGCCCGGGCAGCACCCATTTTCTTCAACTGTGACTCTTGCAGCTAGCAGGGCTTGTTTGTGGTCTTTCTGCGTGGAAACAACTCTGCATCCTCCAGCATGCCGTGGGACATCTTCTGTGCAAAGGAGAGGTTCCTGGCATCTTCTGTTGTTGCAGAATCTTTCACTCCTTCCACTCGGAGGCAGCCCTTCTGCACCTTCATCCGGGGTTTAGTGGGCTCCTGACCCCCCAGGACACTTGCGTGACGCTTGGACTTGGTCCCCTTCCTTTACAGGTCCTTAGGTCCAGGAATCCGTCTTCAGTGCTTTGCAGTCAGGTGTGGTCCTAGCAGAATCCCTCCTCTGGCCAAGGTTAGCCTTATTGTCCTCGTTTGGGGGGGGGGCTTGTGTAGGAAAGTACAATTTTGCCTGGCACGTTACCCCCATTTTTACATATATGTCAGTTTGTTTTTGCATATCTCACTAGGATTCTGCTAGCCAGGACCCCAGTGCTCATAGTTTGTGGCCTAAATGTGTGTACCTGTGTAGTGACTAACTGTGTCACTGAGGATCTGCTAACCAGAACCTCAGTGCTTATGCTCTCTCTGCCTTTAAATTTGTCACTATAGGCTAGTGAGCACTTTTACCAATTTCAATTGGCACACTGGAACACCCTTATAATTCCCTAGTATATGGTACCTAGGTACCCAGGGTATTGGGGTTCCAGGAGATCCCTATGGGCTGCAGCATTTCTTTTGCCACCCATAGGGAGCTCAGACAAACTTTTACACAGGACTGCCATTGCAGCCTGAGTGAAATAACGCACATGTCATTTCACAACCATTTTCACTGCGCTTAAGTAACTTATAAGTCACCTATATGTCTAACATTCAATTGCTGATGGTCAGGTGCAAAGTTACTAAGTGTGAGGGCACCCTTGCACTAGCAAAGGTGCCCCCACATAGTTCAGGGCCATTTCCCCGGACTTTGTGAGTGCGGGGACACCATTACACGCATGCACCTCATATAGGTCAATACCTATATGTGGCTTCACAATGGTAACTCCGAATCTGGCCAACTAATGTGTTTAAGATCCTCGAATTGTCCCCCCATGCCAAACCTGGTTTCGGGGTGCTAATCCCATGCATCCCTGGGGCTCTACTGTGGACCATGGGTACTGCCAAACCAGCTCTCTGGGGTTTTCTCTGCAGCTACCCCTGCTGCCACCCCACAGACAGGGTTCTGCCCTCCTGGGGTCTGGGCAGCCCAGTCCCAGAAAGGCAGAACAAAGAATTTCCCCTGAGAGAGGGTGTTTCACCCTCTCCCTTTGGAAATGGGTGTTAAAGGCTGGGGAGGGGTAGCCTCTCCCAGCCTCTGGAAATGCTTTGAAGGGCACAGATGGTGCTCCGGCTCTCCCTGCTCTGGCGCGAAACTGGACAAAGGAAAGGAGAGTCACCACTCCCCTGTCCATCACCACCCCAGGGGTGGTGCCCAGAGCTCCTCCAGTGTGTCCCAGACCGCTGCCATCTTGGATCCAGAGATGTGAGGGCACTCTGGAGGCCTCTGAGTGGCCAGTGACAACAGGTGACGTCAGAGACCCCTCCTGATAGGTGCTTACCTGACTAGGTGGCCAATCCTCCTCTGAGGGCTATTTAGGGTCTCTCCAGTGGGCTGTTCCTGAGATAAAGACTTGCAAGAATTCACCAGAGTTCCTCTGCATCTCTCTCTTTGACTTCTGCCAAGGATCGACCGCTGACTGCTCCAGGAAGCCTGCAAAACTGCAACACAGTAGCAAGAAGACTACCAGTGACATTGTAGCGCCTAACCCTGCCGGCTTTCTCGACTGTTTCCTGATGGTGCATGCTCTGGGGGCTGTGTGCCTTCATCCTGCAAGGGAAGCTACGAAGAAATCTCCTGTGGGTCGACTGAATCTTCCCCCTGCTTCAGCAGGCACCAAACTTCAGCGTCACTGGTACTCTGGTACCTCTCTCATCCTGAAAAGTGTGGCCCCTGGAACACAGGTGATGGACCCAAGTGACCCAGACTGTCCAGTGGTCCAACTGTCCAAATTTGGAGGAGGTAAGTCCTTACCTCCCCTCTCCAGACAGTAATCCTGTGCACCACGTGAACTGCAGCTACAAGGGCTTCTGTGCACATTTCCAAGAAATCCTGCATGCACAGCTGAACCTAGGTCCCCAACACTCTGTCCTGCGATGCTCAGCTCCCTGAGCTGATCTCCGGTGTCGTGGGACCCACTTTTCCAGTGTTGAGACCACTGCCGTGTTCAGACTTCTTGAACCTGTGTTCAAGGACTTCTGCGGGTGCTACCTTCTTGTGGGTTGGCACTCTATGTTGCTGAGGGCCCCCTCTGTCGCCTCTCCCAAGTGGCTACATCCTGGTCCTTCCTGGGCCCGGGCACCACCCTTTTTCTCTAACCGCTACTCTTGCAGCTAGCAAGGCTTGTTTGTTGTATTTTGCCAAGGAAACAACTCTGCATCCTCCAGAACTCCGTGGGACATCTTCTGAACGAAGGAGATTCCCTAGCACCTTTTGTTGTTGCAGAATCTTCAGCTGCTTCCACCTAGAGGCAGCCATTTTGCACCTTCATCAGGGGTTTAGTAGGCTCCTGCCCCCCTGGACACTTTCGTGACTCTTGGTCCCCTTCCTTTACAGGTCCTAAGGTCCAGGAATCCATCTTCAGTGCTTTGCAGTCAGTTGTGGTCTTTGCAGAATCTCCTATCACGACTTTAGTGTGTTTCTGGGGAAGTAGGGTGACTTTTTCCTACTTTTCAGGGTCTTGGGGTGGGGTATCTTGGACACCCTTAGTGTTTTCTTACACTTCAGCGACCTTCTACACACTTCACTTGGCCTGGGGTCCCTAAGTGGTTCGCATTCCACTTTCTTAGTATATGGTTTGTGTTGCCCCTAGGCCTATTGCATCCTATTGTATTCTACTGTGTTTGCACTACTTTTCTAACTGTTTACTTACCTGATTTTGGTTTGTGTTTATATTTTGTGTATTTTACTTACCTCCTAAGGGAGCATATCCTCTTAGATATTTTTGGCACATTGTCACTAAAATAAAGTACCTGTATATTGTGTTTTGTGATTCTCATGATATGGTGCTATATGATATAAGTTTTAGAGTAGGAGCTTTGCATGTCTCCTAGTTCAGCCTAAGCTGCTCTGCTCTGCCTAAGCTGCTAGAATACTACTAATCTACTAATAAGGGATAACTGGACCTGGCACAAGGTGTAAGTATCATCAGGTACCCACTATAAGGACCTTCGTGGGTGCTGCCTGGTTATCTGTGGATTCCTTCCAGTGTTGGGAGCCCCGTCTGCCTTCTCAGTCCGACTTGAGGCCTTCAGGTCCCTCCTGGGTCCAGGCAGCGCCACTTTGACGCAATCTGCGACTCTGCTTGAATCAAGGCTTATTGGACTAATCCAGTGCCGCAAACTGCCTGCATCCAACATCTCGACATGGGACATCTGCTGCACCACGCAAGAACCCGCAGCCATCTTCTTTTGTGCTCTTCTGCAAACTTCTTCTAACCAGAGAATCCTCTTTTGCACCATCTTCTAGGTTGGCAGGGGCTCCTGTCCTTCCTGGAATCTTCTGCGACTTCTGGACTTGGTCTCCTCTCTTCACAGGTCTTCAGGTCCAGGAATCAACCATTTGTTGTGTGCAGTCTTGCTTGGTTCTTGCAATCATGACCTGTAGTGTGTCCTGAGGAAACTTGAGGTAGTTTACTCCTACTTTCTTGGGCTCTGGGGTGGGGTATTTTACTTACCTTTTGTGTTTGCTTACACTCCCAATGCCCCTCTACACACTACCCTTGCCTAAGGGGGAATTTGTGATTCGCATTCCACTTTCTTAGTATGTGGTTTGTGTTGCTTCTAGGCCTATTGCATTCTATTGTATTTTCTACTGTTTGCACTATTCTATGACTATTTACTTACCTGATTGTGTCCCCCCCATTCCAAATCTGGTATTGAGGAGCCAATTCCATGCATCCTGGGGGCTCCAGCATGGTCCCCCAGTACTGTCAAACCAGCTCTCTGAGGCGTGTACTGCAGCTACAGCTGCTGCCACCTCACAGACAGGGTTCTGCCCTCCTGGGGTCTGAGGAGTTCAGTCCCAGGAAGGCAGAACAAAGCATTTCCTTTGGGAGCAGGGTGTTACACCCTCTCCCTTTGGAAATAGGTGTTACAAGCTGGGAGGGGTATCCTCCCCCAGCCCCTGGAAATGCTTTGAAGGGCACAGATGGTGCCCTCCTTGCATAAGCCAGTCTACACTGGTTCAGGGACCCCTTGTTCCCTTCTCTTGGGCGAAACTGGAAAAAAGAAAGGGGAGTGACCACTCCCCTGTCCATCACCACCCTAGGGGTGGTGCCCAGAGCTCTTCCAGTGTGTCACAGACTTCAGCCTTCTTGCTTTGTAAGGTGTGGGGGCACTCTGGAGGGCTATGAGTGGCCAGTGCCAGCACGTGACGTCAGAGACCCCTCCTGAGATGTCCATACCTGATAAGGTAGTCAATCCCCCTCTCAGGGCTATTTAGGGTCTCTCCTGTGGATTCGCTTCAGATTCTACTTGCAAGTTTCCAGCAGGAATCCTCTGCAACTACTATTTCATCCTCTGACCTCGGATCAACCGCAGCCTGCTCCAGGAACCACTGTAACAGCAACAAAGTATCCACAGGGGATACTTTTCTTCTGCAACTTCAGCTGCAGCCAGGAACTGCAACAGTGTACACGTTCTGAGGACTCCCTGTCTTCACCCTGCACCAGAAGGACTGAATAAATCTCCTGTGGGGTGATGGAGTCACTCCCCTGCTCACGCAGGCACCTTCTAAGTCAATGATCAGTTCTCTTGGGGTCCTCTCACAACGACGTGCGTGCTCCTTGGAACACAGAGGGTGGACCCCATCAGCACAGACTGTCCTGGGGTCCTGCTGTCACAATTTGGAGGAGGTAAGACTTTGCCTTCCCCCAGAACGACAGTACTCCTGTGCATCGCATCTTCTTCACCTCCTGAGGCCTCTGTGCACTATTTGCAAAATTTCTTCGGGCACAAGCTGGCCCAGGTCCCCAGCACTCTATCCTGGAACGCTCAACTCGCTGAGTTGACCTCCGGCGGCATGGGACCCTTCTTTGCAGTGCTTCACCAACCGCGTTTTGCACCTCCTTTGTCCCCATGTCCTAGGACTCTTGTGGGTGCTGTGTGGCGTCCTGAGGGCTCTCTAAAGTGCTGATCGCCCCCTCTTCCTCCTCACACAGAGTTGAGGCCGCCAGGTCCCATCCTGGGTCCAGCCAGTGCCATTTTGATGCAAAAGGAAACTTTGTCGTAACTAAGGCTTGTTGGAGACTTCCAAGACGAAATCACATCTGCATCCATCTTCCCATCGTGGGACATCCTTTGCATCACGCAGCAACCCGCTGACATCTTCCTAGGGTGCATTTCTGCAGCCTTCGTCCAACCGGGGAGTCTTCTTTTGCACCTTCTTCTAGGTTGGCAGGGGCTCCTGCCCTTCCTGGAACTTCTTTCGACTTCTGGACTTGGTCCCCTTCTTTTGCAGGTCTTCAGGTCCAGGAATCCAGCAGTTGTTGTTTGCAGACTTGGTTGGTTATTGTAATAATCCCAATCATGAGGTGTAGTGTGTCCTAAGGAAACTTGCAGTACTTTACTCGTACTCGATATTTTTGGTACTGTGTCCCCCAAATAAATTACCTTTATTTTTAGTAACACTGTGTAACTATAAGTGGTACTGCATGAGCTTTGCATGTCTCCTAGTTCAGCCTAAGCTGCTCTGCTATAGCTACCTCTATCAGCCTAAGCTGCTAGAACACTACTACATTTCACTAATAAGGGATAACTTGACCTGGTATAAGGTGTAAGTACCCACTACAAACCAGGCCAGCCTTCTACACCCGCTCCTTCCCCTTCTTTGCAGGTGGTGCAGGCTCCTTCCCCTTTTTTAGCAGTTGGTGGAGGCTCCTTCCCCTTCTTTGCAGCTGGTGCAGGCCCCCTCCCCTTCTTTGCAGCTGGTGCACGCTCCTTCTCCTTCAGTATTGTTGGCCTGGAATCCCTACCACCACGAGTAGGTGGTGCTACCACTGGGCCCGTGGACTGTTTGGCTGAGGTGCTTGGCTGGGTCCTTGCTACCCTGCCCATACGTGCAGGACGGGGGGAGAGGGGTAGGGAAGAGGTCAATAATGGAGAGGAAAAGCTTTTTAGGGACTTTGGGGCGGGAGGAGGGAGGAGTAATGGGAGTACAGGATCAGGGAGTGGTTGTTGGAGGTGTCTGTCTGCTGGATTTGGCTGCAGGTACATGGGCTGTATGCTCTTGTGAGGTGGATGGATGTTGGGTGTCTGAGTGCTTGCGTTTGTGTTGTTTGGTGGGTATAGACACGGTGGGAGAGGACACAGGGGACGCATGCATGGATGTTGTGGAGGTTTCTGCCAGTGAGGTGTGTTTTCGGTTGCTGTGGTTGTGATGCTGGTAGTGGATATTGATGTAGTGCATGCAGGTGTGAGTATAGACGCAAATAGGTGGGAGGTGGAGGAGGAGGAGGGGGAGACAATGGAGATAGTGGATGTTGTTGTGTCTGCAACTGTATGGTGTTTGTGTGAGTGCCTGTGGGTTGAGGTGTGGTGCTTGTGTTTGCCTGTGCCACTCTTGTGTGTTGTCTTGGGTGCATGCCCGTTTTTATGTGTGCCTTGGATGGGTTGGGGTTGAGGGGAGTGTGACTGGGAAGTGGTAGTTGGAGGGGGGACGGTAGAAACAGGGACAATGGCTGCCATCAGAGAGGAGGCCAGAGCCTGAATCGATCTCTGTTCGGCCGTCAATCCACCGTGAATGCCCTCCAGATGTCAGGAGAAGAACAAGTTACTTACCTTCGGTAACAAATTATCTGGTAGAGACTCAATCTAGCTGCCGATGCCTTACCTTAGAATTCCCTGGCATCAGTTTTGAATCCAGAATTTCTCTGCTGAGCAGTACCCTGCACGCGCCGTCGAGTGGCGTCGTTCGGATCCGTGTGCGTCATCCGGGTCCACATGGCGTCGTTGGAACCGTCTATGACGTCACGGTTGTCTATATAGACGTCACCTTGGCGCGTGTACGTCAGTTCTTTTTCCACAACTTCCCACGCCAAAAACCCAGTCATGGAAGAACCAACAGCATTTAGGGCCTCATTACAACATTGGCGGGCGGCTACTGCCGCCCGCCAAGCTGTAACTGCTGTGCGGCCGCACTCCCGCGGTGCCCATTTGGACATCCCCGCTGGGCCGGCGGGGATGTGGGCCACAACATGGGAGCCGGCTCCAAATGGAGCCGGCGGTGTTGCGGCCGTGCGACGGGTGCAGTTGCACCCGTCGTGCTTTTCACTGTCTGCACAGCAGACAGTGAAAAGCCGCATGGGGCCCCCAGGGGCCCCAGGACTCCCCGTACCGCCAGCCTTTTCCTGGCGGTTCAGACCGCCAGAAAAAGGCTGGCGGTCGGGGACTCGTAATCCCCTGGGCAGCGCTGCAAGCAGCGCTGCCCTGGCGGATTACATCTGCCGGGGCCATTGTGGTGGAAAACCGCCGGCCCCGGCGGTGCGACCGCGCAAAATACGCCAGGAGGCACCGCCAGCCTGTTGGCAGTGCTCCCGTCGTTTTGGCCCTGCGGTTGTAATACCGCCAGGGTCATAATGACCACCTTAGTTTTTACATTTGATTGTTTGAAGAAAAAGACATGCCCTTAAGAAAGGCAAAAATACCAAAATATGCTGAATATATATATATATATATATATATATATATATATATATATATATATATATATATATATATATATATATATATATATATGTATATATACATACATTCAGTTCCCTTAATATAGAGAAGGACAGCACTCTGCGGGTATCATAATTGATCAGGGTTTATTGGCACAAAAACCCTGATGAATTATGATACCCGCGGAGTGCTGTCCTCTATATTAAGGGAACTAAGTGTTGAATAATAAGCGAGGTAGCGCTCGCCAGGAGACAAGCACCGCTGACGGTTTGGAGCAGGATCGGTACGCTATCTGGAAGTGTTTAATATATATATACATATATATATATATATATGTATATATATATATGTGCAGAGCGGGGAGGCTTGGGTGGGTGTAAGGAATCTGCAGGATAATTTGTTACCGAAGGTAAGTAACTTGTTCATCTGATAGACTTCTAGCTGCAGGTTCCTTACCTTAGAATAGATACCCAAGCTATAACTCCTGGTGGTGGGTCGTGAGGATATATTTCATACCAGGAAGTCCTGCAGGACTGAGAGGGCAAAATGCTATCCAGGCAGTAGTGTCTCACAAACGTGTGCAACAAAGCCCACATTGCCGCTTGGCAGATGTCAAGTACTGGTACGCCACAAGCTAACGCAGTGGTAGCAGCTTTTCCTCTGGTAGAGTGAGCCCTTAAACCCTCTGTAGGCTGCTTCTTGGCCAAAGCGTAGCAAATCTTTATACAGAGAAGGACCCAATGCGAAATGGACCGTTACTGTACTGCCCGACCCTTCTTTGCACATATCACACAAATCAATCAATCAATCAATCAACCCTTGACCCTAGGGTAGGTCGCTTCCCCGCCGCTGCAGCTCCACCTGCCCAGGCCCCTGCCACCTCTTGTAGGCCGTAGGTGCTCCTTTGCGCTCCCTCCTGTCTATTTTCTTCGTTTCTCCTCTCCTCTCCTCTTGGCTCTCCCCTCGTGAACTTCTTTGCGCTCTCTCTTGCCTATTTCTCCGTTTCTCCTCTCCTCTTGGCTCTCCCCTCGTGAATTTCCCCCTCTACACTCTGCCACTGCGCTTTCTACTCCTGTTTATCTCGCCCTTCTACCTCCCACTGCATTTTTTCCTCCTCTGACTTTTCCTATTTTTTCTTGCCATCCTCGCCTTTCTACAGTGAATATCCTCTTTTTTTCCCACATTTTCTCTCATGTTCCTGCCTCCCCGCTGACCTCTCCTCCCCCCCTTCCCTCTTATGGCGGCCGCTGTGCGGGCGCGCAGCGGGCGCGCCAAAGGCAAGCCCGTCTGCGCCCGTCTGAGCCTGGACAGCGCCCAGTGCCAGAACCCCTGGCACCCAGCGCTCCCAAAACCCCCAGCACAGCTACGACGCCGCCTCCCTCCACGCACTCAACCCCGGACGTACTACCACCTGCTACCAAGCCAGCCCGAAACACACACACGGACCCTTCGCCTGTCAAACCTGCAAGTATACCTTCCACCGCGACTGCAATCCGTCCACCAGCCCACGCCCCAACAACGACCTCAAGTGCATCCTCATCAACGCACACTCCGTCCACAAGCACACCATTGAACTATGGGACCTCCTGGACTCTACCGCACCAGAGGTCGCCTTCATCACTGAGACCTGGATGAACGCTTCATCTGCCCCCGACATCGCCCTAGCCATCCCCGACGGCTACAAGATCGCCAGGAAAGACCGCACCAACCAAGTCGGAGGAGGAATCGCCATCATATATAAGAGCTCCATCAACGTCACTACCTCCACTGAAGACACCCTCCTCGCCGCCGAACACATGCACTTCCAGATCCACATTGACCCCAGGACCACCCTCAGAGGAACTCTTGTCTACAGGCCCCCTGGACCACGCGCCCCATTCAGCAAATCCATCACAGACTTCATCTCCCCGTACGCCCTAGCCTCGCCAGACTACATCCTCCTCGGAGACTTGAACTTCCACCTGGAGCAGAACAATGACCCCAACACCACCACCCTACTCGACAACCTCACCAACCTCGGTCTCAAGCAACTGGTGAACACCCCACCCACATTGCTGAACACACGCTCAGCCCCATCTTCTCCGCCAGCAACCACGTATCCTTCAGCCACTCTTCCGAGACACACTGGACCGACCACAAATGTGTCCACTTCACCTTCAGACGCAAGACCCACCACCTTCGCACACAACTCATCACCCGCAGACCCTGGAACAAAATCTCCACAGAACAGCTACTCTCCACTCTCAACCACAACCAACACGCCATCACCTCCGACACCAACAACGCAGCCCTCAGCCTCACACAGTGGATCACCAACTGCGCTGACAACCTCCCCCCCCTCAGACGCCTCCCAAGACAGACCAACATCAGGAAACCTCAATGGTTCACAGACGCCCTCAAAGAATCCAAGAAAACCTGCCGTACCCTCGAAAAAACCTGGCGCAAAGAGCACACTGCAGAAAATATGTCAGCCCTCAAAATCGCCACCCGCAAACACCACCAACTAATCCGCGCCACCAAAAGAGCATCCTTCAAGGAGAGACTGGACAAGAACACCCACAACAGCAAAGAACTCTTCAACATCGTCAAAGAGCTCTCCAATCCCAATGCCAGCTCCAACTCCATCACGCCCTCACAAGAACTCTGCAACTCCCTCGCTACCTTCTTCCATCGAAAGATCACCGACCTACACAACAGCTTTGGTCCACAGACCCCGCCGACCACCACGGAACTCACAGCCCCAGCCGTCACCCTCAACGCTTGGACACCCATCAGCGCCGAAGTGACCAAAACTACCATGAACACCATCCACTCCGGTGCCCCCTCGCACCCTTGCCCACATTACATCTTCAACAAAGCCGACGCCAGCATCGCCCCCTATCTCCAGACCATCATCAACAGCTCGTTTGCATCTGCCACCTTCCCCGAGAGCTGGAAACACACGGAAGTCAACACTCTCCTGAAGAAACCTACGGCGAACCCCAACGACCTGAAGAACTTCCGCCCCATCTCGCTCCTCCCCTTCCCGGCCAAAGTCATCGAGAAGGCCGTCAACAAGCAACTGACCAACTTCCTCGAAGACAACCTGCTCGACCCCTCCCAGTCCGGATTTCGGGCCAACCACAGCACGGAAACCGCCTTCATCGCAGTCACCGACGACATCCGAACCCTACTGGACAACGGAGAAATAACCGCCCTCATCCTCCTCGACCTCTCGGCTGCCTTCGACACCGTCTGCCACCACACCCTAATAACCCGCCTCCGCTCCACCGGTATCCAAGGACAGGCCCTGGACTGGATCATCTCTTTTCTCTCGGACCGTTCCCAAAGAGTCTACCTCCCGCCTTTCCGCTCGAAACCCACCGAGATCATCTGCGGCGTCCCACAAGGCTCCTCGCTCAGCCCTACTCTCTTCAATGTCTACATGAGCCCCCTCGCCGACATCACACGCAAACACAACATCAACATCATCTCCTACGCCGACGACACCCAGCTGATACTCTCCCTCACCAAAGACCCAGCCACCGCCAAAACCAACCTGCAGGATGGAATGAAAGACGTCGCAGAATGGATGAAACTCAGCCGCCTGAAGCTGAACTCAGACAAGATGGAAGTCCTCATCCTCGGAAACTCCCCGTCCGCCTGGGACGACTCCTGGTGGCCCACGGCCCTGGGCACCGCATCGACCCCCTCAGACCACGCACGCAACCACGGATTCATCCTGGACCCCCTTCTCACCATGACCAAGCAAGTCAACGCCGTCTCGTCTTCCTGCTTCCACACACTTTGCATGCTCCGAAAAATCTTCCGCTGGATCCCCGCCGACACTAGAAAAATTGTGACCCACGCCCTCGTCACAAGCCGCCTGGACTACAGAAACACCCTATACACAGGAACCACCGCAAAACTTCAGAAACGTCTTCAGCGCATACAAAACGCCTCTGCACGTCTCATCCTCGACGTACCCCGCCACAGCCACATCTCCGCCCACCTGAAACACCTGCACTGGCTACCCGTCAACAAAAGGATCACCTTCAGGCTCCTCACCCTCGCACACAAAGCCCTCCCCAACAAGGGCCCCGAATACCTCAACCGTCGCCACGCCTTCTACACGTCCACCCATCAACTTCGCTCCACCAGCCTCGCTCTCGCCGCCGTCCCTCGCATCCGTCGAACCAACGAAGGGGGGAAATCCTTCTCCTACCTGGCAGCCAAGACGTGGAATTCCCTCCCCGCCCACCTCAGGACCACCCAGGACCACCACACCTTCCGGAGGCGTCTCAAGACCTGGCTCTCCGAGCAGCAGTGACCACCCCCCCCAGCGCCTTGAGACCCTCACGAGTGAGTAGTGCACTGTATAAATACCTTGATTGATTGATTGATTGGGCGAGAGATAGAATAAACAAAAGGATATTAGATAGAGAAGAAGAAAGAGGATCATTAGATCTCTCTGTACAATATGAAACATTTCCACCGGCAGGCGTAAATCGACTTAGTAGAGGGACGCCTGGCTGCCAGAATGACATCACAAACTTCGGAAGGGAGGTCATAAACCATTAACTATCGCTGCTCAACCTCCACGCATGAAGCCGTAAGGTTGACAGGTTCGGTGAAGGACCTTTCCCTGCTGTTGAGACAGAAGATCCTCCCGAAGAGGCAACCTGATTGGAGGACTGTTGCTCATTTTGAGAAGCTGTGGCTACCAGACTCTCCGTGACCAATCCAGAGCCCCTTGGATTACGTGGACCCGGTCATTCTTGATTTTCTTGAGAACTCTGGCCAGAAGTGGTATGGACAGAAAGGCGTACAGGAGTCCTGAACTTAACTTGTGATGAAAAGTGTCGCCTAGCGGTTGCCCCCTTGGAAACTCAAACGCGTAAAACTGCTGACATTGTGCATTTTCTACTGAGGTGAACAGATCTAACCAAGGCTCTCCCCAATGCTGAACGAGTCCTTGCGTCACCTCCGGATGGAGATACCATTCGTGATCCGCTAAGCATCGACGGCTGAGCTTGTCCGCCCTGGTGTTCAGAAAACCTGCCAGGTGTTGAGCCACCAGGGTTATGCCCTGCTGTTCCAGCCATGTCCAGAGATGCAGAGCCTCTTGACAAAAGGTCCATGACCACCCCATACCACCCTGCTTGTTGCAGTACCACAATGTGTTAGTGTTGTCCGTGACCACCTGGACTACCTTCCCTTTCACAACAGGAAGAAATGCCTTTAATGCTAGTCGGATCGCCCCAAGCTCCAACAAACTGATATGGAGCCCGCATTCCGCCGGAGACCAGAGACCCTTTATCTCCACCTCTCCCAGATGGCCGCCCCATCCCAGAAGTGGCGCATCTGTCACTACTGTGAGATCTGGTTGGGGAAGGGAGAGGAGTCTGCCTTTGACCCAATTGAAGTTCATTAACCACCACTGCAGATCCTTTGCAGTCCCCTCCGAGATCTGAACCACATCAGTGAGATTTCCCTGATGCTGTGCCCACTGGAACTTCAGGTCCCACTGCAGAGCCCTCATATGCCATCTGGCATGCTTGGCCAATAGGATGCAGGAAGCCAATACTCCCAACAGCCTCAGAGTCTGTCTCACTGGAATCCAGGATAGAGGCCGAAACATCGGTATCATAACCTGAATATCCTGGACTAGCTGTTCGGGAGGATAGGCCCGATACTGCACTGTGTCCAGAACAGCTCAGATGAAAGTGAGCTTCTGAGAGGGAGTCAGGTGTGACTTCTACACATTGATAGTGAGCCCCAGCGAATGCAGGAGGTTTGCCGTCGTCTGGAGGTGGGTGACGAGAGCCTGGGGCATCAGAGCCTTCAACAGCCAATCGTCGAGGTAGGGGAAGACTGAAATCCCTGACCAGCGCTGATGAGCTGCTACCATCGCCATCACCTTTGTGAACACCCAAGGGGAACTGGTGAGAACGAAAGGGAGCATGGTAAACTGAAAGTGCTCATGGCCCACCTTGAACCGCAAGTAATGCCTGTGGGCAGGCAGGATGGGGGTATGAAAATATGCATCCTGCAAGTCCAACCATCCAGTCTCCTTGGTCTAAGGCAGAGAAGACCTGAGCAAGAGTGAGCATCCTGAATTTTAATTGAAGTCCCTTAAGTCTAAGATAGGGCGAATACCCTTGTTATTTTAAGGTATCAGAAAGTAGCGGGAATAACAACCACTGCCTACTTCTGACATCGGGACCCTTTTTATAGCTCCCTTGGCCAAGAGAGCCGTAACTTCCTTGTGGAGCAAAATCAAATGGTCCTCCGTCAGCTGTTCTTTTGTCGGAGAGATAGAGGGAGGAAAACACTGGAAGGGGAGGGAATAGCCCTTCCATATGATCTGCAAGACCTATTTGTCCGTTGTGATGGAATGCCAGTGAGGGAGATAAAACTGAATTTTCCCTCCAACTGGACGGACATGGTCCTGCAGAACCACACTAGGAGGGCTTGTGTGCAGTGGAGGGGGGCTGAGTGGTGGCTGACCGCTGGCCACACCCTCTGAGTCTGATGGTACCAGGACCACGTCCTCTCCCGGGATGGTGTGAAGCCAGAGGATGGTGGCTGAGTTGTGGCTGCCGTGGTACTGTGCCCCTTCTGAAGTCTCGAAAGGGGCGGAAGACAGACTGCTGTCAAGCTGGCACTGAGAGGCCCAAGGATCTGGCCGTAGCTCGAGAATCCTTAAAGTTCTCAAGCACGGAGTCTGCCTTCTCACCAAAAAGGTGAGAGCTATTGAAGGGCATGTCCATCAAACTTGACTGGACATCCCCTGAAAAGCCAGTTGAACCTAGCCAGGTGTGGCAACGTAGGGCCACTGTCGATGCAATCGCTGTACCTAGTGAGTCGGTCGTGTCCAATCCACACCTGATAGTAAACTTGGCTGCATCTCCCATCCTTGACAGCCTGGGTGAGAGTGTCCCGTACGCCCTCTGGGACCTGGGACAGCACCTGTGCCACCGTATTCCATAAAGTATGGAAGAAACGTCCCAATAGACAAGAGGTGTTTACTGACCTCAATGTCAGGCTGGAGGAAGAAAACATTTTCTTCCCTATTTGGATTCCCTATCCGGGGGAGTGGAAGGGAAGGCACCACGGGAAGTAGAGGCTTGGACCACCAAGTTCTCAGGGGTGGGGTGTTGGGTAAGGAAACTAGGGTCGCTCGGAGCAGGTCTATGGCGGTGGCCGACTTTCTATTCACAGGTGCCCCTGTGCTGGGATTGGACCATTCCCAGAAGAACGTCCGTTTGGGCCTCACTGAAGGACAACATCGGCTCTGATATAGTCACCCCGTCTAAAGCACCTCTGTCAGGAGATTCATCCTGACTGGCACCATGGGCAAGTCTAGGTCCAAGACCTCAGCTGCCCTATGCACCACCATACCATAAGAAGCTCCCTCCTCCGTAGCCACATTAGGAGGAGAGAGCATACCAGAGCATACCAGTATCTGGAGACGTGTCCAGTCCACTGGCCTCCCCTACATCCTCGTACCAGCCCTGTTCTTGCTCCAGGTCGTACTCTAAAGGGTCTTCAGACCCCTCTCACTCCTCCTCTGTGCCTGGCTGATCAGAATAAGGCTCAGGCAATGATCTGGGCCTAATTGGCACTGTCGAAGTCGGAGTTGGCGTCGTACAACGTCGCTCCGGCTCCGGATCATCCCAAATGAGGATGGGCCTACCACCAGTGGGTGCTGGTGGTGGAGGAAGTGTTGATGTCGGACCCGGCGCCAGAGGAGGTCGACTATGAGGAACCAGCATCGGTCTGGATCTGGTATCGGATCCTGGGGTCCCCAATGACACTGAGGCCAAAGCGGCAAACGTCGAACCCAATGGGGCCCCTGCTGACCCAAAGACTCACCTGAGGGTGCAGCCCACTCAAGTGCATGGCCTCGTAAAATTCCTTTATTTGAGCGGGGGTCGCTCCGGTCCACGGAAAAAGGGAAAGACGCAGAGTCGACCCCAGCGACGGCTCCGCAGAACCGTGCTCGGAACGTCGACGTTCCATAGACGCCTCGTCGGCTGACGGGCGTGGCAAAGTCTAAGTCCACTTGGACTTCTTCTTCTTCTTGTGCCTCTTACCTGAGTGATCAGATGACCTCGAATGTGAGGAAGAGGACATGGGGCTCTTGGAGCACTAATGCAACCTCCTACTACTGCATGACCTCCTCGGAGTCGCGCGGACCGAAGACAGCTGTCGGGCTGCAAGAAGTTTGAGGGACCTCTACCTCAAGCTCTTCGGAGCTATGGCCCGACAGTCGGAACACGAAGTGGAGTCGTGATCCTTCTCTAAACACCAGAGACACAATCGGTGTGGATCCATCATCGACACGTTGCGGTGACATGCACCACATGGTTTGAATCCAGTCTTTCTAGAAGACATGCTTCAAAAAATCAAGATTGAAAAAAATCGGCGTTCGTCGAAGAAAAGGGTAGCTTTTTCCGTATCTGCGCTTAACCGGCACGGAAGAGAAAGAACTGACGTATACGTGCCGAGGTGGTGTCTATATAGACAACCGTGATGTCACAGACGGCTCCAACGACGCTGACACCACCTGGAGCCGGACGACGCACGCAGAGTCGAACGACGCTACCTGTGATAGAGTAGTCTCTTTCCAGCATGGTTACCCCCACTTTTGGCCTGTTTGTGAGTGAATGTCAGTGTGTTTTACTGTGTCACGGGGATCCTGCTAGCCAGGACCGTAGTGCTCATAGATAAAAACCTATATGTCAGTGTGTTTTGCCTGTCTCACTGGGATCCTGCTAGCCAGGACCCCAGTGCTCTTAGTTTGTGCCCTAATGTGTATGCCTGTGTAGTGACTAACTGTGTCACTGAGGCTCTGCTAATCAGAACCTCAGTGCTTATGCTCTCTCTCCTTTTAAATTTGTCACTGTAGGCCACTGACTTCATTTAGCAATTTCAAATGGCACACTGGACCCCCCCCTTATAAGTCCCTAGTATATGGTACTTAGGTACCCAAGGCATTGGGGTTCCAGGAGATCCATATGGGCTGGAGCATTTCTTTTGCCACTCATAGGGAGCTCAGACAAACCCTTACATAGGACTGCCATTGCAGCCCGCGTGAAATAGGGCACACACTATTTCAGCCATTTTCACTGCACTTAAGTAACTTATAAGTCACCTATATGTCTAACCTTCACTTGCTGAAGGTTAGATGCAAAGTTACTAAGTGTGAGGGCACCCTTGCACTAGCAAAGGTGCCTCCACATAGCTTAGGGCCATTCCCACGGACTTTGTGAGTGTGGGGACACCATTACACGCGTGCACTACTTTGAAGGGCACAGATGGTGCCCTCTTTGCATAAACTAGTCTACACCGGTTCAGGGACTCCTCATCCCCTCCTCTGGCGGGAAACTGGACAAAGGAAAGGGGAGTGACCACTCCCCTGTCCATCACCACCCCAGGGGTGGTACCCAGAGCTCCTCCACTGTGTCCCAGACTTCAGCCATCTTGCTTTGCAAGGTGTGGGGGCACTCTGGAGGGCTCTGAGTGGCCAGTGCCAGCAGGTGGAGTAAGCGACCCCTCCTGATAGGTTCATACCTGATAAGGTAGCCAATCCCCCTCTCAGGGCTATTTAGGGTCTCTCCTGTGGGTTCTCTTCAGATTCTGCTTGCAAGTTTCTTTTAGGAATCCTCTGCAACAACTTCAGATTCTTCTGGCCTCGGATCAACCGCAGCCTGCTCCAAGAAGCGCTGTAACTGCAACAAAGTGTCTACAAGAGACACTTTTCTTCAGCAACTGCAACAGTTTCCACGGTGTGCATGCTCTGGGGACTCCCTGTCTTCATCCTGCACCAGAAGGATTGAAGAAATCTCCCATGGAGTGACAGAGCCACTACCCTGCTCCAAGCAGGCACCTTCCAAGGCAATGACCAGTCCCCTGGGACTCCTCTCACGGCGACGAGCGTGCCCCTAAGGACACAGAGGCTCGACATCATTGACATAGACTTTCCTTAGGTCCTGCTAATGCAATTTGCAGGAGGTAAGACCTTGCCTTCCCGAGAACGACGGTAACCATGTGTTTTATGTCTTCCTTGCCTCCTGAGGCCTCTGTGCACTCTTTGCTAAATTCCTTCATGCACAACCTGTCCCAGGTCCCCAGCACTCCACCCGGTGACGCTCAGCTTGCTGAGTTGTTCTACCGCACCATGGGACCTTCTTTTGATGTGCTGCATCAACCGTGTTTTGCACCTCCTTCGAACCCAGATCGTGAGAATTCTGGGGGTGCTGGCTGGCATCCTGAGGGCTTTCTAAAGTGCTGAGAGCCCCCTCTTCCTTCTCACAGAGATGTGAGGCCAATGCTTGATGGCGCCTTCCAACACGAAATCTCGTCTGCAACGATCTTCACGCCATGGGACATCTTTTGCATCACGCAGGAACCCGCTGGCATCTTCCTAGGGTGCATTTCTGCAGTCTTCAACTAACCAGGGACTCTTCTTTTGCACCCTCTTCTGGGTTGGCAGGGGCTCCTGTCCTTCCTGGATCTTCTTTCGACTTCTGGACCTGGACCCCTTCCTTTACAGGTCTTCAGGTCCAATAATCCAGCAGTTGTTCTTTGCAGACTTGGTTGGCTCCTGCAAAATCCCAAAAACGAGGTGTAGTGTGTCCTAAGGAAACTTGCAGTACTTTACTCCTGCTTTTCTGGGCTCTGGGGTGGGGTAATTGTAGGAAAATGGCCTCTTTCTAGCCTTGTTACCCCCACTTCTGGCCTGTTTGTGATATATGTCAGGGTGTTTTTACTGTCTCACTGGGATCCTGCTAGCCAGGGCCCCAGTGCTCATAGTGGAAACCCTATGCTGTCAGTGTGTTTGATATGTGTCACTTGGATCCTGCTAGCCAGGATCCCAGTGCTAATACGTTTGTGGCCTATATGTGTTCCCTGTGTGGTGCCTAACTGTATCACTGAGACTCTGCTAACCAGAACCTCCGTGTTTATGCTCTCTCTGCTTTTGAAATTGTCACTGCAGCCTAGTGACTAATTTTACCAATTCTGATTGGCACACTGGAACACCCTTATAATTCCCTAGTATATGGTACCTAGGTACCCAGGGTATTGGGGTTCCAGGAGATCCCTATGGACTGCAGCATTTATTTTGCCACCCATAGGGAGCTCTGACAATTCTTACACAGGCCTGCCACTGCAGCCTGAGTGAAATAACGTCCAGGTTATTTCACAGATATTTAACACTGCACTTAAGTAACATATAAGTCACCTATATCACTAACCCTCACTTAGTGAAGGTTAGGTGCAAAGTTACTAAGTGTGAGGGCACCCTGACACTAGCCAAGGTGCCCCCACATTCTTCAGGGCAATTTCCCTGGACTTTGTCTGTGCGGGGACACCATTACACGTGTGAACTACATATAGGTCAATACCTATGTATAGCTTCACAATGGTAACTCCGAACATGGCCATGTAACATGTCTAAGATCATGGAATTGTCCCCCCAATACCAATCTGGTATTGGGGTGCCAATCCCATGCATCCCCGGGACTCCAGCATGGACCCCGGGTACTGCCAAGCTAGCTCTCTGGGGTTTTCTCTGCAGCTACCGCTGCTGTCAACCCTCAGACAGGTTTCTGCCCCCCTTGGTCCTGGGCAGCCCAGACCCAGGAAGGCAGAACAAAGGATTTCCATCTTGAATGCAGAGGTGTGAGGGCACAATTGAGACCTCTGAATGACCAGTGCCAGCAGGTGACGTCAGAGACCCCTCCTGATAGGCTCTTACCTGGTTAGGTAGCCAATCCTCCTCTGAGGGCTATTTAGGGTCTCTCCTGGGGGTTTCTAGTCAGATAACGAATGCAAGAGCTCACCAAAGTTCCTATGCACTTCCCTCTTCGACTTCTGCCAAGGATCGACCGCTGACTGCTCCAAGATGCCTGCAAAACCGCAACAAAGTAGCAAGAAGGCTACCAGCAACATTGTAGCGCCTAATCCTGCCGGCTATCTCGACTGTTTCCTGGTGATGCATGCTCTGAGAGCTGTCTGCCTTCACCCTGCACTGGAAGCCAAGTAGAAATCTCCTGTGGGTCTACGGAATCTTCCCCCTGCCAACCCAGGCACCAAACATCTGCATCACCGGTTCTCTGGCTCCCCTCTCAACTCGACGAGCGTGGTCCTGGAACACAGGAGCTGAATCCAAGTGACCCCGACAGTCCAGTGGTCCTTCTGTCCAAATTTAGTGGAAGTAAGTCCTTGCCTCCCCACGCCAGACAGTAATCCTGTGTAATGCGTGATCTGCAGCTGCTAGAGCTTCTGTGCAGTTTTGCAAGACTTCCTTCATGCACATCACAGACCAGGTCCCCAGCACTCCGTCCTGCATTGCCCAACTCGCTGAGTTGGACTCCGACTTCGTCAGACCCTCTTTTGTTGTGCTGAGACGACTGCTGTGCTCAGATTTTCTGAACGCCTGTTCAGGTGCTTCTGCGGGTGTTGCCTGCTTCTGCATGGGCTCTCTCTATTGCTGAGCGCCCCCTCTGTCTCTTCCTCCAAGGGGCGACCTCCTGGTCCTTCCTGGGCCCTGAAAGCACCCAAAATCTTCAACCGTAACTCTTGCATCTAGCAAGGCTTGTTTGTGGTCTTTCTGTGTGGAAACAACTCTGCATCCTTTAGCACGCTGTGGGACATCTTCTGACCAAAGGAGAAGTTCCTGGCACTTCCCGTTGTTGCAGAATCTTTGGCTTCTTCCAACCGGAGGCAGCCATTTTGCACCTTCATCCGGTGCCCCCGCTGGACACCTGCGTGACTCTTGGACTTGGTCCCCTTCCTTTCCAGGTCCTCAGGTCCAGGAATCCGTCTTCAGTGCTTTGCAGTCAGTTGTTACCTTTGCAGAATCTCGAGTTTACTGTCTTTCTGGGGTGGTAGGGTAACTTTACTCCTACTTTTCAGGGTCCTGGGGTGGGGTATCTTGGACACCCTTAGTGTTTTTCTTACACTCCTAGCGACCCTCTACACACTACACTATGCCTGGGGTTCA